>NW_027140217.1:0-1462086 GCF_036365525.1 Heterodontus francisci | reverse complement strand
GAGAGTGATAGAGAGTGTCAGAGAGTGTCAGAGAGTGTCAGAGATTGATAGAGAGTGTCAGACAGTGTCAGAGAGTGATAGTGAGTGTCTGAGAGTGTCAGATAGTGTCAGAGAGTGATAGAGAGTGTCAGAGAGTGTCAGAGTGTGTCAGAGAGTGTCAGAGAGTGATAGAGAGTGATAGAGAGTTTTAGAGAGTGTCAGAGACTGTCTGAGAGTGTCAGAGAGTGATAGAGAGTGTCAGAGTGTGTCAGAGAGTGTCAGAGAGTGTCAGAGAGTGTCTGAGAGTGTCAGAGAGTGATAGAGAGTGATAGAGAGTATCAGAGAGTGTCAGACAGTGTCAGAGAGTGATAGAGAGTGTCAGAGAGTGTCAGAGAGTGTCTGAGATTGATAGAGAGTGTCAGAGAGTGTCAGAGAGTGATAGTGAGTGTCAGAGAGTGATAGAGAGTGATAGAGAGTTTCAGAGAGTGTCAGAGAGTGTCTGAGAGTGTCAGAGAGTGTCAGAGAGTGTCAGAAAGTGATAGAGAGTGATAGAGAGTGTCAGAGAGTGTCAGAGATTGTCAGAGAGTGTCAGAGAGTGTCAGAGAGTGATAGAGAGTGATAGAGAGTGATAGAGAGTGTCAGAGAGTGATAGAGAGTGTCAGAGAGTGTCAGAGAGTGTCAGAAAGTGATAGAGAGTGATAGAGAGTGTCAGAGAGTGTCAGAGAGTGTCAGAGATTGATAGAGAGTGTCAGACAGTGTCAGAGAGTGATAGTGAGTGTCTGAGAGTGTCAGAGAGTGATAGAGAGTGATAGAGAGTGATGGAGAGTGTCAGACAGTGTCAGAGAGTGATAGAGAGTGTCAGAGAATGTCAGACAGTGTTAGAGAGTGATAGTGAGTGTCTGAGAGTGTCAGAGATTGATAGTGAGTGTCTGAGAGTGTCAGAGATTGATAGTGAGTGTCTGAGAGTGTCAGAGAGTGTCAGAGAGTGATAGAGAGTGTCAGAGAGTGATAGAGAGTGATAGAGAGTTTCAGAGAGTGTCAGACATTGTCAGAGAGTGATAGAGAGTGTCAGAGAACGTCAGACTGTGTCAGAGAGTGATAGTGAGTGTCTGAGAGTGTCAGATAGTGTCAGAGAGTGATAGAGAGTGATAGAGAGTTTCAGAGACTGTCAGAGAATGTCAGAGAGTGATAGAGAGTGTCAGAGAGTGATAGAGAGTGTCAGAGAGTGATAGAGAATGTCAGAGAGTGATAGAGAGTGATAGAGAGTGATAGAGAGTGATAGAGAGTGTCAGAGAGTGTCAGAAAGTGTCAGAGAGTGATAGAGAGTGTCAGAGAGTGTCAGACAGTGTCAGAGAGTGATAGTGAGTGTCTGAGAGTGTCAGATAGTGTCAGAGAGTGATAGAGAGTGTCAGAGAGTGTCAGAGTGTGTCAGAGAGTGTCAGAGAGTGATAGAGAGTGATAGAGAGTTTCAGAGAGTGTCAGAGACTGTCTGAGAGTGTCAGAGAGTGATAGAGAGTGTCAGAGTGTGTCAGAGAGTGTCAGAGAGTGTCTGAGAGTGTCAGAGAGTGATAGAGAGTGATAGAGAGTATCAGAGAGTGTCAGACAGTGTCAGAGAGTGATAGAGAGTGTCAGAGAGTGTCAGAGAGTGTCTGAGATTGATAGAGAGTGTCAGAGAGTGTCAGAGAGTGATAGTGAGTGTCAGAGAGTGATAGAGAGTGATAGAGAGTTTCAGAGAGTGTCAGAGAGTGTCTGAGAGTGTCAGAGAGTGTCAGAGAGTGTCAGAAAGTGATAGAGAGTGATAGAGAGTGTCAGAGAGTGTCAGAGAGTGATAGAGAGTGTCAGACACTGTCAGAGAGTGATAGAGAGTGTCAGAGAGTGTCTGAGAGTGTCAGAGAGTGTCAGAGATTGTCAGAGAGTGTCAGAGAGTGTCAGAGAGTGATAGAGAGTCATAGAGAGTGATAGAGAGTGTCAGAGAGTGATAGAGAGTGTCAGAGAGTGTCAGAGAGTGTCAGAAAGTGATAGAGAGTGATAGAGAGTGTCAGAGAGTGTCAGAGAGTGTCAGAGATTGATAGAGAGTGTCAGACAGTGTCAGAGAGTGATAGTGAGTGTCTGAGAGTGTCAGATAGTGTCAGAGAGTGATAGAGAGTGTCAGAGAGTGTCAGAGTGTGTCAGAGAGTGTCAGAGAGTGATAGAGAGTGATAGAGAGTTTTAGAGAGTGTCAGAGACTGTCTGAGAGTGTCAGAGAGTGATAGAGAGTGTCAGAGTGTGTCAGAGAGTGTCAGAGAGTGTCAGAGAGTGTCTGAGAGTGTCAGAGAGTGATAGAGAGTGATAGAGAGTATCAGAGAGTGTCAGACAGTGTCAGAGAGTGATAGAGAGTGTCAGAGAGTGTCAGAGAGTGTCTGAGATTGATAGAGAGTGTCAGAGAGTGTCAGAGAGTGATAGTGAGTGTCAGAGAGTGATAGAGAGTGATAGAGAGTTTCAGAGAGTGTCAGAGAGTGTCTGAGAGTGTCAGAGAGTGTCAGAGAGTGTCAGAAAGTGATAGAGAGTGATAGAGAGTGTCAGAGAGTGTCAGAGATTGTCAGAGAGTGTCAGAGAGTGTCAGAGAGTGATAGAGAGTGATAGAGAGTGATAGAGAGTGTCAGAGAGTGATAGAGAGTGTCAGAGAGTGTCAGAGAGTGTCAGAAAGTGATAGAGAGTGATAGAGAGTGTCAGAGAGTGTCAGAGAGTGTCAGAGATTGATAGAGAGTGTCAGACAGTGTCAGAGAGTGATAGTGAGTGTCTGAGAGTGTCAGAGAGTGTCAGAGAGTGATAGAGAGTGATGGAGAGTGTCAGAGAGTGTCAGAGAGTGTCAGAGAGTGATCGAGAGTGTCAGAGTGTGTCTGAGAGTGTCAGAGTGTCTGAGAGTGTCAGAGAGTGATAGAGAGTGATAGAGAGTGATAGAGAGTGTCAGAGAGTGTCAGACAGCGTCAGAGAGTGATAGAGCGTGTCAGAGAGTGTCACACAGTGTCCGAGAGTGATAGTGAGTGTCTGAGAGTGTCAGATAGTGTCAGAGAGTGATAGAGATTGATAGAGTGTTTCAGAGAGTGTCAGAGAGTGTCAGAGAGTGATAGAGAGTGATAGAGAGTGTCAGAGAGTGATAGAGAGTGTCAGAGAGTGTCTGAGAGTGTCAGAGAGTGTCTGAGTGTGTCAGAGAGTGATAGAGAGTGATAGAGAGTGATATAGAGTGTCAGAGAGTGTCAGACAGTGTCAGAGAGTGATAGAGAGTGTCAGAGAGTGTCAGACAGTGTCAGAGAGTGATAGTGAGTGTCTGAGAGTGTCAGATAGTGTCAGAGAGTGATAGAGAGTGATAGAGAGTGTCAGAGAGTGTCAGAGTGTGTCAGAGAGTGTCAGAGAGTGTCAGAGAGTGATAGAGAGTGATAGAGAGTTTCAGAGAGTGTCAGAGACTGTCTGAGAGTGTCAGAGAGTGATAGAGAGTGTCAGAGAGTGTCTGAGAGTGTCAGAGAGTGTCAGAGAGTGTCAGAGAGTGATAGAGAGTGATAGTGTCAGAGAGTGTCAGACAGTGTCAGAGAGTGATAGAGAGTGTCTGAGAGTGTCAGAGAGTGATAGAGAGTGTCAGAGAGTGTCTGAGAGTGTCAGAGAGTGTCTGAGTGTGTCAGAGAGTGATAGAGAGTGATAGAGAGTGATAGAGAGTGTCTGAGAGTGTCAGAGAGTGATAGAGAGTGATAGAGAGTGTCAGAGAGTGTCAGAGAGTGTCAGAGAGTGTCTGAGTGTGTCAGAGAGTGATAGAGAGTGATAGAGAGTGATAGAGAGTGTCAGAGAGTGTCAGACAGTGTCAGAGAGTGATAGAGAGTGTCAGAGAGTGTCAGAGAGTGTCAGATAGTGTCTGAGAGTGTCAGAGAATGTCAGAGAGTGATAGAGAGTGTCAGAGAGTGATAGAGAGTGTCACAGAGTGTCTGAGAGTGTCAGAGAGTGATAGAGAGTGATAGAGAGTGATAGAGAGTGTCAGAGAGTGTCAGAGAGTGTCAGACAGTGTCAGAGAGTGATAGCGAGTGTCAGAGAGTGTCAGAGAGTGTCAGACAGTGTCAGAGAGTGATAGTGAGTGTCTGAGAGTGTCAGATAGTGTCAGAGAGTGATAGAGAGTGTCAGAGAGTGTCAGAGTGTGTCAGAGAGTGCCAGAGAGTGATAGAGAGTGATAGAGAGTTTCAGAGAGTGTCAGACAGTGTCAGAGAGTGATAGAGAGTGTCAGAGAATGTCAGACAGTGTTAGAGAGTGATAGTGAGTGTCTGAGAGTGTCAGAGATTGATAGTGAGTGTCTGAGAGTGTCAGAGATTGATAGTGAGTGTCTGAGAGTGTCAGAGAGTGTCAGAGAGTGATAGAGTGTGTCAGAGAGTGATAGAGAGTGATAGAGAGTTTCAGAGAGTGTCAGACATTGTCAGAGAGTGATAGAGAGTGTCAGAGAACGTCAGACTGTGTCAGAGAGTGATAGTGAGTGTCTGAGAGTGTCAGATAGTGTCAGAGAGTGATAGAGAGTGATAGAGAGTTTCAGAGACTGTCAGAGAATGTCAGAGAGTGATAGAGAGTGTCAGAGAGTGATAGAGAGTGTCAGAGAGTGATAGAGAATGTCAGAGAGTGATAGAGGGTGATAGAGAGTGATAGAGAGTGATAGAGAGTGTCAGAGAGTGTCAGAAAGTGTCAGAGAGTGATAGAGAGTGTCAGAGAGTGTCAGACAGTGTCAGAGAGTGATAGTGAGTGTCTGAGAGTGTCAGATAGTGTCAGAGAGTGATAGAGAGTGTCAGAGAGTGTCAGAGTGTGTCAGAGAGTGTCAGAGAGTGATAGAGAGTGATAGAGAGTTTCAGAGAGTGTCAGAGACTGTCTGAGAGTGTCAGAGAGTGATAGAGAGTGTCAGAGTGTGTCAGAGAGTGTCAGAGAGTGTCAGAGAGTGTCTGAGAGTGTCAGAGAGTGATAGAGAGTGATAGAGAGTATCAGAGAGTGTCAGACAGTGTCAGAGAGTGATAGAGAGTGTCAGAGAGTGTCAGAGAGTGTCTGAGATTGATAGAGAGTGTCAGAGAGTGTCAGAGAGTGATAGTGAGTGTCAGAGAGTGATAGAGAGTGATAGAGAGTTTCAGAGAGTGTCAGAGAGTGTCTGAGAGTGTCAGAGAGTGTCAGAGAGTGTCAGAAAGTGATAGAGAGTGATAGAGAGTGTCAGAGAGTGTCAGAGAGTGATAGAGAGTGTCAGACAGTGTCAGAGAGTTATAGAGAGTGTCAGAGAGTGTCTGAGAGTGTCAGAGAGTGTCAGAGATTGTCAGAGAGTGTCAGAGAGTGTCAGAGAGTGATAGAGAGTGATAGAGAGTGATAGAGAGTGTCAGAGAGTGATAGAGAGTGTCAGAGAGTGTCAGAGAGTGTCAGAAAGTGATAGAGAGTGATAGAGAGTGTCAGAGAGTGTCAGAGAGTGTCAGAGATTGATAGAGAGTGTCAGACAGTGTCAGAGAGTGATAGTGAGTGTCTGAGAGTGTCAGATAGTGTCAGAGAGTGATAGAGAGTGTCAGAGAGTGTCAGAGTGTGTCAGAGAGTGTCAGAGAGTGATAGAGAGTGATAGAGAGTTTTAGAGAGTGTCAGAGTCTGTCTGAGAGTGTCAGAGAGTGATAGAGAGTGTCAGAGTGTGTCAGAGAGTGTCAGAGAGTGTCAGAGAGTGTCTGAGAGTGTCAGAGAGTGATAGAGAGTGATAGAGAGTATCAGAGAGTGTCAGACAGTGTCAGAGAGTGATAGAGAGTGTCAGAGAGTGTCAGAGAGTGTCTGAGATTGATAGAGAGTGTCAGAGAGTGTCAGAGAGTGATAGTGAGTGTCAGAGAGTGATAGAGAGTGATAGAGAGTTTCAGAGAGTGTCAGAGAGTGTCTGAGAGTGTCAGAGAGTGTCAGAGAGTGTCAGAAAGTGATAGAGAGTGATAGAGAGTGTCAGAGAGTGTCAGAGATTGTCAGAGAGTGTCAGAGAGTGTCAGAGAGTGATAGAGAGTGATAGAGAGTGATAGAGAGTGTCAGAGAGTGATAGAGAGTGTCAGAGAGTGTCAGAGAGTGTCAGAAAGTGATAGAGAGTGATAGAGAGTGTCAGACAGTGTCAGAGAGTGATAGTGAGTGTCTGAGAGTGTCAGAGAGTGTCAGAGAGTGATAGAGAGTGATGGAGAGTGTCAGAGAGTGTCAGAGAGTGTCAGAGAGTGATCGAGAGTGTCAGAGTGTGTCTGAGAGTGTCAGAGTGTCTGAGAGTGTCAGAGAGTGATAGAGAGTGATAGAGAGTGATAGAGAGTGTCAGAGAGTGTCAGACAGCGTCAGAGAGTGATAGAGCGTGTCAGAGAGTGTCACACAGTGTCCGAGAGTGATAGTGAGTGTCTGAGAGTGTCAGATAGTGTCAGAGAGTGATAGAGATTGATAGAGTGTTTCAGAGAGTGTCAGAGAGTGTCAGAGAGTGATAGAGAGTGATAGAGAGTGTCAGAGAGTGATAGAGAGTGTCAGAGAGTGTCTGAGAGTGTCAGAGAGTGTCTGAGTGTGTCAGAGAGTGATAGAGAGTGATAGAGAGTGATATAGAGTGTCAGAGAGTGTCAGACAGTGTCAGAGAGTGATAGAGAGTGTCAGAGAGTGTCAGACAGTGTCAGAGAGTGATAGTGAGTGTCTGAGAGTGTCAGATAGTGTCAGAGAGTGATAGAGAGTGATAGAGAGTGTCAGAGAGTGTCAGAGTGTGTCAGAGAGTGTCAGAGAGTGTCAGAGAGTGATAGAGAGTGATAGAGAGTTTCAGAGAGTGTCAGAGACTGTCTGAGAGTGTCAGAGAGTGATAGAGAGTGTCAGAGAGTGTCTGAGAGTGTCAGAGAGTGTCAGAGAGTGTCAGAGAGTGATAGAGAGTGATAGTGTCAGAGAGTGTCAGACAGTGTCAGAGAGTGATAGAGAGTGTCTGAGAGTGTCAGAGAGTGATAGAGAGTGTCAGAGAGTGTCTGAGAGTGTCAGAGAGTGTCTGAGTGTGTCAGAGAGTGATAGAGAGTGATAGAGAGTGATAGAGAGTGTCTGAGAGTGTCAGAGAGTGATAGAGAGTGATAGAGAGTGTCAGAGAGTGTCAGAGAGTGTCAGAGAGTGTCTGAGTGTGTCAGAGAGTGATAGAGAGTGATAGAGAGTGATAGAGAGTGTCAGAGAGTGTCAGACAGTGTCAGAGAGTGATAGAGAGTGTCAGAGAGTGTCAGACAGTGTCAGAGAGTGATAGTGAGTGTCTGAGAGTGTCAGAGAGTGTCAGATAGTGATAGAGAGTGATAGAGAGTTTCAGAGAGTGTCAGAGACTGTCTGAGAGTGTCAGAGAATGTCTGAGAGTGTCAGAGAGTGTCAGAGAGTGTCTGAGAGTGTCAGAGAGTGATAGAGAGTGATAGAGAGTGTCAGAGAGTGTCAGACAGTCTCAGAGAGAGATAGAGAGTGTCTGAGAGTGTCAGAGAGTGATAGAGAGTGATAGCGAGTTTCAGAGAGTGTCAGAGAGTATCAGAGAGTGATAGAGAGTGATAGAGAGTGTCAGAGAGTGATAGAGAGTGTCAGAGAGTGTCAGAGAGTGATAGAGAGTGTCAGAGAGTGATAGAGAGTGATAGAGAGTTTCAGAGAGTGTCAGAGATTGTCTGAGAGTGTCAGAGAGTGTCAGAGAGTGTCAGAAAGTGATAGAGAGTGATAGAGAGAGTCAGAGAGTGTCAGAGAGTGTCAGTGAGTGATAGACAGTGTCAGACAGTGTCAGAGAGTGATAGAGAGTGATAGAGAGTGTCTGAGAGTGTCAGAGAGTGTCAGAGAGTGTCAGAGAGTGATAGAGAGTGTCAGAGAGTGTCAGAGAGTGTCAGAGAGTGTCTGAGAGTGTCACAGAGTGATAGAGAGTGATAGAGAGTATCAGAGAGTGTCAGACAGTGTCAGAGAGTGATAGAGAGTGTCAGAGAGTGTCGGAGAGTGTCTGAGAGTGATAGAGAGTGTCAGAGAGTGTCAGAGAGTGATAGTGAGAGTCAGAGAGTGATAGAGAGTGATAGAGAGTTTCAGAGAGTGTCAGAGAGTGTCAGAGAGTGTCAGAGAGTGTCAGAAAGTGATAGAGAGTGATAGAGAGTGTCAGAGAGTGTCAGAGAGTGTTAGAGAGTGTCAGACAGTGTCAGAGAGTGATAGAGAGTGTCAGAGAGTGTCTGAGAGTGTCAGAGAGTGTCAGAGATTGTCAGAGAGTGTCAGAGAGTGTCAGAGAGTGATAGAGAGTGTCAGAGAGTGATAGAGAGTGTCAGAGAGTGTCAGAGAGTGTCAGAAAGTGATAGAGAGTGATAGAGAGTGTCAGAGAGTGTCAGAGAGTGTCAGAGATTGATAGAGAGTGTCAGACAGTGTCAGAGAGTGATAGTGAGTGTCTGAGAGTGTCAGAGAGTTTCAGAGAGTGATAGAGAGTGATGGAGTGTGTCAGAGAGTGTCTGAGAGTTTCAGAGAGTGATCGAGAGTGTCAGAGTGTGTCTGAGAGTGTCAGAGTGTCTGAGAGTGTCAGAGAGTGATAGAGAGTGATAGAGAGTGATAGAGAGTGTCAGAGAGTGTCAGACAGCGTCAGAGAGTGATAGAGCGTGTCAGAGAGTGTCACACAGTGTCCGAGAGTGATAGTGAGTGTCTGAGAGTGTCAGATAGTGTCAGAGAGTGATAGAGATTGATAGAGTGTTTCAGAGAGTGTCAGAGAGTGTCAGAGAGTGATAGAGAGTGATAGAGAGTGTCAGAGAGTGATAGAGAGTGTCAGAGAGTGTCTGAGAGTGTCAGAGAGTGTCTGAGTGTGTCAGAGATTGATAGAGAGTGATAGAGAGTGATATAGAGTGTCAGAGAGTGTCAGACAGTGTCAGAGAGTGATAGAGAGTGTCAGAGAGTGTCAGACAGTGTCAGAGAGTGATAGTGAGTGTCTGAGAGTGTCAGATAGTGTCAGAGAGTGATAGAGAGTGATAGAGAGTGTCAGAGAGTGTCAGAGTGTGTCAGAGAGTGTCAGAGAGTGTCAGAGAGTGATAGAGAGTGATAGAGAGTTTCAGAGAGTGCCAGAGACTGTCTGAGAGTGTCAGAGAGTGATAGAGAGTGTCAGAGAGTGTCTGAGAGTGTCCGAGAGTGTCAGAGAGTGTCTGAGAGTGTCAGAGAGTGATAGAGAGTGATAGAGAGTGTCAGAGAGTGTCAGACAGTGTCAGAGAGTGGTAGAGAGTGTCTGAGAGTGTCAGAGAGTGATAGAGAGTGTCAGAGAGTGTCTGAGAGTGTCAGAGAGTGTCTGAGTGTGTCAGAGAGTGATAGAGAGTGATAGAGAGTGATAGAGAGTGTCTGAGAGTGTCAGAGAGTGATAGAGAGTGATAGAGAGTGTCAGAGAGTGTCAGAGAGTGTCAGAGAGTGTCTGAGTGTGTCAGAGAGTGATAGAGAGTGATAGAGAGTGATAGAGAGTGTCAGAGAGTGTCAGACAGTGTCAGAGAGTGATAGAGAGTGTCAGAGAGTGTCAGACAGTGTCAGAGAGTGATAGTGAGTGTCTGAGAGTGTCAGAGAGTGTCAGATAGTGATAGAGAGTGATAGAGAGTTTCAGAGAGTGTCAGAGACTGTCTGAGAGTGTCAGAGAGTGATAGAGAGTGTCAGAGAATGTCTGAGAGTGTCAGAGAGTGTCAGAGAGTGTCTGAGAGTGTCAGAGAGTGATAGAGAGTGATAGAGAGTGTCAGAGAGTGTCAGACAGTCTCAGAGAGAGATAGAGAGTGTCAGAGAGTGTCAGAGAGTGATAGAGAGTGATAGCGAGTTTCAGAGAGTGTCAGAGAGTATCAGAGAGTGATAGAGAGTGATAGAGAGTGTCAGAGAGTGATAGAGAGTGTCAGAGAGTGTCAGAGAGTGATAGAGAGTGTCAGAGAGTGATAGAGAGTGATAGAGAGTTTCAGAGAGTGTCAGAGAGTGTCTGAGAGTGTCAGAGAGTGTCAGAGAGTGTCAGAAAGTGATAGAGAGTGATAGAGAGAGTCAGAGAGTGTCAGAGAGTGTCAGAGAGTGATAGACAGTGTCAGACAGTGTCAGAGAGTGATAGAGAGTGTCAGAGAGTGTCTGAGAGTGTCAGAGAGTGTCAGAGAGTGTCAGAGAGAGATAGAGAGTGTCAGAGAGTGTCAGACAGTGTCAGAGAGTGATAGAGAGTGTCAGAGAGTGTCTGAGAGTGATAGAGAGTGTCAGAGAGTGTCAGAGAGTGATAGTGAGTGTCAGAGAGTGATAGAGAGTGATAGAGAGTTTCAGAGAGTGTCAGAGAGTGTCTGAGAGTGTCAGAGAGTGTCAGAAAGTGATAGTGAGTGTCTGAGATTGTCAGAGAGTGTCAGAGAGTGATAGAGAGTGATAGAGAGTGTCAGAGAGTGTCTGAGAGTGATAGAGAGTGTCAGAGAGTGTCAGACAGTGTCAGAGAGTGATAGTGAGTGTCTGAGAGTGTCAGATAGTGTCAGAGAGTGATAGAGAGTGATAGAGAGTGTCAGAGAGTGTCAGAGTGTGTCAGAGAGTGTCAGAGAGTGTCAGAGAGTGATAGAGAGTGATAGAGAGTTTCAGAGAGTGTCAGAGACTGTCTGAGAGTGTCAGAGAGTGATAGAGAGTGTCAGAGAGTGTCTGAGAGTGTCAGAGAGTGTCAGAGAGTGTCTGAGAGTGTCAGAGAGTGATAGAGAGTGATAGAGAGTGTCAGAGAGTGTCAGACAGTGTCAGAGAGTGATAGAGAGTGTCTGAGAGTGTCAGAGAGGGATAGAGAGTGTCAGAGAGTGTCTGAGAGTGTCAGAGAGTGTCTGAGTGTGTCAGAGAGTGATAGAGAGTGATAGAGAGTGATAGAGAGTGTCTGAGAGTGTCAGAGAGTGATAGAGAGTGATAGAGAGTGTCAGAGAGTGTCAGAGAGTGTCAGAGAGTGTCTGAGTGTGTCAGAGAGTGATAGAGAGTGATAGAGAGTGATAAAGAGTGTCAGAGAGTGTCAGACAGTGTCAGAGAGTGATAGAGAGTGTCAGAGAGTGTCAGACAGTGTCAGAGAGTGATAGTGAGTGTCTGAGAGTGTCAGAGAGTGTCAGATAGTGATAGAGAGTGATAGAGAGTTTCAGAGAGTGTCAGAGACTGTCTGAGAGTGTCAGAGAGTGATAGAGAGTGTCAGAGAATGTCTGAGAGTGTCAGAGAGTGTCAGAGAGTGTCTGAGAGTGTCAGAGAGTGATAGAGAGTGATAGAGAGTGTCAG
The DNA here is from genome assembly GCF_036365525.1 of Heterodontus francisci. Taxonomy (NCBI): domain Eukaryota; kingdom Metazoa; phylum Chordata; class Chondrichthyes; order Heterodontiformes; family Heterodontidae; genus Heterodontus; species Heterodontus francisci. The sequence goes on along the minus strand of NW_027140217.1, from coordinate 1,450,899 downwards.
AGAGTGTCAGACAGTCTCAGAGAGAGATAGAGAGTGTCTGAGAGTGTCAGAGAGTGATAGAGAGTGATAGCGAGTTTCAGAGAGTGTCAGAGAGTATCAGAGAGTGATAGAGAGTGATAGAGAGTGTCAGAGAGTGATAGAGAGTGTCAGAGAGTGTCAGAGAGTGATAGAGAGTGTCAGAGAGTGATAGAGAGTGATAGAGAGTTTCAGAGAGGGTCAGAGAGTGTCTGAGAGTGTCAGAGAGTGTCAGAGAGTGTCAGAAAGTGATAGAGAGTGATAGAGAGAGTCAGAGAGTGTCAGAGAGTGTCAGAGAGTGATAGACAGTGTCAGACAGTGTCAGAGAGTGATACAGAGTGTCAGAGAGTGTCTGAGAGTGTCAGAGAGTGTCAGAGAGTGTCAGAGAGTGATAGAGAGTGTCAGAGAGTGTCAGACAGTGTCAGAGAGTGATAGAGAGTGTCAGAGAGTGTCTGAGAGTGATAGAGAGTGTCAGAGAGTGTCAGAGAGTGATAGTGAGTGTCAGAGAGTGATAGAGAGTGATAGAGAGTTTCAGAGAGTGTCAGAGAGTGTCTGAGAGTGTCAGAGAGTGTCAGAAAGTGATAGTGAGTGTCTGAGATTGTCAGAGAGTGTCAGAGAGTGATAGAGAGTGATAGAGAGTGTCAGAGAGTGTCTGAGAGTGTCACAGAGTGATAGAGAGTGTCAGAGAGTGTCTGAGAGTGTCAGAGAGTGTCAGAGAGTGTCTGAGAGTGTCAGAGAGTGATAGAGAGTGATAGAGAGTGATAGAGAGTGTCAAAGAGTGTCAGAGAGTGTCAGAGAGTGGTAGAGCGTGTCAGAGAGTGTCACACAGTGTCAGAGAGTGATAGTGAGTGTCAGAGAGTGTCAGATAGTGTCAGAGAGTGATAGAGAGTGATAGAGAGTGTCAGAGAGTGTCGGAGAGTGTCAGAGAGTGTCAGAGAGTGTCTGAGAGTGTCAGAGAGTGATAGAGAGTGATAGAGAGTGATAGAGAGTGTCAAAGAGTGTCAGAGAGTGTCAGAGAGTGATAGAGCGTGTCAGAGAGTGTCACACAGTGTCAGAGAGTGATAGTGAGTGTCAGAGAGTGTCAGATAGTGTCAGAGAGTGTCAGAGAGAGATAGAGAGTGATAGAGAGTGTCACAGAGTGTCTGAGTGTGTCAGAGAGTGTCAGAGAGTGATAGAGAGTGTCAGAGAGTGTCTGAGAGTGTCAGAGAGTGTCTGAGTGTGTCAGAGAGTGATAGAGAGAGATAGAGAGTGATAGAGAGTGTCAGAGAGTGTCAGACAGTGTCAGAGAGTGATAGAGAGTGTCAGAGAGTGTCAGACAGTGTCAGAGAGTGATAGTGAGTGTCTGAGAGTGTCAGATAGTGTCAGAGAGTGATAGAGAGTGATAGAGAGTTTCAGAGAGTGTCAGAGAGTGTCAGAGAGTGTCAGAGAGTGTCAGAGAGTGATAGAGAGTGATAGAGAGTGTCAGAGAGTGTCAGAGAGTGATAGAGAGTGATAGCGAGTTTCAGAGAGTGTCAGAGATTGTCAGAGAGTGATAGAGAGTGATAGAGAGTGTCAGAGAGTGATAGAGAGTGTCAGAGAGTGTCAGAGAGTGTCAGAGTGTGTCAGAGAGTGATAGAGAGTGATAGAGAGTGATAGAGAGTGTCAGAGTGTCTCAGAGAGTGATAGAGAGTGATAGAGAGTGATAGAGAGTTTCAGAGAGTGTCAGAGAGTGTCTGAGAGTGTCAGAGAGTGATAGAGAGTGTCAGAGAGTGTCTGAGAGTGTCAGAGAGTGTCAGAGAGTGTCAGAGAGTGTCAGAGTGTGTCAGAGAGTGATAGAGAGTGATAGAGAGTGATAGAGAGTGTCAGAGTGTCTCAGAGAGTGATAGAGAGTGATAGAGAGTTTCAGAGAGTGTCAGAGAGTGTCTGAGAGTGTCAGAGAGTGATAGAGAGTGTCAGAGAGTGTCTGAGAGTGTCAGAGAGTGTCAGAGAGTGATAGAGAGTGTCAGAGAGTGTCAGAGAGTGTCAGAGTGTGTCAGAGAGTGATAGAGAGTGATAGAGAGTGATAGAGAGTGTCAGAGTGTCTCAGAGAGTGATAGAGAGTGATAGAGAGTTTCAGAGAGTGTCAGAGAGTGTCAGAGAGTGTCTGAGAGTGTCAGAGAGTGATAGAGAGTGTCAGAGAGTGTCTGAGAGTGTCAGAGAGTGTCAGAGAGTGATAGAGAGTGTCAGAGAGTGTCAGAGAGTGTCAGAGTGTGTCAGAGAGAGATAGAGAGTGATAGAGAGTGATAGAGAGTGTCAGAGTGTCTCAGAGAGTAATAGAGAGTGATAGAGAGTTTCAGAGAGTGTCAGAGAGTGTCTGAGAGTGTCAGAGAGTGATAGAGAGTGTCAGAGAGTGTCTGAGAGTGTCAGAGAGTGTCAGAGAGTGTCAGAGAGTGATAGAGAGTGATAGAGAGTGTCAGAGAGTGTCAGACAGTGTCAGAGAGTGATAGAGAGTGTCAGAGAGTGATACAGAGTGTCAGAGAGTGTCTGAGAGTGATAGAGAGTGTCAGAGAGTGTCAGAGATTGAGAGTGAGTGTCAGAGAGTGAGAGAGAGTGATAGAGAGTTTCAGAGAGTGTCAGAGAGTGTCTGAGAGTGTCAGAGAGTGTCAGAAAGTGATAGTGAGTGTCTGAGATTGTCTGAGAGTGTCAGATAGTGATAGAGAGTGTCAGAGAGTGTCTGAGAGTGTCAGAGAGTGTCTGAGAGTGTCTGAGAGTGTCAGAGAGTGATAGAGAGTGATAGAGAGTGATAGAGAGTGTCAAAGAGTGTCAGAGAGTGTCAGAGAGTGATAGAGCGTGTCAGAGAGTGTCACACAGTGTCAGAGAGTGATAGTGAGTGTCTGAGAGTGTCAGATAGTGTCAGAGAGTGATAGAGAGCGATAGAGTGTTTCAGAGAGTGTCAGAGAGTGTCAGAGAGAGATAGAGAGTGATAGAGAGTGTCACAGAGTGTCTGAGAGTGTCAGAGAGTGTCAGAGAGTGATAGAGAGTGTCAGAGAGTGTCTGAGAGTGTCAGAGAGTGTCTGAGTGTCAGAGAGTGTCAGACAGTGTCAGAGAGTGATAGTGAGTGTCTGAGAGTGTCAGACAGTGTCAGAGAGTGATGGTGAGTGTCTGAGAGTGTCAGATAGTGTCAGAGAGTGATAGAGAGTGATAGAGAGTTTCAGAGAGTGTCAGAGAGTGTCAGAGAGTGTCAGAGAGTGATAGAGAGTGATAGAGAGTGTCAGAGAGTGTCAGAGAGTGTCAGAGAGTGATAGAGAGTGATAGCGAGTGTCAGAGAGTGTCAGAGAGTGTCAGAGAGTGATAGAGAGTGATACAGAGTGTCAGAGAGTGATAGAGAGTGTCAGAGAGTGTCAGAGAGTGTCAGAGTGTGTCAGAGAGTGATAGAGAGTGATAGAGAGTGTCAGAGTGTGTCAGAGAGTGATAGAGAGTGACAGAGAGTGATAGAGAGTTTCAGAGAGTGTCAGAGAGTGTCTGAGAGTGTCTGAGAGTGATAGAGAGTGTCAGAGAGTGTCTGAGAGTGTCAGAGAGTGTCAGAGAGTGATAGAGAGTGATAGAGAGTGTCAGAGAGTGTCAGACAGTGTCAGAGAGTGATAGAGAGTGTCAGAGAGTGATACAGAGTGTCAGAGAGTGTCTGAGAGTGTCAGAGAGGGTCTGAGAGTGTTAGAGAGTGATAGAGAGTGATAGAGAGTGTCAGAGAGTGTCAGACAGTGTCAAAGAGTGATAGAGAGTGTCAGAGAGTGATACAGAGTGTCAGAGAGTGTCTGAGAGTTTCAGAGAGTGTCTGAGAGTGTCAGAGAGTGTCAGAGAGTGATAGAGAGTGTCAGAGAGTGTCAGACAGTGTCAGAGAGTGATAGAGAGTGATAGAGAGTGTCAGAGAGTGTCTGACAGTGTCAGAGAGTGTCAGAGAGTGTCAGAGAGTGATAGAGAGTGTCAGAGAGTGTCAGACAGTGTCAGAGAGTGATAGAGAGTGATAGAGAGTGTCAGAGAGAGTCTGACAGTGTCAGAGAGTGATAGAGAGTGTCAGAGAGTGATAGAGAGTGTCAGAGATTGTCTGAGAGTGTCAGAGAGTGATAGAGAGTGATAGAGTGTCAGAGAGTGATAGAGAGTGTCAGAGAGTGTCAGAGAGTGTCAGAGAGTGATAGAGAGTGATAGAGAGTGTCAGAGAGTGTCTGAGAGTGTCAGAGAGTGATAGAGAGTGATAGAGAGTGTCAGAGAGTGTCAGACAGTGTCAGAGAGTGATAGAGAGTGTCAGAGAGTGATACAGAGTGTCAGAGAGTGTCTGAGAGTGATAGAGAGTGTCAGAGAGTGTCAGAGAGTGATAGAGAGTGATAGAGAGTGTCAGAGAGTGTCAGACAGTGTCAGAGAGTGATAGAGAGTGTCAGAGAGTGATACAGAGTGTCAGAGAGTGTCTGAGAGTGATAGAGAGTGTCAGAGAGTGTCAGAGAGTGATAGTGAGTGTCAGAGAGTGATAGAGAGTGATAGAGAGTTTCAGAGAGTGTCTGAGAGTGTCAGAGAGTGTCAGAAAGTGATAGTGAGTGTCTGAGATTGTCAGAGAGTGTCAGAGAGTGATAGAGAGTGATAGAGAGTGATAGAGAGTGTCAGAGAGTGTCTGAGAGTGTCACAGAGTGATAGAGAGTGTCAGAGAGTGTCTGAGAGTGTCAGAGAGTGTCAGAGAGTGTCTGAGAGTGTCAGAGAGTGATAGAGAGTGATAGAGAGTGATAGAGAGTGTCAAAGAGTGTCAGAGAGTGTCAGAGAGTGATAGAGCGTGTCAGAGAGTGTCACACAGTGTCAGAGAGTGATAGTGAGTGTCTGAGAGTGTCAGATAGTGTCAGAGAGTGATAGAGAGCGATAGAGAGTTTCAGAGAGTGTCAGAGAGTGTCAGAGAGAGATAGAGAGTGATAGAGAGTGTCACAGAGTGTCTGAGAGTGTCAGAGAGTGTCAGAGAGTGATAGAGATTGCCAGAGAGTGTCTGAGAGTGTCAGAGAGTGTCTGAGTGTGTCAGAGATTGATAGAGAGAGATAGAGAGTGATAGAGAGTGTCAGAGAGTGTCAGACAGTGTCAGAGAGTGATAGAGAGTGTCAGAGAGTGTCAGACAGTGTCAGAGAGTGATAGTGAGTGTCTGAGAGTGTCAGACAGTGTCAGAGAGTGATAGTGAGTGTCTGAGAGTGTCAGATAGTGTCAGAGAGTGATAGAGAGTGATAGAGAGTTTCAGAGAGTGTCAGAGAGTGTCAGAGAGTGTCAGAGAGTGATAGAGAGTGATAGAGAGTGTCAGAGAGTGTCAGAGAGTGTCAGAGAGTGATAGAGAGTGATAGCGAGTGTCAGAGAGTGTCAGAGAGTGTCACAGAGTGATAGAGAGTGATAGAGAGTGTCAGAGAGTGATAGAGAGTGTCAGAGAGTGTCAGAGAGTGTCAGAGTGTGTCAGAGAGTGATAGAGAGTGATAGAGAGTGTCAGAGTGTGTCAGAGAGTGATAGAGAGTGACAGAGAGTGATAGAGAGTTTCAGAGAGTGTCAGAGAGTGTCTGAGAGTGTCAGAGAGTGATAGAGAGTGTCAGAGAGTGTCTGAGAGTGTCAGAGAGTGTCAGAGAGTGATAGAGAGTGATAGAGAGTGTCAGAGAGTGTCAGACAGTGTCAGAGAGTGATAGAGAGTGTCAGAGAGTGATACAGAGTGTCAGAGAGTGTCTGAGAGTGTCAGAGAGGGTCTGAGAGTGTTAGAGAGTGATAGAGAGTGATAGAGAGTGTCAGAGAGTGTCAGACAGTGTCAGAGAGTGATAGAGAGTGTCAGAGAGTGATACAGAGTGTCAGAGAGTGTCTGAGAGTGTCAGAGAGTGTCTGAGAGTGTCAGAGAGTGTCAGAGAGTGATAGAGAGTGTCAGAGAGTGTCAGACAGTGTCAGAGAGTGATAGAGAGTGATAGAGAGTGTCAGAGAGTGTCTGACAGTGTCAGAGAGTGTCAGAGAGTGTCAGAGAGTGATAGAGAGTGTCAGAGAGTGTCAGACAGTGTCAGAGAGTGATAGAGAGTGATAGAGAGTGTCAGAGAGAGTCTGACAGTGTCAGAGAGTGATAGAGAGTGTCAGAGAGTGATAGAGAGTGTCAGAGAGTGTCTGAGAGTGTCAGAGAGTGATAGAGAGTGATAGAGTGTCAGAGAGTGATAGAGAGTGTCAGAGAGTGTCAGAGAGTGTCAGAGAGTGATAGAGAGTGTCAGAGAGTGTCTGAGAGTGTCAGAGAGTGATAGAGAGTGTCAGAAAGTGTCTGAGAATGTCAGAGAGTGATAGAGAGTGTCAGAGAGTATCTGAGAGTGTCAGAGAGTGTCTGAGAGTGTCAGAGAGTGATAGAGAGTGATAGAGATTGTCAGAGAGTGTCAGACTTTGTCAGAGAGTGATAGAGAGTGTCAGAGAGTGTCAGAGAGTGTCAGAGAGTGATAGAGAGTGATATAGAGTTTCAGAGAGTGTCAGAGAGTGTCTGAGAGTGTCAGAGAGTGTCAGAGAGTGATAGAGAGTGTCTGAGAGTGTCTGAGAGTGTCAGAGAGTGATAGAGAGTGATAGAGAGTGTCAGAGAGTGTCATACAGTCTCAGAGAATGATAGAGAGTGTCAGAGAGTGTCTGACAGTGTCTGAGAGTGTCAGAGAGTGATAGAGAGTGATAGAGAGTGTCAGAGAGTGTCAGACAGTGTCAGAGAGTGATAGATAGTGTCAGAGAGTGTCAGAGAGTGTCTGAGAGTGTCAGAGAGTGTCAGAGAGTGATAGAGAGTGTCAGAGAGTGTCAGAGAGTGTCTGAGAGTGTCTGAGAGTGTCTGAGAGTGTCAGAGAGCGATAGAGAGTGATAGAGAGTGTCAGAGAGTGTCAGACAGTGTCAGAGAGTGATAGAGAGTGTCAGAGAGTGTCAGAGAGTGTCTGAGAGTGATAGAGAGTGTCAGAGAGTGTCAGAGAGTGATAGTGAGTGTCAGAGAGTGATAGAGAGTGATAGAGAGTTTCAGAGATTGTCAGAGAGTGTCTGAGAGTGTCAGAGAGTGTCAGAGAGTGTCAGAAAGTGATAGAGAGTGATAGAGAGAGTCAGAGAGTGTCAGAGAGTGTCAGAGAGTGATAGACAGTGTCAGACATTGTCAGAGAGTGATAGAGAGTGATAGAGAGTGTCAGAGAGTGTCTGAGAGTGTCAGAGAGTGTCAGAGAGTGATAGAGAGTTTCAGAGAGTGTCTGAGAGTGATAGAGAGTGTCAGAGAGTGTCAGAGAGTGATAGTGAGTGTCAGAGATTGATAGAGAGTGATAGAGAATTTCAGAGAGTGTCAGAGAGTGTCTGAGAGTGTCAGAGAGTTTCAGAAAGTGATAGTGAGTGTCTGAGATTGTCAGAGAGTGTCAGAGAGTGATAGAGAGTGATAGAGAGTGTCAGAGAGTGTCTGAGAGTGTCAGAGAGTGATAGAGAGTGTCAGAGAGTTTCAGAAAGTGATAGTGAGTGTCTGAGATTGTCAGAGAGTGTCAGAGAGTGATAGAGAGTGATGGAGAGTGATAGAGTGTGTCAAAGAGTGTCAGACAGTGTCAGAGAGTGATAGAGCGTGTCAGAGAGTGTCACACAGTGTCAGAGAGTGATAGTGAGTGTCTGAGAGTGTCAGATAGTGTCAGAGGTTGATAGAGAGTGATAGAGAGTTTCAGAGAGTGTCAGAGAGTGTCAGAGAGAGATAGAGAGTGATAGAGAGTGTCACAGAGTGTCTGAGAGTGTCAGAGAGTGATAGAGAGTGTCAGAGAGTGTCTGAGAGTGTCAGAGAGTGTCTGAGAGTGTCAGAGAGTGATAGAGAGAGATAGAGAGTGATAGAGAGTGTCAGAGAGTGTCAGACAGTGTCAGAGAGTGATAGAGAGTGTCAGAGAGTGACAGACAGTGTCAGAGAGTGATAGTGAATGTCTGAGAGTGTCAGATAGTGTCAGTGAGTGATAGAGAGTGATAGAGAGTGATAGAGACTTTCAGAGAGTGTCAGAGAGTGTCAGAGAGTGATAGAGAGTGATAGAGAGTGTCAGAGAGTGTCAGAGAGTGTCAGAGAGTGTCAGAGAGTGTCAGAGAGTGTCAGAGAGTGATAGAGAGTGATAGCGAGTTTCAGAGAGTGTCAGAGAGTGTCAGAGAGTGTCAGAGAGTGTCAGAGAGTGATAGAGAGTGTCAGAGAGTGATAGAGAGTGATAGAGAGTGTCAGAGAGTGTCAGAGTGTGTCAGAGAGTGTCAGAGAGTGATAGAGAGTGATAGCGAGTTTCAGAGAGTGTCTGAGAGTGTCTGAGAGTGTCAGAGAGTGATAGAGAGTGTCAGAGAGGGTCTGAGAGTGTCAGAGAGTGATAGAGAGTGATAGAGAGTGTCAGAGAGTGTCAGACAGTGTCAGAGAGCGATAGAGAGTGTCAGAGAGTGATACAGAGTGTCAGAGAGTGTCTGAGAGTGTCAGAGAGGGTCTGAGATTGTTAGGGAGTGATAGAGAGTGATAGAGAGTGTCAGAGAGTGTCAGACAGTGTCAGAGAGTGATAGAGAGTGTCAGAGAGTGATACAGAGTGTCAGAGAGTGTCTGAGAGTGTCTGAGAGTGTCTGAGAGTGTCAGAGAGTGATAGAGAGTGATAGAGAGTGTCAGAGAGTGTCAGAGAGTGATAGAGAGTGTCACAGAGTGTCAGACAGTGTCAGAGAGTGATAGAGAGTGATAGAGAGTGTCAGAGAGTGTCAGACTGTGTCAGAGAGTGATAGAGAGTGTCAGAGAGTGTCTGAGAGTGTCAGAGAGTGTCAGAGAGTGTCAGAGAGTGTCAGAGAGTGATAGAGAGTGTCAGAGAGTGTCAGACAGTGTCAGAGAGTGATAGAGAGTTTCAGAGAGTGTCTGAGAGTGATAGAGAGTGTCAGAGAGATTCAGAGAGTGATAGTGAGTGTCAGAGAGTGATAGAGAGTGATAGAGAGTTTCAGAGAGTGTCAGAGACTGTCTGAGAGTGTCAGAGAGTTTCAGAAAGTGATAGTGAGTGTCAGAGAGTGTCAGAGAGTGATAGAGAGTGATAGAGAGTGTCAGAGAGTGTCAGAGTGTGTCAGAGAGTGTCAGAGAGTGATAGAGAGTGATAGAGAGTTTCAGAGAGTGTCAGAGAGTGTCTGAGAGTGTCAGAGAGTGATAGAGAGTGTCAGAGAGGGTCTGAGAGTGTCAGAGAGTGTCAGAGAGTGATAGAGAGTGATAGAGAGTGTCAGAGAGTGTCAGACAGTGTCAGAGAGCGATAGAGAGTGTCAGAGAGTGATACAGAGTGTCAGAGAGTGTCTGAGAGTGTCAGAGAGGGTCTGAGATTGTTAGAGAGTGATAGAGAGTGATAGAGAGAGTCAGAGAGTGTCAGACAGTGTCAGAGAGTGATAGAGAGTGTCAGAGAGTGATACAGAGTGTCAGAGAGTGTCAGAGAGTGTCTGAGAGTGTCTGAGAGTGTCTGAGAGTGTCAGAGAGTGATAGAGAGTGATAGAGAGTGTCAGAGAGTGTCAGAGAGTGATAGAGAGTGTCACAGAGTGTCAGACAGTGTCAGAGAGTGATAGAGAGTGATAGAGAGTGTCAGAGAGTGTCAGACTGTGTCAGAGAGTGATAGAGAGTGTCAGAGAGTGTCTGAGAGTGTCAGAGAGTGTCAGAGAGTGTCAGAGAGTGATAGAGCGTGTCAGAGAGTGTCAGACAGTGTCAGAGAGTGATAGAGAGTTTCAGAGAGTGTCTGAGAATGTCAGTGAGTGTCTGAGAGTGTCAGAGAGTGAGAGAGAGTGTTAGAGTGTCACAGAGTGTCAGAGAGTGATAGCGAGTGTCAGAGAGTGTCAGACAGTGTCAGAGAGTGATAGAGAGTGTCAGAGAGTGTCAGAGAGTGTCAGAGAGTGTCAGAGAGTGTCTGAGAGTGTCTGAGAGTGATAGAGAGTGTCAGAGAGTGTCAGAGAGTGATAGAGAGTGTCAGAGAGTGACAGACAGTGTCAGAGAGTGATAGAGAGTGATAGAGAGTGTCAGAGAGTGTGAGACAGTGTCAGAGAGTGATAGAGAGTGTCAGAGAGTGATAGAGAGTGTCAGAGAGTGTCTGAGTGTGTCAGTGAGTGTCTGAGAGTGTCAGAGAGTGATAGAGAGTGATAGAGTGTCAGAGAGTGTCAGAGAGTGACAGCGAGTGTCAGAGAGTGTCAGACAGTGTCAGAGAGTGATAGAGAGTGTCAGAGAGTGTCAGAGAGTGATAGAGAGTGTCAGAGAGTGTCAGACAGTGTCAGAGAGTGATAGAGAGTGATAGAGAGTGTCAGAGAGTGTCAGACAGTGTCAGAGAGTGATAGAGAGTGTCAGAGAGTGATAGAGAGTGTCAGAAAGTGTCTGAGAGTGTCAGTGAGTGTCTGAGAGTGTCAGAGAGTGATAGAGAGTGATAGAGTGTCACAGAGTGTCAGAGAGTGATAGCGAGTGTCAGAGAGTGTCAGACAGTGTCTGAGAGTGATGGAGAGTGTCAGAGAGTGTCAGAGAGTGTCAGAGAGTGATAGAGAGTGTCAGAGAGTGTCAGACAGTGTCAGAGAGTGATAGAGAGTGATAGAGAGTGTCAGAGAGTGATAGAGAGTGTCAGAGAGTGATAGAGAGTGATAGAGAGTTTCAGAGAGTGTCAGACAGTGTCAGAAAGTGATAGAGAGTGTCAGAGAGTGTCAGAGAGTGTCAGAGAGTGTCAGAGAGTGTCTGAGAGTGTCTGAGAGTGATAGAGAGTGTCAGAGAGTGTCAGAGAGTGATAGAGAGTGTCAGAGAGTGACAGACAGTGTCAGAGAGTGATAGAGAGTGATAGAGAGTGTCAGAGAGTGTGAGACAGTGTCAGAGAGTGATAGAGAGTGTCAGAGAGTGATAGAGAGTGTCAGAGAGTGTCTGAGTGTGTCAGTGAGTGTCTGAGAGTGTCAGAGAGTGATAGAGAGTGATAGAGTGTCAGAGAGTGTCAGAGAGTGACAGCGAGTGTCAGAGAGTGTCAGACAGTGTCAGAGAGTGATAGAGAGTGTCAGAGAGTGTCAGAGAGTGATAGAGAGTGTCAGAGAGTGTCAGACAGTGTCAGAGAGTGATAGAGAGTGATAGAGAGTGTCAGAGAGTGTCAGACAGTGTCAGAGAGTGATAGAGAGTGTCAGAGAGTGATAGAGAGTGTCAGAAAGTGTCTGAGAGTGTCAGTGAGTGTCTGAGAGTGTCAGAGAGTGATAGAGAGTGATAGAGTGTCACAGAGTGTCAGAGAGTGATAGCGAGTGTCAGAGAGTGTCAGACAGTGTCTGAGAGTGATGGAGAGTGTCAGAGAGTGTCAGAGAGTGTCAGAGAGTGATAGAGAGTGTCAGAGAGTGTCAGACAGTGTCAGAGAGTGATAGAGAGTGATAGAGAGTGTCAGAGAGTGATAGAGAGTGTCAGAGAGTGATAGAGAGTGATAGAGAGTTTCAGAGAGTGTCAGACAGTGTCAGAGAGTGATAGAGAGTGTCAGAGAGTGTCAGAGAGTGATAGAGAGTGATAGAGTGTCAGAGAGTGTCAGAGAGTGACAGCGAGTGTCAGAGAGTGTCAGACAGTGTCAGAGAGTGATAGTGAGTGTCTGAGAGTGTCAGATAGTGTCAGAGAGTGATAGAGAGTGATAGAGAGTTTCAGAGATTGTCAGAGAGTGTCAGAGAATGTCAGAGAGTGATAGAGAGTGTCTGAGAGTGTCAGAGAGTGTCAGAGAGTGATAGAGAGTGTCAGAGAGTGATAGAGAGTGATAGAGAGTGATAGAGAGTTTCAGAGAGTGTCAGACAGTGTCAGAGAGTGATAGAGAGTGTCAGAGAGTGTCAGACTGTGTCAGAGAGTGATAGTGAGTGTCTGAGAGTGTCAGATAGTGTCAGAGAGTGATAGAGAGTGATAGAGAGTGATAGAGAGTTTCAGAGATTGTCAGAGAGTGTCAGAGAATGTCAGAGAGTGATAGAGAGTGTCAGAGAGTGATAGAGTGTCAGAGAGTGTCTGAGAGTGTCAGAGAGTGATAGAGAGTGATAGAGAGTGATAGAGAGTGTCAGAGAGTGTCAGACAGTGTCAGAGAGTGATAGAGAGTGTCAGAGAGTGTCAGACAGTGTCAGAGAGTGATAGTGAGTGTCTGAGAGTGTCAGATAGTGTCAGAGAGTGATAGAGAGTGTCAGAGAGTGTCAGAGTGTGTCAGAGAGTGTCAGAGAGTGATAGAGAGTGATAGAGAGTTTCAGAGAGTGTCAGAGACTGTCTGAGAGTGTCAGAGAGTGATAGAGAGTGTCAGAGAGTGTCTGAGAGTGTCAGAGAGTGTCAGAGAGTGTGTGAGAGTGTCAGAGAGTGATAGAGAGTGATAGAGAGTGATAGAGAGTTTCAGAGAGTGTCAGACAGTGTCAGAGAGTGTCTGAGAGTGATAGAGAGTGTCAGAGAGTGTCAGAGAGTGATGGTGAGTGTCAGAGAGTGATAGAGAGTGATAGAGAGTTTCAGAGAGTGTCAGAGAGTGTCTGAGAGTGTCAGAGAGTGACAGAGAGTGTCAGAGAGTGTCAGAAAGTGATAGAGAGTGATAGAGAGTGTCAGAGAGCGTCAGAGAGTGATAGAGAGTGTCAGACAGTGTCAGAGAGTGATAGAGACTGTCAGAGAGTGTCTGAGAGTGTCAGAGAGTGTCAGAGATTGTCAGAGAGTGTCAGAGAGTGTCAGAGAGTGATAGAGAGTGTCAGAGAGTGATAGAGAGTGTCAGAGAGTGTCAGAGAGTGTCAGAAAGTGATAGAGAGTGATAGAGAGTGTCAGAGAGTGTCAGACTGTGTCAGAGAGTGATAGTGAGTGTCTGAGAGTGTCAGATAGTGTCAGAGAGTGATAGAGAGTGATAGAGAGTGATAGAGAGTTTCAGAGATTGTCAGAGAGTGTCAGAGAATGTCAGAGAGTGATAGAGAGTGTCAGAGAGTGATAGAGTGTCAGAGAGTGTCTGAGAGTGTCAGAGAGTGATAGAGAGTGATAGAGAGTGATAGAGAGTGTCAGAGAGTGTCAGACAGTGTCAGAGAGTGATAGAGAGTGTCAGAGAGTGTCAGACAGTGTCAGAGAGTGATAGTGAGTGTCTGAGAGTGTCAGATAGTGTCAGAGAGTGATAGAGAGTGTCAGAGAGTGTCAGAGTGTGTCAGAGAGTGTCAGAGAGTGATAGAGAGTGATAGAGAGTTTCAGAGAGTGTCAGAGACTGTCTGAGAGTGTCAGAGAGTGATAGAGAGTGTCAGAGAGTGTCTGAGAGTGTCAGAGAGTGTCAGAGAGTGTGTGAGAGTGTCAGAGAGTGATAGAGAGTGATAGAGAGTGATAGAGAGTTTCAGAGAGTGTCAGACAGTGTCAGAGAGTGTCTGAGAGTGATAGAGAGTGTCAGAGAGTGTCAGAGAGTGATGGTGAGTGTCAGAGAGTGATAGAGAGTGATAGAGAGTTTCAGAGAGTGTCAGAGAGTGTCTGAGAGTGTCAGAGAGTGACAGAGAGTGTCAGAGAGTGTCAGAAAGTGATAGAGAGTGATAGAGAGTGTCAGAGAGCGTCAGAGAGTGATAGAGAGTGTCAGACAGTGTCAGAGAGTGATAGAGACTGTCAGAGAGTGTCTGAGAGTGTCAGAGAGTGTCAGAGATTGTCAGAGAGTGTCAGAGAGTGTCAGAGAGTGATAGAGAGTGTCAGAGAGTGATAGAGAGTGTCAGAGAGTGTCAGAGAGTGTCAGAAAGTGATAGAGAGTGATAGAGAGTGTCAGACAGTGTCAGAGAGTGATAGTGAGTGTCTGAGAGTGTCAGATAGTGTCAGAGAGTGATAGAGAGTGTCAGAGAGTGTCAGAGTGTGTCAGAGAGTGTCAGAGAGTGATAGAGAGTGATAGAGAGTTTCAGAGAGTGTCAGAGACTGTCTGAGAGTGTCAGAGAGTGATAGAGAGTGTCAGAGAGTGTCTGAGAGTGTCAGAGAGTGTCAGAGAGTGTCTGAGAGTGTCAGAGAGTGATAGAGAGTGATAGAGAGTGATAGAGAGTTTCAGAGAGTGTCAGACAGTGTCAGAGAGTGTCTGAGAGTGATAGAGAGTGTCAGAGAGTGTCAGAGAGTGATGGTGAGTGTCAGAGAGTGATAGAGAGTGATAGAGAGTTTCAGAGAATGTCAGAGAGTGTCAGAGAGTGTCTGAGAGTGTCAGAGAGTGACAGAGAGTGTCAGAGAGTGTCAGAAAGTGATAGAGAGTGATAGAGAGTGTCAGAGAGCGTCAGAGAGTGATAGAGAGTGTCAGACAGTGTCAGAGAGTGATAGAGAGTGTCAGAGAGTGTCTGAGAGTGTCAGAGAGTGTCAGAGATTGTCAGAGAGTGTCAGAGAGTGATAGAGAGTGTCAGAGAGTGTCAGAGAGTGTCAGAAAGTGATAGAGAGTGATAGAGAGTGTCAGAGAGTGTCAGAGAGTGTCAGAGATTGATAGAGAGTGTCAGACAGTGTCAGAGAGTGATAGTGAGTGTCTGAGAGTGTCAGAGTGTGTCAGAGAGTGTCAGAGAGTGATAGAGAGTGATAGAGAGTTTCAGAGAGTGTCAGAGACTGTCTGAGAGTGTCAGAGAGTGATAGAGAGTGTCAGAGAGTGTCTGAGAGTGTCAGAGAGTGTCAGAGAGTGTCTGAGAGTGTCAGTGAGTGATAGAGAGTGATAGAGAGTGATAGAGAGTTTCAGAGAGTGTCAGACAGTGTCAGAGAGTGTCTGAGAGTGATAGAGAGTGTCAGAGAGTGTCAGAGAGCGATGGTGAGTGTCAGAGAGTATAGAGAGTGATAGAGAGTTTCAGAGAGTGTCAGAGAGTGTCTGAGAGTGTCAGAGAGTGACAGAGAGTGTCAGAGAGTGTCAGAAAGTGATAGAGAGTGATAGAGAGTGTCAGAGAGCGTCAGAGAGTGTCAGAGAGTGATAGAGAGTGTCAGAGAGTGATAGAGAGTGTCAGAGAGTGTCTGAGAGTGTCAGAGATTGTCAGAGAGTGTCAGAGATTGTCAGAGAGTGATAGAGAGTGTCAGAGAGTGATAGAGAGTGTCAGAGAGTGTCAGAGAGTGTCAGAAAGTGATAGAGAGTGATAGAGAGTGTCAGAGAGTGTCAGAGAGTGTCGGAGATTGATAGAGAGTGTCAGACAGTGTCAGAGAGTGATAGTGAGTGTCTGAGAGTGTCAGAGTGTGTCAGAGAGTGTCAGAGAGTGATAGAGAGTGATAGAGAGTTTCAGAGAGTGTCAGAGACTGTCTGAGAGTGTCAGAGAGTGATAGAGAGTGTCAGAGAGTGTCTGAGAGTGTCAGAGAGTGTCAGAGAGTGTCTGAGAGTGTCAGAGAGTGATAGAGAGTGATAGAGAGTGATAGAGAGTTTCAGAGAGTGTCAGACAGTGTCAGAGAGTGTCTGAGAGTGATAGAGAGTGTCAGAGAGTGTCAGAGAGCGATGGTGAGTGTCAGAGAGTGATAGAGAGTGATAGAGAGTTTCAGAGAGTGTCAGAGAGTGTCTGAGAGTGTCAGAGAGTGACAGAGAGTGTCAGAGAGTGTCAGAAAGTGATAGAGAGTGATAGAGAGTGTCAGAGAGCGTCAGAGAGTGATAGAGAGTGTCAGACAGTTGCAGAGAGTGATAGAGAGTGTCAGAGAGTGTCTGAGAGTGTCAGAGAGTGTCAGAGATTGTCAGAGAGTGTCAGAGAGTGTCAGAGAGTGATAGAGAGTGTCAGAGAGTGATAGAGAGTGTCAGAGAGTGTCAGAGAGTGTCAGAAAGTGATAGAGAGTGATAGAGAGTGTCAGAGAGTGTCAGAGAGTGTCAGAGATTGATAGAGCGTGTCAGACAGTGTCAGAGAGTGATAGTGAGTGTCTGAGAGTGTCAGAGAGTGTCAGAGAGTGATAGAGTGTGTCAGAGAGTGTCAGAGAGTGATAGAGAGTGTCAGAGAGTGATAGAGAGTGTCAGAGTGTGTCTGAGAGTGTCAGAGTGTCTGAGAGTGTCAGAGAGTGATAGAGAGTGATAGAGAGTGATAGAGAGTGTCAGAGAGTGTCAGAGAGCGATGGTGAGTGTCAGAGAGTGATAGAGAGTGATAGAGAGTTTCAGAGAGTGTCAGAGAGTGTCTGAGAGTGTCAGAGAGTGACAGAGAGTGTCAGAGAGTGTCAGAAAGTGATAGAGAGTGATAGAGAGTGTCAGAGAGCGTCAGAGAGTGATAGAGAGTGTCAGACAGTGTCAGAGAGTGATAGAGAGTGTCAGAGAGTGTCTGAGAGTGTCAGAGAGTGTCAGAGATTGTCAGAGAGTGTCAGAGAGTGTCAGAGAGTGATAGAGAGTGTCAGAGAGTGATAGAGAGTGTCAGAGAGTGTCAGAGAGTGTCAGAAAGTGATAGAGAGTGATAGAGAGTGTCAGAGAGTGTCAGAGAGTGCCAGAGATTGATAGAGAGTGTCAGACAGTGTCAGAGAGTGATAGTGAGTGTCTGAGAGTGTCAGAGAGTGTCAGACAGCGTCAGAGAGTGATAGAGCGTGTCAGAGAGTGTCACACAGTGTCCGAGAGTGATAGTGAGTGTCTGAGAGTGTCAGATAGTGTCAGAGAGTGATAGAGAGTGTCAGAGAGTGTCAGAGAGTGTCAGAGAGTGATAGAGAGTGTCAGAGAGTGTCAGACAGTGTCAGAGAGTGATAGAGAGTGTCAGAGAGTGATAGAGAGTGATAGAGAGTTTCAGAGAGTGTCAGACAGTGTCAGAGAGTGATAGAGAGTGATGGAGAGTGTCATAGAGTGTCAGACAGTGTCAGAGAGTGATAGTGAGTGTCTGAGAGTGTCAGAGATTGATAGTGAGTGTCTGAGAGTGTCAGAGATTGATAGTGAGTGTCTGAGAGTGTCAGAGAGTGTCAGAGAGTGATAGAGAGTGTCAGAGAGTGATAGAGAGTGATAGAGAGTTTCAGAGAGTGTCAGACAGTGTCAGAGAGTGATAGAGAGTGTCAGACAGTGTCAGACTGTGTCAGAGAGTGATAGTGAGTGTCTGAGAGTGTCAGATAGTGTCAGAGAGTGATAGAGAGTGATCGAGAGTTTCAGAGATTGTCAGAGAGTGTCAGAGAATGTCAGAGAGTGATAGAGAGTGTCAGAGAGGGATAGAGAGTGTCGGAGAGTGTCTGAGAGTGTCAGAGAGTGATAGAGAGTGATAGAGAGTGTCAGAGAGTGTCAGACAGTGTCAGAGAGTGATAGAGAGTGTCAGAGAGTGTCAGACAGTGTCAGAGAGTGATAGTGAGTGTCTGAGAGTGTCAGATAGTGTCAGAGAGTGATAGAGAGTGTCAGAGAGTGTCAGAGTGTGTCAGAGAGTGTCAGAGAGTGATAGAGAGTAATAGAGAGTTTCAGAGAGTGTCAGAGACTGTCTGAGAGTGTCAGAGAGTGATAGAGAGTGTCAGAGAGTGTCTGAGAGTGTCAGAGAGTGTCAGAGAGTGTCTGAGAGTGTCAGAGTGTGATAGAGAGTGATAGAGAGTGATAGAGAGTTTCAGAGAGTGTCAGACAGTGTCAGAGAGTGTCTGAGAGTGATAGAGAGTGTCAGAGAGTGTCAGAGAGTGATGGTGAGTGTCAGAGAGTGATAGAGAGTGATAGAGAGTTTCAGAGAGTGTCAGAGAGTGTCTGAGAGTGTCAGAGAGTGACAGAGAGTGTCAGAGAGTGTCAGAAAGTGATAGAGAGTGATAGAGAGTGTCAGAGAGTGTCAGAGAGTGATAGAGAGTGTCAGACAGTGTCAGAGAGTGATAGAGAGTGTCAGAGAGTGTCTGAGAGTGTCAGAGATTGTCAGAGATTGTCAGAGAGTGTCAGAGAGTGTCAGAGAGTGATAGAGAGTGTCAGAGAGTGATAGAGAGTGTCAGAGAGTGTCAGAGAGTGTCAGAAAGTGATAGAGAGTGATAGAGAGTGTCAGAGAGTGTCAGAGAGTGTCAGAGATTGATAGAGAGTGTCAGACAGTGTCAGAGAGTGATAGAGAGTGTCAGAGAGTGATAGAGAGTGTCAGAGAGTGATAGAGAGTGTCAGAGAGTGTCAGAGAGTGTCAGAAAGTGATAGAGAGTGATAGAGAGTGTCAGAGAGTGTCAGAGAGTGTCAGAGATTGATAGAGAGTGTCAGACAGTGTCAGAGAGTGATAGTGAGTGTCTGAGAGTGTCAGAGAGTATCAGAGAGTGACAGAGAGTGATGGAGAGTGTCAGAGAGTGTCTGAGAGTGTCAGAGAGTGATAGAGAGTGTCAGAGTGTGTCTGAGAGTGTCAGAGGGTCTGAGAGTGTCAGAGAGTGATAGAGAGTGATTGAGAGTGATAGAGAGTGTCAGAGAGTGTCAGACAGCGTCAGAGAGTGATAGAGCGTGTCAGAGAGTGTCACACAGTGTCCGAGAGTGATAGTGAGTGTCTGAGAGTGTCAGATAGTGTCAGAGAGTGATAGAGAGTGATAGAGAGTTTCAGAGAGTGTCAGAGAGTGATAGAGAGTGATAGAGAGTGTCAGAGAGTGATGGAGAGTGTCAGAGAGTGTCTGAGAGTGTCAGAGAGTGTCTGAGTGTGTCAGAGAGTGATAGAGAGTGATATAGAGTGTCAGAGAGTGTCAGACAGTGTCAGAGAGTGATAGAGAGGGTCAGAGAGTGTCAGACAGTGTCAGAGAGTGATAGTGAGTGTCTGAGAGTGTCAGATAGTGTCAGAGAGTGATAGAGAGTGATAGAGAGTGTCAGAGAGTGTCAGAGTGTGTCAGAGAGTGTCAGAGAGTGATAGAGAGTTTCAGAGAGTGCCAGAGACTGTCTGAGAGTGTCAGAGAGTGATAGAGAGTTTCAGAGAGTGTCAGACAGTGTCAGAGAGTGTCAGAGAGTGTCAGAGATTGTCTGAGAGTGTCAGAGAGTGATAGAGAGTGATAGAGAGTGTCAGAGAGTGTCAGAGAGTGTCTGAGAGTGTCAGACAGTGTCAGAGAGTGATAGAGAGTGTCTGAGAGTGTCAGAGAGTGATAGAGAGTGTCAGAGAGTATCTGAGAGTGTCAGAGAGTGTCTGAGTGTGTCAGAGAGTGATAGAGAGTGATAGAGAGTGATAGAGAGTGTCAGAGAGTGTCAGACAGTGTCAGAGAGTGATAGAGAGTGTCAGAGAGTGTCAGACAGTGTCAGAGAGTGATAGTGAGTGTCTGAGAGTGTCAGATAGTGTCAGAGAGTGATAGAGAGTGATAGAGAGTGTCAGAGAGTGTCAGAGTGTGTCAGAGAGTGTCAGATAGTGATAGAGAGTGATAGAGAGTTTCAGAGAGTGTCAGAGACTGTCTGAGAGTGTCAGAGAGTGATAGAGAGTGTCAGAGAGTGATAGAGAGTGTCAGAGAATGTCTGAGAGTGTCAGAGAGTGTCAGAGAGTGTCTGAGAGTGTCAGAGAGTGATAGAGAGTGATAGAGAGTGTCAGAGAGTGTCAGACAGTGTCAGAGAGTGATAGAGAGTGTCTGAGAGTGTCAGAGAGTGATAGAGAGTGATAGCGAGTTTCAGAGAGTGTCAGAGAGTGTCAGAGAGTGATAGAGAGTGATAGAGAGTGTCAGAGAGTGATAGAGAGTGTCAGAGAGTGATAGAGAGTTTCAGAGAGTGTCAGAGAGTGTCTGAGAGTGTCAGAGAGTGTCAGAGAGTGTCAGAAAGTGATAGAGAGTGATAGAGAGAGTCAGAGAGTGTCAGAGAGTGTCAGAGAGTGATAGACAGTGTCAGAAAGTGTCAGAGAGTGATAGAGAGTGTCAGAGAGTGTCTGAGAGTGTCAGAGAGTGTCAGAGAGTGTCAGAGAGTGATAGAGAGTGTCAGAGAGTGTCAGACAGTGTCAGGGAGTGATAGAGAGTGTCAGAGAGTGTCTGAGAGTGATAAAGAGTGTCAGAGAGTGTCAGAGAGTGATAGTGAGTGTCAGAGAGTGATAGAGAGTGATAGAGAGTTTCAGAGAGTGTCAGAGAGTGTCTGAGAGTGTCAGAGAGTGTCTGAAAGTGATAGTGAGTGTCTGAGATTGTCAGAGAGTGTCAGAGAGTGATAGAGAGTGATAGAGAGTGTCAGAGAGTGTCTGAGAGTGTCACAGAGTGATAGAGAGTGTCACAGAATGTCTGAGAGTGTCAGAGATTGTCAGAGACTGATAGAGAGTGTCAGAGAGTGTCTGAGAGTGTCAGAGAGTGTCTGAGTGTGTCAGAGAGTGATAGAGAGCGATAGAGAGTGATAGAGAGTGTCAGAGAGTGTCAGACAGTGTCAGACAGTGTCAGAGAGTGATAGAGAGTGCCAGAGAGTGTCAGACAGTGTCAGAGAGTGTCAGATAGTGTCAGAGAGTGATAGAGAGTGATAGAGAGTTTCAGAGAGTGTCTGAGAGTGTCAGAGAGTGATAGAGAGTGATAGAGGGTGTCAGAGAGTGTCAGAGAGTGTCAGAGAGTGATAGAGAGTGATAGCGAGTTTCAGAGAGTGTCAGAGAGTGTCAGAGAGTGATAGAGAGTGATAGAGAGTGTCAGAGAGTGATAGAGAGTGTCAGAGAGTGTCAGAGAGTTTTAGAGTGTGTCAGAGAGTGATAGAGAGTGATAGAGAGTGACAGAGTGTGTCAGAGAGTGATATAGAGTGATAGAGAGTGATAGAGAGTTTCAGAGAGTGTCAGAGAGTGTCTGAGAGTGTCAGAGAGTGATAGAGAGTGTCAGAGAGTGTCTGAGAGTGTCAGAGAGTGTCAGAGAGTGATAGAGAGTGATAGAGAGTGTCAGAGAGTGTAAGAAAGTGTCAGAGAGTGATAGAGAGTGTCAGAGAGTGATATAGAGTGTCAGAGAGTGTCTGAGAGTGTCAGAGAGGGTCTGAGAGTGTTAGAGAGTGATAGAGAGTGATAGAGAGTGTCAGAGAGTGTCAGACAGTGTCAGAGAGTGATAGAGAGTGTCAGAGAGTGATACAGAGTGTCAGAGAGCGTCTGAGAGTGTCAGAGAGTGTCTGAGAGTGTCAGAGAGTGTCAGAGAGTGATAGAGAGTGTCAGAGAGTGTCAGACAGTGTCAGAGAGTGATAGAGAGTGATAGAGAGTGTCAGAGGGTGTCTGACAGTGTCAGAGAGTGTCAGAGAGTGATAGAGGGTGTCAGAGAGTGTCTGAGAGTGTCAGAGAGTGATAGAGAGTGATAGAGTGTCAGAGAGTGATAGAGAGTGTCAGAGAGTGTCAGAGAGTGTCAGAGAGTGTCAGAGAGTGTCTGAGAGTGTCAGAGAGTGATAGAGAGTGTCAGAAAGTGTCTGAGAGTGTCAGAGAGTGATAGAGAGTGTCAGAGAGTGTCTGAGAGTGTCAGAGAGTGTCAGAGAGTGATAGAGTGTGATAGAGAGTTTCAGAGAGTGTCAGAGAGTGTCTGAGAGTGTCAGAGAGTGTCAGAGAGTGATAGAGAGTGTCTGAGAGTGTCTGAGAGTGTCAGAGAGTGATAGAGAGTGATAGAGAGTGTCAGAGAGTGTCTGAGAGTGTCAGAGAGTGATAGAGAGTGTCACAGAATGTCTGAGAGTGTCAGAGAGTGTCAGAGACTGATAGAGAGTGTCAGAGAGTGTCTGAGAGTGTCAGAGAGTGTCTGAGTGTGTCAGAGAGTGATAGAGAGTGTCAGAGAGTGTCAGACAGTGTCAGAGAGTGATAGAGAGTGATAGAGAGTGTCAGAGAGTGATAGAGAGTGTCAGAGAGTGATAGAGAGTGATAGAGAGTTTCAGAGAGTGTCAGACAGTGTCAGAGAGTGATAGAGAGTGTCAGAGAATGTCAGACAGTGTCAGAGAGTGATAGTGAGTGTCTGAGAGTGTCAGAGATTGATAGTGAGTGTCTGAGAGTGTCAGAGATTGATAGTGAGTGTCTGAGAGTGTCAGAGAGTGTCAGAGAGTGATAGAGAGTGTCAGAGAGTGATAGAGAGTGATAGAGAGTTTCAGAGAGTGTCAGACAGTGTCAGAGAGTGATAGAGAGTGTCAGAGAGTGTCAGACTGTGTCAGAGAGTGATAGTGAGTGTCTGAGAGTGTCAGATAGTGTCAGAGAGTGATAGAGAGTGATAGAGAGTTTCAGAGATTGTCAGAGAGTGTCAGAGAATGTCAGAGAGTGATAGAGAGTGTCAGAGCGTGATAGAGAGTGTCAGAGAGTGTCTGAGAGTGTCAGAGAGTGATAGAGAGTGATAGAGAGTGATAGAGAGTGTCAGAGAGTGTCAGACAGTGTCAGAGAGTGATAGAGAGTGTCAGAGAGTGTCAGACAGTGTCAGAGAGTGATAGTGAGTGTCTGAGAGTGTCAGATAGTGTCAGAGAGTGATAGAGAGTGTCAGAGAGTGTCAGAGTGTGTCAGAGAGTGTCAGAGAGTGATAGAGAGTGATAGAGAGTTTCAGAGAGTGTCAGAGACTGTCTGAGAGTGTCAGAGAGTGATAGAGAGTGTCAGAGAGTGTCTGAGAGTGTCAGAGAGTGTCAGAGAGTGTCTGAGAGTGTCAGAGAGTGATAGAGAGTGATAGAGAGTGATAGAGAGTTTCAGACAGTGTCAGACAGTGTCAGAGAGTGTCTGAGAGTGATAGAGAGTGTCAGAGAGTGTCAGAGAGTGATGGTGAGTGTCAGAGAGTGATAGAGAGTGATAGAGAGTTTCAGAGAGTGTCAGAGAGTGTCTGAGAGTGTCAGAGAGTGACAGAGAGTGTCTGAGAGTGATAGAGAGAGTCAGAGAGTGTCAGAGAGTGATGGTGAGTGTCAGAGAGTGATAGAGAGTGATAGAGAGTGTCAGAGAGTGTCAGAGAGTGTCAGAGAGTGATAGTGAGTGTCAGAGAGTGTCAGAGAGTGTCAGAGAGTGATAGAGAGTGATAGAGAGTTTCAGAGAGTGTCAGAGAGTGTCAGAGAGTGTCTGAGAGTGTCAGAGAGCGATAGAGAGTGATAGAGAGTGTCAGAGAGTGTCAGAGAGTGATAGCGAGTGATAGAGAGTGTCAGAGAGTGTCAGAGAATGTCAGAGTGTGATAGTGAGTGTCAGAGAGTGTCAGAGAGTGATAGAGAGTGATAGAGAGTTTCAAAGAGTGATAGTGAGTGTCTGAGAGTGTCAGAGAGTGATAGAGAGTGATAGAGATTGTCAGAGAGTGTCAGAGAGTGATATAGAGTGATAGAGAGTGTCAGAGAGTGTCAGAGAGTGTCAGAGAGTGTCAGAGAGTGTCTGAGAGTGTCAGAGAGTGATAGAGAGTGATAGAGACTGTCAGAGAGTGTCAGAGAGTGTCAGAGAGTGATAGAGAGTGTCAGAGAGTGTCAGAGAGTGTCAGAGAGTGATAGAGATTGATAGAGAGTATTAGAGAGTGTCAGAGAGTGTCAGAGTGTGATAGAGAGTGATAGAGAGTGTCGGAGAGTATCAGAGTGTGTCAGAGAGTGATAGTGAGTGTCTGTCAGTTTCTGAGAGTATGAGAGAGTGTCAGAGAGTGATAGAGAGTAATAGAGAGTGTCAGAGAGTTTCAGAGAGTGATAGTGATTGTCTCAGAGTGTCAGAGAGTGCTAGAGAGTCTCAGAGAGTGATAGAGAATGTCAGAGAGTGATATTGAGTGTCAGAGAGTATCAGAGAGTGATAGTGAGTGTCAGAGAGTATCAGAGAGTGATAGTGAGTGTCTGAGAGTGTCTGAGAGTGATAGAGAGTGTCAGAGAGTGTCAGAGAGTATTAGAGAGTGTCAGAGAGTGTCAGAGAGTGTGAGAGAGTGTCAGAGAGTGATAGTGAGTGTCTGACAGTGTCAGAGAGTGTCAGAGAGCGTCACAGAGTGATAGTGAGTGCCAGCGAGTGTCTGAGAGTGTCAGAGAGTGTCTGAGAGTGTCAGAGAGTGTCACAGAGTGTCAGAGTGATAGTGAGTGTCTGAGAGTGTCAGACAGTGTCAGAGAGTGTCAGAGAGTGATAGAGAGTGATAGAGAGTGATAGAGAGTGTTAGAGAGTGTCAGAGTGTGTCAGAGAGTGACAGTGAGTGTCAGAGAGTGACAGAGTGTGTCAGAGAGTGATAGTGAGTGTCAGAGAGTGTCAGAGAGTGTCAGAGTGTCAGAGTGTGATAGAGAGTGATAGAGAGTATTAGAGAGTGTCAGAGTGTGTCAGAGAGTGACAGTGAGTGTCAGAGAGTGACAGAGTGTGTCAGAGAGTGATAGTGAGTGTCTGTCAGTGTGTGAGAGTATGAGAGAGTGTCAGAGAGTGATAGAGAGTAATAGAGAGTGTCAGAGAGTTTTCAGAGAGTGATAGTGATTGTCTCAGAGTGTCAGAGAGTGCTAGAGAGTCTCAGAGAGTGATAGAGAATGTCAGAGAGTGATATTGAGTGTCAGAGAGTATCAGAGAGTGATAGTGAGCGTCAGAGAGTATCAGAGAGTGATAGTGAGTGTCTGAGATTGTCTGAGAGTGATAGAGAGTGTCAGAGAGTGTCAGAGAGTATTAGAGAGTGTCAGAGAGTGTCAGAGAGTGTGAGAGAGTGTCAGAGAGTATTAGAGAGTGTCAGAGAGTGTCAGAGAGTATTAGAGAGTGTCAGAGAGTGTCAGAGGGTGATAGAGAGTGATAGAGAGTGTCAGAGAGTGTCAGAGTGTGTCAGAGAGTGACAGTGAGTGTCAGAGAGTGACAGAGTGTGTCAGAGAGTTATAGTGAGTGTCTGTCAGTGTCTGAGAGTATGAGAGAGTGTCAGAGAGTGATAGAGAGTAATAGAGAGTGTCAGAGAGTGTCAGAGAGTGATAGTGATTGTCTCAGAGTGTCAGAGAGTGCTAGAGAGTCTCAGAGAGTGATAGAGAATGTCAGAGAGTGATATTGAGTGTCAGAGAGTATCAGAGAGTGATAGTGAGCGTCAGAGAGTATCAGAGAGTGATAGTGAGTGTCTGAGAGTGTCTGAGAGTGATAGAGAGTGTCAGAGAGTGTCAGAGAGTATTAGAGAGTGTCAGAGAGTGTCAGAGAGTGTGAGAGAGTGTCAGAGAGTATTAAAGAGTGTCAGAGAGTGTGAGAGAGTGTCAGAGAGTGATAGTGAGTGTCTGAGAGTGTCAGAGAGTGATAGAGAGTGTCAGAGAGTGATAGTGAGTGCCAGCGAGTGTCTGAGAGTGTCAGAGAGTGTCAGAGAGTGATAGTGAGTGTCAGAGAGTAATAGTGAGTGTCAGAGAGTGTCAGAGAGTGATAGAGAGTGATAGAGAGTGATAGAGAGTGTCAGAGAGTGATAGAGAGTGTCAGAGAGTGTCAGAGAGTGTCAGAGAGTGATAGAGAGTGATAGAAGTGTTTCAGAGTGTGTTAAAGAGTGTCAGAGAGTGTCTGAGAGTGTCAGAGAGTGATAGAGAGTGTCAGAGAGTGTCAGAGAAGGATAGAGAGTGATAGAGAGTTTCAGAGAGTGTCAGAGAGTACTGAGAGTGTCAGAGAGTGATAGAGAGTGTCAGAGAGTGATAGAGAGTGATAGAGAGTGTCAGAGAGTGTCAGAGAGTGTCAGAGAGTGATAGTGAGTGTCAGAGAGTGTCAGAGAGTGTCAGAGAGTGATAGAGAGTGATAGAGAGTTTCAGAGAGTGTCAGAGAGTGTCTGAGAGTGTCAGAGAGTGATAGAGAGTGATAGAGAGTGTCAGAGAGTGTCAGAGAGTGATAGAGAGTGATAGAGAGTGTCAGAGAGTGTCAGAGAGTGTCAGAGAGTGATAGAGAATGATAGAGAGTGTCAGAGAGTGATAGAGAGTTTCAAAGAGTGTCAGAGAGTGATAGAGAGTGATAGAGGGTGTTAGAGAGTGTCAGAGAGTGATAGAGAGTGATAGAGAGTGTCAGAGAGTGTCAGAGAGTGTCAGAGAGTGATAGTGAGTGTCAGAGAGTGTCAGAGAGTGATAGAGAGTGTCAGAGAGTGATAGAGAGTGTCAGAGAGTGTCAGAGAGTGATAGAGAGTGATAGAGAGTTTCAGAGAGTGTCAGAGAGTGTCTGAGAGTGTCAGAGAGTGATAGAGAGTGTCAGAGAGTGTCAGAGAGTGATAGAGAGTGATAGAGAGTGTCAGAGTGTGTCAGAGAGTGATAGTGAGTGTCAGAGAGTGTCAGAGAGTGTCTGAGAGTGATAGAGAGTTTCAGAGAGTGTCAGAGAGTGTCTGAGAGTGTCAGAGAGTGATAGAGAGTGATAGAGAGTGTCAGAGAGTGATAGAGAGTGATAGAGAGTGTCAGAGAGTGTCAGAGAGTGTCAGAGAGTGATAGTGAGTGTCAGAGAGTGTCAGAGAGTGATAGAGAGTGATAGAGAGTTTCAGAGAGTGATAGAGAGAGTCAGAGAGTGTCAGAGAGTGATAGAGAGTGATAGAGAGTGTCAGAGAATGTCTGAGAGTGTCAGAGAGTGATAGAGAGTGATAGAGAGTGTCAGAGAGTGTCAGAGAGTGTCAGAGAGTGTCAGAGAGTGATAGTGAGTGTCAGAGAGTGTCAGAGAGTGATAGAGAGTGTCAGAGAGTGATAGAGAGTGTCAGAGAGTGTCAGAGAGTGATAGAGAGTGATAGAGAGTTTCAGAGAGTGTCAGAGAGTGTCTGAGAGTGTCAGAGAGTGATAGAGAGTGTCAGAGAGTGTCAGAGAGTGATAGAGAGTGATAGAGAGTGTCAGAGAGTGTCAGAGAGTGTCAGAGAGTGATAGTGAGTGTCAGAGAGTGTCAGAGAATGTCAGAGAGTGATAGAGAGTGATAGAGAGTTTCAGAGAGTGTCAGAGAGTGTCTGAGAGTGTCAGAGAGTGATAGAGAGTGATAGAGAGTGTCAGAGAGTGTCAGAGAGTGATAGAGAGTGATAGAGAGTGTCAGAGAGTGTCAGAGAGTGTCAGAGAGTGATAGTGAGTGTCAGAGAGTGTCAGAGAGTGATAGAGAGTGTCAGAGAGTGATAGAGAGTGTCAGAGAGTGTCAGAGAGTGATAGAGAGTGATAGAGAGTGTCAGAGAGTGTCTGAGAGTGTCAGAGAGTGATAGAGAGTGATAGAGAGTGTCAGAGAGTGTCAGAGAGTGATAGAGAGTGATAGAGAGTGTCAGATAGTGTCAGAGAGTGTCAGAGAGTGATAGAGAGTGTCAGAGAGTGTCAGAGAGTGATAGAGAGTGTCAGAGAGTGATAGAGAGTGTCAGAGAGTGTCAGAGAGTGATAGAGAGTGATAGAGAGTTTCAGAGAGTGTCTGAGAGTGTCTGAGAGTGTCAGAGAGTGATAGAGAGTGTCAGAGTGTGTCAGAGAGTGATAGAGAGTGATAGAGAGTGTCAGAGAGTGTCAGAGAGTGATAGTGAGTGTCAGAGAGTGTCAGAGAGTGTCAGAGAGTGATAGAGAGTTTCAGAGAGTGTCAGAGAGTGTCTGAGAGTGTCAGAGAGTGATAGAGAGTGATAGAGCGTGTCAGAGAGTGTCAGAGAGTGATAGAGAGTGATAGAGAGTGTCAGAGAGCGTCAGAGAGTGTCAGAGAGTGATAGTGAGTGTCAGAGAGTGTCAGAGAGTGATAGAGAGTGATAGAGAGCTTCAGAGAGTGATAGAGAGAGTCAGAGAGTGTCAGAGAGTGATAGAGAGTGATAGAGAGTGTCAGAGAGTGTCTGAGAGTGTCAGAGAGTGATAGAGAGTGATAGAGAGTGTCAGAGAGTGTCAGAGAGTGATAGAGAGTGATAGAGAGTGTCAGAGAGTGTCAGAGAGTGTCAGAGAGTGATAGTGAGTGTCACAGAGTGTCAGAGAGTGATAGAGAGTGTCAGAGAGTGATAGAGAGTGTCAGAGAGTTTCAGAGAGTGTCAGAGAGTGTCTGAGAGTGTCAGAGAGTGATAGAGAGTGTCAGAGAGTGTCAGAGAGTGTCAGAGAGTGATAGTGAGTGTCAGAGAGTGTCAGAGATGTCAGTGAGTGATAGAGAGTGATAGAGAGTTTCAGAGAGTGTCAGAGAGTGTCTGCGAGTGTCTGCGAGTGTCAGAGAGTGATAGAGAGTGATAGAGAGTGTCAGAGAGTGTCAGAGAGTGATAGAGAGTGATAGAGAGTGTCAGAGAGTGTCAGAGAGTGTCAGAGAGTGATAGTGAGTGTCAGATAGTGTCAGAGAGTGTCAGAGAGTGATAGAGAGTGATAGAGAGTGATAGAGAGTGTCAGAGAGTGTCAGAGAGTGATAGAGAGTGATAGAGAGTGATAGAGAGTGTCAGAGAGTGATAGAGCGTGATAGAGAGTGTCAGAGAGTGTCAGAGAGTGATAGTGAGTGTCAGAGAGTGTCAGAGAGTGATAGAGAGTGTCAGAGAGTGATAGAGAGTGTCAGAGAGTGTCAGAGAGTGATAGAGAGTGATAGAGAGTTTCAGAGAGTTTCAGAGAGTGTCAGAGAGTGATAGAGAGTGTCAGAGAGTGATAGATAGTGATAGAGAGTTTCAGAGAGTGTCATAGAGTGTCTGAGAGTGTCAGAGAGTGATAGAGAGTGTCAGAGAGTGTCAGAGAGTGATAGAGAGTGATAGAGAGTGTCAGAGAGTGTCAGAGAGTGTCAGAGAGTGATAGAGAGTGATAGAGAGTTTCAGAGAGTGTCAGAGAGTGTCTGAGAGTGTCAGAGAGTGATAGAGAGTGTCAGAGAGTGTCAGAGAGTGATAGAGAGTGATGGAGAGTGTCAGAGAGTGTCAGAGAGTGATAGAGAGTGATAGAAGTGTTTCAGAAAGTGTTAAAGAGTGTCAGAGAGTGTCTGAGAGTGTCAGAGAGTGATAGAGAGTGTCAGAGAGTGTCAGAGAGTGATAGAGTGTGATAGAGAGTTTCAGAGAGTGTCAGAGAGTGTCTGAGAGTGTCAGAGAGTGATAGTGAGTGTCAGAGAGTGTCAGAGATTGATAGAGAGTGATAGAGAGTGTCAGAGAGTGTCAGAAAGTGTCAGAGAGTGATAGTGAGTGTCAGAGAGTGTCAGAGAGTGTCAGAGAGTAATAGAGAGTGATAGAGAGTTTCAGAGAGTGTCAGAGAGTGTCTGAGAGTGTCAGAGAGTGATAGAGAGTGTCAGAGAGTGTCAGAGAGTGATAGAGAGTGATAGAGAGTGTCAGAGAGTGTCAGAGAGTGATAGTGAGTGTCAGAGAGTGATAGAGAGTGTCAGAGAGTGATAGAGAGTGATAGAGAGTTTCAGAGAGTGTCAGAGAGTGTCTGAGAGTGTCAGAGAGTGATAGAGAGTGATAGAGAGTGTCAGAGAGTGTCAGAGAGTGATAGAGAGTGATAGAGAGTGTCAGAGAGTGTCAGAGAGTGTCAGAGAGTGATAGTGAGTGTCAGAGAGTGTCAGAGAGTGATAGAGAGTGATAGAGAGTGTCAGAGAGTGATAGAGAGTGTCAGAGAGTGTCAGAGAGTGATAGAGAGTGATAGAGAGTGTCAGAGAGTGTCTGAGTGTGTCAGAGAGTGATAGAGAGTGTCAGAGAGTGTCAGAGAGTGTCAGAGAGTGATAGTGAGTGTCACAGAGTGTCAGAGAGTGATAGAGAGTGTCAGAGAGTGATAGAGAGTGTCAGAGAGTTTCAGAGAGTGTCAGAGAGTGTCTGAGAGTGTCAGAGAGTGATAGAGAGTGTCAGAGAGTGTCAGAGAGTGTCAGAGAGTGTCAGAGAGTGATAGTGAGTGTCAGAGAGTGTCAGAGATGTCAGAGAGTGATAGAGAGTGATAGAGAGTTTCAGAGAGTGTCAGAGAGTGTCTGTGAGTGTCAGAGAGTGATAGAGAGTGATAGAGAGTGTCAGAGAGTGTCAGAGAGTGATAGAGAGTGATAGAGAGTGTCAGAGAGTGTCAGAGAGTGTCAGAGAGTGATAGTGAGTGTCAGATAGTGTCAGAGAGTGTCAGAGAGTGATAGAGAGTGATAGAGAGTGATAGAGAGTGTCAGAGAGTGTCAGAGAGTGATAGTGAGTGTCAGAGAGTGTCAGAGAGTGATAGAGAGTGTCAGAGAGTGATAGAGAGTGTCAGAGAGTGTCAGAGAGTGATAGAGAGTGATAGAAAGTTTCAGAGAGTGTCAGAGAGTGTCAGAGAGTGATAGAGAGAGTCAGAGAGTGATAGATAGTGATAGAGAGTGTCAGAGAGTGTCAGAGAGTGATAGTGATAGAGAGTGTCAGAGAGTGTCAGAGAGTGATAGAGAGTGATAGAAGTGTTTCAGAAAGTGTTAAAGAGTGTCAGAGAGTTTCAGAGAGTGTCAGAGAGTGTCTGAGAGTGTCAGAGGGTGATAGAGAGTGTCAGAGAGTGTCAGAGAGTGATAGAGAGTGATAGAGAGTGTCAGAGAGTGTCAGAGAGTGTCAGAGAGTGATAGAGAGTGATAGAGAGTGATAGAGAGTGTCAGAGAGTGTCAGAGAGTGATAGAGAGTGATAGAGAGTGTCAGAGAGTGTCAGAGAGTGATAGAGAGTGATAGAAGTGTTTCAGAAAGTGTTAAAGAGTGTCAGAGAGTGTCTGAGAGTGTCAGAGAGTGATAGAGAGTGTCAGAGAGTGTCAGAGAGTGATAGAGTGTGATAGAGAGTTTCAGAGAGTGTCAGAGAGTGTCTGAGAGTGTCAGAGAGTGATAGTGAGTGTCAGAGAGTGATAGAGAGTGTCAGAGACTGTCAGAGAGTGATAGAGTGTGATAGAGAGTTTCAGAGAGTGTCAGAGAGTGTCTGAGAGTGTCAGAGAGTGATAGAGAGTGATAGAGAGTGTCAGAGAGTGTCAGAGAGTGTCAGAGAGTGATAGTGAGTGTCAGAGAGTGTCAGAGAGTAATAGAGAGTGATAGAGAGTTTCAGAGAGTGTCAGAGAGTGTCTGAGAGTGTCAGAGAGTGATAGAGAGTGATAGAGAGTGATAGAGAGTGTGAGAGAGTGTCAGAGAGTGATAGAGAGTAATAGAGAGTGTCAGAGAGTGTCAGAGAGTGTCAGAGAGTGACA
The DNA here is from genome assembly GCF_036365525.1 of Heterodontus francisci. Taxonomy (NCBI): domain Eukaryota; kingdom Metazoa; phylum Chordata; class Chondrichthyes; order Heterodontiformes; family Heterodontidae; genus Heterodontus; species Heterodontus francisci. Next base: position 1,420,305 of record NW_027140217.1, on the reverse strand, counting down.
GTGAGTGTCAGAGAGTGTCAGAGAGTGATAGAGAGTGATAGAGAGTGTCAGAGAGTGATAGAGAGTGTCAGAGAGTGTCAGAGAGTGATAGAGAGTGATAGAGAGTGTCACAGAGTGTCTGAGAGTGATAGAGAGTGATAGAGAGTGTCAGAGAGTGTCAGAGAGTGATATTGAGTGTAAGAGAGTGTCAGAGAGTGATAGAGAGTGTCAGAGATTGATAGAGAGTGTCAGAGAGTGTCAGAGAGAGATAGAGAGTGATAGAGAGTTTCAGAGAGTGTCAGAGAGTGTCTGAGAGTGTCATAGAGTGATAGAGAGTGTCAGAGAGTGTCAGAGAGTGATAGAGAGTGTCAGAGAGTGTCAGAGAGTGATAGTGAGTGTCAGAGAGTGTCAGAGAGTGTCAGAGAGTGTCTGAGAGTGTCAGAGAGTGATAGAGAGTTTCAGAGAGTGTCAGAGAGTGATAGAGAGTGATAGAGAGTGTCAGAGAGTGTCAGAGAGTGTCAGAGAGTGATAGTGAGTGTCAGAGAGTGTCAGAGATGTCAGAGAGTGATAGAGAGTGATAGAGAGTTTCAGAGAGTGTCAGAGAGTGTCTGCGAGTGTCAGAGAGTGATAGAGAGTGTCAGAGAGTGTCAGAGAGTGATAGAGAGTGATAGAGAGTGATAGAGAGTGATAGAGAGTGTCAGAGAGTGTCAGAGAGTGATAGTGAGTGTCAGAGAGTGTCAGAGAGTGATAGAGAGTGTCAGAGAGTGATAGAGAGTGTCAGAGAGTGTCAGAGAGTGATAGAGAGTGATAGAGAGTTTCAGAGAGTGTCAGAGAGTGTCTGAGAGTGTCAGAGAGTGATAGAGAGTGTCAGAGAGTGATAGATAGTGATAGAGAGTTTCAGAGAGTGATAGAGAGTGATAGAGAGTTTCAGAGAGTGTCAGAGAGTGTCTGAGATTGTCAGAGAGTGATAGAGAGTGTCAGAGAGTGTCAGAGAGTGATAGAGAGTGATAGAGAGTGTCAGAGAGTGTCAGAGAGTGTCAGAGAGTGTCAGAGAGTGATAGAGAGTGATAGAGAGTGATAGAGAGTGTCAGAGAGTGATAGAGAGTGATAGAGAGTGTCAGAGAGTGATAGAGAGTGATAGAGAGTGATAGAGAGAGTCAGAGAGTGATAGAGAGTGTAAGAGAGTGATAGTGAGTGTCAGAGAGTGTCAGAGAGTGATAGAGAGTGATAGAGAGTTTCAGAGAGTGTCAGAGAGTGTCTGAGAGTGTCAGAGAATGATAGAGAGTGATAGAGAGTGTCAGAGAGTGTCAGAGAGTGATAGAGAGTGATAGAGAGTGTCTGAGAGTGTCAGAGAGTGATAGAGAGTGTCAGAGAGTGTCAGAGAGTGATAGAGAGTGTCAGAGAGTGTCAGAGAGTGTCAGAGAGTGTCAGAGAGTGATAGTGAGTGTCAGAGAGTGTCAGAGAGTGATAGAGAGTGATAGAGAGTTTCAGAGAGTGTCAGAGAATGTCTGAGAGTGTCAGAGAGTGATAGAGAGAGATAGAGAGTGTCAGAGAGTGTCAGAGAGTGATAGAGAGTGATAGAGAGTGTCAGAGAGTGTCAGAGAGTGTCAGAGTGTGATAGTGAGTGTCAGAGAGTGTCAGAGAGTGATAGAGAGTGTCAGAGAGTGATAGAGAGTGTCAGAGAGTGCCAGGGAGTGATAGAGAGTGATAGAGAGTTTCAGAGAGTGTCAGAGAGTGTCTGAGAGTGTCAGAGAGTGATAGAGAGTGTCAGAGAGTGTCAGAGAGTGATAGAGAGTGATAGAGAGTGTCAGAGAGTGTCAGAGAGTGATAGAGAGTGATAGAAGTGTTTCAGAAAGTGTTAAAGAGTGTCAGAGAGTGTCTGAGAGTGTCAGAGAGTGATAGAGAGTGTCAGAGAGTGTCAGAGAGTGATAGAGTGTGATAGAGAGTTTCAGAGAGTGTCAGAGAGTGATAGTGAGTGTCAGAGAGTGATAGTGAGTGTCAGAGAGTCTCAGAGAGTGATAGAGAGTGATAGAGAGTGTCAGAGAGTGTCAGAGAGTGTCAGAGAGTGATAGTGAGTGTCAGAGAGTGTCAGAGAGTGTCAGAGTCTGATAGAGAGTGATAGAGAGTTTCAGAGAGTGTCAGAGAGTGTCTGAGAGTGTCAGAGATTGATAGAGAGTGATAGAGAGAGATAGAGAGTGTGAGAGAGTGTCAGAGAGTGATAGAGAGTGATAGAGAGTGTCAGAGAGTGTCAGAGAGTGTCAGAGAGTGACAGTGAGTGTCAGAGAGTGACAGTGAGTGTCAGAGAGTGTCAGAGAGTGATAGAGAGTGATAGGGAGTGTCAGAGAGTGATAGAGAGTGTCAGAGAGTGTCAGAGAGTGATAGAGAGTGATAGAGAGTGTCAGAGAGTGTCTGAGAGTGTCAGAGAGTGATAGAGAGTGATAGAGAGTGTCAGAGAGTGTCAGAGAGTGATAGAGAGTGATAGAGAGTGTCAGAGAGTGTCAGAGAGTGATATTGAGTGTCAGAGAGTGTCAGAGAGTGATAGAGAGTGTCAGAGAGTGTCAGAGAGAGATAGAGAGTGATAGAGAGTTTCAGAGAGTGTCAGAGAGTGTCTGAGAGTGTCATAGAGTGATAGAGAGTGTCAGAGAGTGTCAGAGAGTGATAGAGAGTGTCAGAGAGTGTCAGAGAGTGATAGTGAGTGTCAGAGAGTGTCAGAGAGTGTCAGAGAGTGTCTGAGAGTGTCAGAGAGTGATAGAGAGTGTCAGAGAGTGTCAGAGAGTGATAGAGAGTGATAGAGAGTGTCAGAGAGTGTCAGAGAGTGTCAGAGAGTGATAGTGAGAGTCAGAGAGTGTCAGAGATGTCAGAGTGTGATAGAGAGTGATAGAGAGTTTCAGAGAGTGTCAGAGAGTGTCTGCGAGTGTCAGAGAGTGATAGAGAGTGATAGAGAGTGTCAGAGAGTGTCAGAGAGTGATAGAGAGTGATAGAGAGTGTCAGAGAGTGTCAGAGAGTGATAGTGAGTGTCAGAGAGTGTCAGAGAGTGTCAGAGAGTGATAGAGAGTGATAGAGAGTGTCAGAGAGTGTCAGAGAGTGATAGAGAGTGATAGAGAGTGATAGAGAGTGATAGAGAGTGTCAGAGAGTGATAGTGAGTGTCAGAGAGTGTCAGAGAGTGATAGAGAGTGTCAGAGAGTGATAGAGAGTGTCAGAGAGTGTCAGAGAGTGATAGAGAGTGATAGAGAGTTTCAGAGAGTGTCAGAGAGTGTCTGAGAGTGTCAGAGAGTGATAGAGAGTGTCAGAGAGTGATATATAGTGATAGAGAGTTTCAGAGAGTGATAGAGAGTGATAGAGAGTTTCAGAGAGTGTCAGAGAGTGTCTGAGATTGTCAGAGAGTGATAGAGAGTGTCAGAGAGTGTCAGAGAGTGATAGAGAGTGATAGAGAGTGTCAGAGAGTGTCAGAGTGTGTCAGAGAGTGTCAGAGAGTGATAGAGAGTGATAGAGAGTGATAGAGAGTGATAGAGAGTGTCAGAGAGTGATAGAGAGTGATAGAGAGTGTCAGAGAGTGATAGAGAGTGATAGAGAGTGATAGAGAGTGTCAGAGAGTGATAGAGAGTGTCAGAGAGTGATAGTGAGTGTCAGAGAGTGTCAGAGAGTGATAGAGAGTGATAGAGAGTTTCAGAGAGTGTCAGAGAGTGTCTGAGAGTGTCAGAGAGTGATAGAGAGTGATAGAGAGTGTCTGAGAGTGTCAGAGAGTGATAGAGAGTGTCAGAGAGTGTCAGAGAGTGATAAAGAGTGTCAGAGCGTGTCAGAGAGTGTCAGAGAGTGTCAGAGAGTGATAGTGAGTGTCAGAGAGTGTCAGAGAGTGATAGAGAGTGATAGAGAGTTTCAGAGAGTGTCAGAGAATGTCTGAGAGTGTCAGAGAGTGATAGAGAGAGATAGAGAGTGTCAGAGAGTGTCAGAGAGTGATAGAGAGTGATAGAGAGTGTCAGAGAGTGTCAGAGAGTGTCAGAGAGTGATAGTGAGTGTCAGAGAGTGTCAGAGAGTGATAGAGAGTGTCAGAGAGTGATAGAGAGTGTCAGAGAGTGTCAGGGAGTGATAGAGAGTGATAGAGAGTTTCAGAGAGTGTCAGAGAGTGTCTGAGAGTGTCAGAGAGTGATAGAGAGTGATAGAGAGTGTCAGAGAGAGTCAGAGAGTGTCAGAGAGTGATAGTGAGTGTCAGAGATTGTCAGAGAGTGTCAGAGAGTGATAGAGAGTGATAGAGAGTTTCAGAGAGTGTCAGAGAGTGTCTGAGAGTGTCAGAGAGTGATAGAGAGTGATAGAGAGTGTCAGAGAGTGTCAGAGAGTGATAGAGTGTGATAGAGAGTGTCAGAGAGTGTCAGAGAGTGTCAGAGAGTGATAGTGAGTGTCAGAGAGTGTCAGAGAGTGATAGAGAGTGATAGAGAGTGTCAGAGAGTGATAGAGAGTGTCAGAGAGTGTCAGAGAGTGATTGAGAGTGATAGAGAGTGTCAGAGAGTGTCTGAGAGTGTCAGAGAGTGATAGAGAGTGATAGAGAGTGTCAGAGAGTGTCAGAGAGTGATAGAGAGTGATAGAGAGTGTCAGAGAGTGTCAGAGAGTGATAGTGAGTGTCAGAGAGTGTCAGAGAGTGATAGAGAGTGTCAGAGAGTGATAGAGAGTGTCAGAGAGTGTCAGAGAGTGATAGAGAGTGATAGAGAGTTTCAGAGAGTGTCAGAGAGTGTCTGAGAGTGTCAGAGAGTGATAGAGAGTGTCAGAGAGTGTCAGAGAGTGTCAGAGAGTGATAGAGAGTGATAGAAGTGTTTCAGAGAGTGTTAAAGAGTGTCAGAGAGTGTCTGAGAGTGTCAGAGAGTGATAGAGAGTGTCAGAGAATGTCAGAGAGTGATAGAGAGTGATAGAGAGTTTCAGAGAATGTCAGAGAGTGTCTGAGAGTGTCAGAGAGTGATAGAGAGTGATAGAGAGTGTCAGAGAGTGTCAGAGAGTGATAGTGAGTGTCAGAGAGTGTCAGAGAGTGTCAGATAGTGATAGAGAGTGATAGAGACTTTCAGAGAGTGTCTGAGAGTGTCAGAGAGTGTCAGAGAGTGATAGAGAGTGATAGAGAGTGTCAGAGAGTGTCAGAGAGTGATAGAGCGTGATAGAGAGTGTCAGAGAGTGTCAGAGAGTGTCAGAGAGTGATAGTGAGTGTCAGAGAGTGTCAGAGAGTGATAGAGAGTGATAGAGAGTGTCAGAGATTGATAGAGAGTGTCAGAGAGTGTCAGAGAGTGATAGAGAGTGATCGAGAGTGTCAGAGAGTGTCTGAGAGTGTCAGAGAGTGATAGAGAGTGATAGAGAGTGTCAGAGAGTGTCAGAGAGTGATAGAGAGTGATAGAGAGTGTCAGAGAGTGTCAGAGAGTGATAGTGAGTGTCAGAGAGTGTCAGAGAGTGATAGAGAGTGTCAGAGAGTGTTACAGAGTGTCAGAGAGTGTCAGAGAGTGATAGAGAGTGATAGAGAGTGATAGAGAGTTTCAGAGAGTGTCAGAGAGTGCCTGAGACTGTCAGAGAGTGATAGAGAGTGTCAGAGAGTGTCAGAGTGTGATAGAGAGTGATAGAGAGTGTCAGAGAGTGTCAGAGAGTGTCAGAGAGTGATAGTGAGTGTCAGAGAGTCTCAGAGAGTGTCAGAGAGTGATAGAGAGTGATAGAGAGTTTCAGAGAGTGTCAGAGATTGTCTGAGAGTGTCAGAGAGTGATAGAGAGTGATAGAGAGTGTCAGAGAGTGTCAGAGAGTGATAGTGAGTGTCAGAGAGTGTCAGAGAGGGATAGAGAGTGATAGAGAGTGTCAGAGAGTGATAGAGAGTGTCAGAGAGTGTCAGAGAGTGATAGAGAGTGATAGAGAGTGTCAGAGAGTGTCTGAGAGTGTCAGAGAGTGATAGAGAGTGATAGAGAGTGTCAGAGAGTGTCAGAGAGTGTCAGAGAGTGATAGTGAGTGTCAGAGAGTGTCAGAGAGTGATAGAGAGTGTCAGAGAGTGATAGAGAGTGTCAGAGAGTGTCAGAGAGTGCTAGAGAGTGATAGAGAGTTCCAGAGAGTGTCAGAGAGTGTCTGAGAGTGTCAGAGAGTGACAGAGAGTGTCAGAGAGTGTCAGAGAGTGATAGAGAGTGATAGAGAGTGTCAGAGAGTGTCAGAGAGTGATAGTGAGTGTCAGAGTGTGTCAGAGAGTGATAGAGAGTGATAGAGAGTTTCAGAGAGTGTCAGAGAGTGATAGAGAGTGATAGAGTGTGTCAGAGAGTGTCAGAGAGTGTCAGAGAGGGATAGAGAGTGATAGAGAGTGTCAGAGAGTGATAGAGAGTGTCAGAGAGTGTCAGAGAGTGATAGAGAGTGATAGAGAGTGTCAGAGAGTGTCTGAGAGTGTCAGAGAGTGATAGAGAGTGATAGAGAGTGTCAGAGAGTGTCAGAGAGTGTCAGAGAGTGATAGTGAGTGTCAGAGAGTGTCAGAGAGTGATAGAGAGTGTCAGAGAGTGATAGAGAGTGTCAGAGAGTGTCAGAGAGTGCTAGAGAGTGATAGAGAGTTCCAGAGAGTGTCAGAGAGTGTCTGAGAGTGTCAGAGAGTGACAGAGAGTGTCAGAGAGTGTCAGAGAGTGATAGAGAGTGATAGAGAGTGTCAGAGAGTGTCAGAGAGTGATAGTGAGTGTCAGAGTGTGTCAGAGAGTGATAGAGAGTGATAGAGAGTTTCAGAGAGTGTCAGAGAGTGATAGAGAGTGATAGAGAGTGTCAGAGAGTGTCAGAGAGTGTCAGAGAGTGATAGTGAGTGTCAGAGAGTGTCAGAGAGTGATAGAGAGTTTCAGAGAGTGATAGTGAGTGTCAGAGAGTGTCAGAGAGTGATATAGAGTGATAGAGAGTTTCAGAGAGTGTCTGAGAGTGTCAGAGAGTGATAGAGAGTGTCAGAGAGTGTCAGAGAGTGATAGAGAGTGTCAGAGAGTGTCAGAGAGTGATAGTGAGTGTCAGAGAGTGTCAGAGAGTGATAGAGAGATATAGAGAGTTTCAGAGAGTGTCAGAGAGTGTCTGAGAGTGTCAGAGAGTGATAGAGAGTGATAGAGAGAGTCAGAGAGTGTAAGAGAGTGATAGAGAGTGATAGAGAGTGTCAGAGAGTGTCAGAGAGTGATAGTGAGTGTCAGAGAGTGTCAGAGAGTGATAGAGAGTGATAGAGAGTGATAGAGAGTTTCAGAGAGTGTCTGAGAGTGTCTGAGAGTGTCTGAGAGTGTCAGAGAGTGATGGAGGGTGATCGAGAGTGATAGAGTGTGTCAGAGAGCGATAGAGAGTGATAGAGACTGTCAGAGAGTGTCAGAGAGTGTCAGAGAGTGAAAGAGAGTGATAGAGAGTTTCAGAGAGTGATAGCGAGTGTCAGAGAGAGTCAGAGAGTGATAGAGAGTGATAGAGAGTTTCAGAGAGTGTCAGAGAGTGTCAGAGAGTGATAGTGAGTGTCTGAGAGTGCCAGAGAGTGATATAGAGTGATAGAGAGTTTCAGAGAGTGTCAGAGAGTGTCTGAGAGTGTCAGAGAGTGATAGAGAGTGATAGAGAGTGTCAGAGAGTGTCAGAGAGTGATAGAGAGTGATAGAGAGTGTCAGAGTGTTTCAGAGAGTGATAGTAGGTGTCAGAGAGTGTCAGAGAGTGTCAGAGAGTGATAGAGAGTGATGATGAGTTTCAAAGAGTGTCAGAGAGTGTCAGAGAGTGATAGAGAGTTTCAGAGAGTGTCAGAGAGTGTCAGAGAGTGTCAGAGAGTGATAGAGAGTTTCAGAGAGTGTCAAAGAGTGTCTGAGAATGTCAGAGAGTGATAGAGAGTGATAGAGAGTGTCAGAGAGTGTCAGAGAGTGTTAGAGAGTGATAGAGAGTGAGAGAGAGTTTCAGAGAATGTCAGAGTGTGTCAGAGAGTGTCTGAGAGTGTCAGAGGGTGTCAGAGAGTGATAGAGAGTGATAGAGAGTTTCAGAGAGTGTCAGAGAGTGTCTGAGAGTGTCAGAGAGTGATAGAGAGGGTCAGAGAGTGTCAGAGAGTGTCAGAGAGTGTCAGAGAGTGTCAGAGAGTGATAGAGAGTGATAGAGAGTGTCAGAGAGTGTCTGAGAGTGTCAGAGAGTGTCAGAGAGTGTTAGAGAGTGATAGTGAGTGAGAGAGAGTTTCAGAGAATGTCAGAGTGTGTCAGAGTGTGTCAGAGGGTGTCAGAGAGTGATAGAGAGTGTTGGAGAGTTTGAGAGAGTGTCAGAGAGTGTCAGAGAGTGTCAGAGAATGATAGAGAGTGATAGAGAGTGTCAGAGAGTGTCAGAGAGTGTCAGAGAGTGATAGTGAGTGTCTGAGAGTGTCAGAGATTGTCAGAGAGTGTCAGAGAGTGATAGTGAGTGTCTGAGAGTGTCAGAGAGTGATAGAGAGTGTCAGAGAGTGTCAGAGAGTGTCAGAGAGTGATAGAGAGTGATAGAGAGTTTCAGAGAGTGTCAGAGAGTGTCAGAGAGTGTCTGAGAGTGTCAGAGAGTGATAGAGATGATAGATAGTTTCAGAGACTGTCAGAGAGTGGCAGAGAGTGTCTGAGATTGTCAGAGAGTGATAGAGAGTGTCAGAGAGTGATAGAGAGTGATAGAGAGTTTCAGAGAGTGTCAGAGAGTGTCTGAGAGTGTCAGAGAGTGATAGAGATTGTCAGAGAGTGTCAGAGAGTGTCAGAGAGTGATAGAGAGTGATAGAGAGTGATAGAGAGTTTCAGAGAGTGTCAGAGAGTGTCTGAGAGTGTCATAGAGTGATAGAGAGTGTCAGAGCGTGTCAGAGAGTGATAGAGAGTGTCAGAGAGTGTCAGAGAGTGATAGTGAGTGTCAGAGAGTGTCAGAGAGTGTCAGAGAGTGTCTGAGAGTGTCAGAGAGTGATAGAGAGTGTCAGAGAGTGTCAGAGAGTGATAGAGAGTGATAGAGAGTGTCAGAGAGTGTCAGAGAGTGTCAGAGAGAGATAGTGAGAGTCAGAGAGTGTCAGAGATGTCAGAGAGTGATAGAGAGTGATAGAGAGTTTCAGAGAGTGTCAGAGAGTGTCTGCGAGTGTCAGAGAGTGATAGAGAGTGATAGAGAGTGTCAGAGAGTGTCAGAGAGTGATAGAGAGTGATAGAGAGTGTCAGAGAGTGTCAGAGAGTGATAGTGAGTGTCAGAGAGTGTCAGAGAGTGTCAGAGAGTGATAGAGAGTGATAGAGAGTGTCAGAGAGTGTCAGAGAGTGATAGAGAGTGATAGAGAGTGATAGAGAGTGTCAGAGAGTGATAGAGAGTGATAGAGAGTGTCAGAGAGTGTCAGAGAGTGATAGTGAGTGTCAGAGAGTGTCAGAGAGTGATAGAGAGTGTCAGAGAGTGATAGAGAGTGTCAGAGAGTGTCAGAGAGTGATAGAGAGTGATAGAGAGTTTCAGAGAGTGTCAGAGAGTGTCAGAGAGTGTCAGAGAGTGATAGAGAGTGTCAGAGAGTGATATTTAGTGATAGAGAGTTTCAGAGAGTGATAGAGAGTGATAGAGAGTTTCAGAGAGTGTCAGAGAGTGTCTGAGATTGTCAGAGAGTGATAGAGAGTGTCAGAGAGTGTCAGAGAGTGATAGAGAGTGATAGAGAGTGTCAGAGAGTGTCAGAGAGTGTCAGAGAGTGTCAGAGAGTGATAGAGAGTGATAGAGAGTGATAGAGAGTGTCAGAGAGTGATAGAGAGTGATAGAGAGTGTCAGAGAGTGATAGAGAGTGATAGAGAGTGATAGAGAGTCTCAGAGAGTGATAGAGAGTGTCAGAGAGTGATAGTGAGTGTCAGAGAGTGTCAGAGAGTGATAGAGAGTGATAGAGAGTTTCAGAGAGTGTCAGAGAGTGTCTGAGAGTGTCAGAGAGTGATAGAGAGTGATAGATAGTGTCAGAGAGTGTCAGAGAGTGATAGAGAGTGATAGAGAGAGTCTGAGAGTGTCAGAGAGTGATAGAGAGTGTCAGAGAGTGTCAGAGAGTGATAGAGAGTGTCAGAGAGTGTCAGAGAGTGTCAGAGAGTGATAGTGAGTGTCAGAGAGTGTCAGAGAGTGATAGAGAGTTTCAGAGAGTGTCAGAGAATGTCTGAGAGTGTCAGAGAGTGATAGAGAGAGATAGAGAGTGTCAGAGAGTGTCAGAGAGTGATAGAGAGTGATAGAGAGTGTCAGAGAGTGTCAGAGAGTGTCAGAGAGTGATAGTGAGTGTCAGAGAGTGTCAGAGAGTGATAGAGAGTGTCAGAGAGTGATAGAGAGTGTCAGAGAGTGTCAGGGAGTGATAGAGAGTGATAGAGAGTTTCAGAGAGTGTCAGAGAGTGTCTGAGAGTGTCAGAGAGTGATAGAGAGTGATAGAGAGTGTCAGAGAGAGTCAGAGAGTGTCAGAGAGTGATAGTGAGTGTCAGAGATTGTCAGAGAGTGTCAGAGAGTGATAGAGAGTTTCAGAGAGTGTCAGAGAGTGTCTGAGAGTGTCAGAGAGTGATAGAGAGTGATAGAGAGTGTCAGAGAGTGTCAGAGAGTGATAGAGTGTGATAGAGAGTGTCAGAGAGTGTCAGAGAGTGATAGTGAGTGTCAGAGAGTGTCAGAGAGTGATAGAGAGTGATAGAGAGTGTCAGAGAGTGATAGAGAGTGTCAGAGAGTGTCAGAGAGTGATTGAGAGTGATAGAGAGTGTCAGAGAGTGTCTGAGAGTGTCAGAGAGTGATAGAGAGTGATAGAGAGTGTCAGAGAGTGTCAGAGAGTGATAGAGATTGATAGAGAGTGTCAGAGAGTGTCAGAGAGTGTCAGAGAGTGATAGTGAGTGTCAGAGAGTGTCAGAGAGTGATAGAGAGTGTCAGAGAGTGATAGAGAGTGTCAGAGAGTGTCAGAGAGTGATAGAGAGTGATAGAGAGTTTCAGAGAGTGTCAGATAGTGTCTGAGAGTGTCAGAGAGTGATAGAGAGTGTCAGAGAATGTCAGAGAGTGATAGAGAGTGATAGAGAGTGTCAGAGAGTGTCAGAGAGTGTCAGAGAGTGATAGAGAGTTTTAGAAGTGTTTCAGAGAGTGTTAAAGAGTGTCAGAGAGTGTCTGAGAGTGTCAGAGAGTGATAGAGAGTGTCAGAGAATGTCAGAGAGTGATAGAGAGTTTCAGAGAGTGTCAGAGAGTGTCTGAGAGTGTCAGAGAGTGATAGAGAGTGATAGAGAGTGTCAGAGAGTGTCAGAGAGTGATAGTGAGTGTCAGAGAGTGTCAGAGAGTGTCAGATAGTGATAGAGAGTGATAGAGACTTTCAGAGAGTGTCTGAGAGTGTCAGAGAGTGTCAGAGAGTGATAGAGAGTGATAGAGAGTGTCAGAGAGTGTCAGAGAGTGATAGAGAGTGTCAGAGAGTGTCAGAGAGTGATAGTGAGTGTCAGAGAGTGTCAGAGAGTGATAGAGAGTGATAGAGAGTGTCAGAGATTGATAGAGAGTTTCAGAGAGTGTCAGAGAGTGATAGAGAGTGATCGAGAGTGTCAGAGAGTGTCTGAGAGTGTCAGAGAGTGATAGAGAGTGATAGAGAGTGTCAGAGAGTGTCAGAGAGTGATAGAGAGTGATAGAGAGTGTCAGAGAGTGTCAGAGAGTGATAGTGAGTGTCAGAGAGTGTCAGAGAGTGATAGAGAGTGTCAGAGAGTGATACAGAGTGTCAGAGAGTGTCAGAGAGTGATAGAGAGTGATAGAGAGTTTCAGAGAGTGTCAGAGAGTGCCTGAGAGTGTCAGAGAGTGATAGAGAGTGCAAGAGAGTGTCAGAGAGTGATAGAGAGTGATAGAGAGTGTCAGAGAGTGTCAGAGAGTGTCAGAGAGTGATAGTGAGTGTCAGAGAGTCTCAGAGAGTGTCAGAGAGTGATAGAGAGTGATAGAGAGTTTCAGAGAGTGTCAGAGATTGTCTGAGAGTGTCAGAGAGTGATAGAGAGTGATAGAGAGTGTCAGAGAGTGTCAGAGAGTGAGAGAGAGTGATAGAGAGTGATAGAGAGTGTCAGAGAGTGATAGTGAGTGTCAGAGAGTGTCAGAGAGTGATAGAGAGTGATAGAGAGTGTCAGAGAGTGTCAGAGAGTGATAGAGAGTGATAGAGAGTGTCAGAGAGTGTCAGAGAGTGATAGTGAGTGTCAGAGAGTGTCAGAGAGTGATAGAGAGTGATAGAGAGTGTCAGAGATTGATAGAGAGTTTCAGAGAGTGTCAGAGAGTGATAGAGAGTGATCGAGAGTGTCAGAGAGTGTCTGAGAGTGTCAGAGAGTGATAGAGAGTGATAGAGAATGTCAGAGAGTGTCAGAGAGTGATAGAGAGTGATAGAGAGTGTCAGAGAGTGTCAGAGAGTGATAGTGAGTGTCAGAGAGTGTCAGAGAGTGATAGAGAGAGTGAGAGAGTGATACAGAGTGTCAGAGAGTGTCAGAGAGTGATAGAGAGTGATAGAGAGTTTCAGAGAGTGTCAGAGAGTGCCTGAGAGTGTCAGAGAGTGATAGAGAGTGCAAGAGAGTGTCAGAGAGTGATAGAGAGTGATAGAGAGTGTCAGAGAGTGTCAGAGAGTGTCAGAGAGTGATAGTGAGTGTCAGAGAGTCTCAGAGAGTGTCAGAGAGTGATAGAGAGTGATAGAGAGTTTCAGAGAGTGTCAGAGATTGTCTGAGAGTGTCAGAGAGTGATAGAGAGTGATAGAGAGTGTCAGAGAGTGTCAGAGAGTGAGAGAGAGTGATAGAGAGTGTCAGAGATTGTCAGAGAGTGATAGTGAGTGTCAGAGAGTGTCAGAGAGGGATAGAGAGTGATAGAGAGTGTCAGAGAGTGATAGAGAGTGTCAGAGAGTGTCACAGAGTGATAGAGAGTGATAGAGAGTGTCAGAGAGTGTCTGAGAGTGTCAGAGAGTGATAGAGAGTGATAGAGAGTGTCTGAGAGTGACAGAGAGTGATAGAGAGTGTCAGAGAGTGTCAGAGAGTGTCAGAGAGTGATAGTGAGTGTCAGAGAGTGTCAGAGAGTGATAGAGAGTGTCAGAGAGTGTCAGAGAGTGATAGAGAGTGATAGAGAGTTCCAGAGTGTGTCAGAGAGTGTCTGAGAGTGTCAGAGAGTGACAGAGAGTGTCAGAGAGTGTCAGAGAGTGATAGAGAGTGATAGAGAGTGTCAGAGAGTGTCAGAGAGTGATAGTGAGTGTCAGAGTGTGTCAGAGAGTGATAGAGAGTGATAGAGAGTTTCAGAGAGTGTCAGAGAGTGATAGAGAGTGATAGAGAGTGTCAGAGAGTGTCAGAGAGTGTCAGAGAGTGATAGTGAGTGTCAGAGAGTGTCAGAGAGTGATAGAGAGTTTCAGAGAGTGATAGTGAGTGTCAGAGAATGTCAGAGAGTGATATAGAGTGATAGAGAGTTTCAGAGAGTGTCTGAGAGTGTCAGAGAGTGATAGAGAGTGTCAGAGAGTGTCAGAGAGTGATAGTGAGTGTCTGAGAGTGCCAGAGAGTGATAGAGAGTGATAGAGAGTTTCAGAGAGTGTCAGAGAGTGTCTGAGAGTGTCAGAGAGTGATAGAGAGTGATAGAGAGTGCCAGAGAGTGATAGAGAGTGATAGAGAGTGATAGAGAGTGTCAGAGTGTTTCAGAGAGTGATAGTGAGTGTCAGAGAGTGTCAGAGAGTGTCAGAGAGTGATAGAGAGTGATGATGAGTTTCAGAGAGTGTCAGAGAGTGTCCGAGAGTGTCAGAGAGTGATAGAGAGTTTCAGAGAGTGTCAAAGAGTGTCTGAGAGTGTCAGAGAGTGATAGAGAGTGATAGAGAGTGTCAGAGAGTGTCAGAGAGTGTTAGAGAGTGATAGAGAGTGAGAGAGAGTTTCAGAGAATGTCAGAGTGTGTCAGAGAGTGTCTGAGAGTGTCAGAGGGTGTCAGAGAGTGATAGAGAGTGATAGAGAGTTTCAGAGAGTGTCAGAGAGTGTCTGAGAGTGTCAGAGAGTGATAGAGAGGGTCAGAGAGTGTCAGAGAGTGATAGAGAGTGTCAGAGAGTGTCAGAGAGTGATAGAGAGTGATAGAGAGTGTCAGAGAGTGTCTGAGAGTGTCAGAGAGTGTCAGAGAGTGTTAGAGAGTGATAGAGAGTGAGAGAGAGTTTCAGAGAATGTCAGAGTGTGTCAGAGAGTGTCAGAGGGTGTCAGAGAGTGATAGAGAGTGTTAGAGAGTTTGAGCGAGTGTCAGAGAGTGTCAGAGAGTGTCAGAGAGTGATAGAGAGTGATAGAGAGTGTCAGAGAGTGTCAGAGAGTGTCAGAGAGTGATAGTGAGTGTCTGAGAGTGTCAGAGATTGTCAGAGAGTGTCAGAGAGTGATAGTGAGTGTCTGAGAGTGTCAGAGAGTGATAGAGAGTGTCAGAGAGTGTCAGAGAGTGATAGAGAGTGATAGAGAGTTTCAGAGAGTGTCAGAGAGTGTCAGAGAGTGTCTGAGAGTTTCAGAGAGTGATAGAGATGATAGAGAGTTTCAGAGACTGTCAGAGAGTGGCAGAGAGTGTCTGAGATTGTAAGAGAGTGATAGAGAGTGTCAGAGAGTGATAGAGAGTGATAGAGAGTTTCAGAGAGTGTCAGAGAGTGTCTGAGAGTGTCAGAGAGTGATAGAGATTGTCAGAGAGTGTCAGAGAGTGTCAGAGAGTGATAGAGAGTGATAGAGAGTTTCAGAGAGTGTCAGAGAGTGTCAGAGAGTGTCTGAGAGTGTCAGAGAGTGATAGAGAGTGATAGTGAGTTTCATAGAGTGTCAGAGAGTGGCAGAGAGTGTCTGAGATTGTCAGAGAGTGATAGAGAGTGTCAGAGAGTGTCAGAGAGTGATAGAGAGGGATAGAGAGATTCAGAGAGTGTCAGAGAGTGTCTGAGAGAGGCAGAGAGTGATAGAGAGTGTCAGAGAGTGTCAGAGAGTGTCAGAGAGTGATAGAGAGTGATAGAAGTGTTTCAGAGAGTGTTAAAGAGTGTCTGAGAGTGTCAGAGAGTGATAGAGTGTGTCAGAGAGTGTCAGAGAGTGATAGAGAGTTTCAGTGACTGTCAGAGAGTGTCTGAGAGTGTCAGAGAGTGAAAGAGAGTGTCAGAGAGTGTCAGAGAGTGATAGAGAGTGATAGAGAGTGTCAGAGAGTGTCAGAGAGTGTCAGAGAGTGATAGTGAGTGTCAGAGAGTGTCAGAGAGTGTCAGAGAGTGATAGTGAGTGTCAGAGAGTGATAGAGAGTGATAGATGGTGATAGAGAGTGTCAGAGAGTGTCAGAGAGTGATAGAGAGTGATAGAGAGTGTCAGAGGGTGTCAGAGAGTGTCAGAGAGTGATAGTGAGTGTCAGAGTGTGTCAGAGAGTGATAGAGAGTGATAGAGAGTGTCAGAGAGTGATAGAGAGTGTCAGAGAGTGTCAGAGAGTGATAGAGAGTGATAGAGAGTGTCAGAGAGTGTCTGAGAGTGTCAGAGAGTGATAGAGAGTGACAGAGAGTGTCAGAGAGTGTCAGAGTGTGTCAGAGAGTGATAGTGAGTGTCAGAGAGTGTCAGAGAGTGATAGAGAGTGTCAGAGAGTGTCAGAGAGTGATAGTGAGTGTCAGAGAGTGTCAGAGAGTGATAGAGAGTTTCAGAGAGTGATAGTGAGTGTCAGAGAATGTCAGAGAGTGATATAGAGTGATAGAGAGTTTCAGAGAGTGTCTGAGAGTGTCAGAGAGTGATAGAGAGTGTCAGAGAGTGTCAGAGAGTGATAGTGAGTGTCTGAGAGTGCCAGCGAGTGATAGAGAGTGATAGAGAGTTTCAGAGAGTGTCAGAGAGTGTCTGAGAGTGTCAGAGAGTGATAGAGAGTGATAGAGAGTGTCAGAGAGTGATAGAGAGTGATAGAGAGTGATAGAGAGTGTCAGAGTGTTTCAGAGAGTGATAGTGAGTGTCAGAGAGTGTCAGAGAGTGTCAGAGAGTGATAGAGAGTGATGATGAGTTTCAAAGAGTGTCAGAGAGTGTCAGAGAGTGATAGAGAGTTTCAGAGAGTGTCAGAGAGTGTCCGAGAGTGTCAGAGAGTGATAGAGAGTTTCAGAGAGTGTCAAAGAGTGTCTGAGAGTGTCAGAGAGTGATAGAGAGTGATAGAGAGTGTCAGAGAGTGTCAGAGAGTGTTAGAGAGTGATAGAGAGTGAGAGAGAGTTTCAGAGAATGTCAGAGTGTGTCAGAGAGTGTCTGAGAGTGTCAGAGGGTGTCAGAGAGTGATAGAGAGTGATAGAGAGTTTCAGAGAGTGTCAGAGAGTGTCTGAGAGTGTCAGAGAGTGATAGAGAGGGTCAGAGAGTGTCAGAGAGTGATAGAGAGTGTCAGAGAGTGTCAGAGAGTGTCAGAGAGTGATAGAGAGTGATAGAGAGTGTCAGAGAGTGTCTGAGAGTGTCAGAGAGTGTCAGAGAGTGTTAGAGAGTGATAGAGAGTGAGAGAGAGTTTCAGAGAATGTCAGAGTGTGTCAGAGAGTGTCAGAGGGTGTCAGAGAGTGATAGAGAGTGTTAGAGAGTTTGAGAGAGTGTCAGAGAGTGTCAGAGAGTGTCAGAGAGTGATAGAGAGTGATAGAGAGTGTCAGAGAGTGTCAGAGAGTGTCAGAGAGTGATAGTGAGTGTCTGAGAGTGTCAGAGATTGTCAGAGAGTGTCAGAGAGTGATAGTGAGTGTCTGAGAGTGTCAGAGAGTGATAGAGAGTGTCAGAGAGTGTCAGAGAGTGATAGAGAGTGATAGAGAGTTTCAGAGAGTGTCAGAGAGTGTCAGAGAGTGTCTGAGAGTTTCAGAGAGTGATAGAGATGATAGAGAGTTTCAGAGACTGTCAGAGAGTGGCAGAGAGTGTCTGAGATTGTAAGAGAGTGATAGAGAGTGTCAGAGAGTGATAGAGAGTGATAGAGAGTTTCAGAGAGTGTCAGAGAGTGTCTGAGAGTGTCAGAGAGTGATAGAGATTGTCAGAGAGTGTCAGAGAGTGTCAGAGAGTGATAGAGAGTGATAGAGAGTTTCAGAGAGTGTCAGAGAGTGTCAGAGAGTGTCTGAGAGTGTCAGAGAGTGATAGAGAGTGATAGTGAGTTTCATAGAGTGTCAGAGAGTGGCAGAGAGTGTCTGAGATTGTCAGAGAGTGATAGAGAGTGTCAGAGAGTGTCAGAGAGTGATAGAGAGGGATAGAGAGATTCAGAGAGTGTCAGAGAGTGTCTGAGAGAGGCAGAGAGTGATAGAGAGTGTCAGAGAGTGTCAGAGAGTGTCAGAGAGTGATAGAGAGTGATAGAAGTGTTTCAGAGAGTGTTAAAGAGTGTCTGAGAGTGTCAGAGAGTGATAGAGTGTGTCAGAGAGTGTCAGAGAGTGATAGAGAGTTTCAGTGACTGTCAGAGAGTGTCTGAGAGTGTCAGAGAGTGAAAGAGAGTGTCAGAGAGTGTCAGAGAGTGTCAGAGAGTGATAGAGAGTGATAGAGAGTGTCAGAGAGTGTCAGAGAGTGTCAGAGAGTGATAGTGAGTGTCAGAGAGTGTCAGAGAGTGTCAGAGAGTGATAGTGAGTGTCAGAGAGTGATAGAGAGTGATAGATGGTGATAGAGAGTGCCAGAGAGTGTCAGAGAGTGATAGAGAGTGATAGAGAGTGTCAGAGGGTGTCAGAGAGTGTCAGAGAGTGATAGTGAGTGTCAGAGTGTGTCAGAGAGTGATAGAGAGTGATAGAGAGTGTCAGAGAGTGATAGAGAGTGTCAGAGAGTGTCAGAGAGTGATAGAGAGTGATAGAGAGTGTCAGAGAGTGTCTGAGAGTGTCAGAGAGTGATAGAGAGTGACAGAGAGTGTCAGAGAGTGTCAGAGTGTGTCAGAGAGTGATAGTGAGTGTCAGAGAGTGATAGAGAGTGTCAGAGAGTGTCAGAGAGTGATAGTGAGTGTCAGAGAGTGTCAGAGAGTGATAGAGAGTTTCAGAGAGTGATAGTGAGTGTCAGAGAGTGTCAGAGAGTGTCAGAGAGTGATAGAGAGTGATGATGAGTTTCAAAGAGTGTCAGAGAGTGTCAGAGAGTGATAGAGAGTTTCAGAGAGTGTCAGAGAGTGTCCGAGAGTGTCAGAGAGTGATAGAGAGTTTCAGAGAGTGTCAAAGAGTGTCTGAGAGTGTCAGAGAGTGATAGAGAGTGATAGAGAGTGTCAGAGAGTGTCAGAGAGTGTTAGAGAGTGATAGAGAGTGAGAGAGAGTTTCAGAGAATGTCAGAGTGTGTCAGAGAGTGTCTGAGAGTGTCAGAGGGTGTCAGAGAGTGATAGAGAGTGATAGAGAGTTTCAGAGAGTGTCAGAGAGTGTCTGAGAGTGTCAGAGAGTGATAGAGAGGGTCAGAGAGTGTCAGAGAGTGATAGAGAGTGTCAGAGAGTGTCAGAGAGTGTCAGAGAGTGATAGAGAGTGATAGAGAGTGTCAGAGAGTGTCTGAGAGTGTCAGAGAGTGTCAGAGAGTGTTAGAGAGTGATAGAGAGTGAGAGAGAGTTTCAGAGAATGTCAGAGTGTGTCAGAGAGTGTCAGAGGGTGTCAGAGAGTGATAGAGAGTGTTAGAGAGTTTGAGAGAGTGTCAGAGAGTGTCAGAGAGTGTCAGAGAGTGATAGAGAGTGATAGAGAGTGTCAGAGAGTGTCAGAGAGTGTCAGAGAGTGATAGTGAGTGTCTGAGAGTGTCAGAGGGTGTCAGAGAGTGATAGAGAGTGATAGAGAGTTTCAGAGAGTGTCAGAGAGTGTCTGAGAGTGTCAGAGAGTGATAGAGAGGGTCAGAGAGTGTCAGAGAGTGATAGAGAGTGTCAGAGAGTGTCAGAGAGTGTCAGAGAGTGATAGAGAGTGATAGAGAGTGTCAGAGAGTGTCTGAGAGTGTCAGAGAGTGTCAGAGAGTGTTAGAGAGTGATAGAGAGTGAGAGAGAGTTTCAGAGAATGTCAGAGTGTGTCAGAGAGTGTCAGAGGGTGTCAGAGAGTGATAGAGAGTGTTAGAGAGTTTGAGAGAGTGTCAGAGAGTGTCAGAGAGTGTCAGAGAGTGATAGAGAGTGATAGAGAGTGTCAGAGAGTGTCAGAGAGTGTCAGAGAGTGATAGTGAGTGTCTGAGAGTGTCAGAGATTGTCAGAGAGTGTCAGAGAGTGATAGTGAGTGTCTGAGAGTGTCAGAGAGTGATAGAGAGTGTCAGAGAGTGTCAGAGAGTGATAGAGAGTGATAGAGAGTTTCAGAGAGTGTCAGAGAGTGTCAGAGAGTGTCTGAGAGTTTCAGAGAGTGATAGAGATGATAGAGAGTTTCAGAGACTGTCAGAGAGTGGCAGAGAGTGTCTGAGATTGTAAGAGAGTGATAGAGAGTGTCAGAGAGTGATAGAGAGTGATAGAGAGTTTCAGAGAGTGTCAGAGAGTGTCTGAGAGTGTCAGAGAGTGATAGAGATTGTCAGAGAGTGTCAGAGAGTGTCAGAGAGTGATAGAGAGTGATAGAGAGTTTCAGAGAGTGTCAGAGAGTGTCAGAGAGTGTCTGAGAGTGTCAGAGAGTGATAGAGAGTGATAGTGAGTTTCATAGAGTGTCAGAGAGTGGCAGAGAGTGTCTGAGATTGTCAGAGAGTGGTAGAGAGTGTCAGAGAGTGTCAGAGAGTGATAGAGAGGGATAGAGAGATTCAGAGAGTGTCAGAGAGTGTCTGAGAGAGGCAGAGAGTGATAGAGAGTGTCAGAGAGTGTCAGAGAGTGTCAGAGAGTGATAGAGAGTGATAGAAGTGTTTCAGAGAGTGTTAAAGAGTGTCTGAGAGTGTCAGAGAGTGATAGAGTGTGTCAGAGAGTGTCAGAGAGTGATAGAGAGTTTCAGTGACTGTCAGAGAGTGTCTGAGAGTGTCAGAGAGTGAAAGAGAGTGTCAGAGAGTGTCAGAGAGTGTCAGAGAGTGATAGAGAGTGATAGAGAGTGTCAGAGAGTGTCAGAGAGTGTCAGAGAGTGATAGTGAGTGTCAGAGAGTGTCAGAGAGTGTCAGAGAGTGATAGTGAGTGTCAGAGAGTGATAGAGAGTGATAGATGGTGATAGAGAGTGTCAGAGAGTGTCAGAGAGTGATAGAGAGTGATAGAGAGTGTCAGAGGGTGTCAGAGAGTGTCAGAGAGTGATAGTGAGTGTCAGAGTTTGTCAGAGAGTGATAGAGAGTGATAGAGAGTGTCAGAGAGTGATAGAGAGTGTCAGAGAGTGTCAGAGAGTGATAGAGAGTGATAGAGAGTGTCAGAGAGTGTCTGAGAGTGTCAGAGAGTGATAGAGAGTGACAGAGAGTGTCAGAGAGTGTCAGAGTGTGTCAGAGAGTGATAGTGAGTGTCAGAGAGTGTCAGAGAGTGATAGAGAGTGTCAGAGAGTGATAGAGAGTGTCAGAGAGTGTCAGAGAGTGATAGAGAGTGATAGAGAGTGATAGAGAGTGTCAGAGAGTGTCAGAGAGTGATAGAGAGTGATAGAGAGTGTCAGAGAGTGTCAGAGAGTGTCAGAGAGTGATAGTGAGTTTCAGAGAGTGTCAGAGAGTGTCAGAGAGTGTAGAGAGTGATAGAGAGTTTCAGAGAGTGTCAGAGAGTGTCAGAGAGTGATAGAGAGTGATAGAGAGTGTCAGAGAGTGTCAGAGAGTGATAGAGAGTGATAGAGAGTGTCAGAGAGTGTCAGAGAGTGATAGTGAATGTCAGAGAGTGTCAGAGAGTGATAGAGAGTGATAGAGAGTGTCAGAGAGTGATAGAGAGTGATAGATGGTGATAGAGAGTGTCAGAGAGTGTCAGAGAGTGATAGAGAGTGATAGAGAGTGTCAGAGGGTGTCAGAGAGTGTCAGAGAGTGATAGTGAGTGTCAGAGTGTGTCAGAGAGTGATAGAGAGTGATAGAGAGTGTCAGAGAGTGATAGAGAGTGTCAGAGAGTGTCAGAGAGTGATAGAGAGTGATAGAGAGTGTCAGAGAGTGATAGAGAGTGACAGAGAGTGTCAGAGAGTGTCAGAGTGTGTCAGAGAGTGATAGTGAGTGTCAGAGAGTGTCAGAGAGTGATAGAGAGTGTCAGAGAGTGATAGAGAGTGTCAGAGAGTGTCAGAGAGTGATAGAGAGTGATAGAGAGTGATAGAGAGTGTCAGAGAGTGTAAGAGAGTGATAGAGAGTGATAGAGAGTGTCAGAGAGTGTCAGAGAGTGTCAGAGAGTGATAGTGAGTTTCAGAGAGTGTCAGAGAGTGTCAGAGAGTGTAGAGAGTGATAGAGAGTTTCAGAGAGTGTCAGAGAGTGTCAGAGAGTGATAGTGAATGTCAGAGAGTGTCAGAGAGTGATAGAGAGTGATAGAGAGTGTCAGAGAGTGATAGATAGTGTCAGAGAGTGTCAGAGAGTGAAAGAGAGTGATAGAGAGTGTCAGAGAGTGTCAGAGAGTGTCAGAGAGTGATAGAGAGTGATAGAGAGTGTCAGAGAGTGTCAGAGAGTGATAGTGAGTGTCAGAGAGTGTCAGAGAGTGATAGAGAGTGTCAGAGAGTGATAGAGAGTGTCAGAGAGTGTCAGAGAGTGATAGAGAGTGATAGAGAGTTTCAGAGAGTGTCAGAGAGTGTCTGAGAGTGTCAGAGAGTGATAGAGAGTGTCAGAGAGTGATAGAGAGTGATAGAGAGTGTCAGAGAGTGTCAGAGAGTGTCAGAGAGTGTCAGAGAGTGATAGAGATTGATAGAAGTGTTTCAGAGTGTGTTAAAGAGTGTCAGAGAGTGTCTGAGAGTGTCAGAGAGTGATAGAGAGTGTCAGAGAGTGTCAGAGAGTGATAGAGAGTGATAGAGAGTTTCAGAGAGTGTCAGAGAGGGACTGAGAGTGTCAGAGAGTGATAGAGAGTGTCAGAGAGTGATAGAGAGTGATAGAGAGTGTCAGAGAGTGTCAGAGAGTGTCAGAGAGTGATAGTGAGTGTCAGAGAGTGTCAGAGAGTGTCAGAGAGTGATAGAGAGTGATAGAGAGTTTCAGAGAGTGTCAGAGAGTGTCTGAGAGTGTCAGAGAGTGATAGAGAGTGATAGAGAGTGTCAGAGAGTGTCAGAGAGTGATAGAGAGTGATAGAGAGTGTCAGAGAGTGTCAGAGAGTGTCAGAGAGTGATAGAGAATGATAGAGAGTGCCAGAGAGTGATAGTGAGTGTCAGAGAGTGTCAGAGAGTGATAGAGAGTGATAGAGAGTGTCAGAGAGTGTCAGAGAGTGATAGTGAGTGTCAGAGAGTGTCAGAGAGTGTCTGAGAGTGATAGAGAGTTTCAGAGAGTGTCAGAGAGTGATAGAGAGTGATAGAGAGTGTCAGAGAGTGTCAGAGAGTGATAGTGAGTGTCAGAGAGTGTCAGAGAGTGTCTGAGAGTGATAGAGAGTTTCAGAGAGTGTCTGAGAGTGTCAGAGAGTGATAGAGAGTGTCAGAGAGTGTCAGAGAGTGCTGGAGAGTGATAGAGAGTGTCAGAGAGTGTCAGAGAGTGTCAGAGAGTGATAGTGAGTGTCAGAGAGTGTCAGAGAGTGATAGAGAGTGATAGAGAGTTTCAGAGAGTGATAGAGAGAGTCAGAGAGTGTCAGAGAGTGATAGAGAGTGATAGAGAGTGTCAGAGAATGTCTGAGAGTGTCAGAGAGTGATAGAGAGTGATAGAGAGTGTCAGAGAATGTCTGAGAGTGTCAGAGATTGATAGAGAGTGATAGAGAGTGTCAGAGAGTGTCAGAGAGTGATAGAGAGTGATAGAGAGTGTAATATAGTGTCAGAGAGTGTCAGAGAGTGATAGTGAGTGTCAGAGAGTGTCAGAGAGTGATAGAGAGTGTCAGAGAGTGATAGAGAGTGTCAGAGAGTATCAGAGACTGTTAGAGAGTGATAGAGAGTTTCAGAGAGTGTCAGAGAGTGTCTGAGAGTGTCAGAGAGTGTCAGAGAGTGTCAGAGAGTGATAGAGAGTGTCAGAGAGTGATAGTGAGTGTCAGAGAGTGTCAGAGAGTGATAGAGAGTGATAGAGAGTTTCAGACAGTGTCAGACAGTGTCTGAGAGTGTCAGAGAGTGATAGAGAGTGTCAGAGAGTGTCAGAGAGTGATAGAGAGTGATAGAGAGTGTCAGAGAGTGTCAGAGAGTGATAGTGAGTGTCAGAGAGTGTCAGAGAGTGTCAGAGAGTGATAGAGAGTTTCAGAGAGTGTCAGAGAGTGCTGGAGAGTGATAGAGAGTGTCAGAGAGTGTCAGAGAGTGTCAGAGAGTGATAGTGAGTGTCAGAGAGTGTCAGAGAGTGATAGAGAGTGATAGAGAGTTTCAGAGAGTGATAGAGAGAGTCAGAGAGTGTCAGAGAGTGATAGAGAGTGATAGAGAGTGTCAGAGAATGTCTGAGAGTGTCAGAGAGTGATAGAGAGTGATAGAGAGTGTCAGAGAATGTCTGAGACTGTCAGAGAGTGATAGAGAGTGATAGAGAGTGTCAGAGAGTGTCAGAGAGTGATAGAGAGTGATAGAGAGTGTAATATAGTGTCAGAGAGTGTCAGAGAGTGATAGTGAGTGTCAGAGAGTGTCAGAGAGTGATAGAGAGTGTCAGAGAGTGATAGAGAGTGTCAGAGAGTATCAGAGAGTGTTAGAGAGTGATAGAGAGTTTCAGAGAGTGTCAGAGAGTGTCTGAGAGTGTCAGAGAGTGTCAGAGAGTGTCAGAGAGTGTCAGAGAGTGATAGAGAGTGTCAGAGAGTGATAGTGAGTGTCAGAGAGTGTCAGAGAGTGATAGAGAGTGATAGAGAGTTTCAGAGAGTGTCAGACAGTGTCTGAGAGTGTCAGAGAGTGATAGAGAGTGTCAGAGAGTGTCAGAGAGTGATAGAGAGTGATAGAGAGTGTCAGAGAGTGTCAGAGAGTGATAGTGAGTGTCAGAGAGTGTCAGAGAGTGTCAGAGAGTGATAGAGAGTTTCAGAGAGTGTCAGAGAGTGTCTGAGAGTGTCAGAGAGTGATAGAGAGTGATAGAGAGTGTCAGAGAGTGTCAGAGAGTGATAGAGAGTGATAGAGAGTGTCAGAGAGCGTCAGAGAGTGTCAGAGAGTGATAGTGAGTGTCAGAGAGTGTCAGAGAGTGATAGAGAGTGATAGAGAGTTTCAGAGAGTGATAGAGAGAGTCAGAGAGTGCCAGAGAGTGATAGAGAGTGATAGAGTGTGTCAGAGAGTGTCTGAGAGTGTCAGAGAGTGATAGAGAGTGATAGAGAGTGTCAGAGAGTGTCAGAGAGTGATAGAGAATGATAGAGAGTGTCAGAGAGTGTCAGAGAGTGTCAGAGAGTGATAGTGAGTGTCACAGAGTGTCAGAGAGTGATAGAGAGTGTCAGAGAGTTTCAGAGAGTGTCAGAGAGTGTCTGAGAGTGTCAGAGAGTGATAGAGAGTGTCAGAGAGTGTCAGAGAGTGATAGAGAGTGATAGAGAGTGTCAGAGAGTGTCAGAGAGTGTCAGAGAGTGATAGTGAGTGTCAGAGAGTGTCAGAGTTGTCAGAGAGTGATAGAGAGTGATAGAGAGTTTCAGAGAGTGTCAGAGAGTGTCTGCGAGTGTCAGAGAGTGATAGAGAGTGATAGAGAGTGTCAGAGAGTGTCAGAGAGTGATAGAGAGTGATAGAGAGTGTCAGAGAGTGACAGAGAGTGTCAGAGAGTGATAGTGAGTGTCAGATAGTGTCAGAGAGTGTCAGAGAGTGATAGAGAGTGATAGAGAGTGATAGAGAGTGATAGAGAGTGTCAGAGAGTGTCAGAGAGTGATAGAGAGTGATAGAGAGTGATAGAGAGTGTCAGAGAGTGATAGAGAGTGATAGAGAGTGTCAGAGAGTGTCAGAGAGTGATAGTGAGTGTCAGAGAGTGTCAGAGAGTGATAGAGAGTGTCAGAGAGTGATAGAGAGTGTCAGAGAGTGTCAGAGAGTGATAGAGAGTGATAGAGAGTTTCAGAGAGTGTCAGAGAGTGTCTGAGAGTGTCAGAGAGTGATAGAGAGTGTCAGAGAGTGATAGATAGTGATAGAGAGTTTCAGAGAGTGTCAGAGAGTGTCTGAGAGTGTCAGAGAGTGATAGAGAGTGTCAGAGAGTTTCAGAGAGTGATAGAGAGTGATAGAGAGTGTCAGAGAGTGTCAGAGAGTGTCAGAGAGTGATAGAGAGTGATAGAGAGTTTCAGAGAGTGTCAGAGAGTGTCTGAGAGTGTCAGAGAGTGATAGAGAGTGTCAGAGAGTGTCAGAGAGTGATAGAGAGTGATAGAGAGTGTCAGAGAGTGTCAGAGAGTGTCAGAGAGTGATAGAGAGTGATAGAAGTGTTTCAGAAAGTGTTAAAGAGTGTCAGAGAGTGTCTGAGAGTGTCAGAGTGTGATAGAGAGTGTCAGAGAGTGTCAGAGAGTGATAGAGAGTGATAGAGAGTTTCAGAGAGTGTCAGAGAGTGTCTGAGAGTGTCAGAGAGTGATAGAGAGTGTCAGAGAGTGTCAGAGAGTGATAGAGAGTGATAGAGAGTGTCAGAGAGTGTCAGAGAGTGTCAGAGAGTGATAGAGAGTGTCAGAGAGTGTCAGAGAGTGATAGAGAGTGATAGAGAGTGTCAGAGAGTGTCAGAGAGTGTCAGAGAGTGATAGTGAGTGTCAGAGAGTGTCAGAGAGTGTCAGAGAGTGATAGAGAGTGATAGAGAGTTTCAGAGAGTGTCAGAGTGTGTCAGAGAGCGATAGAGAGTGATAGAGAGTGTCAGAGAGTGTCAGAGAGTGATAGAGAGTGATAGAGAGTGTCAGAGAGTGTCAGAGAGTGTCAGAGAGTGATAATGAGTGTCAGAGAGTGTCAGAGAGTGATAGAGAGTGATAGAGAGTGTCAGAGAGTGATAGAGAGTGTCAGAGAGTGTCAGAGAGTGATAGAGAGTGATAGAGAGTGTCAGGGAGTGTCTGAGAGTGTCAGAGAGTGATAGAGAGTGATAGAGAGTGTCAGAGAGTGTCAGAGAGTGATAGAGAGTGATAGAGAGTGTAATATAGTGTCAGAGAGTGTCAGAGAGTGATAGTGAGTGTCAGAGAGTGTCAGAGAGTGATAGAGAGTGTCAGAGAGTGATAGAGAGTGTCAGAGAGTGTCAGAGAGTGTTAGAGAGTGATAGAGAGTTTCAGAGAGTGTCAGAGAGTGTCTGAGAGTGTCAGAGAGTGTCAGAGAGTGTCAGAGAGTGTCAGAGAGTGTCAGAGAGTGATAGAGAGTGTCAGAGAGTGATAGAGAGTGTCAGAGAGTGTCAGAGAGTGATAGAGAGTGATAGAGAGTTTCACAGAGTGTCAGAGAGTGTCTGAGAGTGTCAGAGAGTGATAGAGAGTGTCAGAGAGTGTCAGAGAGTGATAGAGAGTGATAGAGAGTGTCAGAGAGTGTCAGAGAGTGATAGTGAGTGTCAGAGAGTATCAGAGAGTGTCAGAGAGTGATAGAGAGTTTCAGAGAGTGTCAGAGAGTGTCTGAGAGTGTCAGAGAGTGATAGAAAGTGATAGAGAGTGTCAGAGAGTGTCAGAGAGTGATAGAGAGTGATAGAGAGTGTCAGAGTGCGTCAGAGAGTGTCAGAGAGTGATAGTGAGTGTCAGAGAGTGTCAGAGAGTGATAGAGAGTGATAGAGAGTTTCAGAGAGTGATAGAGAGAGTCAGAGAGTGTCAGAGAGTGATAGAGAGTGATAGAGAGTGTCAGAGAGTGTCTGAGAGTGTCAGAGAGTGATAGAGAGTGTCAGAGAGTGTCAGAGAGTGATAGAGAGTGATAGAGAGTGTCAGAGAGTGTCAGAGAGTGTCAGAGAGTGATAGTGAGTGTCACAGAGTGTCAGAGAGTGATAGAGAGTGTCAGAGAGTTTCAGAGAGTGTCAGAGAGTGTCTGAGAGTGTCAGAGAGTGATAGAGAGTGTCAGAGAGTGTCAGAGAGTGATAGAGAGTGATAGAGAGTGTCAGAGAGTGTCAGAGAGTGTCAGAGAGTGATAGTGAGTGTCAGAGAGTGTCAGAGATGTCAGAGAGTGATAGAGAGTGATAGAGAGTTTCAGAGAGTGTCAGAGAGTGTCTGCGAGTGTCAGAGAGTGATAGAGAGTGATAGAGAGTGTCAGAGAGTGTCAGAGAGTGATAGAGAGTGATAGAGAGTGTCAGAGAGTGTCAGAGAGTGTCAGAGAGTGATAGTGAGTGTCAGATAGTGTCAGAGAGTGTCAGAGAGTGATAGAGAGTGATAGAGAGTGATAGAGAGTGTCAGAGAGTGTCAGAGAGTGATAGAGAGTGATAGAGAGTGATAGAGAGTGTCAGAGAGTGATAGAGAGTGATAGAGAGTGTCAGAGAGTGTCAGAGAGTGATAGTGAGTGTCAGAGAGTGTCAGAGACTGTCAGAGAGTGATAGAGATTGTCAGAGAGTGTCAGAGAGTGATAGAGAGTGATAGAGAGTTTCAGAGAGTGTCAGAGAGTGTCTGAGAGTGTCAGAGAGTGATAGAGAGTGTCAGAGAGTGATAGATAGTGATAGAGAGTTTCAGAGAGTGTCAGTGAGTGTCTGAGAGTGTCAGAGAGTGATAGAGAGTGTCAGAGAGTGTCAGAGAGTGATAGAGAGTGATAGAGAGTGTCAGAGAGTGTCAGAGAGTGTCAGAGAGTGATAGAGAGTGCTAGAGAGTTTCAGAGAGTGTCAGAGAGTGTCTGAGAGTGTCAGAGAGTGATAGAGAGTGTCAGAGAGTGTCAGAGAGTGATAGAGAGTGATAGAGAGTGTCAGAGAGTGTCAGAGAGTGTCAGAGAGTGATAGAGAGTGATAGAAGTGTTTCAGAAAGTGTTAAAGAGTGTCAGAGAGTGTCTGAGAGTGTCAGAGTGTGATA
The DNA here is from genome assembly GCF_036365525.1 of Heterodontus francisci. NCBI lineage: Eukaryota > Metazoa > Chordata > Chondrichthyes > Heterodontiformes > Heterodontidae > Heterodontus > Heterodontus francisci. The sequence goes on along the minus strand of NW_027140217.1, from coordinate 1,392,737 downwards.
GAGAGTGTCAGAGAGTGTCAGAGAGTGATAGAGAGTGATGGAGAGTTTCAGAGAGTGTCAGAGAGTGTCTGAGAGTGTCAGAGAGTGATAGAGAGTGTCAGAGAGTGTCAGAGAGTGATAGAGAGTGATAGAGAGTGTCAGAGAGTGTCAGAGAGTGTCAGAGAGTGATAGTGAGTGTCAGAGAGTGTCAGAGAGTGTCAGAGAGTGATAGAGAGTGATAGAGAGTTTCAGAGAGTGTCAGAGAGTGTCTGAGAGTGTCAGAGAGTGATAGAGAGTGATAGAGAGTGATAGAGAGTGTGAGAGAGTGTCAGAGAGTGATAGAGAGTGATAGAGATTGTCAGAGAGTGTCAGAGAGTGTCAGAGAGTGATAGTGAGTGTCAGAGAGTGTCAGAGAGTGATAGAGAGTGATAGAGAGTGTCAGAGAGTGATAGAGAGTGTCAGAGAGTGTCAGAGAGTGATAGAGAGTGTCAGAGAGTGTCTGAGAGTGTCAGAGAGTGATAGAGAGTGATAGAGAGTGATAGAGAGTGTCAGAGAGTGTCAGAGAGTGTCAGAGAGTGATAGTGAGTGTCAGAGAGTGCCAGAGAGTGATAGAGAGTGTCAGAGAGTGATAGAGAGTGTCAGAGAGTGTCAGAGAGTGATAGAGAGTGATAGAGAGTTTCAGAGAGTGTCAGAGAGTGTCTGAGAGTGTCAGAGAGTGATAGAGAGTGTCAGAGAGTGATAGAGAGTGTCAGAGAGTGTCAGAGAGTGATAGAGAGTGATAGAGAGTTTCAGAGAGTGTCAGAGAGTGTCTGAGAGTGTCAGAGAGTGATAGAGAGTGTCAGAGAGTTATAGATAGTGATAGAGAGTTTCAGAGAGTGTCAGAGAGTGTCTGAGAGTGTCAGAGAGTGATAGAGAGTGTCAGAGAGTGTCAGAGAGTGATAGAGAGTGATAGAGAGTGTCAGAGAGTGTCAGAGAGTGTCAGAGAGTGATAGAGAGTGATAGAGAGTTTCAGAGAGTGTCAGAGAGTGTCTGAGAGTGTCAGAGAGTGATAGAGAGTGTCAGAGAGTGTCAGAGAGTGATAGAGAGTGATAGAGAGTGTCAGAGAGTGTCAGAGAGTGTCAGAGAGTGATAGAGAGTGATAGAAGTGTTTCAGAAAGTGTTAAAGAGTGTCAGAGAGTGTCTGAGAGTGTCAGAGTGTGATAGAGAGTGTCAGAGAGTGTCAGAGAGTGATAGAGTGTGATAGAGAGTTTCAGAGAGTGTCAGAGAGTGTCTGAGAGTGTCAGAGAGTGATAGAGAGTGTCAGAGAGTGTCAGAGAGTGATAGAGAGTGATAGAGAGTGTCAGAGAGTGTCAGAGAGTGTCAGAGAGTGATAGAGAGTGTCAGAGAGTGTCAGAGAGTGATAGAGAGTGATAGAGAGTGTCAGAGAGTGTCAGAGAGTGTCAGAGAGTGATAGTGAGTGTCAGAGAGTGTCAGAGAGTGTCAGAGAGTGATAGAGAGTGATAGAGAGTTTCAGAGAGTGTCAGAGTGTGTCAGAGAGCGATAGAGAGTGATAGAGAGTGTCAGAGAGTGTCAGAGAGTGATAGAGAGTGATAGAGAGTGTCAGAGAGTGTCAGAGAGTGTCAGAGAGTGATAATGAGTGTCAGAGAGTGTCAGAGAGTGATAGAGAGTGTCAGAGAGTGATAGAGAGTGTCAGAGAGTGTCAGAGAGTGATAGAGAGTGATAGAGAGTGTCAGAGAGTGTCTGAGAGTGTCAGAGAGTGATAGTGAGTGTCAGAGAGTGTCAGAGAGTGATAGAGAGTGTCAGAGAGTGATAGAGAGTGTCAGAGAGTGTCAGAGAGTGTTAGAGAGTGATAGAGAGTTTCAGAGAGTGTCAGAGAGTGGCAGAGAGTGTCAGAGAGTGTCAGAGAGTGTCAGAGAGTGTCAGAGAGTGATAGAGAGTGTCAGAGAGTGATAGAGAGTGTCAGAGAGTGTCAGAGAGTGATAGAGAGTGATAGAGAGTTTCAGAGAGTGTCAGAGAGTGTCTGAGAGTGTCAGAGAGTGATAGAGAGTGTCAGAGAGTGTCAGAGAGTGATAGAGAGTGTCAGAGAGTGATAGAGAGTGTCAGAGAGTGTCAGAGAGTGTTAGAGAGTGATAGAGAGTTTCAGAGAGTGTCAGAGAGTGTCAGAGAGTGTCAGAGAGTGTCAGAGAGTGTCAGAGAGTGTCAGAGAGTGATAGAGAGTGTCAGAGAGTGATAGAGAGTGTCAGAGAGTGTCAGAGAGTGATAGAGAGTGATAGAGAGTTTCAGAGAGTGTCAGAGAGTGTCTGAGAGTGTCAGAGAGTGATAGAGAGTGACAGAGAGTGTCAGAGAGTGATAGAGAGTGATAGAGAGTGTCAGAGAGTGTCAAAGAGTGATAGTGAGTGTCAGAGAGTGTCAGAGAGTGTCAGAGAGTGATAGAGAGTTTCAGAGAGTGTCAGAGAGTGTCTGAGAGTGTCAGAGAGTGATAGAGAGTGATAGAGAGTGTCAGAGAGTGTCAGAGAGTGATAGAGAGTGATAGAGAGTGTCAGAGTGCGTCAGAGAGTGTCAGAGAGTGATAGTGAGTGTCAGAGAGTGTCAGAGAGTGATAGAGAGTGATAGAGAGTTTCAGAGAGTGATAGAGAGAGTCAGAGAGTGTCAGAGAGTGATAGAGAGTGATAGAGAGTGTCAGAGAGTGTCTGAGAGTGTCAGAGAGTGATAGAGAGTGTCAGAGAGTGTCAGAGAGTGATAGAGAGTGATAGAGAGTGTCAGAGAGTGTCAGAGAGTGTCAGAGAGTGATAGTGAGTGTCACAGAGTGTCAGAGAGTGATAGAGAGTGTCAGAGAGTTTCAGAGAGTGTCAGAGAGTGTCTGAGAGTGTCAGAGAGTGATAGAGAGTGTCAGAGAGTGTCAGAGAGTGATAGAGAGTGATAGAGAGTGTCAGAGAGTGTCAGAGAGTGTCAGAGAGTGATAGTGAGTGTCAGAGAGTGTCAGAGATGTCAGAGAGTGATAGAGAGTTTCAGAGAGTGTCAGAGAGTGTCTGCGAGTGTCAGAGAGTGATAGAGAGTGATAGAGAGTGTCAGAGAGTGTCAGAGAGTGATAGAGAGTGATAGAGAGTGTCAGAGAGTGTCAGAGAGTGTCAGAGAGTGATAGTGAGTGTCAGATAGTGTCAGAGAGTGTCAGAGAGTGATAGAGAGTGATAGAGAGTGATAGAGAGTGTCAGAGAGTGTCAGAGAGTGATAGAGAGTGATAGAGAGTGATAGAGAGTGTCAGAGAGTGACAGAGAGTGATAGAGAGTGTCAGAGAGTGTCAGAGAGTGATAGTGAGTGTCAGAGAGTGTCAGAGACTGTCAGAGAGTGATAGAGAGTGTCAGAGAGTGTCAGAGAGTGATAGAGAGTGATAGAGAGTTTCAGAGAGTGTCAGAGAGTGTCTGAGAGTGTCAGAGAGTGATAGAGAGTGTCAGAGAGTGATAGATAGTGATAGAGAGTTTCAGAGAGTGTCAGTGAGTGTCTGAGAGTGTCAGAGAGTGATAGAGAGTGTCAGAGAGTGTCAGAGAGTGATAGAGAGTGATAGAGAGTGTCAGAGAGTGTCAGAGAGTGATAGAGAGTTTCAGAGAGTGTCAGAGAGTGTCTGAGAGTGTCAGAGAGTGATAGAGAGTGTCAGAGAGTGTCAGAGAGTGATAGAGAGTGTCAGAGAGTGTCAGAGAGTGTCAGAGAGTGATAGAGAGTGATAGAAGTGTTTCAGAAAGTGTTAAAGAGTGTCAGAGAGTGTCTGAGAGTGTCAGAGTGTGATAGAGAGTGTCAGAGAGTGTCAGAGAGTGATAGAGAGAGATAGAGAGTTTCAGAGAGTGTCAGAGAGTGTCTGAGAGTGTCAGAGAGTGATAGAGAGTGTCAGAGAGTGTCAGAGAGTGATAGAGAGTGATAGAGAGTGTCAGAGAGTGTCAGAGAGTGTCAGAGAGTGATAGTGAGTGTCAGAGAGTGTCAGAGAGTGTCAGAGAGTGATAGAGAGTGATAGAGAGTTTCAGAGAGTGTCAGAGAGTGTCTGAGAGAGTCAGAGAGTGATAGAGAGTGATAGAGAGTGATAGAGAGTGTGAGAGAGTGTCAGAGAGTGATAGAGAGTGATAGAGATTGTCAGAGAGTGTCAGAGAGTGTCAGAGAGTGATAGTGAGTGTCAGAGAGTGTCAGAGAGTGATAGAGAGAGATAGAGAGTGTCAGAGAGTGATAGAGAGTGTCAGAGAGTGTCAGAGAGTGATAGAGAGTGTCAGAGAGTGTCTGAGAGTGTCAGAGAGTGATAGAGAGTGATAGAGAGTGTCAGAGAGTGTCAGAGAGTGATAGAGAGTGATAGAGAGTGTCAGAGAGTGTCAGAGAGTGTCAGAGAGTGATAGTGAGTGTCAGAGAGTGCCAGAGAGTGATAGAGAGTGTCAGAGAGTGATAGAGAGTGTCAGAGAGTGTCAGAGAGTGATAGAGAGTGATAGAGAGTTTCAGAGAGTGTCAGAGAGTGTCTGAGAGTGTCAGAGAGTGATAGAGAGTGTCAGAGAGTGTCAGAGAGTGATAGAGAGTGTCAGAGAGTGATAGTGAGTGTCAGAGAGTGTCAGAGAGTTTCAGAGAGTGTCTGAGAGTGTCAGAGAGTGATAGAGAGTGTCAGAGAGTGTCAGAGAGTGATAGAGAGTGATAGAGAGTGTCAGAGAGTGTCAGAGAGTGTCAGAGAGTGATAGAGAGTGTCAGAGAGTGTCTGAGAGTGTCAGAGAGTGATAGAGAGTGATAGAGAGTGTCAGAGAGTGTCAGAGAACGATAGAGAGTGATAGAGAGTGTCAGAGAGTGTCAGAGAGTGATAGTGAGTGTCAGAGAGTGATAGAGAGTGTCAGAGAGTGATAGAGAGTGTCAGAGAGTGTCAGAGAGTGATAGAGAGTGATAGAGAGTTTCAGAGAGCGTCAGAGAGTGTCTGAGAGTGTCAGAGAGTGATAGAGAGTGTCAGAGAGTGATATAGAGTGTCAGAGAGTGTCAGAGAGTGATAGTGAGTGTCAGAGAGTGTCAGAGAGTGTCAGAGAGTGATAGAGAGTGATAGAGAGTTTCAGAGAGTGTCAGAGAGTGTCTGAGAGTGTCAGAGAGTGATAGAGAGTGATAGAGAGTGTCAGAGAGTGTCAGAGAGTGATAGAGAGTGATAGAGAGTGTCAGAGAGTGTCAGAGAGTGATAGTGAGTGTCAGAGAGTGTCAGAGAGTGATAGAGAGTGATAGAGAGTGTCAGAGAGTGATAGTGAGTGTCAGAGAGTGATAGAGAGTGATAGAGAGTGATAGAGAGTGTCAGAGAGTGTCAGAGAGTGATAGAGAGTGATAGAGAGTGTCAGAAAGTGTCAGAGAGTGTCAGAGAGTGATAGCGAGTGTCAGAGAGTGATAGAGAGTGATAGAGAGTGATAGAGAGTTTCAGAGAGTGATAGTGAGTGTCTGAGAGTGATAGAGAGTGTCAGAGAGTGTCAGAGAGTGTCAGAGAGTGATAGTGAGTGTCAGAGAGTGTCAGAGATTGATAGAGAGTGATAGAGAGTGCTAGAGAGTGTCAGAGAGTGATAGAGAGTGATAGAGAGTGTCAGAGAGTGTCAGAGAGTGATAGAGAGTGTCAGAGAGTGATAGAGAGTGTCAGAGAGTGTCAGAGAGTGATAGAGAGTGATAAAGAGTTTCAGAGAGTGTCAGAGAGTGTCTGAGAGTGTCAGAGAGTGATAGAGAGTGTCAGAGAGTGATAGATGGTGATAGAGAGTTTCAGAGAGTGTCTGAGAGTGTCTGAGAGTGTCAGAGAGTGATAGAGCGTGATAGAGAGTGTCAGAGAGTGTCAGAGAGTGTCAGAGAGTGATAGAGAGTGATAGAGAGTTTCAGAGAGTGTCAGAGAGTGTCTGAGAGTGTCAGAGAGTGATAGAGAGTGTCAGAGAGTGTCAGAGAGTGACAGAGAGTGATAGAGAGTGTCAGAGAGTGTCAGAGAGTGTCAGAGAGTGATAGAGAGTGATAGAAGTGTTTCAGAAAGTGTTAAAGGGTGTCAGAGAGTGATAGAGAGTGTCAGAGAGTGATAGAGAGTGTCAGAGAGTGTCAGAGAGTGATAGAGAGTGATAGAGAGTTTCAGAGAGTGTCAGAGAGTGTCTAAGAGTGTCAGAGAGTGATATAGAGTGTCAGAGAGTGTCAGAGAGTGATAGAGAGTGATAGAGAGTGTCAGAGAGTGTCAGAGAGTGTCAGAGAGTGATAGTGAGTGTCAGAGAGTGTCAGAGAGTGTCAGAGAGTGATAGAGAGTGATAGAGAGTTTCAGAGAGTGTCAGAGAGTGTCTGAGAGTGTCAGAGAGTGATAGAGAGTGATAGAGAGTGATAGAGAGTGTCAGAGAGTGTCAGAGAGTGATAGAGAGTGATAGAGAGTGTCAGAGAGTGGCAGAGAGTGTCAGAGAGTGATAGTGAGTGTCAGAGAGTGTCAGAGAGTGATAGAGAGTGATAGAGAGTGTCAGAGAGTGATAGAGAGTGTCAGAGAGTGTCAGAGAGTGATAGAGAGTGATAGAGAGTGTCAGAGAGTGTCAGAGAGTGATAGAAAGTGATAGAGAGTGTCAGAGAGTGTCAGAGAGTTATAGTGAGTGTCAGAGAGTGTCAGAGAGTGATAGAGAGTGTCAGAGAGTGATAGAGAGTGTCAGAGAGTGTCAGAGAGTGATAGAGAGTGATAGAGAGTTTCAGAGAGTGTCAGAGAGTGTCAGAGAGTGTCAGAGAGTGATAGAGAGTGTCACAGAGTGTCAGAGAGTGATAGAGAGTGTCAGAGAGTGTCAGAGAGTGATAGTGAGTGTCAGAGAGTGTCAGAGAGTGTCAGACAGTGTCTGAGAGTGTCAGAGAGTGATAGAGAGTGTCAGAGAGTGTCAGAGAGTGATAGAGAGTGATAGAGAGTGTCAGAGAGTGTCAGAGAGTGTCAGAGAGTGATAGTGAGTGTCAGAGAGTGTCAGAGATGTCAGAGAGTGATAGAGAGTGATAGAGAGTTTCAGAGAGTGTCAGAGAGTGTCTGCGAGTGTCAGAGAGTGATAGAGAGTGTCAGAGAGTGTCAGAGAGTGATAGAGAGTGATAGAGAGTGTCAGAGAGTGTCAGAGAGTGATAGTGAGTGTCAGAGAGTGTCAGAGAGTGTCAGAGAGTGATAGAGAGTGATAGAGAGTGATAGAGAGTGTCAGAGAGTGTCAGAGAGTGATCGAGAGTGATAGAGAGTGATAGAGAGTGTCAGAGAGTGATAGAGAGTGATAGAGAGTGTCAGAGAGTGTCAGAGAGTGATAGTGAGTGTCAGAGAGTGTCAGAGAGTGATAGAGAGTGTCAGAGAGTGATAGAGAGTGTCAGAGAGTGTCAGAGAGTGATAGAGAGTGATAGAGAGTTTAAGAGAGTGTCAGAGAGTGTCTGAGAGTGTCAGAGAGTGATAGAGAGTGTCAGAGAGTGATAGATAGTGATAGAGAGTTTCAGAGAGTGTCTGAGATTGTCTGAGATTGTCAGAGAGTGATAGAGAGTGTCAGAGAGTGTCAGAGAGTGATAGAGAGTGATAGAGAGTGTCAGAGAGTGTCCGAGAGTGTCAGAGAGTTATAGAGAGTGATAGAGAGTTTCAGAGAGTGTCAGAGAGTGTCTGAGAGTGTCAGAGAGTGATAGAGAGTGTCAGAGAGTGTCAGAGAGTGATAGAGAGTGATAGAGAGTGTCAGAGAGTGTCAGAGAGTGTCAGAGAGTGATAGAGAGTGATAGAGAGTGATAGAAGTGTTTCAGAAAGTGTTAAAGAGTGTCAGAGAGTGTCTGAGCGTGTCAGAGAGTGATAGAGAGTGTCAGAGAGTGTCAGAGAGTGATAGAGAGTGATAGAGAGTTTCAGAGAGTGTCAGATAGTGTCTGAGAGTGTCAGAGAGTGATAGAGAGTGTCAGAGAGTGATAGAGAGTGATAGAGAGTGTCAGAGAGTGTCAGAGAGTGTCAGAGAGTGATAGCGAGTGTCAGAGAGTGATAGAGAGTGATAGAGAGTTTCAGAGAGTGATAGTGAGTGTCTGAGAGTGATAGAGAGTGTCAGAGAGTGTCAGAGAGTGTCAGAGAGTGATAGTGAGTGTCAGAGAGTGTCAGAGAGTGATAGAGAGTGATAGAGAGTGCTAGAGAGTGTCAGAGAGTGATAGAGAGTGTCAGAGAGTGTCAGAGAGTGATAGAGAGTGTCAGAGAGTGTCAGAGAGTGATAGAGAGTGCTAAAGAGTTTCAGAGAGTGTCAGAGAGTGTCTGAGAGTGTCAGAGAGTGATAGAGAGTGTCAGAGAGTGATAGATAGTGATGGAGAGTTTCAGAGAGTGTCAGAGAGTGTCTGAGAGTGTCAGAGAGTGATAGAGAGTGTCAGAGAGTGTCAGAGAGTGATAGAGCGTGATAGAGAGTGTCAGAGAGTGTCAGAGAGTGTCAGAGAGTGTCAGAGAGTGATAGAGAGTGATAGAGAGTTTCAGAGAGTGTCAGAGAGTGTCTGAGAGTGTCAGAGAGTGATAGAGAGTGTCAGAGAGTGTCAGAGAGTGATAGAGAGTGATAGAGAGTGTCAGAGAGTGTCAGAGATTGTCAGAGAGTGATAGAGAGTGATAGAAGTGTTTCAGAAAGTGTTAAAGGGTGTCAGAGAGTGATAGAGAGTGTCAGAGAGTGATAGAGAGTGTCAGAGAGTGTCAGAGAGTGATAGAGAGTGATAGAGAGTTTCAGAGAGTGTCAGAGAGTGTCTAAGAGTGTCAGAGAGTGATAGAGAGTGTCAGAGAGTGTCAGAGAGTGATAGAGAGTGATAGAGAGTGTCAGAGAGTGTCAGAGAGTGTCAGAGAGTGATAGTGAGTGTCAGAGAGTGTCAGAGAGTGTCAGAGAGTGATAGAGAGTGATAGAGAGTTTCAGAGAGTGTCAGAGAGTGTCTGAGAGTGTCAGAGAGTGATAGAGAGTGATAGAGAGTGATAGAGAGTGTCAGAGAGTGTCAGAGAGTGATAGAGAGTGATAGAGAGTGTCAGAGAGGGTCAGAGAGTGTCAGAGAGTGATAGTGAGTGTCAGAGAGTGTCAGAGAGTGATAGAGAGTGATAGAGAGTGTCAGAGAGTGATAGAGAGTGTCAGAGAGTGTCAGAGAGTGATAGAGAGTGATAGAGAGTGTCAGAGAGTGTCAGAGAGTTATAGAGAGTGATAGAGAGTGATAGAGAGTGTCAGAGAGTGTCAGAGAGTTATAGTGAGTGTCAGAGAGTGTCAGAGAGTGATAGAGAGTGTCAGAGAGTGATAGAGAGTGTCAGAGAGTGTCAGAGAGTGATAGAGAGTGATAGAGAGTTTCAGAGAGTGTCAGAGAGTGTCAGAGAGTGTCAGAGAGTGATAGAGAGTGTCAGAGAGTGTCAGAGAGTGATAGTGAGTGTCAGAGAGTGTCAGAGAGTGTCAGACAGTGTCTGAGAGTGTCAGAGAGTGATAGAGAGTGTCAGAGAGTGTCAGAGAGTGATAGAGAGTGATAGAGAGTGTCAGAGAGTGTCAGAGAGTGTCAGAGAGTGATAGTGAGTGTCAGAGAGTGTCAGAGATGTCAGAGAGTGATAGAGAGTGATAGAGAGTTTCAGAGAGTGTCAGAGAGTGTCTGCGAGTGTCAGAGAGTGATAGAGAGTGTCAGAGAGGGTCAGAGAGTGATAGAGAGTGATAGAGAGTGTCAGAGAGTGTCAGAGAGTGATAGTGAGTGTCAGAGAGTGTCAGAGAGTGTCAGAGAGTGATAGAGAGTGATAGAGAGTGATAGAGAGTGTCAGAGAGTGTCAGAGAGTGATCGAGAGTGATAGAGAGTGATCGAGAGTGTCAGAGAGTGATAGAGAGTGATAGAGAGTGTCAGAGAGTGTCAGAGAGTGATAGTGAGTGTCAGAGAGTGTCAGAGAGTGATGGAGAGTGTCAGAGAGTGTCAGAGAGTGTCAGAGAGTGTCAGAGAGTGATAGAGAGTGATAGAGAGTTTAAGAGAGTGTCAGAGAGTGTCTGAGAGTGTCAGAGAGTGATAGAGAGTGTCAGAGAGTGATAGATAGTGATAGAGAGTTTCAGAGAGTGTCAGAGAGTGTCTGAGATTGTCAGAGAGTGATAGAGAGTGTCAGAGAGTGTCAGAGAGTGATAGAGAGTGATAGAGAGTGTCAGAGAGTGTTCGAGAGTGTCAGAGAGTGATAGAGAGTGATAGAGAGTTTCAGAGAGTGTCAGAGAGTGTCTGAGAGTGTCAGAGAGTGATAGAGAGTGTCAGAGAGTGTCAGAGAGTGATAGAGAGTGATAGAGAGTGTCAGAGAGTGTCAGAGAGTGTCAGAGAGTGATAGAGAGTGATAGAAGTGTTTCAGAAAGTGTTAAAGAGTGTCAGAGAGTGTTTGAGCGTGTCAGAGAGTGATAGAGAGTGTCAGAGAGTGTCAGAGAGTGATAGAGAGTGTTAGAGAGTTTCAGAGAGTGTCAGATAGTGTCTGAGAGTGTCAGAGAGTGATAGAGAGTGTCAGAGAGTGTCAGAGAGTGATAGAGAGTGATAGAGAGTGTCAGAGAGTGTCAGAGAGTGTCAGAGAGTCATAGGGAGTGTCAGAGAGTGTCAGAGAGTGTCAGATAGTGATAGAGAGTGATAGAGAGTTTCAGAGAGTGTCAGAGAGTGTCTGAGAGTGTCAGAGAGTGATAGAGAGTGATAGAGTGTGTGAGAGAGTGTCAGAGAGTGATAGAGAGTGATAGAGAGTGTCAGAGAGTGTCAGAGATTGTCAGAGAGTGATAGTGAGTGTCAGAGAGTGTCAGAGAGTGATAGAGAGTGTCAGAGAGTGATAGAGAGTGTCAGAGAGTGTCAGAGAGTGATAGAGAGTGTCAGAGAGTGTCAGAGAGTGATAGAGAGTGTCAGAGAGTGTCTGAGAGTGTCAGAGAGTGATAGAGATTGATAGAGAGTGTCAGAGAGTGTCAGAGAGTGTCAGAGAGTGATAGAGAGTGATAGAGAGTGTCAGAGAGTGTCAGAGAGTGTCAGAGAGTGATAGTGCGTGTCAGAGAGTGTCAGAGAGTGATAGAGAGTGTCAGAGAGTGATAGAGAGTGTCAGAGAGTGTCAGAGAGTGATAGAGAGTGATAGAGAGTGATAGAGAGTGTCAGAGAGTGTCTGAGAGTGTCAGAGAGTGATAGAGAGTGTCAGCGAGTGTCAGAGAGTGATAGAGAGTTTCAGAGAGTGTCAGAGAGTGTCTGAGAGTGTCAGAGAGTGATAGAGAGTGTCAGAGAGTGATATAGAGTGTCAGAGAGTGTCAGAGAGTGATAGTGAGTGTCAGAGAGTGTCAGAGAGTGTCAGAGAGTGATAGAGAGTGATAGAGAGTTTCAGAGAGTGTCAGAGAGTGTCAGAGAGTGATAGAGAGTGATAGAGAGTGTCAGAGAGTGTCAGAGAGTGATAGATAGTGATAGAGAGTGTCAGAGAGTGTCAGAGAGTGATAGTGAGTGTCAGAGAGTGTCAGAGAGTGATGGAGAGTGTCAGAGAGTGATAGAGAGTGTCAGAGAGTGTCAGAGAGTGTCAGAGAGTGATAGAGAGTGATAGAGAGTTTAAGAGAGTGTCAGAGAGTGTCTGAGAGTGTCAGAGAGTGATAGAGAGTGTCAGAGAGTGATAGATAGTGATAGAGAGTTTCAGAGAGTGTCAGAGAGTGTCTGAGATTGTCAGAGAGTGATAGAGAGTGTCAGAGAGTGTCAGAGAGTGATAGAGAGTGATAGAGAGTGTCAGAGAGTGTCCGAGAGTGTCAGAGAGTGATAGAGAGTGATAGAGAGTTTCAGAGAGTGTCAGAGAGTGTCTGAGAGTGTCAGAGAGTGATAGAGAGTGTCAGAGAGTGTCAGAGAGTGATAGAGAGTGATAGAGAGTGTCAGAGAGTGTCAGAGAGTGTCAGAGAGTGATAGAGAGTGATAGAAGTGTTTCAGAAAGTGTTAAAGAGTGTCAGAGAGTGTTTGAGCGTGTCAGAGAGTGATAGAGAGTGTCAGAGAGTGTCAGAGAGTGATAGAGAGTGATAGAGAGTTTCAGAGAGTGTCAGATAGTGTCTGAGAGTGTCAGAGAGTGATAGAGAGTGTCAGAGAGTGTCAGAGAGTGATAGAGAGTGATAGAGAGTGTCAGAGAGTGTCAGAGAGTGTCAGAGAGTCATAGTGAGTGTCAGAGAGTGTCAGAGAGTGTCAGATAGTGATAGAGAGTGATAGAGAGTTTCAGAGAGTGTCAGAGAGTGTCTGAGAGTGTCAGAGAGTGATAGAGAGTGATAGAGTGTGTGAGAGAGTGTCAGAGAGTGATAGAGAGTGATAGAGAGTGTCAGAGAGTGTCAGAGATAGTCAGAGAGTGATAGTGAGTGTCAGAGAGTGTCAGAGAGTGATAGAGAGTGTCAGAGAGTGTCAGAGAGTGATAGAGAGTGTCAGAGAGTGTCAGAGAGTGATAGAGAGTGTCAGAGAGTGTCTGAGAGTGTCAGAGAGTGATAGAGATTGATAGAGAGTGTCAGAGAGTGTCAGAGAGTGTCAGAGAGTGATAGAGAGTGATAGAGAGTGTCAGAGAGTGTCAGAGAGTGTCAGAGAGTGATAGTGCGTGTCAGAGAGTGTCAGAGAGTGATAGAGAGTGATAGAGAGTGTCAGAGAGTGTCAGAGATAGTCAGAGAGTGATAGTGAGTGTCAGAGAGTGTCAGAGAGTGATAGAGAGTGTCAGAGAGTGTCAGAGAGTGATAGAGAGTGTCAGAGAGTGTCAGAGAGTGATAGAGAGTGTCAGAGAGTGTCTGAGAGTGTCAGAGAGTGATAGAGATTGATAGAGAGTGTCAGAGAGTGTCAGAGAGTGTCAGAGAGTGATAGAGAGTGATAGAGAGTGTCAGAGAGTGTCAGAGAGTGTCAGAGAGTGATAGTGCGTGTCAGAGAGTGTCAGAGAGTGATAGAGAGTGTCAGAGAGTGATAGAGAGTGTCAGAGAGTGTCAGAGAGTGATAGAGAGTGATAGAGAGTGATAGAGAGTGTCAGAGAGTGTCTGTGAGTGTCAGAGAGTGATAGAGAGTGTCAGCGAGTGTCAGAGAGTGATAGAGAGTTTCAGAGAGTGTCAGAGAGTGTCTGAGAGTGTCAGAGAGTGATAGAGAGTGTCAGAGAGTGATATAGAGTGTCAGAGAGTGTCAGAGAGTGATAGTGAGTGTCAGAGAGTGTCAGAGAGTGTCAGAGAGTGATAGAGAGTGATAGAGAGTTTCAGAGAGTGTCAGAGAGTGTCTGAGAGTGTCAGAGAGTGATAGAGAGTGATAGAGAGTGTCAGAGAGTGTCAGAGAGTGATAGAGAGTGATAGAGAGTGTCAGAGAGTGTCAGAGAGTGATAGTGAGTGTCAGAGAGTGTCAGAGAGTGATAGAGCGTGATAGAGAGTGTCAGAGAGTGATAGTGAGTGTCAGAGAGTGATAGAGAGTGATGGAGAGTGATAGAGAGTGGCAGAGAGTGTCAGAGAGTGATAGAGAGTGATAGAGAGTGTCATAGAGTGTCAGAGAGTGTCAGAGAGTGTCAGAGAGTGATAGCGTGTGTCAGAGAGTGATAGAGAGTGATAGAGAGTTTCAGAGAGTGATAGTGAGTGTCTGAGAGTGATAGAGAGTGTCAGAGAGTGTCAGAGAGTGTCAGAGAGTGATAGTGAGTGTCAGAGAGTGTCAGAGAGTGTCAGAGAGTGTCAGAGAGTGTCAGAGAGTGATAGTGAGTGTCAGAGAGTGTCAGATAGTGATAGAGAGTGATAGAGAGTGCTAGAGAGTGTCAGAGAGTGATAGAGAGTGTCAGAGAGTGTCAGAGAGTGATAGAGAGTGTCAGAGAGTGATAGAGAGTGTCAGAGAGTGTCAGAGAGTGATAGAGAGTGATAGAGAGTTTCAGAGAGTGTCAGAGAGTGTCTGAGAGTGTCAGAGAGTGATAGAGAGTGTCAGAGAGTGATAGATAGTGATAGAGAGTTTCAGAGAGTGTCAGAGAGTGTCTGAGAGTGTCAGAGAGTGATAGAGAGTGTCAGAGAGTGTCAGAGAGTGATAGAGCGTGATAGAGAGTGTCAGAGAGTGTCAGAGAGTGTCAGAGAGTGTCAGAGAGTGTCAGAGAGTGATAGAGAGTGATAGAGAGTTTCAGAGAGTGTCAGAGAGTGTCTAAGAGTGTCAGAGAGTGATAGAGAGTGTCAGAGAATGTCAGAGAGTGATAGAGAGTGATAGAGAGTGATAGAGAGAGTCAGAGAGTGTCAGAGAGTGATAGAGAGTGATAGAAGTGTTTCAGAAAGTGTTAAAGGGTGTCAGAGAGTGTCTGAGAGTGTCAGAGAGTGATAGAGAGTGTCAGAGAGTGTCAGAGAGTGATAGAGAGTGATAGAGAGTTTCAGAGAGTGTCAGAGAGTGTCTGAGAGTGTCAGAGAGTGATAGAGAGTGTCAGAGAGTGTCAGAGAGTGATAGAGAGTGATAGAGAGTGTCAGAGAGTGTCAGAGAGTGTCAGAGAGTGATAGTGAGTGTCAGAGAGTGTCAGAGAGTGTCAGAGAGTGATAGAGAGTGATAGAGAGTTTCAGAGAGTGTCAGAGAGTGTCAGAGAGTGATAGAGAGTGATAGAGAGTGTCAGAGAGTGTCAGAGAGTGTCAGAGAGTGTCAGAGAGTGATAGTGAGTGTCAGAGAGTGTCAGAGAGTGATAGAGAGTGATAGAGAGTGTCAGAGAGTGATAGAGAGTGTCAGAGAGTGTCAGAGAGTGATAGAGAGTGATAGAGAGTGTCAGAGTGTCTGAGAGTGTCAGAGAGTGATAGAGAGTGATAGAGAGTGTCAGAGAGTGTCAGAGAGTGATAGAGAGTGATAAAGAGTGTCAGAGAGTGTCAGAGAGTGTCATAGAGTTATAGTGAGTGTCAGAGAGTGTCAGAGATTGTTAGAGAGTGTCAGAGAGTGATAGAGAGTGTCAGAGAGTGTCAGAGAGTGTCAGAGAGTGATAGAGAGTGATAGAGAGTGTCAGAGAGTGTCAGAGAGTGTCAGAGAGTGATAGTGAGTGTCAGAGAGTGTCAGAGAGTGATAGAGAGTGATAGAGAGTGTCAGAGAGTGATAGAGAGTGTCAGAGAGTGTCAGAGAGTGATAGAGAGTGATAGAGAGTGTCAGAGAGTGTCTGAGAGTGTCAGAGAGTGATAGAGAGTGATAGAGAGTGTCAGAGAGTGTCAGAGAGTGATAGAGAGTGATAAAGAGTGTCAGAGAGTGTCAGAGAGTGTCAGAGAGTTATAGTGAGTGTCAGAGAGTGTCAGAGAGTGTTAGAGAGTGTCAGAGAGTGATAGAGAGTGTCAGAGAGTGTCAGAGAGTGATAGAGAGTGATAGAGAGTGATACAGAGTTTCAGAGAGTGTCAGAGAGTGTCAGAGAGTGTCAGAGAGTGTCAGAGAGTGATAGAGAGTGTCAGAGAGTGTCAGAGAGTGATAGAGAGTGTCAGAGAGTGTCAGAGAGTGATAGTGAGTGTCAGAGAGTGTCAGAGAGTGTCAGACAGTGTCTGAGAGTGTCAGAGAGTGATAGAGAGTGTCAGAGAGTGTCAGAGAGTGATAGAGAGTGATAGAGAGTGTCAGAGAGTGTCAGAGAGTGTCAGAGAGTGATAGTGAGTGTCAGAGAGTGTCAGAGATGTCAGAGAGTGATAGAGAGTGATAGAGAGTTTCAGAGAGTGTCAGAGAGTGTCTGCGAGTGTCAGAGAGTGATAGAGAGTGTCAGAGAGTGTCAGAGAGTGATAGAGAGTGATAGAGAGTGTCAGAGAGTGTCAGAGAGTGTCAGAGAGTGTCAGAGAGTGATAGAGAGTGATAGAGAGGGATAGAGAGTGTCAGAGAGTGTCTGAGAGTGTCAGAGAGTGATAGAGAGTGTCAGCGAGTGTCAGAGAGTGATAGAGAGTTTCAGAGAGTGTCAGAGAGTGTCTGAGAGTGTCAGAGAGTGATAGAGAGTGTCAGAGAGTGATATAGAGTGTCAGAGAGTGTCAGAGAGTGATAGTGAGTGTCAGAGAGTGTCAGAGAGTGTCAGAGAGTGATAGAGAGTGATAGAGAGTTTCAGAGAGTGTCAGAGAGTGTCAGAGAGTGATAGAGAGTGATAGAGAGTGTCAGAGAGTGTCAGAGAGTGATAGATAGTGATAGAGAGTGTCAGAGAGTGTCAGAGAGTGATAGTGAGTGTCAGAGAGTGTCAGAGAGTGATGGAGAGTGTCAGAGAGTGATAGAGAGTGTCAGAGAGTGTCAGAGAGTGTCAGAGAGTGATAGAGAGTGATAGAGAGTTTAAGAGAGTGTCAGAGAGTGTCTGAGAGTGTCAGAGAGTGATAGAGAGTGTCAGAGAGTGATAGATAGTGATAGAGAGTTTCAGAGAGTGTCAGAGAGTGTCTGAGATTGTCAGAGAGTGATAGAGAGTGTCAGAGAGTGTCAGAGAGTGATAGAGAGTGATAGAGAGTGTCAGAGAGTGTCCGAGAGTGTCAGAGAGTGATAGAGAGTGATAGAGAGTTTCAGAGAGTGTCAGAGAGTGTCTGAGAGTGTCAGAGAGTGATAGAGAGTGTCAGAGAGTGTCAGAGAGTGATAGAGAGTGATAGAGAGTGTCAGAGAGTGTCAGAGAGTGTCAGAGAGTGATAGAGAGTGATAGAAGTGTTTCAGAAAGTGTTAAAGAGTGTCAGAGAGTGTTTGAGCGTGTCAGAGAGTGATAGAGAGTGTCAGAGAGTGTCAGAGAGTGATAGAGAGTGATAGAGAGTTTCAGAGAGTGTCAGATAGTGTCTGAGAGTGTCAGAGAGTGATAGAGAGTGTCAGAGAGTGTCAGAGAGTGATAGAGAGTGATAGAGAGTGTCAGAGAGTGTCAGAGAGTGTCAGAGAGTCATAGTGAGTGTCAGAGAGTGTCAGAGAGTGTCAGATAGTGATAGAGAGTGATAGAGAGTTTCAGAGAGTGTCAGAGAGTGTCTGAGAGTGTCAGAGAGTGATAGAGAGTGATAGAGTGTGTGAGAGAGTGTCAGAGAGTGATAGAGAGTGATAGAGAGTGTCAGAGAGTGTCAGAGATAGTCAGAGAGTGATAGTGAGTGTCAGAGAGTGTCAGAGAGTGATAGAGAGTGTCAGAGAGTGTCAGAGAGTGATAGAGAGTGTCAGAGAGTGTCAGAGAGTGATAGAGAGTGTCAGAGAGTGTCTGAGAGTGTCAGAGAGTGATAGAGATTGATAGAGAGTGTCAGAGAGTGTCAGAGAGTGTCAGAGAGTGATAGAGAGTGATAGAGAGTGTCAGAGAGTGTCAGAGAGTGTCAGAGAGTGATAGTGCGTGTCAGAGAGTGTCAGAGAGTGATAGAGAGTGATAGAGAGTGTCAGAGAGTGTCAGAGATAGTCAGAGAGTGATAGTGAGTGTCAGAGAGTGTCAGAGAGTGATAGAGAGTGTCAGAGAGTGTCAGAGAGTGATAGAGAGTGTCAGAGAGTGTCAGAGAGTGATAGAGAGTGTCAGAGAGTGTCTGAGAGTGTCAGAGAGTGATAGAGATTGATAGAGAGTGTCAGAGAGTGTCAGAGAGTGTCAGAGAGTGATAGAGAGTGATAGAGAGTGTCAGAGAGTGTCAGAGAGTGTCAGAGAGTGATAGTGCGTGTCAGAGAGTGTCAGAGAGTGATAGAGAGTGTCAGAGAGTGATAGAGAGTGTCAGAGAGTGTCAGAGAGTGATAGAGAGTGATAGAGAGTGATAGAGAGTGTCAGAGAGTGTCTGAGAGTGTCAGAGAGTGATAGAGAGTGTCAGCGAGTGTCAGAGAGTGATAGAGAGTTTCAGAGAGTGTCAGAGAGTGTCTGAGAGTGTCAGAGAGTGATAGAGAGTGTCAGAGAGTGATATAGAGTGTCAGAGAGTGTCAGAGAGTGATAGTGAGTGTCAGAGAGTGTCAGAGAGTGTCAGAGAGTGATAGAGAGTGATAGAGAGTTTCAGAGAGTGTCAGAGAGTGTCTGAGAGTGTCAGAGAGTGATAGAGAGTGATAGAGAGTGTCAGAGAGTGTCAGAGAGTGATAGAGAGTGATAGAGAGTGTCAGAGAGTGTCAGAGAGTGATAGTGAGTGTCAGAGAGTGTCAGAGAGTGATAGAGCGTGATAGAGAGTGTCAGAGAGTGATAGTGAGTGTCAGAGAGTGATAGAGAGTGATGGAGAGTGATAGAGAGTGGCAGAGAGTGTCAGAGAGTGATAGAGAGTGATAGAGAGTGTCATAGAGTGTCAGAGAGTGTCAGAGAGTGTCAGAGAGTGATAGCGTGTGTCAGAGAGTGATAGAGAGTGATAGAGAGTTTCAGAGAGTGATAGTGAGTGTCTGAGAGTGATAGAGAGTGTCAGAGAGTGTCAGAGAGTGTCAGAGAGTGATAGTGAGTGTCAGAGAGTGTCAGAGAGTGTCAGAGAGTGTCAGAGAGTGTCAGAGAGTGATAGTGAGTGTCAGAGAGTGTCAGATAGTGATAGAGAGTGATAGAGAGTGCTAGAGAGTGTCAGAGAGTGATAGAGAGTGTCAGAGAGTGTCAGAGAGTGATAGAGAGTGTCAGAGAGTGATAGAGAGTGTCAGAGAGTGTCAGAGAGTGATAGAGAGTGATAGAGAGTTTCAGAGAGTGTCAGAGAGTGTCTGAGAGTGTCAGAGAGTGATAGAGAGTGTCAGAGAGTGATAGATAGTGATAGAGAGTTTCAGAGAGTGTCAGAGAGTGTCTGAGAGTGTCAGAGAGTGATAGAGAGTGTCAGAGAGTGTCAGAGAGTGATAGAGCGTGATAGAGAGTGTCAGAGAGTGTCAGAGAGTGTCAGAGAGTGTCAGAGAGTGTCAGAGAGTGATAGAGAGTGATAGAGAGTTTCAGAGAGTGTCAGAGAGTGTCTAAGAGTGTCAGAGAGTGATAGAGAGTGTCAGAGAATGTCAGAGAGTGATAGAGAGTGATAGAGAGTGATAGAGAGAGTCAGAGAGTGTCAGAGAGTGATAGAGAGTGATAGAAGTGTTTCAGAAAGTGTTAAAGGGTGTCAGAGAGTGTCTGAGAGTGTCAGAGAGTGATAGAGAGTGTCAGAGAGTGTCAGAGAGTGATAGAGAGTGATAGAGAGTTTCAGAGAGTGTCAGAGAGTGTCTGAGAGTGTCAGAGAGTGATAGAGAGTGTCAGAGAGTGTCAGAGAGTGATAGAGAGTGATAGAGAGTGTCAGAGAGTGTCAGAGAGTGTCAGAGAGTGATAGTGAGTGTCAGAGAGTGTCAGAGAGTGTCAGAGAGTGATAGAGAGTGATAGAGAGTTTCAGAGAGTGTCAGAGAGTGTCAGAGAGTGATAGAGAGTGATAGAGAGTGTCAGAGAGTGTCAGAGAGTGTCAGAGAGTGTCAGAGAGTGATAGTGAGTGTCAGAGAGTGTCAGAGAGTGATAGAGAGTGATAGAGAGTGTCAGAGAGTGATAGAGAGTGTCAGAGAGTGTCAGAGAGTGATAGAGAGTGATAGAGAGTGTCAGAGTGTCTGAGAGTGTCAGAGAGTGATAGAGAGTGATAGAGAGTGTCAGAGAGTGTCAGAGAGTGATAGAGAGTGATAAAGAGTGTCAGAGAGTGTCAGAGAGTGTCATAGAGTTATAGTGAGTGTCAGAGAGTGTCAGAGATTGTTAGAGAGTGTCAGAGAGTGATAGAGAGTGTCAGAGAGTGTCAGAGAGTGTCAGAGAGTGATAGAGAGTGATAGAGAGTGTCAGAGAGTGTCAGAGAGTGTCAGAGAGTGATAGTGAGTGTCAGAGAGTGTCAGAGAGTGATAGAGAGTGATAGAGAGTGTCAGAGAGTGATAGAGAGTGTCAGAGAGTGTCAGAGAGTGATAGAGAGTGATAGAGAGTGTCAGAGAGTGTCTGAGAGTGTCAGAGAGTGATAGAGAGTGATAGAGAGTGTCAGAGAGTGTCAGAGAGTGATAGAGAGTGATAAAGAGTGTCAGAGAGTGTCAGAGAGTGTCAGAGAGTTATAGTGAGTGTCAGAGAGTGTCAGAGAGTGTTAGAGAGTGTCAGAGAGTGATAGAGAGTGTCAGAGAGTGTCAGAGAGTGATAGAGAGTGATAGAGAGTGATACAGAGTTTCAGAGAGTGTCAGAGAGTGTCAGAGAGTGTCAGAGAGTGTCAGAGAGTGATAGAGAGTGTCAGAGAGTGTCAGAGAGTGATAGAGAGTGTCAGAGAGTGTCAGAGAGTGATAGTGAGTGTCAGAGAGTGTCAGAGAGTGTCAGACAGTGTCTGAGAGTGTCAGAGAGTGATAGAGAGTGTCAGAGAGTGTCAGAGAGTGATAGAGAGTGATAGAGAGTGTCAGAGAGTGTCAGAGAGTGTCAGAGAGTGATAGTGAGTGTCAGAGAGTGTCAGAGATGTCAGAGAGTGATAGAGAGTGATAGAGAGTTTCAGAGAGTGTCAGAGAGTGTCTGCGAGTGTCAGAGAGTGATAGAGAGTGTCAGAGAGTGTCAGAGAGTGATAGAGAGTGATAGAGAGTGTCAGAGAGTGTCAGAGAGTGTCAGAGAGTGTCAGAGAGTGATAGAGAGTGATAGAGAGGGATAGAGAGTGTCAGAGAGTGTCAGAGAGTGATCGAGAGTGATAGAGAGTGATAGAGAGTGTCAGAGAGTGATAGAGAGTGATAGAGAGTGTAAGAGAGTGTCAGAGAGTGATAGTGAGTGTCAGAGAGTGTCAGAGAGTGATAGAGAGTGTCAGAGAGTGATAGAGAGTGTCAGAGAGTGTCAGAGAGTGATAGAGAGTGATAGAGAGTTTAAGAGAGTGTCAGAGAGTGTCTGAGAGTGTCAGAGAGTGATAGAGAGTGTCAGAGAGTGATAGATAGTGATAGAGAGTTTCAGAGAGTGTCAGAGAGTGTCTGAGATTGTCAGAGAGTGATAGAGAGTGTCAGAGAGTGTCAGAGAGTGATAGAGAGTGATAGAGAGTGTCAGAGAGTGTCAGAGAGTGTCAGAGAGTGATAGAGAGTGATAGAGAGTTTCAGAGAGTGTCAGAGAGTGTCTGAGAGTGTCAGAGAGTGATAGAGAGTGTCAGAGAGTGTCAGAGAGTGATAGAGAGTGATAGAGAGTGTCAGAGAGTGTCAGAGAGTGTCAGAGAGTGATAGAGAGTGATAGAAGTGTTTCAGAAAGTGTTAAAGAGTGTCAGAGAGTGTCTGAGCGTGTCAGAGAGTGATAGAGAGTGTCAGAGAGTGTCAGAGAGTGATAGAGAGTGATAGAGAGTTTCAGAGAGTGTCAGAGAGTGTCAGAGAGTGTCAGAGAGTGATAGAGAGTGTCAGAGAGTGTCAGAGAGTGATAGAGAGTGATAGAGAGTGTCAGAGAGTGTCAGAGAGTGTCAGAGAGTGATAGTGAGTGTCAGAGAGTTTCAGAGAGTGTCAGAGAGTGATAGAGAGTGATAGAGAGTTTCAGAGAGTGTCAGAGAGTGTCTGAGAGTGTCAGAGAGTGATAGAGAGTGATAGAGTGTGTGAGAGAGTGTCAGAGAGTGATAGAGAGTGATAGAGAGTGTCAGAGAGTGTCAGAGAGTGTCAGAGATTGATAGTGAGTGTCAGAGAGTGTCAGAGAGTGATAGAGAGTGATAGAGAGTGTCAGAGAGTGATAGAGAGTGTCAGAGAGTGTCAGAGAGTGATAGAGAGTGATAGAGAGTGTCAGAGAGTGTCTGAGAGTGTCAGAGAGTGATAGAGATTGATAGAGAGTGTCAGAGAGTGTCAGAGAGTGATAGAGAGTGATAGAGAGTGTCAGAGAGTGTCAGAGAGTGTCAGAGAGTGATAGTGCGTGTCAGAGAGTGTCAGAGAGTGATAGAGAGTGTCAGAGAGTGATAGAGAGTGTCAGAGAGTGTCAGAGAGTGATGGAGAGTGATAGAGGGTTTCAGAGAGTGTCAGAAAGTGTCTGAGAGTGTCAGAGAGTGATAGAGAGTGTCAGAGAGTGTCAGAGAGTGATAGAGAGTGTCAGAGAGTGTCAGAGAGTGATAGTGAGTGTCAGAGAGTGTCAGAGAGTGTCAGAGAGTGATAGAGAGTGATAGAGAGTTTCAGAGAGTGTCAGAGAGTGTCTGAGAGTGTCAGAGAGTGATAGAGAGTGATAGAGAGTGTCAGAGAGTGTCAGAGAGTGATAGAGAGTGATAGAGAGTGTCAGAGAGTGTCAGAGAGTGATAGTGAGTGTCAGAGAGTGTCAGACTGTGTCAGAGAGTGATAGAGAGTGTCAGAAAGTGATTGTGAGTGTCAGAGAGTGATAGAGAGTGATGGAGAGTGATAGAGAGTGTCAGAGAATGTCAGAGAGTGATAGAGAGTTATAAAGAGTGTCAGAGAGTGTCAGAGAGTGTCAGAGAGTGTCAGAGAGTGATAGCGAGTGTCAGAGAGTGATAGAGAGTGATAGAGAGTGATAGAGAGTTTCAGAGAGTGATAGTGAGTGTCTGAGAGTGTCAGAGAGTGATAGAGAGTGATAGAGAGTGTCAGAGAGTGTCAGAGAGTGATAGAGAGTGATAGAGAGTGTCAGAGAGTGTCAGAGAGTGTCAGAGAGTGATAGTGAGTGTCAGAGAGTGTCAGAGAGTGATAGAGAGTGATAGAGAGTGTCAGAGAGTGATAGAGAGTGTCAGAGAGTGTCAGAGAGTGATAGAGAGTGATAGAGAGTGTCTGAGAGTGTCAGAGAGTGATAGAGAGTGATAGAGAGTGTCAGAGAGTGTCAGAGAGTGTCAGAGAGTGATAGAGAGTGATAGAGAGTGTCAGAGAGTGTCAGAGAGTGTCAGAGAGTGATTGAGAGTGTCAGAGAGTGATAGAGAGTGTCAGAGAGTGATAGAGAGTGTCAGAGAGTGTCAGAGAGTGATAGAGAGTTTCAGAGAGTGTCAGAGAGTGTCAGAGAGTGTCAGAGAGTGTCAGAGAGTGATAGCGAGTGTCAGAGAGTGATAGAGAGTGATAGAGAGTGATAGAGAGTTTCAGAGAGTGATAGTGAGTGTCTGAGAGTGTCAGAGAGTGATAGAGAGTGATAGAGAGTGTCAGAGAGTGTCAGAGAGTGATAGAGAGTGATAGAGAGTGTCAGAGAGTGTCAGAGAGTGTCAGAGAGTGATAGTGAGTGTCAGAGAGTGTCAGAGAGTGATAGAGAGTGATAGAGAGTGTCAGAGAGTGATAGAGAGTGTCAGAGAGTGTCAGAGAGTGTCAGAGAGTGTCAGAGAGTGATAGCGAGTGTCAGAGAGTGATAGAGAGTGATAGAGAGTGATAGAGAGTTTCAGAGAGTGATAGTGAGTGTCTGAGAGTGTCAGAGAGTGATAGAGAGTGATAGAGAGTGTCAGAGAGTGTCAGAGAGTGATAGAGAGTGATAGAGAGTGTCAGAGAGTGTCAGAGAGTGATAGTGAGTGTCAGAGAGTGTCAGAGAGTGATAGAGAGTGATAGAGAGTGTCAGAGAGTGATAGAGAGTGTCAGAGAGTGTCAGAGAGTGATAGAGAGTGATAGAGAGTGTCTGAGAGTGTCAGAGAGTGATAGAGAGTGATAGAGAGTGTCAGAGAGTGTCAGAGAGTGTCAGAGAGTGATAGAGAGTGATAGAGAGTGTCAGAGAGTGTCAGAGAGTGTCAGAGAGTGATTGAGAGTGTCAGAGAGTGATAGAGAGTGTCAGAGAGTGATAGAGAGTGTCAGAGAGTGTCAGAGAGTGATAGAGAGTTTCAGAGAGTGTCAGAGAGTGATAGAGAGTGTCAGAGAGTGATAGAGAGTGTCAGAGAGTGTCAGAGAGTGATAGAGAGTGATAGAGAGTGTCAGAGAGTGTCAGAGAGTGATAGTGAGTGTCAGAGAGTGTCAGAGAGTGTCAGAGAGTGATAGAGAGTGACAGAGAGCTTCAGAGAGTGTCAGAGAGTGATAGAGAGTGTCAGAGAGTGATAGAGAGTGATAGAGAGTGTCAGAGAGTGTCAGAGAGTGATAGAGAGTGATAGAGAGTGTCAGAGAGTGTCAGAGAGTGATAGTGAGTGTCAGAGAGTGTCAGAGAGTGTCAGAGAGTGATAGAGAGTGATAATGAGTTTCAAAGAGTGTCAGAGAGTGTCTGAGAGTGTCTGAGAGTGTCAGAGAGTGTCTGAGAGTGTCAGAGAGTGATGGAGAGTGATAGAGAGTGATAGGGAGTGTCAGAGAGCGACAGAGAGTGATAGAGACTGTCAGAGAGTGTCAGAGAGTGATAGAGAGTGATAGAGAGTTTCTGAGAGTGATAGAGAGTGTCAGAGAGTGTCAGAGAGTGATGGAGAGTGATAGAGAGTGAAAGAGAGTGTTAGAGAGTGCCAGAGAGTGTCAGAGAGTGATAGAGAGTGATAGAGAGTGTCAGAGATTGTCAGAGAGTGATAGAGAGTGATAGAGAGTTTCAGAGAGTGTCAGAGAGTGATAGTGAGTGTCTGAGAGTGTCAGATAGTGTCAAAGAGTGTCAGAGAGTGATGGACAGTGATAGAGAGTGATAGAGAGTGATAGAGAGTGTCAGAGTGTGTCAGAGAGTGATAGAGAGTGATAGAGAGATTCAGAGAGTGTTAGAGAGTGTCAGAGAGTGATAGTGAGTGTCAGAGAGTGTCAGAGAGTGATAGAGAGTGATGGAGAGTTTCAGAGAGTGTCAGAGAGTGTCTGAGAGTGTCTGAGAGTGTCAGAGAGTGTCTGAGAGTGTCAGAGAGTGATGGAGAGTGATAGAGAGTGATAGAGAGTGTCAGAGAGCGATAGAGAGTGTCAGAGAGTGTCAGAGAGTGTCAGAGAGTGATGGAGAGTGATAGAGAGTGATAGAGAGTGTCAGAGAGCGATAGAGAGTGATAGAGACTGTCAGAGAGTGTCAGAGAGTGATAGAGAGTGATAGAGTGTTTCAGAGAGTGATAGAGAGTGATAGAGAGTGTCAGAGAGTGTCAGACAGTGTCAGAGAGTGATAGAGAGTGATAGAGACTGTCAGAGAGTGTCAGAGAGTGTCAGAGAGTGATAGAGAGTGATAGAGAGTATCAGAGAGTGATAGAGAGTGTCAGAGAGTGTCAGAGAGTGTCAGAGAGTGATGGAGAGTGATAGAGAGTGATAGAGAGTGTCAGAGAGCGATAGAGAGTGATAGAGACTGTCAGAGAGTGTCAGAGAGTGTCAGAGAGTGATAGAGAGTGATAGAGAGTTTCAGAGAGTGATAGAGAGTGATAGAGAGTGTCAGAGAGTTTCAGAGAGTGATAGAGAGTGATAGAGAGTGTCAGAGAGTGTCAGAGAGTGATAGTGAGTGTCAGAGAGTGTCAGAGAGTGTCAGAGAGTGATAGAGAGTGATAATGAGTTTCAAAGAGTGTCAGAGAGTGTCTGAGAGTGTCTGAGAGTGTCAGAGAGTGTCTGAGAGTGTCAGCGAGTGATGGAGAGTGATAGAGAGTGATAGGGAGTGTCAGAGAGCGACAGAGAGTGATAGAGACTGTCAGAGAGTGTCAGAGAGTGTCAGAGAGTGATAGAGAGTGATAGAGAGTTTCGGAGAGTGATAGAGAGTGTCAGAGAGTGTCAGAGAGTGATGGAGAGTGATAGAGAGTGATAGAGAGTGTTAGAGAGTGCCAGAGAGTGTCAGAGAGTGATAGAGAGTGATAGAGAGTGTCAGAGAGTGTCAGAGAGTGATAGAGAGTGATAGAGAGTTTCAGAGAGTGTCAGAGAGTGTCAGAGAGTGATAGTGAGTGTCTGAGAGTGTCAGATAGTGTCAAAGAGTGTCAGAGAGTGATGGAGAGTGATAGAGAGTGATAGAGAGTGATAGAGAGTGCCAGAGAGTGTCAGAGAGTGATAGAGAGTGATAGAGAGTTTCAGAGATTGTCAGAGAGTGTCAGAGAGTGATAGTGAGTGTCTGAGAGTGTCAGAGAGTGTCAGAGAGTGATGGAGAGTGATGGAGAGTGATAGAGAGTGATAGAGAGTGATAGAGAGTGATAGAGAGTGATTGAGAGTTTCAGAGAGTGTCAGAGAGTGATAGAGAGTGATAGAGAGTGATAGAGAGTGATAGAGAGTGTCAGAGAGTGTCAGAGAGTGATAGTGAGTGTCAGAGAATGTCAGAGAGTGTCAGAGAGTGATAGAGAGTGATAATGAGTTTCAAAGAGTGTCAGAGAGTGTCTGAGAGTGTCTGAGAGTGTCAGAGAGTGTCTGAGAGTGTCAGAGAGTGATGGAGAGTGATAGAGAGTGATAGAGATTGTCAGAGAGTGACAGAGAGTGATAGAGACTGTCAGAGAGTGTCAGAGAGTGTCAGAGAGTGATAGAGAGTGATAGAGTGTTTCGGAGAGTGATAGAGTGTGTCAGAGAGTGTCAGAGAGTGATAGAGAGTGATAGAGAGTGTCAGAGAGTGTCAGAGTGTGTCAGAGAGTGATAGTGAGTGTCTGAGAGTGTCAGATAGTGTCAAAGAGTGTCAGAGAGTGATGGAGAGCGATAGAGAGTGATAGAGAGTGATAGAGAGTGCCAGAGAGTGTCAGAGAGTGATAGAGAGTGATAGAGAGTGTCAGAGAGTGTCAGAGAGTGATAGAGAGTGATAGAGAGTTTCAGAGAGTGTCAGAGAGTGTCAGAGAGTGATAGTGAGTGTCTGAGAGTGTCAGATCGTGTCAAAGAGTGTCAGAGAGTGACGAAGAGTGATAGAGAGTGATAGAGAGTGATAGAGAGTGCCAGAGAGTGTCAGAGAGTGATAGAGAGTGATAGAGAGTTTCAGAGAGTGTCAGAGAGTGTCAGAGAGTGATAGTGAGTGTCTGAGAGTGTCAGAGAGTGTCAGAGAGTGATGGAGAGTGATAGAGAGTGATAGAGAGTGTCAGAGAGTGTCAGAGAGTGATAGAGAGTGATAGAGAGTTTCAGAGAGTGTCAGTGCGTGATAGAGAGTGATAGAGAGTGTCAGAGAGTGTCAGTGAGTGATAGAGAGTGACAGACAGTTTCAGAGAGTGTCAGAGAGTGTCAGAGAGTGATAGTGAGTGTCTGAGAGTGTCAGAGAGTGTCAGAGAGTGATAATGAGTATCAGAGAGTGTCAGAGAGTTTCAGAGAGTGTCAGAGACTTTC
Organism: Heterodontus francisci; assembly: GCF_036365525.1. Lineage (NCBI taxonomy): Eukaryota > Metazoa > Chordata > Chondrichthyes > Heterodontiformes > Heterodontidae > Heterodontus > Heterodontus francisci. The sequence continues at coordinate 1,365,986 of NW_027140217.1, read as the reverse complement.
AGAGAGTTTCAGAGAGTGTCAGATAGTGTCAAAGAGTCTCAGAGAGTGATGGAGAGTGATAGAGAGTGATAGAGAGTGTCAGAGAATGATAATGAGTGTCAGAGAGTGTCAGAGAGTTTCAGAGAGTGTCAGAGAGTTTCAGAGAGTTTCAGAGAGTGTCAGAGAGTGTCAAAGAGTGTCAGAGAGTGATGGAGAGTGATAGAGAGTGATAGAGAGTGCCAGAGAGTGTCAGAGAGTGATAGAGAGTGATAGAGAGTTTCAGAGAGTGTCAGAGAGTGTCAGAGAGTGATAGTGAGTGTCTGAGAGTGTCAGAGAGTGATGGAGAGTGATAGAGAGTGATAGAGAGTGCCAGAGAGTGTCAGAGAGTGATAGAGAGTGATAGAGAGTTTCAGAGAGTGTCAGAGAGTGTCAGAGAGTGATAGTGAGTGTCTGAGAGTGTCAGAGAGTGTCAGAGAGTGATGGAGAGTGATAGAGAGTGATAGAGAGTTTCAGAGAGTGTCAGAGAGTGATAGAGAGTGATAGCGAGTGTCAGAGAGTGTCAGAGAGCGATAGAGAGGGATAGAGAGTGTCAGAGAGTGTCAGAGAGTGTCAGAGAGTGATAGAGAGTGTCAGAGAGTGTCAGAGAGTGTCAGAGAGTGATAGAGAGTGATAGAGAGTTTCAGAGAGTGTCAGAGAGTGTCAGAGAGTGTCTGAGAGTGTCAGAGAGTGATAGAGAGTGATAGAGAGTGTCAGAGTGTGTCAGAGAGTGTCAGAGAGCGATAGAGAGGGATAGAGAGTGTCAGAGAGTGTCAGAGAGTGTCAGAGAGTGATAGAGAGTGATAGAGAGTTTCAGAGAGTGTCAGAGAATGTCAGAGAGTGCCTGAGATTGTCTGAGAGTGATAGAGAGTGATAGAGAGTTTCAGAGAGTGTCAGAGAGTGTCAGAGAGTGTCTGAGATTGTCTGAGAGTGATAGAGAGTGACAGAGAGTTTCAGAGATTGTCAGAGAGTGATAGAGAGTTTCAGAGATTGTCAGAGAGTGTCAAAGAGTGTCAGAGAGTGATGGAGAGTGATAGAGAGTGATAGAGAGTGCCAGAGAGTGTCAGAGAGTGATAGAGAGTGATAGAGAGTTTCAGAGAGTGTCAGAGAGTGTCAGAGAGTGATAGTGAGTGTCTGAGAGTGTCAGAGAGTGTCAGAGAGTAATGGAGAGTGATAGAGAGTGTCAGAGAGTGTCAGAGAGTGATAGAGAGTGATAGAGAGTTTCAGAGAGTGTCAGAGAGTGATAGAGAGTGATAGAGAGTGTCAGAGAGTGTCAGAGAGTGATCGAGAGTGTCTGAGAGTTTCAGAGAGTGTCAGAGAGTGTCAGAGAGCGATAGAGAGGGATAGTGAGGGATAGAGAGTGTCAGAGAGTGTCAGAGAGTGTCAGAGAGTGTCAGAGAGTGATAGAGAGTGATAGAGAGTTTCAGAGAGTGTCAGAGAGTGTCAGAGAGTGATAGAGAGTGATAGAGAGTGTCAGAGTGTGTCAGAGAGTGTCAGAGAGCGATAGAGAGGGATAGAGAGTGTCAGAGAGTGTCAGAGAGTGTCAGAGAGTGATAGAGAGTGATAGAGAGTTTCAGAGAGTGTCAGAGAATGTCAGAGAGTGCCTGAGATTGTCTGAGAGTGATAGAGAGTGATAGAGACTGTCAGAGAGTGTCTGAGAGTGTCAGAGAGTGATAGAGAGTGATAGAGAGTGTCAGAGTGTGTCAGAGAGTGTCAGAGAGCGATAGAGAGGGATAGAGAGTGTCAGAGAGTGTCAGAGAGTGTCAGAGAGTGATAGAGAGTGATAGAGAGTTTCAGAGAGTGTCAGAGAATGTCAGAGAGTGCCTGAGATTGTCTGAGAGTGATAGAGAGTGATAGAGAGTTTCAGAGAGTGTCAGAGAGTGTCAGAGAGTGTCTGAGATTGTCTGAGAGTGATAGAGAGTGACAGAGAGTTTCAGAGAGTGTCAGAGAGTGTCAGAGAGTGATAGTGAGTGTCTGAGAGTGTCAGAGAGTGTCAGAGAGCGATAGAAAGGGATAGAGAGTGTCAGAGAGTGTCAGAGAGTGATGGAGAGTGATAGAGAGTGTCAGAGAGTGTCAGAGATTGTCTGAGATTGTCTGAGAGTGATAGAGAGTGATAGAGACTGTCAGAGAGTGTCTGAGAGTGTCAGAGAGTGATAGAGAGTGATAGAGAGTGTCAGAGAGTGTCAGAGAGTGTCAGAGAGCGATAGAGAGGGATAGAGAGTGTCAGAGAGTGTCAGAGAGTGTCAGAGAGTGATAGAGAGTGATAGAGATTGATAGAGAGTGTCAGAGAGTGTCAGAGAGTTTCAGAGAGTGATAGAGAGTTTCAGAGAGTGATAATGAGTGTCAGAGAGTGTCAGAGAGTGATAATGAGTGTCAGAGAGTGTCAGAGAGTTTCAGAGAGTGTCAGAGAGTTTCAGAGAGTTTCAGAGAGTGTCAGAGAGTGTCAAAGAGTGTCAGAGAGTGATAATGAGTGTCAGAGAGTGTCAGAGAGTTTCAGAGAGTGTCAGAGAGTTTCAGAGAGTGTCAGAGAGTTTCAGAGAGTTTCAGAGAGTGTCAGAGAGTGTCAAATAGTGTCAGAGAGTGATGGAGAGTGATAGAGAGTGATAGAGAGTGCCAGAGAGTGTCAGAGAGTGTTAGAGAGTGATAGAGAGTGTCAGAGAGTGTCAGAGAGTGTCAGAGAGCGATAGAGAGGGATAGAGAGTGTCAGAGAGTGTCAGAGAGTGTCAGAGAGTGTCAGAGAGTGATAGAGATTGATAGGGAGTGTCAGAGAGTGTCAGAGAGTTTCAGAGATTGATAGAGAGTGATAGAGAGTTTCAGAGAGTGTCAGAGAGTGTCAGAGAGTGTCAGAGAGTGTCAGAGAGTGTCAGAGAGTGTCAGAGAGTTTCAGAGAGTGTCAGAGATTTTCAGAGAGTTTCAGAGAGTGTCAGAGAGTGTCAAAGAGTGTCAGAGAGTGATAATGAGTGTCAGAGAGTGTCAGAGAGTTTCAGAGAGTGTCAGAGAGTTTCAGAGAGTGTCAGAGAGTTTCAGAGAGTTTCAGAGAGTGTCAGAGAGTGTCAAAGAGTGTCAGAGAGTGATGGAGAGTGATAGAGAGTGATAGAGAGTGCCAGAGAGTGTCAGAGAGTGTTAGAGAGTGATAGAGAGTTTCAGAGAGTGTCAGAGAGTGTCAGAAAGTGATAGTGAGTGTCTGAGAGTGTCAGAGAGTGTCAGAGAGTGATGGAGAGTGATAGAGAGTGATAGAGAGTTTCAGAGAGTGTCAGAGAGTGATAGAGAGTGTCAGAGAGTGTCAGAGAGTGATAGAGAGTGATAGAGAGTTTCAGAGAGTGTCAGAGAGTGTCAGAGAGTGATAGAGAGTGTCAGAGAGTGTCAGAGAGTGTCAGAGAGTGATAGAGAGTTTCAGAGAGTGTCAGAGAGTGTCAGAGAGTGTCTGAGAGTGTCAGAGAGTGATAGAGAGTGTCAGAGAGTGTCAGAGAGTTTCAGAGATTGTCAGAGAGTGATAGAGAGTTTCAGAGAGTGTCAGAGAGTGTCAAAGAGTGTCAGAGAGTGATGAAGAGTGATAGAGAGTGATAGAGAATGCCAGAGAGTGTCCGAGAGTGTCAGAGAGTGATAATGAGTGTCAGAGAGTGTCAGAGAGTTTCAGAGAGTGTCAGAGAGTGTCAGAGAGTTTCAGAGAGTTTCAGAGAGTGTCAGAGAGTGTCAAAGAGTGTCAGAGAGTGATAGAGAGTGATAGAGAGTGCCAGAGAGTGTCCGAGAGTGTCTGAGAGTGATAGAGAGTGATAGAGAGTGTCAGAGAGTTTCAGAGAGTGTCAGAGAGTTTCAGAGAGTTTCAGAGAGTGTCAGAGAGTGTCAGAGAGTGATAGAGAGTTTCCGAGAGTGTCAGAGAGTGATAGAGAGTGATAGAGAGTGATAGAGAGTGTCAATGAGTGATAGTGAGTGTCAGAGAGTGATAGAGAGTTTCCGAGAGTGTCAGAGAGTGATAGAGAGTAATAGAGAGTGATAGAGAGTGTTAGAGAGTGTCAATGAGTGATAGTGAGTGTCTGAGAGTGTCAGAGAGTGATAGAGAGTGATAGAGAGTGTCTGAGAGTGTCTGAGAGTGATAGTGAGTGTCAGAGAGTGTCAGAGAGTGATAGAGAGTGTCAGAGAGTGTCAGAGAGTGATAGAGAGTGATAGAGAGTTTCAGAGAGTGCCAGAGAGTGTCTGAGAGTGTCAGAGAGTGATAGAGAGTGATAGAGAGTGTCCGAGAGTGTCAGAGAGTGATAGAGAGTGATAGAGAGTGATAGAGATTGATAGAGAGTGTCAATGAGTGATAGTGAGTGTCTGAGAGTGTCAGAGAGTGATAGAGAGTGATAGAGAGTGTCAGAGAGTGTCAGAGAGTGATAGTGAGTGTCTGAGAGTGTCAGAGAGTGATAGTGAGTGTCTGAGAGTGTCAGAAAGTGTCAGAGAGTGTCTGAGAGTGTCAGAGAGTGATGGAGAGTGATAGAGAGTGTCAGGGAGTGACAGAGAGTGATAGAGACTGTCAGAGAGTGTCAGAGAGTGTCAGAGAGTGATAGAGAGTGATAGATAGTGATAGAGAGTTTCAGAGAGTGTCAGAGAGTGTCTGAAAGTGTCAGAGTGATGGAGAGTGATAGAGAGTGATAGAGAGTGTCAGAGAGTGATAGAGAGTGATAGAGAGTGATAGAGAGTGATAGAGAGTTTCAGAGAATGTCAGAGTGTGTCAGAGAGTGTCTGAGAGTGTCAGAGGGTGTCAGAGAGTGATAGAGAGTGTCAGAGAGTGTCAGAGAGTGTCTGAGAGTGTCAGAGAGTGTCAGAGAGTGATAGAGAGTGATAGAGAGTTTCAGAGATTGTCAGTGAGTGTCTGAGAGTGTCAGAGAGTGATAGAGAGTGTCAGAGAGTGTCAGAGAGTGTCAGAGAGTGATAGAGAGTGATAGAGAGTTTCAGAGAGTGTTAAAGAGTGTCAGAGAGTGTCAGAGAGTGATAGAGAGTGTCAGAGAGTGTCAGAGAGTGTCAGAGAGTGATAGAGAGTGATAGAGAGTGATGGAGAGTGTCAGAGAGTGTCAGAGAGTGTCTGAGAGTGTCAGAGAGTGATAGAGAGTGATAGAGAGTGTCAGAGAGTGTCAGAGAGTGATAGAGAGTGTCAGAGAGTGTCAGAGAGTGTCAGAGAGTGATAGAGAGTGATAGAGAGTTTCAGAGATTGTCAGTGAGTGTCTGAGAGTGTCAGAGAGTGATAGAGAGTGTCAGAGAGTGTCAGAGAGTGTCAGAGAGTGATAGAGAGTGATAGAGAGTTTCAGAGAGTGTTAAAGAGTGTCAGAGAGTGACTGAGAGTGTCAGAGAGTGATAGAGAGTGTCAGAGAGTGTCAGAGAGTGTCAGAGAGTGATAGAGAGTGATAGAGAGTGATGGAGAGTGTCAGAGAGTGTCAGAGAGTGTCTGAGAGTGTCAGAGAGTGATAGAGAGTGATAGAGAGTGTCAGAGAGTGATAGAGAGTGATAGAGAGTGTCAGAGAGTGTCAGAGAGTGATAGAGAGTGTCAGAGAGTGTCAGAGAGTGTCAGAGAGTGATAGTGAGTGTCAGACAGTGTCAGAGAGTGTCAGAGAGTGATAGAGAGTGTCAGAGAGTGTCAGAGAGTGTTAGAGAGTGATAGTGAGTGTCTGAGAGTGTCAGAGAGTGATAGAGAGTGTCTGAGAGTGTCAGAGAGTGATAGAGAGTGTCAGAGACTGATAGAGAGTGATAGAGAGTGTCAGTGAGTGTCAGAGAGTGTCAGAGAGTGATAGAGAGTGATGGAGAGTGTCAGAGAGTGTCAGAGACTGTCTGAGAGTGTCAGAGAGTGATAGAGAGTGATAGAGAGTGTCAGAGAGTGTCAGAGAGTGATAGAGAGTGTCAGAGAGTGACAGAGAGTGTCAGAGAGTGATAGTGAGTGTCAGACAGTGTCAGAGAGTGTCAGAGAGTGATAGAGAGTGTCAGAGAGTGTCAGAGAGTGTCAGAGAGTGTTAGAGAGTGATAGTGAGTGTCTGAGAGTGTCAGAGAGTGATAGAGAGTGTCTGAGAGTGTCAGAGAGTGATAGAGAGTGATAGAGAGTGTCAGAGAGTGATAGAGAGTGATAGAGAGTGTCAGTGAGTGTCAGAGAGTGTCAGAGAGTGATAGTGAGTGTCTGAGAGTGTCAGAGAGTGATAGTGAGTGTCTGAGAGTGTCAGAGAGTGATAGAGAGCGATAGAGAGTGTCAGAGAGTGATAGAGAGTGATAGAGAGTGTCAGTGAGTGTCAGAGAGTGTCAGAGAGTGATAGTGAGTGTCTGAGAGTGTCAGAGGGTGTCAGAGAGTGATAGTGACTGTCTGAGAGTGTCAGAGAGTGATAGAGAGTGTCTGAGAGTGTCAGAGAGTGATAGAGAGTGCTAGAGAGTGTCAGAGAGTGATAGAGAGTGATAGAGAGTGTCAGTGAGTATCAGAGAGTGATAGAGAGTGTCAGGGAGTGTCTGAGAGTGTCAGAGAGTGATAGAGAGTGATATAGACTGTCAGAGACTGTCAGAGAGTGTCAGAGAGTGTCAGAGAGTTTCAGAGAGTGTCAGAGAGTGTCTGAGAGTGTCAGAGAGTGTCAGAGAGTGTCAGAGAGTGATGGAGAGTGATAGAGAGTGATAGAGAGTGTCAGAGAGTGATAGAGAGTGATAGAGAGTGTCAGAGAGTTTCAGAGAGTGTCAGAGAGTGTCTGAGAGTGTCAGAGAGTGATGGAGAGTGATAGAGAGTGTCAGAGAGTGATAGAGAGTGATAGAGAGTGTCAGAGAGTGTCAGAGAGTGATAGAGAGTGATGGAGAGTATCTGAGAGTGTCAGAGAGTGATAGAGATTGTCAGAGAGTGTCAGAGAGTGATAGAGAGTGTCAGAGAGTGTCAGAGAGTGTCTGAGAGTGTCAGAGAGTGTCAGAGAGTGATAGAGAGTGTCAGAGAGTGTCAGAGAGTGATAGAGAGTGATAGAGAGTGTCAGAGAGTGTCAGAGAGTGATAGTGAGTGTCTGAGAGTGTCAGAGAGTGATAGAGAGTGATAGAGAGTGTCAGTGAGTGTCAGAGAGTGTCAGAGAGTGATAGTGAGTGTCTGAGAGTGTCAGAGAGTGATAGAGAGTGTCTGAGAGTGTCAGAGAGTGATAGAGAGTGCTAGAGAGTGTCAGAGAGTGATAGAGAGTGTCTGAGAGTGTCAGAGAGTGTCAGAGAGTGTCAGAGAGTGTCAGAGAGTGTCTGAGAGTGTCTGAGAGTGTCAGAGAGTGTCAGAGAGTGATAGAGAGTGATAGAGAGTGTCAGAGAGTGTCAGAGAGTGTCTGAGTGTGTCAGAGAGTGATAGAGAGTGATAGAGAGTGTCAGAGAGTGATAGAGAGTGATAGAGAGTGTCAGAGAGTGTCAGAGAGTGATAGTGAGTGTCAGAGAGTGTCAGAGAGTGTCAGAGGGTGATAGAGAGTGTCAGAGAGTGTCAGAGAGTGTCAGAGCGTGTCAGACAGTGATTGAGAGTGATAGAGAGTTTCAGAGAGTGCCAGAGAGTGTCTGAGAGTGTCAGAGAGTGATAGAGAGTTTCCGAGAGTGTCAGAGAGTGATAGAGAGTGATAGAGAGTGATAGAGAGTGTCAATGAGTGATAGTGAGTGTCAGAGAGTGATAGAGAGTTTCCGAGAGTGTCAGAGAGTGATAAAGAGTGATAGCGAGTGATAGAGAGAGTTAGAGAGTGTCAGAGAGTGATAGAGAGTTTCCGAGAGTGTCAGAGAGTGATAGAGAGTGATAGAGAGTGTCAGTGAGTGATAGTGATTGTCAGAGAGTGATAGAGAGTTTCCGAGAGTGTCAGAGAGTGATAGAGAGTGATAGAGAGTGATAGAGAGTGTTAGAGAGTGTCAATGAGTGATAGTGAGTGTCTGAGAGTGTCAGAGAGTGATAGAGAGTGATAGAGAGTGTCTGAGAGTGTCTGAGAGTGATAGTGAGTGTCAGAGAGTGTCAGAGAGTGTCAGAGAGTGATAGAGAGTGTCAGAGAGTGTCAGAGAGTGATAGAGAGTTTCAGAGAGTGCCAGAGAGTGTCTGAGAGTGTCAGAGAGTGATAGAGAGTGATAGAGAGTGTCCGAGAGTGTCAGAGAGTGATAGAGAGTGATAGAGAGTGATAGAGATTGATAGAGAGTGTCAATGAGTGATAGTGAGTGTCTGAGAGGGTCAGAGAGTGATAGAGAGTGATAGAGAGTGTCAGATAGTGTCAGAGAGTGATAGTGAGTGTCTGAGAGTGTCAGAGAGTGATAGTGAGTGTCTGAGAGTGTCAGAAAGTGTCAGAGAGTGTCTGAGAGTGTCAGAGAGTGATGGAGAGTGATAGAGAGTGTCAGGGAGTGACAGAGAGTGATAGAGACTGTCAGAGAGTGTCAGAGAGTGTCAGAGAGTGATAGAGAGTGATAGAGAGTGATAGAGAGTTTCAGAGAGTGTCAGAGAGTGTCTGAAAGTGTCAGAGTGATGGAGAGTGATAGAGAGTGATAGAGAGTGTCAGAGAGTGATAGAGAGTGATAGAGAGTGATAGAGAGATTCAGAGAGTGATAGAGAGTGTCAGAGAGTGTCAGAGAGTGATAGTGAGTGTCTGAGAGTGTCAGAGAGTGTCTGAGAGTGTCAGAGAGTGATAGAGAGTGATATAGACTGTCAGAGACTGTCAGAGAGTGTCAGAGAGTGTCAGAGAGTTTCAGAGAGTGTCAGAGAGTGTCTGAGAGTGTCAGGGAGTGTCAGAGAGTGTCAGAGAGTGATGGAGAGTGATAGAGAGTGATAGAGAGTGTCAGAGAGTGTCAGAGAGTGATAGAGAGTGATAGAGAGTGTCAGAGAGTTTCAGAGAGTGTCAGAGAGTGTCTGAGAGTGTCAGAGAGTGATGGAGAGTGATAGAGAGTGTCAGAGAGTGATAGAGAGTGATAGAGAGTGTCAGAGAGTGTCAGAGAGTGATAGAGAGTGATGGAGAGTATCTGAGAGTGTCAGAGAGTGATAGAGAGTGTCAGAGAGTGTCAGAGAGTGATAGAGAGTGTCAGAGAGTGTCAGAGAGTGTCTGAGAGTGTCAGAGAGTGTCAGAGAGTGATAGAGAGTGTCAGAGAGTGTCAGAGAGTGATAGAGAGTGATAGAGAGTGATAGAGAGTGATAGAGAGTGTCAGAGAGTTTCAGAGAGTGTCAGAGAGTGTCTGAGAGTGTCAGAGAGTGATGGAGAGTGATAGAGAGTGTCAGAGAGTGATAGAGAGTGATAGAGAGTGTCAGAGAGTGTCAGAGAGTGATAGAGAGTGATGGAGAGTATCTGAGAGTGTCAGAGAGTGATAGAGAGTGTCAGAGAGTGTCAGAGAGTGATAGAGAGTGTCAGAGAGTGTCAGAGAGTGTCTGAGAGTGTCAGAGAGTGTCAGAGAGTGATAGAGAGTGTCAGAGAGTGTCAGAGAGTGATAGAGAGTGATAGAGAGTGTCAGAGAGTGTCAGAGAGTGATAGTGAGTGTCTGAGAGTGTCTGAGAGTGTCAGAGAGTGATAGAGAGTGATATAGACTGTCAGAGACTGTCAGAGAGTGTCAGAGAGTGTCAGAGAGTTTCAGAGAGTGTCAGAGAGTGTCTGAGAGTGTCAGAGAGTGTCAGAGAGTGTCAGAGAGTGTCAGAGAGTGTCAGAGAGTGATGGAGAGTGATGGAGAGTGATAGAGAGTGATAGAGAGTGTCAGAGAGTGTCAGAGAGTGATAGAGAGTGATAGAGAGTGTCAGAGAGTTTCAGAGAGTGTCAGAGAGTGTCTGAGAGTGTCAGAGAGTGATGGAGAGTGATAGAGAGTGTCAGAGAGTGTCAGAGAGTGATAGAGAGTGATAGAGAGTGTCAGAGAGTGTCAGAGAGTGATAGAGAGTGATGGAGAGTATCTGAGAGTGTCAGAGAGTGATAGAGAGTGTCAGAGAGTGTCAGAGAGTGATAGAGAGTGTCAGAGAGTGTCAGAGAGTGTCTGAGAGTGTCAGAGAGTGTCAGAGAGTGATAGAGAGTGTCAGAGAGTGTCAGAGAGTGATAGAGAGTGATAGAGAGTTTCAGAGAGTTTCAGAGAGTGTCTGAGAGTGTCTGAGAGTGTCAGAGAGTGATAGAGAGTGATAGAGAGTGTCAGAGAGTGTCAGAGAGTGTCAGAGAGTGATAGAGAGTGATATAGAGTGATAGAGAGTTTCAGAGAGTGTCAGAGAGTGTCAGAGTGTGTCAGAGAGTGTCTGAGAGTGTCAGAGAGTGATAGAGAGTGATAGAGACTGCCAGAGAGTGTCAGAGAGTGTCAGAGAGTGATAGAGAGTGATATAGACTGTCAGAGAGTGTCAGAGTGTCAGAGAGCGTCAGAGAGTAATAGAGAGTGATAGAGAGTTTCAGAGAGTGTCAGAGAGTGTCTGAGAGTGTCAGAGAGTGTCAGAGAGTGATAGAGAGTGATATGGACTGTCAGAGATTGTCAGAGAGTGTCAGAGAGCGTCAGAGAGTAATAGAGAGTGATAGAGAGTTTCAGAGAGCGTCAGAGAGTGTCTGAGAGTGTCAGAGAGTGATGGAGAGTGATAGAGAGTGATAGAGAGTGTCAGAGAGTGATAGAGAGTGATAGAGACTGTCAGAGAGTGTCAGAGAGTGTCAGAGAGTGATAGAGAGTGATAGAGAGTTTCAGAGAGTGTCAGAGAGTGTCTGAGAGTGTCAGAGTGATGGAGAGTGATAGAGAGTGATAGAGAGTGTCAGAGAGTGATAGAGAGTGATAGAGAGTGATAGAGAGATTCAGAGAGTGATAGAGAGTGATAGAGAGTGTCAGAGAGTGATAGAGAGTGATAGAGAGTGTCAGAGTGTGTCAGAGAGTGTCATAGAGTGATAGTGAGTGTCTGAGAGTGTCAGAGAGTGTCTGAGAGTGTCAGAGAGTGCTAGAGAGTGATATAGACTGTCAGAGACTGTCAGAGAGTGTCAGAGAGTGTCAGAGAGTTTCAGAGAGTGTCAGAGAGTGTCTGAGAGTTTCAGAGAGTGTCAGAGAGTGTCAGAGAGTGATAGAGAGTAATAGAGAGTGTCAGAGAGTGTCAGAGAGTGATAGAGAGTGTCAGAGAGTTTCAGAGAGTGTCAGAGAGTGTCTGAGAGTGTCAGAGAGTGATGGACAGTGATAGAGAGTGATAGAGATTGTCAGAGAGTGTCAGAGAGTGATAGAGAGTGATAGAGAGTGTCAGAGAGTGTCAGAGAGTGATAGAGAGTGATAGAGAGTATCTGAGAGTGTCAGAGAGTGATAGAGAGTGTCAGAGAGTGTCAGAGAGTGATAGAGAGTGTCAGAGAGTGTCAGAGAGTGTCAGAGAGTGTCTGAGAGTGTCAGAGAGTGTCAGAGAGTGATAGAGAGTGTCAGAGAGTGTCAGAGAGTGATAGAGAGTGATAGAGAGTTTCAGAGAGTTTCAGAGAGTGTCTGAGAGTGTCTGAGAGTGTCAGAGAGTGATAGAGAGTGTCAGAGAGTGTCAGAGAGTCTCAGAGATTGATAGAGAGTGATAGAGAGTTTCAGAGATTGTCAGAGAGTGTCAGAGTGTGTCAGAGAGTGTCTGAGAGTGTCAGAGAGTGATAGAGAGTGATAGAGACTGCCAGAGAGTGTCAGATAGTGTCAGAGAGTGATAGAGAGTGATATAGACTGTCAGAGAGTGTCAGAGAGCGTCAGAGAGTAATAGAGAGTGATAGAGAGTTTCAGAGAGTGTCAGAGAGTGTCTGAGAGTGTCAGAGAGTGATGGAGAGTGATAGAGAGTGATAGAGAGTGTCAGAGAGTGTCAGAGAGTGATAGAGAGTGATAGAGAGTTTCAGAGAGTGATAGAGAGTGATAGAGACTGTCAGAGAGTGTCAGAGAGTGATAGAGAGTTTCAGAGAGTGTCAGAGAGTGTCAGAGAGTGTCAGAGAGTGTCAGAGAGTGTCTGAGAGTGTCAGAGAGTGATGGAGAGTGATAGAGAGTGATAGAGAGTGTCAGAGAGTGTCAGAGAGTGATAGAGAGTGATAGAGAGTTTCAGAGAGTGATAGAGAGTGTCAGAGAGTTTCAGAGAGTGTCAGAGAGTGTCTGAGAGTGTCAGAGAGTGTCAGAGAGTGATAGAGAGTGATATAGACTGTCAGAGACTGTCAGAGACTGTCAGACAGTGTCAGAGAGTTTCTGAGAGTTTCAGAGAGTTTCAGAGAGTGTCAGAGAGTGTCTGAGAGTGTCAGAGAGTGATGGAGAGTGATAGAGAGTGATAGAGAGTGTCAGAGAGTGTCAGAGAGTGATAGAGAGTGTCAGAGAGTGTCAGAGAGTGTCAGAGAGTGATAGAGAGTGTCAGAGAGTGATGGAGAGTGACAGAGAGTGATAGAGAGTGTCAGACAGTGATGGAGGGTGATAGAGAGTGATAGAGAGTGCCAGAGAGTGTCAGAGAGTGATAGAGAGTGATAGATAGTGTCAGAGAGTGTCAGAGAGTGATAGTGAGTGTCTGAGAGTGTCAGAGAGTGTCAGATAGTGTCAGAGAGTGATAGTGAGTGTTAGAGAGAGTCAGTGAGTTTCAGAGAGTGATAGAGAGTGTCACAGAGTGTCAGAGAGTGATAGAGAGTGATAGAGAGTTTCAGAGAGTGTCAGAGAGTGATAGAGAGTGATAGAGAGTGTCAGAGAGTGTCAGAGAGTGTCAGAGAGTGATAGAGAGTGATAGAGAGTGTCAGAGAGTGTCAGAGAGTGTCAGAGAGTGTCAGAGAGTGATAGAGAGTGATAGAGAGTTTCCGAGAGTGTCAGAGAGTGTCAGAGAGTGTCAGAGAGTGAAACAGAGGGATAGAGAGTTTCAGAGAGTGTCAGAGAGTGTCAGAGAGTGTCAGAGAGTGATAGAGAGTGATAGAGAGTTTCCGAGAGTTTCCGAGAGTGTCAGAGAGTGTCAGAGAGTGTCAGAGAGTGTCAGAGAGTGATAGAGAGTGACAGAGACTGTCAGAGAGTGTCAGTGAGTGACAGAGAGTGTCAGAGAGTGATAGAGAGAGATAGAGAGTTTCAGAGAGTGTCAGAGAGTATCTGAGAGTGTCAGAGAGTGATAGAGAGTGATATAGACTGTCAGAGAGTGTCAGAGAGTGTCAGAGAGTGTCAGAGAGTGTCAGAGAGTAATAGAGAGTGATAGAGAGTTTCAGAGAGTGTCAGAGAGTGTCTGAGAGTGTCAGAGAGTGATGGAGAGTGATAGAGAGTGATAGAGAGTGTCAGAGAGTGATAGAGAGTGATAGAGACTGTCAGAGAGTTTCAGAGAGTGATAGGGAGTGATAGAGAGTTTCAGAGAGTGTCAGAGAGTGTCTGAGAGTGTCAGAGAGTGATAGAGAGTGATATAGACTGTCAGAGAGTGTCAGAGAGAGTCAGAGAGTGATAGAGAGTGATAGAGAGTTTCAGACAGTGTCAGAGAGTGTCTGAGAGTGTCAGAGAGTGATGGAGAGTGATAGAGAGTGATAGAGAGTGTCAGAGAGTGTCAGAGAGTGATAGAGAGTGGTAGAGAGTGTCAGAGAGTGTCAGAGAGTGATAGTGTGTGTCTGAGAGTGTCAGAGAGTGTCAGAGAGTGTCAGAGAGTGATAGTGAGTGTCAGAGAGTGTCAGAGAGTGTCAGAGAGTGACAGAGAGTGTCAGAGAGTGTCAGAGAGTGATAGAGAGTGATAGAGAGTTTCAGAGAGTGCCAGAGAGTGTCAGATAGTGTCAGAGAGTGATAGTGAGTGTTAGAGAGTGTCAGAGAGTTTCAGAGAGTGATAGAGAGTGTCACAGAGTGTCAGAGAGTGATAGAGAGTGATAGAGAGTTTCAGAGAGTGTCAGAGAGTGATAGAGAGTGATAGAGAGTGTCAGAGAGTGTCAGAGAGTGTCAGAGAGTGATAGAGAGTGATAGAGAGTGTCAGAGAGTGTCAGAGAGTGTCAGAGAGTGTCAGAGAGTGATAGAGAGTGATAGAGAGTTTCCGAGAGTGTCAGAGAGTGTCAGAGAGTGTCAGAGAGTGAAACAGAGAGATAGAGAGTTTCAGAGAGTGTCAGAGAGTGTCAGAGATTGTCAGAGAGTGATAGAGAGTGATAGAGAGTTTCCGAGAGTTTCCGAGAGTGTCAGAGAGTGTCAGAGAGTGTCAGAGAGTGTCAGAGAGTGATAGAGAGTGACAGAGACTGTCAGAGAGTGTCAGTGAGTGACAGAGAGTGTCAGAGAGTGATAGAGAGAGATAGAGAGTTTCAGAGAGTGTCAGAGAGTATCTGAGAGTGTCAGAGAGTGATGGAGAGTGATAGAGAGTGATAGAGAGTGTCAGAGAGTGATAGAGAGTGATAGAGACTGTCAGAGAGTTTCAGAGAGTGATAGGGAGTGATAGAGAGTTTCAGAGAGTGTCAGAGAGTGTCTGAGAGTGTCAGAGAGTGATAGAGAGTGATATAGACTGTCAGAGAGTGTCAGAGAGAGTCAGAGAGTGATAGAGAGTGATAGAGAGTTTCAGACAGTGTCAGAGAGTGTCTGAGAGTGTCAGAGAGTGATGGAGAGTGATAGAGAGTGATAGAGAGTGTCAGAGAGTGTCAGAGAGTGATAGAGAGTGGTAGAGAGTGTCAGAGAGTGTCAGAGAGTGATAGTGTGTGTCTGAGAGTGTCAGAGAGTGTCAGAGAGTGTCAGAGAGTGATAGTGAGTGTCTGAGAGTGTCAGAGAGTGTCTGAGAGTGTCAGAGAGTGATAGAGAGTGATATAGACTGTCAGAGACTGTCAGAGAGTGTCAGAGAGTGTCAGAGAGTTTCAGAGAGTGTCAGAGAGTGTCAGAGAGTGTCTGAGAGTGTCAGAGAGTGTCAGAGAGTGTCAGAGAGTGATGGAGAGTGATAGAGAGTGATAGAGAGTGTCAGAGAGTGTCAGAGAGTGATAGAGAGTGATAGAGAGTGTCAGAGAGTTTCAGAGAGTGTCAGAGAGTGTCTGAGAGTGTCAGAGAGTGATGGAGAGTGATAGAGAGTGTCAGAGAGTGATAGAGAGTGATAGAGAGTGTCAGAGAGTGTCAGAGAGTGATAGAGAGTGATGGAGAGTATCTGAGAGTGTCAGAGAGTGATAGAGAGTGTCAGAGAGTGTCAGAGAGTGATAGAGAGTGTCAGAGAGTGTCAGAGAGTGTCTGAGAGTGTCAGAGAGTGTCAGAGAGTGATAGAGAGTGTCAGAGAGTGTCAGAGAGTGATAGAGAGTGATAGAGAGTGTCAGAGAGTGTCAGAGAGTGATAGTGAGTGTCTGAGAGTGTTAGAGAGTGTCTGAGAGTGTCAGAGAGTGATAGAGAGTGATATAGACTGTCAGAGACTGTCAGAGAGTGTCAGAGAGTGTCAGAGAGTTTCAGAGAGTGTCAGAGAGTGTCTGAGAGTGTCAGAGAGTGTCAGAGAGAGTCAGAGAGTGTCAGAGAGTGTCAGAGAGTGATGGAGAGTGATAGAGAGTGATAGAGAGTGTCAGAGAGTGTCAGAGAGTGATAGAGAGTGATAGAGAGTGTCAGAGAGTTTCAGAGAGTGTCAGAGAGTGTCTGAGAGTGTCAGAGAGTGATGGAGAGTGATAGAGAGTGTCAGAGAGTGTCAGAGAGTGATAGAGAGTGTCAGAGAGTGTCAGAGAGTGATAGAGAGTGATGGAGAGTATCTGAGAGTGTCAGAGAGTGATAGAGAGTGTCAGAGAGTGTCAGAGAGTGATAGAGAGTGTCAGAGAGTGTCTGAGAGTGTCAGAGAGTGTCAGAGAGTGATAGAGAGTGTCAGAGAGTGTCAGAGAGTGATAGAGAGTGATAGAGAGTTTCAGAGAGTTTCAGAGAGTGTCTGAGAGTGTCTGAGAGTGTCAGAGAGTGATAGAGAGTGATAGAGAGTGTCAGAGAGTGTCAGAGAGTGTCAGAGAGTGATAGAGAGTGATATAGAGTGATAGAGAGTTTCAGAGAGTGTCAGAGAGTGTCAGAGTGTGTCAGAGAGTGTCTGAGAGTGTCAGAGAGTGATAGAGAGTGATAGAGACTGCCAGAGAGTGTCAGAGAGTGTCAGAGAGTGATAGAGAGTGATATAGACTGTCAGAGAGTGTCAGAGTGTCAGAGAGCGTCAGAGAGTAATAGAGAGTGATAGAGAGTTTCAGAGAGTGTCAGAGAGTGTCTGAGAGTGTCAGAGAGTGTCAGAGAGTGATAGAGAGTGATATGGACTGTCAGAGATTGTCAGAGAGTGTCAGAGAGCGTCAGAGAGTAATAGAGAGAGATAGAGAGTTTCAGAGAGCGTCAGAGAGTGTCTGAGAGTGTCAGAGAGTGATGGAGAGTGATAGAGAGTGATAGAGAGTGTCAGAGAGTGATAGAGAGTGATAGAGACTGTCAGAGAGTGTCAGAGAGTGTCAGAGAGTGATAGAGAGTGATAGAGAGTTTCAGAGAGTGTCAGAGAGTGTCTGAGAGTGTCAGAGTGATGGAGAGTGATAGAGAGTGATAGAGAGTGTCAGAGAGTGATAGAGAGTGATAGAGAGTGATAGAGAGATTCAGAGAGTGATAGAGAGTGATAGAGAGTGTCAGAGAGTGATAGAGAGTGATAGAGAGTGTCAGAGTGTGTCAGAGAGTGTCATAGAGTGATAGTGAGTGTCTGAGAGTGTCAGAGAGTGTCTGAGAGTGTCAGAGAGTGCTAGAGAGTGATATAGACTGTCAGAGACTGTCAGAGAGTGTCAGAGAGTGTCAGAGAGTTTCAGAGGGTGTCAGAGAGTGTCTGAGAGTGTCTGAGAGTGTCAGAGAGTGCTAGAGAGTGATATAGACTGTCAGAGACTGTCAGAGAGTGTCAGAGAGTGTCAGAGAGTTTCAGAGGGTGTCAGAGAGTGTCTGAGAGTTTCAGAGAGTGTCAGAGAGTGTCAGAGAGTGATAGAGAGTAATAGAGAGTGTCAGAGAGTGATAGAGAGTGATAGAGAGTGTCAGAGAGTTTCAGAGAGTGTCAGAGAGTGTCTGAGAGTGTCAGAGAGTGATGGACAGTGATAGAGAGTGATAGAGATTGTCAGAGAGTGTCAGAGAGTGATAGAGAGTGATAGAGAGTGTCAGAGAGTGTCAGAGAGTGATAGAGAGTGATAGAGAGTATCTGAGAGTGTCAGAGAGTGATAGAGAGTGTCAGAGAGTGTCAGAGAGTGATAGAGAGTGTCAGAGAGTGTCAGAGAGTGTCAGAGAGTGTCTGAGAGTGTCAGAGAGTGTCAGAGAGTGATAGAGAGTGTCAGAGAGTGTCAGAGAGTGATAGAGAGTGATAGAGAGTTTCAGAGAGTTTCAGAGAGTGTCTGAGAGTGTCTGAGAGTGTCAGAGAGTGATAGAGAGTGTCAGAGAGTGTCAGAGAGTCTCAGAGATTGATAGAGAGTGATAGAGAGTTTCAGAGATTGTCAGAGAGTGTCAGAGTGTGTCAGAGAGTGTCTGAGAGTGTCAGAGAGTGATAGAGAGTGATAGAGACTGCCAGAGAGTGTCAGATAGTGTCAGAGAGTGATAGAGAGTGATATAGACTGTCAGAGAGTGTCAGAGAGCGTCAGAGAGTAATAGAGAGTGATAGAGAGTTTCAGAGAGTGTCAGAGAGTGTCTGAGAGTGTCAGAGAGAGACGGAGAGTGATAGAGAGTGATAGAGAGTGTCAGAGAGTGATAGAGAGTGATAGAGACTGTCAGAGAGTGTCAGAGAGTGATAGAGAGTTTCAGAGAGTGTCAGAGAGTGTCAGAGAGTGTCAGAGAGTGTCTGAGAGTGTCAGAGAGTGATGGAGAGTGATAGAGAGTGATAGAGAGTGTCAGAGAGTGTCAGAGAGTGATAGAGAGTGATAGAGAGTTTCAGAGAGTGATAGAGAGTGTCAGAGAGTTTCAGAGAGTGTCAGAGAGTGTCTGAGAATGTCAGAGAGTGTCAGAGAGTGATAGAGAGTGATATAGACTGTCAGAGACTGTCAGAGACTGTCAGACAGTGTCAGAGAGTTTCTGAGAGTTTCAGAGAGTTTCAGAGAGTGTCAGAGAGTGTCTGAGAGTGTCAGAGAGTGATGGAGAGTGATAGAGAGTGATAGAGAGTGTCAGAGAGTGTCAGAGAGTGATAGAGAGTGTCAGAGAGTGTCAGAGAGTGTCAGAGAGTGATAGAGAGTGTCAGAGAGTGATGGAGAGTGACAGAGAGTGATAGAGAGTGTCAGACAGTGATGGAGGGTGATAGAGAGTGATAGAGAGTGCCAGAGAGTGTCAGAGAGTGATAGAGAGTGATAGATAGTGTCAGAGAGTGTCAGAGAGTGATAGTGAGTGTCTGAGAGTGTCAGAGAGTGTCAGATAGTGTCAGAGAGTGATAGTGAGTGTTAGAGAGTGTCAGAGAGTTTCAGAGAGTGATAGAGAGTGTCACAGAGTGTCAGAGAGTGATAGAGAGTGATAGAGAGTTTCAGAGAGTTTCAGAGAGTGATAGAGAGTGATAGAGAGTGTCAGAGAGTGTCAGAGAGTGTCAGAGAGTGATAGAGAGTGATAGAGAGTGTCAGAGAGTGTCAGAGAGTGTCAGAGAGTGTCAGAGAGTGATAGAGAGTGATAGAGAGTTTCCGAGAGTGTCAGAGAGTGTCAGAGAGTGTCAGAGAGTGTCAGAGAGTGAAACAGAGAGATAGAGAGTTTCAGAGAGTGTCAGAGAGTGTCAGAGAGTGTCAGAGAGTGATAGAGAGTGATAGAGATTTTCCGAGAGTTTCCGAGAGTGTCAGAGAGTGTCAGAGAGTGTCAGAGAGTGTCAGAGAGTGTCAGAGAGTGTCAGAGAGTAATAGAGAGTGATAGTGAGTTTCAGAGAGTGTCAGAGAGTGTCTGAGAGTGTCAGAGAGTGATGGAGAGTGATAGAGAGTGATAGAGAGTGTCAGAGAGTGATAGAGAGTGATAGAGACTGTCAGAGAGTTTCAGAGAGTGATAGGGAGTGATAGAGAGTTTCAGAGAGTGTCAGAGAGTGTCTGAGAGTGTCAGAGAGTGATAGAGAGTGATATAGACTGTCAGAGAGTGTCAGAGAGAGTCAGAGAGTGATAGAGAGTGATAGAGAGTTTCAGACAGTGTCAGAGAGTGTCTGAGAGTGTCAGAGAGTGATGGAGAGTGATAGAGAGTGATAGAGAGTGTCAGAGAGTGTCAGAGAGTGATAGAGAGTGGTAGAGAGTGTCAGAGAGTGTCAGAGAGTGATAGTGTGTGTCTGAGAGTGTCAGAGAGTGTCAGAGAGTGTCAGAGAGTGATAGTGAGTGTCAGAGAGTGTCAGAGAGTGTCAGAGAGTGACAGAGAGTGTCAGAGAGTGTCAGAGAGTGATAGAGAGTGATAGAGAGTTTCAGAGAGTGCCAGAGATTGTCTGAGAGTGTCAGAGAGTGATAGAGAGTGATAGAGAGTGTCAGAGAGTGTCAGAGAGTGATAGAGAGTGTCAGAGAGTGTCAGAGAGTGATAGAGAGTGATAGAGAGTTTCAGAGAGTGCCAGAGAGTGTCTCAGAGTATCAGAGAGTGATAGAGAGTGATAGAGAGTGTCAGAGAGTGTCAGAGAGTGATGGAGAATGATAGAGATTGATAGAGAGTGTCAGAGAGTGATAGAGAGTGATAGAGACTGTCAGAGAGTGTCAGAGAGTGTCTGAGAGTGTCAGAGAGTGATGGAGAGTGATAGAGAGTGATAGAGAGTGTCAGAGAGTGTCAGAGAGTGATAGAGAGTGATAGAGAGTCTCAGAGAGTGATGGAGAGTGATAGAGAGTGTCAGAGAGTGATAGAGAGTGTCAGAGAGTGATAGAGAGTGATAGAGACTGTCAGAGAGTGTCAGAGAGTGATAGAGAGTTTCAGAGAGTGTCAGAGAGTGTCAGAGAGTGTCAGAGAGTGTCTGAGAGTGTCAGAGAGTGATGGAGAGTGATAGAGAGTGATAGAGAGTGTCAGAGAGTGTCAGAGAGTGATAGAGAGTGATAGAGAGTTTCAGAGAGTGATAGAGAGTGTCAGAGAGTTTCAGAGAGTGTCAGAGAGTGTCTGAGAATGTCAGAGAGTGTCAGAGAGTGATAGAGAGTGATATAGACTGTCAGAGACTGTCAGAGACTGTCAGACAGTGTCAGAGAGTTTCTGAGAGTTTCAGAGAGTTTCAGAGAGTGTCAGAGAGTGTCTGAGAGTGTCAGAGAGTGATGGAGAGTGATAGAGAGTGATAGAGAGTGTCAGAGAGTGTCAGAGAGTGATAGAGAGTGTCAGAGAGTGTCAGAGAGTGTCAGAGAGTGATAGAGAGTGTCAGAGAGTGATGGAGAGTGACAGAGAGTGATAGAGAGTGTCAGACAGTGATGGAGGGTGATAGAGAGTGATAGAGAGTGCCAGAGAGTGTCAGAGAGTGATAGAGAGTGATAGATAGTGTCAGAGAGTGTCAGAGAGTGATAGTGAGTGTCTGAGAGTGTCAGAGAGTGTCAGATAGTGTCAGAGAGTGATAGTGAGTGTTAGAGAGTGTCAGAGAGTTTCAGAGAGTGATAGAGAGTGTCACAGAGTGTCAGAGAGTGATAGAGAGTGATAGAGAGTTTCAGAGAGTTTCAGAGAGTGATAGAGAGTGATAGAGAGTGTCAGAGAGTGTCAGAGAGTGTCAGAGAGTGATAGAGAGTGATAGAGAGTGTCAGAGAGTGTCAGAGAGTGTCAGAGAGTGTCAGAGAGTGATAGAGAGTGATAGAGAGTTTCCGAGAGTGTCAGAGAGTGTCAGAGAGTGTCAGAGAGTGTCAGAGAGTGAAACAGAGAGATAGAGAGTTTCAGAGAGTGTCAGAGAGTGTCAGAGAGTGTCAGAGAGTGATAGAGAGTGATAGAGATTTTCCGAGAGTTTCCGAGAGTGTCAGAGAGTGTCAGAGAGTGTCAGAGAGTGTCAGAGAGTGTCAGAGAGTGTCAGAGAGTAATAGAGAGTGATAGAGAGTTTCAGAGAGTGTCAGAGAGTGTCTGAGAGTGTCAGAGAGTGATGGAGAGTGATAGAGAGTGATAGAGAGTGTCAGAGAGTGATAGAGAGTGATAGAGACTGTCAGAGAGTTTCAGAGAGTGATAGGGAGTGATAGAGAGTTTCAGAGAGTGTCAGAGAGTGTCTGAGAGTGTCAGAGAGTGATAGAGAGTGATATAGACTGTCAGAGAGTGTCAGAGAGAGTCAGAGAGTGATAGAGAGTGATAGAGAGTTTCAGACAGTGTCAGAGAGTGTCTGAGAGTGTCAGAGAGTGATGGAGAGTGATAGAGAGTGATAGAGAGTGTCAGAGAGTGTCAGAGAGTGATAGAGAGTGGTAGAGAGTGTCAGAGAGTGTCAGAGAGTGATAGTGTGTGTCTGAGAGTGTCAGAGAGTGTCAGAGAGTGTCAGAGAGTGATAGTGAGTGTCAGAGAGTGTCAGAGAGTGTCAGAGAGTGACAGAGAGTGTCAGAGAGTGTCAGAGAGTGATAGAGAGTGATAGAGAGTTTCAGAGAGTGCCAGAGATTGTCTGAGAGTGTCAGAGAGTGATAGAGAGTGATAGAGAGTGTCAGAGAGTGTCAGAGAGTGATAGAGAGTGTCAGAGAGTGTCAGAGAGTGATAGAGAGTGATAGAGAGTTTCAGAGAGTGCCAGAGAGTGTCTCAGAGTATCAGAGAGTGATAGAGAGTGATAGAGAGTGTCAGAGAGTGTCAGAGAGTGATGGAGAATGATAGAGATTGATAGAGAGTGTCAGAGAGTGATAGAGAGTGATAGAGACTGTCAGAGAGTGTCAGAGAGTGTCTGAGAGTGTCAGAGAGTGATGGAGAGTGATAGAGAGTGATAGAGAGTGTCAGAGAGTGTCAGAGAGTGATAGAGAGTGATAGAGAGTCTCAGAGAGTGATGGAGAGTGATAGAGAGTGTCAGAGAGTGATAGAGAGTGTCAGAGAGTGATAGAGAGAGATAGAGAGAGTCAGAGAGTGTCAGAGTGTGATAGAGAGTGATAGAGAGTGTCAGAGAGTGTCAGAGAGTGATAGAGAGTGTCAGAGAGTGATAGAGAGTGATAGAGACTGTCAGAGAGAGTCAGAGAGTGTCAGAGAATGATAGAGAGTGATAGGGAGTTTCAGAGAGTGTCAGAGAGTGTCTGAGAGTGTCAGAGAGTGATAGAGAGTGATAGAGACTGTCAGAGTGTGTCAGAGAGTGTCTGAGAGTGTCAGAGAGTGATGGAGAGTGATAGAGAGTGATAGAGAGTGTCAGAGAGTGTCAGAGAGTGATAGAGAGTGATAGAGAGTCTCAGAGAGTGATGAAGAGTGATAGAGAGTGTCAGAGAGTGTCAGAGAGTGATAGTGAGTGTCTGAGAGTGTCAGAGAGTGTCAGAGAGTGATGGAGAGTGATAGAGAGTGATAGAGTGTGTCAGAGAGTGTCAGAGAGTGATAGAGAGTGATAAAGTGTGTCAGAGAGTGTCAGAGAGTGTCAGAGAGTGATAGTGAGTGTCTGAGAGTGTCATAGAGTGTCAGAGAGTGTCTGAGAGTGTCAGAGAGTGAGGGAGAGTGATAGAGAGTGATAGAGAGTGTCAGAGAGTGATAGAGAGTGATAGAGACTGTCAGAGAGTGTCAGAGAGTCTCAGAGAGTGTCAGAGAGTGATAGAGAGTTTCAGAGACTGTCAGAGAGTTTCTGAGAGTGTCAGAGTGTGATGGAGAGTGATAGAGAGTGATAGAGAGTGTCAGAGAGTGTCAGAGAGTGATAGAGAGTGATAGAGAGTGATATTGAGAGTCAGAGAGTGTCAGAGAGTGATAGAGAGTGATAGAGAGTGTCAGAGAGTGTCAGAGAGTGATAGAGAGTGTCAGAGAGTGTCAGAGAGTGTTAGACAGTGTCAGAGAGTGATAGAGAGTGTCAGAGAGTGATAGAGAGTGATAGAGAGTGATAGAGAGTTTCAGAGAGTGTCAGAGAGTGTCTGAGAGTGTCAGAGAGTGATGGAGAATGATAGAGAGTGATAGAGTGTCAGAGAGTGTCAGAGAATAATAGAGAGTGATAGAGAGTCTCAGAGAGTGATGGAGAGTGATAGAGAGTGTCAGAGAGTGTCAGAGAGTGTCAGAGATTGATAGTGAGTGTCTGAGAGTGTCAGAGAGTGTCAGAGAGTGTCAGAGAGTGATGGAGAGTGATAGAGAGTGTCAGAGAGTGATGGAGAGTGGTAGAGTGTGATAGAGAGTGTCAGAGTGTGATAGAGAGTGATAGAGAGTCTCAGAGAGTGATGGAGAGTGATAGAGAGTGTCAGAGAGTGTCAGAGAGTGTCAGAGTGTGATAGAGAGTGACAGAGAGTGTCAGAGAGTGTCAGAGAGTGTCAGAGAGTGATAGTGAGTGTCAGAGAGTGTCAGAGAGTGTCAGAGAGTGATAGAGAGTTTCAGAGAGTGCCAGAGAGTGTAAGAGAGTGATAGAGAGTGTCAGAGAGTGATAGAGACTGTCAGAGAGTGTCAGAGAGTGTCAGAGAGTGTCAGAGAGTGATAGAGAGTGATAGAGAGTGTCAGAGAGTGTCAGAGAGTGATAGTGAGTGTCAGAGAGTGTCAGAGAATGTCAGAGAGTGATAGAGAGTGTCAGAGAGTGTCAGGGAGTGATAGAGAGTGATAGAGAGTTTCAGAGAGTGCCAGAGAGTGTCTGAGAGTGTCAGAGAGTGATAGAGAGTGATAGAGACTGTCAGAGAGTGTCAGAGAGTGTCAGAGAGTGATAGTGAGTGTCAGAGAGTGATGGAGTGTGATAGAGAGTGATAGAGAGTGTCAGAGAGTGTCAGAGAGTGATAGAGAGTGTCAGAGAGTGTCAGAGAGTGATAGTGAGTGATAGTGAGTGTCAGAGAGTGTCAGAGAATGTCAGAGAGTGATAGAGAGTGTCAGAGAGTGTCAGAGAGTGATAGAGAGTGATAGAGAGTTTCAGAGAGTGCCAGAGAGTGTCTGAGAGTGTCAGAGAGTGATAGAGAGTGATAGAGACTGTCAGAGAGTGTCAGAGAGTGATAGTGATTGTCTGAGAGTGTCTGAGAGTGTCAGAGAGAGATAGTGAGTGTCAGAGAGTGTCAGAGAGTGTCAGAGAGTGTCAGAGAGTGATAGAGAGTGTCAGAGAGTGTCAGAGAGTGTCAGAGAGTGATAGAGAGTTTCAGAGAGTGCCAGAGAGTGTCAGAGAGTGATGGAGAGTGTCAGAGAGTGATAGAGACTGTCAGAGAGTGTCAGAGAGTGACAGAGAGTGTCAGAGAGTGATAGAGAGTGATAGAGAGTTTCAGAGAGTGTCAGAGAGTGTCTGAGAGTGTCAGAGAGTGATGGAGAATGATAGAGAGTGATAGAGTGTCAGAGAGTGTCAGAGAATAATAGAGAGTGATAGAGAGTCTCAGAGAGTGATGGAGAGTGATAGAGAGTGTCAGAGAGTGTCAGAGAGTGTCAGAGATTGATAGTGAGTGTCTGAGAGTGTCAGAGAGTGTCAGAGAGTGATGGAGAGTGATAGAGAGTGTCAGAGAGTGATGGAGAGTGGTAGAGTGTGATAGAGAGTGTCAGAGTGTGATAGAGAGTGATAGAGAGTCTCAGAGAGTGATGGAGAGTGATAGAGAGTGTCAGAGAGTGTCAGAGAGTGTCAGAGTGTGATAGAGAGTGACAGAGAGTGTCAGAGAGTGTCAGAGAGTGTCAGAGAGTGATAGTGAGTGTCAGAGAGTGTCAGAGAGTGTCAGAGAGTGATAGAGAGTTTCAGAGAGTGCCAGAGAGTGTCAGAGAGTGATAGAGAGTGTCAGAGAGTGATAGAGACTGTCAGAGAGTGTCAGAGAGTGTCAGAGAGTGTCAGAGAGTGATAGAGAGTGATAGAGAGTGTCAGAGAGTGTCAGAGAGTGATAGTGAGTGTCAGAGAGTGTCAGAGAATGTCAGAGAGTGATAGAGAGTGTCAGAGAGTGTCAGGGAGTGTCAGAGAGTGATAGAGAGATTCAGAGAGTGCCAGAGAGTGTCTGAGAGTGCCAGAGAGTGATAGAGAGTGATAGAGACTGTCAGAGAGTGTCAGAGAGTGTCAGAGAGTGATAGTGAGTGTCAGAGAGTGATGGAGTGTGATAGAGAGTGATAGAGAGTGTCAGAGAGTGTCAGAGAGTGATAGAGAGTGTCAGAGAGTGTCAGAGAGTGTCAGAGAGTGATAGTGAGTGATAGTGAGTGTCAGAGAGTGTCAGAGAATGTCAGAGAGTGATAGAGAGTGTCAGAGAGTGTCAGAGAGTGATAGAGAGTGATAGAGAGTTTCAGAGAGTGCCAGAGAGTGTCTGAGAGTGTCAGAGAGTGATAGAGAGTGATAGAGACTGTCAGAGAGTGTCAGAGAGTGATAGTGATTGTCTGAGAGTGTCTGAGAGTGTCAGAGAGAGATAGTGAGTGTCAGAGAGTGTCAGAGAGTGTCAGAGAGTGATAGAGAGTGTCAGAGAGTGTCAGAGAGTGTCAGAGAGTGATAGAGAGTTTCAGAGAGTGCCAGAGAGTGTCAGAGAGTGATTGAGAGTGTCAGAGAGTGATAGAGACTGTCAGAGAGTGTCAGAGAGTGACAGAGAGTGTCAGAGAGTGATAGAGAGTGATAGAGAGTTTCAGAGAGTGTCAGAGAGTGTCTGAGAGTGTCAGAGAGTGATGGAGAGTGATAGAGAGCGATAGAGAGTGTCAGAGAGTGTCAGAGAGTGATAGAGAGTGTCAGAGAGTGTCAGAGAGTGATAGTGAGTGTCAGAGAGTGATGGAGTGTGATAGAGAGTGATAGAGAGTGTCAGAGAGTGTCAGAGAGTGATAGAGAGTGTCAGAGAGTGTCAGAGAGTGTCAGAGAGTGATAGTGAGTGATAGTGAGTGTCAGAGAGTGTCAGAGAATGTCAGAGAGTGATAGAGAGTGTCAGAGAGTGTCAGAGAGTGATAGAGAGTGATAGAGAGTTTCAGAGAGTGCCAGAGAGTGTCTGAGAGTGTCAGAGAGTGATAGAGTGTGATAGAGACTGTCAGAGAGTGTCAGAGAGTGTCAGAGTGTGATAGTGATTGTCTGAGAGTGTCAGAGAGTGTCAGAGAGAGATAGTGAGTGTCAGAGAGTGTCAGAGAGTGTCAGAGAGTGATAGAGAGTGTCAGAGAGTGTCAGAGAGTGTCAGAGAGAGATAGAGAGTTTCAGAGAGTGCCAGAGAGTGTCAGAGAGTGATTGAGAGTGTCAGAGAGTGATATAGACTGTCAGAGAGTGTCAGAGAGTTTCTGAGAGTGTCAGAGTGTGATGGAGAGTGATAGAGAGTGATAGAGAGTGTCAGAGAGTGTCAGAGAGTGATAGAGAGTGATAGAGAGTGATATTGAGAGTCAGAGAGTGTCAGAGAGTGATAGAGAGTGATAGAGAGTGTCAGAGAGTGTCAGAGAGTGATAGAGAGTGTCAGAGAGTGTCAGAGAGTGTTAGAGAGTGTCAGAGAGTGATAGAGAGTGTCAGAGAGTGATAGAGAGTGATAGAGAGTGATAGAGAGTTTCAGAGAGTGTCAGAGAGTGTCTGAGAGTGTCAGAGAGTGATAGAGAGTGATAGAGACTGTCAGAGAGTGTCAGAGAGTGTCAGAGAGTGATAGTGATTGTCTGAGAGTGTCAGAGAGTGTCAGAGAGAGATAGTGAGTGTCAGAGAGTGTCAGAGAGTGTCAGAGAGTGATAGAGAGTGTCAGAGAGTGTCAGAGAGTGTCAGAGAGTGATAGAGAGTTTCAGAGAGTGCCAGAGAGTGTCAGAGAGTGATTGAGAGTGTCAGAGAGTGATAGAGACTGTCAGAGAGTGTCAGAGAGTGTCAGAGAGTGATAGAGAGTGATAGAGATTTTCAGAGAGTGTCAGAGAGTGTCTGAGAGTGTCAGAGAGTGATGGAGAGTGTCAGAGAGTGATGGAGAGTGATAGAGAGTGATAGAGAGTGTCAGAGAGTGTCAGAGAGTGATAGAGAGTGTCAGAGAGTGTCAGAGAGTGATAGTGAGTGTCTGTGAGTGTCAGAGAGTGTCAGAGAGTGATAGAGAGTGATAGAGAGTTTCAGAGAGTGCCAGAGAGTGTCAGAGAGTGTCAGAGAGTGATAGAGAGTGATAGAGAGTTTCAGAGAGTGCCAGAGAGTGTCTGAGAGTGTCTGAGAGTGTCAGAGAGTGATAGAGAGTGATAGAGACTGTCAGAGAGTGATAGAGAGTGATAGAGAGTGTCAGAGAGTGTCAGAGAGTGATAGAGAGTGTCAGAGATTGTCAGAGTGTGTCAGAGAGTGATAGTGAGTGTCTGAGAGTGTCAGAGCGTGTCAGACAGTGATGTAGATTGATAGAGAGTGGTAGAGAGTGTCAGAGAGTGATAGAGAGTGATAGAGAGTGTCAGAGAGTGTCAGAGAGTGTCAGAGAGTGATAGTGAGTGTCAGAGAGTGTCAGAGAGTGTCAGAGAGTGATAGAGAGTGTCAGAGAGTGTCAGAGAGTGTTAGAGAGTGATAGAGAGTTTCAGAGAGTACCAGAGAGTGTCTGAGAGTGTCAGAGAGTGATAGAGAGTGATAGTGACTGTCAGAGAGTGTCAGAGATCGTCAGAGAGTGATAGAGAGTGATAGAGAGTGTCAGAGAGTGACAGAGAGTGATAGAGAGTGATAGAGAGTGTCAGAGAGTGTCAGAGAGTGATAGAGAGTGATTGAGAGTGTCAGAGAGTGACAGAAAGTGATAGAGAGTGATAGAGAGTCTCAGAGAGTGATGGAGAGTGATAGTGAGTGTCTGAGAGTGTCAGAGAGTGTCAGACAGTGATGGAGAGTGATAGAGAGAGATAGAGTGTGTCAGAGAGTGTCACAGAGTGATAGAGAGTGATAAAGAGTGTCAGAGAGTGTCAGAGAGTGATAGTGAGTGTCTGAGAGTGTCAGAGAGTGTCAGAGAGTGATAGAGAGTGATAGAGAGTTTCAGAGAGTGCCAGAGAGTGTCTGAGAGTGTCTGAGAGTGTCAGAGAGTGATAGAGAGTGATAGAGACTGTCAGAGAGTGTCAGAGAGTGTCAGAGAGTGATAGTTAGTGTCTGAGAGTGTCAGAGAGTGTCAGAGAGTGATAGTGAGTGTCTGAGAGTGTCAGAGAGTGATGTAGAGTGATAGAGAGTGATAGAGAGTGTCAGAGAGTGTCAGAGAGTGATAGAGAGTGTCAGAGATTGTCAGAGTGTGTCAGAGAGTGATAGTGAGTGTCTGAGAGTGTCAGAGAGTGTCAGACAGTGATGGAGATTGATAGAGAGTGGTAGAGAGTGTCAGAGAGTGTCAGAGAGTGATAGAGAGTGATAGAGAGTGTCAGAGAGTGAAAGTGACTGTCAGAGAGTGTCAGAGAGAGTCAGAGAGTGATAGTGAGTGTCTGAGAGTGTCAGAGAGTGTCAGAGAGTGATAGTGAGTGTCAGAGTGTGTCAGAGAGTGTCAGAGAGTGATAGAGAGTGTCAGAGAGTGTCAGAGAGTGTCAGAGAGTGATAGAGAGTTTCAGAGAGTGCCAGAGAGTGTCAGAGAGTGATAGAGAGTGTCAGAGAGTGATAGAGACTGTCAGAGAGTGTCAGAGAGTGTCAGAGAGTGATAGAGAGAGATAGAGAGTTTCAGAGAGTGTCTGAGAGTGTCAGAGAGTGATGGAGACTGATAGAGAGTTATAGAGTGTGTCAGAGAGTGTCAGAGAGTGATAGAGAGTGTCAGAGAGTGTCAGAGAGTGTCAGAGAGTGATAGTGAGTGTCTGAGAGTGTCAGAGAGTGATAGAGAGTGATAGAGAGTGATAGAGAGTTTCAGAGAGTGCCAGAGAGTGTCTGAGAGTGTCAGAGAGTGATAGAGAGTGATAGAGACTGTCAGAGAGTGTCAGAGAGTGTCAGAGAGTGATAGTGAGTGTCTGAGAGTGTCAGAGAGTGTCAGAGAGTGATAGTGAGTGTCTGAGATTGTCAGAGAGTGTCGGAGAGTGATTGAGAGTGATGGAGAGTGATAGAGAGTGTCAGAGAGTGTCAGAGAGTGTCAGAGAGTGATAGAGAGTGTCAGAGAGTGTCAGAGAGTGTCAGAGAGTGATAGAGAGTGTCAGAGAGTGATAGAGAGTGATAGAGACTGTCAGAGAGTGTCAGAGAGTGTCAGAGAGTGATAGTGAGTGTCAGAGAGTGTCAGAGAGTGTCACAGAGTGATAGTGAGTGTCTGAGAGTGTCAGAGATTGTCAGAGAGTGATGGGGAGTGATAGAGAGTGATAGAGAGTGTCAGAGAGTGTCAGAGAGTGATAGAGAGTGATAGAGAGTGTCAGAGAGTGACAGAGAGTGATAGAGAGTGATAGAGAGTCTCAGAGAGTGATGGAGAGTGATAGTGAGTGTCTGAGAGTGTCAGAGAGTGTCAGACAGTGATGGAGAGTGATAGAGAGAGATAGAGTGTGTCAGAGAGTGTCACAGAGTGATAGAGAGTGATAAAGAGTGTCAGAGAGTGTCAGAGAGTGTCAGAGAGTTATAGTGAGTGTCTGAGAGTGTCATAGAGTGTCAGAGAGTGTCTGAGAGTGTCAGAGAGTGATGGAGAGTGATGGAGAGTGATAGAGAGTGTCAGAGAGTGATAGAGAGTGATAGAGACTGTCAGAGAGTGTCAGAGAGTGTCAGAGAGTGTCAGAGAGTGATAGAGAGTTTCAGAGAGTGTCAGAGAGTGTCTGAGAGTGTCAGAGTGTGATGGAGAGTGATAGAGAGTGATAGAGAGTGTCAGAGAGTGTCAGAGTGTGATAGAGAGTGATAGAGAGTGTCAGAGAGTGTCAGAGAGTGTCAGAGAGTGATAGTGAGTGTCAGAGAGTGTCAGGGAGTGATAGAGAGTGATAGAGAGTGTCAGAGAGTGTCAGAGAGTGATAGAGAGTGTCAGAGAGTGTCAGAGAGTGTCAGAGAGTGATAGAGTGTGATAGAGAGTTTCAGAGAGTGCCAGAGAGCGTCTGAGAGTGTCAGAGAGTGATAGAGAGTGATAGAGAGTGTCAGAGAGTGATAGGGAGTGATAGAGAGTGTCAGAGAGTGTCAGAGAGTGATAGAGAGTGATAGATAGTGTCAGAGAGTGTCAGAGAGTGATAGAGAGTGTCAGAGAGTGATAGAGAGTGATAGAGACTGTCAGAGAGTGTCAGAGAGTGTCAGAGAGTGATAGAGAGTGTCAGAGAGTGTCAGAGAGTGATAGAGAGTGTCAGAGAGTGTCAGAGAGTGTCAGAGAGTGATAGAGAGTGATAGAGAGTTTCAGAGATTGCCAGAGAGTGTCTCAGAGTGTCAGAGAGTGATAGAGAGTGATAGAGAGTGTCAGAGAGTGTCTGAGAGTGTCAGAGAGTGATGGAGAATGATAGAGAGTGTCAGAGAGTGATAGACAGTGATAGAGTCTGTCAGAGAGTGTCAGAGAGTGTCTGAGAGTGTCAGAGAGTGTCAGAGAGTGATGGAGAGTGATAGAGAGTGATAGAGAGTGTCAGAGAGTGTCAGAGAGTGATAGAGAGTGATAGAGAGTCTCAGAGAGTGATGGAGAGTGATAGAGAGTGTCAGAGAGTGTCAGAGAGTGATAGAGAGTGATAGAGAGTGTCAGAGAGTGATAGAGAGTGATAGAGAGTGTCAGAGAGAGTCAGAGAGTGATAGAGAGTGATAGAGAGTGTCAGAGAGTGTCAGAGAGTGTCAGAGAGTGATAGAGAGTGTCTGAGAGTGTCAGAGAGTGATGGAGAATGATAGAGAGTGTCAGAGATTGTCAGAGAGTTTCAGAGAGTGTCAGAGAGTGTCAGAGAGTTTCTGAGAGTGTCAGAGAGTGATGGAGAGTGATAGAGAGTGATAGAGAGTGTCAGAGAGAGTCAGAGAGTGATAGAGAGTGATAGAGAGTCTCAGAGAGTGATGGAGAGTGATAGAGAGTGTCAGAGAGTGTCAGAGAGTGTCAGAGAGTGTCAGAGAGTGATAGTGAGTGTCAGAGAGTGTCAGAGAGTGTCAGAGAGTGATAGAGAGTGATAGATTGTGTCAGAGAGTGATAGAGAGTGATAAAGAGTGTCAGAGAGTGTCAGTGAGTGTCAGAGAGTGATAGTGAGTGTCTGAGAGTGTCTGAGAGTGTCAGAGAGTGATGGAGAGTGATAGAGAGTGATAGAGATTGTCAGAGAGTGATAGAAGTGATAGAGAATGTCAGAGAGTGTCAGAGAGTGTCAGAGAGTGTCAGAGAGTGATAGAGAGTGATAGAGAGTTTCAGAGAGTGTCTGAGAGTGTCTGAGAGTGTCAGAGAATGATAGAGAGTGATAGAGAGTGTCAGACAGTGTCAGAGAGTGATAGAGAGTGATAGAGATTGTCAGAGAGTGTCAGAGAGTGATAGAGAGTGTCAGAGAGTGATAGAGAGTGATAGAGAGTGTCAGAGAGTGTCAGAGAGTGATAGAGAGTGATAGAAAGTGATAGAGAGTTTCAGCGAGTGTCAGTGAGTGTCTGAGAGTGTCAGAGAGTGATGGAGAAATATAGAGAGTGATAGAGAGTATCAGAGAGTGATAGAGAGTGATAGAGACTGTCAGAGTGTCAGAGAGTGTCTGAGAGTGTCAGAGAGTGATGGAGAGTGATAGAGAGTGATAGAGAGTGTCAGAGAGTGTCAGAGAGTGATAGAGAGTGATAGAGAGTCTCAGAGAGTGATGGAGAGTGATAGTCAGTGTCAGAGTTTCAGAGAGTGTCAGAGATTGATAGTGAGTGTCTGAGAGTGTCAGAGAGTGATAGAGAGTGATAGAGAGTGTCGGAGAGTGTCTGAGAGTGATAGAGAGTGTTAGAGAGTGTCAGTGAGTGTCAGAGAGTGATAGTGAGTGTCTGAGAGTGTCATAGAGTGTCAGAGAGTGTCAGATTTTGATAGTGAGTGTCAGAGAGTGTCAGAGAGTGAAATAGAGTGTCAGAGAGTGTCAGAGAGTGTCAGAGAGTGATAGAGAGTTTCAGAGAGTGCCAGAGAGTGTCAGAGAGTGATAGAGAGTGTCAGAGAGTGATAGAGACTGTCAGAGAGTGTCAAAGAGTGTCAGAGAGTGATAGTGAGTGTCAGAGAGTGATAGAGAGTGTCAGAGAGTGATAGAGAGTGTCAGAGAGTGTCAGAGAGTGATAGAGAGTGATAGAGAGTTTCAGAGAGTGTCAGAGAGTGTCTGAGTGTGTCAGAGAGTGATGGAGTGTGTTAGAGACTGATAGAGAGTGTCAGAGAGTGTCAGAGAGTGATAGAGAGTGTCAGAGAGTGTCAGAGAGTGATAGTGAGTGATAGAGAGTGATATAGAGTTTCAGAGAGTGCCAGAGAGTGTCTGAGAGTGTCAGAGAGTGATAGAGAGTGATAGAGACTGTCAGAGAGTGTCAGAGAGTGATAGTGAGTATCAGAGAGTGATGGAGTGTGATAGAGAGTGATAGAGAGTGTCAGAGTGTGTCAGAGAGTGATAGAGAGTGTCAGAGAGTGTCAGAGAGTGTCAGAGAGTGATAGTGAGTGATAGTGAGTGTCAGAGAGTGTCAGAGAATGTCAGAGAGTTTCAGAGAGTGTCAGAGAGTGATTGTGAGTGTCTGAGAGTGTCAGAGAGTGTCAGAGAGTGATAGTGAGTGTCAGAGAGTGTCAGAGAGTGTCAGAGAGTGATAGAGAGTGATAGAGAGTCTCAGAGAGTGATGGAGAGTGATAGAGAGTGTCAGAGAGTGTCAGAGAGTGTCAGAGATTGATAGTGAGTGTCTGAGAGTGTCAGAGTTTGTCAGAGAGTGTCAGAGAGTGATAGAGAGTGATAGAGAGTGTCAGTGAGTGTCAGAGAGTGATAGTGAGTGTCTGAGAGTGTCATAGAGTGTCAGAGAGTGTCAGATTTTGATAGTGAGTGTCAGAGAGTGTCAGAGAGTGTCAGAGAGTGAAATAGAGTGTCAGAGAGTGTCAGAGAGTGTCAGAGAGTGATAGAGAGTTTCAGAGAGTGCCAGAGAGTGTCAGAGAGTGATAGAGAGTGTCAGAGAGTGATAGAGAGTGATAGAGAGTTTCAGAGAGTGTCAGAGAGTGTCTGAGTGTGTCAGAGAGTGATGGAGTGTGTTAGAGAGTGATAGAGAGTGTCAGAGAGTGCCAGAGAGTGTCTGAGAGTGTTAGAGAGTGATAGAGAGTGATAGAGACTGTCAGAGAGTGTCAGAGAGTGATAGTGAGTGTCAGAGAGTGATGGAGTGTGATAGAGAGTGATAGAGAGTGTCAGAGAGTGTCAGAGAGTGATAGAGATTGTCAGAGAGTGTCAGAGAGTGTCAGAGAGTGATGGTGAGTGATAGTGAGTGTCAGAGAATGTCAGAGAATGATAGAGAGTGTCAGAGAGTGTCAGAGAGTGTCAGAGAGTGATAGAGAGTGATAGAGAGTTTCAGAGAGTGTCAGAGAGTGTCAGAGAGTGATAGTGAGTGTCTGAGAGTGTCAGAGAGTGTCAGAGAGTGATAGTGAGTGTCAGAGAGTGTCAGAGAGTGTCAGAGAGTGATAGAGAGTGTCAGAGAGTGTCAGAGAGTGTCACAGAGTGATAGAGAATTTCAGAGAGTGCCAGAGAGTGTCAGAGAGTGATAGAGAGTGTCAGAGAGTGATAGAGACTGTCAGAGAGTGTCAGAGAGTGTCAGAGAATGTCAGAGAGTGATAGAGAGTGTCAGAGAGTGATAGAGACTGTCAGAGAGTGTCAGAGAGTGTCAGAGAGTGATGGAGAGTGATAGAGAGTGATAGAGAGTGTCAGAGAGTGTCAGAGAGTGATAGAGAGTGTCAGAGAGTGTCAGAGAGTGTCAGAGAGTGATGGAGAGTGATAGAGAGTGATAGAGAGTGTCAGAGAGTGTCAGAGAGTGATAGAGACTGTCAGAGAGTGTCAGAGAGTGTCAGAGAATGTCAGAGAGTGATAGAGAGTGTCAGAGAGTGATAGAGACTGTCAGAGAGTGTCAGAGAGTGTCAGAGAGTGATGGAGAGTGATAGAGAGTGATAGAGAGTGTCAGAGAGTGTCAGAGAGTGATAGAGAGTGTCAGAGAGTGTCAGAGAGTGTCAGAGAGTGATGGAGAGTGATGGAGAGTGATAGAGAGTGTCAGAGAGTGTCAGAGAGTGATGGAGAGTGATAGAGAGTGATAGAGAGTGTCAGAGAGTGTCAGAGAGTGATGGAGAGTGTCAGAGAGTGATGGAGAGTGATAGAGAGTGATAGAGAGTGTCAGAGAGTGTCAGAGAGTGATAGAGAGTGTCAGAGAGTGTCAGAGAGTGATAGTGAGTGTCTGAGAGTGTCAGAGAGTGATAGAGAGTGATAGAGAGTTTCAGAGAGTGCCAGAGAGTGTCTGAGAGTGTCAGAGAGTGATAGAGTGTGATAGAGACTGTCAGAGAGTGTCAGAGAGTGTCAGAGAGTAATAGTGAGTGTCTGAGAGTGTCAGAGAGTGTCAGAGAGTGATAGTGAGTGTCTGAGAGTGTCTGAGAGTGTCAGAGAATGTCAGAGATTGATAGAGAGTGATAGAGAGTTTCAGAGAGTGCCAGAGAGTGTCTGAGAGTGTCAGAGAGTGATAGAGAGTGATAGAGACTGTCAGAGAGTGTCAGAGAGTAATAGTGAGTGTCTGAGAGTGTCAGAGAGTGTCAGAGAGTGATAGTGAGTGTCTGAGAGTGTCAGAGAGTGTCAGAGAGTGATGGAGAGTGTCAGAGAGTGATAGAGAGTGTCAGAAAGTGATAGAGAGTGATAGAGACTGTCAGAGAGTGTCAGAGAGAGTCAGAGAGTAAAAGTGAGTGTCTGAGAGTGTCAGAGAGTGTCAGAGAGTGACAGTGAGTGTCTGAGAGTGTCAGAGAGTGTCAGAGAGTGATAGAGAGTGATAGAGAGTTTCAGAGAGTGCCAGAGAGTGTCTGAGAGTGTCAGAGAGTGATATAGAGTGATAGAGAGTGTCAGAGAGTGTCAGAGAGTTTCAGAGAGTAATAGTGAGTGTCTGAGAGTGTCAGAGAGTGTCAGAGAGTGATAGTGTGTGTCTGAGAGTGTCAGAGAGTGTCAGAGAGAGATGGAGAGTGATAGAGTGTGATAGAGAGTGTCAGAGAGTGTCAGAGAGTGATATAGAGTGTCAGAGATTGTCAGAGAGTGTCAGAGAGTGATAGTGAGAGTCTGAGAGTGTCAGAGAGTGTCAGAGAGTGATGGAGAGTGATAGAGAGTGATAGAGAGTGTCAGAGAGTGTCAGAGAGTGATAGAGAGTGTCAGAGATTGTCAGAGAGTGTCAGAGAGTGATAGTGAGTGTCTGAGAGTGTCAGAGAGTGATATAGAGTGTCAGAGAGTGATATAGAGTGTCAGAGATTGTCAGAGAGTGTCAGAGAGTGATAGTGAGAGTCTGAGAGTGTCAGAGAGTGTCAGAGAGTGATGGAGAGTGATAGAGAGTGATAGAGAGTGTCAGAGAGTGTCAGAGAGTGATAGAGAGTGTCAGAGATTGTCAGAGAGTGTCAGAGAGTGATAGTGAGTGTCTGAGAGTGTCAGAGAGTGTCAGAGAGTGATGGAGAGTGATAGAGAGTTTTAGAGAGTGTCAGAGAGTGTCAGAGAGTGATAGAGAGTGATAGAGAGTGTCAGAGAGTGTCAGAGAGTGTCAGAGAGTGATAGTGAGTGTCAGAGAGTGTCAGAGAGTGTCAGAGAGTGATAGAGAGTGTCAGAGAGTGTCAGAAAGTGATAGAGAGTGATAGAGAGATTCAGAGAGTGATAGAGAGTGTCCGAGATTGTCAGAGAGTGTCAGAGAGTGATAGTGAGTGCCTGAGAGTGTCAGAGAGTGTCAGAGAGTGATGGAGAGTGATAGAGAGTGATAGAGAGTGTCAGAGAGTGTCAGAGAGTGATAGAGAGTGATAGAGAGTGTCAGAGGAGTGTCAGAGAGTGTCAGAGAGTGATAGTGAGTGTCAGAGAGTGTCAGAGAGTGTCAGAGAGTGATAGAGAGTGTCAGAGATTGTCAGAAAGTGATAGAGAGTGATAGAGAGATTCAGAGAGTGCCAGAGAGTGTCTGAGAGTGTCAGAGAGTGAAAGAGAGTGATAGTGACTGTCAGAGAGTGTCAGAGAGTGATAGTGAGTGTCTGAGAGTGTCAGAGAGTGTCAGAGAGTGATAATGAGTGTCAGAGAGTGTCAGAGAGTGTCAGAGAGTGATAGAGAGTGTCAGAGAGTGTCAGAGAGTGTCAGAGAGTGTCAGAGAGTGATAGAGAGTTTCAGAGAGTGCCAGAGAGTGTCAGAGAGTGATTGAGAGTGTCAGAGAGAGATAGAGACTGTCCGAGTGTGTCAGAGAGTGTCAGAGATTGTCAGAGAGTGATAGAGAGTGATAGAGAGTTTCAGAGAGTGTCAGAGAGTGTCTGAGAGTGTCAGAGAGTGATGGAGAGTGATAGTGAGTGTCAGAGAGTGATGGAGAGTGATAGTGAGTGTCTGAGAGTGTCAGATAGTGTCAGAGAGTGATAGAGAGTGATAGAGAGTTTCAGAGAGTGCCAGAGAGTGTCTGAGAGTGTCAGAGAGTGATTGAGAGTTATAGAGACTGTCAGAGAGTGTCAGAGAGTGTCAGAGAGTGATAGTGAGTGTCTGAGAGTGTCAGAGTGTGTCAGAGAGTGATAGTGAGTGTCTGAGACTGTCAGAGAGTGATGGAGAGTGATAGAGAGTGATAGAGAGTGATAGAGAGTGTCAGAGAGTGTCACAGAGTGATAGAGAATTTCAGAGAGTGCCAGAGAGTGTCAGAGAGTGATAGAGAGTGTCAGAGAGTGATAGAGACTGTCAGAGAGTGTCAGAGAGTGTCAGAGAATGTCAGAGAGTGATAGAGAGTGTCAGAGAGTGATAGAGACTGTCAGAGAGTGTCAGAGAGTGTCAGAGAGTGATGGAGAGTGATAGAGAGTGATAGAGAGTGTCAGAGAGTGTCAGAGAGTGATAGAGAGTGTCAGAGAGTGTCAGAGAGTGTCAGAGAGTGATGGAGAGTGATAGAGAGTGATAGAGAGTGTCAGAGAGTGTCAGAGAGTGATAGAGACTGTCAGAGAGTGTCAGAGAGTGTCAGAGAATGTCAGAGAGTGATAGAGAGTGTCAGAGAGTGATAGAGACTGTCAGAGAGTGTCAGAGAGTGTCAGAGAGTGATGGAGAGTGATAGAGAGTGATAGAGAGTGTCAGAGAGTGTCAGAGAGTGATAGAGAGTGTCAGAGAGTGTCAGAGAGTGTCAGAGAGTGATGGAGAGTGATAGAGAGTGATAGAGAGTGTCAGAGAGTGTCAGAGAGTGATGGAGAGTGATAGAGAGTGATAGAGAGTGTCAGAGAGTGTCAGAGAGTGATGGAGAGTGTCAGAGAGTGATGGAGAGTGATAGAGAGTGATAGAGAGTGTCAGAGAGTGTCAGAGAGTGATAGAGAGTGTCAGAGAGTGTCAGAGAGTGATAGTGAGTGTCTGAGAGTGTCAGAGAGTGATAGAGAGTGATAGAGAGTTTCAGAGAGTGCCAGAGAGTGTCTGAGAGTGTCAGAGAGTGATAGAGAGTGATAGAGACTGTCAGAGAGTGTCAGAGAGTGTCAGAGAGTAATAGTGAGTGTCTGAGAGTGTCAGAGAGTGTCAGAGAGTGATA
This sequence comes from Heterodontus francisci, assembly GCF_036365525.1. Classification (NCBI taxonomy): domain Eukaryota; kingdom Metazoa; phylum Chordata; class Chondrichthyes; order Heterodontiformes; family Heterodontidae; genus Heterodontus; species Heterodontus francisci. The sequence goes on along the minus strand of NW_027140217.1, from coordinate 1,328,785 downwards.
GTGAGTGTCTGAGAGTGTCAGAGAATGTCAGAGAGTGATAGAGAGTGATAGAGAGTTTCAGAGAGTGCCAGAGAGTGTCTGAGAGTGTCAGAGAGTGATAGAGAGTGATAGAGACTGTCAGAGAGTGTCAGAGAGTGTCAGAGAGTAATAGTGAGTGTCTGAGAGTGTCAGAGAGTGTCAGAGAGTGATAGTGAGTGTCTGAGAGTGTCAGAGAGTGTCAGAGAGTGATGGAGAGTGTCAGAGAGTGATAGAGAGTGTCAGAAAGTGATAGAGAGTGATAGAGACTGTCAGAGAGTGTCAGAGAGAGTCAGAGAGTAATAGTGAGTGTCTGAGAGTGTCAGAGAGTGTCAGAGAGTGACAGTGAGTGTCTGAGAGTGTCAGAGAGTGTCAGAGAGTGATAGAGAGTGATAGAGAGTTTCAGAGAGTGCCAGAGAGTGTCTGAGAGTGTCAGAGAGTGATATAGAGTGATAGAGAGTGTCAGAGAGTGTCAGAGAGTTTCAGAGAGTAATAGTGAGTGTCTGAGAGTGGCAGAGAGTGTCAGAGAGTGATAGTGTGTGTCTGAGAGTGTCAGAGAGTGTCAGAGAGAGATGGAGAGTGATAGAGTGTGATAGAGAGTGTCAGAGAGTGTCAGAGAGTGATATAGAGTGTCAGAGATTGTCAGAGAGTGTCAGAGAGTGATAGTGAGAGTCTGAGAGTGTCAGAGAGTGTCAGAGAGTGATGGAGAGTGATAGAGTGTGATAGAGAGTGTCAGAGAGTGTCAGAGAGTGATAGAGAGTGTCAGAGATTGTCAGAGAGTGTCAGAGAGTGATAGTGAGTGTCTGAGAGTGTCAGAGAGTGTCAGAGAGTGATGGAGAGTGATAGAGAGTTTTAGAGAGTGTCAGAGAGTGTCAGAGAGTGATAGAGAGTGATAGAGAGTGTCAGAGAGTGTCAGAGAGTGTCAGAGAGTGATAGTGAGTGTCAGAGAGTGACAGAGAGTGTCAGAGAGTGATAGAGAGTGTCAGAGAGTGTCAGAAAGTGATAGAGAGTGATAGAGACATTCAGAGAGTGATAGAGAGTGTCCGAGATTGTCAGAGAGTGTCAGAGAGTGATAGTGAGTGTCTGAGAGTGTCAGAGAGTGTCAGAGAGTGATGGAGAGTGATAGAGAGTGATAGAGAGTGTCAGAGAGTGTCAGAGAGTGATAGAGAGTGATAGAGAGTGTCAGAGGAGTGTCAGAGAGTGTCAGAGAGTGATAGTGAGTGTCAGAGAGTGTCAGAGAGTGTCAGAGAGTGATAGAGAGTGTCAGAGATTGTCAGAAAGTGATAGAGAGTGATAGAGAGATTCAGAGAGTGCCAGAGAGTGTCTGAGAGTGTCAGAGAGTGAAAGAGAGTGATAGTGACTGTCAGAGAGTGTCAGAGAGTGATAGTGAGTGTCTGAGAGTGTCAGAGAGTGTCAGAGAGTGATAATGAGTGTCAGAGAGTGTCAGAGAGTGTCAGAGAGTGATAGAGAGTGTCAGAGAGTGTCAGAGAGTGTCAGAGAGTGTCAGAGAGTGATAGAGAGTTTCAGAGAGTGCCAGAGAGTGTCAGAGAGTGATTGAGAGTGTCAGAGAGAGATAGAGACTGTCCGAGTGTGTCAGAGAGTGTCAGAGATTGTCAGAGAGTGATAGAGAGTGATAGAGAGTTTCAGAGAGTGTCAGAGAGTGTCTGAGAGTGTCAGAGAGTGATGGAGAGTGATAGTGAGTGTCAGAGAGTGATGGAGAGTGATAGTGAGTGTCTGAGAGTGTCAGATAGTGTCAGAGAGTGATAGAGAGTGATAGAGAGTTTCAGAGAGTGCCAGAGAGTGTCTGAGAGTGTCAGAGAGTGATTGAGAGTTATAGAGACTGTCAGAGAGTGTCAGAGAGTGTCAGAGAGTGATAGTGAGTGTCTGAGAGTGTCAGCGTGTGTCAGAGAGTGATAGTGAGTGTCTGAGACTGTCAGAGAGTGATGGAGAGTGATAGAGAGTGATAGAGAGTGATAGAGAGTGTCAGAGAGTGTCAGAGAGTGATAGAGAGTGTCAGAGATTGTCAGAGAGTGTCAGAGAGTGATAGAGAGTGTCAGAGAGTGATAGAGAGTGATAGAGACTGTCAGAGATTGTCAGAGAGTGTCAGAGAGTGATAGTGAGTGTCAGAGAGTGTCAGAGAGTGATAGAGAGTGTCAGAGATTGTCAGAGAGTGTCAGAGAGTGATAGAGAGTGTCAGAGAGTGATAGAGAGTGATAGAGACTGTCAGAGATTGTCAGAGAGTGTCAGAGAGTGATAGTGAGTGTCAGAGAGTGTCAGAGAGTGATAGTGAGTGTCTGAGAGTGTCAGAGAGTGTCAGAGAGTGATAGTGAGTGTCAGAGAGTGTCAGAGAGTGATAGTGAGTGTCTGAGAGTGTCAGAGTGTGTCAGAGAGTGATGGAGAGTGATAGAGAGTGATAGAGAGTGTCAGAGAGTGTCAGAGAGTGATAGAGAGAGTGATAGAGATTGATAGAGAGTGTCAGAGAGTGTCAGAGAGTGATAGTGAGTGTCAGAGAGTGTCAGAGAGTGATAGAGAGTGATAGAGAGTGTCAGAGAGTGTCAGAGAGTGATAGAGAGTGTCAGAGAGTGTCAGAGAGTGATAGAGAGTGATAGAAAGTTTCAGAGAGTGCCAGAGAGTGTCTGAGTGTGTCAGAGAGTGGTAGAGAGTGATAGAGAGTGTCAGAGAGTGTCAGAGAGTGATAGAGAGTGATAGAGAGTGTCAGAGAGTGTCAGAGAGTGTCAGAGAGTGATAGAGAGTGTCAGAGAGTGATTGAGAGTGATAGAGACTGTCAGAGAGTGTCAGAGAGTGTCAGAGAGTGATAGAGAGTGATAGTGAGATTCAGAGAGTGTCAGAGAGTGTCTGAGAGTGTCAGTGAGTGATGGAGAGTGATGGAGAGTGATAGAGAGTATAGAGAGTGTCAGAGAGTGATAGAGAGTGATAGAGACTGTCAGAGAGTGTCAGAGAGTGTCTGAGAGTGTCAGAGAGTGATGGAGAGTGATAGAGAGTGTCAGAGAGTGATGGAGAGTGATAGAGAGTGATAGAGAGTGTCAGAGAGTGATAGAGAGTGATAGAGACTGTCAGAGAGTGTCAGAGAGTGTCTGAGAGTGTCAGAGAGTGATGGAGAGTGATAGAGAGTGTCAGAGAGTGATGGAGAGTGATAGAGAGTGATAGAGAGTGTCAGAGAGTGTCAGAGAGTGATAGAGAGTGATAGAGAGTGTCAGAGAGTGTCAGAGAGTGTCAGAGAGTGATAGTGAGTGTCTGAGAGTGTCAGAGAGTGTCAGAGAGTGATGGAGAGTGATAGAGAGTAATAGAGAGTGTCAGAGAGTGTCAGAGAGTGATAGAGAGTGATGGAGAGTGTCAGAGAGTGTCAGAGAGCGTCAGAGAGTGATAGTGAGTGTCTGAGAGTGTCAGAGAGTGTCAGAGAGTGATGGAGAGTGATAGAGAGTAATAGAGAGTGTCAGAGAGTGTCAGAGAGTGATAGAGAGTGATGGAGAGTGTCAGAGAGTGTCAGAGAGCGTCAGAGAGTGATAGTGAGTGTCTGAGAATGTCAGAGAGTGTCAGAGAGTGATAGTGAGTGTCAGAGAGTGTCAGAGAGTGTCAGAGAGTGATAGAGAGTGTCAGAGACTGTCAGAGAGTGTCAGAGAGTGATAGAGAGTTTCAGAGAGTGCCAGAGAGTGTCAGAGAGTGTCAGAGAGTGTCAGAGCGCGATAGAGAGTGATAGAGAGTGTCAGACAGTGTCAGAGAGTGATAGTGAGTGTCAGAGAGTGTCAGAGAGTGTCAGAGAGTGATAGAGAGTGTCAGAGAGTGTCAGAGAGTGATAGAGAGTGATAGAGAGTTTCAGAGAGTGCCAGAGAGTGTCAGAGAGTGATAGAGAGTGATAGAGACTGTCAGAGAGTGTCAGAGAGTGATAGAGAGTGTCAGAGAGTGTCAGAGAGTGATAGTGAGTGTCAGAGAGTGTCAGAGAGTGATAGAGAGTGATAGAGAGTTTCAGAGAGTGTCAGAGAGTGTCAGAGAGTGATAGAGAGTGATAGAGAGTGATAGAGAGTGTCAGAGAGTGTCAGAGAGTGATAGAGAGTGTCAGAGAGTGTCAGAGAGTGATAGAGAGTGATAGAGAGTTTCAGAGAGTGCCAGAGAGTGTCAGAGAGTGATAGAGAGAGATAGAGACTGTCAGAGAGTGTCAGAGAGTGATAGAGAGTGTCAGAGAGTGTCAGAGAGTGATAGTGAGTGTCAGAGAGTGTCAGAGAGTGTCAGAGAGTGATAGAGAGTGATAGAGACTGTCAGAGAGTGTCAGAGAGTGTCTGAGAGTGTCAGAGAGTGATGGAGAGTGATAGAGAGTGTCAGAGAGTGATGGAGAGTGATAGAGAGTGATAGAGAGTGTCAGAGAGTGTCAGAGAGTGATAGAGAGTGATAGAGAGTGTCAGAGAGTGTCAGAGAGTGTCAGAGAGTGATAGTGAGTGTCTGAGAGTGTCAGAGAGTGTCAGAGAGTGATGGAGAGTGATAGAGAGTAATAGAGAGTGTCAGAGAGTGTCAGAGAGTGATAGAGAGTGATGGAGAGTGTCAGAGAGTGTCAGAGAGCGTCAGAGAGTGATAGTGAGTGTCTGAGAATGTCAGAGAGTGTCAGAGAGTGATAGTGAGTGTCAGAGTGTGTCAGAGAGTGTCAGAGAGTGATAGAGAGTGTCAGAGACTGTCAGAGAGTGTCAGAGAGTGATAGAGAGTTTCAGAGAGTGCCAGAGAGTGTCAGAGAGTGTCAGAGCGCGATAGAGAGTGATAGAGAGTGTCAGACAGTGTCAGAGAGTGATAGTGAGTGTCAGAGAGTGTCAGAGAGTGTCAGAGAGTGATAGAGAGTGTCAGAGAGTGTCAGAGAGTGATAGAGAGTGATAGAGAGTTTCAGAGAGTGCCAGAGAGTGTCAGAGAGTGATAGAGAGTGATAGAGACTGTCAGAGAGTGTCAGAGAGTGATAGAGAGTGTCAGAGAGTGTCAGAGAGTGATAGTGAGTGTCAGAGAGTGTCAGAGAGTGATAGAGAGTGATAGAGAGTGATAGAGAGTGTCAGAGAGTGTCAGAGAGTGATAGAGAGTGATAGAGAGTGATAGAGAGTGTCAGAGAGTGTCAGAGAGTGTCAGAGAGTGATAGTAAGTGTCAGAGAGTGTCAGAGACTGATAGAGAGTGTCAGAGAGTGTCAGAGAGTGATAGAGTGTGATAGAGAGTGTCAGAGAGTGTCAGAGAGTGATAGAGAGTGTCAGAGAGTGATAGAGAGTGATAGAGACTGTCAGAGAGTGTCAGAGAGTGATGGAGAGTGATGGAGAGTGATGGAGAGTGTCAGAGAGTGATAGAGAGTGTCAGAGAGTGATAGAGAGTGATAGAGACTGTCAGAGAGTGTCAGAGAGTGTCTGAGATTGTCAGAGAGTGATGGAGAGTGATGGAGAGTGATAGAGAGTGTCAGAGAGTGATAGAGAGTGATCGAGAGTGTCAGAGATTGATCGAGAGTGTCAGAGAGTGTCAGAGAGTGATAGAGAGTGATAGTAAGTGTCAGAGAGTGTCAGAGAGTGTCAGAGAGTGATAGAGAGTGTTAGAGAGTGTCAGAGAGTGATAGAGTGTGATAGAGAGTGTCAGAGAGTGTCAGAGAGTGATAGAGAGTGATAGAGAGTTTCAGAGAGTGCCAGAGAGTGTCAGAGAGTGATAGAGAGTGATAGAGACTGTCAGAGAGTGTCAGAGAGTGATAGAGAGTGTCAGAGAGTGTCAGAGAGTGATAGTGAGTGTCAGAGTGTGTCAGAGAGTGATAGAGAGTGATAGAGAGTTTCAGAGAGTGTCAGAGAGTGTCTGAGAGTGTCAGAGTGTGAAGGAGAGTGAAAGAGAGTGATAGAGAGTGTCAGAGAGTGTCAGAGAGTGATAGAGAGTGATAGAGAGTGATAGAGAGTGTCAGAGAGTGTCAGAGAGTGTAAGAGAGTGATAGTAAGTGTCAGAGAGTGTCAGAGAGTGATAGAGAGTGTCAGAGAGTGTCAGAGAGTGATAGAGTGTGATAGAGAGTGTCAGAGAGTGTCAGAGAGTGATAGAGAGTGTCAGAGAGTGATAGAGAGTGATAGAGACTGTCAGAGAGTGTCAGAGAGTGATGGAGAGTGATGGAGAGTGATCGAGAGTGTCAGAGAGTGATAGAGAGTGTCAGAGAGTGATAGAGAGTGATAGAGACTGTCAGAGAGTGTCAGAGAGTGTCTGAGAGTGTCAGAGAGTGATGGAGAGTGATGGAGAGTGATAGAGAGTGTCAGAGAGTGATAGAGAGTGATCGAGAGTGTCAGAGATTGATCGAGAGTGTCAGAGAGTGTCAGAGAGTGATAGAGAGTGATAGTAAGTGTCAGAGAGTGTCAGAGAGTGTCAGAGAGTGATAGAGAGTGTCAGAGAGTGTCAGAGAGTGATAGAGTGTGAAAGAGAGTGTCAGAGAGTGTCAGAGAGTGATAGAGAGTGTCAGAGAGTGATAGAGAGTGATAGAGACTGTCAGAGAGTGTCAGAGAGTGATAGAGAGTGATAGAGAGTTTCAGAGAGTGTCAGAGAGTGTCTGAGAGTGTCAGAGAGTGATGGAGAGTGATGGAGAGTGATAGAGAGTGATAGAGAGTGTCAGAGAGTGATAGAGAGTGATAGAGACTGTCAGAGAGTGTCAGAGAGTGTCTGAGAGTGTCAGTGAGTGATGGAGAGTGATAGAGAGTGTCAGAGAGTGATGGAGAGTGATAGAGAGTGATCGAGAGTGTCAGAGAGTGTCAGAGAGTGATATAGAGTGATAGAGAGTGTCAGAGAGTGTCAGAGAATGTCAGAGAGTGATAGTGAGTGTCTGAGAGTGTCAGAGAGTGTCAGAGAGTGATAGAGAGTGTCAGAGAGTGATTGAGAGTGATAGAGACTGTCAGAGAGTGTCAGAGAGTGTCAGAGAGTGATAGAGAGTGATAGTGAGATTCAGAGAGTGTCAGAGAGTGTCTGAGAGTGTCAGTGAGTGATGGAGAGTGATGGAGAGTGATGGAGAGTATAGAGAGTGTCAGAGAGTGATAGAGAGTGATAGAGACTGTCAGAGAGTGTCAGAGAGTGTCTGAGAGTGTCAGAGAGTGATGGAGAGTGATAGAGAGTGTCAGAGAGTGATGGAGAGTGATAGAGAGTGATAGAGAGTGTCAGAGAGTGATAGAGAGTGATAGAGACTGTCAGAGAGTGTCAGAGAGTGTCTGAGAGTGTCAGAGAGTGATGGAGAGTGATAGAGAGTGTCAGAGAGTGATGGAGAGTGATAGAGAGTGATAGAGAGTGTCAGAGAGTGTCAGAGAGTGATAGAGAGTGATAGAGAGTGTCAGAGAGTGTCAGAGAGTGATTGAGAGTGATAGAGACTGTCAGAGAGTGTCAGAGAGTGTCAGAGAGTGATAGAGAGTGATAGTGAGATTCAGAGAGTGTCAGAGAGTGTCTGAGAGTGTCAGTGAGTGATGGAGAGTGATGGAGAGTGATAGAGAGTATAGAGAGTGTCAGAGAGTGATAGAGAGTGATAGAGACTGTCAGAGAGTGTCAGAGAGTGTCTGAGAGTGTCAGAGAGTGATGGAGAGTGATAGAGAGTGTCAGAGAGTGATGGAGAGTGATAGAGAGTGATAGAGAGTGTCAGAGAGTGATAGAGAGTGATAGAGACTGTCAGAGAGTGTCAGAGAGTGTCTGAGAGTGTCAGAGAGTGATGGAGAGTGATAGAGAGTGTCAGAGAGTGATGGAGAGTGATAGAGAGTGATAGAGAGTGTCAGAGAGTGTCAGAGAGTGATAGAGAGTGATAGAGAGTGTCAGAGAGTGTCAGAGAGTGTCAGAGAGTGATAGTGAGTGTCTGAGAGTGTCAGAGAGTGTCAGAGAGTGATGGAGAGTGATAGAGAGTAATAGAGAGTGTCAGAGAGTGTCAGAGAGTGATAGAGAGTGATGGAGAGTGTCAGAGAGTGTCAGAGAGCGTCAGAGAGTGATAGTGAGTGTCTGAGAGTGTCAGAGAGTGTCAGAGAGTGATGGAGAGTGATAGAGAGTAATAGAGAGTGTCAGAGAGTGTCAGAGAGTGATAGAGAGTGATGGAGAGTGTCAGAGAGTGTCAGAGAGCGTCAGAGAGTGATAGTGAGTGTCTGAGAGTGTCAGAGAGTGTCAGAGAGTGATAGTGAGTGTCAGAGAGTGTCAGAGATTGTCAGAGAGTGATAGAGAGTGTCAGAGACTGTCAGAGAGTGTCAGAGAGTGATAGAGAGTTTCAGAGAGTGCCAGAGAGTGTCACAGAGTGTCAGAGAGTGTCAGAGCGCGATAGAGAGTGATAGAGAGTGTCAGACAGTGTCAGAGAGTGATAGTGAGTGTCAGAGAGTGTCAGAGAGTGTCAGAGAGTGATAGAGAGTGTCAGACAGTGTCAGAGAGTGATAGAGAGTGATAGAGAGTTTCAGAGAGTGCCAGAGAGTGTCAGAGAGTGATAGAGAGTGATAGAGACTGTCAGAGAGTGTCAGAGAGTGTCAGAGAGTGATAGAGAGTTTCAGAGAGTGTCAGAGAGTGATAGAGAGTGTCAGAGAGTGTCAGAGAGTGATAGAGAGTGATAGAGAGTGATAGAGAGTGTCAGAGAGTGTCAGAGAGTGTCAGAGAGTGATAGTAAGTGTCAGAGAGTGTCTGAGAGTGTCACAGTGTGAAGGAGAGTGAAAGAGAGTGATAGAGAGTGTCAGAGAGTGTCAGAGAGTGATAGAGAGTGATAGAGAGTGATAGAGAGTGTCAGAGAGTGTCAGAGAGTGTCAGAGAGTGATAGTAAGTGTCAGAGAGTGTCAGAGAGTGATTGAGAGTGTCAGAGAGTGTCAGAGAGTGATAGAGTGTGATAGAGAGTGTCAGAGAGTGTCAGAGAGTGATAGAGAGTGTCAGAGAGTGATAGAGAGTGATAGAGACTGTCAGAGAGTGTCAGAGAGTGATGGAGAGTGATGGAGAGTGATGGAGAGTGTCAGAGAGTGATAGAGAGTGTCAGAGAGTGATAGAGAGTGATAGAGACTGTCAGAGAGTGTCAGAGAGTGTCTGAGAGTGTCAGAGAGTGATGGAGAGTGATGGAGAGTGATAGAGAGTGTCAGAGAGTGATAGAGAGTGATCGAGAGTGTCAGAGAGTGATCGAGAGTGTCAGAGAGTGTCAGAGAGTGATAGAGAGTGATAGTAAGTGTCAGAGAGTGTCAGAGAGTGTCAGAGAGTGATAGAGAGTGTCAGAGAGTGTCAGAGAGTGATAGAGTGTGATCGAGAGTGTCAGAGAGTGTCAGAGAGTGATAGAGAGTGTCAGAGAGTGATAGAGAGTGATAGAGACTGTCAGAGAGTGTCAGAGAGTGATAGAGAGTGATAGAGAGTTTCAGAGAGTGTCAGAGAGTATCTGAGAGTGTCAGAGAGTGATGGAGAGTGATGGAGAGTGATAGAGAGTGATAGAGAGTGTCAGAGAGTGATAGAGAGTGATAGAGACTGTCAGAGAGTGTCAGAGAGTGTCTGAGAGTGTCAGAGAGTGATGGAGAGTGATAGAGAGTGTCAGAGAGTGATGGAGAGTGATAGAGAGTGTCAGAGAGTGTCAGAGAGTGTCAGAGAGTGATAGAGAGTGATAGAGAGTGTCAGAGAGTGTCAGAGAATGTCAGAGAGTGATAGTGAGTGTCTGAGAGTGTCAGAGAGTGATGGAGAGTGATAGAGAGTGTCAGAGAGTGATGGAGAGTGATAGAGAGTGATAGAGAGTGTCAGAGAGTGTCAGAGAGTGATAGAGAGTGATAGAGAGTGTCAGAGAATGTCAGAGAGTGATAGTGAGTGTCTCAGAGTGTCAGAGAGTGTCAGAGAGTGATAGAGAGTGTCAGAGAGTGTCAGAGAGTGATAGAGAGTGATAGAGAGTTTCAGAGAGTTTCAGAGAGTGCCAGAGAGTGTCTGAGAGTGTCAGAGAGTGATAGAGAGTGATAGAGACTGTCAGAGAGTGTCAGAGAGTGTCAGCGAGTGATAGAGAGTGTCAGAGAGTGTCAGAGAGTGATAGTGAGTGTCAGAGAGTGTCAGAGAGTGTCAGAGAGTGATAGAGAGTGTCAGAGAGTGTCAGAGAGTGATAGAGAGTGATAGAGAGTTTCAGAGAGTGCCAGAGAGTGTCTGAGAGTGTCAGAGAGTGTCAGAGAGTGATAGTGAGTGTCTGAGAGTGTCAGAGAGTGATATTGAGTGTCAGAGAGTGATGGAGAGTGATGGAGAGTGATAGAGAGTGATAGAGAGTGTCAGAGAGTGATAGAGAGTGATAGAGACTGTCAGAGAGTGTCAGAGAGTGTCTGAGAGTGTCAGAGAGTGATGGAGAGTGATAGAGAGTGTCAGAGAGTGATGGAGAGTGATAGAGAGTGATCGAGAGTGTCAGAGAGTGTCAGAGAGTGATAGAGAGTGATAGAGAGTGTCAGAGAGTGTCAGAGAATGTCAGAGAGTGATAGTGAGTGTCTGAGAGTGTCAGAGAGTGATGGAGAGTGATAGAGAGTGTCAGAGAGTGATGGAGAGTGATAGAGAGTGATAGAGAGTGTCAGAGAGTGTCAGAGAGTGATAGAGAGTGATAGAGAGTGTCAGAGAATGTCAGAGAGTGATAGTGAGTGTCTCAGAGTGTCAGAGAGTGTCAGAGAGTGATAGAGAGTGTCAGAGAGTGTCAGAGAGTGATAGAGAGTGATAGAGAGTTTCAGAGAGTTTCAGAGAGTGCCAGAGAGTGTCTGAGAGTGTCAGAGAGTGATAGAGAGTGATAGAGACTGTCAGAGAGTGTCAGAGAGTGTCAGAGAGTGATAGAGAGTGTCAGAGAGTGTCAGAGAGTGATAGTGAGTGTCTGAGAGTGTCAGAGAGTGTCAGAGAGTGATAGTGAGTGTCTGAGAGTGTCAGAGAGTGTCAGAGAGTGATAGAGAGTGATAGAGAGTTTCAGAGAGTGCCAGAGAGTGTCTGAGAGTGTCAGAGAGTGATAGTGAGTGTCTGAGAGTGTCAGAGAGTGATAGTGAGTGTCTGAGAGTGTCAGAGAGTGATAGTGAGTGTCTGAGAGTGTCAGAGAGTGATAGTGAGTGTCTGAGAGTGTCAGAGAGTGATAGTGAGTGTCTGAGAGTGTCAGAGAGTGTCAGAGAGTTATAGTGAGTGTCTGAGAGTGTCAGAGAGTGATAGTGAGTGTCTGAGAGTGTCAGAGAGTGATAGAGAGTGTCAGAGAGTGATAGTGAGTGTCTGAGAGTGTCAGAGAGTGATAGTGAGTGTCTGAGAGTGTCAGAGAGTGATAGAGAGTGATAGAGACTGTCAGAGAGTGTCAGAGAGTGATAGTGAGTGTCTGAGAGTGTCTGAGAGTGTCAGAGAGTGATAGTGAGTGTCTGAGAGTGTCTGAGAGTGTCAGAGAGTGATAGTGAGTGTCTGAGAGTGTCTGAGAGTGTCAGAGAGTGATAGTGAGTGTCTGAGAGTGTCTGAGAGTGTCAGAGAGTGATAGTGAGTGTCTGAGAGTGTCTGAGAGTGTCTGAGAGTGTCAGAGAGTGTCAGAGAGTGATAGTGAGTGTCTGAGAGTGTCAGAGAGTGTCAGAGAGTGATAGTGAGTGTCTGAGAGTGTCTGAGAGTGTCAGAGAGTGATAGTGAGTGTCTGAGAGTGTCTGAGAGTGTCTGAGAGTGTCAGAGAGTGATAGTGAGTGTCTGAGAGTGTCTGAGAGTGTCAGAGAGTGATAGTGAGTGTCTGAGAGTGTCTGAGAGTGTCAGAGAGTGATAGTGAGTGTCTGAGAGTGTCAGAGAGTGTCAGAGAGTGATAGAGAGTGATAGAGAGTTTCAGAGAGTGCCAGAGAGTGTCTGAGAGTGTCAGAGAGTGATAGTGAGTGTCTGAGAGTGTCAGAGAGTGATAGTGAGTGTCTGAGAGTGTCAGAGAGTGATAGTGAATGTCTGAGAGTGTCAGAGAGTGATAGTGAGTGTCTGAGAGTGTCAGAGAGTGATAGAGAGTGATAGAGACTGTCAGAGAGTGTATGAGAGTGTCAGAGAGTGATAGTGAGTGTCTGAGAGTGTCAGAGAGTGATAGAGAGTGATAGAGACTGTCAGAGAGTGTCAGAGAGTGTCAGAGAGTGATAGTGAGTGTCTGAGAGTGTCAGAGAGTGATAGTGAGTGTCTGAGAGTGTCTGAGAGTGTCAGAGAGTGATAGTGAGTGTCTGAGAGTGTCTGAGAGTGTCAGAGAGTGATAGTGAGTGTCTGAGAGTGTCAGAGAGTGTCAGAGAGTGATAGTGAGTGTCTGAGAGTGTCAGAGAGTGTCAGAGAGTGATAGAGAGTGATAGAGAGTTTCAGAGAGTGCCAGAGAGTGTCTGAGAGTGTCAGAGAGTGTCAGAGAGTGATAGAGAGTGATAGAGAGTTTCAGAGAGTGCCAGAGAGTGTCTGAGAGTGTCAGAGAGTGATAGTGAGTGTCTGAGAGTGTCAGAGAGTGTCAGAGAGTGATAGAGAGTGATAGAGAGTTTCAGAGAGTGCCAGAGAGTGTCTGAGAGTGTCAGAGAGTGTCAGAGAGTGATAGAGAGTGATAGAGAGTTTCAGAGAGTGCCAGAGAGTGTCTGAGAGTGTCAGAGAGTGTCAGAGAGTGATAGAGAGTGATAGAGAGTTTCAGAGAGTGCCAGAGAGTGTCTGAGAGTGTCAGAGAGTGATAGTGAGTGTCTGAGAGTGTCAGAGAGTGATAGTGAGTGTCTGAGAGTGTCAGAGAGTGATAGTGAGTGTCTGAGAGTGTCAGAGAGTGATAGTGAGTGTCTGAGAGTGTCAGAGAGTGATAGTGAGTGTCTGAGAGTGTCAGAGAGTGTCAGAGAGTTATAGTGAGTGTCTGAGAGTGTCAGAGAGTGATAGTGAGTGTCTGAGAGTGTCAGAGAGTGATAGAGAGTGTCAGAGAGTGATAGTGAGTGTCTGAGAGAGTCAGAGAGTGATAGTGAGTGTCTGAGAGTGTCAGAGAGTGATAGTGAGTGTCTGAGAGTGTCAGAGAGTGTCAGAGAGTGATAGTGAGTGTCTGAGAGAGTCAGAGAGTGATAGTGAGTGTCTGAGAGTGTCAGAGAGTGATAGAGAGTGATAGAGAGTTTCAGAGAGTGCCAGAGAGTGTCTGAGAGTGTCAGAGAGTGATAGTGAGTGTCTGAGAGTGTCAGAGAGTGTCAGAGAGTGATAGAGAGTGATAGAGAGTTTCAGAGAGTGCCAGAGAGTGTCTGAGAGTGTCAGAGAGTGTCAGAGAGTGATAGAGAGTGATAGAGAGTTTCAGAGAGTGCCAGAGAGTGTCAGAGAGTGTCAGAGAGTGATAGTGAGTGTCTGAGAGAGTCAGAGAGTGATAGTGAGTGTCTGAGAGTGTCAGAGAGTGATAGTGAGTGTCTGAGAGTGTCAGAGAGTGTCAGAGAGTGATAGTGAGTGTCTGAGAGTGTCAGAGAGTGTCAGAGAGTGATAGAGAGTGATAGAGAGTTTCAGAGAGTGCCAGAGAGTGTCTGAGAGTGTCAGAGAGTGTCAGAGAGTGATAGAGAGTGATAGAGAGTTTCAGAGAGTGCCAGAGAGTGTCTGAGAGTGACAGAGAGTGATAGTGAGTGTCTGAGAGTGTCAGAGAGTGATAGAGAGTGATAGAGACTGTCAGAGAGTGTCAGAGTGTGTCAGAGAGTGATAGTGAGTGTCTGAGAGTGTCAGAGAGTGATAGTGAGTGTCTGAGAGTGTCAGAGAGTGTCAGAGAGTGATAGAGAGTGATAGAGAGTTTCAGAGAGTGCCAGAGAGTGTCTGAGAGTGTCAGAGAGTGATAGTGAGTGTCTGAGAGTGTCAGAGAGTGTCAGAGAGTGATAGAGAGTGATAGAGAGTTTCAGAGAGTGCCAGAGAGTGTCTGAGAGTGTCAGAGAGTGTCAGAGAGTGATAGAGAGTGATAGAGAGTGTCAGAGAGTGATAGTGAGTGTCTGAGAGTGTCAGAGAGTGATAGTGAGTGTCTGAGAGTGTCAGAGAGTGTCAGAGAGTGATAGAGAGTGATAGAGAGTTTCAGAGAGTGCCAGAGAGTGTCGGAGAGTGTCAGAGAGTGTCAGAGAGTGATAGAGAGTGATAGAGAGTTTCAGAGAGTGCCAGAGAGTGTCTGAGAGTGTCAGAGAGTGTCAGAGAGTGTCAGAGAGTGTCAGAGAGTGATAGAGAGTGATAGAGAGTTTCAGAGAGTGCCAGAGAGTGTCAGAGAGTGTCAGAGAGTGATAGTGAGTGTCTGAGAGTGTCAGAGAGTGATAGTGATTGTCTGAGAGTGTCAGAGAGTGATAGTGAGTGTCTGAGAGTGTCAGAGAGTGATAGTGAGTGTCTGAGAGTGTCAGAGAGTGTCAGAGAGTTATAGTGAGTGTCTGAGAGTGTCAGAGAGTGATAGTGAGTGTCTGAGAGTGTCAGAGAGTGATAGAGAGTGTCAGAGAGTGATAGTGAGTGTCTGAGAGAGTCAGAGAGTGATAGTGAGTGTCTGAGAGTGTCAGAGAGTGATAGTGAGTGTCTGAGAGTGTCAGAGAGTGTCAGAGAGTGATAGTGAGTGTCTGAGAGAGTCAGAGAGTGATAGTGAGTGTCTGAGAGTGTCAGAGAGTGATAGTGAGTGTCTGAGAGTGTCAGAGAGTGTCAGAGAGTGATAGTGAGTGTCTGAGAGTGTCAGAGAGTGTCAGAGAGTGATAGAGAGTGATAGAGAGTTTCAGAGAGTGCCAGAGAGTGTCTGAGAGTGTCAGAGAGTGATAGTGAGTGTCTGAGAGTGTCAGAGAGTGATAGTGAGTGTCTGAGAGTGTCAGAGAGTGATAGTGAGTGTCTGAGAGTGTCAGAGAGTGATAGTGAGTGTCTGAGAGTGTCAGAGAGTGATAGTGAGTGTCTGAGAGTGTCAGAGAGTGTCAGAGAGTTATAGTGAGTGTCTGAGAGTGTCAGAGAGTGATAGTGAGTGTCTGAGAGTGTCAGAGAGTGATAGAGAGTGTCAGAGAGTGATAGTGAGTGTCTGAGAGTGTCAGAGAGTGATAGTGAGTGTCTGAGAGTGTCAGAGAGTGATAGAGAGTGATAGAGACTGTCAGAGAGTGTCAGAGAGTGATAGTGAGTGTCTGAGAGTGTCTGAGAGTGTCAGAGAGTGATAGTGAGTGTCTGAGAGTGTCTGAGAGTGTCAGAGAGTGATAGTGAGTGTCTGAGAGTGTCTGAGAGTGTCAGAGAGTGATAGTGAGTGTCTGAGAGTGTCTGAGAGTGTCAGAGAGTGATAGTGAGTGTCTGAGAGTGTCTGAGAGTGTCTGAGAGTGTCAGAGAGTGTCAGAGAGTGATAGTGAGTGTCTGAGAGTGTCTGAGAGTGTCTGAGAGTGTCAGAGAGTGTCAGAGAGTGATAGTGAGTGTCTGAGAGTGTCAGAGAGTGTCAGAGAGTGATAGTGAGTGTCTGAGAGTGTCTGAGAGTGTCAGAGAGTGATAGTGAGTGTCTGAGAGTGTCTGAGAGTGTCTGAGAGTGTCAGAGAGTGATAGTGAGTGTCTGAGAGTGTCTGAGAGTGTCAGAGAGTGATAGTGAGTGTCTGAGAGTGTCTGAGAGAGTCAGAGAGTGATAGTGAGTGTCTGAGAGTGTCAGAGAGTGTCAGAGAGTGATAGAGAGTGATAGAGAGTTTCAGAGAGTGCCAGAGAGTGTCTGAGAGTGTCAGAGAGTGATAGTGAGTGTCTGAGAGTGTCAGAGAGTGATAGTGAGTGTCTGAGAGTGTCAGAGAGTGATAGTGAATGTCTGAGAGTGTCAGAGAGTGATAGTGAGTGTCTGAGAGTGTCAGAGAGTGATAGAGAGTGATAGAGACTGTCAGAGAGTGTATGAGAGTGTCAGAGAGTGATAGTGAGTGTCTGAGAGTGTCAGAGAGTGATAGAGAGTGATAGAGACTGTCAGAGAGTGTCAGAGAGTGTCAGAGAGTGATAGTGAGTGTCTGAGAGTGTCAGAGAGTGATAGTGAGTGTCTGAGAGTGTCTGAGAGTGTCAGAGAGTGATAGTGAGTGTCTGAGAGTGTCAGAGAGTGTCAGAGAGTGATAGTGAGTGTCTGAGAGTGTCAGAGAGTGTCAGAGAGTGATAGAGAGTGATAGAGAGTTTCAGAGAGTGCCAGAGAGTGTCTGAGAGTGTCAGAGAGTGTCAGAGAGTGATAGAGAGTGATAGAGAGTTTCAGAGAGTGCCAGAGAGTGTCTGAGAGTGTCAGAGAGTGATAGTGAGTGTCTGAGAGTGTCAGAGAGTGTCAGAGAGTGATAGAGAGTGATAGAGAGTTTCAGAGAGTGCCAGAGAGTGTCTGAGAGTGTCAGAGAGTGTCAGAGAGTGATAGAGAGTGATAGAGAGTTTCAGAGAGTGCCAGAGAGTGTCTGAGAGTGTCAGAGAGTGTCAGAGAGTGATAGAGAGTGATAGAGAGTTTCAGAGAGTGCCAGAGAGTGTCTGAGAGTGTCAGAGAGTGATAGTGAGTGTCTGAGAGTGTCAGAGAGTGATAGTGAGTGTCTGAGAGTGTCAGAGAGTGATAGTGAGTGTCTGAGAGTGTCAGAGAGTGATAGTGAGTGTCTGAGAGTGTCAGAGAGTGATAGTGAGTGTCTGAGAGTGTCAGAGAGTGTCAGAGAGTTATAGTGAGTGTCTGAGAGTGTCAGAGAGTGATAGTGAGTGTCTGAGAGTGTCAGAGAGTGATAGAGAGTGTCAGAGAGTGATAGTGAGTGTCTGAGAGAGTCAGAGAGTGATAGTGAGTGTCTGAGAGTGTCAGAGAGTGATAGTGAGTGTCTGAGAGTGTCAGAGAGTGTCAGAGAGTGATAGTGAGTGTCTGAGAGAGTCAGAGAGTGATAGTGAGTGTCTGAGAGTGTCAGAGAGTGATAGAGAGTGATAGAGAGTTTCAGAGAGTGCCAGAGAGTGTCTGAGAGTGTCAGAGAGTGATAGTGAGTGTCTGAGAGTGTCAGAGAGTGTCAGAGAGTGATAGAGAGTGATAGAGAGTTTCAGAGAGTGCCAGAGAGTGTCTGAGAGTGTCAGAGAGTGTCAGAGAGTGATAGAGAGTGATAGAGAGTTTCAGAGAGTGCCAGAGAGTGTCTGAGAGTGTCAGAGAGTGTCAGAGAGTGATAGAGAGTGATAGAGAGTTTCAGAGAGTGCCAGAGAATGTCTGAGAGTGTCAGAGAGTGATAGTGAGTGTCTGAGAGTGTCAGGAGTGATAGTGAGTGTCTGAGAGTGTCAGAGAGTGTCAGAGAGTGATAGTGAGTGTCTGAGAGAGTCAGAGAGTGATAGTGAGTGTCTGAGAGTGTCAGAGAGTGATAGTGAGTGTCTGAGAGTGTCAGAGAGTGTCAGAGAGTGATAGTGAGTGTCTGAGAGTGTCAGAGAGTGATAGTGAGTGTCTGAGAGTGTCAGAGAGTGTCAGAGAGTGATAGTGAGTGTCTGAGAGTGTCAGAGAGTGTCAGAGAGTGATAGAGAGTGATAGAGAGTTTCAGAGAGTGCCAGAGAGTGTCTGAGAGTGTCAGAGAGTGATAGTGAGTGTCTGAGAGTGTCAGAGAGTGATAGTGAGTGTCTGAGAGTGTCAGAGAGTGATAGTGAGTGTCTGAGAGTGTCAGAGAGTGATAGTGAGTGTCTGAGAGTGTCAGAGAGTGATAGTGAGTGTCTGAGAGTGTCAGAGAGTGTCAGAGAGTTATAGTGAGTGTCTGAGAGTGTCAGAGAGTGATAGTGAGTGTCTGAGAGTGTCAGAGAGTGATAGAGAGTGTCAGAGAGTGATAGTGAGTGTCTGAGAGAGTCAGAGAGTGATAGTGAGTGTCTGAGAGTGTCAGAGAGTGATAGTGAGTGTCTGAGAGTGTCAGAGAGTGTCAGAGAGTGATAGTGAGTGTCTGAGAGTGTCAGAGAGTGATAGTGAGTGTCTGAGAGTGTCAGAGAGTGATAGTGAGTGTCTGAGAGTGTCAGAGAGTGATAGTGAGTGTCTGAGAGTGTCAGAGAGTGTCAGAGAGTTATAGTGAGTGTCTGAGAGTGTCAGTGAGTGATAGTGAGTGTCTGAGAGTGTCAGAGAGTGATAGAGAGTGTCAGAGAGTGATAGTGAGTGTCTGAGAGAGTCAGAGAGTGATAGTGAGTGTCTGAGAGTGTCAGAGAGTGATAGTGAGTGTCTGAGAGTGTCAGAGAGTGATAGTGAGTGTCTGAGAGTGTCAGAGAGTGTCAGAGAGTGATAGTGAGTGTCTGAGAGTGTCAGAGAGTGATAGAGAGTGATAGAGACTGTCAGAGAGTGTCAGAGAGTGATAGTGAGTGTCTGAGAGTGTCTGAGAGTGTCAGAGAGTGATAGTGAGTGTCTGAGAGTGTCTGAGAGTGTCAGAGAGTGATAGTGAGTGTCTGAGAGTGTCTGAGAGTGTCTGAGAGTGTCAGAGAGTGATAGTGAGTGTCTGAGAGTGTCTGAGAGTGTCAGAGAGTGATAGTGAGTGTCTGAGAGTGTCTGAGAGTGTCAGAGAGTGATAGTGAGTGTCTGAGAGTGTCTGAGAGTGTCTGAGAGTGTCAGAGAGTGATAGTGAGTGTCTGAGAGTGTCTGAGAGTGTCAGAGAGTGATAGTGAGTGTCTGAGAGTGTCAGAGAGTGTCAGAGAGTGATAGAGAGTGATAGAGAGTTTCAGAGAGTGCCAGAGAGTGTCTGAGAGTGTCAGAGAGTGATAGTGAGTGATAGTGAGTGTCAGAGAGTGATAGTGAGTGTCTGAGAGTGTCTGAGAGTGTCAGAGAGTGATAGTGAGTGTCTGAGAGTGTCTGAGAGTGTCAGAGAGTGATAGTGAGTGTCTGAGAGTGTCTGAGAGTGTCTGAGAGTGTCAGAGAGTCATAGTGAGTGTCTGAGAGTGTCTGAGAGTGTCAGAGAGTGATAGTGAGTGTCTGAGAGTGTCTGAGAGTGTCAGAGAGTGATAGTGAGTGTCTGAGAGTGTCTGAGAGTGTCTGAGAGTGTCAGAGAGTGATAGTGAGTGTCTGAGAGTGTCTGAGAGTGTCAGAGAGTGATAGTGAGTGTCTGAGAGTGTCAGAGAGTGTCAGAGAGTGATAGAGAGTGATAGAGAGTTTCAGAGAGTGCCAGAGAGTGTCTGAGAGTGTCAGAGAGTGATAGTGAGTGTCTGAGAGTGTCAGAGAGTGATAGTGAGTGTCTGAGAGTGTCAGAGAGTGATAGTGAGTGTCTGAGAGTGTCAGAGAGTGATAGAGAGTGATAGAGACTGTCAGAGAGTGTATGAGAGTGTCAGAGAGTGATAGTGAGTGTCTGAGAGTGTCAGAGAGTGATAGAGAGTGATAGAGACTGTCAGAGAGTGTCAGAGAGTGTCAGAGAGTGATAGTGAGTGTCTGAGAGTGTCAGAGAGTGATAGTGAGTGTCTGAGAGTGTCTGAGAGTGTCAGAGAGTGATAGTGAGTGTCTGAGAGTGTCAGAGAGTGATAGTGAGTGTCTGAGAGTGTCAGAGAGTGTCAGAGAGTGATAGTGAGTGTCAGAGAGTGATAGTGAGTGTCTGAGAGTGTCTGAGAGTGTCAGAGAGTGATAGTGAGTGTCTGAGAGTGTCAGAGAGTGTCAGAGAGTGATAGTGAGTGTCAGAGAGTGATAGTGAGTGTCTGAGAGTGTCTGAGAGTGTCAGAGAGTGATAGTGAGTGTCAGAGAGTGTCAGAGAGTGATAGTGAGTGTCAGAGAGTGATAGTGAGTGTCTGAGAGTGTCTGAGAGTGTCAGAGAGTGATAGTGAGTGTCTGAGAGTGTCAGAGAGTGTCAGAGAGTGATAGTGAGTGTCAGAGAGTGATAGTGAGTGTCTGAGAGTGTCTGAGAGTGTCAGAGAGTGATAGTGAGTGTCTGAGAGTGTCAGAGAGTGATAGTGAGTGTCTGAGAGTGTCAGAGAGTGATAGTGAGTGTCTGAGAGTGTCAGAGAGTGATAGAGAGTGATAGAGACTGTCAGAGAGTGTCTGAGAGTGTCAGAGAGTGATAGAGAGTGATAGAGACTGTCAGAGAGTGTCTGAGAGTGTCTGAGAGTGATAGTGAGTGTCTGAGAGTGTCAGAGAGTGTCAGAGAGTGATAGAGAGTGATAGAGAGTTTCAGAGAGTGCCAGAGAGTGTCTGAGAGTGTCAGAGAGTGATAGTGAGTGTCTGAGAGTGTCAGAGAGTGATAGTGAGTGTCTGAGAGTGTCAGAGAGTGATAGTGAGTGTCTGAGAGTGTCAGAGAGTGATAGTGAGTGTCTGAGAGTGTCAGAGAGTGTCAGAGAGTGATAGAGAGTGATAGAGAGTTTCAGAGAGTGCCAGAGATTGTCTGAGAGTGTCAGAGAGTGATAGTGAGTGTCTGAGAGTGTCAGAGAGTGATAGTGAGTGTCTGAGAGTGTCAGAGAGTGATAGTGAGTGTCTGAGAGTGTCAGAGAGTGATAGAGAGTGATAGAGACTGTCAGAGAGTGTCTGAGAGTGTCAGAGAGTGATAGAGAGTGATAGAGACTGTCAGAGAGTGTCTGAGAGTGTCTGAGAGTGATAGTGAGTGTCTGAGAGTGTCAGAGAGTGTCAGAGAGTGATAGAGAGTGATAGAGAGTTTCAGAGAGTGCCAGAGAGTGTCTGAGAGTGTCAGAGAGTGATAGTGAGTGTCTGAGAGTGTCAGAGAGTGATAGTGAGTGTCTGAGAGTGTCAGAGAGTGATAGAGAGTGATAGAGACTGTCAGAGAGTGTCAGAGAGTGTCAGAGATTGATAGTGAGTGTCTGAGAGTGTCAGAGAGTGATAGTGAGTGTCTGAGAGTGTCAGAGAGTGATAGAGAGTGATAGAGACTGTCAGAGAGTGTAAGAGAGTGATAGTGAGTGTCTGAGAGTGTCAGAGAGTGATAGAGAGTGATAGAGACTGTCAGAGAGTGTCAGAGAGTGTCAGAGAGTGATAGTGAGTGTCTGAGAGTGTCAGAGAGTGATAGTGAGTGTCTGAGAGTGTCTGAGAGTGTCAGAGAGTGATAGTGAGTGTCAGAGAGTGATAGTGAGTGTCAGAGAGTGTCAGAGAGTGTCAGAGAGTGATAGAGAGTGATAGAGAGTTTCAGAGAGTGCCAGAGAGTGTCTGAGAGTGTCTGAGAGTGTCAGAGAGTGATAGAGAGTGATAGAGACTGTCAGAGAGTGTCAGAGAGTGTCAGAGAGTGATAGTGAGTGTCTGAGAGTGTCAGAGAGTGATAGTGAGTGTCTGAGAGTGTCTGAGAGTGTCAGAGAGTGATAGTGAGTGTCAGAGAGTGTCAGAGAGTGTCAGAGAGTGATAGAGAGTGTCAGAGAGTGTCAGCGAGTGATAGAGAGTGATAGAGAGTTTCAGAGAGTGCCAGAGTCTGTCTGAGAGTGTCAGAGAGTGATGGAGAGTGATAGATAGTGTCAGAGAGTGTCAGAGAGTGTCAGAGAGTGATAGAGAGTGATAGAGAGTTTCAGGGAGTGTCTGAGAGTCATAGAGAGTTTCAGGGAGTGTCAGAGAGTGTCTGAGAGTGTCAGAGAGTGATAGTGAGTGTCAGAGAGTGTCAGAGAGTGTCAGAGAGTGATAGAGAGTGTCAGAGAGTGTCAGAGAGTGATAGAGAGTGATAGAGAGTGATAGGGAGTTTCAGAGAGTGCCAGAGAGTGTCTGAGAGTGTCAGAGAGTGATAGAGAGTGATAGAGAGTGTCAGAGAGTGTCAGAGAGTGTCAGAGAGTGATAGTGAGTGATAGTGAGTGTCTGAGAGTGTCAGAGAGTGATAGAGAGTGTCAGAGAGTGTCAGAGAGTGTCAGAGAGTGTCTGAGAGTGTCAGAGAGTGATAGTGAGTGTCAGAGAGTGTCAGAGAGTGTCAGAGAGTGTCTGAGAGTGTCAGAGAGCGATAGAGAGTGATAGAGAGTGATAGAGAGTGTCAGAGAGTGTCAGAGAGTGTCAGAGAGTGATAGTGAGTGTCAGAGAGTGTCAGAGAATGGCAGAGAGTGATAGAGAGTGTCAGAGAGTGTCAGAGAGTGATAGAGAGTGATAGAGAGTTTCAGAGAGTGCCAGAGAGTGTCTGAGAGTGTCAGAGAGTGATAGAGAGTGATAGAGACTGTCAGAGAGAGTCAGAGATTGTCAGAGAGTGATAGTGAGTGTCTGAGAGTGTCAGAGAGTGATAGTGAGTGATAGAGAGTGTCAGAGAGTGTCAGAGAGTGTCAGAGATTGTCAGAGAGTGATAGAGAGTTTCAGGGATTGTCAGAGAGTGTCTGAGAGTGTCTGAGAGTGTCAGAGAGTGTCAGAGAGTGATAGTGAGTGTCAGAGAGTGTCAGAGTGTGTCAGAGAGTGATAGAGAGTGTCAGAGAGTGTCAGAGAGTGTCAGAGAGTGATAGTGAGCGTCAGAGAGTGTCTGAGAGTGTCAGAGAGTGATAGAGACTGCCAGAGAGTGTCAGAGAGTGTCAGAGAGTGATAGTGAGTGTCTGAGAGTGTCTGAGAGTGTCAAAGAATGACAGAGAGTGTCAGAGAGTGTCAGAGAGTGTCAGAGAGTGATAGAGAGTGATAGAGAGTGATAGAGAGTTTCAGGGAGTGTCAGTGAGTGTCTGAGAGTGTCAGAGAGTGATATTGAGTGTCAGAGAGTGTCAGAGAGTGTCAGAGAGTGATAGAGAGTGTCAGAGAGTGTCAGAGAGTGATAGAGAGAGTTGGAGAGTTTCAGAGAGTGCAAGAGAGTGTCTGAGAGTGTCAGAGAGTTATAGAGAGTGATAGAGACTGTCAGAGAGTGTCAGAGAGTGATAGTGAGTGTCAGAGAGTGTCAGAGAGTGTCACAGAGTGATAGAGAGTGATAGAGAGTGTCAGAGAGTGTCAGAGAGTGATAGAGAGTGATAGAGAGTTTCAGAGAGTGCCAGAGAGTGTCTGAGAGTGTCAGAGAGTGATAGAGAGTGATAGAGACTGTCAGGGAGTGCCAGAGAGTGATAGTGAGTGTCAGAGAGTGTCAGAGAGTGTCAGAGAGTGATAGAGAGTGATAGAGAGTGTCAGAGAGTGTCAGAGAGTGATAGAGAGTGATAGAGAGTTTCAGAGAGTGCCAGAGAGTGTCTGAGAGTGTCAGAGAGTGATAGAGAGCGATAGAGACTGTCAGAGAGTGTCCGAGAGTGATAGTGAGTGTCAGAGAGTGTCAGAGAGCGTCAGAGAGTGATAGAGAGTGATAGAGAGTGTCAGAGAGTGTCAGAGAGTGATAGAGAGTGATAGAGAGTTTCAGAGAGTGCCAGAGAGTGTCTGAGAGTGTCAGAGAGTGATAGAGAGTGATAGAGACTGTCAGAGAGTGTCAGAGAGTGATATTGAGTGTCAGAGAGTGTCAGAGAGTGATAGAGAGTGTCAGAGAGTGTCAGAGAGTGATAGAGAGTGTTGGAGAGTTTCAGAGAGTGCAAGAGAGTGTCTGAGAGTGTCAGAGAGTGATAGAGAGTGATAGAGACTGTCAGAGAGTGTCAGAGAGTGATAGTGAGTGTCAGAGAGTGTCAGAGAGTGTCAGAGAGTGATAGAGAGTGATAGAGAGTGTCAGAGAGAGATAGAGAGTGATAGAGAGTTTCAGAGAGTGCCAGAGAGTGTCTGAGAGTGTCAGAGAGTGATAGAGAGTGATAGAGACCGTCAGAGAGTGTCAGAGAGTGATAGTGAGTGTCAGAGAGTGTCAGAGAGCGTCAGAGAGTGATAGAGAGTGATAGAGAGTGTCAGAGAGTTTCAGAGAGTGATAGAGAGTGATAGAACGTTTCAGAGAGTGCCAGAGAGTGTCTGAGAGTGTCAGAGAGTGATAGAGAGTGATAGAGACTGTCAGAGAGTGTCAGAGAGTGATAGTGAGTGTCAGAGAGTGTCAGAGAGCATCAGAGAGTGATAGAGAGTGATAGAGAGTGTCAGAGAGTGTCAGAGAGTGATAGAGAGTGATAGAGAGTTTCAGAGAGTGCCAGAGAGTGTCTGAGAGTGTCAGAGAGTGATAGAGAGTGATAGAGACTGTCAGAGAGTGTCAGAGAGTGATAGTGAGTGTCTGAGAGTGTCAGAGAGTGATAGTGAGTGATAGAGAGTGTCAGAGAGTGTCAGAGAGTGTCAGAGAGTGATGGAGAGTGATGGAGAGTTTCAGGGAGTGTCAGAGAGTGTCTGATAGTGTCTGAGAGTGTCAGAGAGTGATAGAGAGTGATAGAGAGTTTCAGAGAGTGTCAGAGAGTTGTCAGAGAGTGATAGTGAGTGTCAGAGAGTGTCAGAGAGTGATAGAGAGTGTCAGAGAGTGTCATAGAGTGATAGAGAGTGATAGAGAGTTTCAGAGAGTGCCAGAGAGTGTCTGAGAGTGTCAGAGAGTGATAGAGAGTGATAGAGACTGTCAGAGAGTGTCAGAGAGTGTCAGAGAGTGTCAGAGAGTGTCAGAGAGTGATAGAGAGTGATAGAGAGTTTCAGGGAGTGTCAGAGAGTGATAGTGAGTGTCAGAGAGTGTCAGAGAGTATCAGTGAGTGATAGAGAGTGTCAGAGAGTGTCAGAGAGTGATAGAGACTGTCAGAGAGTGTCAGAGAGTGTCAGAGAGAGATAGTGAGTGTCAGAGAGTGATAGTGAGTGTCTGAGAGTGTCAGAGAGTGATAGTGAATGTCTGAGAGTGTCAGAGAGTGATAGAGAGTGATAGAGACTGTCAGAGAGTGTCAGCGAGTGATAGTGAGTGTCAGAGAGTGATAGTGAGTGTCTGAGAGTGTCAGAGAGTGATAGTGAGTGTCTGAGAGTGACAGAGTGTGATAGAGAGTGATAGAGACTGTCAGAGAGTGTCAGAGAGTGTCAGAGAGTGATATTGAGTGTCAGAGAGTGTCAGAGAGTGATATTGAGTGTCTGAGAGTGTCAGAGAGTGATAGAGAGTGATAGAGACTGTCAGAGAGTGTCAGCGAGTGATAGTGAGTGTCAGAGAGTGACAGTGAGTGTCTGAGAGTGTCAGAGAGTGATAGTGAGTGTCTGAGAGTGACAGAGAGTGATAGAGAGCGATAGAGACTGTCAGAGAGTGTCAGAGAGAGTCAGAGAGTGTCAGAGAGTGATAGTGAGTGTCTGAGAGTGTCAGAGAGTGATAGTGAGTGTCTGAGAGTGTCTGAGAGTGTCAGAGAGTGATAGTGAGTGTCAGAGAGTGTCAGAGAGTGTCTGAGAATGATAGAGAGTGTCAGAGAGTGTCAGAGAGTGATCGAGAGTGATAGAGAGTGTCAGAGAGTGATAGAGAGTGATAGAGACTGTCAGAGAGAGTCAGCGAGTGATAGTGAGTGTCAGAGAGTGATAGTGAGTGTCTGAGAGTGTCAGAGAGTGATAGTGAGTGTCTGAGAGTGACAGAGAGTGATAGAGAGTGATAGAGACTGTCAGAGAGTGTCAGAGAGTGATAGTGAGTGTCTGAGAGTGTCAGAGAGTGATAGAGAGTGATAGAGACTGTCAGAGAGTGTCAGCGAGTGATAGTGAGTGTCAGAGAGTGATAGTGAGTTTCTGAGAGTGTCAGAGAGTGATAGTGAGTGTCAGAGAGTGTCAGAGAGTGATAGTGAGTGTCTGAGAGTGTCAGAGAGTGATAGTGAGTGTCTGAGAGTGTCTGAGAGTGTCAGAGAGTGATAGTGAGTGTCAGAGAGTGTCAGAGAGTGATAGAGAGTGTCAGAGAGTGTCAGAGAGTGATAGAGAGTGATAGAGAGTTTCAGAGAGTGCCAGAGAGTGTCTGAGATTGTCAGAGAGTGATAGAGAGTGATAGAGACTGTCAGAGAGTGTGAGAGAGTGTCAGAGAGTGATAGTGAGTGTCTGAGAGTGTCTGAGAGTGTCAGAGAGTGATAGAGAGTGTCAGAGAGTGTCAGAGAGTGTCAGAGATTGATAGAGAGTGATAGAGAGTTTCAGGGAGTGTCAGAGAGTGTCTGAGAGTGTCAGAGAGTGATAGTGAGTGTCAGAGAGTGTCAGAGAGTGTCAGAGAGTGATAGAGAGTGTCAGAGAGTGTCAGAGAGTGATAGAGAGTGATAGAGAGTTTCAGAGATTGCCAGAGAGTGTCTGAGAGTGTCAGAGAGTGATAGAGAGTGATAGAGACTGTCAGAGAGTGTCAGAGAGTGTCAGAGAGTGATAGTGAGTGTCAGAGAGTGTCAGAGAGTCATAGAGAGTGATAGAGAGTTTCAGAGAGTGCCAGAGAGTGTCTGAGAGTGTCAGAGAGTGTCAGAGAGTGATAGTGAGTGTCAGAGAGTGTCAGAGAGTGATAGAGAGTGTCAGAGAGTGTCAGAGAGTGAGAGAGAGTGATAGAGAGTTTCAGAGAGTGCCAGAGAGTGTCTGAGAGTGTCAGAGAGTGATAGAGAGTGATAAAGACTGTCAGAGAGTGTCAGAGAGTGTCAGAGGTGATAGTGAGTGTCTGAGAGTGTCTGAGAGTGTCAGAGAGTGATAGAGAGTGCCAGAGAGTGTCTGAGAGTGTCAGAGAGTGATTGAGAGTGATAGAGACTGTCAGAGAGTGTCAGAGAGTGTCGGAGAGTGATAGTGAGTGTCTGAGAGTGTCTGAGAGTGTCAGAGAGTGATAGAGAGTGTCAGAGAGTGATAGAGAGTGTCAGAGAGTGTCAGAGAGTGTCAGAGAGTGATAGAGAGTGATAGAGAGTTTCAGGGAGTGTCAGAGAGTGTCTGAGAGTGTCAGAGAGTGATAGTGAGTGTCAGAGAGTGTCAGAGAGTGTCAGAGAGTGATAGAGAGTGTCAGAGAGTGTCAGAGAGTGATAGAGAGTGATGGAGAGTTTCAGAGAGAGCCAGAGAGTGTCTGAGAGTGTCAGAGAGTGATAGAGAGTGTCAGAGAGTGATAGTGAGTGTCAGAGAGTGTCAGAGAGTGATAGAGAGTGTCAGAGAGTGTCAGAGAGTGAGAGAGAGTGATAGAGAGTTTCAGAGAGTGCCAGAGAGTGTCTGAGAGTGTCAGAGAGTGATAGAGAGTGATAGATACTGTCAGAGAGTGTCAGAGAGTGTCAGAGAGTGATAGTGAGTGTCTGAGAATGTCTGAGAGTGTCAGAGAGTGATAGAGAGTGCCAGAGAGTGTCTGAGAGTGTCAGAGAGTGATAGAGAGTGATAGAGACTGTCAGAGAGTGTCAGAGAGTGTCGGAGAGTGATAGTGAGTGTCTGAGAGTGTCTGAGAGTGTCAGAGAGTGATAGAGAGTGTCAGAGAGTGATAGAGAGTGTCAGAGAGTGTCAGAGAGTGATAGAGAGTGATTGAGAGTTTCAGGGAGTGTCAGAGAGTGTCTGAGAGTGTCAGAGAGTGATAGTGAGTGTCAGAGAGTGTCAGAGAGTGTCAGAGAGTGATAGAGAGTGTCAGAGAGTGTCAGAGAGTGTCAGAGAGTGATAGAGAGTGATAGAGAGTTTCAGAGAGAGCCAGAGAGTGTCTGAGAGTGTCAGAGAGTGATAGAGAGTGTCAGAGAGTGATAGTGAGTGTCAGAGAGTGTCAGAGAGTGTCAGAGAGTGATAGAGAGTGTCAGAGAGTGTCAGAGAGTGATAGAGAGTGATAGAGAGTTTCAGAGAGTGCCAGAGAGTGTCTGAGAGTGTCAGAGAGTGATAGAGAGTGATAGAGTCTGTCAGAGAGTGTCAGAGAGTGATAGTGAGTGTCTGAGAGTGTCTGAGAGTGTCAGAGAGTGTCAGAGAGTGATAGAGAGTGATAGAGAGTTTCAGAGAGTGCCAGAGAGTGTCTGAGAGTGTCAGAGGGTGATAGAGAGTGTCAGAGAGTGATAGTGAGTGTCAGAGAGTGTCAGAGAGTGTCAGAGAGTGATAGAGAGTGTCAGAGAGTGTCAGAGAGTGATAGAGAGTGATAGAGAGTTTCAGAGAGCGCCAGAGAGTGTCTGAGAGTGTCAGAGGGTGTTAGAGAGTGTCAGAGAGTGATAGTGAGTGTCAGAGAGTGTCAGAGAGTGTCAGAGAGTGATAGAGAGTGTCAGAGAGTGTCAGAGAGTGATAGAGAGTGATAGAGAGTTTCAGAGAGTGCCAGAGAGTGTCTGAGAG
This sequence comes from Heterodontus francisci, assembly GCF_036365525.1. Taxonomy (NCBI): domain Eukaryota; kingdom Metazoa; phylum Chordata; class Chondrichthyes; order Heterodontiformes; family Heterodontidae; genus Heterodontus; species Heterodontus francisci. Next base: position 1,301,021 of record NW_027140217.1, on the reverse strand, counting down.
TGTCAGAAAGTGATAGAGAGTGATAGAGTCTGTCAGAGAGCGTCAGAGAGTGATAGTGAGTGTCTGAGAGTGTCTGAGAGTGTCAGAGAGTGATAGAGAGTGTCAGAGAGTGTCAGAGTGTGATAGAGAGTGATAGAGAGTTTCAGGCAGTGTCAGAGAGTGTCTGAGAGTGTCAGAGAGTGATAGTGAGTGTCAGAGAGTGTCAGAGAGTGTCAGAGAGTGATAGAGAGTGTCAGAGAGTGTCAGAGAGTGATAGTGAGTGATAGCGAGTTTCAGAGAGTGCCAGAGAGTGTCTGAGAGTGTCAGAGAGTGATAGAGAGTGTCAGAGAGTGATAGTGAGTGTCAGAGAGTGTCAGAGAGTGTCAGAGAGTGATAGAGAGTGTCAGAGAGTGTCAGAGAGTGATAGAGAGTGATCGAGAGTTTCAGAGAGTGCCAGAGAGTGTCTGAGAGTGTCAGAGAGTGATAGAGAGTGATAGAGAGTGTCAGAGAGTGTCAGAGAGTGATAGAGAGTGATAGAGAGTGATAGAGAGTGTCAGAGAGTGATAGAGAGTGATAGAGAGTGTCAGAGAGTGATAGTGAGTGTCAGAGAGTGTCAGAGAGTGTCAGAGAGTGATAGAGAGTGTTAGAGAGTGTCAGAGAGTGATAGAGAGTGATAGAGAGTTTCAGAGAGTTTCAGAGAGTGTCTGAGAGTGTCAGAGAGTGATAGAGAGTGTCAGAGAGTGTCAGAGAGTGATAGAGATTGATAGAGAGTTTCAGAGAGTGCCAGAGAGTGTCTGAGAGTGTCAGAGAGTGATAGAGAGTGATAGAGAGTGTCAGAGAGTGTCAGAGAGTGTCAGAGAGTGATAGAGAGTGATAGAGAGTTTCAGAGAGTGCCAGAGAGTGTCTGAGAGTGTCAGAGAGTGATAGAGAGTGATAGAGACTGTCAGAGAGTGTCAGAGAGGGATAGTGAGTGTCTGAGATTGTCAGAGAGTGTCAGAGAGTGATAGAGAGTGTCAGAGAATGTCAGAGAGTGTCAGAGAGTGATAGAGAGTGATAGAGAGTTTCAGGGAGTGTCAGGGAGTCTCTGAGAGTGTCAGAGAGTGATAGTGAGTGTCAGAGAGTGTCAGAGAGAGTCAGAGAGTGATAGAGAGTGTCAGAGATTGTCAGAGAGTAATAGAGAGTGATAGAGAGAGTCAAAGAGTGCCAGAGAGTGTCTGAGAGTGTAAGAGAGTGATAGAGAGTGTCCGAGAGTGATAGTGAGTGTCAGAGAGTGTCAGAGAGTGTCAGAGAGTGATAGAGAGTGTCAGAGAGTGTCAGAGAGTGATAGAGAGTGATAGAGAGTGTCAGAGAGTGATAGTGAGTGTCAGAGAGTGTCAGAGTGTCAGAGAGTGATAGAGAGTGTCAGAGAGTGTCAGAGAGTGATAGAGAGTGATAGAGAGTTTCAGAGAGTGCCAGAGAGTGTCTGAGAGTGTCAGAGAGTGATAGAGAGTGATAGAGACTGTCAGAGAGTGTCAGAGAGTGTCAGAGAGTGATAGTGAGTGTCAGAGAGTGTCAGAGAGTCATAGAGAGTGATAGAGAGTTTCAGGGAGTGCCAGAGAGTGTCTGAGAGTGTCAGAGAGTGTCAGAGTGTGATAGTGAGTGTCAGAGAGTGTCAGAGAGTGATAGAGAGTGTCAGAGAGTGTCAGAGAGTGAGAGAGAGTGATAGAGAGTTTCAGAGAGTGCCAGAGAGTGTCTGAGAGTGTCAGAGAGTGATAGAGAGTGATAGAGAGTGATAGAGAGTGTCAGAGAGTGTCAGAGAGTGATAGTGAGTGTCTGAGAGTGTCTGAGAGTGTCAGAGAGTGATAGAGAGTGCCAGAGAGTGTCTGAGAGTGTCAGAGAGTGATAGAGAGTGATAGAGACTGTCAGAGAGTGTCAGAGAGTGTCGGAGAGTGATAGAGAGTGTCAGAGAGTGATAGAGAGTGTCAGAGAGTGTCAGAGAGTGTCAGAGAGTGATAGAGAGTGATAGAGAGTGATAGAGAGTTTCAGGGAGTGTCAGAGAGTGTCTGAGAGTGTCAGAGAGTGATAGTGAGTGTCAGAGAGTGTCAGAGAGTGTCAGAGAGTGATAGAGAGTGTCAGAGAGTGTCAGAGAGTGATAGAGAGTTTCAGAGAGAGCCAGAGAGTGTCTGAGAGTGTCAGAGAGTGATAGAGAGTGTCAGAGAGTGATAGTGAGTGTCAGAGAGTGATAGAGAGTGTCAGAGAGTGTCAGAGAGTGATAGAGAGTGATAGAGAGTTTCAGAGAGTGCCAGAGAGTGTCTGAGAGTGTCAGAGGGTGATAGAGAGTGTCAGAGAGTGATAGTGAGTGTCAGAGAGTGTCAGAGAGTGATAGAGAGTGTCAGAGAGTGTCAGAGAGTGATAGAGAGTGATAGAGAGTTTCAGAGAGTGCCAGAGAGTGTCTGAGAGTTTCAGAGAGTGATAGAGAGTGATAGAGACTGTCAGAGAGCGTCAGAGAGTGATAGTGAGTGTCAGAGAGTGTCTGAGAGTGATAGAGAGTGTCAGAGAGTGATAGAGAGTGATAGAGAGTTTCAGAGAGTGCCAGAGAGTGTCTGAGAGTGTCAGAGGGTGATGGAGAGTGTCAGAGAGTGATAGTGAGTGTCAGAGAGTGTCAGAGAGTGTCAGAGAGTGATAGGGAGTGTCAGAGAGTGATAGAGAGTGATAGAGAGTTTCAGAGAGTGCCAGAGAGTGTCTGAGAGTGTCAGAGAGTGATAGAGAGTGATAGAGACTGTCAGAGAGCGTCAGAGAGTGATAGTGAGTGTCTGAGAGTGTCTGAGAGTGTCAGAGAGTGATAGAGAGTGTCAGAGAGTGTCAGAGAGTGTCAGAGAGTGATAGAGAGTGATAGAGAGTTTCAGGGAGTGTCAGAGAGTGTCTGAGAGTGTCAGAGAGTGATAGTGAGTGTCAGAGAGTGTCAGAGAGTGTCAGAGAGTGATAGAGAGTGTCAGAGAGTGTCAGAGAGTGATAGTGAGTGATAGAGAGTTTCAGAGAGTGCCAGAGAGTGTCTGAGAGTGTCAGAGAGTAATAGAGAGTGTCAGAGAGTGATAGTGAGTGTCAGAGAGTGTCAGAGAGTGTCAGAGAGTGATAGAGAGTGTCAGAGAGTGTCAGAGAGTGATAGAGAGTGATAGAGAGTGTCAGAGCGTGTCAGAGAGTGATAGAGAGTGATAGAGAGTGATAGAGAGTGTCAGAGAGTGATAGAGAGTGATAGAGAGTGTCAGAGAGTGATAGTGAGTGTCAGAGAGTGTCAGAGAGTGTCAGAGAGTGATAGAGAGTGTCAGAGAGTGTCAGAGAGTGATAGAGAGTTTCAGAGAGTGCCAGAGAGTGTCTGAGAGTGTCAGAGAGTGATAGAGAGTGTCAGAGAGTGATAGTGAGTGTCAGAGAGTGTCAGAGAGTGTCAGAGAGTGATAGAGAGTGTCAGAGAGTGTCAGAAAGTGATAGAGAGTGATAGAGAGTTTCAGAGAGTGCCAGAGAGTGTCTGAGAGTGTCAGAGAGTGATAGAGAGTGATAGAGAGTGTCAGAGAGTGTCAGAGAGTGTCAGAGAGTGTCAGAGAGTGATAGAGAGTGATAGAGAGTTTCAGAGAGTGCCAGAGAGTGTCTGAGAGTGTCAGAGAGTGATAGAGAGTGATAGAGACTGTCAGAGAGTGTCAGAGAGGGATAGTGAGTGTCTGAGATTGTCAGAGATTGTCAGAGAGTGATAGAGAGTGTCAGAGAGTGTCAGAGAGTGTCAGAGAGTGTCAGAGAGTGATAGAGAGTGATAGAGAGTTTCAGGGAGTGTCAGAGAGTGTCTGAGAGTGTCAGAGAGTGATAGTGAGTGTCAGAGAGTGTCAGAGAGTGTCAGAGAGTGATAGAGAGTGTCAGAGAGTGTCAGAGAGTAATAGAGAGTGATAGAGAGTTTCAGAGAGTGCCAGAGAGTGTCTGAGAGTGTCAGAGAGTGATAGAGAGTGTCAGAGAGTGATAGTGAGTGTCAGAGAGTGTCAGAGAGTGTCAGAGAGTGATAGAGAGTGTCAGAGAGTGTCAGAGAGTGATAGAGAGTGATAGAGAGTTTCAGAGAGTGCCAGAGAGTGTCTGAGAGTGTCAGAGAGTGATAGAGAGTGATAGAGACTGTCAGAGAGTGTCAGAGAGTGATAGTGAGTGTCTGAGAGTGTCTGAGAGTGTCAGAGAGTGTCAGAGAGTGATAGAGAGTGTCAGAGAGTGTCAGAGAGTGATAGAGAGTGATAGAGAGTTTCAGAGAGTGCCAGAGAGTGTCTGAGAGTGTCAGAGGGTGATAGAGAGTGTCAGAGAGTGATAGTGAGTGTCAGAGAGTGTCAGAGAGTGTCAGAGAGTGATAGAGAGTGTCAGAGAGTGTCAGAGAGTGATAGAGAGTGATAGAGAGTTTCAGAGAGTGCCAGAGAGTGTCTGAGAGTGTCAGAGAGTGATAGAGAGTGATAGAGACTGTCAGAGAGCGTCAGAGAGTGATAGTGAGTGTCTGAGAGTGTCTGAGAGTGTCAGAGAGTGATAGAGAGTGTCAGAGAGTGTCAGAGAGTGTCAGAGAGTGATAGAGAGTGATAGAGAGTTTCAGGGAGTGTCAGAGAGTGTCTGAGAGTGTCAGAGAGTGATAGTGAGTGTCAGAGAGTGTCAGAGAGTGTCAGAGAGTGATAGAGAGTGTCAGAGAGTGTCAGAGAGTGATAGTGAGTGATAGAGAGTTTCAGAGAGTGCCAGAGAGTGTCTGAGAGTGTCAGAGAGTGATAGAGAGTGTCAGAGAGTGATAGTGAGTGTCAGAGAGTGTCAGAGAGTGTCAGAGAGTGATAGAGAGTGTCAGAGAGTGTCAGAGAGTGTCAGAGAGTGATAGAGAGTGATAGAGAGTTTCAGAGAGTGCCAGAGAGTGTCTGAGAGTGTCAGAGAGTGATAGAGAGTGATAGAGAGTGTCAGAGAGTGTCAGAGAGTGATAGAGAGTGATAGAGAGTGATAGAGAGTGTCAGAGAGTGATAGAGAGTGATAGAGAGTGTCAGAGAGTGATAGTGAGTGTCAGAGAGTGTCAGAGAGTGTCAGAGAGTGATATAGAGTGTTAGAGAGTGTCAGAGAGTGATAGAGAGTGATAGAGAGTTTCAGAGAGTGCCAGAGAGTGTCTGAGAGTGTCAGAGAGTGATAGAGAGTGTCAGAGAGTGTCAGAGAGTGATAGAGATTGACAGAATGTTTCAGAGAGTGCCAGAGAGTGTCTGAGAGTGTCAGAGAGTGATAGAGAGTGATAGAGAGTGTCAGAGAGTGTCAGAGAGTGTCAGAGAGTGATAGAGAGTGATAGAGAGTTTCAGAGAGTGCCAGAGTGTGTCTGAGAGTGTCAGAGAGTGATAGAGAGTAATAGAGACTGTCAGAGAGTGTCTGAGATTGTCAGAGAGTGTCAGAGAGTGATAGAGAGTGTCAGAGAGTGTCAGAGAGTGTCAGAGAGTGATAGAGAGTGATAGAGAGTTTCAGGGAGTGTCAGGGAGTCTCTGAGAGTGTCAGAGAGTGATAGTGAGTGTCAGAGAGTGTCAGAGAGAGTCAGAGAGTGATAGAGAGTGTCAGAGAGTGTCAGAGAGTAATAGAGAGTGATAGAGAGTGTCAGAGAGTGCCAGAGAGTGTCTGAGAGTGTAAGAGAGTGATAGAGAGTGTCAGAGAGTGATAGTGAGTGTCAGAGAGTGTCAGAGAGTGTCAGAGAGTGATAGAGAGTGTCAGAGAGTGATAGAGAGTGATAGAGAGTGTCAGAGAGTGATAGTGAGTGTCAGAGAGTGTCAGAGTGTCAGAGAGTGATAGAGAGTGTCAGAGAGTGTCAGAGAGTGATAGAGAGTGATAGAGAGTTTCAGAGAGTGCCAGAGAGTGTCTGAGAGTGTCAGAGAGTGATAGAGAGTGATAGAGACTGTCAGAGAGTGTCAGAGAGTGTCAGAGAGTGATAGTGAGTGTCAGAGAGTGTCAGAGAGTCATAGAGAGTGATAGAGAGTTTCAGAGAGTGCCAGAGAGTGTCTGAGAGTGTCAGAGAGTGTCAGAGAGTGATAGTGAGTGTCAGAGAGTGTCAGAGAGTGATAGAGAGTGTCAGAGAGTGTCAGAGAGTGAGAGAGAGTGATAGAGAGTTTCAGAGAGTGCCAGAGAGTGTCTGAGAGTGTCAGAGAGTGATAGAGAGTGATAGAGAGTGTCAGAGAGTGTCAGAGAGTGTCAGAGAGTGATAGTGAGTGTCTGAGAGTGTCTGAGAGTGTCAGAGAGTGATAGAGAGTGCCAGAGAGTGTCTGAGAGTGTCAGAGAGTGATAGAGAGTGATAGAGACTGTCAGAGAGTGTCAGAGAGTGTCGGAGAGTGATAGAGAGTGTCAGAGAGTGATAGAGAGTGTCAGAGAGTGTCAGAGAGTGTCAGAGAGTGATAGAGAGTGATAGAGAGTTTCAGGGAGTGTCAGAGAGTGTCTGAGAGTGTCAGAGAGTGATAGAGAGTGTCAGAGAGTGATAGTGAGTGTCAGAGAGTGTCAGAGAGTGTCAGAGAGTGATAGAGAGTGTCAGAGAGTGTCAGAGAGTGATAGAGAGTTTCAGAGAGTGCCAGAGAGTGTCTGAGAGTGTCAGAGAGTGATAGAGAGTGTCAGAGAGTGATAGTGAGTGTCAGAGAGTGTCAGAGAGTGTCAGAGAGTGATAGAGAGTGTCAGAGAGTGTCAGAAAGTGATAGAGAGTGATAGAGAGTTTCAGAGAGTGCCAGAGAGTGTCTGAGAGTGTCAGAGAGTGATAGAGAGTGATAGAGAGTGTCAGAGAGTGTCAGAGAGTGTCAGAGAGTGTCAGAGAGTGATAGAGAGTGATAGAGAGTTTCAGAGAGTGCCAGAGAGTGTCTGAGAGTGTCAGAGAGTGATAGAGAGTGATAGAGACTGTCAGAGAGTGTCAGAGAGGGATAGTGAGTGTCTGAGATTGTCAGAGATTGTCAGAGAGTGATAGAGAGTGTCAGAGAGTGTCAGAGAGTGTCAGAGAGTGTCAGAGAGTGATAGAGAGTGATAGAGAGTTTCAGGGAGTGTCAGAGAGTGTCTGAGAGTGTCAGAGAGTGATAGTGAGTGTCAGAGAGTGTCAGAGAGTGTCAGAGAGTGATAGAGAGTGTCAGAGAGTGTCAGAGAGTAATAGAGAGTGATAGAGAGTTTCAGAGAGTGCCAGAGAGTGTCTGAGAGTGTCAGAGAGTGATAGAGAGTGTCAGAGAGTGATAGTGAGTGTCAGAGAGTGTCAGAGAGTGTCAGAGAGTGATAGAGAGTGTCAGAGAGTGTCAGAGAGTGATAGAGAGTGATAGAGAGTTTCAGAGAGTGCCAGAGAGTGTCTGAGAGTGTCAGAGAGTGATAGAGAGTGATAGAGACTGTCAGAGAGTGTCAGAGAGTGATAGTGAGTGTCTGAGAGTGTCTGAGAGTGTCAGAGAGTGTCAGAGAGTGATAGAGAGTGTCAGAGAGTGTCAGAGAGTGATAGAGAGTGATAGAGAGTTTCAGAGAGTGCCAGAGAGTGTCTGAGAGTGTCAGAGGGTGATAGAGAGTGTCAGAGAGTGATAGTGAGTGTCAGAGAGTGTCAGAGAGTGTCAGAGAGTGATAGAGAGTGTCAGAGAGTGTCAGAGAGTGATAGAGAGTGATAGAGAGTTTCAGAGAGTGCCAGAGAGTGTCTGAGAGTGTCAGAGAGTGATAGAGAGTGATAGAGACTGTCAGAGAGCGTCAGAGAGTGATAGTGAGTGTCTGAGAGTGTCTGAGAGTGTCAGAGAGTGATAGAGAGTGTCAGAGAGTGTCAGAGAGTGTCAGAGAGTGATAGAGAGTGATAGAGAGTTTCAGGGAGTGTCAGAGAGTGTCTGAGAGTGTCAGAGAGTGATAGTGAGTGTCAGAGAGTGTCAGAGAGTGTCAGAGAGTGATAGAGAGTGTCAGAGAGTGTCAGAGAGTGATAGTGAGTGATAGAGAGTTTCAGAGAGTGCCAGAGAGTGTCTGAGAGTGTCAGAGAGTGATAGAGAGTGTCAGAGAGTGATAGTGAGTGTCAGAGAGTGTCAGAGAGTGTCAGAGAGTGATAGAGAGTGTCAGAGAGTGTCAGAGAGTGTCAGAGAGTGATAGAGAGTGATAGAGAGTTTCAGAGAGTGCCAGAGAGTGTCTGAGAGTGTCAGAGAGCGATAGAGAGTGATAGAGAGTGTCAGAGAGTGTCAGAGAGTGATAGAGAGTGATAGAGAGTGATAGAGAGTGTCAGAGAGTGATAGAGAGTGATAGAGAGTGTCAGAGAGTGATAGTGAGTGTCAGAGAGTGTCAGAGAGTGTCAGAGAGTGATATAGAGTGTTAGAGAGTGTCAGAGAGTGATAGAGAGTGATAGAGAGTTTCAGAGAGTGCCAGAGAGTGTCTGAGAGTGTCAGAGAGTGATAGAGAGTGTCAGAGAGTGTCAGAGAGTGATAGAGATTGACAGAATGTTTCAGAGAGTGCCAGAGATTGTCTGAGAGTGTCAGAGAGTGATAGAGAGTGATAGAGAGTGTCAGAGAGTGTCAGAGAGTGTCAGAGAGTGATAGAGAGTGATAGAGAGTTTCAGAGAGTGCCAGAGTGTGTCTGAGAGTGTCAGAGAGTGATAGAGAGTAATAGAGACTGTCAGAGAGTGTCTGAGATTGTCAGAGAGTGTCAGAGAGTGATAGAGAGTGTCAGAGAGTGTCAGAGAGTGTCAGAGAGTGATAGAGAGTGATAGAGAGTTTCAGGGAGTGTCAGGGAGTCTCTGAGAGTGTCAGAGAGTGATAGTGAGTGTCAGAGAGTGTCAGAGAGAGTCAGAGAGTGATAGAGAGTGTCAGAGAGTGTCAGAGAGTAATAGAGAGTGATAGAGAGTGTCAGAGAGTGCCAGAGAGTGTCTGAGAGTGTAAGAGAGTGATAGAGAGTGTCAGAGAGTGATAGTGAGTGTCAGAGAGTGTCAGAGAGTGTCAGAGAGTGATAGAGAGTGTCAGAGAGTGTCAGAGAGTGATAGAGAGTGATAGAGAGTGTCAGAGAGTGATAGTGAGTGTCAGAGAGTGTCAGAGTGTCAGAGAGTGATAGAGAGTGTCAGAGAGTGTCAGAGAGTGATAGAGAGTGATAGAGAGTTTCAGAGAGTGCCAGAGAGTGTCTGAGAGTGTCAGAGAGTGATAGAGAGTGATAGAGACTGTCAGAGAGTGTCAGAGAGTGTCAGAGAGTGATAGTGAGTGTCAGAGAGTGTCAGAGAGTCATAGAGAGTGATAGAGAGTTTCAGAGAGTGCCAGAGAGTGTCTGAGAGTGTCAGAGAGTGTCAGAGAGTGATAGTGAGTGTCAGAGAGTGTCAGAGAGTGATAGAGAGTGTCAGAGAGTGTCAGAGAGTGAGAGAGAGTGATAGAGAGTTTCAGAGAGTGCCAGAGAGTGTCTGAGAGTGTCAGAGAGTGATAGAGAGTGATAGAGAGTGTCAGAGAGTGTCAGAGAGTGTCAGAGAGTGATAGTGAGTGTCTGAGAGTGTCTGAGAGTGTCAGAGAGTGATAGAGAGTGCCAGAGAGTGTCTGAGAGTGTCAGAGAGTGATAGAGAGTGATAGAGACTGTCAGAGAGTGTCAGAGAGTGTCGGAGAGTGATAGAGAGTGTCAGAGAGTGATAGAGAGTGTCAGAGAGTGTCAGAGAGTGTCAGAGAGTGATAGAGAGTGATAGAGAGTTTCAGGGAGTGTCAGAGAGTGTCTGAGAGTGTCAGAGAGTGATAGTGAGTGTCAGAGAGTGTCAGAGAGTGTCAGAGAGTGATAGAGAGTGTCAGAGAGTGTCAGAGAGTGATAGAGAGTTTCAGAGAGAGCCAGAGAGTGTCTGAGAGTGTCAGAGAGTGATAGAGAGTGTCAGAGAGTGATAGTGAGTGTCAGAGAGTGATAGAGAGTGTCAGAGAGTGTCAGAGAGAGATAGAGAGTGATAGAGAGTTTCAGAGAGTGCCAGAGAGTGTCTGAGTGTGTCAGAGAGTGATAGAGAGTGATAGAGACTGTCAGAGAGTGTCAGAGAGTGATAGTGAGTGTCTGAGAGTGTCTGAGAGTGTCAGAGAGTGATAGAGAGTGTCAGAGAGTGTCAGAGAGTGATAGAGAGTGATAGAGAGTTTCAGAGAGTGCCAGAGAGTGTCTGAGAGTGTCAGAGGGTGATAGAGAGTGTCAGAGAGTGATAGTGAGTGTCAGAGAGTGTCAGAGAGTTTCAGAGAGTGATAGAGAGTGTCAGAGAGTGATAGAGAGTGATAGAGAGTTTCAGAGCGTGCCAGAGAGTGTCTGAGAGTGTCAGAGGGTGATAGAGAGTGTCAGAGAGTGATAGTGAGTGTCAGAGAGTGTCAGAGAGTGATAGGGAGTGTCAGAGAGTGTCAGAGAGTGATAGAGAGTGATAGAGAGTTTCAGAGAGTGCCAGAGAGTGTCTGAGAGTGTCAGAGAGTGATAGAGAGTGATAGAGACTGTCAGAGAGCGTCAGAGAGTGATAGTGAGTGTCTGAGAGTGTCTGAGAGTGTCAGAGAGTGATAGAGAGTGTCAGAGAGTGTCAGAGAGTGTCAGAGAGTGATAGAGAGTGATAGAGAGTTTCAGGGAGTGTCAGAGAGTGATAGAGAGTGTCAGAGAGTGATAGTGAGTGTCAGAGAGTGTCAGAGAGTGTCAGAGAGTGATAGAGAGTGTCAGAGAGTGTCAGAGAGTGATAGAGAGTGATAGAGAGTTTCAGAGAGTGCCAGAGAGTGTCTGAGAGTGTCAGAGAGTGATAGAGAGTGATAGAGAGTGTCAGAGCGTGTCAGAGAGTGATAGAGAGTGATAGAGAGTGTCAGAGAGTGATAGAGAGTGATAGAGAGTGTCAGAGAGTGATAGTGAGTGTCAGAGAGTGTCAGAGAGTGTCAGAGAGTGATAGAGAGTGTCAGAGAGTGTCAGAGAGTGATAGAGAGTGTCAGAGAGTGATAGTGAGTGTCAGAGAGTGCCAGAGAGTGTCAGAGAGTGATAGAGAGTGTCAGAGAGTGTCAGAAAGTGATAGAGAGTGATAGAGAGTTTCAGAGAGTGCCAGAGAGTGTCTGAGAGTGTCAGAGAGTGATAGAGAGTGATAGAGAGTGTCAGAGAGTGTCAGAGAGTGTCAGAGAGTGATAGAGAGTGATAGAGAGTTTCAGAGAGTGCCAGAGAGTGTCTGAGAGTGTCAGAGAGTGATAGAGAGTGATAGAGACTGTCAGAGAGTGTCAGAGAGGGATAGTGAGTGTCTGAGATTGTCAGAGAGTGTCATAGAGTGATAGAGAGTGTCAGAGAGTGTCAGAGAGTGTCAGAGAGTGCCAGAGAGTGATAGAGAGTGATAGAGAGTTTCAGGAAGTGCCAGAGAGTGTCTGAGAGTGTCAGAGAGTGATAGTGAGTGTCAGAGAGTGTCAGAGAGTGTCAGAGAGTGATAGAGAGTGTCAGAGAGTGTCAGAGAGTAATAGAGAGTGATAGAGAGTTTCAGAGAGTGCCAGAGAGTGTCTGAGAGTGTCAGAGAGTGATAGAGAGTGTCAGAGAGTGATAGTGAGTGTCAGAGAGTGTCAGAGAGTGTCAGAGAGTGATAGAGAGTGTCAGAGAGTGTCAGAGAGTGATAGAGAGTGATAGAGAGTTTCAGAGAGTGCCAGAGAGTGTCTGAGAGTGTCAGAGAGTGATAGAGACTGTCAGAGAGTGTCAGAGAGTGATAGTGAGTGTCAGAGAGTGTCAGAAAGTGTCAGAGAGTGTCAGAGAGTGATAGAGAGTGATAGAGAGTGTCAGAGAGTGCAAGAGAGTGTCTGAGAGTGTCAGCGAGTGATAGAGAGTGATAGAGACTGTCAGAGAGTGTCAGAGAGTGTCAGAGAGTGATAGTGAGTGTCTGAGAGTGTCGGAGAGTGATAGTGACTGATAGAGAGTGTCAGAGAGTGTCAGAGAGTGTCAGAGAGTGTCAGAGAGTGATAGAGAGTGATAGAGAATTTCAGGGAGTGTCAGAGAGTATCAGAGAGTGTCAGAGAGTGTCAGAGAGTGTCAGAGAGTGATAGTGAGTGTCAGAGAGTGTCAGAGAGTGTCAGAGAGTGATAGAGAGTGTCAGAGAGTGTCAGAGAGTGATAGAGAGTGATAGAGAGTTTCAGAGAGTGCCAGAGAGTGTCTGAGAGTGTCAGAGAGTTTTAGAGAGTTATAGAGACTGTCTGAGAGTGTCAGAGAGTGTCAGAGAGTGATAGTGAGTGTCAGAGAGTGTCAGAGAGTGTCAGAGAGTGATAGAGAGTGTCAGAGAGGTTCAGAGAGTGATAGAGAGTGATAGAGAGTTTCAGAGAATGTCTGAGAGTGTCAGAGAGTGATAGAGAGTGATAGAGACTGTCAGAGAGTGTCAGAGAGTGTCAGAGAGTGATAGTGAGTTTCAGAGTGTGTCAGAGAGTGTCAGAGAGTGATAGAGAGTGTCAGAGAGTGTCAGAGAGTGATAGAGAGTGTCAGAGAGTGTCAGAGAGTGTCAGAGAGTGTCAGAGAGTGATAGAGAGTGATAGAGAGTTTCAGGGAGTGTCAGAGAGTGTCTGAGAGTGTCAGAGAGTGATAGTGAGTGTCAGAGAGTGTCAGAGAGTGTCAGAGAGTGATAGAGAGTGTCAGAGAGTGTCAGAGAGTGTCAGAGAGTAATAGAGAGTGATAGAGAGTTTCAGAGAGTGCCAGAGAGTGTCTGAGAGTGTCAGAGAGTGATAGAGAGTGTCAGAGAGTGATAGTGAGTGTCAGAGAGTGTCAGAGAGTGTCAGAGAGTGATAGAGAGTGTCAGAGAGTGTCAGAGAGTGATAGAGAGTGATAGAGAGTTTCAGAGAGTGCCAGAGAGTGTCTGAGAGTGTCAGAGAGTGATAGAGAGTGATAGAGAGTGCCAGAGAGTGCCAGAGAGTGTCTGAGAGTGTCAGAGAGTGATAGTGAGTGTCAGAGAGTGTCAGAGAGTGTCAGAGAGTGATAGAGAGTGTCAGAGAGTGTCAGAGAGTAATAGAGAGTGATAGAGAGTTTCAGAGAGTGCCAGAGAGTGTCTGAGAGTGTCAGAGAGTGATAGAGAGTGTCAGAGAGTGATAGTGAGTGTCAGAGAGTGTCAGAGAGTGTCAGAGAGTGATAGAGAGTGTCAGAGAGTGTCAGAGAGTGATAGAGAGTGATAGAGAGTTTCAGAGAGTGCCAGAGAGTGTCTGAGAGTGTCAGAGAGTGATAGAGAGTGATAGAGAGTGCCAGAGAGTGCCAGAGAGTGTCTGAGAGTGTCAGAGAGTGATAGAGAGTGATAGAGACTGTCAGAGAGTGTCAGAGAGTGATAGTGAGTGTCAGAGAGTGATAGTGAGTGTCAGAGAGTGTCAGAGAGTGTCAGAGAGTGATAGAGAGTGTCAGAGAGTGTCAGAGAGTAATAGAGAGTGATAGAGAGTTTCAGAGAGTGCCAGAGAGTGTCTGAGAGTGTCAGAGAGTGATAGAGAGTGTCAGAGAGTGATAGTGAGTGTCAGAGAGTGTCAGAGAGTGTCAGAGAGTGATAGAGAGTGTCAGAGATTGTCAGAGAGTGATAGAGAGTGATAGAGAGTTTCAGAGAGTGCCAGAGAGTGTCTGAGAGTGTCAGAGAGTGATAGAGAGTGATAGAGAGTGCCAGAGAGTGCCAGAGAGTGTCTGAGAGTGTCAGAGAGTGATAGAGAGTGATAGAGACTGTCAGAGAGTGTCAGAGAGTGATAGTGAGTGTCTGAGAGTGTCAGAGAGTGTCAGAGAGTGATAGAGAGTGTCTGAGAGTGTCAGAGAGTGATAGTGAGTGTCAGAGAGTGATAGTGAGTGTCAGAGAGTGTCAGAGAGTGTCAGAGGGTGATAGAGAGTGTCAGAGAGTGTCAGAGAGTGATAGAGAGTGATAGAGAGTTTCAGAGAGTGCCAGAGAGTGTCAGAGAGTGTCAGAGAGTGATAGAGACTGTCAGAGAGTGTCAGAGAGTGATAGTGAGTGTCAGAGAGTGTCAGAAAGTGTCAGAGAATGTCAGAGAGTGATAGAGAGTGATAGAGAGTGTCAGAGAGTGCAAGAGAGTGTCTGAGAGTGTCAGCGAGTGATAGAGAGTGATAGAGACTGTCAGAGAGTGTCAGAGAGTGTCAGAGAGTGATAGTGAGTGTCTGAGAGTGTCGGAGAGTGATAGTGACTGATAGAGAGTGTCAGAGAGTGTCAGAGAGTGTCAGAGAGTGTCAGAGAGTGATAGAGAGTGATAGAGAATTTCAGGGAGTGTCAGAGAGTATCAGAGAGTGTCAGAGAGTGTCAGAGAGTGTCAGAGAGTGATAGTGAGTGTCAGAGAGTGTCAGAGAGTGTCAGAGAGTGATAGAGAGTGTCAGAGAGTGTCAGAGAGTGATAGAGAGTGATAGAGAGTTTCAGAGAGTGCCAGAGAGTGTCTGAGAGTGTCAGAGAGTTTTAGAGAGTTATAGAGACTGTCTGAGAGTGTCAGAGAGTGTCAGAGAGTGATAGTGAGTGTCAGAGAGTGTCAGAGAGTGTCAGAGAGTGATAGAGAGTGTCAGAGAGGTTCAGAGAGTGATAGAGAGTGATAGAGAGTTTCAGAGAATGTCTGAGAGTGTCAGAGAGTGATAGAGAGTGATAGAGACTGTCAGAGAGTGTCAGAGAGTGTCAGAGAGTGATAGTGAGTGTCAGAGAGTGTCAGAGAGTGTCAGAGAGTGATAGAGAGTGTCAGAGAGTGTCAGAGAGTGATAGAGAGTGATAGAGAGTTTCAGAGAGTGCCAGAGAGTGTCTGAGAGTGTCAGAGAGTGATAGAGAGTGATAGAGACTGTCAGAGAGTGTCAGAGAGTGTCAGAGAGTGATAGTGAGTGTCTGAGAGTGTCAGAGAGTGATAGTGAGTGATAGAGAGTGTCAGAGAGTGTCAGAGAGTGTCAGAGAGTGCCAGAGAGTGTCAGAGAGTGTCAGAGCGTGATAGAGAGTGATAGAGAGTTTCAGGGAGTGTCAGAGAGTGTCTGAGAGTGTCTGAGAGTGTCAGAGAGTGATAGAGAGTGATAGAGAGTGTCTGAGAGTGTCAGAGAGTGTCAGAGAGTGATAGTGAGTGTCAGAGAGTGGCAGAGAGTGTCAGAGAGTGATAGAGAGTGTCAGAGAGTGTCAGAGAGTGATAGAGAGTGATAGAGAGTTTCAGAGAGTGCCAGAGAGTGTCTGAGAGTGTCAGAAAGTGATAGTGAGTGTCTGAGAGTGATAGAGAGTGATAGAGAGTGTCAGAGAGTGTCAGAGAGTGTCAGAGAGTGATAGTGAGTGTCAGAGAGTGTCAGAGAGTGATAGAGAGTGTCAGAGAGTGTCAGAGAGAGATAGAGAGTGATAGAGAGTGTCAGAGAGTGATAGTGAGTGTCTGAGAGTGTCAGAGAGTGATAGTGAGTGTCTGAGAGTGTCAGAGAGTGTCAGAGAGTGATAGTGAGTGTCTGAGAGTGATAAAGAGTGATAGAGAGTGTCAGAGAGTGTCAGAGAGTGTCAGAGAGTGATAGTGAGTGTCAGAGAGTGTCAGAGAGTGTCAGAGAGTGATAGAGAGTGTCAGAGAGTGTCAGAGAGAGATAGAGAGTGATAGAGAGTGTCAGAGAGTGATAGTGAGTGTCTGAGAGTGTCAGAGAGTGATAGTGAGTGTCTGAGAGTGTCAGAGAGTGATAGTGAGTGTCTGAGAGTGTCAGAGAGTGATAGTGAGTGATAGAGAGTGTCAGAGAGTGTCAGAGAGTGATAGTGAGTGTCTGAGAGTGTCAGAGAGTGATAGAGAGTGATAGAGAGTGTCAGAGAGTGTCAGAGAGTGTCAGAGAGTGATAGAGAGTGATAGAGAGTTTCAGGGAGTGTCAGAGAGTGTCTGAGAGTGTCTGAGAGTGTCAGAGAGTGATAGAGAGTGATAGAGAGTGATAGAGAGTGTCAGAGAGTGATAGTGAGTGATAGAGAGTGTCAGAGAGTGTCAGAGAGTGTCAGAGAGTGATAGTGAGTGTCAGAGAGTGGCAGAGAGTGGCAGAGAGTGTCAGAGAGTGATAGAGAGTGTCAGAGAGTGTCAGAGAGTGATAGAGAGTTTCAGAGAGTGCCAGAGAGTGTCTGAGAGTGTCAGAGAGTGATAGTGAGTGTCTGAGAGTGATAGAGAGTGATAGAGAGTGTCAGAGAGTGTCAGAGAGTGTCAGAGAGTGATAGTGAGTGTCAGAGAGTGTCAGAGAGTGATAGAGAGTGTCAGAGAGTGTCAGAGAGAGATAGAGAGTGATAGAGAGTGTCAGAGAGTGATAGTGAGTGTCTGAGAGTGTCAGAGAGTGATAGTGAGTGTCTGAGAGTGTCAGAGAGTGTCAGAGAGTGATAGTGAGTGTCTGAGAGTGATAGAGAGTGATAGAGAGTGTCAGAGAGTGTCAGAGAGTGTCAGAGAGTGATAGAGAGTGTCAGAGAGTGTCAGAGAGTGTCAGAGAGTGATAGAGAGTGTCAGAGAGTGTCAGAGAGAGATAGAGAGTGATAGAGAGTGTCAGAGAGTGATAGTGAGTGTCTGAGAGTGTCAGAGAGTGATAGTGAGTGTCTGAGAGTGTCAGAGAGTGATAGTGAGTGTCTGAGAGTGTCAGAGAGTGATAGTGAGTGATAGAGAGTGTCAGAGAGTGTCAGAGAGTGTCAGAGAGTGTCAGAGAGTGATAGAGAGTGATAGAGAGTTTCAGGGAGAGTCAGAGAGTGTCTGAGAGTGTCAGAGAGTGTCAGAGAGTGATAGAGAGTGATAGAGAGTGTCAGAGAGTGATAGTGAGTGTCTGAGAGTGTCAGAGAGTGATAGTGAGTGATAGAGAGTGTCAGAGAGTGTCAGAGAGTGATAGAGAGTGATAGAGAGTTTCAGGGAGTGTCAGAGAGTGTCTGAGAGTGTCTGAGAGTGTCAGAGAGTGATAGAGAGTGATAGAGAGTGATAGAGAGTGTCAGAGAGTGTCAGAGAGTGATAGTGAGTGTCAGAGAGTGGCAGAGAGTGTCAGAGAGTGATAGAGAGTGTCAGAGAGTGTCAGAGAGTGATAGAGAGTGATAGAGAGTTTCAGAGAGTGTCTGAGAGTGTCAGAGAGTGATAGTGAGTGTCTGAGAGTGATAGAGAGTGATAGAGAGTGTCAGAGAGTGTCAGAGAGTGTCAGAGAGTGTCAGAGAGTGATAGTGAGTGTCAGAGAGTGTCAGAGAGTGTCAGAGAGTGATAGAGAGTGTCAGAGAGTGTCAGAGAGAGATAGAGAGTTTCAGAGAGTGCCAGAGAGTGTCTGAGAGTTTCAGAGAGTGCCAGAGAGTGTCTGAGAGTGTCAGAGAGTGATAGTGAGTGTCTGAGAGTGTCAGAGAGTTATAGTGAGTGTCTGAGAGTGTCAGAGAGTGATAATGAGTGTCTGAGAGTGTCTGAGAGTGTCAGAGAGTGATAGAGAGTGTCAGAGAGTGATAGTGAGTGTCAGAGAGTGTCAGAGAGTGTCAGAGAGTGATAGAGAGTGTCAGAGAGTGTCAGAGAGTGATAGAGAGTGATAGAGAGTTTCAGAGAGTGCCAGAGAGTGTCTGAGAGTGTCAGAGAGTGATAGAGAGTGATAGAGAGTGTCAGAGCGTGTCAGAGAGTGATAGAGAGTGATAGAGAGTGATAGAGAGTGTCAGAGAGTGATAGAGAGTGATAGAGAGTGTCAGAGCGTGATAGTGAGTGTCAGAGAGTGTCAGAGAGTGTCAGAGAGTGATAGAGAGTGTCAGAGAGTGTCAGAGAGTGATAGAGAGTGATAGAGAGTTTCAGAGAGTGCCAGAGAGTGTCTGAGAGTGTCAGAGAGTGATAGAGAGTGTCAGAGAGTGATAGTGAGTGTCAGAGAGTGTCAGAGAGTGTCAGAGAGTGATAGAGAGTGTCAGAGAGTGTCAGAAAGTGATAGAGAGTGATAGAGAGTTTCAGAGAGTGCCAGAGAGTGTCTGAGAGTGTCAGAGAGTGATAGAGAGTGATAGAGAGTGTCAGAGAGTGTCAGAGAGTGTCAGAGAGTGATAGAGAGTGATAGAGAGTTTCAGGGAGAGTCAGAGAGTGTCTGAGAGTGTCAGAGAGTGTCAGAGAGTGATAGAGAGTGATAGAGAGTGTCAGAGAGTGATAGTGAGTGTCTGAGAGTGTCAGAGAGTGATAGTGAGTGATAGAGAGTGTCAGAGAGTGTCAGAGAGTGTCAGAGAGTGATAGAGAGTGATAGAGAGTTTCAGGGAGTGTCAGAGAGTGTCTGAGAGTGTCTGAGAGTGTCAGAGAGTGATAGAGAGTGATAGAGAGTGATAGAGAGTGTCAGAGAGTGTCAGAGAGTGATAGTGAGTGTCAGAGAGTGGCAGAGAGTGTCAGAGAGTGATAGAGAGTGTCAGAGAGTGTCAGAGAGTGATAGAGAGTGATAGAGAGTTTCAGAGAGTGTCTGAGAGTGTCAGAGAGTGATAGTGAGTGTCTGAGAGTGATAGAGAGTGATAGAGAGAGTCAGAGAGTGTCAGAGAGTGTCAGAGAGTGATAGTGAGTGTCAGAGAGTGTCAGAGAGTGTCAGAGAGTGATAGAGAGTGTCAGAGAGTGTCAGAGAGAGATAGAGAGTTTCAGAGAGTGCCAGAGAGTGTCTGAGAGTTTCAGAGAGTGCCAGAGAGTGTCTGAGAGTGTCAGAGAGTGATAGTGAGTGTCTGAGAGTGTCAGAGAGTGATAGTGAGTGTCTGAGAGAGTCAGAGAGTGATAATGAGTGTCTGAGAGTGTCTGAGAGTGTCAGAGAGTGATAGAGAGTGTCAGAGAGTGATAGTGAGTGTCAGAGAGTGTCAGAGAGTGTCAGAGAGTGATAGAGAGTGTCAGAGAGTGTCAGAGAGTGATAGAGAGTGATAGAGAGTTTCAGAGAGTGCCAGAGAGTGTCTGAGAGTGTCAGAGAGTGATAGAGAGTGATAGAGAGTGTCAGAGCGTGTCAGAGAGTGATAGAGAGTGATAGAGAGTGATAGAGAGTGTCAGAGAGTGATAGAGAGTGATAGAGAGTGTCAGAGAGTGATAGTGAGTGTCAGAGAGTGTCAGAGAGTGTCAGAGAGTGATAGAGAGTGTCAGAGAGTGTCAGAGAGTGATAGAGAGTGATAGAGAGTTTCAGAGAGTGCCAGAGAGTGTCTGAGAGTGTCAGAGAGTGATAGAGAGTGTCAGAGAGTGATAGTGAGTGTCAGAGAGTGTCAGAGAGTGTCAGAGAGTGATAGAGAGTGTCAGAGAGTGTCAGAAAGTGATAGAGAGTGATAGAGAGTTTCAGAGAGTGCCAGAGAGTGTCTGAGAGTGTCAGAGAGTGATAGAGAGTGATAGAGAGTGTCAGAGAGTGTCAGAGAGTGTCAGAGTGTGTCAGAGAGTGATAGAGAGTGATAGAGAGTTTCAGAGAGTGCCAGAGAGTGTCTGAGAGTGTCAGAGAGTGATAGAGAGTGATAGAGACTGTCAGAGAGTGTCAGAGAGGGATAGTGAGTGTCTGAGAATGTCAGAGAGTGTCAGAGAGTGATAGAGAGTGTCAGAGAGTGTCAGAGAGTGTCAGAGAGTGTCAGAGAGTGATAGAGCGTGATAGAGAGTTTCAGGGAGTGTCAGAGAGTGTCTGAGAGTGTCAGAGAGTGATAGTGAGTGTCAGTGAGTGTCAGAGAGTGTCAGAGAGCGATAGAGAGTGTCAGAGAGTGTCAGAGAGTAATTGAGAGTGATAGAGAGGTTCAGAGAGTGCCAGAGAGTGTCTGAGAGTGTCAGAGAGTGATAGAGAGTGTCAGAGAGTGATAGAGAGTGTCAGAGAGTGTCAGAGAGTGATAGAGAGTGATAGAGAGTTTCAGAGAGTGCCAGAGAGTGTCTGAGAGTGTCAGAGAGTGATAGAGAGTGATAGAGAGTGCCAGAGAGTGCCAGAGAGTGTCTGAGAGTGTCAGAGAGTGATAGAGAGTGATAGAGACTGTCAGAGAGTGTCAGAGAGTGATAGTGAGTGTCTGAGAGTGTCAGAGAGTGATAGTGAGTGTCTGAGAGTGTCAGAGAGTGATAGTGAGTGATAGAGAGTGATAGAGAGTGTCAGAGAGTGATAGTGAGTGTCTGAGAGTGTCAGAGAGTGATAGTGAGTGATAGAGAGTGTCAGAGAGTGTCAGAGAGTGTCAGAGAGTGATAGAGAGTGATAGAGAGTTTCAGGGAGTGTCAGAGAGTGTCTGAGAGTGTCTGAGAGTGTCAGAGAGTGATATAGAGTGATAGAGAGTGATAGAGAGTGTCAGAGAGAGTCAGAGAGTGATAGTGAGTGATAGAGAGTGTCAGAGAGTGTCAGAGAGTGTCAGAGAGTGATAGTGAGTGTCAGAGAGTGGCAGAGAGTGTCAGAGAGTGATAGAGAGTGTCAGAGAGTGTCAGAGAGTGATAGAGAGTGATAGAGAGTTTCAGAGAGTGCCAGAGAGTGTCTGAGAGTGTCAGAGAGTGATAGTGAGTGTCTGAGAGTGATAGAGAGTGATAGAGAGTGTCAGAGAGTGTCAGAGAGTGTCAGAGAGTGATAGTGAGTGTCAGAGAGTGTCAGAGAGTGTCAGAGAGTGATAGAGAGTGTCAGAGAGTGTCAGAGAGTGTCAGAGAGAGATAGAGAGTGATAGAGAGTGTCAGAGAGTGATAGTGAGTGTCTGAGAGTGTCAGAGAGTGATAGTGAGTGTCTGAGAGTGTCAGAGAGTGTCAGAGAGTGATAGTGAGTGTCTGAGAGTGATAGAGAGTGTCAGAGAGTGTCAGAGAGTGTCAGAGAGTGATAGTGAGTGTCAGAGAGTGTCAGAGAGTGTCAGAGAGTGATAGAGAGTGTCAGAGAGTGTCAGAGAGAGATAGAGAGTGATAGAGAGTGTCAGAGAGTGATAGTGAGTGTCTGAGAGTGTCAGAGAGTGATAGTGAGTGTCTGAGAGTGTCAGAGAGTGATAGTGAGTGATAGAGAGTGTCAGAGAGTGTCAGAGAGTGTCAGAGAGTGTCAGAGAGTGATAGAGAGTGATAGAGAGTTTCAGGGAGAGTCAGAGAGTGTCTGAGAGTGTCAGAGAGTGTCAGAGAGTGATAGAGAGTGTCAGAGAGTGTCAGAGAGTGATAGAGAGTGATAGAGAGTGTCAGAGAGTGATAGTGAGTGTCTGAGAGTGTCAGAGAGTGATAGTGAGTGTCTGAGAGTGTCAGAGAGTGTCAGAGAGTGATAGTGAGTGTCTGAGAGTGATAGAGAGTGTCAGAGAGTGTCAGAGAGTGTCAGAGAGTGATAGTGAGTGTCAGAGAGTGTCAGAGAGTGTCAGAGAGTGATAGAGAGTGTCAGAGAGTGTCAGAGAGAGATAGAGAGTGATAGAGAGTGTCAGAGAGTGATAGTGAGTGTCTGAGAGTGTCAGAGAGTGATAGTGAGTGTCTGAGAGTGTCAGAGAGTGATAGTGAGTGATAGAGAGTGTCAGAGAGTGTCAGAGAGTGTCAGAGAGTGTCAGAGAGTGATAGAGAGTGATAGAGAGTTTCAGGGAGAGTCAGAGAGTGTCTGAGAGTGTCAGAGAGTGTCAGAGAGTGATAGAGAGTGATAGAGAGTGTCAGAGAGTGATAGTGAGTGTCTGAGAGTGTCAGAGAGTGATAGTGAGTGATAGAGAGTGTCAGAGAGTGTCAGAGAGTGTCAGAGAGTGATAGAGAGTGATAGAGAGTTTCAGGGAGTGTCAGAGAGTGTCTGAGAGTGTCTGAGAGTGTCAGAGAGTGATAGAGAGTGATAGAGAGTGATAGAGAGTGTCAGAGAGTGTCAGAGAGTGATAGTGAGTGTCAGAGAGTGGCAGAGAGTGTCAGAGAGTGATAGAGAGTGTCAGAGAGTGTCAGAGAGTGATAGAGAGTGATAGAGAGTTTCAGAGAGTGTCTGAGAGTGTCAGAGAGTGATAGTGAGTGTCTGAGAGTGATAGAGAGTGATAGAGAGTGTCAGAGAGTGTCAGAGAGTGTCAGAGAGTGTCAGAGAGTGATAGTGAGTGTCAGAGAGTGTCAGAGAGTGTCAGAGTGTGATAGAGAGTGTCAGAGAGTGTCAGAGAGAGATAGAGAGTTTCAGAGAGTGCCAGAGAGTGTCTGAGAGTTTCAGAGAGTGCCAGAGAGTGTCTGAGAGTGTCAGAGAGTGATAGTGAGTGTCTGAGAGTGTCAGAGAGTGATAGTGAGTGTCTGAGAGTGTCAGAGAGTGATAATGAGTGTCTGAGAGAGTCTGAGAGTGTCAGAGAGTGATAGAGAGTGTCAGAGAGTGATAGTGAGTGTCAGAGAGTATCAGAGAGTGTCAGAGAGTGTCAGAGAGTGATAGTGAGTGTCAGAGAGTGGCAGAGAGTGTCAGAGAGTGATAGAGAGTGTCAGAGAGTGTCAGAGAGTGATAGAGAGTGATAGAGAGTTTCAGAGAGTGCCAGAGAGTGTCTGAGAGTGTCAGAGAGTGATAGTGAGTGTCTGAGAGTGATAGAGAGTGATAGAGAGTGTCAGAGAGTGTCAGAGAGTGTCAGAGAGTGATAGTGAGTGTCAGAGAGTGTCAGAGAGTGTCAGAGAGT
Organism: Heterodontus francisci; assembly: GCF_036365525.1. Taxonomy (NCBI): domain Eukaryota; kingdom Metazoa; phylum Chordata; class Chondrichthyes; order Heterodontiformes; family Heterodontidae; genus Heterodontus; species Heterodontus francisci. The sequence continues at coordinate 1,278,706 of NW_027140217.1, read as the reverse complement.
GATAGAGAGTGTCAGAGAGTGTCAGAGAGAGATAGAGAGTGATAGAGAGTGTCAGAGAGTGATAGTGAGTGTCTGAGAGTGTCAGAGAGTGATAGTGAGTGTCTGAGAGTGTCAGAGAGTGTCAGAGAGTGATAGTGAGTGTCTGACAGTGATAGAGAGTGTCAGAGAGTGTCAGAGAGTGTCAGAGAGTGATAGTGAGTGTCAGAGAGTGTCAGAGAGTGTCAGAGAGTGATAGAGAGTGTCAGAGAGTGTCAGAGAGAGATAGAGAGTGATAGAGAGTGTCAGAGAGTGATAGTGAGTGTCTGAGAGTGTCAGAGAGTGATAGTGAGTGTCTGAGAGTGTCAGAGAGTGATACTGAGTGATAGAGAGTGTCAGAGAGTGTCAGAGAGTGTCAGAGAGTGTCAGAGAGTGATAGAGAGTGATAGAGAGTTTCAGGGAGAGTCAGAGAGTGTCTGAGAGTGTCAGAGAGTGTCAGAGAGTGATAGAGAGTGATAGAGAGTGTCAGAGAGTGATAGTGAGTGTCTGAGAGTGTCAGAGAGTGATAGTGAGTGATAGAGAGTGTCAGAGAGTGTCAGAGAGTGTCAGAGAGTGATAGAGAGTGATAGAGAGTTTCAGGGAGTGTCAGAGAGTGTCTGAGAGTGTCTGAGAGTGTCAGAGAGTGATAGAGAGTGATAGAGAGTGATAGAGAGTGTCAGAGAGTGTCAGAGAGTGATAGTGAGTGTCAGAGAGTGGCAGAGAGTGTCAGAGAGTGATAGAGAGTGTCAGAGAGTGTCAGAGAGTGATAGAGAGTGATAGAGAGTTTCAGAGAGTGTCAGAGAGTGTCAGAGAGTGATAGTGAGTGTCTGAGAGTGATAGAGAGTGATAGAGAGTGTCAGAGAGTGTCAGAGAGTGTCAGAGAGTGTCAGAGAGTGATAGTGAGTGTCAGAGAGTGTCAGAGAGTGTCAGAGAGTGATAGAGAGTGTCAGAGAGTGTCAGAGAGAGATAGAGAGTTTCAGAGAGTGCCAGAGAGTGTCTGAGAGTTTCAGAGAGTGCCAGAGAGTGTCTGAGAGTGTCAGAGAGTGATAGTGAGAGTCTGAGAGTGTCAGAGAGTGATAGTGAGTGTCTGAGAGTGTCAGAGAGTGATAATGAGTGTCTGAGAGTGTCTGAGAGTGTCAGAGAGTGATAGAGAGTGTCAGAGAGTGATAGTGAGTGTCAGAGAGTGTCAGAGAGTGTCAGAGAGTGATAGAGAGTGTCAGAGAGTGTCAGAGAGTGATAGAGAGTGATAGAGAGTTTCAGAGAGTGCCAGAGAGTGTCTGAGAGTGTCAGAGAGTGATAGAGAGTGATAGAGAGTGTCAGAGCGTGTCAGAGAGTGATAGAGAGTGATAGAGAGTGATAGAGAGTGTCAGAGAGTGATAGAGAGTGATAGAGAGTGTCAGAGAGTGATAGTGAGTGTCAGAGAGTGTCAGAGAGTGTCAGAGAGTGATAGAGAGTGTCAGAGAGTGTCAGAGAGTGATAGAGAGTGATAGAGAGTTTCAGAGAGTGCCAGAGAGTGTCTGAGAGTGTCAGAGAGTGATAGAGAGTGTCAGAGAGCGATAGTGAGTGTCAGAGAGTGTCAGAGAGTGTCAGAGAGTGATAGAGAGTGTCAGAGAGTGTCAGAAAGTGATAGAGAGTGATAGAGAGTTTCAGAGAGTGCCAGAGAGTGTCTGAGAGTGTCAGAGAGTGATAGAGAGTGATAGAGAGTGTCAGATAGTGTCAGAGAGTGTCAGAGTGTGTCAGAGAGTGATAGAGAGTTTCAGAGAGTGCCAGAGAGTGTCTGAGAGTGTCGGAGAGTGATAGAGAGTGATAGAGACTGTCAGAGAGTGTCAGAGAGGGATAGTGAGTGTCTGAGATTGTCAGAGAGTGATAGAGAGTGTCAGAGAGTGTCAGAGAGTGTCAGAGAGTGATAGAGAGTGATAGAGAGTTTCAGGGAGTGTCAGAGAGTGTCTGAGAGTGTCAGAGAGTGATAGTGAGTGTCAGTGAGTGTCAGAGAGTGTCAGAGAGTGATAGAGAGTGTCAGAGAGTAATACAGAGTGATAGAGAGTTTCAGAGAGTGCCAGAGAGTGTCTGAGAGTGTCAGAGAGTGATAGAGAGTGTCAGAGAGTGATAGAGAGTGTCAGAGAGTGTCAGAGAGTGATAGAGAGTGATAGAGAGTTTCAGAGAGTGCCAGAGAGTGTCTGAGAGTGTCAGAGAGTGATAGAGAGTGATAGAGAGTGCCAGAGAGTGCCAGAGAGTGTCTGAGAGTGTCAGAGAGTGTCAGAGAGTGTCAGAGAGTGATAGAGAGTGTCAGAGAGTGATAGAGAGTGTCAGAGAGTGTCAGAGAGTGATAGAGAGTGATAGAGAGTTTCAGAGAGTGCCAGAGAGTGTCTGAGAGTGTCAGAGAGTGATAGAGAGTGATAGAGAGTGCCAGAGAGTGCCAGAGAGTGTCTGAGAGTGTCAGAGAGTGATAGAGAGTGATAGAGACTGTCAGAGAGTGTCAGAGAGTGATAGTGAGTGTCTGAGAGTGTCAGAGAGTGTCAGAGAGTGATAGAGAGTGTCTGAGAGTGTCAGAGAGTGATAGTGAGTGTCAGAGAGTGATAGTGAGTGTCAGAGAGTGTCAGAGAGTGTCAGAGAGTGATAGAGAGTGTCAGAGAGTGTCAGAGAGTGATAGAGAGTGATAGAGAGTTTCAGAGAGTGCCAGAGAGTGTCTGAGAGTGTCAGAGAGTGATAGAGACTGTCTGAGAGTGTCAGAGAGTGATAGTGAGTGTCTGAGAGTGTCAGAGAGTGATAGAGAGTGATAGAGACTGTCAGAGAGTGTCAGAGAGTGATAGTGAGTGTCTGAGAGTGTCAGAGAGTGTCAGAGAGTGATAGAGAGTGTCTGAGAGTGTCAGAGAGTGATAGTGAGTGTCAGAGAGTGATAGTGAGTGTCAGAGAGTGTCAGAGAGTGTCAGAGAGTGATAGAGAGTGTCAGAGAGTGTCAGAGAGTGATAGTGAGTGTCAGAGAGTGATAGTGAGTGTCAGAGAGTGTCAGAGAGTGTCAGAGAGTGATAGAGAGTGTCAGAGAGTGTCAGAGAGTGATAGAGAGTGATAGAGAGTTTCAGAGAGTGCCAGAGAGTGTCTGAGAGTGTCAGAGAGTGATAGAGACTGTCTGAGAGTGTCAGAGAGTGATAGTGAGTGTCTGAGAGTGTCAGAGAGTGTCAGAGAGTGATAGTGAGTGTCTGAGAGTGATAGAGAGTGATAGAGAGTGTCAGAGAGTGTCAGAGAGTGTCAGAGAGTAATAGTGAGTGTCAGAGAGTGTCAGAGAGTGTCAGAGAGTGATAGAGAGTGTCAGAGAGTGTCAGAGAGAGATAGAGAGTGATAGAGAGTGTCAGAGAGTGATAGTGAGTGTCTGAGAGTGTCAGAGAGTGATAGTGAGTGTCTGAGAGTGTCAGAGAGTGATAGTGAGTGTCTGAGAGTGTCAGAGAGTGATAGTGAGTGATAGAGAGTGTCAGAGAGTGTCAGAGAGTGTCAGAGAGTGTCAGAGAGTGATAGAGAGTGATAGAGAGTTTCAGGGAGAGTCAGAGAGTGTCTGAGAGTGTCAGAGAGTGTCAGAGAGTGATAGAGAGTGATAGAGAGTGTCAGAGAGTGATAGTGAGTGTCTGAGAGTGTCAGAGAGTGATAGAGAGTGTCAGAGAGTGTCAGAGAGTGTCAGAGAGTGATAGAGAGTGATAGAGAGTTTCAGGGAGTGTCAGAGAGTGTCTGAGAGTGTCTGAGAGTGTCAGAGAGTGATAGAGAGTGATAGAGAGTGATAGAGAGTGTCAGAGAGTGTCAGAGAGTGATAGTGAGTGTCAGAGAGTGGCAGAGAGTGTCAGAGAGTGATAGAGTGTGTCAGAGAGTGTCAGAGAGTGATAGAGAGTGATAGAGAGTTTCAGAGAGTGTCTGAGAGTGTCAGAGAGTGATAGTGAGTGTCTGAGAGTGATAGAGAGTGATAGAGAGTGTCTGAGAGTGTCAGAGAGTGATAGTGAGTGTCTGAGAGTGTCAGAGAGTGATAATGAGTGATAGAGAGTGCCAGAGAGTGCCAAAGAGTGATAGAGAGTGTCAGAGAGTGTCAGAGAGTGATAGAGAGTGATAGAGAGTTTCAGAGAGTGCCAGAGAGTGTCTGAGAGTGTCAGAGAGTGATAGAGAGTGATAGAGAGTGCCAGAGAGTGCCAGAGAGTGTCTGAGAGTGTCAGAGAGTGATAGAGAGTGATAGAGACTGTCAGAGAGTGTCAGAGAGTGATAGTGAGTGTCTGAGAGTGTCAGAGAGTGTCAGAGAGTGATATAGAGTGTCTGAGAGTGTCAGAGAGTGATAGTGAGTGTCAGAGAGTGATAGTGAGTGTCAGAGAGTGTCAGAGAGTGTCAGAGAGTGATAGAGAGTGTCAGAGATTGTCAGAGAGTGATAGAGAGTGATAGAGAGTTTCAGAGAGTGCCAGAGAGTGTCTGAGAGTGTCAGAGAGTGATAGAGACTGTCAGAGAGTGTCAGAGAGTGATAGTGAGTGTCAGAGAGTGTCAGAAAGTGTCAGAGAGTGTCAGAGAGTGATAGAGAGTGATAGAGAGTGTCAGAGAGTGCAAGAGATTGTCTGAGAGTGTCAGCGAGTGATAGAGAGTGATAGAGACTGTCAGAGAGTGTCAGAGAGTGTCAGAGAGTGATAGTGAGTGTCTGAGAGTGTCGGAGAGTGATAGTGACTGATAGAGAGTGTCAGAGAGTGTCAGAGAGTGTCAGAGAGTGTCAGAGAGTGATAGAGAGTGATAGAGAATTTCAGGGAGTGTCAGAGAGTGTCAGAGAGTGTCAGAGAGTGTCAGAGAGTGTCAGAGAGTGATAGTGAGTGTCAGAGAGTGTCAGAGAGTGTCTGAGAGTGTCAGAGAGTGATAGAGAGTGATAGAGAGTGCCAGAGAGTGCCAGAGAGTGTCTGAGAGTGTCAGAGAGTGATAGAGAGTGATAGAGACTGTCAGAGAGTGTCAGAGAGTGATAGAGAGTGTCTGAGAGTGTCAGAGAGTGATAGTGAGTGTCAGAGAGTGATAGTGAGTGTCAGAGAGTGTCAGAGAGTGTCAGAGAGTGATAGAGAGTGTCAGAGAGTGTCAGAGAGTGATAGAGAGTGATAGAGAGTTTCAGAGAGTGCCAGAGAGTGTCTGAGAGTGTCAGAGAGTGATAGAGACTGTCTGAGAGTGTCAGAGAGTGATAGTGAGTGTCTGAGAGTGTCAGAGAGTGATAGAGAGTGATAGAGACTGTCAGAGAGTGTCAGAGAGTGATAGTGAGTGTCTGAGAGTGTCAGAGAGTGTCAGAGAGTGATAGAGAGTGTCTGAGAGTGTCAGAGAGTGATAGTGAGTGTCAGAGAGTGATAGTGAGTGTCAGAGAGTGTCAGAGAGTGTCAGAGAGTGATAGAGAGTGTCAGAGAGTGTCAGAGAGTGATAGTGAGTGTCAGAGAGTGATAGTGAGTGTCAGAGAGTGTCAGAGAGTGTCAGAGAGTGATAGAGAGTGTCAGAGAGTGTCAGAGAGTGATAGAGAGTGATAGAGAGTTTCAGAGAGTGCCAGAGAGTGTCTGAGAGTGTCAGAGAGTGATAGAGACTGTCTGAGAGTGTCAGAGAGTGATAGTGAGTGTCTGAGAGTGTCAGAGAGTGTCAGAGAGTGATAGTGAGTGTCTGAGAGTGATAGAGAGTGATAGAGAGTGTCAGAGAGTGTCAGAGAGTGTCAGAGAGTAATAGTGAGTGTCAGAGAGTGTCAGAGAGTGTCAGAGAGTGATAGAGAGTGTCAGAGAGTGTCAGAGAGAGATAGAGAGTGATAGAGAGTGTCAGAGAGTGATAGTGAGTGTCTGAGAGTGTCAGAGAGTGATAGTGAGTGTCTGAGAGTGTCAGAGAGTGATAGTGAGTGTCTGAGAGTGTCAGAGAGTGATAGTGAGTGATAGAGAGTGTCAGAGAGTGTCAGAGAGTGTCAGAGAGTGATAGAGAGTGATAGAGAGTTTCAGGGAGAGTCAGAGAGTGTCTGAGAGTGTCAGAGAGTGTCAGAGAGTGATAGAGAGTGATAGAGAGTGTCAGAGAGTGATAGTGAGTGTCTGAGAGTGTCAGAGAGTGATAGAGAGTGTCAGAGAGTGTCAGAGAGTGTCAGAGAGTGATAGAGAGTGATAGAGAGTTTCAGGGAGTGTCAGAGAGTGTCTGAGAGTGTCTGAGAGTGTCAGAGAGTGATAGAGAGTGATAGAGAGTGATAGAGAGTGTCAGAGAGTGTCAGAGAGTGATAGTGAGTGTCAGAGAGTGGCAGAGAGTGTCAGAGAGTGATAGAGTGTGTCAGAGAGTGTCAGAGAGTGATAGAGAGTGATAGAGAGTTTCAGAGAGTGTCTGAGAGTGTCAGAGAGTGATAGTGAGTGTCTGAGAGTGATAGAGAGTGATAGAGAGTGTCTGAGAGTGTCAGAGAGTGATAGTGAGTGTCTGAGAGTGTCAGAGAGTGATAATGAGTGATAGAGAGTGCCAGAGAGTGCCAAAGAGTGATAGAGAGTGTCAGAGAGTGTCAGAGAGTGATAGAGAGTGATAGAGAGTTTCAGAGAGTGCCAGAGAGTGTCTGAGAGTGTCAGAGAGTGATAGAGAGTGATAGAGAGTGCCAGAGAGTGCCAGAGAGTGTCTGAGAGTGTCAGAGAGTGATAGAGAGTGATAGAGACTGTCAGAGAGTGTCAGAGAGTGATAGTGAGTGTCTGAGAGTGTCAGAGAGTGTCAGAGAGTGATATAGAGTGTCTGAGAGTGTCAGAGAGTGATAGTGAGTGTCAGAGAGTGATAGTGAGTGTCAGAGAGTGTCAGAGAGTGTCAGAGAGTGATAGAGAGTGTCAGAGAGTGTCAGAGAGTGATAGAGAGTGATAGAGAGTTTCAGAGAGTGCCAGAGAGTGTCTGAGAGTGTCAGAGAGTGATAGAGACTGTCAGAGAGTGTCAGAGAGTGATAGTGAGTGTCAGAGAGTGTCAGAAAGTGTCAGAGAGTGTCAGAGAGTGATAGAGAGTGATAGAGAGTGTCAGAGAGTGCAAGAGATTGTCTGAGAGTGTCAGCGAGTGATAGAGAGTGATAGAGACTGTCAGAGAGTGTCAGAGAGTGTCAGAGAGTGATAGTGAGTGTCTGAGAGTGTCGGAGAGTGATAGTGACTGATAGAGAGTGTCAGAGAGTGTCAGAGAGTGTCAGAGAGTGTCAGAGAGTGATAGAGAGTGATAGAGAATTTCAGGGAGTGTCAGAGAGTGTCAGAGAGTGTCAGAGAGTGTCAGAGAGTGTCAGAGAGTGATAGTGAGTGTCAGAGAGTGTCAGAGAGTGTCAGAGAGTGATAGAGAGTGTCAGAGAGTGTCAGAGAGTGATAGAGAGTGATAGAGAGTTTCAGAGAGTGCCAGAGAGTGTCTGAGAGTGTCAGAGAGTTTTAGAGAGTTATAGAGACTGTCTGAGAGTGTCAGAGAGGGTCAGAGAGTGATAGTGAGTGTCAGAGAGTGTCAGAGAGTGTCAGAGAGTGATAGAGAGTGTCAGAGAGTGTCAGAGAGAGATAGAGAGTGATAGAGAGTTTCAGAGAGTGCCAGAGAATGTCTGAGAGTGTCAGAGAGTGATAGAGAGTGATAGAGACTGTCAGAGAGTGTCAGAGAGTGTCAGAGAGTGATAGTGAGTGTCAGAGAGTGATAGAGAGTGTCAGAGAGTGTCAGAGAGTGATAGAGAGTGATAGAGAGTTTCAGAGAGTGCCAGAGAGTGTCTGAGAGTGTCTGAGAGTGTCAGAGAGTGATAGAGAGTGATAGAGACTGTCAGAGAGTGTCAGAGAGTGTCAGAGAGTGATAGTGAGTGTCTGAGAGTGTCAGAGAGTGATAGTGAGTGATAGAGAGTGTCAGAGAGTGTCAGAGAGTGTCAGAGAGTGTCAGAGAGTGATAGAGAGTGATAGAGAGTTTCAGGGAGTGTCAGAGAGTGTCTGAGAGTGTCTGAGAGTGTCAGAGAGTGATAGAGAGTGATAGAGAGTGTCAGAGAGTGTCAGAGAGTGTCAGAGAGTGATAGTGAGTGTCAGAGAGTGGCAGAGAGTGTCAGAGAGTGATAGAGAGTGTCAGAGAGTGTCAGAGAGTGATAGAGAGTGCTAGAGAGTTTCAGAGAGTGCCAGAGAGTGATAGTGAGTGTCAGAGTGTGATAGTGAGTGTCTGAGAGTGATAGAGAGTGATAGAGAGTGTCAGAGAGTGTCAGAGAGTGTCAGAGAGTGATAGTGAGTGTCAGAGAGTGTCAGAGAGTGTCAGAGAGTGATAGAGAGTGTCAGAGAGTGTCAGAGAGAGATAGAGAGTGATAGAGAGTGTCAGAGAGTGATAGTGAGTGTCTGAGAGTGTCAGAGAGTGATAGTGAGTGTCTGAGAGTGATAGAGAGTGATAGAGAGTGTCAGAGAGTGTCAGAGAGTGTCAGAGAGTGATAGTGAGTGTCAGAGAGTGTCAGAGAGTGTCAGAGAGTGATTGAGAGTGTCAGAGAGTGTCAGAGAGAGATAGAGAGTGATAGAGAGTGTCAGAGAGTGATAGTGAGTGTCTGAGAGTGTCAGAGAGTGATAGTGAGTGTCTGAGAGTGTCAGAGAGTGTCAGAGAGTGATAGTGAGTGTCTGAGAGTGATAGAGAGTGATAGAGAGTGTCAGAGAGTGTCAGAGAGTGTCAGAGAGTGATAGTGAGTGTCAGAGAGTGTCAGAGAGTGTCAGAGAGTGATAGAGAGTGTCAGAGAGTGTCAGAGAGAGATAGAGAGTGATAGAGAGTGTCAGAGAGTGATAGTGAGTGTCTGAGAGTGTCAGAGAGTGATAGTGAGTGTCTGAGAGTGTCAGAGAGTGATAGTGAGTGTCTGAGAGTGATAGTGAGTGTCAGAGAGAGATAGAGAGTGAGAGAGAGTGTCAGAGAGTGATAGTGAGTGTCTGAGAGTGTCAGAGAGTGATAGTGAGTGTCTGAGAGTGTCAGCGAGTGATAGTGAGTGTCAGAGAGTGATAGTGAGTGTCTGAGAGTGTCAGAGAGTGATAGTGAGTGATAGAGAGTGTCAGAGAGTGTCAGAGAGTGTCAGAGAGTGTCAGAGAGTGATAGAGAGTGATAGAGAGTTTCAGGGAGTGTCAGAGAGTGTCTGAGAGTGTCTGAGAGTGTCAGAGAGTGATAGAGAGTGATAGAGAGTGTCAGAGAGTGTCAGAGAGTGTCAGAGAGTGATAGTGAGTGTCAGAGAGTGGCAGAGAGTGTCAGAGAGTGATAGAGAGTGTCAGAGAGAGTCAGAGAGTGATAGAGAGTGATAGAGAGTTTCAGAGAGTGCCAGAGAGTGTCTGAGAGTGTCAGAGAGTGATAGTGAGTGTCTGAGAGTGATAGAGAGTGATAGAGAGTGTCAGAGAGTGTCAGAGAGTGTCAGAGAGTGATAGTGAGTGTCAGAGAGTGTCAGAGAGTGTCAGAGAGTGATAGAGAGTGTCAGAGAGTGTCAGAGAGAGATAGAGAGTGATAGAGAGTGTCAGAGAGTGATAGTGAGTGTCTGAGAGTGTCAGAGAGTGATAGTGAGTGTCAGAGAGTGGCAGAGAGTGTCAGAGAGTGATAGAGAGTGTCAGAGAGAGTCAGAGAGTGATAGAGAGTGATAGAGAGTTTCAGAGAGTGATAGTGAGTGTCTGAGAGTGTCAGAGAGTGATAGTGAGTGTCTGAGAGTGTCAGAGAGTGATAGTGAGTGTCAGAGAGTGTCAGAGAGTGTCAGAGAGTGTCAGAGAGTGATAGTGAGTGTCTGAGAGTGATAGAGAGTGATAGAGAGTGTCAGAGAGTGTCAGAGAGTGTCAGAGAGTGATAGTGAGTGTCAGAGAGTGTCAGAGAGTGATAGAGAGTGTCAGAGAGTGTCAGAGAGAGATAGAGAGTGATAGAGAGTGTCAGAGAGTGATAGTGAGTGTCTGAGAGTGTCAGAGAGTGATAGTGAGTGTCTGAGAGTGTCAGAGAGTGATAGTGAGTGATAGAGAGTGATAGAGAGTGTCAGAGAGTGATAGTGAGTGTCTGAGAGTGTCAGAGAGTGATAGTGAGTGATAGAGAGTGTCAGAGAGTGTCAGAGAGTGTCAGAGAGTGATAGAGAGTGATAGAGAGTGTCAGTGAGTGTCAGAGAGTTTCAGGGAGTGTCAGAGAGTGTCTGAGAGTGTCTGAGAGTGTCAGAGAGTGATAGAGAGTGATAGAGAGTGATAGAGAGTGTCAGAGAGTGTCAGAGAGTGATAGTGAGTGATAGAGAGTGTCAGAGAGTGTCAGAGAGTGATAGTGAGTGTCAGAGAGTGGCAGAGAGTGTCAGAGAGTGATAGAGAGTGTCAGAGAGTGTCAGAGAGTGATAGAGAGTGATAGAGAGTTTCAGAGAGTGCCAGAGAGTGTCTGAGAGTGTCAGAGAGTGATAGTGAGTGTCTGAGAGTGATAGAGAGTGATAGAGAGTGTCAGAGAGTGTCAGAGAGTGTCAGAGAGTGATAGTGAGTGTCAGAGAGTGTCAGAGAGTGTCAGAGAGTGATAGAGAGTGTCAGAGAGTGTCAGAGAGAGATAGAGAGTGATAGAGAGTGTCAGAGAGTGATAGTGAGTGTCTGAGAGTGTCAGAGAGTGATAGTGATTGTCTGAGAGTGTCAGAGAGTGTCAGAGAGTGATAGTGAGTGTCTGAGAGTGATAGAGAGTGATAGAGAGTGTCAGAGAGTGTCAGAGAGTGTCAGAGAGTGTCAGAGAGTGATAGTGAGTGTCAGAGAGTGTCAGAGAGTGTCAGAGAGTGATAGAGAGTGTCAGAGAGTGTCAGAGAGAGATAGAGAGTGTCAGAGAGTGATAGTGAGTGTCTGAGAGTGTCAGAGAGTGATAGTGAGTGTCTGAGAGTGTCAGAGAGTGATAGTGAGTGTCTGAGAGTGTCAGAGAGTGATAGTGAGTGATAGAGAGTGTCAGAGAGTGTCAGAGAGTGTCAGAGAGTGATAGAGAGTTTCAGGGAGAGTCAGAGAGTGTCTGAGAGTGATAGAGAGTGTCAGAGAGTGTCAGAGAGTGTCAGAGAGTGTCAGAGAGTGATAGTGAGTGTCTGAGAGTGATAGAGAGTGATAGAGAGTGTCAGAGAGTGTCAGAGAGTGTCAGAGAGTGATAGTGAGTGTCAGAGAGTGTCAGAGAGTGATAGAGAGTGTCAGAGAGTGTCAGAGAGAGATAGAGAGTGATAGAGAGTGTCAGAGAGTGATAGTGAGTGTCAGAGAGTGTCAGAGAGTGATAGTGAGTGTCTGAGAGTGTCAGAGAGTGTCAGAGAGTGATAGTGAGTGTCTGAGAGTGATAGAGAGTGATAGAGAGTGTCAGAGAGTGTCAGAGAGTGTCAGAGAGTGATAGTGAGTGTCAGAGAGTGTCAGAGAGTGTCAGAGAGTGATAGAGAGTGTCAGAGAGTGTCAGAGAGAGATAGAGAGTGATAGAGAGTGTCAGAGAGTGATAGTGAGTGTCTGAGAGTGTCAGAGAGTGATAGTGAGTGTCTGAGAGTGTCAGAGTGTGATAGTGAGTGTCTGAGATTGTCAGAGAGTGATAGTGAGTGATAGAGAGTGTCAGAGAGTGTCAGAGAGTGTCAGAGAGTGATAGAGAGTTTCAGGGAGAGTCAGAGAGTGTCTGAGAGTGATAGAGAGTGTCAGAGAGTGTCAGAGAGTGTCAGAGAGTGTCAGAGAGTGATAGTGAGTGTCTGAGAGTGATAGAGAGTGATAGAGAGTGTCAGAGAGTGTCAGAGAGTGTCAGAGAGTGATAGTGAGTGTCAGAGAGTGTCAGAGAGTGATAGAGAGTGTCAGAGAGTGTCAGAGAGAGATAGAGAGTGATAGAGAGTGTCAGAGAGTGATAGTGAGTGTCTGAGAGTGTCAGAGAGTGATAGTGAGTGTCTGAGAGTGTCAGAGAGTGATAGTGAGTGATAGAGAGTGTCAGAGAGTGTCAGAGAGTGTCAGAGAGTGATAGAGAGTGATAGAGAGTTTCAGGGAGAGTCAGAGAGTGTCTGAGAGTGTCAGAGAGTGTCAGAGAGTGATAGAGAGTGATAGAGAGTGTCAGAGAGTGATAGTGAGTGTCTGAGAGTGTCAGAGAGTGATAGTGAGTGATAGAGAGTGTCAGAGAGTGTCAGAGAGTGTCAGAGAGTGATAGAGAGTGATAGAGAGTTTCAGGGAGTGTCAGAGAGTGTCTGAGAGTGTCTGAGAGTGTCAGAGAGTGATAAAGAGTGATAGAGAGTGATAGAGAGTGTCAGAGAGTGTCAGAGAGTGATAGTGAGTGTCAGAGAGTGGCAGAGAGTGTCGGAGAGTGATTGAGAGTGTCAGAGAGTGTCAGAGAGTGATAGAGAGTGATAGAGAGTTTCAGAGAGTGTCTGAGAGTGTCAGAGAGTGATAGTGAGTGTCTGAGAGTGATGGAGAGTGATAGAGAGTGTCAGAGAGTGTCAGAGAGTGTCAGAGAGTGTCAGAGAGTGATAGTGAGTGTCAGAGAGTGTCAGAGAGTGTCAGAGAGTGATAGAGAGTGTCAGAGAGTGTCAGAGAGAGATAGAGAGTTTCAGAGAGTGCCAGAGAGTGTCTGAGAGTTTCAGAGAGTGCCAGAGAGTGTCTGAGAGTGTCAGAGAGTGATAGTGAGTGTCTGAGAGTGTCAGAGAGTGATAGTGAGTGTCTGAGAGTGTCAGAGAGTGATAATGAGTGTCTGAGAGTGTCAAGAGTGATAGTGAGTGATAGAGAGTGTCAGAGAGTGTCAGAGAGTGTCAGAGAGTGATAGAGAGTGATAGAGAGTGATAGAGAGTTTCAAGGAGAGTCAGAGAGTGTCTGAGAGTGTCTGAGAGTGTCAGAGAGTGATAGAGAGTGATAGAGAGTGTCAGAGAGTGTCAGAGAGTGTCAGAGAGTGATAGTGAGTGTCAGAGAATGTCAGAGAGTGATAGAGAGTGTCAGAGAGTGTCATAGAGTGATAGAGAGTTTCAGAGAGTGCCAGAGAGTGTCTGAGAGTTTCAGAGAGTGATAGAGAGTGATAGAGACTGTCAGAGAGTGCCAGAGAGTGATAGTGAGTGTCTGAGAGTGTCAGAGAGTGATAGTGAGTGATAGAGAGTGTCAGAGAGTGTCAGAGAGTGTCAGAGAGTGATAGAGAGTGATAGAGAGTTTCAGGGAGTGTCAGAGAGTGTCTGAGAGTGTCTGAGATAGTCAGAGAGTGATAGAGAGTGATAGAGAGTGTCAGAGAGTGTCAGAGAGTGATAGTGAGTGTCAGAGAGTGTCAGAGAGTGTCAGAGAGTGATAGAGAGTGTCAGAGAGTGTTAGAGAGTGTCAGAGAGTGATAGAGAGTGATAGAGAGTGTCAGAGAGTGTCAGAGAGTGTCAGAGAGTGATAGTGAGTGTCAGAGAGTGTCAGAGAGTGATAGAGAGTGATAGAGAGTTTCAGAGAGTGCCAGAGAGTGTCTGAGAGTGTCAGAGAGTGATAGTGAGTGTCTGAGAGTGATAGAGAGTGATAGAGAGTGTCAGAGAGTGTCAGAGAGTGTCAGAGAGTGATAGTGAGTGTCAGAGAGTGTCAGAGAGTGTCAGAGAGTGATAGAGAGTGTCAGAGAGTGTCAGAGAGAGATAGAGAGTGATAGAGAGTGTCAGAGAGTGATAGTGAGTGTCTGAGAGTGTCAGAGAGTGATAGTGAGTGTCTGAGAGTGTCAGAGAGTGTCAGAGAGTGATAGTGAGTGTCTGAGAGTGATAGAGAGTGATAGAGAGTGTCAGAGAGTGTCAGAGAGTGTCAGAGAGTGTCAGAGAGTGATAGTGAGTGTCAGAGAGTGTCAGAGAGTGTCAGAGAGTGATAGAGAGTGTCAGAGAGTGTCAGAGAGAGATAGAGAGTGTCAGAGAGTGATAGTGAGTGTCTGAGAGTGTCAGAGAGTGATAGTGAGTGTCTGAGAGTGTCAGAGAGTGATAGTGAGTGATAGAGAGTGTCAGAGAGTGTCAGAGAGTGTCAGAGAGTGATAGAGAGTTTCAGGGAGAGTCAGAGAGTGTCTGAGAGTGATAGAGAGTGTCAGAGAGTGTCAGAGAGTGTCAGAGAGTGTCAGAGAGTGATAGTGAGTGTCTGAGAGTGATAGAGAGTGATAGAGAGTGTCAGAGAGTGTCAGAGAGTGTCAGAGAGTGATAGTGAGTGTCAGAGAGTGTCAGAGAGTGATAGAGAGTGTCAGAGAGTGTCAGAGAGAGATAGAGAGTGATAGAGAGTGTCAGAGAGTGATAGTGAGTGTCAGAGAGTGTCAGAGAGTGATAGTGAGTGTCTGAGAGTGTCAGAGAGTGTCAGAGAGTGATAGTGAGTGTCTGAGAGTGATAGAGAGTGATAGAGAGTGTCAGAGAGTGTCAGAGAGTGTCAGAGAGTGATAGTGAGTGTCAGAGAGTGTCAGAGAGTGTCAGAGAGTGATAGAGAGTGTCAGAGAGTGTCAGAGAGAGATAGAGAGTGATAGAGAGTGTCAGAGAGTGATAGTGAGTGTCTGAGAGTGTCAGAGAGTGATAGTGAGTGTCTGAGAGTGTCAGAGTGTGATAGTGAGTGTCTGAGATTGTCAGAGAGTGATAGTGAGTGATAGAGAGTGTCAGAGAGTGTCAGAGAGTGTCAGAGAGTGATAGAGAGTTTCAGGGAGAGTCAGAGAGTGTCTGAGAGTGATAGAGAGTGTCAGAGAGTGTCAGAGAGTGTCAGAGAGTGTCAGAGAGTGATAGTGAGTGTCTGAGAGTGATAGAGAGTGATAGAGAGTGTCAGAGAGTGTCAGAGAGTGTCAGAGAGTGATAGTGAGTGTCAGAGAGTGTCAGAGAGTGATAGAGAGTGTCAGAGAGTGTCAGAGAGAGATAGAGAGTGATAGAGAGTGTCAGAGAGTGATAGTGAGTGTCTGAGAGTGTCAGAGAGTGATAGTGAGTGTCTGAGAGTGTCAGAGAGTGATAGTGAGTGATAGAGAGTGTCAGAGAGTGTCAGAGAGTGTCAGAGAGTGATAGAGAGTGATAGAGAGTTTCAGGGAGAGTCAGAGAGTGTCTGAGAGTGTCAGAGAGTGTCAGAGAGTGATAGAGAGTGATAGAGAGTGTCAGAGAGTGATAGTGAGTGTCTGAGAGTGTCAGAGAGTGATAGTGAGTGATAGAGAGTGTCAGAGAGTGTCAGAGAGTGTCAGAGAGTGATAGAGAGTGATAGAGAGTTTCAGGGAGTGTCAGAGAGTGTCTGAGAGTGTCTGAGAGTGTCAGAGAGTGATAAAGAGTGATAGAGAGTGATAGAGAGTGTCAGAGAGTGTCAGAGAGTGATAGTGAGTGTCAGAGAGTGGCAGAGAGTGTCGGAGAGTGATAGAGAGTGTCAGAGAGTGTCAGAGAGTGTCAGAGAGTGTCAGAGAGTGTCAGAGAGTGATAGTGAGTGTCAGAGAGTGTCAGAGAGTGTCAGAGAGTGATAGAGAGTGTCAGAGAGTGTCAGAGAGAGATAGAGAGTTTCAGAGAGTGCCAGAGAGTGTCTGAGAGTTTCAGAGAGTGCCAGAGAGTGTCTGAGAGTGTCAGAGAGTGATAGTGAGTGTCTGAGAGTGTCAGAGAGTGATAGTGAGTGTCTGAGAGTGTCAGAGAGTGATAATGAGTGTCTGAGAGTGTCAAGAGTGATAGTGAGTGATAGAGAGTGTCAGAGAGTGTCAGAGAGTGTCAGAGAGTGATAGAGAGTGATAGAGAGTGATAGAGAGTTTCAAGGAGAGTCAGAGAGTGTCTGAGAGTGTCTGAGAGTGTCAGAGAGTGATAGAGAGTGATAGAGAGTGTCAGAGAGTGTCAGAGAGTGTCAGAGAGTGATAGTGAGTGTCAGAGAATGTCAGAGAGTGATAGAGAGTGTCAGAGAGTGTCATAGAGTGATAGAGAGTTTCAGAGAGTGCCAGAGAGTGTCTGAGAGTTTCAGAGAGTGATAGAGAGTGATAGAGACTGTCAGAGAGTGCCAGAGAGTGATAGTGAGTGTCTGAGAGTGTCAGAGAGTGATAGTGAGTGATAGAGAGTGTCAGAGAGTGTCAGAGAGTGATAGAGAGTGATAGAGAGTTTCAGGGAGTGTCAGAGAGTGTCTGAGAGTGTCTGAGATAGTCAGAGAGTGATAGAGAGTGATAGAGAGTGTCAGAGAGTGTCAGAGAGTGATAGTGAGTGTCAGAGAGTGTCAGAGAGTGTCAGAGAGTGATAGAGAGTGTCAGAGAGTGTTAGAGAGTGTCAGAGAGTGATAGAGAGTGATAGAGAGTGTCAGAGAGTGTCAGAGAGTGTCAGAGAGTGATAGTGAGTGTCAGAGAGTGGCAGAGAGTGTCAGAGAGTGATAGAGAGTGTCAGAGAGTGTCAGAGAGTGATAGAGAGTGTTAGAGAGTTTCAGAGAGTGCCAGAGAGTGATAGTGAGTGTCAGAGTGTGATAGTGAGTGTCTGAGAGTGATAGAGAGTGATAGAGAGTGTCAGAGAGTGTCAGAGAGTGTCAGAGAGTGATAGTGAGTGTCAGAGAGTGTCAGAGAGTGTCAGAGAGTGATAGAGAGTGTCAGAGAGTGTCAGAGAGAGATAGAGAGTGATAGAGAGTGTCAGAGAGTGATAGTGAGTGTCTGAGAGTGTCAGAGAGTGATAGTGAGTGTCTGAGAGTGATAGAGAGTGATAGAGAGTGTCAGAGAGTGATAGAGAGTGATAGAGAGTTTCAGGGAGTGTCAGAGAGTGTCTGAGAGTGTCTGAGAGTGTCAGAGAGTGATAAAGAGTGATAGAGAGTGATAGAGAGTGTCAGAGAGTGTCAGAGAGTGATAGTGAGTGTCAGAGAGTGGCAGAGAGTGTCGGAGAGTGATAGAGAGTGTCAGAGAGTGTCAGAGAGTGATAGAGAGTGATAGAGAGTTTCAGAGAGTGTCTGAGAGTGTCAGAGAGTGATAGTGAGTGTCTGAGAGTGATAGAGAGTGATAGAGAGTGTCAGAGAGTGTCAGAGAGTGTCAGAGAGTGTCAGAGAGTGATAGTGAGTGTCAGAGAGTGTCAGAGAGTGTCAGAGAGTGATAGAGAGTGTCAGAGAGTGTCAGAGAGAGATAGAGAGTTTCAGAGAGTGCCAGAGAGTGTCTGAGAGTTTCAGAGAGTGCCAGAGAGTGTCTGAGAGTGTCAGAGAGTGATAGTGAGTGTCTGAGAGTGATAGAGAGTGATAGAGAGTGTCAGAGAGTGTCAGAGAGTGTCAGAGAGTGTCAGAGAGTGATAGTGAGTGTCAGAGAGTGTCAGAGAGTGTCAGAGAGTGATAGAGAGTGTCAGAGAGTGTCAGAGAGAGATAGAGAGTTTCAGAGAGTGCCAGAGAGTGTCTGAGAGTTTCAGAGAGTGCCAGAGAGTGTCTGAGAGTGTCAGAGAGTGATAGTGAGTGTCTGAGAGTGTCAGAGAGTGATAGTGAGTGTCTGAGAGTGTCAGAGAGTGATAATGAGTGTCTGAGAGTGTCAAGAGTGATAGTGAGTGATAGAGAGTGTCAGAGAGTGTCAGAGAGTGTCAGAGAGTGATAGAGAGTGATAGAGAGTGATAGAGAGTTTCAAGGAGAGTCAGAGAGTGTCTGAGAGTGTCTGAGAGTGTCAGAGAGTGATAGAGAGTGATAGAGAGTGTCAGAGAGTGTCAGAGAGTGTCAGAGAGTGATAGTGAGTGTCAGAGAATGTCAGAGAGTGATAGAGAGTGTCAGAGAGTGTCGTAGAGTGATAGAGAGTTTCAGAGAGTGCCAGAGAGTGTCTGAGAGTTTCAGAGAGTGATAGAGTGTGATAGAGACTGTCAGAGAGTGCCAGAGAGTGATAGTGAGTGTCTGAGAGTGTCAGAGAGTGATAGTGAGTGATAGAGAGTGTCAGAGAGTGTCAGAGAGTGTCAGAGAGTGATAGAGAGTGATAGAGAGTTTCAGGGAGTGTCAGAGAGTGTCTGAGAGTGTCTGAGATAGTCAGAGAGTGATAGAGAGTGATAGAGAGTGTCAGAGAGTGTCAGAGAGTGATAGTGAGTGTCAGAGAGTGTCAGAGAGTGTCAGAGAGTGATAGAGAGTGTCAGAGAGTGTTAGAGAGTGTCAGAGAGTGATAGTGAGTGTCTGAGAGTGTCAGAGAGTGATAGTGAGTGTCTGAGAGTGTCAGAGAGTGATAGTGAGTGTCTGAGAGTGTCAGAGAGTGTCAGAGAGTGATAGAGACTGTCAGAGAGTGTCAGAGAGTGTCAGAGAGTGATAGTGAGTGTCAGAGAGTGATAGTGAGTGTCAGAGAGTGTCAGAGAGTGATAGTGAGTGTCAGAGAGTGTCAGAGAGTGTCAGAGAGTGATAGAGAGTGATAGAGAGTTTCAGGGAGTGTCAGAGAGTGATAGTGAGTGTCAGAGTGTGTCAGAGAGTGTCAGAGAGTGTCAGAGAGTGATAGAGAGTGTCAGAGAGTGTCAGAGAGTGATAGAGAGTGATAGAGAGTTTCAGAGAGTGTCAGAGAGTGATAGAGAGTGTCAGAGAGTGTTAGAGAGTGTCAGAGAGTGATAGTGAGTGTCTGAGAGTGTCAGAGAGTGATAGTGAGTGTCTGAGAGTGTCAGAGAGTGTCAGAGAGTGATAGAGACTGTCAGAGAGTGTCAGAGAGTGTCAGAGAGTGATAGTGAGTGTCAGAGAGTGATAGTGAGTGTCTGAGAGTGTCAGAGAGTGATAGTGAGTGTCAGAGAGTGTCAGAGAGTGTCAGAGAGTGATAGACAGTGATAGAGAGTTTCAGGGAGTGTCAGAGAGTGATAGTGAGTGTCAGAGTGTGTCAGAGAGTGTCAGAGAGTGTCAGAGAGTGATAGAGAGTGTCTGAGATAGTCAGAGAGTGATAGAGAGTGATAGAGAGTGTCAGAGAGTGTCAGAGAGTGTCAGAGAGTGATAGTGAGTGTCAGAGAGTGTCAGAGAGTGTCAGAGAGTGATAGAGAGTGTCAGAGAGTGTTAGAGAGTGTCAGAGAGTGATAGTGAGTGTCTGAGAGTGTCAGAGAGAGATAGTGAGTGTCTGAGAGTGTCAGAGAGTGTCAGAGAGTGATAGAGACTGTCAGAGAGTGTCAGAGAGTGTCAGAGAGTGATAGTGAGTGTCAGAGAGTGATAGTGAGTGTCAGAGAGTGTCAGAGAGTGATAGTGAGTGTCAGAGAGTGTCAGAGAGTGTCAGAGAGTGATAGAGAGTGATAGAGAGTTTCAGGGAGTGTCAGAGAGTGATAGTGAGTGTCAGAGTGTGTCAGAGAGTGTCAGAGAGTGTCAGAGAGTGATAGAGAGTGTCAGAGAGTGTCAGAGAGTGATAGAGAGTGATAGAGAGTTTCAGAGAGTGTCAGAGAGTGATAGAGAGTGTCAGAGAGTGTTAGAGAGTGTCAGAGAGTGATAGTGAGTGTCTGAGAGTGTCAGAGAGTGATAGTGAGTGTCTGAGAGTGTCAGAGAGTGTCAGAGAGTGATAGAGAATGTCAGAGAGTGTCAGAGAGTGTCAGAGAGTGATAGTGAGTGTCAGAGAGTGATAGTGAGTGTCTGAGAGTGTCAGAGAGTGATAGTGAGTGTCAGAGAGTGTCAGAGAGTGTCAGAGAGTGATAGACAGTGATAGAGAGTTTCAGGGAGTGTCAGAGAGTGATAGTGAGTGTCAGAGTGTGTCAGAGAGTGTCAGAGAGTGTCAGAGAGTGATAGAGAGTGTCAGAGAGTGTCAGAGAGTGATAGAGAGTGATAGAGAGTTTCAGAGAGTGCCAGAGAGTGTCTGAGAGTGTCAGAGAGTGATATTGAGTGTCTGAGAGTGTCAGAGAGTGATAGTGAGTGTCTGAGAGTGTCAGAGAGTGATAGTGAGTGTCTGAGAGTGTCAGAGAGTGTCAGAGAGTGATAGAGACTGTCAGAGAGTGTCAGAGAGTGTCAGAGAGTGATAGTGAGTGTCAGAGAGTGATAGTGAGTGTCAGAGAGTGTCAGAGAGTGATAGTGAGGGTCAGAGAGTGTCAGAGAGTGTCAGAGAGTGATAGAGAGTTTCAGGGAGTGTCAGAGAGTGATAGTGAGTGTCAGAGTGTGTCAGAGAGTGTCAGAGAGTGTCAGAGAGTGATAGAGAGTGTCAGAGAGTGTCAGAGAGTGATAGAGAGTGATAGAGAGTTTCCGAGAGTGCCAGAGAGTGTCTGAGAGTGTCAGAGAGTGATATTGAGTGTCTGAGAGTGTCAGAGAGTGATAGTGAGTGTCTGAGAGTGTCAGAGAGTGATATTGAGTGTCTGAGAGTGTCAGAGAGTGATAGTGAGTGTCTGAGAGTGTCAGAGAGTGATAGTGAGTGTCTGAGAGTGTCAGAGAGTGTCAGAGAGTGATAGAGACTGTCAGAGAGTGTCAGAGAGTGTCAGAGAGTGATAGTGAGTGTCAGAGAGTGGTAGAGACTGTCAGAGAGTGTCAGAGAGTGATAGTGAGTGTCAGAGATTGATAGTGAGTGTCTGAGAGTGTCAGAGAGTAATAGTGAGTGTCAGAGAGTGTCAGAAAGTGTCAGAGAGTGATAGAGAGTGATAGTGAGTTTCATGGAGTGTCAGTGAGAGTCTGAGAGTGTCAGAGAGTGATAGTGAGTGTCAGAGAGTGTCAGAGAGTGATAGAGAGTGTCAGAGAGTGTCAGAGAGTGATAGAGAGTGATAGAGACTGTCAGAGAGTGTCAGAGAGTGATAGTGAGTGTCAGAGAGTATCAGAGAGTGTAAGAGAGTGATAGAGAGTGATAGAGGGTGTCAGAGAGTGTCAGAGAGTGATAGAGAGTTTCAGAGAGTGCCAGAGAGTGTCTGAGAGTGTCAGAGAGTGATTGAGAGTGATCGAGACTGTCAGAGAGTGTCAGAGAGTGATAGTGAGTGTCAGAGAGTGTCAGAGAGTGATAGAGAGTGATAGAGAGTGTCAGAGAGTGTCAGAGAGTGATAGAGAGTGATAGAGAGTTTCAGAGAGTGCCAGAGAGTGTCTGAGAGTGTCAGAGAGTGATAGAGAGTGATAGAGACTGTCAGAGAGTGTCAGAGAGTGATAGTGAGTGATAGAGAGTGTCAGAGAGTGTCAGAGAGTGTCAGAGAGAGTCAGAGAGTGATAGAGAGGATAGAGAGTTTCAGGGAGTGTCAGAGAGTGTCTGAGAGTGTCTGAGAGTGTCAGAGAGTGATAGAGAGTGATAGAGAGTGTCAGAGAGTGTCAGAGAGTGTCAGAGAGTGATAGTGAGTGTCAGAGAGCGTCAGAGAGTGTCAGAGAGTGATAGAGAGTGTCAGAGAGTGTCAGAGAGTGAGAGAGAGTGATAGAGAGTGATAGAGAGTTTCAGAGAGTGCCAGAGAGTGTCTGAGAGTGTCAGAGAGTGATAGAGAGTGATAGAGAGTGATAGAGACTGTCAGAGAGTGTCAGAGAGTGATAGTGAGTGTCTGAGAGTGTCAGAGAGTGATAGAGAGTGATAGAGAGTTTCAGAGAGTGCCAGAGAGTGTCTGAGAGTGTCAGAGAGTGATAGAGAGTGATAGAGAGTGATAGAGAGTGATAGAGACTGTCAGAGAGTGTCAGAGAGTGATAGTGACTGTCTGAGAGTGTCAGAGAGTGATAGAGAGTGATAGAGAGTTTCAGAGAGTGCCAGAGAGTGTCTGAGAGTGTCAGAGAGTGATAGAGACTGTCAGAGAGTGTCAGAGAGTGATAGTGAGTGTCTGAGAGTGTCAGAGAGTGATAGAGAGTGATAGAGAGTTTCAGAGAGTGCCAGAGAGTGTCTGAGAGTGTCAGAGAGTGATAGAGAGTGATAGAGAGTGATAGAGACTGTCAGAGAGTGTCAGAGAGTGATAGTGAGTGTCTGAGAGTGTTAGAGAGTGATAGAGAGTGATAGAGAGTTTCAGAGAGTGCCAGAGAGTGTCTGAGTGTGTCAGAGAGTGATAGTGAGTGTCTGAGAGTGATAGAGAGTGATAGAGAGTGTCAGAGAGTGTCAGAGAGTGTCAGAGAGTGATAGTGAGTGTCAGAGAGTGTCAGAGAGTGTCAGAGAGTGATAGAGAGTGTCAGAGAGTGTCAGAGAGAGATAGAGAGTGATAGAGAGTTTCAGAGAGTGCCAGAGAGTGTCTGAGAGTGTCAGAGAGTGATAGTGAGTGTCTGAGAGTGTCAGAGAGTGATAGTGAGTGTCTGAGAGTGTCAGAGAGTGATAGTGAGTGTCTGAGAGTGTCAGAGAGTGATAGTGAGTGTCTGAGAGTGTCAGAGAGTGATAGTGAGTGTCTGAGAGTGTCAGAGAGTTTCAGAGAGTGTCTGAGAGTGTCAGAGAGTGATAGTGAGTGATAGTGAGTGTCAGAGAGTGTCAGAGAGTGTCAGAGAGTGTCAGAGAGTGATAGAGAGTGATAGAGAGTGATAGAGAGTTTCAGGGAGAGTCAGAGAGTGTCTGAGATTGTCTGAGAGTGTCAGAGAGTGATAGAGAGTGATAGAGAGTGTCAGAGAGTGTCAGAGAGTGTCAGAGAGTGATAGTGAGTGTCAGAGAGTGATAGAGAGTAATAGAGAGTTTCAGGGAGTGTCAGAGAGTGTCTGAGAGTGTCTGAGAGTGTCTGAGATTGTCAGAGAGTGATAGAGAGTGATAGAGAGTGTCAGAGAGTGTCAGAGAGTGTCAGAGAGTGATAGTGAGTGTCAGAGAGTGTCAGAGAGTGATAGAGAGTGTCAGAGAGTGTCAGAGAGTGTTAGAGAGTTTCAGAGAGTGCCAGAGAGTGTCTGAGAGTGTCAGAGAGTGATAGAGAGTGATAGAGACTGTCAGAGAGTGTCAGAGAGTGTCAGAGAGTGATAGTGAGTGATAGAGAGTGTCAGAGAGTGTCAGAGAGTGTCAGAGAGTGATAGAGAGTGATAGAGAGTGATAGAGAGTTTCAGGGAGAGTCAGAGAGTGTCTGAGATTGTCTGAGAGTGTCAGAGAGTGTCAGAGAGTGATAGTGAGTGTCAGAGAGTGATAGAGAGTGATAGAGAGTTTCAGGGAGTGTCAGAGAGTGTCTGAGAGTGTCTGAGATTGTCAGAGAGTGATAGAGAGTGATAGAGAGTGTCAGAGAGTGTCAGAGAGTGTCAGAGAGTGATAGTGAGTGTCAGAGACTGTCAGAGAGTGTCAGAGAGTGATAGAGAGTTTCAGAGAGTGTCAGAGAGTGTCTGAGAGTGTCAGAGAGTGATAGAGAGTGATAGAGACTGTCAGAGAGTGTCAGAGAGTGTCAGAGAGTGATAGTGAGTGTCTGAGAGTGTCAGAGAGTGATAGTGAGTGTCTGAGAGTGATAGTGAGTGTCTGAGAGTGTCAGAGAGTTTCAGAGAGTGTCTGAGAGTGTCAGAGAGTGATAGTGAGTGATAGTGAGTGTCAGAGAGTGTCAGAGAGTGTCAGAGAGTGATAGAGAGTGATAGAGAGTGATAGAGAGTTTCAGGGAGAGTCAGAGAGTGTCTGAGATTGTCTGAGAGTGTCAGAGAGTGATAGAGAGTGATAGAGAGTGTCAGAGAGTGTCAGAGATTGATAGTGAGTGTCAGAGAGTAATAGAGAGTAATAGAGAGTTTCAGAGAGTGTCAGAGAGTGTCTGAGAGTGTCTGAGATTGTCAGAGAGTGATAGAGAGTGATAGAGAGTGTCAGAGAGTGTCAGAGAGTGTCAGAGAGTGATAGTGAGTGTCAGAGAGTGTCAGAGAGTGTCAGAGAGTGATAGAGAGTGTCAGAGAGTGTCAGAGAGTGTTAGAGAGTTTCAGAGAGTGTCAGAGAGTGTCTGAGAGTGTCAGAGAGTGAAAGAGACTGTCAGAGAGTGTCAGAGAGTGTCAGAGAGTGATAGTGAGTGTCAGAGAGTGTCAGAGAGTGTCAGAGAGTGATGGAGAGTGATAGAGAGTGTCAGAGAGTGTCAGAGAGTGTCAGAGAGTGATAGTGAGTGTCAGAGAGTGATAGAGAGTAATAGAGAGTTTCAGGGAGTGTCAGAGAGTGTCTGAGAGTGTCTGAGATTGTCAGAGAGTGATAGAGAGTGATAGAGAGTGTCAGAGAGTGTCAGAGAGTGTCAGAGAGTGATAGTGAGTGTCAGAGAGTGTCAGAGAGTGTCAGAGAGTGATAGAGAGTGTCAGAGAGTGTCAGAGAGTGTTAGAGAGTTTCAGAGAGTGCCAGAGAGTGTCTGAGAGTGTCAGAGAGTGATAGAGAGTGATAGAGACTGTCAGAGAGTGTCAGAGCGTGTCATAGAGTGATAGTGAGTGATAGTGAGTGTCAGAGAGTGTCAGAGAGTGTCAGAGAGTGATAGAGAGTGATAGAGAGTTTCAGGGAGAGTCAGAGAGTGTCTGAGATTGTCTGAGAGTGTCAGAGAGTGATAGAGAGTGATAGAGAGTGTCAGAGAGTGTCAGAGAGTGTCAGAGAGTGATAGTGAGTGTCAGAGAGTGATAGAGAGTGATAGCGAGTTTCAGGGAGTGTCAGAGAGTGTCTGAGAGTGTCTGAGATTGTCAGAGAGTGATAGAGAGTGATAGAGAGTGTCAGAGAGTGTCAGAGAGTGTCAGAGAGTGATAGTGAGTGTCAGAGAGTGTCAGAGAGTGTCAGAGAGTGATAGAGAGTGTCAGAGAGTGTTAGAGAGTGTCAGAGAGTGTTAGAGAGTTTCAGAGAGTGCCAGAGAGTGTCTGAGAGTGTCAGAGAGTGATAGAGAGTGATAGAGACTGTCAGAGAGTGTCAGAGAGTGATAGAGAGTGAAAGAGAGTTTCAGGGAGTGTCAGAGAGTGATAGTGAGTGTCAAAGAGTGTCAGAGAGTGTCTGAGAGTGTCAGAGAGCGATAGTGAGTGTCTGAGAGTGTCAGAGAGTGATAGTGAGTGTCTGAGAGCGTCAGAGAGTGATAGTGAGTGTCTGAGAGTGTCAGAGAGTGATAGTGAGTGTCTGAGAGTGTCAGAGAGTGATAGTGAGTGTCTGAGATTGTCAGAGAGTGATAGTGAGTGTCTGAGAGTGTCAGAGAGTGATAGTGAGTGTCTGAGAGTGGCAGAGAGTGTCAGAGAGTGATAGAGACTGTCAGAGAGTGTGAGAGAGTGTCAGAGAGTGATAGTGAGTGTCAGAGAGTGATAGTGAGTGTCTGAGAGTGTCAGAGAGTGATAGTGAGTGTCTGAGAGTGGCAGAGAGTGTCAGAGAGTGATAGAGACTGTCAGAGAGTGTGAGAGAGTGTCAGAGAGTGATAGTGAGTGTCAGAGAGTGATAGTGAGTGTCAGAGAGTGTCAGAGAGTGATAGTGAGTGTCAGAGAGTGTCAGAGAGTGTCAGAGAGTGATAGAGAGTGATAGAGAGTTTCAGGGAGTGTCAGAGAGTGATAGTGAGTGTCAGAGTGTGTCAGAGAGTGTCAGAGAGTGATAGAGAGTGTCAGAGAGTGTCAGAGAGTGATAGAGAGTGATAGAGAGTTTCAGAGAGTGCCAGAGAGTGTCTGAGAGCGTCAGAGAGTGATATTGAGTGTCTGAGAGTGTCAGAGAGCGATAGTGAGTGTCTGAGAGTGTCAGAGAGTGATAGTGAGTGTCTGAGAGCGTCAGAGAGTGATAGTGAGTGTCTGAGAGTGTCAGAGAGTGATAGTGAGTGTCTGAGAGTGTCAGAGAGTGATAGTGAGTGTCTGAGATTGTCAGAGAGTGATAGTGAGTGTCTGAGAGTGTCAGAGAGTGATAGTGAGTGTCTGAGAGTGGCAGAGAGTGTCAGAGAGTGATAGAGACTGTCAGAGAGTGTGAGAGAGTGTCAGAGAGTGATAGTGAGTGTCAGAGAGTGATAGTGAGTGTCTGAGAGTGTCAGAGAGTGATAGTGAGTGTCTGAGAGTGGCAGAGAGTGTCAGAGAGTGATAGAGACTGTCAGAGAGTGTGAGAGAGTGTCAGAGAGTGATAGTGAGTGTCAGAGAGTGATAGTGAGTGTCAGAGAGTGTCAGAGAGTGATAGTGAGTGTCAGAGAGTGTCAGAGAGTGTCAGAGAGTGATAGAGAGTGATAGAGAGTTTCAGGGAGTGTCAGAGAGTGATAGTGAGTGTCAGAGTGTGTCAGAGAGTGTCAGAGAGTGATAGAGAGTGTCAGAGAGTGTCAGAGAGTGATAGAGAGTGATAGAGAGTTTCAGAGAGTGCCAGAGAGTGTCTGAGAGCGTCAGAGAGTGATATTGAGTGTCTGAGAGTGTCAGAGAGTGATAGTGAGTGTCTGAGAGTGTCAGAGAGTGATAGTGAGTGTCTGAGAGTGCCAGAGAGTGCCAGAGAGTGTCTGAGAGTGTCAGAGAGTGATATTGAGTGTCTGAGAGCGTCAGAGAGTGATATTGAGTGTCTGAGAGTGTCAGAGAGTGATAGTGAGTGTCTGAGAGTGTCAGAGAGTGATAGTGAGTGTCTGAGAGTGCCAGAGAGTGCCAGAGAGTGTCTGAGAGTGTCAGAGAGTGATATTGAGTGTCTGAGAGTGTCAGAGAGTGATATTGAGTGTCTGAGAGTGTCAGAGAGTGATAGTGAGTGTCTGAGGGTGTCAGAGAGTGTCAGAGAGTGATAGAGACTGTCAGAGAGTGTCAGAGAGTGTCAGAGAGTGATAGTGAGTGTCAGAGAGTGATAGAGACTGTCAGAGAGTGTCAGAGAGTGATAGTGAGTGTCAGAGAGTGATAGTGAGTGTCTGAGAGTGTCAGAGAGTAATAGTGAGTGTCAGGGAGTGTCAGAGAGTGATAGAGAGTGACAGTGAGTTTCATGGAGTGTCAGTGAGTGTCTGAGAGTGTCAGAGAGTGTCAGAGAGTGATAGAGAGTGTCAGAGAGTGTCAGAGAGTGATAGAGAGTGTCAGAGAGTGATAGAGAGTGATAGAGAGTGATAGAGAGTATCAGAGAGTGCCAGAGAGTGTCTGAGAGTGTCAGAGAGTGATAGAGAGTGATAGAGACTGTCAGAGAGTGTCAGAGAGTGATAGTGAGTGACAGAGAGTGTCAGAGAGTGTAAGAGAGTGATAGAGAGTGATAGAGTGTGTCAGAGAGTGTCAGAGAGTGATAGAGAGTTTCAGAGAGTGCCAGAGAGTGTCTGAGAGTGTCAGAGAGTGATTGAGAGTGATCAAGACAGTCAGAGAGTGTCAGAGAGTGATAGTGAGTGTCAGAGAGTGTCAGAGAGTGATAGATGGTGATAGAGAGTGTCAGAGAGTGTCAGAGAGTGATAGAGAGTGATAGAGAGTTTCAGAGAGTGCCAGAGAGTGTCTGAGAGTGTTAGAGAGTGATAGAGAGTGATAGAGACTGTCAGAGAGTGTCAGAGAGTGATAGTGAGTGATAGAGAGTGTCAGAGAGTGTCAGAGAGTGTCAGAGAGTGTCAGAGAGTGATAGAGAGGATAGAGAGTTTCAGGGAGTGTCAGAGAGTGTCTGAGAGTGTATGAGAGTGTCAGAGAGTGATAGAGAGTGATAGAGAGTGTCAGAGAGTGTCAGAGAGTGTCAGAGAGTGATAGTGAGTGTCAGAGAGCGTCAGAGAGTGTCAGAGAGTGATAGAGAGTGTCAGAGAGTGTCAGAGAGTGATAGAGAGTGATAGAGAGTGATAGGGAGTTTCAGAGAGTGCCAGAGAGTGTCTGAGAGTGTCAGAGAGTGATAGAGAGTGATAGAGAGTGATAGAGACTGTCAGAGAGTGTCAGAGAGTGATAGAGAGTGATATAGAGTGTCAGAGAGTGTCAGAGAGTGTCAGAGAGTGATAGTGAGTGTCAGAGAGCGTCAGAGAGTGTCAGAGAGTGATAGAGAGTGTCAGAGAGTGTCAGAGAGTGATAGAGAGTGATAGAGAGTGATAGGGAGTTTCAGAGAGTGCCAGAGAGTGTCTGAGAGTGTCAGAGAGTGATAGAGAGTGATAGAGAGTGATAGAGACTGTCAGAGAGTGTCAGAGAGTGATAGAGAGTGTCAGAGAGTGTCAGAGAGTGTCAGAGAGTGATAGTGAGTGTCAGAGAGTGTCAGAGAGTGATAGAGAGTGTCAGAGAGTGATAGAGAGTGATAGAGAGTTTCAGAGAGTGCCAGAGAGTGTCTGAGAGTTTCAGAGAGTGATAGAGACTGATAGAGACTGTCAGAGAGTGTCAGAGAGTGATAGTGAGTGTCTGAGAGTGTCAGAGAGTGATAGTGAGTGATAGAGAGTGTCAGAGAGTGATAGAGATTGTCAGAGAGTGTCAGAGAGTGTCTGAGAGTGTCTGAGAGTGTCAGAGAGTGATAGAGAGTGATAAAGAGTGTCAGAGAGTGTCAGAGAGTGTCAGAGAGTGTCAGAGAGTGATAGTGAGTGTCAGAGAGTGTCAGAGAGTGATAGAGAGTGTCAGAGAGTGTCAGAGAGTGTTAGAGAGTTTCAGAGAGTGCCAGAGAGTGTCTGAGAGTGTCAGAGAGTGATAGAGAGTGATAGAGACTGTCAGAGAGTGTCAGAGAGTGATAGTGAGTGTCTGAGAGTGTCAGAGAGTGATAGTGAGTGATAGAGAGTGTCAGAGAGTGTCAGAGAGTGTCAGAGAGTGTCAGAGAGTGTCAGAGAATGATGGAGAGTGATAGAGAGTTTCAGGGAGTGTCAGAGAGTGATAGTGAGTGTCAGAGAGTGTCAGAGAGTGTCAGAGAGTGTCAGAGAGTGATAGAGAGTGTCAGAGAGTGTCAGAGAGTGGTAGAGAGTGATAGAGAGTGTCAGAGAGTGTCAGAGAGTGTCAGAGAGTGATAGTGAGTGTCTGAGAGTGTCAGAGAGTGATAGTGAGTGTCAGAGAGTGATAGTGAGTGTCTGAGAGTGTCAGAGAGTGATTGAGAGTGTCTGAGAGTGTCAGAGAGTGATAGTGAGTGTCTGAGAGTGTCAGAGAGTGATAGTGAGTGTCTGAGAGTGTCAGAGAGTGATAGTGAGTGTCTGAGAGTGTCAGAGAGTTTCAGAGAGAGTCTGAGAGTGTCAGAGAGTGATAGTGAGTGATAGAGAGTGTCAGAGAGTGTCAGAGAGTGTCAGAGAGTGATAGAGAGTGATAGAGAGTGATAGAGAGTTTCAGGGAGAGTCAGAGAGTGTCTGAGATTGTCTGAGAGTGTCAGAGAGTGATAGAGAGTGATAGAGATTGTCAGAGAGTGTCAGAGAGTGTCAGAGAGTGATAGTGAGTGTCAGGGAGTGTCAGAGAGTGATAGAGAGTGTCAGAGAGTGTCAGAGAGTGATAGAGAGTGATAGAGAGTTTCAGAGAGTGCCAGAGAGTGTCTGAGAGTTTCAGAGATTGATAGAGAGTGATAGAGACTGTCAGAGAGTGTCAGAGAGTGATAGTGAGTGTCTGAGAGTTTCAGAGAGTGATAGAGAGTGATAGAGACTGTCAGAGAGTGTCAGAGAGTGATAGTGAGTGTCTGAGAGTGTCAGAGAGTGATAGTGAGTGATAGAGAGTGTCAGAGAGTGTCAGAGAGTGTCAGAGAGTGTCAGAGAGTGATAGAGAGTGATAGAGAGTTTCAGGGAGTGTCAGAGAGTGTCTGAGAGTGTCAGAGAGTGTCAGAGAGTGATAGAGAGTGATAGAGAGTGGCAGAGAGTGTCAGAGAGTGTCAGAGAGTGATAGTGAGTGTCAGAGAGTGTCAGAGAGTGTCAGAGAGTGATAGAGAGTGTCAGAGAGTGTCAGAGAGTGTTAGAGATTTTCAGAGAGTGCCAGAGAGTGTCTGAGAGTGTCAGAGAGTGATAGAGAGTGATAGAGACTGTCAGAGAGTGTCAGAGAGTGTCAGAGAGTGATAGTGAGTGTCTGAGAGTGTCAGAGAGTGATAGTGAGTGATAGAGAGTGTCAGAGAGTGTCAGAGAGTGTCAGAGAGTGTCAGAGAATGATAGAGAGTGATAGAGAGTTTCAGGGAGTGTCAGAGAGTGATAGTGAGTGTCAGAGAGTGTCAGAGAGTGTCAGAGAGTGTCAGAGAGTGTCAGAGAGTGATAGAGAGTGTCAGAGAGTGTCAGAGAGTGATAGAGAGTGATAGAGAGTGTCAGAGAGTGAAAGTGAGTGTCTGAGAGTGTCAGAGAGTGATAGTGAGTGTCTGAGAGTGTCAGAGAGTGATAGTGAGTGTCTGAGAGTGTCAGTGAGTGATAGTGAGTGTCTGAGAGTGTCAGAGAGTGATAGTGAGTGTCTGAGAGTGTCAGAGAGTGTCAGAGAGTGATAGAGACTGTCAGAGAGTGTCAGAGAGTGTCAGAGAGTGATAGTGAGTGTCAGAGAGTGATAGTGAGTGTCAGAGAGTGTCAGAGAGTGATAGTGAGTGTCAGAGAGTGTCAGAGAGTGTCAGAGTGTGATAGAGAGTTTCAGGGAGTGTCAGAGAGTGATAGTGAGTGTCAGAGTGTGTCAGAGAGTGTCAGAGAGTGTCAGAGAGTGATAGAGAGTGTCAGAGAGTGTCAGAGAGTGATAGAGAGTGATAGAGAGTTTCAGAGAGTGCCAGAGAGTGTCTGAGAGTGTCAGAGACTGATAGTGAGTGTCTGAGAGTGTCAGAGAGTGATAGTGAGTGTCTGAGAGTGTCAGAGAGTGATAGTGAGTGTCTGAGAGTGTCAGAGAGTGTCAGAGAGTGATAGAGACTGTCAGAGAGTGTCAGAGAGTGTCAGAGAGTGATAGTGAGTGTCAGAGAGTGATAGTGAGTGTCAGAGAGTGTCAGAGAGTGATAGTGAGTGTCAGAGAGTGTCAGAGAGTGTCAGAGAGTGATAGAGAGTGATAGAGAGTTTCAGGGAGTGTCAGAGAGTGATAGTGAGTGTCAGAGTGTGTCAGAGAGTGTCAGAGAGTGTCAGAGAGTGATAGAGAGTGATAGTGAGTGTCAGAGAGTGTCAGAGAGTGATAGAGAGTGATAGAGAGTGTCAGAGAGTGTCAGAGAGTGTCAGAGAGTGATAGTGAGTGTCAGAGAGTGTCAGAGAGTGTCAGAGAGTGATAGAGAGTATCAGAGAGTGTCAGAGAGTGTTAGAGAGTTTCAGAGAGTTCCAGAGAGTGTCTGAGAGTGTCAGAGAGTGATAGAGAGTGATAGAGACTGTCAGAGAGTGTCAGAGAGTGTCAGAGAGTGATAGTGAGTGTCTGAGAGTGATAGAGAGTGTCAGAGAGTGTCTGAGAGTGTCTGAGAGTGTCAGAGAGTGATAGTGAGTGTCTGAGAGTGTCAGAGAGTGTCAGAGAGTGATAGAGACTGTCAGAGAGTGTCAGAGAGTGTCAGAGAGTGATAGTGAGTGTCAGAGAGTGATAGTGAGTGTCAGAGAGTGTCAGAGAGTGATAGTGAGTGTCAGAGAGTGTCAGAGAGTGTCAGAGAGTGATAGAGAGTGATAGAGAGTTTCAGGGAGTGTCAGAGAGTGATAGTGAGTGTCTGAGAGTGATAGAGAGTGTCAGAGAGTGTCTGAGAGTGTCTGAGAGTGTCAGAGAGTGATAGTGAGTGTCTGAGAGTGTCTGAGAGTGTCAGAGAGTGATAGTGAGTGTCTGAGAGTGTCAGAGAGTGTCAGAGAGTGATAGAGACTGTCAGAGAGTGTCAGAGAGTGTCAGAGAGTGATAGTGAGTGTCAGAGAGTGATAGTGAGTGTCAGAGAGTGTCAGAGAGTGATAGTGAGTGTCTGAGAGTGTCAGAGAGTGATAGCGAGTGATAGAGAGTGTCAGAGAGTGTCAGAGAGTGATAGAGAGTTTCAGAGTGTGTCAGAGAGTGTCTGAGAGTGTCAGAGAGTGATAGAGAGTGTCAGAGAGTGATAGAGAGTGTCAGAGAGTGTCTGAGAGTGTCAGTGAGTGTGTGAGAGTGTCAGAGAGTGATAGAGAGTGATAGAGTGTCACAGAGTGTCAGAGAGTGACAGCGAGTGTCAGAGAGTGATAGAGAGTGATAGTGAGTGTCTGAGAGTGTCAGAGAGTGTCAGAGAGTGATAGAGAGTGATAGAGAGTGTCAGAGAGTGTCAGAGAGTGATAGAGAGTGTCAGAGAGTGTCAGACATTGTCAGAGAGTGATAGAGAGTGTCAGAGAGTGTCAGACAGTGTCAGAGAGTGATAGAGAGTGTCAGAGATTGATAGAGAGTGTCAGAGAGTGTCTGAGAGTGTCAGAGAGTTTCTGAGAGTGTCAGAGAGTGATAGAGAGTGTCAGAGAGTGTCAGAGAGTGATAGAGAGTGTCAGAGAGTGTCAGAGAGTGTCAGAGAGTGATAGAGAGTGTCAGAGAGTGTCAGAGAGTGTCAGAGAGTGATAGTGAGTGTCAGAGAGTGATAGAGAGTGTCAGAGAGTGTCAGACAGTGTCAGAGAGTGATAGAGAGTTATAGAGAGTGTCAGAGAGTGTCAGAGAGTGATAAAGAGTGTCAGAGAGTGTCAGAGAGTGATAGAGAGTCTCAGAGAGTGTCAGAGAGTGTCTGAGAGTGTCAGAGAGTCATATAGAGTGATAGAGAGTGTCAGAGAGTGTCAGACAGTGTCAGAGAGTGATAGAGAGTGTCAGAGAGTTTCAGACAGTGTCAGAGAGTGATAGAGAGTGTCAGAGAGTGATAGAGAGTGTCAGAGAGTGTCTGAGAGTGTCAGAGAGTGTCTGAGAGTGTCAGAGAGTGATAGAGAGTGATAGAGAGTGTCAGAGAGTGTCAGAGAGTGATAGAGAGTGTCAGAGAGTGTCAGACAGAGTCAGAGAGTGATAGTGAGTGTCAGAGAGTGTCAGAGAGTGATAGAGAGTGTCAGAGAGTGTCAGAGAGTGATAGAGAGTGTCAGAGAGTGTCAGACAGTGTCAGAGAGTGATAGAGAGTCTCAGAGAGTGTCAGAGAGTGTCTGAGAGTGTCAGTGAGTGATATAGAGTGATAGAGAGTGTCAGACAGTGTCAGAGAGTGATAGAGAGTGTCAGAGAGTGTCAGAGAGTGATAGAGAGTGTCAGAGAGTGATAGAGAGTGTCAGAGAGTGTCTGAGAGTGTCAGAGAGTGTCTGAGAGTGTCAGAGAGTGATAAAGAGTGATAGAGAGCGTCAGAGAGTGTCAGAGAGTGATAGAGAGTGTCAGAGAGTGTCAGACAGTGTCAGAGAGTGATAGTGAGTGTCAGAGAGTGTCAGAGAGTGATAGAGAGTGTCAGAGAGTGTCAGAGAGTGTCAGAGAGTGATAGAGAGTGTCAGAGAGTGTCAGACAGTGTCAGAGAGTGATAGAGAGTCTCAGAGAGTGTCAGAGAGTGTCAGAGAGTGATATAGAGTGATAGAGAGTGTCAGACAGTGTCAGAGAGTGATAGAGAGTGTCAGAGAGTGTCAGACAGTGTCAGAGAGTGATAGAGAGTGTCAGAGAGTGATAGAGAGTGATAGAGAGTGTCAGAGAGTGTCAGAGAGTGATAGAGAGTGTCAGAGAGTGTCAGACAGTGTCAGAGAGTGATAGTGAGTGTCAGAGAGTGTCAGAGAGTGATAGTGAGTGTCTGAGAGTGTCAGAGAGTGATAGAGAGTGTCAGAGAGTGTCAGAGAGTGTCAGACAGTGTCAGAGAGTGATAGAGAGTGATAGAGAGTGTCAGAGAGTGTCAGAGAGTGATAGAGAGTGTCAGAGAGTGTCAGACAGTGTCAGAGAGTGATAAAGAGTCTCAGAGAGTGTCAGAGAGTGTCTGAGAGTGTCAGAGAGTGATAGAGAGTGATAGAGAGTGTCAGAGAGTGTCAGACAGTGTCAGAGAGTGATAGAGAGTGTCAGAGAGTGTCAGACAGTGTCAGAGAGTGATAGAGCGTGTCAGAGAGTGTCTGAGAGTGTCAGAGAGTGTCTGAGAGTGTCAGAGAGTGTCAGAGAGTGATAGAGAGTGATAGAGAGTGCCAGAGAGTGTCAGAGAGTGATAGAGAGTGTCAGAGAGTGTCAGACAGTGTCAGAGAGTGATAGTGAGTGTCTGAGAGTGTCAGAGAGTGATAGAGAGTGTCAGAGAGTGTCAGACAGTGTCAGAGAGTGATAGAGAGTGATAGAGAGTGTCAGAGAGTGTCAGAGAGTGATAGAGAGTGTCAGAGAGTGTCAGACAGTGTCAGAGAGTGATAGTGAGTGTCTGAGAGTGTCAGAGAGTGATAGAGCGTGTCAGAGAGTGTCAGAGAGTGTCTGAGAGTGTCAGAGAGTGATAGAGAGTGTCAGTGAGTGTCTGAGAGTGTCAGAGAGTGATAGCGAGTGATAGAGAGTGTCAGAGAGTGTCAGAGAGTGTCTGAGAGTGTCTGAGAGTGATAGAGAGTTTCAGAGAGTGTCAGATTATGTCTGAGAGTGTCAGAGAGTGATAGAGAGTGATAGAGAGTGTCAGAGAGTTTCAGAGAGTTTCAGAGAGTGTCAGAGAGTGTCAGAGAGTGTCAGAGAGTGATAGCGAGTGATAGAGAGTGTCAGAGAGTGTCAGAGAGTGTCAGAGAGTGATAGAGAGTGATAGAGAGTTTCAGAGAGTGTCAGAGAGTGTCAGAGAGTGATAGAGAGTGTCAGAGAGTGATAGAGAGTGTCAGAGAGTGTCTGAGAGTGTCAGTGAGTGTCTGAGAGTGTCAGAGAGTGATAGAGAGTGATAGAGTGTCACAGAGTGTCAGAGAGTGACAGCGAGTGTCAGAGAGTGTCAGAGAGTGATAGAGAGTGATAGTGAGTGTCTGAGAGTGTCAGAGAGTGTCAGAGAGTGATAGAGAGTGATAGAGAGTGTCAGAGAGTGTCAGAGAGTGATAGAGAGTGTCAGAGAGTGTCAGACATTGTCAGAGAGTGATAGAGAGTGATAGAGAGTGTCAGAGAGTGTCAGACAGTGTCAGAGAGTGATAGAGAGTGTCAGAGAGTGATAGAGAGTGTCAGAGAGTGTCTGAGAGTGTCAGTGAGTGTCTGAGAGTGTCAGAGAGTGATAGAGAGTGATAGAGTGTCATAGAGTGTCAGAGAGTGATAGCAAGTGTCAGAGAGTGTCAGACA
This sequence comes from Heterodontus francisci, assembly GCF_036365525.1. Lineage (NCBI taxonomy): Eukaryota > Metazoa > Chordata > Chondrichthyes > Heterodontiformes > Heterodontidae > Heterodontus > Heterodontus francisci. The sequence goes on along the minus strand of NW_027140217.1, from coordinate 1,244,219 downwards.
GTGTCAGAGAGTGATAGTGAGTGTCTGAGAGTGTCAGAGAGTGATAGAGAGTGATAGAGAGTGTCAGAGAGTGTCTGAGAGTGTCAGAGAGTGATAGAGAGTGTCAGAGAGTGATAGAGAGTGTCAGAGAGTGTCTGAGAGTGTCAGTGAGTGTCTGAGAGTGTCAGAGAGTGATAGAGAGTGATAGAGTGTCAGAGAGTGATAGAGAGTGTCAGAGAGTGATAGAGAGTGTCAGAGAGTGTCTGAGAGTGTCAGTGAGTGTCTGAGAGTGTCAGAGAGTGATAGAGAGTGTCAGAGAGTGTCACAGAGTGTCAGAGAGTGACAGCGAGTGTCAGAGAGTGTCAGAGAGTGATAGAGAGTGATAGTGAGTGTCTGAGAGTGTCAGAGAGTGTCAGAGAGTGATAGAGAGTGTCAGAGAGTGTCAGAGAGTGATACAGAGTGTCAGAGAGTGTCAGACATTGTCAGAGAGTGATAGAGATTGATAGAGAGTGTCAGAGAGTGTCAGACAGTGTCAGAGAGTGATAGAGAGTGTCAGAGAGTGATGGAGAGTGTCAGAGAGTGTCTGAGAGTGTCAGTGAGTGTCTGAGAGTGTCAGTGAATGATAGAGAGTGATAGAGTGTCATAGAGTGTCAGACAGTTTCAGAGAGTGATAGTGAGTGTCTGAGAGTGTCAGAGAGTGTCTGAGAGTGACAGAGAGTTTCAGAGAGTGTCAGAGAGTGTCTGAGAGTGTCAGAGAGTGTCAGAGAGTGTCAGAGAGTGATAGAGAGTGATAGAGAGTGTCAGAGAGTGTCAGAGAGTGATAGAGAGTGATAGAGTGTTTCAGAGAGTGTCAGAGAGTGTCAGAGAGTGATAGAGAGTTTCAGAGAGTGTCAGAGAGTTTCAGAATTGATAGAGAGTGATAGAGAGTTTCAGAGAGTGTCAGAGAGTGTCTGAGAGTGTCAGAGAGTGTCAGAGAGTGATTGAGAGTGATAGAGAGTGTCAGAGAGTGTCAGAGAGTATCAGAGAGTGATAGAGAGTGATAGAGAGTTTCAGAGAGTGTCAGAGAGTGTCTGAGAGTGTCAGAGAGTGATAGAGAGTGATAGAGAGTTTCAGAGAGTGTCAGAGAGTGTCTGAGAGTGTCAGAGAGTGATAGAGAGTGATAGAGAGTGTCAGAGAGTGTCAGACAGTGTCAGAGAGTGATAGAGAGTGTCAGAGAGTGATAGAGAGTGTCAGAGAGTGTCAGACAGTGTCAGAGAGTGATAGAGAGTGTCAGAGAGTGATAGAGAGTGTCAGAGAGTGACTGAGAGTGTCAGAGAGTGATAGAGAGTCTCAGAGAGTGTCAGAGAGTGTCTGAGAGTGTCAGAGAGTGATCGAGAGTGATAGAGAGTGTCAGAGAGTGTCAGACAGTGTCAGAGAGTGATAGAGAGTGTCAGAGAGTGTCAGACAGTGTCAGAGAGTGATAGAGAGTGTCAGAGAGTGATAGAGAGTGTCAGAGAGTGTCTGAGAGTGTCAGAGAGTGTCTGAGAGTGTCAGAGAGTGATAGAGAGTGATAGAGAGTGTCAGAGAGTGTCAGAGAGTGATAGAGAGTGTCAGAGAGTGATAGAGAGTGTCAGAGAGTGATAGAGAGTGTCAGAGAGTGTCTGAGAGTGTCAGAGAGTGTCTGAGAGTGTCAGAGAGTGATAGAGAGTGATAGAGAGTGTCAGAGAGTGTCAGAGAGTGATAGAGAGTGTCAGAGAGTGTCAGACAGTGTCAGAGAGTGATAGTGAGTGTCTGAGAGTGTCAGAGAGTGTCAGAGAGTGATAGAGAGTGACAGAGCGTGTCAGAGAGTGTCTGAGAGTGTCAGAGAGTGATAGAGAGTGTCAGAGAGTGATAGAGAGTGTCAGAGAGTGTCTGAGAGTGTCAGAGAGTGTCTGAGAGTGTCAGAGAGTGATAGAGAGTGTCAGAGAGTGTCAGAGAGTGATAGAGAGTGTCAGAGAGTGTCAGACAGTGTCAGAGAGTGATAGTGAGTGTCTGAGAGTGTCAGAGAGTGTCATAGAGTGATAGAGAGTGACAGAGCGTGTCAGAGAGTGTCTGAGAGTGTCAGAGAGTGATAGGGAGTGTCAGAGAGTGATAGAGAGTGTCAGTGAGTGTCTGAGAGTGTCAGAGAGTGATAGCGAGTGATAGCGAGTGTCAGAGAGTGTCAGAGAGTGTCTGAGAGTAATAGAGAGTTTCAGAGAGTGTCAGATTATGTCTGAGCGTGTCAGAGAGTGATAGAGAGTGATAGAGAGTGTCAGAGCAGTTTCAGAGAGTGTCAGAGAGTGATAGAGAGTGATAGAGCGTGTCAGAGAGTGTCTGAGAGTGTCAGAGAGTGATAGAGAGTGTCAGAGAGTGTCTGAGAGTGTCAGTGAGTGTCTGAGAGTGTCAGAGAGTGATAGAGAGTGATAGAGTGTCACAGAGTGTCAGAGAGTGATAGCGAGTGACAGAGAGTGTCAGACAGTGTCAGAGAGTGATAGTGAGTGTCTGAGAGTGTCAGAGATTGTCCGAGAGTGATAGAGAGTGATAGAGAGTGTCAAAGAGTGTCAGAGAGTGATAGAGAGTGTCAGAGAGTGTCAGACATTGTCAGAGAGTGATAGTGAGTGATAGAGAGTGTCAGAGAGTGTCAGACAGTGTCAGAGAGTGATAGAGAGTGTCAGAGAGTGATAGAGAGTGTCAGAGAGTGTCTGAGAGTGTCAGTGAGTGTCTGAGAGTGTCAGAGAGTGATAGAGAGTGATAGAGTGTCATAGAGTGTCAGAGAGTGATAGCGAGTGTCAGAGAGTGTCAGACAGTGTCAGAGAGTGATAGTGAGTGTCTGAGAGTGTCAGAGAGTGATAGAGAGTGATAGAGAGTGTCAGAGAGTGTCTGAGAGTGTCAGAGAGTGATAGAGAGTGTCAGAGAGTGATAGAGAGTGTCAGAGAGTGTCTGAGAGTGTCAGTGAGTGTCTGAGAGTGTCAGAGAGTGATAGAGAGTGATAGAGTGTCAGAGAGTGATAGAGAGTGTCAGAGAGTGATAGAGAGTGTCAGAGAGTGTCTGAGAGTGTCAGTGAGTGTCTGAGAGTGTCAGAGAGTGTCACAGAGTGTCAGAGAGTGACAGCGAGTGTCAGAGAGTGTCAGAGAGTGATAGAGAGTGATAGTGAGTGTCTGAGAGTGTCAGAGAGTGTCAGAGAGTGATAGAGAGTGATAGAGAGTGTCAGAGAGTGTCTGAGAGTGTCAGAGAGTGATAGAGAGTGTCAGAGAGTGTCTGAGATTGTCAGAGAGTGTCTGAGAGTGTCAGAGAGTGATAGAGAGTGATAGAGATTGTCAGAGAGTGTCAGACAGTGTCAGAGAGTGACAGAGAGTGTCAGAGAGTGTCAGACAGTGTCAGACAGTGTCAGAGAGTGATAGAGAGTGATAGAGAGTGTCAGAGAGTGTCAGACAGTGTCAGAGAGTGATAGAGAGTGTCAGAGAGTGATAGAGAGTGTCAGAGAGTGTCTGAGAGTGTCAGTGAGTGTCTGAGAGTGTCAGAGAGTGATAGAGAGTGATAGAGTGTCACAGAGTGTCAGAGAGTGATAGCGAGTGACAGAGAGTGTCAGACAGTGTCAGAGAGTGATAGTGAGTGCCTGAGAGTGTCAGAGATTGTCCGAGAGTGATAGAGAGTGATAGAGAGTGTCAGAGAGTGTCTGAGAGTGTCAGAGAGTGTCTGAGAGTATCAGAGAGTGATAGAGAGTGTCAGAGAGTGTCAGAGAGTGATAGAGAGTGTCAGAGAGTGATAGAGAGTGTCAGAGAGTGTCTGAGAGTGTCAGAGAGTGATAGAGAGTGATAGAGATTGTCAGAGAGTGTCAGACAGTGTCAGAGAGTGATAGAGAGTGTCAGAGAGTGTCAGACAGTGTCAGAGAGTGATAGTGAGTGTCTGAGAGTGTCAGATAGTGTCAGAGAGTGTCAGAGAGTGATAGAGAGTGATAGAGAGTTTCAGAGAGTGTCAGAGAGTTTCAGAGAGTGATAGAGAGTGACAGAGAGTTTCAGAGAGTGTCAGAGAGTGTCTGAGAGTGTCAGAGAGTGTCAGAGAGTGTCAGAGAGTGATAGAGAGTGATAGAGTGTTTCAGAGAGTGTCAGAGAGTGTCAGAGAGTGATAGAGAGTTTCAGAGAGTGTCAGAGAGTTTCAGAATTGATAGAGAGTGATAGAGAGTGTCAGAGAGTGTCTGAGAGTGTCAGAGAGTGTCTGAGAGTATCAGAGAGTGATAGAGAGTGTCAGAGAGTGTCAGAGAGTGATAGAGAGTGTCAGAGAGTGATAGAGAGTGTCAGAGAGTGTCTGAGAGTGTCAGAGAGTGATAGAGAGTGATAGAGATTGTCAGAGAGTGTCAGACAGTGTCAGAGAGTGATAGAGAGTGTCAGAGAGTGTCAGACAGTGTCAGAGAGTGATAGTGAGTGTCTGAGAGTGTCAGATAGTGTCAGAGAGTGTCAGAGAGTGATAGAGAGTGATAGAGAGTTTCAGAGAGTGTCAGAGAGTTTCAGAGAGTGATAGAGAGTGACAGAGAGTTTCAGAGAGTGTCAGAGAGTGTCTGAGAGTGTCAGAGAGTGTCAGAGAGTGTCAGAGAGTGATAGAGAGTGATAGAGTGTTTCAGAGAGTGTCAGAGAGTGTCAGAGAGTGATAGAGAGTTTCAGAGAGTGTCAGAGAGTTTCAGAATTGATAGAGAGTGATAGAGAGTTTCAGAGAGTGTCAGAGAGTGTCTGAGAGTGTCAGAGAGTGTCAGAGAGTGATTGAGAGTGATAGAGAGTGTCAGAGAGTGTCAGAGAGTGTCAGAGAGTGATAGAGAGTGATAGAGAGTTTCAGAGAGTGTCAGAGAGTGTCTGAGAGTGTCAGAGAGTGATAGAGAGTGATAGAGAGTTTCAGAGAGTGTCTGAGAGTGTCAGAGAGTGATAGAGAGTGATAGAGAGTGTCAGAGAGTGTCAGACAGTGTCAGAGAGTGATAGAGAGTGTCAGAGAGTGATAGAGAGTGTCAGAGAGTGTCAGACAGTGTCAGAGAGTGATAGAGAGTGTCAGAGAGTGATAGAGAGTGTCAGAGAGTGACTGAGAGTGTCAGAGAGTGATAGAGAGTCTCAGAGAGTGTCAGAGAGTGTCTGAGAGTGTCAGAGAGTGATCGAGAGTGATAGAGAGTGTCAGAGAGTGTCAGACAGTGTCAGAGCGTGATAGAGAGTGTCAGAGAGTGTCAGACAGTGTCAGAGAGTGATAGAGAGTGTCAGAGAGTGATAGAGAGTGTCAGAGAGTGTCTGAGAGTGTCAGAGAGTGTCTGAGAGTGTCAGAGAGTGATAGAGAGTGATAGAGAGTGTCAGAGAGTGTCAGAGAGTGATAGAGAGTGTCAGAGAGTGTCAGACAGTGTCAGAGAGTGATAGAGAGTGTCAGAGAGTGATAGAGAGTGTCAGAGAGTGTCTGAGAGTGTCAGAGAGTGTCTGAGAGTGTCAGAGAGTGATAGAGAGTGATAGAGAGTGTCAGAGAGTGTCAGAGAGTGATAGAGAGTGTCAGAGAGTGTCAGACAGTGTCAGAGAGTGATAGTGAGTATCTGAGAGTGTCAGAGAGTGTCAGAGAGTGATAGAGAGTGACAGAGCGTGTCAGAGAGTGTCTGAGAGTGTCAGAGAGTGATAGAGAGTGTCAGAGAGTGATAGAGAGTGTCAGAGAGTGTCTGAGAGTGTCAGAGAGTGTCTGAGAGTGTCAGAGAGTGATAGAGAGTGTCAGAGAGTGTCAGAGAGTGATAGAGAGTGTCAGAGAGTGTCAGACAGTGTCAGAGAGTGATAGTGAGTGTCTGAGAGTGTCAGAGAGTGTCAGAGAGTGATAGAGAGTGACAGAGCGTGTCAGAGAGTGTCTGAGAGTGTCAGAGAGTGATAGGGAGTGTCAGAGAGTGATAGAGAGTGTCAGTGAGTGTCTGAGAGTGTCAGAGAGTGATAGCGAGTGATAGCGAGTGTCAGAGAGTGTCAGAGAGTGTCTGAGAGTGATAGAGAGTTTCAGAGAGTGTCAGATTATGTCTGAGAGTGTCAGAGAGTGTCAGAGAGTGATAGTGAGTGCCTGAGAGTGTCAGAGATTGTCCGAGAGTGATAGAGAGTGATAGAGAGTGTCAGAGAGTGTCTGAGAGTGTCAGAGAGTGTCTGAGAGTATCAGAGAGTGATAGAGAGTGTCAGAGAGTGTCAGAGAGTGATAGAGAGTGTCAGAGAGTGATAGAGAGTGTCAGAGAGTGTCAGAGAGTGATAGAGAGTGTCAGAGAGTGTCAGACAGTGTCAGAGAGTGATAGTGAGTGTCTGAGAGTGTCAGATAGTGTCAGAGAGTGTCAGAGAGTGATAGAGAGTGATAGAGAGTTTCAGAGAGTGTCAGAGAGTTTCAGAGAGTGATAGAGAGTGACAGAGAGTTTCAGAGAGTGTCAGAGAGTGTCTGAGAGTGTCAGAGAGTGTCAGAGAGTGTCAGAGAGTGATAGAGAGTGATAGAGTGTTTCAGAGAGTGTCAGAGAGTGTCAGAGAGTGATAGAGAGTTTCAGAGAGTGTCAGAGAGTTTCAGAATTGATAGAGAGTGATAGAGAGTGTCAGAGAGTGTCTGAGAGTGTCAGAGAGTGTCTGAGAGTATCAGAGAGTGATAGAGAGTGTCAGAGAGTGTCAGAGAGTGATAGAGAGTGTCAGAGAGTGATAGAGAGTGTCAGAGAGTGTCTGAGAGTGTCAGAGAGTGATAGAGAGTGATAGAGATTGTCAGAGAGTGTCAGACAGTGTCAGAGAGTGATAGAGAGTGTCAGAGAGTGTCAGACAGTGTCAGAGAGTGATAGTGAGTGTCTGAGAGTGTCAGATAGTGTCAGAGAGTGTCAGAGAGTGATAGAGAGTGATAGAGAGTTTCAGAGAGTGTCAGAGAGTTTCAGAGAGTGATAGAGAGTGACAGAGAGTTTCAGAGAGTGTCAGAGAGTGTCTGAGAGTGTCAGAGAGTGTCAGAGAGTGTCAGAGAGTGATAGAGAGTGATAGAGTGTTTCAGAGAGTGTCAGAGAGTGTCAGAGAGTGATAGAGAGTTTCAGAGAGTGTCAGAGAGTTTCAGAATTGATAGAGAGTGATAGAGAGTTTCAGAGAGTGTCAGAGAGTGTCTGAGAGTGTCAGAGAGTGTCAGAGAGTGATTGAGAGTGATAGAGAGTGTCAGAGAGTGTCAGAGAGTGTCAGAGAGTGATAGAGAGTGATAGAGAGTTTCAGAGAGTGTCAGAGAGTGTCTGAGAGTGTCAGAGAGTGATAGAGAGTGATAGAGAGTTTCAGAGAGTGTCTGAGAGTGTCAGAGAGTGATAGAGAGTGATAGAGAGTGTCAGAGAGTGTCAGACAGTGTCAGAGAGTGATAGAGAGTGTCAGAGAGTGATAGAGAGTGTCAGAGAGTGTCAGACAGTGTCAGAGAGTGATAGAGAGTGTCAGAGAGTGATAGAGAGTGTCAGAGAGTGACTGAGAGTGTCAGAGAGTGATAGAGAGTCTCAGAGAGTGTCAGAGAGTGTCTGAGAGTGTCAGAGAGTGATCGAGAGTGATAGAGAGTGTCAGAGAGTGTCAGACAGTGTCAGAGCGTGATAGAGAGTGTCAGAGAGTGTCAGACAGTGTCAGAGAGTGATAGAGAGTGTCAGAGAGTGATAGAGAGTGTCAGAGAGTGTCTGAGAGTGTCAGAGAGTGATAGAGAGTGATAGAGAGTGTCAGAGAGTGTCAGAGAGTGATAGAGAGTGTCAGAGAGTGTCAGACAGTGTCAGAGAGTGATAGAGAGTGTCAGAGAGTGATAGAGAGTGTCAGAGAGTGTCTGAGAGTGTCAGAGAGTGTCTGAGAGTGTCAGAGAGTGATAGAGAGTGATAGAGAGTGTCAGAGAGTGTCAGAGAGTGATAGAGAGTGTCAGAGAGTGTCAGACAGTGTCAGAGAGTGATAGTGAGTATCTGAGAGTGTCAGAGAGTGTCAGAGAGTGATAGAGAGTGACAGAGCGTGTCAGAGAGTGTCTGAGAGTGTCAGAGAGTGATAGAGAGTGTCAGAGAGTGATAGAGAGTGTCAGAGAGTGTCTGAGAGTGTCAGAGAGTGTCTGAGAGTGTCAGAGAGTGATAGAGAGTGTCAGAGAGTGTCAGAGAGTGATAGAGAGTGTCAGAGAGTGTCAGACAGTGTCAGAGAGTGATAGTGAGTGTCTGAGAGTGTCAGAGAGTGTCAGAGAGTGATAGAGAGTGACAGAGCGTGTCAGAGAGTGTCTGAGAGTGTCAGAGAGTGATAGGGAGTGTCAGAGAGTGATAGAGAGTGTCAGTGAGTGTCTGAGAGTGTCAGAGAGTGATAGCGAGTGATAGCGAGTGTCAGAGAGTGTCAGAGAGTGTCTGAGAGTGATAGAGAGTTTCAGAGAGTGTCAGATTATGTCTGAGAGTGTCAGAGAGTGATAGAGAGTGATAGAGAGTGTCAGAGAGTTTCAGAGAGTGTCAGAGAGTGATAGAGAGTGATAGAGCGTGTCAGAGAGTGTCTGAGAGTGTCAGAGAGTGATAGAGAGTGTCAGAGAGTGTCTGAGAGTGTCAGTGAGTGTCTGAGAGTGTCAGAGAGTGATAGAGAGTGATAGAGTGTCACAGAGTGTCAGAGAGTGATAGCGAGTGACAGAGAGTGTCAGACAGTGTCAGAGAGTGATAGTGAGTGTCTGAGAGTGTCAGAGATTGTCCGAGAGTGATAGAGAGTGATAGAGAGTGTCAGAGAGTGTCTGAGAGTGTCAGAGAGTGTCTGAGAGTATCAGAGAGTGATAGAGAGTGTCAGAGAGTGTCAGAGAGTGATAGAGAGTGTCAGAGAGTGATAGAGAGTGTCAGAGAGTGTCTGAGAGTGTCAGAGAGTGATAGAGAGTGATAGAGATTGTCAGAGAGTGTCAGACAGTGTCAGAGAGTGATAGAGAGTGTCAGAGAGTGTCAGACAGTGTCAGAGAGTGATAGAGAGTGTCAGAGAGTGTCAGACAGTGTCAGAGAGTGATAGTGAGTGTCTGAGAGTGTCAGATAGTGTCTGAGAGTGTCAGAGAGTGATAGAGAGTGATAGAGAGTTTCAGAGAGTGTCAGAGAGTGATAGAGAGTGTCAGAGAGTGTCAGACAGTGTCAGAGAGTGATAGTGAGTGTCTGAGAGTGTCTGAGAGTGTCTGAGAGTGTCAGAGAGTGATAGAGAGTGATAGAGATTGTCAGAGAGTGTCAGACAGTGTCAGAGAGTGATAGAGAGTGTCAGAGAGTGTCAGACAGTGTCAGAGAGTGATAGAGAGTGTCAGAGAGTGTCAGACAGTGTCAGAGAGTGATAGTGAGTGTCTGAGAGTGTCAGATAGTGTCTGAGAGTGTCAGAGAGTGATAGAGAGTGATAGAGAGTTTCAGAGAGTGTCAGAGAGTGATAGAGAGTGTCAGAGAGTGTCAGACAGTGTCAGAGAGTGATAGTGAGTGTCTGAGAGTGTCTGAGAGTGTCTGAGAGTGTCAGAGAGTGATAGAGAGTGTCAGAGAGTGATAGAGAGTGTCAGAGAGTGTCAGACAGTGTCAGAGAGTGATAGTGAGTGTCTGAGAGTGTCTGAGAGTGTCTGAGAGTGTCAGAGAGTGATAGAGAGTGATAGAGATTGTCAGAGAGTGTCAGACAGTGTCAGAGAGTGATAGAGAGTGTCAGAGAGTGTCAGACAGTGTCAGAGAGTGATAGAGAGTGTCAGAGAGTGTCAGACAGTGTCAGAGAGTGATAGTGAGTGTCTGAGAGTGTCAGATAGTGTCTGAGAGTGTCAGAGAGTGATAGAGAGTGATAGAGAGTTTCAGAGAGTGTCAGAGAGTGATAGAGAGTGTCAGAGAGTGTCAGACAGTGTCAGAGAGTGATAGTGAGTGTCTGAGAGTGTCAGAGAGTGTCAGAGAGTGATAGAGAGTGACAGAGCGTGTCAGAGAGTGTCTGAGAGTGTCAGAGAGTGATAGAGAGTGTCAGAGAGTGATAGAGAGTGTCAGAGAGTGATAGAGAGTGTCAGAGAGTGTCTGAGAGTGTCAGAGAGTGTCTGAGAGTGTCAGAGAGTGATAGAGAGTGTCAGAGAGTGTCAGAGAGTGATAGAGAGTGTCAGAGAGTGTCAGACAGTGTCAGAGAGTGATAGTGAGTGTCTGAGAGTGTCAGAGAGTGTCAGAGAGTGATAGAGAGTGACAGAGCGTGTCAGAGAGTGTCTGAGAGTGTCAGAGAGTGATAGAGAGTGTCAGAGAGTGATAGAGAGTGTCAGTGTGTGTCTGAGAGTGTCAGAGAGTGATAGCGAGTGATAGCGAGTCTCAGAGAGTGTCAGAGAGTGTCTGAGAGTGATAGAGAGTTTCAGAGAGTGTCAGATTATGTCTGAGAGTGTCAGAGAGTGATAGAGAGTGATAGAGAGTGTCAGAGAGTTTCAGAGAGTGTCAGAGAGTGATAGAGAGTGATAGAGCGTGTCAGAGAGTGTCTGAGAGTGTCAGAGAGTGATAGAGAGTGTCAGAGAGTGTCTGAGAGTGTCAGTGAGTGTCTGAGAGTGTCTGAGAGTGTCAGAGAGTGATAGAGTGTCACAGAGTGTCAGAGAGTGATAGCGAGTGACAGAGCGTGTCAGAGAGTGTCTGAGAGTGTCAGAGAGTGATAGAGAGTGTCAGAGAGTGATAGAGAGTGTCAGAGAGTGTCTGAGAGTGTCAGAGAGTGTCTGAGAGTGTCAGAGAGTGATAGAGAGTGTCAGAGAGTGTCAGAGAGTGATAGAGAGTGTCAGAGAGTGTCAGACAGTGTCAGAGAGTGATAGTGAGTGTCTGAGAGTGTCAGAGAGTGTCAGAGAGTGATAGAGAGTGACAGAGCGTGTCAGAGAGTGTCTGAGAGTGTCAGAGAGTGATAGGGAGTGTCAGAGAGTGATAGAGAGTGTCAGTGAGTGTCTGAGAGTGTCAGAGAGTGATAGCGAGTGATAGCGAGTGTCAGAGAGTGTCTGAGAGTGATAGAGAGTTTCAGAGAGTGTCAGATTATGTCTGAGAGTGTCAGAGAGTGATAGAGAGTGATAGAGAGTGTCAGAGAGTTTCAGAGAGTGTCAGAGAGTGATAGAGAGTGATAGAGCGTGTCAGAGAGTGTCTGAGAGTGTCAGAGAGTGATAGAGAGTGTCAGAGAGTGTCTGAGAGTGTCAGTGAGTGTCTGAGAGTGTCAGAGAGTGATAGAGAGTGATAGAGTGTCACAGAGTGTCAGAGAGTGATAGCGAGTGACAGAGAGTGTCAGACAGTGTCAGAGAGTGATAGTGAGTGTCTCAGAGAGTGTCAGAGATTGTCCGAGAGTGATAGAGAGTGATAGAGAGTGTCAGAGAGTGTCTGAGAGTATCAGAGAGTGTCTGAGAGTATCAGAGAGTGATAGAGAGTGTCAGAGAGTGTCAGAGAGTGATAGAGAGTGTCAGAGAGTGATAGAGAGTGTCAGAGAGTGTCTGAGAGTGTCAGAGAGTGATAGAGAGTGATAGAGATTGTCAGAGAGTGTCAGACAGTGTCAGAGAGTGATAGAGAGTGTCAGAGAGTGTCAGACAGTGTCAGAGAGTGATAGAGAGTGTCAGAGAGTGTCAGACAGTGTCAGAGAGTGATAGTGAGTGTCTGAGAGTGTCAGATAGTGTCTGAGAGTGTCAGAGAGTGATAGAGAGTGATAGAGAGTTTCAGAGAGTGTCAGAGAGTGATAGAGAGTGTCAGAGAGTGTCAGACAGTGTCAGAGAGTGATAGTGAGTGTCTGAGAGTGTCTGAGAGTGTCTGAGAGTGTCAGAGAGTGATAGAGAGTGATAGAGATTGTCAGAGAGTGTCAGACAGTGTCAGAGAGTGATAGAGAGTGTCAGAGAGTGTCAGACAGTGTCAGAGAGTGATAGAGAGTGTCAGAGAGTGTCAGACAGTGTCAGAGAGTGATAGTGAGTGTCTGAGAGTGTCAGATAGTGTCTGAGAGTGTCAGAGAGTGATAGAGAGTGATAGAGAGTTTCAGAGAGTGTCAGAGAGTGATAGAGAGTGTCAGAGAGTGTCAGACAGTGTCAGAGAGTGATAGTGAGTGTCTGAGAGTGTCAGAGAGTGTCAGAGAGTGATAGAGAGTGACAGAGCGTGTCAGAGAGTGTCTGAGAGTGTCAGAGAGTGATAGAGAGTGTCAGAGAGTGATAGGGAGTGTCAGAGAGTGATAGAGAGTGTCAGAGAGTGTCTGAGAGTGTCAGAGAGTGTCTGAGAGTGTCAGAGAGTGATAGAGAGTGTCAGAGAGTGTCAGAGAGTGATAGAGAGTGTCAGAGAGTGTCAGACAGTGTCAGAGAGTGATAGTGAGTGTCTGAGAGTGTCAGAGAGTGTCAGAGAGTGATAGAGAGTGACAGAGCGTGTCAGAGAGTGTCTGAGAGTGTCAGAGAGTGATAGAGAGTGTCAGAGAGTGATAGAGAGTGTCAGTGTGTGTCTGAGAGTGTCAGAGAGTGATAGCGAGTGATAGCGAGTCTCAGAGAGTGTCAGAGAGTGTCTGAGAGTGATAGAGAGTTTCAGAGAGTGTCAGATTATGTCTGAGAGTGTCAGAGAGTGATAGAGAGTGATAGAGAGTGTCAGAGAGTTTCAGAGAGTGTCAGAGAGTGATAGAGAGTGATAGAGCGTGTCAGAGAGTGTCTGAGAGTGTCAGAGAGTGATAGAGAGTGTCAGAGAGTGTCTGAGAGTGTCAGTGAGTGTCTGAGAGTGTCAGAGAGTGATAGAGTGTGATAGAGTGTCACAGAGTGTCAGAGAGTGATAGCGAGTGACAGAGAGTGTCAGACAGTGTCAGAGAGTGATAGTGAGTGTCTGAGAGTGTCAGAGATTGTCCGAGCGTGATAGAGAGTGATAGAGAGTGTCAGAGAGTGTCTGAGAGTGTCAGAGAGTGTCTGAGAGTATCAGAGAGTGATAGAGAGTGTCAGAGAGTGTCAGAGAGTGATAGAGAGTGTCAGAGAGTGATAGAGAGTGTCAGAGAGTGTCTGAGAGTGTCAGAGAGTGATAGAGAGTGATAGAGTTTGTCAGAGAGTGTCAGACAGTGTCAGAGAGTGATAGAGAGTGTCAGAGAGTGTCAGACAGTGTCAGAGAGTGATAGAGAGTGTCAGAGAGTGTCAGACAGTGTCAGAGAGTGATAGTGAGTGTCTGAGAGTGTCAGATAGTGTCAGAGAGTGTCAGAGAGTGATAGAGAGTGATAGAGAGTTTCAGAGAGTGTCAGAGAGTTTCAGAGAGTGATAGAGAGTGACAGAGAGTTTCAGAGAGTGTCAGAGAGTGTCTGAGAGTGTCAGAGAGTGTCAGAGAGTGTCAGAGAGTGTCAGAGAGTGATAGAGAGTGATAGAGAGTGTCAGAGAGTGTCAGAGAGTGATAGAGAGTGATAGAGTGTTTCAGAGAGTGTCAGAGAGTGTCAGAGAGTGATAGAGAGTTTCAGAGAGTGTCAGAGAGTTTCGGAATTGATAGAGAGTGATAGAGAGTTTCAGAGAGTGTCAGAGAGTGTCTGAGAGTGTCAGAGAGTGTCAGAGAGTGATTGAGAGTGATAGAGAGTGTCAGAGAGTGTCAGAGAGTGTCAGAGAGTGATAGAGAGTGATAGAGAGTTTCAGAGAGTGTCAGAGAGTGTCTGAGAGTGTCAGAGAGTGATAGAGAGTGATAGAGAGTTTCAGAGAGTGTCAGAGAGTGTCTGAGAGTGTCAGAGAGTGATAGAGAGTGATAGAGAGTGTCAGAGAGTGTCAGACAGTGTCAGAGAGTGATAGAGAGTGTCTGAGAGTGTCAGAGATTGTCCGAGAGTGATAGAGAGTGATAGAGAGTGTCAGAGAGTGTCTGAGAGTGTCAGAGAGTGTCTGAGAGTATCAGAGAGTGATAGAGAGTGTCAGAGAGTGTCAGAGAGTGATAGAGAGTGTCAGAGAGTGATAGAGAGTGTCAGAGAGTGTCTGAGAGTGTCAGAGAGTGATAGAGAGTGATAGAGATTGTCAGAGAGTGTCAGACAGTGTCAGAGAGTGATAGAGAGTGTCAGAGAGTGTCAGACAGTGTCAGAGAGTGATAGAGAGTGTCAGAGAGTGTCAGACAGTGTCAGAGAGTGATAGTGAGTGTCTGAGAGTGTCAGATAGTGTCAGAGAGTGTCAGAGAGTGATAGAGAGTGATAGAGAGTTTCAGAGAGTGTCAGAGAGTTTCAGAGAGTGATAGAGAGTGACAGAGAGTTTCAGAGAGTGTCAGAGAGTGTCTGAGAGTGTCAGAGAGTGTCAGAGAGTGTCAGAGAGTGATAGAGAGTGATAGAGAGTGTCAGAGAGTGTCAGAGAGTGATAGAGAGTGATAGAGTGTTTCAGAGAGTGTCAGAGAGTGTCAGAGAGTGATAGAGAGTTTCAGAGAGTGTCAGAGAGTTTCAGAATTGATAGAGAGTGATAGAGAGTTTCAGAGAGTGTCAGAGAGTGTCTGAGAGTGTCAGAGAGTGTCAGAGAGTGATTGAGAGTGATAGAGAGTGTCAGAGAGTGTCAGAGAGTGTCAGAGAGTGATAGAGAGTGATAGAGAGTTTCAGAGAGTGTCAGAGAGTGTCTGAGAGTGTCAGAGAGTGATAGAGAGTGATAGAGAGTTTCAGAGAGTGTCAGAGAGTGTCTGAGAGTGTCAGAGAGTGATAGAGAGTGATAGAGAGTGTCAGAGAGTGTCAGACAGTGTCAGAGAGTGATAGAGAGTGTCAGAGAGTGATAGAGAGTGTCAGAGAGTGTCAGACAGTGTCAGAGAGTGATAGAGAGTGTCAGAGAGTGATAGAGAGTGTCAGAGAGTGACTGAGAGTGTCAGAGAGTGATAGAGAGTCTCAGAGAGTGTCAGAGAGTGTCTGAGAGTGTCAGAGAGTGATCGAGAGTGATAGAGAGTGTCAGAGAGTGTCAGACAGTGTCAGAGAGTGATAGAGAGTGTCAGAGAGTGTCAGACAGTGTCAGAGAGTGATAGAGAGTGTCAGAGAGTGATAGAGAGTGTCAGAGAGTGTCTGAGAGTGTCAGAGAGTGTCTGAGAGTGTCAGAGAGTGATAGAGAGTGATAGAGAGTGTCAGAGAGTGTCAGAGAGTGATAGAGAGTGTCAGAGAGTGTCAGACAGTGTCAGAGAGTGATAGAGAGTGTCAGAGAGTGATAGAGAGTGTCAGAGAGTGTCTGAGAGTGTCAGAGAGTGTCTGAGAGTGTCAGTGAGTGATAGAGAGTGATAGAGAGTGTCAGAGAGTGTCAGAGAGTGATAGAGAGTGTCAGAGAGTGTCAGACAGTGTCAGAGAGTGATAGTGAGTGTCTGAGAGTGTCAGAGAGTGTCAGAGAGTGATAGAGAGTGACAGAGCGTGTCAGAGAGTGTCTGAGAGTGTCAGAGAGTGATAGAGAGTGTCAGAGAGTGATAGAGAGTGTCAGAGAGTGTCTGAGAGTGTCAGAGAGTGTCTGAGAGTGTCAGAGAGTGATAGAGAGTGTCAGAGAGTGTCAGAGAGTGATAGAGAGTGTCAGAGAGTGTCAGACAGTGTCAGAGAGTGATAGTGAGTGTCTGAGAGTGTCAGAGAGTGTCAGAGAGTGATAGAGAGTGACAGAGCGTGTCAGAGAGTGTCTGAGAGTGTCAGAGAGTGATGGGGAGTGTCAGAGAGTGATAGAGAGTTTCAGTGAGTGTCTGAGAGTTTCAGAGAGTGATAGCGAGTGATAGCGAGTGTCAGAGAGTGTCAGAGAGTGTCTGAGAGTGATAGAGAGTTTCAGAGAGTGTCAGATTATGTCTGAGAGTGTCAGAGAGTGATAGAGAGTGATAGAGAGTGTCAGAGAGTTTCAGAGAGTGTCAGAGAGTGATAGAGAGTGATAGAGCGTGTCAGAGAGTGTCTGAGAGTGTCAGAGAGTGATAGAGAGTGTCAGAGAGTGTCTGAGAGTGTCAGTGAGTGTCTGAGAGTGTCAGAGAGTGATAGAGAGTGATAGAGTGTCACAGAGTGTCAGAGAGTGATAGCGAGTGACAGAGAGTGTCAGACAGTGTCAGAGAGTGATAGTGAGTGTCTGAGAGTGTCAGAGATTGTCCGAGAGTGATAGAGATTGATAGAGAGTGTCAGAGAGTGTCTGAGAGTGTCAGAGAGTGTCTGAGAGTATCAGAGAGTGATAGAGAGTGTCAGAGAGTGTCAGAGAGTGATAGAGAGTGTCAGAGAGTGATAGAGAGTGTCAGAGAGTGTCTGAGAGTGTCAGAGAGTGATAGAGAGTGATAGAGATTGTCAGAGAGTGTCAGACAGTGTCAGAGAGTGATAGAGAGTGTCAGAGAGTGTCAGACAGTGTCAGAGAGTGATAGAGAGTGTCAGAGAGTGTCAGACAGTGTCAGAGAGTGATAGTGAGTGTCTGAGAGTGTCAGATAGTGTCAGAGAGTGTCAGAGAGTGATAGAGAGTGATAGAGAGTTTCAGAGAGTGTCAGAGAGTGATAGAGAGTGTCAGAGAGTGTCAGACAGTGTCAGAGAGTGATAGTGAGTGTCTGAGAGTGTCAGAGAGTGTCAGAGATTGATAGAGAGTGACAGAGCGTGTCAGAGAGTGTCTGAGAGTGTCAGAGAGTGATAGAGAGTGTCAGAGAGTGATAGAGAGTGTCAGAGAGTGTCTGAGAGTGTCTGAGAGTGTCAGAGAGTGTCTGAGAGTGTCAGAGAGTGATAGAGAGTGTCAGAGAGTGTCAGAGAGTGATAGAGAGTGTCAGAGAGTGTCAGACAGTGTCAGAGAGTGATAGTGAGTGTCTGAGAGTGTCAGAGAGTGTCAGAGAGTGATAGAGAGTGACAGAGCGTGTCAGAGAGTGTCTGAGAGTGTCAGAGAGTGATAGAGAGTGTCAGAGAGTGATAGAGAGTGTCAGTGAGTGTCTGAGAGTGTCAGAGAGTGATAGCGAGTGATAGCGAGTCTCAGAGAGTTTCAGAGAGTGTCTGAGAGTGATAGAGAGTTTCAGAGAGTGTCAGATTATGTCTGAGAGTGTCAGAGAGTGATAGAGAGTGATAGAGAGTGTCAGAGAGTTTCAGAGAGTGTCAGAGAGTGATAGAGAGTGATAGAGCGTGTCAGAGAGTGTCTGAGAGTGTCAGAGAGTGATAGAGAGTGTCAGAGAGTGTCTGAGAGTGTCAGTGAGTGTCTGAGAGTGTCAGAGAGTGATAGAGAGTGATAGAGTGTCACAGAGTGTCAGAGAGTGATAGCGAGTGACAGAGAGTGTCAGACAGTGTCAGAGAGTGATAGTGAGTGTCTGAGAGTGTCAGAGATTGTCCGAGCGTGATAGAGAGTGATAGAGAGTGTCAGAGAGTGTCTGAGAGTGTCAGAGAGTGTCTGAGAGTATCAGAGAGTGATAGAGAGTGTCAGAGAGTGTCAGAGAGTGATAGAGAGTGTCAGAGAGTGATAGAGAGTGTCAGAGAGTGTCTGAGAGTGTCAGAGAGTGATAGAGAGTGATAGAGTTTGTCAGAGAGTGTCAGACAGTGTCAGAGAGTGATAGAGAGTGTCAGAGAGTGTCAGACAGTGTCAGAGAGTGATAGAGAGTGTCAGAGAGTGTCAGACAGTGTCAGAGAGTGATAGTGAGTGTCTGAGAGTGTCAGATAGTGTCAGAGAGTGTCAGAGAGTGATAGAGAGTGATAGAGAGTTTCAGAGAGTGTCAGAGAGTTTCAGAGAGTGATAGAGAGTGACAGAGAGTTTCAGAGAGTGTCAGAGAGTGTCTGAGAGTGTCAGAGAGTGTCAGAGAGTGTCAGAGAGTGATAGAGAGTGATAGAGAGTGTCAGAGAGTGTCAGAGAGTGATAGAGAGTGATAGAGTGTTTCAGAGAGTGTCAGAGAGTGTCAGAGAGTGATAGAGAGTTTCAGAGAGTGTCAGAGAGTTTCAGAATTGATAGAGAGTGATAGAGAGTTTCAGAGAGTGTCAGAGAGTGTCTGAGAGTGTCAGAGAGTGTCAGAGAGTGATTGAGAGTGATAGAGAGTGTCAGAGAGTGTCAGAGAGTGTCAGAGAGTGATAGAGAGTGATAGAGAGTTTCAGAGAGTGTCAGAGAGTGTCAGAGAATGATAGAGAGTGATAGAGAGTGTCAGAGAGTGTCAGACAGTGTCAGAGAGTGATAGAGAGTGTCAGAGAGTGATAGAGAGTGTCAGAGAGTGTCAGACAGTGTCAGAGAGTGATAGAGAGTGTCAGAGAGTGACTGAGAGTGTCAGAGAGTGATAGAGAGTCTCAGAGAGTGTCAGAGAGTGTCTGAGAGTGTCAGAGAGTGATCGAGAGTGATAGAGAGTGTC
Source organism: Heterodontus francisci (assembly GCF_036365525.1). Taxonomy (NCBI): domain Eukaryota; kingdom Metazoa; phylum Chordata; class Chondrichthyes; order Heterodontiformes; family Heterodontidae; genus Heterodontus; species Heterodontus francisci. Next base: position 1,226,113 of record NW_027140217.1, on the reverse strand, counting down.
AGAGAGTGTCAGACAGTGTCAGAGATTGATAGAGAGTGTCAGAGAGTGTCAGACAGTGTCAGAGAGTGATAGAGAGTGTCAGAGAGTGATAGAGAGTGTCAGAGAGTGTCTGAGAGTGTCAGAGAGTGTCTGAGAGTGTCAGAGAGTGATAGAGAGTGATAGAGAGTGTCAGAGAGTGTCAGAGAATGATAGAGAGTGTCAGAGAGTGTCAGACAGTGTCAGAGAGTGATAGTGAGTGTCTGAGAGTGTCAGAGAGTGTCAGAGAGTGATAGAGAGTGACAAAGCGTGTCAGAGAGTGTCTGAGAGTGTCAGAGAGTGATAGAGAGTGTCAGAGAGTGATAGAGAGTGTCAGAGAGTGACAGAGAGTGTCAGAGAGTGTCTGAGAGTGTCAGAGAGTGATAGAGAGTGTCAGAGAGTGATAGAGAGTGATAGAGAGTGTCAGAGAGTGTCAGAGAGTGATAGAGAGTGTCAGAGAGTGTCAGACAGTGTCAGAGAGTGATAGTGAGTGTCAGAGAGTGATAGCGAGTGTCAGAGAGTGTCAGAGAGTGTCTGAGAGTGATAGAGAGTTTCAGAGAGTGTCAGATTATGTCTGAGAGTGTCAGAGAGTGATAGAGAGTGATAGAGAGTGTCAGAGAGTTTCAGAGAGTGTCAGAGAGTGATAGAGAGTGATAGAGCGTGTCAGAGAGTGTCTGAGAGTGTCAGAGAGTGATAGAGAGTGTCAGTGAGTGTCTGAGAGTGTCAGAGAGCGATAGCGAGTGATAGAGAGTGTCAGAGAGTGTCAGAGAGTGTCTGAGAGTGATACAGAGTTTCAGAGAGTGTCAGATTATGTCTGAGAGTGTCAGAGAGTGGTAGTGAGTGATAGAGAGTGATAGAGAGTGTCAGAGAGTTTCAGAGAGTGTCAGAGAGTGTCAGAGAGTGTCTGAGAGTGTCAGAGAGTGATAGCGAGTGATAGAGAGTGTCAGAGAGTGTCAGAGAGTGTCAGAGAGTGATAGAGAGTGATAGAGAGTTTCAGAGAGTGTCAGAGAGTGTCTGAGAGTGTCAGAGAGTGATAGAGAGTGTCAGAGAGTGATAGTGAGTGTCTGAGAGTGATAGAGAGTGATAGAGAGAGATAGAGAGTTTCAGAGAGTGTCAGAGAGATTCAGAGAGTGATAGAGAGTGATAGAGAAATTCAGAGAGTGTCAGAGAGCGTCAGAGAGTGTCTGAGAGTGTCAGAGAGTGTCAGAGAGTGTCAGAGAGTGATAGAGAGTGATAGAGAGTGTCAGAGAGTGTCAGAGAGCGTCAGAGAGTGATAGAGAGTGATAGAGAGTGTCAGACAGTGTCAGAGAGTGATAGAGAGTGTCAGAGAGTGATAGAGAGTGTCAGAGAGTGTCTGAGAGTGTCAGAAAGTGATAGAGAGTTTCAGAGTGTCAGAGAGTGTCTGAGAGTGTCAGAGCGTGATAGAGAGTGATAGAGAGTGTCAGAGAGTGTCAGACAGTGTCAGAGAGTGATAGAGAGTGTCAGAGAGTGTCAGACAGTGTCAGAGAGTGATAGAGAGTGTCAGAGAGTGTCAGAGAGTGTCAGAGAGTGTCTGAGAGTGTCAGAGAGTGATAGAGAGTGATAGAGAGTGTCATAGAGTGTCAGAGAGTGATAGAGAGTGTCAGAGAGTGTCAGAGAGTGATAGAGAGTGTCAGAGAGTGATAGTGAGTGTCTGAGAGTGATAGAGAGTGATAGAGAGAGATAGAGAGTTTCAGAGAGTGTCAGAGAGTTTCAGAGAGTGATAGAGAGTGATAGAGAAATTCAGAGAGTGTCAGAGAGTGTCAGAGAGTGTCTGAGAGTGTCAGAGAGTGTCAGAGAGTGTCAGAGAGTGATAGAGAGTGATAGAGAGTTTCAGAGAGTGTCAGAGAGTGTCAGAGAGTGATAGAGAGTGATAGAGAGTGTCAGACAGTGTCAGAGAGTGATAGAGAGTGTCAGAGAGTGATAGAGAGTGTCAGAGAGTGTCTGAGAGTGTCAGAGAGTGATAGAGAGTTTCAGAGTGTCAGAGAGTGTCTGAGAGTGTCAGAGAGTGATAGAGAGTGATAGAGAGTGTCAGAGAGTGTCAGACAGTGTCAGAGAGTGATAGAGAGTGTCAGAGAGTGTCAGACAGTGTCAGAGAGTGATAGAGAGTGTCAGAGAGTGTCAGAGAGTGTCTGAGAGTGTCTGAGAGTGTCAGAGAGTGTCTGAGAGTGTCAGAGAGTGATAGAGAGTAATAGAGAGTGTCAGAGAGTGTCAGAGAGTGATAGAGAGTGTCAGAGAGTGTCAGAGAGTGATAGAGAGTGATAGAGAGTGTCAGAGAGTGTCTGAGAGTGTCAGAGAGTGATAGAGAGTGTCAGAGAGTGATAGAGAGTGTCAGAGAGTGTCAGAGAGTGTCAGAGAGTGATAGAGAGTGATAGAGAGTGTCAGAGAGTGTCTGAGAGTGTCAGAGAGTGTCAGAGAGTGTCAGACAGTGTCAGAGAGTGTCAGAGAGTGTCAGAGAGTGATAGCGAGTGATAGAGAGTGTCAGAGAGTGTCAGAGAGTGTCAGAGAGTGATAGAGAGTGTCAGAGAGTGTCTGAGAGTGTCAGAGAGTGTCTGAGAGTATCAGAGAGTGATAGAGAGTGTCAGAGAGTGTCAGAGAGTGATAGAGAGTGTCAGAGAGTGATAGAGAGTGTCAGAGAGTGTCTGAGAGTGTCAGAGAGTGATAGAGAGTGATAGAGATTGTCAGAGAGTGTCAGACAGTGTCAGAGAGTGATAGAGAGTGTCAGAGAGTGTCAGACAGTGTCAGAGAGTGATAGAGAGTGTCAGAGAGTGTCAGACAGTGTCAGAGAGTGATAGTGAATGTCTGAGAGTGTCAGATAGTGTCAGAGAGTGTCAGAGAGTGATAGAGAGTGATAGAGAGTGACAGAGAGTTTCAGAGAGTGTCAGAGAGTGTCTGAGAGTGTCAGAGAGTGTCAGAGAGTGTCAGAGAGTGATAGAGAGTGATAGAGAGTGTCAGAGAGTGTCAGAGAGTGATAGAGAGTGATAGAGTGTTTCAGAGAGTGTCAGAGAGTGTCAGAGAGTGATAGAGAGTTTCAGAGAGTGTCAGAGAGTGTCTGAGAGTGTCAGAGAGTGTCAGAGAGTGATTGAGAGTCATAGAGAGTGTCAGAGAGTGTCAGAGAGTGTCAGAGAGTGATAGAGAGTGATAGAGAGTTTCAGAGAGTGTCAGAGAGTGTCAGAGAGTGATAGAGAGTGATAGAGAGTGTCAGAGAGTGTCAGACAGTGTCAGAGAGTGATAGAGAGTGTCAGAGAGTGATAGAGAGTGTCAGAGAGTGTCAGACAGTGTCAGAGAGTGATAGAGAGTGTCAGAGAGTGACTGAGAGTGTCAGAGAGTGATAGAGAGTCTCAGAGAGTGTCAGAGAGTGTCTGAGAGTGTCAGAGAGTGATCGAGAGTGATAGAGAGTGTCAGAGAGTGTCAGACAGTGTCAGAGATTGATAGAGAGTGTCAGAGAGTGTCAGACAGTGTCAGAGAGTGATAGAGAGTGTCAGAGAGTGATAGAGAGTGTCAGAGAGTGTCTGAGAGTGTCAGAGAGTGTCTGAGAGTGTCAGAGAGTGATAGAGAGTGATAGAGAGTGTCAGAGAGTGTCAGAGAATGATAGAGAGTGTCAGAGAGTGTCAGACAGTGTCAGAGAGTGATAGTGAGTGTCTGAGAGTGTCAGAGAGTGTCAGAGAGTGATAGAGAGTGACAAAGCGTGTCAGAGAGTGTCTGAGAGTGTCAGAGAGTGATAGAGAGTGTCAGAGAGTGATAGAGAGTGTCAGAGAGTGACAGAGAGTGTCAGAGAGTGTCTGAGAGTGTCAGAGAGTGATAGAGAGTGTCAGAGAGTGATAGAGAGTGATAGAGAGTGTCAGAGAGTGTCAGAGAGTGATAGAGAGTGTCAGAGAGTGTCAGACAGTGTCAGAGAGTGATAGTGAGTGTCAGAGAGTGATAGCGAGTGTCAGAGAGTGTCAGAGAGTGTCTGAGAGTGATAGAGAGTTTCAGAGAGTGTCAGATTATGTCTGAGAGTGTCAGAGAGTGATAGAGAGTGATAGAGAGTGTCAGAGAGTTTCAGAGAGTGTCAGAGAGTGATAGAGAGTGATAGAGCGTGTCAGAGAGTGTCTGAGAGTGTCAGAGAGTGATAGAGAGTGTCAGTGAGTGTCTGAGAGTGTCAGAGAGCGATAGCGAGTGATAGAGAGTGTCAGAGAGTGTCAGAGAGTGTCTGAGAGTGATACAGAGTTTCAGAGAGTGTCAGATTATGTCTGAGAGTGTCAGAGAGTGGTAGTGAGTGATAGAGAGTGATAGAGAGTGTCAGAGAGTTTCAGAGAGTGTCAGAGAGTGTCAGAGAGTGTCTGAGAGTGTCAGAGAGTGATAGCGAGTGATAGAGAGTGTCAGAGAGTGTCAGAGAGTGTCAGAGAGTGATAGAGAGTGATAGAGAGTTTCAGAGAGTGTCAGAGAGTGTCTGAGAGTGTCAGAGAGTGATAGAGAGTGTCAGAGAGTGATAGTGAGTGTCTGAGAGTGATAGAGAGTGATAGAGAGAGATAGAGAGTTTCAGAGAGTGTCAGAGAGATTCAGAGAGTGATAGAGAGTGATAGAGAAATTCAGAGAGTGTCAGAGAGCGTCAGAGAGTGTCTGAGAGTGTCAGAGAGTGTCAGAGAGTGTCAGAGAGTGATAGAGAGTGATAGAGAGTGTCAGAGAGTGTCAGAGAGCGTCAGAGAGTGATAGAGAGTGATAGAGAGTGTCAGACAGTGTCAGAGAGTGATAGAGAGTGTCAGAGAGTGATAGAGAGTGTCAGAGAGTGTCTGAGAGTGTCAGAAAGTGATAGAGAGTTTCAGAGTGTCAGAGAGTGTCTGAGAGTGTCAGAGCGTGATAGAGAGTGATAGAGAGTGTCAGAGAGTGTCAGACAGTGTCAGAGAGTGATAGAGAGTGTCAGAGAGTGTCAGACAGTGTCAGAGAGTGATAGAGAGTGTCAGAGAGTGTCAGAGAGTGTCAGAGAGTGTCTGAGAGTGTCAGAGAGTGATAGAGAGTGATAGAGAGTGTCATAGAGTGTCAGAGAGTGATAGAGAGTGTCAGAGAGTGTCAGAGAGTGATAGAGAGTGTCAGAGAGTGATAGTGAGTGTCTGAGAGTGATAGAGAGTGATAGAGAGAGATAGAGAGTTTCAGAGAGTGTCAGAGAGTTTCAGAGAGTGATAGAGAGTGATAGAGAAATTCAGAGAGTGTCAGAGAGTGTCAGAGAGTGTCTGAGAGTGTCAGAGAGTGTCAGAGAGTGTCAGAGAGTGATAGAGAGTGATAGAGAGTTTCAGAGAGTGTCAGAGAGTGTCAGAGAGTGATAGAGAGTGATAGAGAGTGTCAGACAGTGTCAGAGAGTGATAGAGAGTGTCAGAGAGTGACAGAGAGTGTCAGAGAGTGTCTGAGAGTGTCAGAGAGTGATAGAGAGTTTCAGAGTGTCAGAGAGTGTCTGAGAGTGTCAGAGAGTGATAGAGAGTGATAGAGAGTGTCAGAGAGTGTCAGACAGTGTCAGAGAGTGATAGAGAGTGTCAGAGAGTGTCAGACAGTGTCAGAGAGTGATAGAGAGTGTCAGAGAGTGTCAGAGAGTGTCTGAGAGTGTCTGAGAGTGTCAGAGAGTGTCTGAGAGTGTCAGAGAGTGATAGAGAGTAATAGAGAGTGTCAGAGAGTGTCAGAGAGTGATAGAGAGTGTCAGAGAGTGTCAGAGAGTGATAGAGAGTGATAGAGAGTGTCAGAGAGTGTCTGAGAGTGTCAGAGAGTGATAGAGAGTGTCAGAGAGTGATAGAGAGTGTCAGAGAGTGTCAGAGAGTGTCAGAGAGTGATAGAGAGTGATAGAGAGTGTCAGAGAGTGTCTGAGAGTGTCAGAGAGTGTCAGAGAGTGTCAGACAGTGTCAGAGAGTGTCAGAGAGTGTCAGAGAGTGATCGCGAGTGATAGAGAGTGTCAGAGAGTGTCAGAGAGTGTCAGAGAGTGATAGAGAGTGTCAGAGAGTGTCAGAGAGTGTCAGAGAGTGTCAGAGAGTGATAGAGAGTGTCAGAGAGTGTCAGAGAGTGTCAGAGAGTGTCAGACAGTGTCAGACAGTGTCAGAGAGTGTCAGAGAGTGTCAGAGAGTGATAGCGAGTGATAAAGAGTGTCAGAGAGTGTCAGAGAGTTTCAGAGAGTGATAGAGAGTGATAGAGAGTTTCAGACAGTGTCAGAGAGTGTCAGAGAGTGTCAGAGAGTGATAGCGAGTGATAGAGAGTGTCAGAGAGTGTCAGAGAGTGATAGAGAGTATTAGAGAGTTTCAGAGAGTGTCAGAGAGTGTCTGAGAGTGTCAGAGAGTGATAGAGAGTGATAGAGAGTTTCCGAGAGTGTCTGAGAGTGTCAGAGAGTGTCAGAGAGTGATAGAGAGTGATAGAGAGTGTCAGAGAGTGTCTGAGAGTGTCAGAGAGTGATAGAGAGTGTCAGAGAGTGATAGAGAGTGTCAGAGAGTGTCAGAGAGTGTCAGAGAGTGATAGAGAGTGATAGAGAGTGTCAGAGAGTGTCTGAGAGTGTCAGAGAGTGTCAGAGAGTGTCAGACAGTGTCAGAGAGTGTCAGAGAGTGTCAGAGAGTGATAGCGAGTGATAGAGAGTGTCAGAGAGTGTCAGAGAGTTTCAGAGAGTGATAGAGAGTGATAGAGAGTTTCAGACAGTGTCAGAGAGTGTCAGAGAGTGTCAGAGAGTGATAGCGAGTGATAGAGAGTGTCAGAGAGTGTCAGAGAGTGTCAGACAGTGTCAGAGAGTGATAGAGAGTGTCAGAGAGTGATAGAGAGTGTCAGAGAGTGTCTGAGAGTGTCAGTGAGTGTCTGAGAGTGTCAGAGAGTGATAGAGAGTGATAGAGTGTCACAGAGTGTCAGAGAGTGATAGCGAGTGACAGAGAGTGTCAGACAGTGTCAGAGAGTGATAGTGAGTGTCTGAGAGTGTCAGAGATTGTCCGAGAGTGATAGAGAGTGATAGAGAGTGTCAGAGAGTGTCTGCGAGTGTCAGAGAGTGTCTGAGAGTATCAGAGAGTGATAGAGAGTGTCAGAGAGTGTCAGAGAGTGATAGAGAGTGTCAGAGAGTGATAGAGAGTGTCAGAGAGTGTCTGAGAGTGTCAGAGAGTGATAGAGAGTGATAGAGATTGTCAGAGAGTGTCAGACAGTGTCAGAGAGTGATAGAGAGTGTCAGAGAGTGTCAGACAGTGTCAGAGAGTGATAGTGAGTGTCTGAGAGTGTCAGATAGTGTCAGAGAGTGTCAGAGAGTGATAGAGAGTGATAGAGAGTTTCAGAGAGTGTCAGAGAGTTTCAGAGAGTGATAGAGAGTGACAGAGAGTTTCAGAGAGTGTCAGAGAGTGTCAGAGAGTGTCAGAGAGTGTCAGAGAGTGATAGAGAGTGATAGAGAGGGTCAGAGAGTGTCAGAGAGTGATAGAGAGTGATAGAGTGTTTCAGAGAGTGTCTGAGAGTGTCAGAGAGTGATAGAGAGTTTCAGAGAGTGTCAGAGAGTTTCAGAATTGATAGAGAGTGATAGAGAGTTTCAGAGAGTGTCAGAGAGTGATTGAGAGTGATAGAGAGTGTCAGAGAGTGTCAGAGAGTGATAGAGAGTGATAGAGAGTTTCAGAGAGTGTCAGAGAGTGTCTGAGAGTGTCAGAGAGTGATAGAGAGTGATAGAGAGTTTCAGAGAGTGTCAGAGAGTGTCTGAGAGTGTCAGAGAGTGATAGAGAGTGATAGAGAGTGTCAGAGAGTGTCAGACAGTGTCAGAGAGTGATAGAGAGTGTCAGAGAGTGATAGAGAGTGTCAGAGAGTGTCAGACAGTGTCAGAGAGTGATAGAGAGTGTCAGAGAGTGATAGAGAGTGTCAGAGAGTGACTGAGAGTGTCAGAGAGTGATAGAGAGTCTCAGAGAGTGTCAGAGAGTGTCTGAGAGTGTCAGAGAGTGATCGAGAGTGATAGAGAGTGTCAGAGAGTGTCAGACAGTGTCAGAGAGTGATAGAGAGTGTCAGAGAGTGTCAGACAGTGTCAGAGAGTGATAGAGAGTGTCAGAGAGTGATAGAGAGTGTCAGAGAGTGTCTGAGAGTGTCAGAGAGTGTCTGAGAGTGTCAGAGAGTGATAGAGAGTGATAGAGAGTGTCAGAGAGTGTCAGAGAGTGATAGAGAGTGTCAGAGAGTGTCAGACAGTGTCAGAGAGTGACAGAGCGTGTCAGAGAGTGTCTGAGAGTGTCAGAGAGTGATAGAGAGTGTCAGAGAGTGATAGAGAGTGTCAGTGAGTGTCTGAGAGTGTCAGAGAGTGATAGCGAGTGATAGCGAGTGTCAGAGAGTGTCAGAGAGTGTCTGAGAGCGATAGAGAGTTTCAGAGAGTGTCAGGTTATGTCTGAGAGTGTCAGAGAGTGATAGAGAGTGATAGAGAGTGTCAGAGAGTTTCAGAGAGTGTCAGAGAGTGATAGAGAGTGATAGAGCGTGTCAGAGAGTGTCTGAGAGTGTCAGAGAGTGATAGAGAGTGTCAGAGAGTGTCTGAGAGTGTCAGTGAGTGTCTGAGAGTGTCAGAGAGTGATAGAGAGTGATAGAGTGTCACAGAGTGTCAGAGAGTGATAGCGAGTGACAGAGAGTGTCAGACAGTGTCAGAGAGTGATAGTGAGTGTCTGAGAGTGTCAGAGATTGTCCGAGAGTGATAGAGAGTGATAGAGAGTGTCAGAGAGTGTCTGAGAGTGTCAGAGAGTGTCTGAGAGTATCAGAGAGTGATAGAGAGTGTCAGAGAGTGTCAGAGAGTGATAGAGAGTGTCAGAGAGTGATAGAGAGTGTCAGAGAGTGTCTGAGAGTGTCAGAGAGTGATAGAGAGTGATAGAGATTGTCAGAGAGTGTCAGACAGTGTCAGAGAGTGATAGAGAGTGTCAGAGAGTGTCAGACAGTGTCAGAGAGTGATAGAGAGTGTCAGAGAGTGTCAGACAGTGTCAGAGAGTGATAGTGAGTGTCTGAGAGTGTCAGATAGTGTCAGAGAGTGTCAGAGAGTGATAGAGTGTGATAGAGAGTTTCAGAGAGTGTCAGAGAGTGATAGAGAGTGTCAGAGAGTGTCAGACAGTGTCAGAGAGTGATAGTGAGTGTCTGAGAGTGTCAGAGAGTGTCAGAGAGTGATAGAGAGTGACAGAGCGTGTCAGAGAGTGTCTGAGAGTGTCAGAGAGTGATAGAGAGTGTCAGAGAGTGATAGAGAGTGTCAGAGAGTGTCTGAGAGTGTCAGAGATTGTCTGAGAGTGTCAGAGAGTGATAGAGAGTGTCAGAGAGTGTCAGAGAGTGATAGAGAGTGTCAGAGAGTGTCAGACAGTGTCAGAGAGTGATAGAGAGTGACAGAGCGTGTCAGAGAGTGTCTGAGAGTGTCAGAGAGTGATAGAGAGTGTCAGAGAGTGATAGAGAGTGTCAGAGAGTGATAGAGAGTGTCAGAGAGTGTCTGAGAGTGTCAGAGAGTGTCTGAGAGTGTCAGAGAGTGATAGAGAGTGTCAGAGAGTGTCAGAGAGTGATAGAGAGTGTCAGAGAGTGTCAGACAGTGTCAGAGAGTGATAGTGAGTGTCTGAGAGTGTCAGAGAGTGTCAGAGAGTGATAGAGAGTGACAGAGCGTGTCAGAGAGTGTCTGAGAGTGTCAGAGAGTGATAGAGCGTGTCAGAGAGTGATAGAGAGTGTCAGTGAGTGTCTGAGAGTGTCAGAGAGTGATAGCGAGTGATAGCGAGTGTCAGAGAGTGTCAGAGAGTGTCTGAGAGTGATAGAGAGTTTCAGAGAGTGTCAGATTATGTCTGAGAGTGTCAGAGAGTGATAGAGAGTGATAGAGAGTTTCCGAGAGTGTCTGAGAGTGTCAGAGAGTGTCAGAGAGTGATAGAGAGTGATAGAGAGTGTCAGAGAGTGTCTGAGAGTGTCAGAGAGTGATAGAGAGTGTCAGAGAGTGTCAGAGAGTGTCAGAGAGTGATAGAGAGTGATAGAGAGTGTCAGAGAGTGTCTGAGAGTGGCAGAGAGTGTCAGAGAGTGTCAGAGAGTGTCAGACAGTGTCAGAGAGTGTCAGAGAGTGTCAGAGAGTGATAGCGAGTGATAGAGAGTGTCAGAGAGTGTCAGAGAGTTTCAGAGAGTGATAGAGAGTGATAGAGAGTTTCAGACAGTGTCAGAGAGTGTCAGAGAGTGTCAGAGAGTGATAGCGAGTGATAGAGAGTGTCAGAGAGTGTCAGAGAGTGTCAGACAGTGTCAGAGAGTGATAGAGAGTGTCAGAGAGTGATAGAGAGTGTCAGAGAGTGTCTGAGAGTGTCAGTGAGTGTCTGAGAGTGTCAGAGAGTGATAGAGAGTGATAGAGTGTCACAGAGTGTCAGAGAGTGATAGCGAGTGACAGAGAGTGTCAGACAGTGTCAGAGAGTGATAGTGAGTGTCTGAGAGTGTCAGAGATTGTCCGAGAGTGATAGAGAGTGATAGAGAGTGTCAGAGAGTGTCAGAGAGTGTCTGAGAGTATCAGAGAGTGATAGAGAGTGTCAGAGAGTGTCAGAGAGTGATAGAGAGTGTCAGAGAGTGATAGAGAGTGTCAGAGAGTGTCTGAGAGTGTCAGAGAGTGATAGAGAGTGATAGAGATTGTCAGAGAGTGTCAGACAGTGTCAGAGAGTGATAGAGAGTGTCAGAGAGTGTCAGACAGTGTCAGAGAGTGATAGTGAGTGTCTGAGAGTGTCAGATAGTGTCAGAGAGTGTCAGAGAGTGATAGAGAGTGATAGAGAGTTTCAGAGAGTGTCAGAGAGTTTCAGAGAGTGATAGAGAGTGACAGAGAGTTTCAGAGAGTGTCAGAGAGTGTCTGAGAGTGTCAGAGAGTGTCAGAGAGTGATAGAGAGTGATAGAGAGTGTCAGAGAGTGTCAGAGAGTGATAGAGAGTGATAGAGTGTTTCAGAGAGTGTCAGAGAGTGTCAGAGAGTGATAGAGAGTTTCAGAGAGTGTCAGAGAGTTTCAGAATTGATAGAGAATGATAGAGAGTTTCAGAGAGTGTCAGAGAGTGATTGAGAGTGATAGAGAGTGTCAGAGAGTGTCAGAGAGTGTCAGAGAGTTATAGAGAGTGATAGAGAGTTTCAGAGAGTGTCAGAGAGTGTCTGAGAGTGTCAGAGAGTGATAGAGAGTGATAGAGAGTTTCAGAGAGTGTCAGAGAGTGTCTGAGAGTGTCAGAGAGTGATAGAGAGTGATAGAGAGTGTCAGAGAGTGTCAGACAGTGTCAGAGAGTGATAGAGAGTGTCAATGAGTGATAGAGAGTGTCAGAGAGTGTCAGACAGTGTCAGAGAGTGATAGAGAGTGTCAGAGAGTGATAGAGAGTGTCAGAGAGTGACTGAGAGTGTCAGAGACTGATAGAGAGTCTCAGAGAGTGTCAGAGAGTGTCTGAGAGTGTCAGAGAGTGATCGAGAGTGATAGAGAGTGTCAGAGAGTGTCAGACAGTGTCAGAGAGTGATAGAGAGTGTCAGAGAGTGTCAGACAGTGTCAGAGAGTGATAGAGAGTGTCAGAGAGTGATAGAGAGTGTCAGAGAGTGTCTGAGAGTGTCAGAGAGTGTCTGAGAGTGTCAGAGAGTGATAGAGAGTGATAGAGAGTGTCAGAGAGTGTCAGAGAGTGATAGAGAGTGTCAGAGAGTGTCAGACAGTGTCAGAGAGTGATAGTGAGTGTCTGAGAGTGTCAGAGAGTGTCAGAGAGTGATAGAGAGTGACAGAGCGTGTCAGAGAGTGTCTGAGAGTGTCAGAGAGTGATAGAGAGTGTCAGAGAGTGATAGAGAGTGTCAGAGAGTGATAGAGAGTGTCAGAGAGTGTCAGATAGTGTCAGAGAGTGTCTGAGAGTGTCAGAGAGTGTCAGAGAGTGATAGAGAGTGACAGAGCGTGTCAGAGAGTGTCTGAGAGTGTCAGAGAGTGATAGAGAGTGTCAGAGAGTGACAGAGAGTGTCAGAGAGTGTCTGAGAGTGTCAGAGAGTGTCTGAGAGTGTCAGATAGTGTCAGAGAGTGATAGAGAGTGACAGAGCGTGTCAGAGAGTGTCTGAGAGTGTCAGAGAGTGATAGAGAGTGTCTGAGAGTTTCAGAGAGTGATAGCGAGTGATAGAGAGTGTCAGAGAGTGTCAGAGAGTGATAGAGAGTGATAGAGAGTGTCAGAGTGTCAGACAGTGTTAGAGAGTGATAGTGAGTGTCTGAGAGTGTCAGAGAGTGTCTGAGAGTGTCAGAGAGTGATAGAGAGTGTCAGAGAGTGATAGAGAGTGTCAGAGAGTGATAGAGAGTGTCAGAGAGTGTCAGATAGTGTCAGAGAGTGTCTGAGAGTGTCAGAGAGTGTCAGAGAGTGATAGAGAGTGACAGAGCGTGTCAGAGAGTGTCTGAGAGTGTCAGAGAGTGATAGAGAGTGTCAGAGAGTGATAGAGAGTGTCAGAGAGTGTCTGAGAGTGTCAGAGAGTGTCTGAGAGTGTCAGATAGTGTCAGAGAGTGATAGAGAGTGATAGAGAGTTTCAGAGAGTGTCAGAGAGTGTCTGAGAGTGTCAGAGAGTGATAGAGAGTGATAGAGAGTGTCAGAGAGTGTCAGACAGTGTCAGAGAGTGATAGAGAGTGTCAGAGAGTGATAGAGAGTGTCAGAGAGTGTCAGACAGTGTCAGAGAGTGATAGAGAGTGTCAGAGAGTGATAGAGAGTGTCAGAGAGTGACTGAGAGTGTCAGAGAGTGATAGAGAGTCTCAGAGAGTGTCAGAGAGTGTCTGAGAGTGTCAGAGAGTGATCGAGAGTGATAGAGAGTGTCAGAGAGTGTCAGACAGTGTCAGAGAGTGATCGAGAGTGTCAGAGAGTGTCAGACAGTGTCAGAGAGTGATAGAGAGTGTCAGAGAATGTCTGAGAGTGTCAGAGAGTGTCTGAGAGTGTCAGAGAGTGATAGAGAGTGATAGAGAGTGTCAGAGAGTGTCAGAGAGTGATAGAGAGTGTCAGAGAGTGTCAGACAGTGTCAGAGAGTGATAGTGAGTGTCTGAGAGTGTCAGAGAGTGTCAGAGAGTGATCGAGAGTGATAGAGAGTGTCAGAGAGTGTCAGACAGTGTCAGAGAGTGATCGAGAGTGTCAGACAGTGTCAGACAGTGTCAGAGAGTGATAGAGAGTGTCAGAGAGTGTCTGAGAGTGTCAGAGAGTGTCTGAGAGTGTCAGAGAGTGATAGAGAGTGATAGAGAGTGTCAGAGAGTGTCAGAGAGTGATAGAGAGTGTCAGAGAGTGTCAGACAGTGTCAGAGAGTGATAGTGAGTGTCTGAGAGTGTCAGAGAGTGTCAGAGAGTGATAGAGAGTGACAGAGCGTATCAGAGAGTGTCTGAGAGTGTCAGAGAGTGATAGAGAGTGTCAGAGAGTGATAGAGAGTGTCAGAGAGTGATAGAGAGTGTCAGAGAGTGTCTGAGAGTGTCAGAGAGTGTCTGAGAGTGTCAGAGAGTGATAGAGAGTGTCAGAGAGTGTCAGAGAGTGATAGAGAGTGTCAGAGAGTGTCAGACAGTGTCAGAGAGTGATAGTGAGTGTCTGAGAGTGTCAGAGAGTGTCAGAGAGTGATAGAGAGTGACAGAGCGTGTCAGAGAGTGTCTGAGAGTGTCAGAGAGTGATAGAGAGTGTCAGAGAGTGATAGAGAGTGTCAGTGAGTGTCTGAGAGTGTCAGAGAGTGATAGCGAGTGATAGCGAGTGTCAGAGAGTGTCAGAGAGTGTCTGAGAGTGATAGAGAGTTTCAGAGAGTGTCAGATTATGTCTGAGAGTGTCAGAGAGTGATAGAGAGTGATAGAGAGTGTCAGAGAGTTTCAGAGAGTGTCAGAGAGTGATAGAGAGTGTCAGAGAGTGTCTGAGAGTGTCAGAGAGTGATAGAGAGTGTCAGAGAGTGTCTGAGAGTGTCAGTGAGTGTCTGAGAGTGTCAGAGAGTGATAGAGAGTGATAGAGTGTCACAGAGTGTCAGAGAGTGATAGCGAGTGACAGAGAGTGTCAGACAGTGTCAGAGAGTGATAGTGAGTGTCTGAGAGTGTCAGAGAGTGATAGAGAGTGTCAGAGAGTGATAGAGAGTGTCAGAGAGTGTCTGAGAGAGTCAGAGAGCGATAGAGAGTGATAGAGATTGTCAGAGAGTGTCAGACAGTGTCAGAGAGTGATAGAGAGTGTCAGAGAGTGTCAGACAGTGTCAGAGAGTGATAGAGAGTGTCAGAGAGTGTCAGACAGTGTCAGAGAGTGATAGTGAGTGTCTGAGAGTGTCAGATAGTGTCAGAGAGTGTCAGAGAGTGTCTGAGAGTATCAGAGAGTGATAGAGAGTGTCAGAGAGTGTCAGAGAGTGATAGAGAGTGTCAGAGAGTGTCAGAGAGTGATAGAGAGTGTCAGAGAGTGTCTGAGAGTGTCAGAGAGTGATAGAGAGTGATAGAGATTGTCAGAGAGTGATAGAGAGTGTCAGAGAATGTCTGAGAGTGTCAGAGAGTGATAGAGAGTGTCAGAGAGTGTCAGACAGTGTCAGAGAGTGATAGAGAGTGTCAGAGAGTGTCAGAGAGTGTCAGAGAGTGATAGTGAGTGTCTGAGAGTGTCAGATAGTGTCAGAGAGTGTCAGAGAGTGTCTGGGAGTATCAGAGAGTGATAGAGAGTGTCAGAGAGTGTCAGAGAGTGATAGAGAGTGTCAGAGAGTGTCAGAGAGCGATAGAGAGTGTCAGAGAGTGTCTGAGAGTGTCAGAGAGTGATAGAGAGTGATAGAGATTGTCAGAGAGTGATAGAGAGTGTCAGAGAATGTCTGAGAGTGTCAGAGAGTGATAGAGAGTGATAGAGAGTGTCAGAGAGTGTCAGAGAGTGATAGAGAGTGTCAGAGAGTGTCAGAGAGTGATAGAGAGTGTCAGAGAGTGATAGAGAGTGTCAGAGAGTGTCTGAGAGTGTCAGAGAGTGATAGAGAGTGATAGAGATTGTCAGAGAGTGATAGTGAGTGTCAGAGAGTGTCTGAGAGTGTCAGAGAGTGTCAGAGAGTATCAGAGAGTGATAGAGAGTGTCAGAGAGTGTCAGAGAGTGATAGAGAGTGTCAGAGAGTGATAGAGAGTGTCAGAGAGTGTCTGAGAGTGTCAGAGAGTGATAGAGAGTGATAGAGATTGTCAGAGAGTGTCAGACAGTGTCAGAGAGTGATAGAGAGTGTCAGAGAGTGTCAGACAGTGTCAGAGAGTGATAGAGAGTGTCAGAGAGTGTCAGACAGTGTCAGAGAGTGATAGTGAGTGTCTGAGAGTGTCAGACAGTGTCAGAGAGTGATAGAGAGTGTCAGAGAGTGTCAGACAGTGTCAGAGAGTGATAGTGAGTGTCTGAGAGTGTCAGATAGTGTCAGAGAGTGTCAGAGAGTGATAGAGAGTGATAGATAGTTTCAGAGAGTGTCAGAGAGTGATAGAGAGTGTCAGAGAGTGTCAGACAGTGTCAGAGAGTGATAGTGAGTGTCTGAGAGTGTCAGAGAGTGTCAGAGAGTGATAGAGAGTGACAGAGCGTGTCAGAGAGTGTCTGAGAGTGTCAGAGAGTGATAGAGAGTGTCAGAGAGTGATAGAGAGTGTCAGAGAGTGATAGAGAGTGTCAGAGAGTGTCTGAGAGTGTCAGAGAGTGTCTGAGAGTGTCAGAGAGTGATAGAGAGTGTCAGAGAGTGATAGAGAGTGTCAGAGAGTGTCAGAGAGTGATAGAGAGTGTCAGAGAGTGTCAGACAGTGTCAGAGAGTGATAGTGAGTGTCTGAGAGTGTCAGAGAGTGTCAGAGAGTGATAGAGATTGACAGAGCGTGTCAGAGAGTGTCTGTGAGTGTCAGAGAGTGATAGAGAGTGTCAGAGAGTGATAGAGAGTGTCAGTGAGTGTCTGAGAGTGTCAGAGAGTGATAGCGAGTGATAGCGAGTGTCAGAGAGTGTCAGAGAGTGTCTGAGAGTGATAGAGAGTTTCAGAGAGTGTCAGATTATGTCTGAGAGTGTCAGAGAGTGATAGAGAGTGATAGAGAGTGTCAGAGAGTTTCAGAGAGTGTCAGAGAGTGATAGAGAGTGATAGAGCGTGTCAGAGAGTGTCTGAGAGTGTCAGAGAGTGATAGAGAGTGTCAGAGAGTGATAGAGAGTGACAGAGCGTGTCAGAGAGTGTCTGAGAGTGTCAGAGAGTGATAGAGAGTGTCAGAGAGTGATAGAGAGTGTCAGTGAGTGTCTGAGAGTGTCAGAGAGTGATAGCGAGTGATAGCGAGTGTCAGAGAGTGTCAGAGAGTGTCTGAGAGTGATAGAGAGTTTCAGAGAGTGTCAGATTATGTCTGAGAGTGTCAGAGAGTGATAGAGAGTGATAGAGAGTGTCAGAGAGTTTCAGAGAGTGTCAGAGAGTGATAGAGAGTGATAGAGCGTGTCAGAGAGTGTCTGAGTGTGTCAGAGAGTGATAGAGAGTGTCAGAGAGTGTCTGAGAGTGTCAGTGAGTGTCTGAGAGTGTCAGAGAGTGATGGAGAGTGATAGAGTGTCACAGAGTGTCAGAGAGTGATAGCGAGTGACAGAGAGTGTCAGACAGTGTCAGAGAGTGATAGTGAGTGTCTGAGAGTGTCAGAGATTGTCCGAGAGTGATAGAGAGTGATAGAGAGTGTCAGAGAGGGTCTGAGAGTGTCAGAGAGTGTCTGAGAGTATCAGAGAGTGATAGAGAGTGTCAGAGAGTGTCAGAGAGTGATAGAGAGTGTCAGAGAGTGATAGAGAGTGTCAGAGAGTGTCTGAGAGTGTCTGAGAGTGTCTGAGAGTGTCAGAGAGTGATAGAGAGTGATAGAGATTGTCAGAGAGTGTCCGACAGTGTCAGAGAGTGATAGAGAGTGTCAGAGAGTGTCAGACAGTGTCAGAGAGTGATAGAGAGTGTCAGAGAGTGTCAGACAGTTTCAGAGAGTGATAGTGAGTGTCTGAGAGTGTCAGATAGTGTCAGAGAGTGTCAGAGAGTGATAGAGAGTGATAGAGAGTTTCAGAGAGTGTCAGAGAGTTTCAGAGAGTGATAGAGAGTGACAGAGAGTTTCAGAGAGTGTCAGAGAGTGTCTGAGAGTGTCAGAGAGTGTCAGAGAGTGTCAGAGAGTGATAGAGAGTGATAGAGAGTGTCAGAGAGTGTCAGAGAGTGATAGAGAGTGATAGAGTGTTTCAGAGAGTGTCAGAGAGTGTCAGAGAGTGATAGAGAGTTTCAGAGAGTGTCAGAGAGTTTCAGAATTGATAGAGAGTGATAGAGAGTTTCAGAGAGTGTCAGAGAGTGTCTGAGAGTGTCAGAGAGTGTCAGAGAGTGATTGAGAGTGATAGAGAGTGTCAGAGAGTGTCAGAGAGTGATAGAGAGTGATAGAGAGTTTCAGAGAGTGTCAGAGAGTGTCTGAGAGTGTCAGAGAGTGATAGAGAGTGATAGAGAGTTTCAGAGAGTGTCAGAGAGTGTCTGAGAGTGTCAGAGAGTGATAGAGAGTGATAGAGAGTGTCAGAGAGTGTCAGACAGTGTCAGAGAGTGACAGAGAGTGTCAGAGAGTGATAGAGAGTGTCAGAGAGTGTCAGACAGTGTCAGAGAGTGATAGAGAGTGTCAGAGAGTGATAGAGAGTGTCAGAGAGTGACTGAGAGTGTCAGAGAGTGATAGAGAGTCTCAGAGAGTGTCAGAGAGTGTCTGAGAGTGTCAGAGAGTGATCGAGAGTGATAGAGAGTGTCAGAGAGTGTCAGACAGTGTCAGAGAGTGATAGAGAGTGTCAGAGAGTGTCAGACAGTGTCTGAGAGTGTCAGAGAGTGTCTGAGAGTGTCAGAGAGTGATAGAGAGTGATAGAGAGTGTCAGAGAGTGTCAGAGAGTGATAGAGAGTGTCAGAGAGTGTCAGACAGTGTCAGAGAGTGTCTGAGAGTGTCTGAGAGTGTCTGAGAGTGTCAGAGAGTGATAGAGAGTGATAGAGATTGTCAGAGAGTGTCAGACAGTGTCAGAGAGTGATAGAGAGTGTCAGAGAGTGTCAGACAGTGTCAGAGAGTGATAGAGAGTGTCAGAGAGTGTCAGACAGTTTCAGAGAGTGATAGTGAGTGTCTGAGAGTGTCAGATAGTGTCAGAGAGTGTCAGAGAGTGATAGAGAGTGATAGAGAGTTTCAGAGAGTGTCAGAGAGTTTCAGAGAGTGATAGAGAGTGACAGAGAGTTTCAGAGAGTGTCAGAGAGTGTCTGAGAGTGTCAGAGAGTGTCAGAGAGTGTCAGAGAGTGATAGAGAGTGATAGAGAGTGTCAGAGAGTGTCAGAGAGTGATAGAGAGTGATAGAGTGTTTCAGAGAGTGTCAGAGAGTGTCAGAGAGTGATAGAGAGTTTCAGAGAGTGTCAGAGAGTTTCAGAATTGATAGAGAGTGATAGAGAGTTTCAGAGAGTGTCAGAGAGTGTCTGAGAGTGTCAGAGAGTGTCAGAGAGTGATTGAGAGTGATAGAGAGTGTCAGAGAGTGTCAGAGAGTGTCAGAGAGTGATAGAGAGTGATAGAGAGTTTCAGAGAGTGTCAGAGAGTGTCTGAGAGTGTCAGAGAGTGATAGAGAGTGATAGAGAGTTTCAGAGAGTGTCAGAGAGTGTCTGAGAGTGTCAGAGAGTGATAGAGAGTGATAGAGAGTGTCAGAGAGTGTCAGAGAGTGTCAGACAGTGTCAGAGAGTGATAGAGAGTGTCAGAGAGTGATAGAGAGTGTCAGAGAGTGTCAGACAGTGTCAGAGAGTGATAGAGAGTGTCAGAGAGTGATAGAGAGTGTCAGAGAGTGTCTGAGAGTGTCAGAGAGTGATAGAGAGTCTCAGAGAGTGTCAGAGAGTGTCTGAGAGTGTCAGAGAGTGATCGAGAGTGATAGAGAGTGTCAGAGAGTGTCAGACAGTGTCAGAGAGTGATAGAGAGTGTCAGAGAGTGTCAGACAGTGTCAGAGAGTGATAGAGAGTGTCAGAGAGTGATAGAGAGTGTCAGAGAGTGTCTGAGAGTGTCAGAGAGTGATAGAGAGTGATAGAGAGTGTCAGAGAGTGTCAGAGAGTGATAGAGAGTGTCAGAGAGTGTCAGACAGTGTCAGAGAGTGATAGTGAGTGTCTGAGAGTGTCAGACAGTGTCAGAGAGTGATAGAGAGTGTCAGAGAGTGATAGAGAGTGTCAGAGAGTGTCAGACAGTGTCAGAGAGTGATAGAGAGTGTCAGAGAGTGATAGAGAGTGTCAGAGAGTGTCTGAGAGTGTCAGAGAGTGTCTGAGAGTGTCAGAGAGTGATAGAGAGTGATAGAGAGTGTCAGAGAGTGATCGAGAGTGATAGAGAGTGTCAGAGAGTGTCAGACAGTGTCAGAGAGTGATAGAGAGTGTCAGAGAGTGTCAGACAGTGTCAGAGAGTGATAGAGAGTGTCAGAGAGTGATAGAGAGTGTCAGAGAGTGACTGAGAGTGTCAGAGAGTGATAGAGAGTCTCAGAGAGTGTCAGAGAGTGTCTGAGAGTGTCAGAGAGTGATCGAGAGTGATAGAGAGTGTCAGAGAGTGTCAGACAGTGTCAGAGAGTGATAGAGATTGTCAGAGAGTGTCAGACAGTGTCAGAGAGTGATAGAGAGTGTCAGAGAGTGATAGAGAGTGTCAGAGAGTGACTGAGAGTGTCAGAGAGTGATAGAGAGTCTCAGAGAGTGTCGGAGAGTGTCTGAGAGTGTCAGAGAGTGATCGAGAGTGATAGAGAGTGTCAGAGAGTGTCAGACAGTGTCAGAGAGTGATAGAGAGTGTCAGAGAGTGTCAGACAGTGTCAGAGAGTGATAGAGAGTGTCAGAGAGTGATAGAGAGTGTCAGAGAGTGTCTGAGAGTGTCAGAGAGTGTCTGAGAGTGTCAGAGAGTGATAGAGAGTGATAGAGAGTGTCAGAGAGTGTCAGAGAGTGATAGAGAGTGATAGAGAGTGTCAGAGAGTGTCAGAGAGTGATAGAGAGTGTCAGAGAGTGTCAGACAGTGTCAGAGAGTGATAGAGAGTCTCAGAGAGTGTCGGAGAGTGTCTGAGAGTGTCAGAGAGTGATCGAGAGTGATAGAGAGTGTCAGAGAGTGTCAGACAGTGTCAGAGAGTGATAGAGAGTGTCAGAGAGTGTCAGACAGTGTCAGAGAGTGATAGAGAGTGTCAGAGAGTGATAGAGAGTGTCAGAGAGTGTCTGAGAGTGTCAGAGAGTGTCTGAGAGTGTCAGAGAGTGATAGAGAGTGATAGAGAGTGTCAGAGAGTGTCAGAGAGTGATAGAGAGTGATAGAGAGTGTCAGAGAGTGTCAGAGAGTGATAGAGAGTGTCAGAGAGTGTCAGACAGTGTCAGAGAGTGATAGTGAGTGTCTGAGAGTGTCAGAGAGTGTCAGAGAGTGATAGAGAGTGACAGAGCGTGTCAGAGAGTGTCTGAGAGTGTCAGAGAGTGATAGAGAGTGTCAGAGAGTGACAGAGAGTGTCAGAGAGTGTCTGAGAGTGTCAGAGAGTGTCTGAGAGTGTCAGAGAGTGATAGAGAGTGATAGAGAGTGTCAGAGAGTGTCAGAGAGTGATAGAGAGTGTCAGAGAGTGTCAGACAGTGTCAGAGAGTGATAGTGAGTGTCTGAGAGTGTCAGAGAGTGATAGCGAGTGTCAGAGAGTGTCAGAGAGTGTCTGAGAGTGATAGAGAGTTTCAGAGAGTGTCAGATTATGTCTGAGAGTGTCAGAGAGTGATAGAGAGTGATAGAGAGTGTCAGAGAGTTTCAGAGAGTGTCAGAGAGTGATAGAGAGTGATAGAGCGTGTCAGAGAGTGTCTGAGAGTGTCAGAGAGTGATAGAGAGTGTCAGAGAGTGATAGAGAGTGTCAGTGAGTGTCTGAGAGTGTCAGAGAGTGATAGCGAGTGATAGAGAGTGTCAGAGAGTGTCAGAGAGTGTCTGAGAGTGATAGAGAGTTTCAGAGAGTGTCAGATTATGTCTGAGAGTGTCAGAGAGTGGTAGTGAGTAATAGAGAGTGATAGAGAGTGTCAGAGAGTTTCAGAGAGTGTCAGAGAGTGTCTGAGAGTGTCAGAGAGTGATAGCGAGTGATAGAGAGTGTCAGAGAGTGTCAGAGAGTGTCAGAGAGTGATAGAGAGTGATAGAGAGTTTCAGAGAGAGTCAGAGAGTGTCTGAGAGTGTCAGAGAGTGATAGAGAGTGTCAGAGAGTGATAGAGAGTGTCAGAGAGTGATAGTGAGTGTCTGAGAGTGATAGAGAGTGATAGAGAGAGATAGAGAGTTTCAGAGAGTGTCAGAGAGATTCAGAGAGTGATAGAGAGTGATAGAGAAATTCAGAGAGTGTCAGAGAGTGTCTGAGAGTGTCAGAGAGTGTCAGAGAGTGTCAGAGAGTGATAGAGAGTGATAGAGAGTGTCAGAGAGTGTCAGAGAGCGTCAGAGAGTGATAGAGAGTGATAGAGAGTGTCAGACAGTGTCAGAGAGTGATAGAGAGTGTCAGAGAGTGATAGAGAGTGTCAGAGAGTGTCTGAGAGTGTCAGAAAGTGATAGAGAGTTTCAGAGTGTCAGAGAGTGTCTGAGAGTGTCAGAGAGTGATAGAGAGTGATAGAGAGAGTCAGAGAAGTGTCAGACAGTGTCAGAGAGTGATAGAGAGTGTCAGAGAGTGTCAGACAGTGTCAGAGAGTGATAGAGAGTGTCAGAGAGTGTCTGAGAGTGTCAGAGAGTGATAGAGAGTGTCAGAGAGTGATAGAGAGTGATAGAGAGTGTCAGAGAGTGTCAGAGAGTGATAGAGAGTGTCAGAGAGTGTCAGAGAGTGATAGAGAGTGTCAGAGAGTGATAGTGAGTGTCTGAGAGTGATAGAGAGTGATAGAGAGAGATAGAGTGTTTCAGAGAGTGTCAGAGAGTTTCAGAGAGTGATAGAGAGTGATAGAGAAATTCAGAGAGTGTCAGAGAGTGTCTGAGAGTGTCAGAGAGTGTCAGAGAGTGATAGAGAGTGATAGAGAGTGTCAGAGAGTGTCAGAGAGTGTCAGAGAGTGATAGAGAGTGATAGAGAGTGTCAGACAGTGTCAGAGAGTGATAGAGTGTGTCAGAGAGTGATAGAGAGTGTCAGAGAGTGTCTGAGAGTGTCAGAGAGTGATAGAGAGTTTCAGAGTGTCAGAGAGTGTCTGAGAGTGTCAGAGAGTGATAGAGAGTGATAGAGAGTGTCAGAGAGTGTCAGACAGTGTCAGAGAGTGATAGAGAGTGTCAGAGAGTGTCAGACAGTGTCAGAGAGTGATAGAGAGTGTCAGAGAGTGTCAGAGAGTGTCTGAGAGTGTCTGAGAGTGTCAGAGAGTGTCTGAGAGTGTCAGAGAGTGATAGAGAGTGATAGAGAGTGTCAGAGAGTGTCAGAGAGTGATAGAAAGTGTCAGAGAGTGTCAGAGAGTGATAGAGAGTGATAGAGAGTGTCAGAGAGTGTCTGAGAGTGTCAGAGAGTGATAGAGAGTGTCAGAGAGTGATAGAGAGTGTCAGAGAGTGTCAGAGAGTGATAGAGAGTGATAGAGAGTGTCAGAGAGTGTCAGAGAGTGTCAGAGAGTGTCAGACAGTGTCAGACAGTGTCAGAGAGTGTCAGAGAGTGATAGCGAGTGATAGAGAGTGTCAGAGAGTGTCAGAGAGTTTCAGAGAGTGATAGAGAGTGATAGAGAGTTTCAGACAGTGTCAGAGAGTGTCAGAGAGTGTCAGAGAGTGATAGCGAGTGATAGAGAGTGTCAGAGAGTGTCAGAGAGTGATAGAGAGTTATAGAGAGTTTCAGAGAGTGTCAGAGAGTGTCTGAGAGTGTCAGAGAGTGATAGAGAGTGATAGAGAGTTTCCGAGAGTGTCTGAGAGTGTCAGAGAGTGTCAGAGAGTGATAGAGAGTGATAGAGAGTGTCAGAGAGTGTCTGAGAGTGTCAGAGAGTGATAGAGAGTGTCAGAGAGTGATAGAGAGTGTCAGAGAGTGTCAGAGAGTGTCAGAGAGTGATAGAGAGTGATAGAGAGTGTCAGAGAGTGTCTGAGAGTGTCAGAGAGTGTCAGAGTGTGTCAGAGAGTGTCAGACAGTGTCAGAGAGTGTCAGAGAGTGTCAGAGAGTGATAGCGAGTGATAGAGTGTGTCAGAGAGTGTCAGAGAGTTTCAGAGAGTGATAGAGAGTGATAGAGAGTTTCAGACAGTGTCAGAGAGTGTCAGAGAGTGTCAGAGAGTGATAGCGAGTGATAGAGAGTGTCAGAGAGTGTCAGAGAGTGATAGAGAGTTATAGAGAGTTTCAGAGAGTGTCAGAGAGTGTCTGAGAGTGTCAGAGAGTGATAGAGAGTGATAGAGAGTTTCCGAGAGTGTCAGAGAGTTTCGGAGAGTGATAGCGAGTGATAGAGAGTGTCAGAGAGTGTCAGAGAGTGTCAGAGAGTGATAGAGAGTGATAGAGAGTTTCAGAGAGTGTCAGAGAGTGTCAGAGAGTGTCAGAGAGTGATAGAGAGTGATAGAGAGTGATAGAGAGTGTCAGAGAGTGTCTGAGAGTGTCAGAGAGTGATAGAGAGTGTCAGAGAGTGATAGAGAGTGTCAGTGAGTGTCTGAGAGTGTCAGAGATTGATAGAGAGTGATAGAGAGTGTCAGAGAGTGACTGAGAGTGATAGCGAGTGATAGAGAGTGTCAGAGAGTGTCCGAGAGTTTCAGAGAGTGATAGAGAGTGATAGAGAGTGATAGAGAGTGTCAGAGAGTGTCAGAGAGTGATAGAGAGTTATAGAGAGTTTCAGAGAGTGTCAGAGAGTGTCTGAGAGTGTCAGAGAGTGATAGAGAGTGATAGAGAGTTTCCGAGAGTGTCTGAGAGTGTCAGAGAGTGTCAGAGAGTGATAGAGAGTGATAGAGAGTGTCAGAGAGTGTCTGAGAGTGTCAGAGAGTGATAGAGAGTGTCAGAGAGTGATAGAGAGTGTCAGAGAGTGTCAGAGAGTGTCAGAGAGTGATAGAGAGTGATAGAGAGTGTCAGAGAGTGTCTGAGAGTGTCAGAGAGTGTCAGAGTGTGTCAGAGAGTGTCAGACAGTGTCAGAGAGTGTCAGAGAGTGTCAGAGAGTGATAGCGAGTGATAGAGAGTGTCAGAGAGTGTCAGAGAGTTTCAGAGAGTGATAGAGAGTGATAGAGAGTTTCAGACAGTGTCAGAGAGTGTCAGAGAGTGTCAGAGAGTGATAGCGAGTGATAGAGAGTGTCAGAGAGTGTCAGAGAGTGATAGAGAGTTATAGAGAGTTTCAGAGAGTGTCAGAGAGTGTCTGAGAGTGTCAGAGAGTGATAGAGAGTGATAGAGAGTTTCCGAGAGTGTCAGAGAGTTTCGGAGAGTGATAGCGAGTGATAGAGAGTGTCAGAGAGTGTCAGAGAGTGTCAGAGAGTGATAGAGAGTGATAGAGAGTTTCAGAGAGTGTCAGAGAGTGTCAGAGAGTGTCAGAGAGTGTCAGAGAGTGTCAGAGAGTGATAGAGAGTGATAGAGAATGATAGAGAGTGTCAGAGAGTGTCTGAGAGTGTCAGAGAGTGATAGAGAGTGTCAGAGAGTGATAGAGAGTGTCAGTGAGTGTCTGAGAGTGTCAGAGATTGATAGAGAGTGATAGAGAGTGTCAGAGAGTGACTGAGAGTGTCAGAGAGTGATAGAGAGTCTCAGAGAGTGTCAGAGAGTGTCTGAGAGTGTCAGAGAGTGATCGAGAGTGATAGAGAGTGTCAGAGAGTGTCAGACAGTGTCAGAGAGTGATAGAGAGTGTCAGAGAGTGTCAGACAGTGTCAGAGAGTGATAGAGAGTGTCAGAGAGTGATAGAGAGTGTCAGAGAGTGTCTGAGAGTGTCAGAGAGTGATAGAGAGTGATAGAGAGTGTCAGAGAGTGTCAGAGAGTGATAGAGAGTGTCAGAGAGTGTCAGACAGTGTCAGAGAGTGATAGAGAGTCTCAGAGAGTGTCAGAGAGTGTCTGAGAGTGTCAGAGAGTGATAGAGAGTGTCAGAGAGTGTCAGACAGTGTCAGAGAGTGATAGAGAGTGTCAGAGAGTGTCAGACAGTGTCAGAGAGTGATAGAGAGTGTCAGAGAGTGATAGAGAGTGTCAGAGAGTGTCTGAGAGTGTCAGAGTGTGTCTGAGAGTGTCAGAGAGTGATAGAGAGTGATAGAGAGTGTCAGAGAGTGTCTGAGAGTGTCAGAGAGTGTCAGAGAGTGTCAGAGAGTGTCAGACAGTGTCAGAGAGTGTCAGAGAGTGTCAGAGAGTGATAGCGAGTGATAGAGAGTGTCAGAGAGTGTCAGAGAGTGTCAGAGAGTTTCAGAGAGTGATAGAGAGTGATAGAGAGTTTCAGACAGTGACAGAGAGTTTCGGAGAGTGATAGCGAGTGATAGAGAGTGTCAGAGAGTGTCAGAGAGTGTCAGAGAGTGATAGCGAGTGATAGAGAGTGTCAGAGAGTGTCAGAGAGTGATAGAGAGTTATAGAGAGTTTCAGAGAGTGTCAGAGAGTGTCTGAGAGTGTCAGAGAGTGATAGAGAGTGATAGAGAGTTTCCGAGAGTGTCAGAGAGTTTCGGAGAGTGATAGCGAGTGATAGAGAGTGTCAGAGAGTGTCAGAGAGTGTCAGAGAGTGATAGAGAGTGATAGAGAGTTTCAGAGAGTGTCAGAGAGTGTCAGAGAGTGTCAGAGAGTGTCAGAGAGTGTCAGAGAGTGATAGAGAGTGATAGAGAGTGATAGAGAGTGTCAGAGAGTGTCTGAGAGTGTCAGAGAGTGATAGAGAGTGTCAGAGAGTGATAGAGAGTGTCAGTGAGTGTCTGAGAGTGTCAGAGATTGATAGAGAGTGATAGAGAGTGTCAGAGAGTGACTGAGAGTGTCAGAGAGTGATAGAGAGTCTCAGAGAGTGTCAGAGAGTGTCTGAGAGTGTCAGAGAGTGATCGAGAGTGATAGAGAGTGTCAGAGAGTGTCAGACAGTGTCAGAGAGTGATAGAGAGTGTCAGAGAGTGTCAGACAGTGTCAGAGAGTGATAGAGAGTGTCAGAGAGTGATAGAGAGTGTCAGAGAGTGTCTGAGAGTGTCAGAGAGTGTCTGAGAGTGTCAGAGAGTGATAGAGAGTGATAGAGAGTGTCAGAGAGTGTCAGAGAGTGATAGAGAGTGTCAGAGAGTGTCAGACAGTGTCAGAGAGTGATAGAGAGTCTCAGAGAGTGTCAGAGAGTGTCTGAGAGTGTCAGAGAGTGATCGAGAGTGATAGAGAGTGTCAGAGAGTGTCAGACAGTGTCAGAGAGTGATAGAGAGTGTCAGAGAGTGTCAGACAGTGTCAGAGAGTGATAGAGAGTGTCAGAGAGTGATAGAGAGTGTCAGAGAGTGTCTGAGAGTGTCAGAGAGTGTCTGAGAGTGTCAGAGAGTGATAGAGAGTGATAGAGAGTGTCAGAGAGTGTCAGAGAGTGATAGAGAGTGTCAGAGAGTGTCAGACAGTGTCAGAGAGTGATAGAGAGTGTCAGAGAGTGTCTGAGAGTGTCAGAGAGTGTCTGAGAGTGTCAGAGAGTGATAGAGAGTGATAGAGAGTGTCAGAGAGTGTCAGAGAGTGATAGAGAGTGTCAGAGAGTGTCAGACAGTGTCAGAGAGTGATAGTGAGTGTCTGAGAGTGTCAGAGAGTGTCTGAGAGTGTCAGAGAGTGATAGAGAGTGTCAGAGAGTGATAGAGAGTGATAGAGAGTGTCAGAGAGTGACAGAGAGTGTCAGAGAGTGTCAGAGAGTGTCAGACAGTGTCAGAGAGTGATAGAGAGTGTCAGAGAGTGATAGAGAGTGATAGAGAGTGTCAGAGTGTGATAGAGAGTGTCAGAGAGTGTCAGAGAGTGTCAGACAGTGTCAGAGAGTGACAGAGCGTGTCAGAGAGTGTCTGAGAGTGTCAGAGAGTGATAGAGAGTGACAGAGCGTGTCAGAGAGTGTCTGAGAGTGTCAGAGAGTGATAGAGAGTGTCAGAGAGTGATAGAGAGTGTCAGTGAGTGTCTGAGAGTGTCAGAGAGTGATAGCGAGTGATAGCGAGTGTCAGAGAGTGTCAGAGAGTGTCTGAGAGTGATAGAGAGTTTCAGAGAGTGTCAGATTATGTCTGAGAGTGTCAGAGAGTGATAGAGAGTGATAGAGAGTGTCGGAGAGTTTCAGAGAGTGTCAGAGAGTGATAGAGAGTGATAGAGCGTGTCAGAGAGTGTCTGAGAGTGTCAGAGAGTGATAGAGAGTGTCAGAGAGTGATAGAGAGTGTCAGTGAGAGTCTGAGAGTGTCAGAGAGTGATAGCGAGTGATAGAGAGTGTCAGAGAGTGTCAGACAGTGTCAGAGAGTGATAGAGAGTGTCAGACAGTGTCAGAGAGTGTCAGAGTGTGATAGAGAGTGTCAGAGAGTGTCTGAGAGTGTCAGAGAGTGATAGAGAGTGATAGAGAGTGTCAGAGAGTGTCTGAGAGTGTCAGAGAGTGTCAGAGAGTATCAGAGAGTGTCAGACAGTGTCAGAGAGTGTCAGAGAGTGTCAGAGAGTGATAGCGAGTGATAGAGAGTGTCAGAGAGTGTCAGAGAGTGTCAGAGAGTTTCAGAGAGTGATAGAGAGTGATAGAGAGTTTCAGACAGTGACAGAGAGTTTCGGAGAGTGATAGCGAGTGATAGAGAGTGTCAGAGAGTGTCAGAGAGTGTCAGAGAGTGATAGCGAGTGATAGAGAGTGTCAGAGAGTGTCAGAGAGTGATAGAGAGTTATAGAGAGTTTCAGAGAGTGTCAGAGAGTGTCTGAGAGTGTCAGAGAGTGATAGAGAGTGATAGAGAGTTTCCGAGAGTGTCAGAGAGTTTCGGAGAGTGATAGCGAGTGATAGAGAGTGTCAGAGAGTGTCAGAGAGTGTCAGAGAGTGATAGAGAGTGATAGAGAGTTTCAGAGAGTGTCAGAGAGTGTCAGAGAGTGTCAGAGAGTGTCAGAGAGTGTCAGAGAGTGATAGAGAGTGATAGAGAGTGATAGAGAGTGTCAGAGAGTGTCTGAGAGTGTCAGAGAGTGATAGAGAGTGTCAGAGAGTGTCTGAGAGTGTCAGAGAGTGTCTGAGAGTGTCAGAGAGTGATAGAGAGTGATAGAGAGTGTCAGAGAGTGTCAGAGAGTGATAGAGAGTGTCAGAGAGTGTCAGACAGTGTCAGAGAGTGATAGAGAGTCTCAGAGAGTGTCAGAGAGTGTCTGAGAGTGTCAGAGAGTGATCGAGAGTGATAGAGAGTATCAGAGAGTGTCAGACAGTGTCAGAGAGTGATAGAGAGTGTCAGAGAGTGTCAGACAGTGTCAGAGAGTGATAGAGAGTGTCAGAGAGTGATAGAGAGTGTCAGAGAGTGTCTGAGAGTGTCAGAGAGTGTCTGAGAGTGTCAGAGAGTGATAGAGAGTGATAGAGAGTGTCAGAGAGTGTCAGAGAGTGATAGAGAGTGTCAGAGAGTGTCAGACAGTGTCAGAGAGTGATAGAGAGTGTCAGAGAGTGTCTGAGAGTGTCAGAGAGTGTCTGAGAGTGTCAGAGAGTGATAGAGAGTGATAGAGAGTGTCAGAGAGTGTCAGAGAGTGATAGAGAGTGTCAGAGAGTGTCAGACAGTGTCAGAGAGTGATAGTGAGTGTCTGAGAGTGTCAGAGAGTGTCTGAGAGTGTCAGAGAGTGATAGAGAGTGTCAGAGAGTGATAGAGAGTGATAGAGAGTGTCAGAGAGTGATAGAGAGTGTCAGAGAGTGTCAGAGAGTGTCAGACAGTGTCAGAGAGTGATAGAGAGTGTCAGAGAGTGATAGAGAGTGATAGAGAGTGTCAGAGTGTGATAGAGAGTGTCAGAGAGTGTCAGAGAGTGTCAGACAGTGTCAGAGAGTGATAGAGAGTGACAGAGCGTGTCAGAGAGTGTCTGAGAGTGTCAGAGAGTGATAGAGAGTGTCAGAGAGTGATAGAGAGTGTCAGTGAGTGTCTGAGAGTGTCAGAGAGTGATAGCGAGTGATAGCGAGTGTCAGAGAGTGTCAGAGAGTGTCTGAGAGTGATAGAGAGTTTCAGAGAGTGTCAGATTATGTCTGAGAGTGTCAGAGAGTGATAGAGAGTGATAGAGAGTGTCAGAGAGTTTCAGAGAGTGTCAGAGAGTGATAGAGAGTGATAGAGCGTGTCAGAGAGTGTCTGAGAGTGTCAGAGAGTGATAGAGAGTGTCAGAGAGTGATAGAGAGTGTCAGTGAGTGTCTGAGAGTGTCAGAGAGTGATAGCGAGTGATAGAGAGTGTCAGAGAGTGTCAGACAGTGTCAGAGAGTGATAGAGAGTGTCAGACAGTGTCAGAGAGTGTCAGAGTGTGATAGAGAGTGTCAGAGAGTGTCAGAGAGTGACAGAGAGTGATGGAGAGTGTCAGAGAGTGTCTGAGAGTGTCAGAGAGTGATAGAGAGTGATAGAGAGTGTCAGACAGTGTCAGAGAGTGATAGAGAGTGTCAGAGAGTGATAGGGAGTGTCAGAGAGTGACTGAGAGTGTCAGAGAGTGTCAGAGAGTGTCTGAGAGTGTCAGAGAGTGTCTGAGAGTGTCAGAGAGTGATCGAGAGTGATAGAGAGTGTCAGAGAGTGTCAGACAGTGTCAGAGAGTGATAGAGAGTGTCAGAGAGTGTCAGACAGTGTCAGAGAGTGATAGAGAGTGTCAGAGAGTGATAGAGAGTGTCAGAGAGTGTCTGAGAGTGTCAGAGAGTGATAGAGAGTGATAGAGAGTGTCAGAGAGTGATAGAGAGTGTCAGAGAGTGTCAGACAGTGTCAGAGAGTGATAGAGAGTCTCAGAGAGTGTCAGAGAGTGTCTGAGAGTGTCAGAGAGTGATCGAGAGTGATAGAGAGTGTCAGAGAGTGTCAGACAGTGTCAGAGAGTGATAGAGAGTGTCAGAGAGTGTCAGACAGTGTCAGAGAGTGATAGAGAGTGTCAGAGAGTGTCTGAGAGTGTCTGAGAGTGTCTGAGAGTGTCTGAGAGTGTCTGAGAGTGTCAGAGAGTGATAGAGAGTAATAGAGAGTGTCAGAGAGTGTCAGAGAGTGATAGAGAGTGTCAGAGAGTGTCAGACAGTGTCAGAGAGTGATAGTGAGTGATCGAGAGTGATAGAGAGTGTCAGAGAGTGTCAGACAGTGTCAGAGAGTGATAGAGAGTGTCAGAGAGTGTCAGACAGTGTCAGAGAGTGTCAGACAGTGTCAGAGAGTGATAGAGAGTGTCAGAGAGTGTCTGAGAGTGTCTGAGAGTGTCTGAGAGTGTCTGAGAGTGTCTGAGAGTGTCAGAGAGTGATAGAGAGTAATAGAGAGTGTCAGAGAGTGTCAGAGAGTGATAGAGAGTGTCAGAGAGTGTCAGACAGTGTCAGAGAGTGATAGTGAGTGTCTGAGAGTGTCGGAGAGTGTCAGAGAGTGATAGAGAGTGACAGAGCGTGTCAGAGAGTGTCTGAGAGTGTCAGAGAGTGATAGAGAGTGTCAGAGAGTGATAGAGAGTGTCAGAGAGTGTCTGAGAGTGTCAGAGAGTGTCTGAGAGTGTCAGAGAGTGATAGAGAGTGATAGAGAGTGTCAGAGAGTGATAGAGAGTGTCAGAGAGTGTCAGACAGTGTCAGAGAGTGATAGTGAGTGTCTGAGAGTGTCAGAGAGTGTCAGAGAGTGATAGAGAGTGACAGAGCGTGTCAGAGAGTGTCTGAGAGTGTCAGAGAGTGATAGAGAGTGTCAGAGAGTGATAGAGAGTGTCAGTGAGTGTCTGAGAGTGTCAGAGAGTGATAGCGAGTGATAGCGAGTGTCAGAGAGTGTCAGAGAGTGTCTGAGAGTGATAGAGAGTTTCAGAGAGTGTCAGATTATGTCTGAGAGTGTCAGAGAGTGATAGAGAGTGATAGAGAGTGTCAGAGAGTTTCAGAGAGTGTCAGAGAGTGATAGAGAGTGATAGAGAGTGTCAGAGAGTGTCAGACAGTGTCAGAGAATGATAGAGAGTGTCAGACAGTGTCAGAGAGTGTCAGAGTGTGATAGAGAGTGTCAGAGAGTGTCAGAGAGTGACAGAGAGTGATGGAGAGTGTCAGAGAGTGTCTGAGAGTGTCAGAGAGTGATAGAGAGTGATAGAGAGTGTCAGACAGTGTCAGAGAGTGATAGAGAGTGTCAGAGATTGATAGGGAGTGTCAGAGAGTGATAGAGAGTGTCAGTGAGTGTCTGAGAGTGTCAGAGAGTGATAGCGCGTGATAGCGAGTGTCAGAGAGTGTCAGAGAGTGTCTGAGAGTGATAGAGAGTTTCAGAGAGTGTCAGATTATGTCAGAGAGTGATAGAGAGTGTCAGAGAGTGATAGAGAGTGTCAGTGAGTGTCTGAGAGTGTCAGAGAGTGATAGCGAGTGATAGAGAGTGTCAGAGAGTGTCAGACAGTGTCAGAGAGTGATAGAGAGTGTCAGACAGTGTCAGAGAGTGTCAGAGTGTGATAGAGAGTGTCAGAGAGTGTCAGAGAGTGACAGAGAGTGATGGAGAGTGTCAGAGAGTGTCTGAGAGTGTCAGAGAGTGATAGATTGTGATAGAGAGTGTCAGACAGTGTCAGAGAGTGATAGAGAGTGTCAGAGAGTGATAGGGAGTGTCAGAGAGTGACTGAGAGTGTCAGAGAGTGTCAGAGAGTGTCTGAGAGTGTCAGAGAGTGTCTGAGAGTGTCAGAGAGTGATCGAGAGTGATAGAGATTGTCAGAGAGTGTCAGACAGTGTCAGAGAGTGATAGAGAGTGTCAGAGAGTGATAGAGAGTGTCAGAGAGTGATAGAGAGTGTCAGAGAGTGTCTGAGAGTGTCAGAGAGTGTCTGAGAGTGTCAGAGAGTGATAGAGAGTGATAGAGAGTGTCAGAGAGTGTCAGAGAGTGATAGAGAGTGTCAGAGAGCGTCAGACAGTGTCAGAGAGTGATAGTGAGTGTCTGAGAGTGTCAGAGAGTGTCAGAGAGTGACAGAGAGTGACAGAGCGTGTCAGAGAGTGTCTGAGAGTGTCAGAGAGTGATAGAGAGTGTCAGAGAGTGTCTGAGAGTGTCAGAGAGTGTCTGAGAGTGTCAGAGAGTGATAGAGAGTGATAGAGAGTGTCAGAGAGTGTCAGAGAGTGATAGAGAGTGTCAGAGAGTGATAGAGAGTGTCAGTGAGTGTCTGAGAGTGTCAGAGAGTGATAGCGAGTGATAGAGAGTGTCAGAGAGTGTCAGACAGTGTCAGAGAGTGATAGAGAGTGTCAGACAGTGTCAGAGAGTGTCAGAGTGTGATAGAGAGTGTCAGAGAGTGTCAGAGAGTGACAGAGAGTGATGGAGAGTGTCAGAGAGTGTCTGAGAGTGTCAGAGAGTGATAGAGAGTGATAGAGAGTGTCAGACAGTGTCAGAGAGTGATAGAGAGTGTCAGAGAGTGATAGGGAGTGTCAGAGAGTGACTGAGAGTGTCAGAGAGTGTCAGAGAGTGTCTGAGAGTGTCAGAGAGTGTCTGAGAGTGTCAGAGAGTGATCGAGAGTGATAGAGAGTGTCAGAGAGTGTCAGACAGTGTCAGAGAGTGATAGAGAGTGTCAGAGAGTGTCAGACAGTGTCAGAGAGTGATAGAGAGTGTCAGAGAGTGATAGAGAGTGTCAGAGAGTGTCTGAGAGTGTCAGAGAGTGATAGAGAGTGATAGAGAGTGTCAGAGAGTGATAGAGAGTGTCAGAGAGTGTCAGACAGTGTCAGAGAGTGATAGAGAGTCTCAGAGAGTGTCAGAGAGTGTCTGAGAGTGTCAGAGAGTGATCGAGAGTGATAGAGAGTGTCAGAGAGTGTCAGACAGTGTCAGAGAGTGATAGAGAGTGTCAGAGAGTGTCAGACAGTGTCAGAGAGTGATAGAGAGTGTCAGAGAGTGTCTGAGAGTGTCTGAGAGTGTCTGAGAGTGTCTGAGAGTGTCTGAGAGTGTCAGAGAGTGATAGAGAGTAATAGAGAGTGTCAGAGAGTGTCAGAGAGTGATAGAGAGTGTCAGAGAGTGTCAGACAGTGTCAGAGAGTGATAGTGAGTGATCGAGAGTGATAGAGAGTGTCAGAGAGTGTCAGACAGTGTCAGAGAGTGATAGAGAGTGTCAGAGAGTGTCAGACAGTGTCAGAGAGTGTCAGACAGTGTCAGAGAGTGATAGAGAGTGTCAGAGAGTGTCTGAGAGTGTCTGAGAGTGTCTGAGAGTGTCTGAGAGTGTCAGAGAGTGATAGAGAGTAATAGAGAGTGTCAGAGAGTGTCAGAGAGTGATAGAGAGTGTCAGAGAGTGTCAGACAGTGTCAGAGAGTGATAGTGAGTGTCTGAGAGTGTCGGAGAGTGTCAGAGAGTGATAGAGAGTGACAGAGCGTGTCAGAGAGTGTCTGAGAGTGTCAGAGAGTGATAGAGAGTGTCAGAGAGTGATAGAGAGTGTCAGAGAGTGTCTGAGAGTGTCAGAGAGTGTCTGAGAGTGTCAGAGAGTGATAGAGAGTGATAGAGAGTGTCAGAGAGTGATAGAGAGTGTCAGAGAGTGTCAGACAGTGTCAGAGAGTGATAGTGAGTGTCTGAGAGTGTCAGAGAGTGTCAGAGAGTGATAGAGAGTGACAGAGCGTGTCAGAGAGTGTCTGAGAGTGTCAGAGAGTGATAGAGAGTGTCAGAGAGTGATAGAGAGTGTCAGTGAGTGTCTGAGAGTGTCAGAGAGTGATAGCGAGTGATAGCGAGTGTCAGAGAGTGTCAGAGAGTGTCTGAGAGTGATAGAGAGTTTCAGAGAGTGTCAGATTATGTCTGAGAGTGTCAGAGAGTGATAGAGAGTGATAGAGAGTGTCAGAGAGTTTCAGAGAGTGTCAGAGAGTGATAGAGAGTGATAGAGAGTGTCAGAGAGTGTCAGACAGTGTCAGAGAATGATAGAGAGTGTCAGACAGTGTCAGAGAGTGTCAGAGTGTGATAGAGAGTGTCAGAGAGTGTCAGAGAGTGACAGAGAGTGATGGAGAGTGTCAGAGAGTGTCTGAGAGTGTCAGAGAGTGATAGAGAGTGATAGAGAGTGTCAGACAGTGTCAGAGAGTGATAGAGAGTGTCAGAGAGTGATAGGGAGTGTCAGAGAGTGATAGAGAGTGTCAGTGAGTGTCTGAGAGTGTCAGAGAGTGATAGCGCGTGATAGCGAGTGTCAGAGAGTGTCAGAGAGTGTCTGAGAGTGATAGAGAGTTTCAGAGAGTGTCAGATTATGTCAGAGAGTGATAGAGAGTGTCAGAGAGTGATAGAGAGTGTCAGTGAGTGTCTGAGAGTGTCAGAGAGTGATAGCGAGTGATAGAGAGTGTCAGAGAGTGTCAGACAGTGTCAGAGAGTGATAGAGAGTGTCAGACAGTGTCAGAGAGTGTCAGAGTGTGATAGAGAGTGTCAGAGAGTGTCAGAGAGTGACAGAGAGTGATGGAGAGTGTCAGAGAGTGTCTGAGAGTGTCAGAGAGTGATAGATTGTGATAGAGAGTGTCAGACAGTGTCAGAGAGTGATAGAGAGTGTCAGAGAGTGATAGGGAGTGTCAGAGAGTGACTGAGAGTGTCAGAGAGTGTCAGAGAGTGTCTGAGAGTGTCAGAGAGTGTCTGAGAGTGTCAGAGAGTGATCGAGAGTGATAGAGATTGTCAGAGAGTGTCAGACAGTGTCAGAGAGTGATAGAGAGTGTCAGAGAGTGATAGAGAGTGTCAGAGAGTGATAGAGAGTGTCAGAGAGTGTCTGAGAGTGTCAGAGAGTGTCTGAGAGTGTCAGAGAGTGATAGAGAGTGATAGAGAGTGTCAGAGAGTGTCAGAGAGTGATAGAGAGTGTCAGAGAGCGTCAGACAGTGTCAGAGAGTGATAGTGAGTGTCTGAGAGTGTCAGAGAGTGTCAGAGAGTGACAGAGAGTGACAGAGCGTGTCAGAGAGTGTCTGAGAGTGTCAGAGAGTGATAGAGAGTGTCAGAGAGTGTCTGAGAGTGTCAGAGAGTGTCTGAGAGTGTCAGAGAGTGATAGAGAGTGATAGAGAGTGTCAGAGAGTGTCAGAGAGTGATAGAGAGTGTCAGAGAGTGTCAGACAGTGTCAGAGAGTGATAGTGAGTGTCTGAGAGTGTCAGAGAGTGTCAGAGAGTGATAGAGAGTGACAGAGCGTGTCAGAGAGTGTCTGAGAGTGTCAGAGAGTGATAGAGAGTGTCAGAGAGTGATAGAGAGTGTCAGTGAGTGTCTGAGAGTGTCAGAGAGTGATAGCGAGTGATAGCGAGTGTCAGAGAGTGTCAGAGAGTGTCTGAGAGTGATAGAGAGTTTCAGAGAGTGTCAGATTATGTCTGAGAGTGTCAGAGAGTGATAGAGAGTGATAGAGAGTGTCAGAGAGTTTCAGAGAGTGTCAGAGAGTGATAGAGAGTGATAGAGCGTGTCAGAGAGTGTCTGAGAGTGTCAGAGAGTGATAGAGAGTGTCAGAGAGTGATAGAGAGTGTCA
Organism: Heterodontus francisci; assembly: GCF_036365525.1. Taxonomy (NCBI): domain Eukaryota; kingdom Metazoa; phylum Chordata; class Chondrichthyes; order Heterodontiformes; family Heterodontidae; genus Heterodontus; species Heterodontus francisci. The sequence continues at coordinate 1,190,929 of NW_027140217.1, read as the reverse complement.
GTGAGTGTCTGAGAGTGTCAGAGAGTGATAGCGAGTGATAGAGAGTGTCAGAGAGTGTCAGAGAGTGTCTGAGAGTGATAGAGAGTTTCATAGAGTGTCAGATTATGTCTGAGAGTGTCAGAGAGTGATAGTGAGTGATAGAGAGTGATAGAGAGTGTCAGAGAGTTTCAGAGAGTGTCAGAGAGTGTCAGAGAGTGTCTGAGAGTGTCAGAGAGTGATAGCGAGTGATAGAGAGTGTCAGAGAGTGTCAGAGAGTGTCAGAGAGTGATAGAGAGTGATAGAGAGTTTCAGAGAGTGTCAGAGAGTGTCTGAGAGTGTCAGAGAGTGATAGAGAGTGTCAGAGAGTGATAGAGAGTGTCAGAGAGTGATAGTGAGTGTCTGAGAGTGATAGAGAGTGATAGAGAGAGATAGAGAGTTTCAGAGAGTGTCAGAGAGATTCAGAGAGTGATAGAGAGTGATAGAGAAATTCAGAGAGTGTCAGAGAGTGTCAGAGAGTGTCTGAGAGTGTCAGAGAGTGTCAGAGAGTGTCAGAGAGTGATAGAGAGTGATAGAGAGTGTCAGAGAGTGTCAGAGAGCGTCAGAGAGTGATAGAGAGTGATAGAGAGTGTCAGACAGTGTCAGAGAGTGATAGAGAGTGTCAGAGAGTGATAGAGAGTGTCTGAGAGTGTCAGAGAGTGATAGAGAGTGATAGAGAGTTTCAGAGAGTGATAGAGAGTGTCAGAGAGTGTCAGACAGTGTCAGAGAGTGATAGTGAGTGTCTGAGAGTGTCAGAGAGTGTCAGAGAGTGATAGAGAGTGACAGAGCGTGTCAGAGAGTGTCTGAGAGTGTCAGAGAGTGATAGAGAGTGTCAGAGAGTGATAGAGAGTGTCAGTGAGTGTCTGAGAGTGTCAGAGAGTGATAGCGAGTGATAGCGAGTGTCAGAGAGTGTCAGAGAGTGTCTGAGAGTGATAGAGAGTTTCAGAGAGTGTCAGATTATGTCTGAGAGTGTCAGAGAGTGATAGAGAGTGATAGAGAGTGTCAGAGAGTTTCAGAGAGTGTCAGAGAGTGATAGAGAGTGATAGAGAGTGTCAGAGAGTGTCAGACAGTGTCAGAGAGTGATAGAGAGTGTCAGACAGTGTCAGAGAGTGTCAGAGTGTGATAGAGAGTGTCAGAGAGTGTCAGAGAGTGACAGAGAGTGATGGAGAGTGTCAGAGAGTGTCTGAGAGTGTCAGAGAGTGATAGAGAGTGATAGAGAGTGTCAGACAGTGTCAGAGAGTGATAGAGAGTTTCAGAGAGTGATAGGGAGTGTCAGAGAGTGATAGAGAGTGTCAGTGAGTGTCTGAGAGTGTCAGAGAGTGATAGCGCGTGATAGCGAGTGTCAGAGAGTGTCAGAGAGTGTCTGAGAGTGATAGAGAGTTTCAGAGAGTGTCAGATTATGTCAGAGAGTGATAGAGAGTGTCAGAGAGTGATAGAGAGTGTCAGTGAGTGTCTGAGAGTGTCAGAGAGTGATAGCGAGTGATAGAGAGTGTCAGAGAGTGTCAGACAGTGTCAGAGAGTGATAGAGAGTGTCAGACAGTGTCAGAGAGTGTCAGAGTGTGATAGAGAGTGTCAGAGAGTGTCAGAGAGTGACAGAGAGTGATGGAGAGTGTCAGAGAGTGTCTGAGAGTGTCAGAGAGTGATAGATTGTGATAGAGAGTGTCAGACAGTGTCAGAGAGTGATAGAGAGTGTCAGAGAGTGATAGGGAGTGTCAGAGAGTGACTGAGAGTGTCAGAGAGTGTCAGAGAGTGTCTGAGAGTGTCAGAGAGTGTCTGAGAGTGTCAGAGAGTGATCGAGAGTGATAGAGAGTGTCAGAGAGTGTCAGACAGTGTCAGAGAGTGATAGAGAGTGTCAGAGAGTGATAGAGAGTGTCAGAGAGTGTCTGAGAGTGTCAGAGAGTGTCTGAGAGTGTCAGAGAGTGATAGAGAGTGATAGAGAGTGTCAGAGAGTGTCAGAGAGTGATAGAGAGTGTCAGAGAGCGTCAGACAGTGTCAGAGAGTGATAGTGAGTGTCTGAGAGTGTCAGAGAGTGTCAGAGAGTGATAGAGAGTGACAGAGCGTGTCAGAGAGTGTCTGAGAGTGTCTGAGAGTGTCAGAGAGTGTCTGAGAGTGTCTGAGAGTGTCTGAGAGTGTCAGAGAGTGATAGAGAGTGTCAGAGAGTGATAGAGAGTGTCAGAGAGTGTCTGAGAGTGTCAGAGAGTGTCTGAGAGTGTCAGAGAGTGTCAGAGAGTGATAGAGAGTGATAGAGAGTGTCAGAGAGTGATAGAGAGTGATAGAGAGTGTCAGAGAGTGTCAGAGAGTGATAGAGAGTGTCAGAGAGTGTCAGACAGTGTCAGAGAGTGATAGTGAGTGTCTGAGAGTGTCAGAGAGTGTCAGAGAGTGATAGAGAGTGACAGAGCGTGTCAGAGAGTGTCTGAGAGTGTCAGAGAGTGATAGAGAGTGTCAGAGAGTGATAGAGAGTGTCAGTGAGTGTCTGAGAGTGTCAGAGAGTGATAGCGAGTGATAGCGAGTGTCAGAGAGTGTCAGAGAGTGTCTGAGAGTGATAGAGAGTTTCAGAGAGTGTCAGATTATGTCTGAGAGTGTCAGAGAGTGATAGAGAGTGATAGAGAGTGTCAGAGAGTTTCAGAGAGTGTCAGAGAGTGATAGAGAGTGATAGAGCGTGTCTGAGAGTGTCAGAGAGTGATAGAGAGTGTCAGAGAGTGATAGAGAGTGTCAGTGAGTGTCTGAGAGTGTCAGAGAGTGATAGCGAGTGATAGAGAGTGTCAGAGAGTGTCAGAGAGTGTCTGAGAGTGATAGAGAGTTTCATAGAGTGTCAGATTATGTCTGAGAGTGTCAGAGAGTGATAGTGAGTGATAGAGAGTGATAGAGAGTGTCAGAGAGTTTCAGAGAGTGTCAGAGAGTGTCAGAGAGTGTCTGAGAGTGTCAGAGAGTGATAGCGAGTGATAGAGAGTGTCAGAGAGTGTCAGAGAGTGTCAGAGAGTGATAGAGAGTGATAGAGAGTTTCAGAGAGTGTCAGAGAGTGTCTGAGAGTGTCAGAGAGTGATAGAGAGTGTCAGAGAGTGATAGAGAGTGTCAGAGAGTGATAGTGAGTGTCTGAGAGTGATAGAGAGTGATAGAGAGAGATAGAGAGTTTCAGAGAGTGTCAGAGAGATTCAGAGAGTGATAGAGAGTGATAGAGAAATTCAGAGAGTGTCAGAGAGTGTCAGAGAGTGTCTGAGAGTGTCAGAGAGTGTCAGAGAGTGTCAGAGAGTGATAGAGAGTGATAGAGAGTGTCAGAGAGTGTCAGAGAGCGTCAGAGAGTGATAGAGAGTGATAGAGAGTATCAGACAGTGTCAGAGAGTGATAGAGAGTGTCAGAGAGTGATAGAGAGTGTCTGAGAGTGTCAGAGAGTGATAGAGAGTGATAGAGAGTTTCAGAGAGTGATAGAGAGTGTCAGAGAGTGTCAGACAGTGTCAGAGAGTGATAGTGAGTGTCTGAGAGTGTCAGACAGTGTCAGAGAGTGATAGTGAGTGTCTGAGAGTGTCAGAGAGTGATAGAGAGTGACAGAGCGTGTCAGAGAGTGTCTGAGAGTGTCAGAGAGTGATAGAGAGTGTCAGAGAGTGATAGAGAGTGTCAGTGAGTGTCTGAGAGTGTCAGAGAGTGATAGCGAGTGATAGCGAGTGTCAGAGAGTGTCAGAGAGTGTCTGAGAGTGATAGAGAGTTTCAGAGAGTGTCAGATTATGTCTGAGAGTGTCAGAGAGTGATAGAGAGTGATAGAGAGTGTCAGAGAGTGTCAGAGAGCGTCAGAGAGTGATAGAGAGTGATAGAGAGTGTCAGACAGTGTCAGAGAGTGATAGAGAGTGTCAGAGAGTGATAGAGAGTGTCTGAGAGTGTCAGAGAGTGATAGAGAGTGATAGAGAGTTTCAGAGAGTGTCAGAGCGTGTCTGAGAGTGTCAGAGAGTGATAGCGAGTGATAGAGAGTGTCAGAGAGTGTCAGAGAGTGATAGAGAGTGATAGAGAGTGTCAGAGAGTGTCAGACAGTGTCAGAGAGTGATAGAGAGTGTCAGAGAGTGTCAGAGAGTGTCTGAGAGTGTCAGAGAGTGATAGAGAGTGATAGAGAGTGTCAGAGAGTGTCAGAGAGTGATAGCGAGTGATAGAGAGTGTCAGAGAGTGTCAGAGAGTGATAGAGAGTTATAGAGAGTTTCAGAGAGTGTCAGAGATTGTCTGAGAGTGTCAGAGAGTGATAGAGAGTGATAGAGAGTTTCCGAGAGTGTCAGAGAGTTTCGGAGAGTGATAGCGAGTGATAGAGAGTGTCAGAGAGTGTCAGAGAGTGTCAGAGAGTGATAGAGAGTGATAGAGAGTGATAGAGAGTTTCAGAGAGTGTCAGAGAGTGTCAGAGAGTGTCAGAGAGTAATAGAGAGTGATAGAGAGTGACAGAGAGTGTCAGAGAGTGTCTGAGAGTGTCAGAGAGTGATAGAGAGTGTCAGAGAGTGATAGAGAGTGTCAGTGAGTGTCTGAGAGTGTCAGAGATTGATAGAGAGTGATACAGAGTGTCAGAGAGTGTCAGACAGTGTCAGAGAGTGATAGAGAGTGTCAGAGAGTGTCAGACAGAGTCAGCGAGTGATAGAGAGAGGTAGAGAGTTTCAGAGAGTGTCAGAGAGTGATAGAGTGTGATAGAGAGTTTCAGAGAGTGTCAGAGAGTGTCAGAGAGTGTCAGAGAGTGATAGCGAGTGATAGAACATAGAACATAGAACATAGAACATACAGCACAGAACAGGCCCTTCGGCCCACAATGTTGTGCCGATCCTTTGTCCTCTGTCAAGGACAATTTAATCTATACCCCATCATTCTCCTTTATCCATATACCTATCCAAAAGCCTTTTGAAAGTCCCTAAAGTTTCTGACTCAACAACTTCCCCGGGCAAGGCATTCCATGCCTCGACCACTCTCTGGGTAAAGAACCTTCCCCTGACATCCCCCTTATATCTCCCACCCTTCACCTTAAATTTATGACCCCTTGTAACGCTTTGCTCCACCCGGGGAAAAAGTTTCTGACTGTCTACCCTATCTATTCCCCTGATCATCTTATAAACCTCTATCATGTCACCCCTCATCCTTCTCCTTTCTAATGAGAAGAGGCCTAGAATGTTCAGCCTTTCCTCGTAAGACTTATTCTCCATTCCAGGCAACATCCTGGTAAATCTCCTCTGCACCCTCTCCAAGGCTTCCACATCCTTCCTAAAATGAGGCGACCAGAACTGCACACAGTACTCCAAATGAGGCCTTACCAAGGTCCTGTACAGCTGCATCATCACCTCACGGCTCTTAAATTCAATCCCTCTGCTAATGAACGCTAACACCCCATATGCCTTCTTCACAGCCCTATCCACTTGAGTTGCAACTTTCAATGATCTATGCACATAGACCCCAAGGTCTCTCTGCTCCTCCACATGCCCAAGAACCCTACCGTTAACCCAGTATTTTGCATTCATGTTTGTCCTTCCAAAATGGACGACCTCACACTTTTCAGGGTTAAACTCCATCTGCCACTTTTCAGCCCAGCACTGCAACCTATCCAAGTCCCTTTGCAGACGACAATAGCCCTCCTCGGTATCCACAACTCCACCAACCTTTGTATCATCTGCAAATTTACTGACCCACCCTTCGACTTCCTCATCCAAGTCGTTAATAAAAATCACAAACAGGAGAGGACCCAGAACTGATCCCTGCGGCACGCCACTGGTAACTGGGCTCCAGGCTGAGTATTTACCATCTAAGACCACTCTCTGCCTTCTATCAGTTAGCCAATTCTTAATCCAACTGGCCACATTCCCCACTATCCCATGCCTCCTGACTTTCTCCATAAGTCTACCATGGGGGACCTTATCAAATGCCTTACTAAAATCCATGTACACCACATCCACTGGTTTACCCTCATCCACTTGCTTGGTCACCTGCTCAAAGAATTCAATCAGGCTTGTGAGGCAAGACCTACCCCTCACAAAACCGTGCTGACTGTCCCGAATCAAGCAGTGTCTTTCCAGATGCTCAGAAATCCTATCCCTCAGCACCTTTTCCATCAACTTGCCTACCACCGAAGTAAGACTAACTGGCCTGTAATTCCCAGGGTTGTTCCTATTCCCTTTCTTGAACAGGGGCACAACATTTGCCACCCTCCAATCACCTGGTACCACCCCCGTCAGCAGAGAAGATGAAAAGATCATTGCCAGCGGCTCTGCAATTTCATCCCTTGCTTCCCATAACATCCTTGGATATACCCCGTCAGGCCCGGGAGACTTGTCTATCTTCAAGTTATTCAAAAACCCCAACACATCTTCCCTCCTAACGAGCACTTCCTCGAGCTTACCAGTCTGCTTCCCACCGTCCTCTTCAGTAATACACCCCTTCTCATTCGTAAATACCGAAGAGAAGTACTCATTCAAAACCTCACTTATCTCTTCCGGCTCAACACACAGTCTCCCGCTATTGTCCTTGACCGGACCTATGGTCCCCCTAGTCATCCTCATATTTCTGACATACGCGTAAAAGGCCTTGGGGTTTTCTTTTATCCTACCCGCCAAGCATTTTTCATGCCCTCTCTTAGCTCTCCTAATCCCTTTCTTCAGATCCTTCCTGGCCAACTTGTATCCCTCCAGAGCTATGCCTGTGCCCTTTTTCCTCAACTTTATATACGCATCCTTCTTCTTCCTAACAAGACTCTCAACCTCTCTTGTCAACCACGGTTCCCTCACATGACCATCCCTTCCCTGTCTGACAGGGACATGCTTATCAATGGCCCCTACTATCTGCTCCTTGATAGAGAGTGTCAGAGAGTGTCAGAGAGTGTCAGAGAGTGATAGAGAGTGTCAGAGAGTGTCAGACAGTGTCAGAGAGTGTCAGAGAGTGTCAGAGAGTGATAGCGAGTGATAGAGAGTGTCAGAGAGTGTCAGAGAGTGTCAGAGAGTGAAAGAGAGTGATAGAGAGTTTCAGAGAGTGTCAGAGAGTGTCTGAGAGTGTCAGAGAGTGATAGAGAGTGATAGAGAGTTTCAGAGAGTGTCAGAGCGTGTCTGAGAGTGTCAGAGAGTGATAGTGAGTGATTGAGAGTGTCAGAGAGTGTCAGAGAGTGATAGAGAGTGATAGAGAGTTTCAGAGAGTGTCAGAGAGTGTCTGAGAGTGTCAGAGAGTGCCAGAGAGTGTCAGACAGTGTCAGAGAGTGTCAGAGAGTGTCAGAGAGTGATAGAGAGTGACAGAGCGTGTCAGAGAGTGTCTGAGAGTGTCAGAGAGTGATAGAGAGTGTCAGAGAGTGATAGAGAGTGTCAGAGAGTGTCTGAGAGTGTCAGAGAGTGTCTGAGAGTGTCAGAGAGTGATAGAGAGTGATAGAGAGTGTCAGAGAGTGTCAGAGAGTGATAGAGAGTGTCAGAGAGTGTCAGACAGTGTCAGAGAGTGATAGTGAGTGTCTGAGAGTGTCAGAGAGTGATAGAGAGTGACAGAGCGTGTCAGAGAGTGTCTGAGAGTGTCAGAGAGTGATAGAGAGTGTCAGAGAGTGATAGAGAGTGTCAGTGAGTGTCTGAGAGTGTCAGAGAGTGATAGCGAGTGATAGCGAGTGTCAGAGAGTGTCAGAGAGTGTCTGAGAGTGATAGAGAGTTTCAGAGAGTGTCAGATTATGTCTGAGAGTGTCAGAGAGTGATAGAGAGTGATAGAGAGTGTCAGAGAGTTTCAGAGAGTGTCAGAGAGTGATAGAGAGTGATAGAGCGTGTCAGAGAGTGTCTGAGAGTGTCAGAGAGTGATAGAGAGTGTCAGAGAGTGATAGATAGTGTCAGTGAGTGTCTGAGAGTGTCAGAGAGTGATAGCGAGTGATAGAGAGTGTCAGAGAGTGTCAGAGAGTGTCTGAGAGTGATAGAGAGTTTCAGAGAGTGTCAGATTATGTCTGAGAGTGTCAGAGAGTGATAGTGAGTGATAGAGAGTGATAGAGAGTGTCAGAGAGTTTCAGAGAGTGTCAGAGAGTGTCAGAGAGTGTCTGAGAGTGTCAGAGAGTGATAGCGAGTGATAGAGAGTGTCAGAGAGTGTCAGAGAGTGTCAGGGAGTGATAGAGAGTGATAGAGAGTTTCAGAGAGTGTCAGAGAGTGTCTGAGAGTGTCAGAGAGTGATAGAGAGTGTCAGAGAGTGATAGAGAGTGTCAGAGAGTGATAGTGAGTGTCTGAGAGTGATAGAGAGTGATAGAGAGAGATAGAGAGTTTCAGAGAGTGTCAGAGAGATTCAGAGAGTGATAGAGAGTGATAGAGAAATTCAGAGAGTGTCAGAGAGTGTCAGAGAGTGTCTGAGAGTGTCAGAGAGTGTCAGAGAGTGTCAGAGAGTGATAGAGAGTGATAGAGAGTGTCAGAGAGTGTCAGAGAGCGTCAGAGAGTGATAGAGAGTGATAGAGAGTGTCAGACAGTGTCAGAGAGTGATAGAGAGTGTCAGAGAGTGATAGAGAGTGTCTGAGAGTGTCAGAGAGTGATAGAGAGTGATAGAGAGTTTCAGAGAGTGTCAGAGCGTGTCTGAGAGAGTCAGAGAGTGATAGCGAGTGATAGAGAGTGTCAGAGAGTGTCAGAGAGTGATAGAGAGTGATAGAGAGTGTCAGAGAGTGTCAGACAGTGTCAGAGAGTGATAGAGAGTGTCAGAGAGTGTCAGAGAGTGTCTGAGAGTGTCAGAGAGTGATAGAGAGTGATAGAGAGTGTCAGAGAGTGTCAGAGAGTGATAGAGAGTGTCAGAGAGTGTCAGAGAGTGATAGAGAGTGTCAGAGAGTGATAGTGAGTGTCTGAGAGTGATAGAGAGTGATAGAGAGAGATAGAGAGTTTCAGAGAGTGTCCGAGAGTTTCAGAGAGTGATAGAGAGTGATAGAGAAATTCAGAGAGTGTCAGAGAGTGTCAGAGAGTGTCTGAGAGTGTCAGAGAGTGTCAGAGAGTGTCAGAGAGTGATAGAGAGTGATAGAGAGTGTCAGAGAGTGTCAGAGAGTGTCAGAGAGTGATAGAGAGTGATAGAGAGTGTCAGACAGTGTCAGAGAGTGATAGAGAGTGTCAGAGAGTGATAAAGAGTGTCAGAGAGTGTCTGAGAGTGTCAGAGAGTGATAGAGAGTTTCAGAGCGTCAGAGAGTGTCTGAGAGTGTCAGAGAGTGATAGAGAGTGATAGAGAGTGTCAGAGAGTGTCAGACAGTGTCAGAGAGTGATAGAGAGTGTCAGAGAGTGTCAGACAGTGTCAGAGAGTGATAGAGAGTGTCAGAGAGTGTGAGAGAGTGTCTGAGAGTGTCAGAGAGTGTCTGAGAGTGTCAGAGAGTGTCTGAGAGTGTCAGAGAGTGTCAGAGAGTGTCAGAGAGTGATAGAGAGTGTCAGAGAGTGTCAGAGAGTGTCAGAGAGTGTCAGAGAGTGTCAGAGAGAGATAGAGAGTGATAGAGAGTGTCAGAGAGTGTCTGAGAGTGTCAGAGAGTGTCAGAGAGTGTCAGACAGTGTCAGAGAGTGTCAGAGAGTGTCAGAGAGTGATAGCGAGTGATAGAGAGTGTCAGAGAGTGTCAGAGAGTTTCAGAGAGTGATAGAGAGTGATAGAGAGTTTCAGACAGTGTCAAAGAGTGTCAGAGAGTGTCAGAGAGTGATAGCGAGTGATAGAGAGTGTCAGAGAGTGTCAGCGAGTGATAGAGAGTTATAGAGAGTTTCAGAGAGTGTCAGAGAGTGTCTGAGAGTGTCAGAGAGTGATAGAGAGTGATAGAGAGTTTCCGAGAGTGTCTGAGAGTGTCAGAGAGTGTCAGAGAGTGATAGAGAGTGATAGAGAGTGTCAGAGAGTGTCTGAGAGTGTCAGAGAGTGATAGAGAGTGTCAGAGAGTGATAGAGAGTGTCAGAGAGTGTCAGAGAGTGTCAGAGAGTGATAGAGAGTGATAGAGAGTGTCAGAGAGTGTCTGAGAGTGTCAGAGAGTGTCAGACAGTGTCAGAGAGTGTCAGAGAGTGTCAGAGAGTGATAGCGAGTGATAGAGAGTGTCAGAGAGTGTCAGAGAGTTTCAGAGAGTGATAGAGAGTGATAGAGAGTTTCAGACAGTGTCAGAGAGTGTCAGAGAGTGTCAGAGAGTGATAGCGAGTGATAGAGAGTGTCAGAGAGTGTCAGAGAGTGATAGAGAGTTATAGAGAGTTTCAGAGAGTGTCAGAGATTGTCTGAGAGTGTCAGAGAGTGATAGAGAGTGATAGAGAGTTTCCGAGAGTGTCAGAGAGTTTCGGAGAGTGATAGAGAGTGTCAGAGAGTGTCAGAGAGTGTCAGAGAGTGATAGAGAGTGATAGAGAGTTTCAGAGAGTGTCAGAGAGTGTCAGAGAGTGTCAGAGAGTGTCAGAGAGTAATAGAGAGTGATAGAGAGTGATAGAGAGTGTCAGAGAGTGTCTGAGAGTGTCAGAGAGTGATAGAGAGTGTCAGAGAGTGATAGAGATTGTCAGTGAGTGTCTGAGAGTGTCAGAGATTGATAGAGAGTGATAGAGAGTGTCAGAGAGTGTCAGACAGTGTCAGAGAGTGATAGAGAGTGTCAGAGAGTGTCAGAGAGTGTCAGAGAGTGTCAGAGAGTGATAGCGAGTGATAGAGAGTGTCAGAGAGTGTCAGAGAGTGTCAGAGAGTGATAGAGAGTGTCAGAGAGTGTCAGACAGTGTCAGAGAGTGTCAGAGAGTGTCAGAGAGTGATAGCGAGTGATAGAGAGTGTCAGAGAGTGTCAGAGAGTGTCAGAGAGTGATAGAGAGTGATAGAGAGTTTCAGAGAGTGTCAGAGAGTGTCTGAGAGTGTCAGAGAGTGATAGAGAGTGATAGAGAGTTTCAGAGAGTGTCAGAGCGTGTCTGAGAGTGTCAGAGAGTGATAGCGAGTGATAGAGAGTGTCAGAGAGTGTCAGAGAGTGATAGAGAGTGATAGAGAGTTTCAGAGAGTGTCAGAGAGTGTCTGAGAGTGTCAGAGAGTGCCAGAGAGTGTCAGACAGTGTCAGAGAGTGTCAGAGAGTGATAGCGAGTGATAGAGAGTGTCAGAGAGTGTCAGAGAGTGTCAGAGAGTGATAGAGAGTGATAGAGAGTGATAGAGAGTTTCAGAGAGTGTCAGAGAGTGTCAGAGAGTGTCAGAGAGTGATAGAGAGTTTCAGAGAGTTTCAGAGAGTGTCAGAGAGTGTCTGAGATTGTCAGAGAGTGATAGCGAGTGATAGAGAGTGTCAGAGAGTGTCAGAGAGTGCTAGAGAGTTATAGAGAGTTTCAGAGAGTGTCAGAGAGTGTCTGAGAGTGTCAGAGAGTGATAGAGAGTGATAGAGAGTTTCCGGAGTGTCAGAGAGTGTCAGAGAGTGATAGCGAGTGATAAAGAGTGTCAGAGAGTGTCAGAGAGTGTCAGAGAGTGATAGAGAGTGATAGAGAGTTTCAGAGAGTGTCAGAGAGTGTCTGAGAGTGTCAGAGAGTGATAGAGAGTGATAGAGAGTTTCAGAGAGTGTCAGAGAGTGTCTGAGAGTGTCAGAGAGTGATAGAGAGTGTCAGAGAGTGTCAGAGAGTGTCAGAGAGTGATAGAGAGTGTCAGAGAGTGTCAGCCAGTGTCAGAGAGTGATAGAGAGTTTCAGAGAGTGTCAGAGAGTGTCTGAGAGTGTCAGAGAGTGATAGAGATTGATAGAGAGTGTCAGAGAGTGTCAGCCAGTGTCAGAGAGTTTCAGAGAGTGTCAGAGAATGTCTGAGAGTGTCAGAGAGTGATAGCGAGTGATAGAGAGTGTCAGAGAATGTCAGAGAGTGTCAGAGAGTGATAGAGAGTGTCAGAGAGTGTCAGCCAGTGTCAGTGAGTGATAGAGAGTTTCAGAGAGTGTCAGAGAGTGTCTGAGAGTGTCAGAGAGTGATAGAGAGTGATAGAGAGTGTCAGAGAGTGTCAGCCAGTGTCAGAGAGTGATAGAGAGTGTCAGAGAGTGTCAGACAGTGTCAGAGAGTGATAGTGAGTGTCTGAGAGTGTCAGAGAGTGACAGAGAGTGTCTGAGAGTGAAAGAGAGTTTCAGAGATTGTCAGATTATGTCTGAGAGTGTCAGAGACTGATAGAGAGTGATAGAGAGTGTCAGAGATTTTCAGAGAGTGTCAGAGAGTGTCAGAGAGTGTCAGAGAGGGATAGAGAGTGATAGAGAGTTATAGAGAGTTTCAGAGAGTGTCAGAGAGTGTCTGAGAGTGTCAGAGAGTGATAGAGAGTGATAGAGAGTTTCCGAGAGTGTCAGAGAGTTTCAGAGAGAGATAGCGAGTGATAGAGAGTGTCAGAGAGTGTCAGAGAGTGATAGAGAGTGATAGAGAGTTTCAGAGAGTGTCAGAGAGTGTCTGAGAGTGTCTGAGAGTGTCTGAGAGTGTCAGAGAGTGTCAGAGAGTGTCAGAGAGTGATAGAGAGTGATAGAGAGTGATAGAGAGTGTCAGAGAGTGTCTGAGAGTGTCAGAGAGTGATAGAGAGTGTCAGAGAGTGATAGAGAGTGTCAGTGAGTGTCTGAGAGTGTCAGAGATTGATAGAGAGTGATAGAGAGTGTCAGAGAGTGTCAGACAGTGTCAGAGAGTGATAGAGAGTGTCAGAGAGTGTCAGACAGTGTCAGCGAGTGATAGAGAGTGATAGAGAGTTTCAGAGAGTGTCAGAGAGTGTCAGAGAGTGATAGAGTGTGATAGAGAGTTTCAGAGAGTGTCAGAGAGTGTCAGAGAGTGTCAGAGAGTGATAGCGAGTGATAGAGAGTGTCAGAGAGTGTCAGAGAGTGTCAGAGAGTGTCAGAGAGTGTCAGAGAGTGTCAGAGAGTGATAGCGAGTGATACAGAGTTTCAGAGAGTGTCAGAGAGGGTCTGAGAGTGTCAGAGAGTGATAGAGAGTGATAGAGAGTTTCAGAGAGTGTCAGAGAGTGTCAGAGAGTGTCAGAGAGTGTCAGAGAGTGTCAGAGAGTGATAGCGAGTGATAGAGAGTGTCAGAGAGTGTCAGAGAGTGTCAGAGAGTGTCAGAGAGTGTCAGAGAGTGATAGCGAGTGATAGAGAGTTTCAGAGAGTGTCAGAGAGTGTCTGAGAGTGTCAGAGAGTGATAGAGAGTGATAGAGAGTTTCAGAGAGTGTCAGAGCGTGTCTGAGAGTGTCAGAGAGTGATAGCGAGTGATAGAGAGTGTCAGAGAGTGTCAGAGAGTGATAGAGAGTGATAGAGAGTTTCAGAGAGTGTCAGAGAGTGTCTGAGAGTGTCAGAGAGTGTCAGAGAGTGTCAGAGAGTGTCAGAGAGTGTCAGAGAGTGATAGCGAGTGATAGAGAGTGTCAGAGAGTGTCAGAGAGTGTCAGAGAGTGACAGAGCGTGATAGAGAGTTTCAGAGAGTGTCAGAGAGTGTCAGAGAGTGATAGAGAGTGATAGAGAGTTTCAGAGAGTGTCAGAGAGTGTCTGAGAGTGTCAGAGAGTGATACCGAGTGATAGAGAGTGTCAGAGAGTGTCAGAGAGTGATAGAGAGTTATAGAGAGTTTCAGAGAGTGTCAGAGAGTGTCTGAGAGTGTCAGAGAGTGATTGAGAGTGATAGAGAGTTTCCGAGAGTGTCAGAGAGTGTCAGAGAGTGATAGTGAGTGTCTGAGAGTGTCAGAGAGTGACAGAGAGTGTCTGAGAGTGAAAGAGAGTTTCAGAGATTGTCAGATTATGTCTGAGAGTGTCAGAGACTGATAGAGAGTGATAGAGAGTGTCAGAGAGTTTCAGAGAGTGTCAGAGAGTGTCAGAGAGTGTCAGAGAGTGTCAGAGAGGGATAGAGAGTGATAGAGAGTTATAGAGAGTTTCAGAGAGTGTCAGAGAGTGTCTGAGAGTGTCAGAGAGTGATAGAGAGTGATAGAGAGTTTCCGAGAGTGTCAGAGAGTTTCAGAGAGTGATAGCGAGTGATAGAGAGTGTCAGAGAGTGTCAGAGAGTGATAGAGAGTGATAGAGAGTTTCAGAGAGTGTCAGAGAGTGTCTGAGAGTGTCTGAGAGTGTCAGAGAGTGATAGAGAGTGATAGAGAGTGATAGAGAGTGTCAGAGAGTGTCTGAGAGTGTCAGAGAGTGATAGAGAGTGTCAGAGAGTGATAGAGAGTGTCAGTGAGTGTCTGAGAGTGTCAGAGATTGATAGAGAGAGATAGAGAGTGTCAGAGAGTGTCAGACAGTGTCAGAGAGTGATAGAGAGTTTCAGAGAGTGTCAGAGAGTGTCAGAGAGTGATAGAGTGTGATAGAGAGTTTCAGAGAGTGTCAGAGAGTGTCAGAGAGTGTCAGAGAGTGTCAGAGAGTGATAGCGAGTGATAGAGAGTGTCAGAGAGTGTCAGAGAGTGTCAGAGAGTGTCAGACAGTGTCAGAGAGTGTCAGAGAGTGTCAGAGAGTGATAGCGAGTGATAGAGAGTGTCAGAGAGTGTCAGAGAGTGTCAGAGAGTGATAGAGAGTGATAGAGAGTTTCAGAGAGTGTCAGAGAGTGTCTGAGAGTGTCAGAGAGTGATAGAGAGTGATAGAGAGTTTCAGAGAGTGTCAGAGCGTGTCTGAGAGTGTCAGAGAGTGATAGCGAGTGATAGAGAGTGTCAGAGAGTGTCAGAGAGTGATAGAGAGTGATAGAGAGTTTCAGAGAGTGTCAGAGAGTGTCTGAGAGTGTCAGAGAGTGTCAGAGAGTGTCAGACAGTGTCAGAGAGTGTCAGAGAGTGATAGCGAGTGATAGAGAGTGTCAGAGAGTGTCAGAGAGTGTCAGAGAGTGACAGAGCGTGATAGAGAGTTTCAGAGAGTGTCAGAGAGTGTCAGAGAGTGATAGAGAGTGATAGAGAGTTTCAGAGAGTGTCAGAGAGTGTCTGAGAGTGTCAGAGAGTGATAGCGAGTGATAGAGAGTGTCAGAGAGTGTCAGAGAGTGATAGAGAGTTATAGAGAGTTTCAGAGAGTGTCAGAGAGTGTCTGAGAGTGTCAGAGAGTGATTGAGAGTGATAGAGAGTTTCCGAGAGTGTCAGAGAGTGTCAGAGAGTGATAGCGAGTGATAGAGAGTGTCAGAGAGTGTCAGAGAGTGTCAGAGAGTGATAGAGAGTGATGGAGAGTTTCAGAGAGTCTCAGAGAGTGTCAGAGAGTGATAGAGAGTGTCAGAGAGTGTCAGCCAGTGTCAGAGAGTGATAGAGAGTTTCAGAGAGTGTCAGAGAGTGTCTGAGAGTGTCAGAGAGTGTCAGCCAGTGTCAGAGAGTGATAGAGAGTGTCAGAGAGTGTCAGACAGTGTCATAGAGTGATAGCGAGTGATAGAGAGTGTCAGAGAGTGTCAGAGAGTGATAGAGAGTGTCAGAGAGTGTCAGCCAGTGTCAGAGAGTGATAGAGAGTGTCAGAGAGTGATAGAGAGTTTCAGAGAGTGTCAGAGAGTGTCTGAGAGTGTCAGAGAGTGATAGAGAGTGATAGAGAGTGTCAGAGAGTGTCAGCCAGTGTCAGAGAGTGATAGAGAGTGTCAGAGAGTGTCAGACAGTGTCAGAGAGTGATAGTGAGTGTCTGAGAGTGTCAGAGAGTGACAGAGAGTGTCTGAGAGTGATAAAGAGTTTCAGAGAGTGTCAGATTATGTCTGAGAGTGTCAGAGACTGATAGAGAGTGATAGAGAGTGTCAGAGAGTTTCAGAGAGTGTCAGAGAGTGTCAGAGAGTGTCTGAGAGTGTCAGAGAGTGTCAGAGAGTGTCAGAGAGTGATAGAGAGTGATAGAGAGTTTCAGAGAGTGTCAGAGAGTGTCTGAGAGTGTCAGAGAGTGATAGAGAGTGTCAGAGAGTGATAGAGAGTGTCAGAGAGTGATAGTGAGTGTCTGAGAGTGATAGAGAGTGATAGAGAGAGATAGAGAGTTTCAGAGAGTGTCAGAGAGATTCAGAGAGTGATAGAGAGTGATAGAGAAATTCAGAGAGTGTCAGAGAGTGTCAGAGAGTGTCTGAGAGTGTCAGAGAGTGTCAGAGAGTGTCAGAGAGTGATAGAGAGTGATAGAGAGTGTCAGAGAGTGTCAGAGAGCGTCAGAGAGTGATAGAGAGTGATAGAGAGTGTCAGACAGTGTCAGAGAGTGATAGAGAGTGTCAGAGAGTGACAGAGAGTTTCAGAGAGTGTCTGAGAGTGTCAGAGAGTGATAGAGAGTTTCAGAGTGTCAGAGAGTGTCTGAGAGTGTCAGAGAGTGATAGAGAGTGATAGAGAGTGTCAGAGAGTGTCAGACAGTGTCAGAGAGTGATAGAGAGTGTCAGAGAGTGTCAGACAGTGTCAGAGAGTGATAGAGAGTGTCAGAGAGTGTCAGAGAGTGTCAGAGAGTGTCTGAGAGTGTCAGAGAGTGATAGAGAGTGATAGAGAGTGTCAGAGAGTGTCAGAGAGTGATAGAGAGTGTCAGAGAGTGTCAGAGAGTGATAGAGAGTGTCAGAGAGTGATAGTGAGTGTCTGAGAGTGATAGAGAGTGATAGAGAGAGATAGAGAGTTTCAGAGAGTGTCAGAGAGTTTCAGAGAGTGATAGAGAGTGATAGAGAAATTCAGAGAGTGTCAGAGAGTGTCAGAGAGTGTCTGAGAGTGTCAGAGAGTGTCAGAGAGTGTCAGAGAGTGATAGAGAGTGATAGAGAGTGTCAGAGAGTGTCAGAGAGTGTCAGAGAGTGATAGAGAGTGATAGAGAGTGTCAGACAGTGTCAGAGAGTGACAGAGAGTGTCAGAGAGTGATAGAGAGTGTCTGAGAGTGTCAGAGAGTGATAGAGAGTTTCAGAGTGTCAGAGAGTGTCTGAGAGTGTCAGAGAGTGATAGAGAGTGATAGAGAGTGTCAGAGAGTGTCAGACAGTGTCAGAGAGTGATAGAGAGTGTCAGAGAGTGTCAGACAGTGTCAGAGAGTGATAGAGAGTGTCAGAGAGTGTCAGAGAGTGTCTGAGAGTGTCTGAGAGTGTCAGAGAGTGTCTGAGAGTGTCAGAGAGTGATAGAGAGTGATAGAGAGTGTCAGAGAGTGTCAGAGAGTGATAGAGAGTGTCAGAGAGTGTCAGAGAGTGATAGAGAATGATAGAGAGTGTCAGAGAGTGTCTGAGAGTGTCAGAGAGTGATAGAGAGTGTCAGAGAGTGATAGAGAGTGTCAGAGAGTGTCAGAGAGTGTCACAGAGTGATAGAGAGTGATAGAGAGTGTCAGAGAGTGTCTGAGAGTGTCAGAGAGTGTCAGAGAGTGTCAGAGAGTGTCAGACAGTGTCAGAGAGTGTCAGAGAGTGTCAGAGAGTGATAGTGAGTGATAGAGAGTGTCAGAGAGTGTCAGAGAGTTTCAGAGAGTTTCAGAGAGTGATAGAGAGTGATAGAGAGTTTCAGACAGTGTCAGAGAGTGTCAGAGAGTGTCAGAGAGTGATAGCGAGTGATAGAGAGTGTCAGAGAGTGTCAGAGAGTGATAGAGAGTTATAGAGAGTTTCAGAGAGTGTCAGAGAGTGTCTGAGAGTGTCAGAGAGTGATAGAGAGTTTCCGAGAGTGTCTGAGAGTGTCAGAGAGTGTCAGAGAGTGATAGAGAGTGATAGAGAGAGTCAGAGAGTGTCTGAGAGTGTCAGAGAGTGATAGAGAGTGTCAGAGAGTGATAGAGAGTATCAGAGAGTGTCAGAGAGTGTCAGAGAGTGATAGAGAGTGATAGAGAGTGTCAGAGAGTGTCTGAGAGTGTCAGAGAGTGTCAGACAGTGTCAGAGAGTGTCAGAGAGTGTCAGAGAGTGATAGCGAGTGATAGAGAGTGTCAGAGAGTGTCAGAGAGTTTCAGAGAGTGATAGAGAGTGATAGAGAGTTTCAGACAGTGTCAGAGAGTGTCAGAGAGTGTCAGAGAGTGATAGCGAGTGATAGAGAGTGTCAGAGAGTGTCAGAGAGTGATAGAGAGTTATAGAGAGTTTCAGAGAGTGTCAGAGAGTGTCTGAGAGTGTCAGAGAGTGATAGAGAGTGATAGAGAGTTTCCGAGAGTGTCAGAGAGTTTCGGAGAGTGATAGCGAGTGATAGAGAGTTTCAGAGAGTGTCAGAGAGTGTCAGAGAGTGTCAGAGAGTGTCAGAGAGTGTCAGAGAGTGATAGAGAGTGATAGAGAGTGTCAGAGAGTGTCTGAGAGTGTCAGAGAGTGATAGAGAGTGTCAGAGAGTGATAGAGAGTGTCAGTGAGTGTCTGAGAGTGTCAGAGATTGATAGAGAGTGATAGAGAGTGTCAGAGAGTGTCAGACAGTGTCAGAGAGTGATAGAGAGTGTCAGAGAGTGTCAGACAGTGTCAGCGAGTGATAGAGAGAGATAGAGAGTTTCAGAGAGTGTCAGAGAGTGATAGAGTGTGATAGAGAGTTTCAGAGAGTGTCAGAGAGTGTCAGAGAGTGTCAGAGAGTGTCAGAGAGTGATAGCGAGTGATAGAGAGTGTCAGAGAGTGTCAGAGAGTGTCAGAGAGTGATAGAGAGTGTCAGAGAGTGTCAGACAGTGTCAGAGAGTGTCAGAGAATGTCAGAGAGT
The DNA here is from genome assembly GCF_036365525.1 of Heterodontus francisci. NCBI lineage: Eukaryota > Metazoa > Chordata > Chondrichthyes > Heterodontiformes > Heterodontidae > Heterodontus > Heterodontus francisci. The sequence goes on along the minus strand of NW_027140217.1, from coordinate 1,172,537 downwards.
GATAGCGAGTGATAGAGAGTGTCAGAGAGTGTCAGAGAGTGTCAGAGAGTGATAGAGAGTGATAGAGAGTTTCAGAGAGTGTCAGAGAGTGTCTGAGAGTGTCAGAGAGTGATAGAGAGTGATAGAGAGTTTCAGAGAGTGTCAGAGCGTGTCTGAGAGTGTCAGAGAGTGATAGCGAGTGATAGAGAGTGTCAGAGAGTGTCAGAGAGTGATAGAGAGTGATAGAGTGTTTCAGAGAGTGTCAGAGAGTGTCTGAGAGTGTCAGAGAGTGCCAGAGAGTGTCAGACAGTGTCAGGGAGTGTCAGAGAGTGATAGCGAGTGTTAGAGAGTGTCAGAGAGTGTCAGAGAGTGTCAGAGAGTGATAGAGAGTGATAGAGAGTGATAGAGAGTTTCAAAGAGTGTCAGAGAGTGTCAGAGAGTGTCAGAGAGTGATAGAGAGATTCAGAGAGTTTCAGAGAGTGTCAGAGAGTGTCTGAGAGTGTCAGAGAGTGATAGCGAGTGATAGAGAGTGTCAGAGAGTGTCAGAGAGTGCTAGAGAGTTATAGAGAGTTTCAGAGAGTGTCAGAGAGTGTCTGAGAGTGTCAGAGAGTGATAGAGAGTGATAGAGAGTTTCCGGAGTGTCAGAGAGTGTCAGAGAGTGATAGCGAGTGATAGAGAGTGTCAGAGAGTGTCAGTGAGTGTCAGAGAGTGATAGAGAGTGATAGAGAGTTTCAGAGAGTGTCAGAGAGTGTCTGAGAGTGTCAGAGAGTGATAGCGAGTGATAGAGAGTGTCAGAGAGTGTCAGAGAGTGTCAGAGAGTGATAGAGAGTGTCAGAGAGTGTCAGACAGTGTCAGAGAGTGATAGAGAGTTTCAGAGAGTGTCAGAGAGTGTCTGAGAGTGTCAGAGAGTGATAGAGAGTGATAGAGAGTGTCAGAGAGTGTCAGCCAGTGTCAGAGAGTTTCAGAGAGTGTCAGAGAGTGTCCTAGAGTGTCAGAGAGTGATAGCGAGTGATAGAGAGTGTCAGAGAGTGTCAGAGAGTGTCAGAGAGTGATAGAGAGTGTCAGAGAGTGTCAGCCAGTGTCAGAGAGTGATAGAGAGTTTCAGAGAGTGTCAGAGAGTGTCTGAGAGTGTCAGAGAGTGATAGAGAGTGATAGAGAGTGTCAGAGAGTGTCAGCCAGTGTCAGAGAGTGATAGAGAGTGTCAGAGAGTGTCAGACAGTGTCAGAGAGTGATAGTGAGTGTCTGAGAGTGTCAGAGAGTGACAGAGAGTGTCTGAGAGTGAAAGAGAGTTTCAGAGATTGTCAGATTATGTCTGAGAGTGTCAGAGACTGATAGAGAGTGATAGAGAGTGTCAGAGAGTTTCAGAGAGTGTCAGAGAGTGTCAGAGAGTGTCAGAGAGTGTCAGAGAGGGATAGAGAGTGATAGAGAGTTATAGAGAGTTTCAGAGAGTGTCAGAGAGTGTCAGAGAGTGATAGAGTGTGATAGAGAGTTTCAGAGAGTGTCAGAGAGTGTCAGAGAGTGTCAGAGAGTGATAGCGAGTGATAGAGAGTGTCAGAGAGTGTCAGAGAGTGTCAGAGAGTGTCAGACAGTGTCAGAGAGTGTCAGAGAGTGTCAGAGAGTGATAGCGAGTGATAGAGAGTGTCAGAGAGTGTCAGAGAGTGTCAGAGAGTGATAGAGAGTGATAGAGAGTTTCAGAGAGTGTCAGAGAGTGTCTGAGAGTGTCAGAGAGTGATAGAGAGTGATAGAGAGTTTCAGAGAGTGTCAGAGCGTGTCTGAGAGTGTCAGAGAGTGATAGCGAGTGATAGAGAGTCTCAGAGAGTGTCAGAGAGTGATAGAGAGTGATAGAGAGTTTCAGAGAGTGTCAGAGAGTGTCTGAGAGTGTCAGAGAGTGTCAGAGAGTGTCAGACAGTGTCAGAGAGTGTCAGAGAGTGTCAGAGAGTGATAGCGAGTGATAGAGAGTGTCAGAGAGTGTCAGAGAGTGTCAGAGAGTGACAGAGCGTGATAGAGAGTTTCAGAGAGTGTCAGAGAGTGTCAGAGAGTGATAGAGAGTGATAGAGAGTTTCAGAGAGTGTCAGAGAGTGTCTGAGAGTGTCAGAGAGTGATAGCGAGTGATAGAGAGTGTCAGAGAGTGTCAGAGAGTGATAGAGAGTTATAGAGAGTTTCAGAGAGTGTCAGAGAGTGTCTGAGAGTGTCAGAGAGTGATTGAGAGTGATAGAGAGTTTCCGAGAGTGTCAGAGAGTGTCAGAGAGTGATAGCGAGTGATAGAGAGTGTCAGAGAGTGTCAGAGAGTGTCAGAGAGTGATAGAGAGTGATAAAGAGTTTCAGAGAGTGTCAGAGAGTGTCAGAGAGTGATAGAGAGTGTCAGAGAGTGTCAGCCAGTGTCAGAGAGTGATAGAGAGTTTCAGAGAGTGTCAGAGAGTGTCTGAGAGTGTCAGAGAGTGATAGAGAGTGTCAGAGAGTGTCAGCCAGTGTCAGAGAGTGATAGAGAGTGTCAGAGAGTGTCAGACAGTGTCATAGAGTGATAGCGAGTGATAGAGAGTGTCAGAGAGTGTCAGAGAGTGTCAGAGAGTGATAGAGAGTGTCAGAGAGTGTCAGAGAGTGTTGGAGAGTGATAGTGAGTGTCTGAGAGTGTCAGAGAGTGTCTGAGAGTGTCAGAAAGTGATAGAGAGTGACAGAGAGTGTCAGAGAGTGTCAGCCAGTGTCAGAGAGTGATAGAGAGTGTCAGAGAGTGTCAGACAGTGTCAGAGAGTGATAGTGAGTGTCTGAGAGTGTCAGAGAGTGACAGAGAGTGTCTGAGAGTGATAGAGAGTTTCAGAGAGTGTCAGATTATGTCTGAGAGTGTCAGAGACTGATAGAGAGTGATAGAGAGTGTCAGAGAGTTTCAGAGAGTGTCAGAGAGTGTCAGAGAGTGTCTGAGAGTGTCAGAGAGGGATAGAGAGTGTTAGAGAGTTTCAGAGAGTGTCAGAGAGTGTCTGAGCGTGTCAGAGAGTGATAGAGAGTGTCAGAGAGTGATAGAGAGTGTCAGAGAGTGTCAGAGAGTGATAGTGAGTGTCTGAGAGTGTCAGAGAGTGTAAGAAAGTGATAGAGAGTGATAGAGAGTGTCAGAGAGTGTCAGACAGTGTCAGAGAGTGATAGCGCGTGATAGAGAGTGTCAGAGAGTGTCAGAGAGTGTCAGAGAGTGATAGAGAGTGTCAGAGAGTGATAGAGAGTGATAGAGAGTTTCAGAGAGTGTCAGAGAGTGTCTGAGAGTGTCAGAGATTGATAGAGAGTGAAAGAGAGTGTCAGAGAGTGTCAGAGAGTGATAGAGAGTGTCAGAGAGTGTCAGACAGTGTCAGAGAGTGATAGTGAGTGTCTGAGAGTGTCAGAGAGTGTCAGAGAGTGTCTGAGAGTGATAGAGAGTTTCAGAGAGTGTCAGATTATGTCTGAGTGTGTCAGAGACTGATAGAGAGTGATAGAGAGTGTCAGAGAGTTTCAGAGAGTGTCAGAGAGTGTCAGAGAGTGTCTGAGAGTGTCAGAGAGTGATAGCGAGTGATAGTGAGTGTCTGAGAGTGTCAGAGAGTGATAGAGAGTGGTAGAGAGTGTCAGAGTGTCAGTGAGTGTCAGAGAGTGATAGAGAGTGGTAGAGAGTGTCAGAGTGTCAGAGAGTGATAGCGAGTGATAGAGAGTGTCAGAGAGTGTCAGAGAGTGATAGAGAGTGGTAGAGAGTGTCAGAGTGTCAGACAGTGTCAGAGAGTGATAGTGAGTGTCTGAGAGTGTCAGAGAGTGATAGAGAGTGGTAGAGAGTGTCAGAGTGTCAGAGAGTGATAGAGAGTGTCAGAGAGTGATAGAGAGTGGTAGAGAGTGTCAGAGTGTCAGAGAGTGATAGCGAGTGATAGAGAGTGTCAGAGAGTGTCAGAGAGTGATAGAGAGTGGTAGAGAGTGTCAGAGTGTCAGACAGTGTCAGAGAGTGATAGTGAGTGTCTGAGAGTGTCAGAGAGTGTCTGAGAGTGTCAGAGAGTGATAGAGAGTGGTAGAGAGTGTCAGAGAGTGTCAGAGAGTGATAGAGAGTGTCAGAGAGTGTCAGACAGTGTCAGAGAGTGATAGTGAGTGTCTGAGAGTGTCAGAGAGTGTCAGAGAGTGTCTGAGAGTGTCAGAGAGTGATAGCGAGTGATAGTGAGTGTCTGAGAGTGTCAGAGAGTGATAGAGAGTGGTAGAGAGTGTCAGAGTGTCAGAGAGTGTCAGAGAGTGATAGAGAGTGGTAGAGAGTGTCAGAGTGTCAGAGAGTGATAGCGAGTGATAGAGAGTGTCAGAGAGTGTCAGAGAGTGATAGAGAGTGGTAGAGAGTGTCAGAGTGTCAGACAGTGTCAGAGAGTGATAGTGAGTGTCTGAGAGTGTCAGAGAGTGATAGAGAGTGGTAGAGAGTGTCAGAGTGTCAGAGAGTGTCAGAGAGTGATAGAGAGTGGTAGAGAGTGTCAGAGTGTCAGAGAGTGATAGCGAGTGATAGAGAGTGTCAGAGAGTGTCAGAGAGTGATAGAGAGTGGTAGAGAGTGTCAGAGTGTCAGACAGTGTCAGAGAGTGATAGTGAGTGTCTGAGAGTGTCAGAGAGTGTCTGAGAGTGTCAGAGAGTGATAGAGAGTGGTAGAGAGTGTCAGAGAGTGTCAGAGAGTGATAGAGAGTGTCAGAGAGTGTCAGACAGTGTCAGAGAGTGATAGTGAGTGTCTGAGAGTGTCAGAGAGTGTCAGAGAGTGATAGAGAGTGATAGAGAGTGTCAGAGAGTGTCAGAGAGTGATCGAGAGTGATAGAGAGTGTCAGAGAGTGTCAGAGAGTGATAGAGAGTGTCAGAGAGTGTCAGACAGTGTCAGAGAGTGATAGTGAGTGTCTGAGAGTGTCAGAGAGTGTCAGAGAGTGATAGAGAGTGATAGAGAGTGTCAGAGAGTGTCAGACAGTGTCAGAGAGTGATAGTGAGTGTCTGAGAGTGTCAGAGAGTGTCAGAGAGTGACAGAGAGTGATAGAGAGTGTCAGAGAGTGTCTGCGAGTGTCAGAGAGTGATAGAGAGTGTCAGAGAGTGATAGAGAGTGTCAGTGAGTGTCTGAGAGTGTCAGACAGTGTCAGAGAGTGATAGTGAGTGTCAGAGAGTGTCTGAGAGTGTCAGAGAGTGATAGCGAGTGATAGAGAGTGTCAGAGAGTGTCAGAGAGTGATAGAGAGTGATAGAGAGTGTCAGAGTGTCAGACAGTGTCAGAGAGTGATAGTGAGTGTCTGAGAGTGTCAGAGAGTGTCTGAGAGTGTCAGAGAGTGATAGAGAGTGATAGAGAGTGTCAGAGAGTGTCAGAGAGTGATAGAGAGTGTCAGAGAGTGTCAGACAGTGTCAGAGAGTGAGAGTGAGTGTCTGAGAGTGTCAGAGAGTGTCTGAGAGTGTCAGAGAGTGATAGAGAGTGATAGAGAGTGTCAGAGAGTGTCAGAGAGTGATAGAGAGTGTCAGAGAGTGTCAGACAGTGTCAGAGAGTGATAGTGAGTGTCTGAGAGTGTCAGAGAGTGTCAGAGAGTGATAGAGAGTGATAGAGAGTGTCAGAGAGTGTCAGAGAGTGTCAGAGAGTGATAGAGAGTGTCAGAGAGTGTCAGAGAGTGATAGAGAGTGTCAGAGAGTGTCAGACAGTGTCAGAGAGTGATAGCGAGTGATAGAGAGTGTCAGAGAGTGTCAGAGAGTGATAGAGAGTGATAGAGAGTGTCAGAGTGTCAGACAGTGTCAGAGAGTGATAGTGAGTGTCTGAGAGTGTCAGAGAGTGTCTGAGAGTGTCAGAGAGTGATAGAGAGTGATAGAGAGTGTCAGAGAGTGTCAGAGAGTGATAGAGAGTGTCAGAGAGTGTCAGACAGTGTCAGAGAGTGATAGTGAGTGTCTGAGAGTGTCAGAGAGTGTCAGAGAGTGATAGAGAGTGATAGAGAGTGTCAGAGAGTGTCAGAGAGTGATCGAGAGTGATAGAGAGTGTCAGAGAGTGTCAGAGAGTGATAGAGAGTGTCAGAGAGTGTCAGACAGTGTCAGAGAGTGATAGTGAGTGTCTGAGAGTGTCAGAGAGTGTCAGAGAGTGATAGAGAGTGATAGAGAGTGTCAGAGAGTGTCAGACAGTGTCAGAGAGTGATAGTGAGTGTCTGAGAGTGTCAGAGAGTGTCAGAGAGTGATAGAGAGTGATAGAGAGTGTCAGAGAGTGTCAGAGAGTGTCTGCGAGTGTCAGAGAGTGATAGAGAGTGATAGAGAGTGTCAGAGAGTGTCAGACAGTGTCAGAGAGTGATAGTGAGTGTCTGAGAGTGTCAGAGAGTGTCAGAGAGTGATAGAGAGTGATAGAGAGTGTCAGAGAGTGTCTGCGAGTGTCAGAGAGTGATAGAGAGTGTCAGAGAGTGATAGAGAGTGTCAGTGAGTGTCTGAGAGTGTCAGACAGTGTCAGAGAGTGATAGTGAGTGTCTGAGAGTGTCAGAGAGTGTCAGAGAGTGATAGAGAGTGATAGAGAGTGTCAGAGAGTGTCTGAGAGTGTCAGAGAGTGATAGAGAGTGTCAGTGAGTGTCTGAGAGTGTCAGAGAGTGATAGAGAGTGATAGAGAGTGTCAGAGAGTGATAGAGAGTGTCAGAGAGTGTCAGCCAGTGTCAGAGAGTGATAGAGAGTTTCAGAGAGTGTCAGAGAGTGTCTGAGAGTGTCAGAGAGTGATAGAGAGTGATAGAGAGTGTCAGAGAGTGTCAGCCAGTGTCAGAGAGTGATAGAGAGTGTCAGAGAGTGTCAGACAGTGTCATAGAGTGATAGCGAGTGATAGAGAGTGTCAGAGAGTGTCAGAGAGTGTCAGAGAGTGATAGAGAGTGTCAGAGAGTGTCAGCCAGTGTCAGAGAGTGATAGAGAGTTTCAGAGAGTGTCAGAGAGTGTCTGAGAGTGTCAGAAAGTGATAGAGAGTGACAGTGAGTGTCAGAGAGTGTCAGCCAGTGTCAGAGAGTGATAGAGAGTGTCAGAGAGTGTCAGACAGTGTCAGAGAGTGATAGTGAGTGTCTGAGAGTGTCAGAGAGTGACAGAGAGTGTCTGAGAGTGATAGAGAGTTTCAGAGAGTGTCAGATTATGTCTGAGAGTGTCAGAGACTGATAGAGAGTGATAGAGAGTGTCAGAGAGTTTCAGAGAGTGTCAGAGAGTGTCAGAGAGTGTCTGAGAGTGTCAGAGAGGGATAGAGAGTGTTAGAGAGTTTCAGAGAGTGTCAGAGAGTGTCTGAGCGTGTCAGAGAGTGATAGAGAGTGTCAGAGAGTGATAGAGAGTGTCAGAGAGTGTCAGAGAGTGATAGTGAGTGTCAGAGAGTGTCAGAGAGTGATAGTGAGTGTCTGAGAGTGTCAGAGAGTGTAAGAAAGTGATAGAGAGTGATAGAGAGTGTCAGAGAGTGTCAGACAGTGTCAGAGAGTGATAGCGCGTGATAGAGAGTGTCAGAGAGTGTCAGAGAGTGTCAGAGAGTGATAGAGAGTGTCAGAGAGTGATAGAGAGTGATAGAGAGTTTCAGAGAGTGTCAGAGAGTGTCTGAGAGTGTCAGAGATTGATAGAGAGTGAAATAGAGTGTCAGAGAGTGTCAGAGAGTGATAGAGAGTGTCAGAGAGTGTCAGACAGTGTCAGAGAGTGATAGTGAGTGTCTGAGAGTGTCAGAGAGTGTCAGAGAGTGTCTGAGAGTGATAGAGAGTTTCAGAGAGTGTCAGATTATGTCTGAGTGTGTCAGAGACTGATAGAGAGTGTCAGAGTGTCAGAGAGTGTCAGAGAGTGATAGAGAGTGGTAGAGAGTGTCAGAGTGTCAGAGAGTGATAGCGAGTGATAGAGAGTGTCAGAGAGTGTCAGAGAGTGATAGAGAGTGGTAGAGAGTGTCAGAGTGTCAGACAGTGTCAGAGAGTGATAGTGAGTGTCTGAGAGTGTCAGAGAGTGATAGAGAGTGGTAGAGAGTGTCAGAGTGTCAGAGAGTGTCAGAGAGTGATAGAGAGTGGTAGAGAGTGTCAGAGTGTCAGAGAGTGATAGCGAGTGATAGAGAGTGTCAGAGAGTGTCAGAGAGTGATAGAGAGTGGTAGAGAGTGTCAGAGTGTCAGACAGTGTCAGAGAGTGATAGTGAGTGTCTGAGAGTGTCAGAGAGTGTCTGAGAGTGTCAGAGAGTGATAGAGAGTGGTAGAGAGTGTCAGAGAGTGTCAGAGAGTGATAGAGAGTGTCAGAGAGTGTCAGACAGTGTCAGAGAGTGATAGTGAGTGTCTGAGAGTGTCAGAGAGTGATAGAGAGTGATAGAGAGTGTCAGAGAGTGTCAGAGAGTGATCGAGAGTGATAGAGAGTGTCAGAGAGTGTCAGAGAGTGATAGAGAGTGTCAGAGAGTGTCAGACAGTGTCAGAGAGTGATAGTGAGTGTCTGAGAGTGTCAGAGAGTGATAGAGAGTGATAGAGAGTGTCAGAGAGTGTCAGAGAGTGATCGAGAGTGATAGAGAGTGTCAGAGAGTGTCAGAGAGTGATAGAGAGTGTCAGAGAGTGTCAGACAGTGTCAGAGAGTGATAGTGAGTGTCTGAGAGTGTCAGAGAGTGATAGAGAGTGATAGAGAGTGTCAGAGAGTGTCAGAGAGTGATCGAGAGTGATAGAGAGTGTCAGAGAGTGTCAGAGAGTGATAGAGAGTGTCAGAGAGTGTCAGACAGTGTCAGAGAGTGATAGTGAGTGTCTGAGAGTGTCAGAGAGTGTCAGAGAGTGATAGAGAGTGATAGAGAGTGTCAGAGAGTGTCAGACAGTGTCAGAGAGTGATAGTGAGTGTCTGAGAGTGTCAGAGAGTGTCAGAGAGTGATAGAGAGTGATAGAGAGTGTCAGAGAGTGTCTGCGAGTGTCAGAGAGTGATAGAGAGTGTCAGAGAGTGATAGAGAGTGTCAGTGAGTGTCTGAGAGTGTCAGACAGTGTCAGAGAGTGATAGTGAGTGGTAGAGAGTGTCAGAGTGTCAGACAGTGTCAGAGAGTGATAGTGAGTGTCTGAGAGTGTCAGAGAGTGATAGAGAGTGGTAGAGAGTGTCAGAGTGTCAGAGAGTGTCAGAGAGTGATAGAGAGTGGTAGAGAGTGTCAGAGTGTCAGAGAGTGATAGCGAGTGATAGAGAGTGTCAGAGAGTGTCAGAGAGTGATAGAGAGTGGTAGAGAGTGTCAGAGTGTCAGACAGTGTCAGAGAGTGATAGTGAGTGTCTGAGAGTGTCAGAGAGTGTCTGAGAGTGTCAGAGAGTGATAGAGAGTGGTAGAGAGTGTCAGAGAGTGTCAGAGAGTAATAGAGAGTGTCAGAGAGTGTCAGACAGTGTCAGAGAGTGATAGTGAGTGTCTGAGAGTGTCAGAGAGTGATAGAGAGTGATAGAGAGTGTCAGAGAGTGTCAGAGAGTGATCGAGAGTGATAGAGAGTGTCAGAGAGTGTCAGAGAGTGATAGAGAGTGTCAGAGAGTGTCAGACAGTGTCAGAGAGTGATAGTGAGTGTCTGAGAGTGTCAGAGAGTGATAGAGAGTGATAGAGAGTGTCAGAGAGTGTCAGAGAGTGATCGAGAGTGATAGAGAGTGTCAGAGAGTGTCAGAGAGTGATAGAGAGTGTCAGAGAGTGTCAGACAGTGTCAGAGAGTGATAGTGAGTGTCTGAGAGTGTCAGAGAGTGTCAGAGAGTGATAGAGAGTGATAGAGAGTGTCAGAGAGTGTCAGACAGTGTCAGAGAGTGATAGTGAGTGTCTGAGAGTGTCAGAGAGTGTCAGAGAGTGATAGAGAGTGATAGAGAGTGTCAGAGAGTGTCTGCGAGTGTCAGAGAGTGATAGAGAGTGTCAGAGAGTGATAGAGAGTGTCAGTGAGTGTCTGAGAGTGTCAGACAGTGTCAGAGAGTGATAGTGAGTGTCAGAGAGTGTCTGAGAGTGTCAGAGAGTGATAGCGAGTGATAGAGAGTGTCAGAGAGTGTCAGAGAGTGATAGAGAGTGATAGAGAGTGTCAGAGTGTCAGACAGTGTCAGAGAGTGATAGTGAGTGTCTGAGAGTGTCAGAGAGTGTCTGAGAGTGTCAGAGAGTGATAGAGAGTGATAGAGAGTGTCAGAGAGTGTCAGAGAGTGATAGAGAGTGTCAGAGAGTGTCAGACAGTGTCAGAGAGTGATAGTGAGTGTCTGAGAGTGTCAGAGAGTGTCAGAGAGTGATAGAGAGTGATAGAGAGTGTCAGAGAGTGTCAGAGAGTGATCGAGAGTGATAGAGAGTGTCAGAGAGTGTCAGAGAGTGATAGAGAGTGTCAGAGAGTGTCAGACAGTGTCAGAGAGTGATAGTGAGTGTCTGAGAGTGTCAGAGAGTGTCAGAGAGTGATAGAGAGTGATAGAGAGTGATAGAGAGTGATAGAGAGTGTCAGAGAGTGTCAGACAGTGTCAGAGAGTGATAGTGAGTGTCTGAGAGTGTCAGAGAGTGTCAGAGAGTGATAGAGAGTGATAGAGAGTGTCAGAGAGTGTCTGCGAGTGTCAGAGAGTGATAGAGAGTGTCAGAGAGTGATAGAGAGTGTCAGTGAGTGTCTGAGAGTGTCAGACAGTGTCAGAGAGTGATAGTGAGTGTCTGAGAGTGTCAGAGAGTGATAGAGAGTGATAGAGAGTGTCAGAGAGTGTCAGAGAGTGATAGAGAGTGTCAGAGAGTGTCAGACAGTGTCAGAGAGTGATAGTGAGTGTCTGAGAGTGTCAGAGAGTGTCAGAGAGTGATAGAGAGTGATAGAGAGTGTCAGAGAGTGTCAGAGAGTGATCGAGAGTGATAGAGAGTGTCAGAGAGTGTCAGAGAGTGATAGAGAGTGTCAGAGAGTGTCAGACAGTGTCAGAGAGTGATAGTGAGTGTCTGAGAGTGTCAGAGAGTGTCAGAGAGTGATAGAGAGTGATAGAGAGTGATAGAGAGTGTCAGAGAGTGTCAGACAGTGTCAGAGAGTGATAGTGAGTGTCTGAGAGTGTCAGAGAGTGTCAGAGAGTGATAGAGAGTGATAGAGAGTGTCAGAGAGTGTCTGCGAGTGTCAGAGAGTGATAGAGAGTGTCAGAGAGTGATAGAGAGTGTCAGTGAGTGTCTGAGAGTGTCAGACAGTGTCAGAGAGTGATAGTGAGTGTCTGAGAGTGTCAGAGAGTGTCAGAGAGTGATAGAGAGTGATAGAGAGTGTCAGAGAGTGTCTGAGAGTGTCAGAGAGTGATAGAGAGTGTCAGTGAGTGTCTGAGAGTGTCAGAGAGTGATAGAGAGTGATAGAGAGTGTCAGAGAGTGTCAGACAGTGTCAGAGAGTGATAGAGAGTGTCAGAGAGTGTCAGACAGTGTCAGCGAGTGATAGAGAGTGATAGAGAGTTTCAGAGAGTGTCAGAGAGTGTCAGAGAGTGATAGAGTGTGATAGAGAGTGTCAGAGAGTGTCAGAGAGTGTCAGAGAGTGTCAGAGAGTGTCAGAGAGTGATAGCGAGTGATAGAGAGTGTCAGAGAGAGTCAGAGAGTGATAGAGAGTGATAGAGAGTGTCAGAGAGTGTCAGCCAGTGTCAGAGAGTTTCAGAGAGTGTCAGAGAGTGATAGCGAGTGACAGAGAGTGTCAGAGATTGTCAGAGAGTGTCAGAGAGTGATAGAGAGTGATAGAGAGTTTCAGAGAGTGTCAGAGAGTGTCTGAGAGTGTCAGAGAGTGATAGAGAGTGATAGAGAGTTTCAGAGAGTGTCAGACAGTGTCAGAGAGTGATAGTGAGTGTCTGAGAGTGTCAGAGAGTGTCAGAGAGTGATAGAGAGTGATAGAGAGTGTCAGAGAGTGTCAGAGAGTGATAGAGAGTGATAGAGAGTGATAGAGAGTGATAGAGAGTGTCAGTGAGTGTCTGAGAGTGTCAGAGAGTGATAGAGAGTGTCAGTGAGTGTCTGAGAGTGTCAGAGAGTGATAGAAAGTGATAGAGAGTGTCAGAGAGTGTCAGACAGTGTCAGAGAGTGATAGAGAGTGTCAGAGAGTGTCAGACAGTGTCAGTGAGTGATAGAGAGTGATAGAGAGTTTCAGAGAGTGTCAGAGAGTGTCAGAGAGTGATAGAGTGTGATGGAGAGTTTCAGAGAGTGTCAGAGAGTGTCAGAGAGTGTCAGAGAGTGATAGCGAGTGATAGAGAGTGTCAGAGTGTGTCAGAGAGAGTCAGAGAGTGATAGAGAGTGATAGAGAGTGTCAGAGAGTGTCAGACAGTGTCAGAGAGTGTCAGAGAGTGTCAGAGAGTGATAGCAAGTGACAGAGAGTGTCAGACAGTGTCAGAGAGTGATAGTGAGTGTCTGAGAGTGTCTGCGAGTGTCAGAGAGTGATAGAGAGTGTCAGAGAGTGATAGAGAGTGTCAGTGAGTGTCTGAGAGTGTCAGACAGTGTCAGAGAGTGATAGTGAGTGTCTGAGAGTGTCAGAGAGTGTCAGAGAGTGATAGAGAGTGATAGAGAGTGTCAGAGAGTGTCTGAGAGTGTCAGAGTGTGATAGAGAGTGTCAGTGAGTGTCTGAGAGTGTCAGAGAGTGATAGAAAGTGATAGAGAGTGTCAGAGAGTGTCAGACAGTGTCAGAGAGTGATAGAGAGTGTCAGAGAGTGTCAGACAGTGTCAGTGAGTGATAGAGAGTGATAGAGAGTTTCAGAGAGTTTCAGAGAGTGTCAGAGAGTGATAGAGTGTGATGGAGAGTTTCAGAGAGTGTCAGAGAGTGTCAGAGAGTGTCAGAGAGTGTCAGAGAGTGATAGCGACTGATAGAGAGTGTCAGAGTGTGTCAGAGAGAGTCAGAGAGTGATAGAGAGTGATAGAGAGTGTCAGAGAGTGTCAGACAGTGTCAGAGAGTGTCAGAGAGTGTCAGAGAGTGATAGCGAGTGACAGAGAGTGTCAGAGAGTGTCAGAGAGTGTCAGAGAGTGATAGAGAGTGATAGAGAGTTTCAGAGAGTGTCAGAGAGTGTCTGAGAGTGTCAGAGAGTGATAGAGAGTGATAGAGAGTTTCAGAGAGTGTCAGAGAGTGTCTGAGAGTGTCAGAGAGTGTCAGAGAGTGATAGAGATTGATAGAGAGTTTCTGAGAGTGTCAGAGAGTGTCAGAGAGTGTCAGACAGTGGCAGAGAGTGTCAGAGAGTGTCAGAGAGTGATAGCGAGTGCTAGAGAGTGTCAGAGAGTGTCAGACAGTGTCAGAGAGTGATAGAGAGTGATAGAGAGTTTCAGAGAGTGTCAGAGAGTGTCTGAGACTGTCAGAGAGTGATAGAGAGTGATAGAGAGTTTCAGAGAGTGTCAGAGAGTGTCTGAGAGTGTCAGAGAGTGATAGAGATTTTCAGAGAGTGTCAGTGAGTGTCTGAGAGTGTCAGAGAGTGATAGATAGTGATTGAGAGTTTCAGAGAGTGTCAGTGAGTGTCTGAGAGTGTCAGAGAGTGATAGAGAGTGATAGAGAGTGTCAGAGAGTGTCAGACAGTGTCAGAGAGTGTCTGAGAGTGTCAGAGAGTGTCATAGAGTGATAGCGAGTGATAGAGAGTGTCAGAGAGTGATAGAGAGTGATAGAGAGTTTCAGAGAGTGTCAGAGAGTGTCAGAGAGTGATAGAGAGTGTCAGAGAGTGATAGAGAGTGATAGAGAGTTTCAGAGAGTGTCAGAGAGTGTCTGAGAGTGTCAGAGAGTGATAGAGAGTGATAGAGAGTATCAGAGAGTGTCAGACAGTGTCAGAGAGTGATAGAGAGTGTCAGAGAGTGTCAGACAGTGTCAGAGAGTGATAGTGAGTGTCTGAGAGTGTCTGAGAGTGTCAGAGACTGATAGAGAGTGATAGAGAGTGTCAGAGAGTAATAGAGAGTGTCAGAGAGTGATAGTGAGTGTCTGAGAGTGTCTGAGAGTGTCAGAGAGTGATAGAGAGTGATAGAGAGTGTCAGAGAGTTTCAGAGAGTGTCAGAGAGTGTCTGAGAGTGTCAGAGAGTGTCAGAGAGTGATAGCGAGTGATAGAGAGTGTCAGAGAGTGTCAGAGAGTGTCAGAGAGGGATAGAGAGTGATAGAGAGTTTCAGAGTGTGTCAGACAGTGTCAGAGAGTGTCTGAGAGTGTCAGAGAGTGTCAGAGAGTGATAGCGAGTGATAGAGAGTGTCAGAGAGTGATAGAGAGTGATAGAGAGTTTCAGAGAGTGTCAGAGAGTGTCAGAGAGTGATAGAGAGTGATAGAGAGTGTCAGAGAGTGATAGAGAGTGATAGAGAGTTTCAGAGAGTGTCAGAGAGTGTCTGAGAGTGTCAGAGAGTGATAGAGAGTGATAGAGAGTATCAGAGAGTGTCAGACAGTGTCAGAGAGTGATAGAGAGTGTCAGAGAGTGTCAGACAGTGTCAGAGAGTGATAGTGAGTGTCTGAGAGTGTCTGAGAGTGTCAGAGACTGATAGAGAGTGATAGAGAGTGTCAGAGAGTGATAGAGAGTGTCAGAGAGTAATAGAGAGTGTCAGAGAGTGTCAGAGAGTGATAGTGAGTGTCTGAGAGTGTCTGAGAGTGTCAGAGAGTGATAGAGAGTGATAGAGAGTGTCAGAGAGTTTCAGAGAGTGTCAGAGAGTGTCTGAGAGTGTCAGAGAGTGTCAGAGAGTGATAGCGAGTGATAGAGAGTGTCAGAGAGTGTCAGAGAGTGTCAGAGAGTGTCAGAGAGGGATAGAGAGTGATAGAGAGTTTCAGAGAGTGTCAGAGAGTGTCAGAGAGTGTCTGAGAGTGTCAGAGAGTGATAGAGAGTGTCAGAGAGTGATAGAGAGTGTCAGAGAGTGTCAGAGAGTGATAGAGAGTGTCAGAGAGTGTCAGAGAGTGATAGTGAGTGTCTGAGAGTGTCAGAGAGTGTCAGAAAGTGACAGAGAGTGATAGAGAGTGATAGAGAGTGATAGAGAGTTTCAGAGAGTGTCAGAGAGTGTCTGAGAGTGTCAGAGAGTGATAGAGAGTGATAGAGAGTGTCAGAGAGTGTCAGACAGTGTCAGAGAGTGTCTGAGAGTGTCAGACAGTGTCAGAGAGTGTCTGAGAGTGAGAGAGAGTGTCAAAGAGTGATAGAGAGTGATATAGAGTTTCAGAGAGTGTCAGAGAGTGTCAGAGAGTGATAGAGAGTTTCAGAGAGTGTCAGAGAGTGTCAGAGAGTGATAGAGAGTGATAGACAGTGTCAGAGAGTGATACAGAGTGATAGAGAGTTTCAGAGAGTGTCAGAGAGTGTCTGAGAGTGTCAGAGAGTGATAGAGAGTGATAGAGAGTATCAGAGAGTGTCAGACAGTGTCAGAGAGTGATAGAGAGTGTCAGAGAGTGTCAGACAGTGTCAGAGAGTGATAGTGAGTGTCTGAGAGTGTCTGAGAGTGTCAGAGACAGATAGAGAGTGATAGAGAGTGATAGAGAGTGTCAGAGAGTGATAGAGAGTGTCAGAGAGTGATAGAAAGTGTCAGAGAGTGTCAGAGAGTGATAGTGAGTGTCTGAGAGTGTCTGAGAGTGTCAGAGAGTGATAGAGAGTGATAGAGAGTGTCAGAGAGTTTCAGAGATTGTCAGAGAGTGTCAGAGAGTGTCTGAGAGTGTCAGAGAGTGTCAGAGAGTGATAGCGAGTGATAGAGAGTGTCAGAGAGTGTCAGAGAGTGTCAGAGAGGGATAGAGAGTGATAGAGAGTTTCAGAGAGTGTCAGAGAGTGTCAGAGAGTGTCAGAGAGTGATAGAGAGTGTCAGAGAGTGATGGAGAGTGTCAGAGAGTGTCAGAGAGTGTCAGAGAGTGATAGAGAGTATCAGAGAGTGTCAGAGAGTGATAGAGAGTGTCAGAGAGTGATAGAGAGTGTCAGAGAGTGTCAGAGAGTGATAGAGAGTGTCAGAGAGTGTCAGAGAGTGATAGTGAGTGTCTGAGAGTGTCAGAGAGTGTCAGAAAGTGACAGAGAGTGATAGAGAGTGTCAGAGAGTGTCAGACAGTGTCAGAGAGTGATAGTGAGTGTCTGAGAGTGTCAGAGAGTGTCAGAGAGTGATAGAGAGTTTCAGAGAGTGTCAGATTATGTCTGAGTGTGTCAGAGACTGATAGAGAGTGTTAGAGAGTGTCAGAGAGTTTCAGAGAGTGTCAGAGAGTGTCAGAGAGTGTCTGAGAGTGTCAGAGAGTGATAGCGAGTGATAGAGAGTGTCAGAGAGTGTCAGAGAGTGATAGAGAGTGTCAGAGTGTCAGACAGTGTCAGAGAGTGATAGTGAGTGTCTGAGAGTGTCAGAGAGTGTCTGAGAGTGTCAGAGAGTGATAGAGAGTGATAGAGAGTGTCAGAGAGTGTCTGAGAGTGATAGAGAGTGTCAGAGAGTGTCAGACAGTGTCAGAGAGTGATAGTGAGTGTCTGAGAGTGTCAGAGAGTGTCAGAGAGTGATAGAGAGTGATAGAGAGTGTCAGAGAGTGTCAGAGAGTGATAGAGAGTGTCAGAGAGTGTCAGACAGTGTCAGAGAGTGATAGTGAGTGTCTGAGAGTGTCAGAGAGTGTCAGAGAGTGATAGAGAGTGATAGAGAGTGTCAGAGAGTGTCAGAGAGTGATCGAGAGTGATATAGAGTGTCAGAGAGTGTCAGAGAGTGATAGAGAGTGTCAGAGAGTGTCAGACAGTGTCAGAGAGTGATAGTGAGTGTCTGAGAGTGTCAGAGAGTGTTAGAGAGTGATAGAGAGTGATAGTGAGTGTCAGAGAGTGTCAGACAGTGTCAGAGAGTGATAGCGAGTGATAGAGAGTGTCAGAGAGTGTCAGAGAGTGATAGAGAGTGTCAGAGTGTCAGACAGTGTCAGAGAGTGATAGTGAGTGTCTGAGAGTGTCAGAGAGTGTCTGAGAGTGTCAGAGAGTGATAGAGAGTGATAGAGAGTGTCAGAGAGTGTCAGAGAGTGATAGAGAGTGTCAGAGAGTGTCAGACAGTGTCAGAGAGTGATAGTGAGTGTCTGAGAGTGTCAGAGAGTGTCAGAGAGTGATAGAGAGTGATAGAGAGTGTCAGAGAGTGTCAGAGAGTGATCGAGAGTGATATAGAGTGTCAGAGAGTGTCAGAGAGTGATAGAGAGTGTCAGAGAGTGTCAGACAGTGTCAGAGAGTGATAGTGAGTGTCTGAGAGTGTCAGAGAGTGTTAGAGAGTGATAGAGGAGTGATAGTGAGTGTCAGAGAGTGTCAGACAGTGTCAGAGAGTGATAGTGAGTGTCTGAGAGTGTCAGAGAGTGTCAGAGAGTGATAGAGAGTGATAGAGAGTGTCAGAGAGTGTCTGCGAGTGTCAGAGAGTGATAGAGAGTGATAGAGAGTGTCAGAGAGTGATAGAGAGTGTCAGTGAGTGTCTGAGAGTGTCAGACAGTGTCAGAGAGTGATAGTGAGTGTCTGAGAGTGTCAGAGGGTGTCAGAGAGTGATAGAGAGTGATAGAGAGTGTCAGAGAGTTTCTGAGAGTGTCAGAGAGTGATAGAGAGTATCAGAGAGTGATAGAGAGTGTCAGTGAGTGTCTGAGAGTGTCAGAGAGTGATAGAGAGTGATAGAGAGTGTCAGAGAGTGTCAGACAGTGTCAGAGAGTGATAGAGAGTGTCAGAGAGTGTCAGACAGTGTCAGCGAGTGATAGAGAGTGATAGAGAGTTTCAGAGAGTGTCAGAGAGTGTCAGAGAGTGATAGAGTGTGATAGAGAGTTTCAGAGAGTGTCAGAGAGTGTCAGAGAGTGATAGAGAGTGATAGCGAGTGATAGAGAGTGTCAGAGTGTGTCAGAGAGAGTCAGAGAGTGATAGAGAGTGATAGAGAGTGTCAGAGAGTGTCAGACAGTGTCAGAGAGTGTCAGAGAGTGTCAGAGAGTGATAGCGAGTGACAGAGAGTGTCAGTGAGTGTCAGAGAGTGTCAGAGAGTGATAGAGAGTGATAGAGAGTTTCAGAGAGTGTCAGAGATTGTCTGAGAGTGTCAGAGAGTGATAGAGAGTGATAGAGAGTTTCAGAGAGTGTCAGAGAGTGTCTGAGAGTGTCAGAGAGTGTCAGAGAGTGATAGAGAGTGATAGAGAGTTTCTGAGAGTGTCAGAGATTGTCAGAGAGTGTCAGACAGTGGCAGAGAGTGTCAGAGAGTGTCAGAGAGTGATAGCGAGTGATAGAGAGTGTCAGAGAGTGTCAGAGAGTGTCAGAGAGTGATAGAGAGTGATAGAGAGTGTCAGAGAGTGATAGAGAGTGATAGAGAGTTTCAGAGAGTGTCAGAGAGTGTCTGAGAGTGTCAGAGAGTGATAGAGAGTGATAGAGAGTGTCAGAGATTGTCAGACAGTGTCAGAGAGTGATAGAGAGTGTCAGAGAGTGTCAGACAGTGTCAGAGAGTGATAGTGAGTGTCTGAGAGTGTCTGAGAGTGTCAGAGGCTGATAGAGAGTGATAGAGAGTGTCAGAGAGATTCAGAGAGTGTCAGAGAGTGTCAGAGAGTGTCTGAGAGTGTCAGAGAGTGATAGCGAGTGATAGAGAGTGTCAGAGAGTGTCAGAGAGTGTCAGAGAGGGATAGAGAGTGATAGAGAGTTTCAGAGAGTGTCAGAGAGTGATAGAGAGTGTCAGAGAGTGATAGAGAGTGTCAGAGAGTGTCAGACAGTGATAGTGAGTGTCTGAGAGTGTCTGAGAGTGTCAGAGAGTGATAGAGAGTGATAGAGAGTGTCAGAGAGTTTCAGAGAGTGTCAGAGAGTGTCAGAGAGTGTCTGAGAGTGTCAGAGAGTGTCAGAGAGTGATAGCGAGTGATAGAGAGTGTCAGAGAGTGTCAGAGAGTGTCAGAGAGGGATAGAGAGTGATAGAGAGTTTCAGAGAGTGTCTGAGAGTGTCAGAGAGTGATAGAGAGTGATAGCGAGTGATAGAGAGTGTCAGAGAGTGTCAGAGAGTGATAGAGAGTGTCAGAGTGTCAGACAGTGTCAGAGAGTGATAGTGAGTGTCTGAGAGTGTCAGAGAGTGTCTGAGAGTGTCAGAGAGTGATAGAGAGTGATAGAGAGTGTCAGAGAGTGATAGAGAGTGATAGAGAGTGTCAGAGATTGTCAGACAGTGTCAGAGAGTGATAGAGAGTGTCAGAGAGTGTCAGACAGTGTCAGAGAGTGATAGTGAGTGTCTGAGAGTGTCAGAGGCTGATAGAGAGTGATAGAGAGTGTCAGAGAGTTTCAGAGAGTGTCAGAGAGTGTCAGAGAGTGTCTGAGAGTGTCAGAGAGTGATAGCGAGTGATAGAGAGTGTCAGAGAGTGTCAGAGAGTGTCAGAGAGGGATAGAGAGTGATAGAGAGTTTCAGAGAGTGTCAGAGAGTGATAGAGAGTGTCAGAGAGTGATAGAGAGTGTCAGAGAGTGTCAGACAGTGATAGTGAGTGTCTGAGAGTGTCTGAGAGTGTCAGAGAGCGATAGAGAGTGATAGAGAGTGTCAGAGAGTTTCAGAGAGTGTCAGAGAGTGTCAGAGAGTGTCTGAGAGTGTCAGAGAGTGTCAGAGAGTGATAGCGAGTGATAGAGAGTGTCAGAGAGTGTCAGAGAGTGTCAGAGAGGGATAGAGAGTGATAGAGAGTTTCAGAGAGTGTCTGAGAGTGTCAGAGAGTGATAGAGAGTGATAGCGAGTGATAGAGAGTGTCAGAGAGTGTCAGAGATTGATAGAGAGTGTCAGAGTGTCAGACAGTGTCAGAGAGTGATAGTGAGTGCCTGAGAGTGTCAGAGAGTGTCTGAGAGTGTCAGAGAGTGATAGAGAGTGATAGAGAGTGTCAGAGAGTGTCAGAGAGTGATAGTGAGTGTCTGAGAGTGTCAGAGAGTGATAGAGAGTGATAGAGAGTGTCAGAGAGTGTCAGAGAGTGATCGAGAGTGATAGAGAGTGTCAGAGAGTGATAGAGAGTGTCAGAGAGTGTCAGACAGTGTCAGAGAGTGATAGTGAGTGTCTGAGAGTGTCAGAGAGTGTCAGAGAGTGATAGAGAGTGATAGAGAGTGTCAGAGAGAGTCAGACAGTGTCAGAGAGTGATAGTGAGTGTCTGAGAGTGTCAGAGAGTGTCAGAGAGTGATAGAGAGTGATAGAGAGTGTCAGAGAGTGTCTGCGAGTGTCAGAGAGTGATAGAGAGTGATAGAGAGTGTCAGAGAGTGTCTGAGAGTGTCAGAGAGTGATATAGAGTTTCAGTGAGTGTCTGAGAGTGTCAGACAGTGTCAGAGAGTGATAGTGAGTGTCTGAGAGTGTCAGAGAGTGTCAGAGAGTGATAGAGTGATAGAGAGTGTCAGAGAGTGTCTGAGAGTGTCAGAGAGTGATATAGAGTGTCAGAGAGTGACAGAGAGTGTCAGTGAGTGTCTGAGAGTGTCAGAGAGAGATAGAGAGTGATAGAGAGTGTCAGAGAGTGTCAGACAGTGTCAGAGAGTGATAGAGAGTGTCAGAGAGTGTCAGACAGTGTCAGCGAGTGATAGAGAGTGATAGAGAGTTTCAGAGAGTGTCAGAGAGTGTCAGAGAGTGATAGAGTGTGATAGAGAGTTTCAGAGAGTGTCAGAGAGTGTCAGAGAGTGTCAGAGAGTGTCAGAGAGTGATAGCGAGTGATATAGAGTGTCAGAGTGTGTCAGAGAGAGTCAGAGAGTGATAGAGAGTGATAGAGAGTGTCAGAGAGTGTCAGACAGTGTCAGAGAGTTTCAGAGAGTGTCAGAGAGTGATAGCGAGTGACAGAGAGTGTCAGAGAGTGTCAGAGAGTGTCAGAGAGTGATAGAGAGTGGTAGAGAGTTTCAGAGAGTGTCAGAGAGTGTCTGAGAGTGTCAGAGAGTGTCAGAGAGTGTAAGAGAGTGATAGTGAGTTTCTGAGAGTGTCAGAGAGTGTCAGAGAGTGTCAGACAGTGGCAGAGAGTGTCAGAGAGTGTCAGAGAGTGATAGCGAGTGATAGAGAGTGTCAGAGAGTGTCAGACAGTGTCAGAGAGTGATAGAGAGTGATAGAGAGTTTCAGAGAGTGTCAGAGAGTGTCTGAGAGTGTCAGAGAGTGATAGAGAGTGATAGAGAGTTTCAGAGAGTGTCTGAGAGTGTCTGAGAGTGTCTGAGAGTGTCAGAGAGTGATAGAGAGTTTCAGAGAGTGTCAGAGAGTGTCTGAGAGTGTCAGAGAGTGATAGAGAGTGATAGAGAGTTTCAGAGAGTGTCAGAGAGTGTCTGAGAGTGTCAGAGAGTGATAGAGAGTGATAGAGAGTGTCAGAGAGTGTCAGACAGTGTCAGAGAGTGATTGAGAGTGTCAGAGAGTGTCAGACAGTGTCAGAGAGTGATAGTGAGTGTCTGAGAGTGTCAGAGAGTGTCAGAGAGTGATAGAGAGTGATAGAGAGTGTCAGAGAGTGTCAGACAGTGTCAGAGAGTGATAGTGAGTGTCTGAGAGTGTCAGAGAGTGTCAGAGAGTGATAGAGAGTGATAGAGAGTGTCAGAGAGTGTCTGCGAGTGTCAGAGAGTGATAGAGAGTGATAGAGAGTGTCAGAGAGTGATAGAGAGTGTCAGTGAGTGTCTGAGAGTGTCAGACAGTGTCAGAGAGTGATAGTGAGTGTCTGAGAGTGTCAGAGAGTGTCAGAGAGTGATAGAGAGTGATAGAGAGTGTCAGGCAGTTTCTGAGAGTGTCAGAGAGTGATAGAGAGTGTCAGAGAGTGATAGAGAGTGTCAGTGAGTGTCTGAGAGTGTCAGAGAGTGATAGCGAGTGACAGAGAGTGTCAGTGAGTGTCAGAGAGTGTCAGAGAGTGATAGAGAGTGATAGAGAGTGTCAGAGAGTGATAGAGAGTGATAGAGAGTGTCAGAGAGTTTCTGAGAGTGTCAGAGAGTGATAGAGAGTGTCAGAGAGTGATAGAGAGTGTCAGTGAGTGTCTGAGAGTGTCAGAGAGTGATAGCGAGTGACAGAGAGTGTCAGTGAGTGTCAGAGAGTGTCAGAGAGTGATAGAGATTGATAGAGAGTTTCAGAGAGTGATAGAGAGTGATAGAGAGTGTCAGAGAGTGATAGAGAGTGATAGAGAGTTTCAGAGAGTGTCAGAGAGTGATAGAGAGTGTCAGAGAGTGATAGAGAGTTTCAGAGAGTGTCAGAGAGTGTCTGAGAGTGTCAGAGAGTGATAGAGAGTGATAGAGAGTTTCAGAGAGTGTCAGAGAGTGTCTGAGAGTGTCAGAGAGTGATAGAGAGTGATAGAGAGTGTCAGAGAGTGTCAGACAGTCTCAGAGAGTGATTGAGAGTGTCAGAGAGTGTCAGACAGTGTCAGAGAGTGATAGTGAGTGTCTGAGAGTGTCAGAGAGTGTCAGAGAGTGATAGAGAGTGATAGAGAGTGTCAGAGAGTGTCAGACAGTGTCAGAGAGTGATAGTGAGTGTCTGAGAGTGTCAGAGAGTGTCAGAGAGTGATAGAGAGTGATAGAGAGTGTCAGAGAGTGTCTGCGAGTGTCAGAGAGTGATAGAGAGTGATAGACAGTGTCAGAGAGTGATAGAGAGAGTCAGTGAGTGTCTGAGAGTGTCAGACAGTGTCAGAGAGTGATAGTGAGTGTCTGAGAGTGTCAGAGAGTGTCAGAGAGTGATAGAGAGTGATAGAAAGTGTCAGAGAGTTTCTGAGAGTGTCAGAGAGTGATAGAGAGTGTCAGAGAGTGATAGAGAGTGTCAGTGAGTGTCTGAGAGTGTCAGAGAGTGATAGCGAGTGGCAGAGAGTGTCAGTGAGTGTCAGAGAGTGTCAGAGAGTGATAGAGAGTGATAGAGAGTGTCAGAGAGTGATAGAGAGTGTCAGAGAGTTTCTGAGAGTGTCAGAGAGTGATAGAGAGTGTCAGAGAGTGATAGAGAGTGTCAGTGAGTGTCTGAGAGTGTCAGAGAGTAATAGCGAGTGACAGAGAGTGTCAGTGAGTGTCAGAGAGTGTCAGAGAGTGATAGAGAGTGATAGAGAGTTTCAGAGAGTGTCAGAGAGTGTCTGAGAGTGTCAGAGAGTGATAGAGAGTGATAGAGAGTTTCAGAGAGTGTCAGAGAGTGTCTGAGAGTGTCAGAGAGTGTCAGAGAGTGATAGAGAGTTTCTGAGAGTGTCAGAGAGTGTCAGAGAGTGTCAGACAGTGGCAGAGAGTGTCAGAGAGTGTCAGAGAGTGATAGCGAGTGATAGAGAGTGTCAGAGAGTGTCAGACAGTGTCAGAGAGTGATAGAGAGTGATAGAGAGTTTCAGAGAGTGTCAGAGAGTGTCTGAGAGTGTCAGAGAGTGATAGAGAGTGATAGAGAGTTTCAGAGAGTGTCAGAGATTGTCTGAGAGTGTCAGAAATTGATAGAGAGTTTCAGAGAGTGTCAGAGAGTGTCTGAGAGTGTCAGAGAGTGATAGAGAGTGATAGAGAGTTTCAGAGAGTGTCAGAGAGTGTCTGAGAGTGTCAGAGAGTGATAGAGAGTGATAGAGAGTGTCAGAGAGTGTCAGACAGTGTCAGAGAGTGATTGAGAGTGTCAGAGAGTGTCAGAGAGTGATAGCAAGTGATAGAGAGTGTCAGAGAGTGATAGAGAGTGATAGAGAGTTTCAGAGAGTGTCAGAGAGTGTCTGAGAGTGTCAGAGAGTGATAGAGAGTGATAGAGAGTGTCAGAGAGTGTCAGACAGTGTCAGAGAGTGATAGAGAGTGTCAGAGAGTGTCAGACAGTGTCAGAGTGTGATAGTGAGTGTCTGAGAGTGTCTGAGAGTGTCAGAGACTGATAGAGAGTGATAGAGTGTCAGAGAGTTTCAGAGAGTGTCAGAGAGTGTCTGAGAGTGTCAGAGAGTGATAGCGAGTGATAGAGATTGTCAGAGAGTGTCAGAGAGTGTCAGAGAGGGATAGAGAGTGATAGAGAGTTTCAGAGAGTGTCAGAGAGTGATAGAGAGTGTCAGAGAGTGATAGAGAGCGTCAGAGAGTGATAGAGAGTGTCAGAGAGTGTCAGAGAGTGTCAGAGAGTGATAGTGAGTGTCTGAGAGTGTCTGAGAGTGTCAGAGAGTGATAGAGAGTGATAGAGAGTGTCAGAGAGTTTCAGAGAGTGTCAGAGAGTGTCAGAGAGTGACAGAGAGTGATAGCGAGTGATAGAGAGTGTCAGAGAGTGTCAGAGAGTGTCAGAGAGGGATAGAGAGTGATAGAGAGTTTCAGAGAGCGTCTGAGAGTGTCAGAGAGTGATAGAGAGTGTCAGAGAGTGATAGAGAGTGTCAGAGAGTGATAGAGAGTGTCAGAGAGTGTCAGAGAGTGATAGAGAGTGTCAGAGAGTGTCAGAGAGTGATAGTGAGTGTCTGAGAGTGTCAGATAGTGATAGAGAGTGATAGAGAGTGTCAGAGAGTGTCAGACAGTGTCAGAGAGTGATTGAGAGTGTCAGAGAGTGTCAGAGAGTGATAGCAAGTGATAGAGAGTGTCAGAGAGTGAGAGAGAGTGATAGAGAGTTTCAGAGAGTGTCAGAGAGTGTCAGAGAGTGATAGAGAGTGATAGAGAGTGTCAGAGAGTGATAGAGAGTGATAGAGAGTGATAGAGAGTTTCAGAGAGTGTCAGAGAGTGTCTGAGAGTGTCAGAGAGTGATAGAGAGTGATAGAGAGTGTCAGAGATTGTCAGACAGTGTCAGAGAGTGATAGAGAGTGTCAGAGAGTGTCAGACAGTGTCAGAGAGTGATAGTGAGTGTCTGAGAGTGTCTGAGAGTGTCAGAGACTGATAGAGAGTGATAGAGAGTGTCAGAGAGTTTCAGAGAGTGTCAGAGAGTGTCAGAGAGTGTCTGAGAGTGTCAGAGAGTGATAGCGAGTGATAGAGAGTGTCAGAGAGTGTCAGAGAGTGTCAGAGAGGGATAGAGATTGATAGAGAGTTTCAGAGAGTGTCAGAGAGTGATAGAGAGTGTCAGAGAGTGATAGAGAGTGTCAGAGAGTGATAGAGAGTGTCAGAGAGTGTCAGAGAGTGATAGTGAGTGTCTGAGAGTGTCTGAGAGTGTCAGAGAGTGATAGAGAGTGATAGAGAGTGTCAGAGAGTTTCAGAGAGTGTCAGAGAGTGTCAGAGAGTGTCTGAGAGTGTCAGAGAGTGTCAGAGAGTGATAGCGAGTGATAGAGAGTGTCAGAGAGTGTCAGAGAGTGTCAGAGAGGGATAGAGAGTGATAGAGAGTTTCAGAGAGTGTCTGAGAGTGTCAGAGAGTGATAGAGAGTGATAGCGAGTGATAGAGAGTGTCAGAGAGTGTCAGAGAGTGTCTGAGAGTGTCAGAGAGTGTCTGAGAGTGTCAGAGAGTGATAGCGAGTGATAGAGAGTGTCAGAGAGTGTCAGAGAGTGTCAGAGAGGGATAGAGAGTGATAGAGAGTTTCAGAGAGTGTCAGAGAGTGATAGAGAGTGTCAGAGAGTGATAGAGAGTGTCAGAGAGTGATAGAGAGTGTCAGAGAGTGTCAGAGAGTGATAGTGAGTGTCTGAGAGTGTCTGAGAGTGTCAGAGAGTGATAGAGAGTGATAGAGAGTGTCAGAGAGTTTCAGAGAGTGTCAGAGAGTGTCAGAGAGTGTCTGAGAGTGTCAGAGAGTGTCAGAGAGTGATAGCGAGTGATAGAGAGTGTCAGAGAGTGTCAGAGAGTGTCAGAGAGGGATAGAGAGTGATAGAGAGTTTCAGAGAGTGTCTGAGAGTGTCAGAGAGTGATAGAGAGTGATAGCGAGTGATAGAGAGTGTCAGAGAGTGTCAGAGAGTGATAGAGAGTGTCAGAGTGTCAGACAGTGTCAGAGAGTGATAGTGAGTGTCAGAGAGTGTCAGAGAGTGATAGCGAGTGATAGAGAGTGTCAGAGAGTGTCAGAGAGTGTCAGAGAGGGATAGAGAGTGATAGAGAGTTTCAGAGAGTGTCTGAGAGTGTCAGAGAGTGATAGAGAGTGATAGCGAGTGATAGAGAGTGTCAGAGAGTGTCAGAGAGTGATAGAGAGTGTCAGAGTGTCAGACAGTGTCAGAGAGTGATAGTGAGTGTCTGAGAGTGTCAGAGAGTGTCTGAGAGTGTCAGAGAGTGATAGAGAGTGATAGAGAGTGTCAGAGAGTGTCAGAGAGTGATAGAGAGTGTCAGAGAGTGTCAGACAGTGTCAGAGAGTGATAGTGAGTGTCTGAGAGTGTCAGAGAGTGTCAGAGAGTGATAGAGAGTGTCAGAGAGTGTCAGAGAGTGATCGAGAGTGATAGAGAGTGTCAGAGAGTGTCAGACAGTGTCAGAGAGTGATAGTGAGTGTCAGAGAGTGTCATAGAGTGTCAGAGATGGATAGAGAGTGATAGAGAGTTTCAGAGAGTGTCAGAGAGTGATAGAGAGTGTCAGAGAGTGATAGAGAGTGTCAGAGAGTGATAGAGAGTGTCAGAGATTGTCAGAGAGTGATAGTGAGTGTCTGAGAGTGTCTGAGAGTGTCAGAGAGTGATAGAGAGTGATAGAGAGTTTCAAAGAGTTTCAGAGAGTGTCAGAGAGTGTCAGAGAGTGTCTGAGAGTGTCAGAGAGTGTCAGAGAGTGATAGCGAGTGATAGAGAGTGTCAGAGAGTGTCAGAGAGTGTCAGAGAGGGATAGAGAGTGATAGAGAGTTTCAGAGAGTGTCTGAGAGTGTCAGAGAATGATAGAGAGTCATAGCGAGTGATAGAGAGTGTCAGAGAGTGTCAGAGAGTGATAGAGAGTGTCAGAGTGTCAGACAGTGTCAGAGAGTGATAGTGAGTGTCTGAGAGTGTCAGACAGTGTCTGAGAGTGTCAGAGAGTGATAGAGAGTGATAGAGAGTGTCAGAGAGTGTCCGAGAGTGATAGAGAGTGTCAGAGAGTGTCAGACAGTGTCAGAGAGTGATAGTGAGTGTCTGAGAGTGTCAGAAAGTGTCAGAGAGTGATAGAGAGTGATAGAGAGTGTCAGAGAGTGTCAGAGAGTGATCGAGAGTGATAGAGAGTGTCAGAGAGTGTCAGACAGTGTCAGAGAGTGATAGTGAGTGTCTGAGAGTGTCAGAGAGTGTCAGAGAGTGATAGAGAGTGATAGAGAGTGTCAACGAGTGTCAGACAGTGTCAGAGAGTGATAGTGAGTGTCTGAGAGTGTCAGAGAGTGTCAGAGAGTGATAGAGAGTGATAGAGAGTGTCAGAGAGTGTCTGCGAGTGTCAGAGAGTGATAGAGAGTGATAGCGAGTGATAGAGAGTGTCAGAGTGTGTCAGAGAGAGTCAGAGAGTGATAGAGAGTGATAGAGAGTGTCAGAGAGTGTCAGACAGTGTCAGAGAGTTTCAGAGAGTGTCAGAGAGTGATAGCGAGTGACAGAGAGTGTCAGAGAGTGTCAGAGAGTGTCAGAGAGTGATAGAGAGTGATAGAGAGTTTCAGAGAGTGTCAGAGAGTGTTTGAGAGTGTCAGAGAGTGATAGAGAGTGATAGAGAGTTTCAGAGAGTGTCAGAGAGTGTCTGAGAGTGTCAGAGAGTGATAGAGAGTGATAGAGAGTTTCTGAGAGTGTCAGAGAGTGTCAGAGAGTGTCAGACAGTGGCAGAGAGTGTCAGAGAGTGTCAGAGAGTGATAGCGAGTGATAGAGAGTGTCAGAGAGTGTCAGACAGTGTCAGAGAGTGATAGAGAGTGATAGAGAGTTTCAGAGAGTGTCAGAGAGTGTCTGAGAGTGTCAGAGAGTGATAGAGAGTGATAGAGAGTTTCAGAGAGTGTCAGAGAGTGTCTGAGAGTGTCAGAGAGTGATAGAGAGTTTCAGAGAGTGTCAGAGAGTGTCTGAGAGTGTCAGAGAGTGATAGAGAGTGATAGAGAGTTTCAGAGAGTGTCAGAGAGTGTCTGAGAGTGTCAGAGAGTGATAGAGAGTGATAGAGAGTGTCAGAGAGTGTCAGACAGTGTCAGAGAGTGATTGAGAGTGTCAGAGAGTGTCAGAGAGTGATAGAGAGTGATAGAGAGTGTCAGAGAGTGATAGAGAGTGATAGAGAGTTTCAGAGAGTGTCAGAGAGTGTCTGAGAGTGTCAGAGAGTGATAGAGAGTGATAGAGAGTGTCAGAGAGTGTCAGACAGTGTCAGAGAGTGATAGAGAGTGTCAGAGAGTGTCAGACAGTGTCAGAGAGTGTCAGAGAGTGTCTGAGAGTGTCAGAGAGTGATAGCGAGTGATAGAGAGTGTCAGAGAGTTTCAGAGAGTGTCAGAGAGTGTCAGAGAGTGTCAGAGAGTGATAGCGAGTGATAGAGATTGTCAGAGATTGTCAGAGAGTGTCAGAGAGGGATAGAGAGTGATAGAGAGTTTCAGAGAGTGTCAGAGAGTGATAGAGAGTGTCAGAGAGTGATAGAGAGTGTCAGAGAGTGATAGAGAGTGTCAGAGAGTGTCAGAGAGTGATAGTGAGTGTCTGAGAGTGTCTGAGAGTGTCAGAGAGTGATAGAGAGTGATAGAGAGTGTCAGAGAGTTTCAGAGAGTGTCAGAGAGTGTCAGAGAGTGTCAGAGAGTGTCTGAGAGTGTCAGAGAGTGACAGAGAGTGATAGCGAGTGATAGAGAGTGTCAGAGAGTGTCAGAGAGGGATAGAGAGTGATAGAGAGTTTCAGAGAGTGTCTGAGAGTGTCAGAGAGTGATAGAGAGTGTCAGAGAGTGATAGAGTGTGTCAGAGAGTGATAGAGAGTGTCAGAGAGTGTCAGAGAGTGATAGAGATTGTCAGAGAGTGTCAGAGAGTGATAGTGAGTGTCTGAGAGTGTCAGAGAGTGATAGAGAGTGATAGAGAGTGTCAGAGAGTGTCAGACAGTGTCAGAGAGTGATTGAGAGTGTCAGAGAGTGTCAGAGAGTGATAGCAAGTGATAGAGAGTGTCAGAGAGTGATAGAGAGTGATAGAGAGTTTCAGAGAGTGTCAGAGAGTGTCAGAGAGTGATAGAGAGTGATAGAGAGTGTCAGAGAGTGATAGAGAGTGATAGAGAGTTTCAGAGAGTGTCAGAGAGTTTCAGAGAGTGTCAGAGAGTGTCTGAGAGTGTCAGAGAGTGATAGCGAGTGATAGAGAGTGTCAGAGAGTGTCAGAGAGTGTCAGAGAGTGATAGAGAGTGTCAGAGAGTGTCTGCGAGTGTCAGAGAGTGATAGAGAGTGATAGAGAGTGTCAGAGAGTGATAGAGAGTGTCAGTGAGTGTCTGAGAGTGTCAGACAGTGTCAGAGAGTGATAGTGAGTGTCTGAGAGTGTCAGAGAGTGTCAGAGAGTGATAGAGAGTGATAGAGAGTGTCAGAGAGTGTCTGAGAGTGTCAGAGAGTGATAGAGAGTGTCAGAGAGTGATAGAGAGTGTCAGTGAGTGTCTGAGAGTGTCAGAGAGTGATAGAGAGTGATAGAGAGTGTCAGAGAGTGTCAGACAGTGTCAGAGAGTGATAGAGAGTGTCAGAGAGTGTCAGACAGTGTCAGTGAGAGATAGAGAGTGATAGAGAGTTTCAGAGAGTGTCAGAGAGTGTCAGAGAGTGATAGAGTGTGATAGAGAGTTTCAGAGAGTGTCAGAGAGTGTCAGAGAGTGTCAGAGAGTGTCAGAGAGTGATAGCGAGTGATAGAGAGTGTCAGAGTGTGTCAGAGAGAGTCAGAGAGTGATAGAGAGTGATAGAGAGTGTCAGAGAGTGTCAGCCAGTGTCAGAGAGTTTCAGAGAGTGTCAGAGATTGATAGCGAGTGTCAGAGAGTGTCAGAGAGTGTCAGAGAGTGATAGAGAGTGATAGAGAGTTTCAGAGAGTGTCAGAGAGTGTCTGAGAGTGTCAGAGAGTGATAGAGAGTGATAGAGAGTTTCAGAGAGTGTCAGAGAGTGTCTGAGAGTGTCAGAGAGTGTCAGAGAGTGATAGAGAGTGATAGAGAGTTTCTGAGAGTGCCAGAGAGTGTCAGAGAGTGTCAGACAGTGGCAGAGAGTGTCAGAGAGTGTCAGAGAGTGATAGCGAGTGATAGAGAGTGTCAGAGAGTGTCAGACAGTGTCAGAGAGTGATAGAGAGTGATAGAGAGTTTCAGAGAGTGTCTGAGAGTGTCAGAGAGTGATAGAGAGTGATAGAGAGTTTCAGAGAGTGTCAGAGAGTGTCTGAGAGTGTCAGAGAGTGATAGAGAGTTTCAGAGAGTGTCAGAGAGTGTCTGAGAGTGTCAGAGAGTGATAGAGAGTGATAGAGAGTTTCAGAGAGTGTCAGAGAGTGTCTGAGAGTGTCAGAGAGTGATAGAGAGTGATAGAGAGTGTCAGAGAGTGTCAGACAGTGTCAGAGAGTGATTGAGAGTGTCAGAGAGTGTCAGAGAGTGATAGAGAGTGATAGAGAGTGTCAGAGAGTGATAGAGAGTGATAGAGAGTTTCAGAGAGTGTCAGAGAGTGTCTGAGAGTGTCAGAGAGTGATAGAGAGTGATAGAGAGTGTCAGAGAGTGTCAGACAGTGTCAGAGAGTGATAGAGAGTGTCAGAGAGTGTCAGACAGTGTCAGAGAGTGATAGTGAGTGTCTGAGAGTGTCTGAGAGTGTCAGAGACTGATAGAGAGTGATAGAGAGTGTCAGAGAGTTTCAGAGAGTGTCAGAGAGTGTCAGAGAGTGTCTGAGAGTGTCAGAGAGTGATAGCGAGTGATAGAGATTGTCAGAGAGTGTCAGAGAGTGTCAGAGAGGGATAGAGAGTGATAGAGAGTTTCAGAGAGAGTCAGAGAGTGATAGAGAGTGTCAGAGAGTGATAGGGAGTGTCAGAGAGTGATAGAGAGTGTCAGAGAGTGTCAGAGAGTGATAGTGAGTGTCTGAGAGTGTCTGAGAGTGTCAGAGAGTGATAGAGAGTGATAGAGAGTGTCAGAGAGTTTCAGAGAGTGTCAGAGAGTGTCTGAGAGTGTCAGAGAGTGTCAGAGAGTGACAGAGAGTGATAGCGAGTGATAGAGAGTGTCAGAGAGTGTCAGAGAGTGTCAGAGAGGGATAGAGAGTGATAGAGAGTTTCAGAGAGTGTCTGAGAGTGTCAGAGAGTGATAGAGAGTGTCAGAGAGTGATAGAGAGTGTCAGAGAGTGATAGAGAGTGTCAGAGAGTGTCAGAGAGTGATAGAGATTGTCAGAGAGTGTCAGAGAGTGATAGTGAGTGTCTGAGAGTGTCAGAGAGTGATAGAGAGTGATAGAGAGTGTCAGAGAGTGTCAGACAGTGTCAGAGAGTGATTGAGAGTGTCAGAGAGTGTCAGAGAGTGATAGCAAGTGATAGAGAGTGTCAGAGAGTGATAGAGAGTGATAGAGAGTTTCAGAGAGTGTCAGAGAGTGTCAGAGAGTGATAGAGAGTGATAGAGAGTGTCAGAGAGTGATAGAGAGTGATAGAGAGTTTCAGAGAGTGTCAGAGAGTGTCTGAGAGTGTCAGAGAGTGATAGAGAGTGATAGAGAGTGTCAGAGAGTGTCAGACAGTGTCAGAGAGTGATAGAGAGTGTCAGAGAGTGTCAGACAGTGTCAGAGAGTGATAGTGAGTGATAGAGAGTGTCAGAGAGTGTCAGCCAGTGTCAGAGAGTTTCAGAGAGTGTCAGAGAGTGATAGCGAGTGACAGAGAGTGTCAGAGAGTGTCAGACAGTGTCAGAGAGTGATAGAGAGTGTCAGAGAGTGTCAGACAGTGTCAGAGAGTGATAGTGAGTGATAGAGAGTGTCAGAGAGTGTCAGCCAGTGTCAGAGAGTTTCAGAGAGTGTCAGAGAGTGATAGCGAGTGACAGAGAGTGTCAGAGAGTGATAGAGAGTGATAGAGAGTTTCAGAGAGTGTCAGAGAGTGTCTGAGAGTGTCAGAGAGTGATAGAGAGTGATAGAGAGTTTCAGAGAGTGTCAGAGAGTGTCTGAGAGTGTCAGAGAGTGTCAGAGAGTGATAGAGAGTGATAGAGAGTTTCTGAGAGTGCCAGAGAGTGTCAGAGAGTGTCAGACAGTGGCAGACAGTGTCAGAGAGTGTCAGAGAGTGATAGCGAGTGATAGAGAGTGTCAGAGAGTGTCAGACAGTGTCAGAGAGTGATAGAGAGTGATAGAGAGTTTCAGAGAGTGTCAGAGAGTGTCTGAGAGTGTCAGAGAGTGATCGAGAGTGATAGAGAGTTTCAGAGAGTGTCAGAGAGTGTCTGAGAGTGTCAGAGAGTGATAGAGAGTTTCAGAGAGTGTCAGAGAGTGTCTGAGAGTGTCAGAGAGTGATAGAGAGTGTCAGAGAGTGATAGAGAGTGTCAGAGAGTGATAGAGAGTGTCAGAGAGTGTCAGAGAGTGATAGAGATTGTCAGAGAGTGTCAGAGAGTGATAGTGAGTGTCTGAGAGTGTCAGAGAGTGATAGAGAGTGATAGAGAGTGTCAGAGAGTGTCAGACAGTGTCAGAGAGTGATTGAGAGTGTCAGAGAGTGTCAGAGAGTGATAGCAAGTGATAGAGAGTGTCAGAGAGTGATAGAGAGTGATAGAGAGTTTCAGAGAGTGTCAGAGAGTGTCAGAGAGTGATAGAGAGTGATAGAGAGTGTCAGAGAGTGATAGAGAGTGATAGAGAGTTTCAGAGAGTGTCAGAGAGTGTCTGAGAGTGTCAGAGAGTGATAGAGAGTGATAGAGAGTGTCAGAGAGTGTCAGACAGTGTCAGAGAGTGATAGAGAGTGTCAGAGAGTGTCAGACAGTGTCAGAGAGTGATAGTGAGTGTCTGAGAGTGTCTGAGAGTGTCAGAGACTGATAGAGAGTGATAGAGAGTGTCAGAGAGTTTCAGAGAGTGTCAGAGAGTGTCAGAGAGTGTCTGAGAGTGTCAGAGAGTGATAGCGAGTGATAGAGAGTGTCAGAGAGTGTCAGAGAGTGTCAGAGAGTGATAGAGAGTGATAGAGAGTTTCAGAGAGTGTCAGAGAGTGATAGAGAGTGTCAGAGAGTGATAGAGAGTGTCAGAGAGTGATAGAGAGTGTCAGAGAGTGTCAGAGAGTGATAGTGAGTGTCTGAGAGTGTCTGAGAGTGTCAGAGAGTGATAGAGAGTGATAGAGAGTGTCAGAGAGTTTCAGAGAGTGTCAGAGAGTGTCAGAGAGTGTCTGAGAGTGTCAGAGAGTGACAGAGAGTGATAGCGATTGATAGAGAGTGTCAGAGAGTGTCAGAGAGTGTCAGAGAGGGATAGAGAGTGATAGAGAGTTTCAGAGAGTGTCTGAGAGTGTCAGAGAGTGATAGAGAGTGTCAGAGAGTGATAGAGAGTGTCAGAGAGTGATAGAGAGTGTCAGAGAGTGTCAGAGAGTGATAGAGATTGTCAGAGAGTGTCAGAGAGTGATAGAGAGTGTCTGAGAGTGTCAGAGACTGATAGAGAGTGATAGAGAGTGTCAGAGAGTTTCAGAGAGTGTCAGAGAGTGTCAGAGAGTGTCTGAGAGTGTCAGAGAGTGATAGCGAGTGATAGAGAGTGTCAGAGAGTGTCAGAGAGTGTCAGAGAGGGATAGAGA
Organism: Heterodontus francisci; assembly: GCF_036365525.1. Classification (NCBI taxonomy): domain Eukaryota; kingdom Metazoa; phylum Chordata; class Chondrichthyes; order Heterodontiformes; family Heterodontidae; genus Heterodontus; species Heterodontus francisci. Next base: position 1,139,497 of record NW_027140217.1, on the reverse strand, counting down.
GTGATAGAGAGTTTCAGAGAGTGTCAGAGAGTGATAGAGAGTGTCAGAGAGTGATAGAGAGTGTCAGAGAGTGTCAGAGAGTGATAGTGAGTGTCTGAGAGTGTCTGAGAGTGTCAGAGAGTGATAGAGAGTTTCAGAGAGTGTCAGAGAGTGTCTGAGAGTGTCAGAGAGTGATAGAGAGTGATAGAGAGTTTCAGAGAGTGTCAGAGAGTGTCTGAGAGTGTCAGAGAGTGATAGAGAGTGATAGAGAGTGTCAGAGAGTGTCAGACAGTGTCAGAGAGTGATTGAGAGTGTCAGAGAGTGTCAGAGAGTGATAGCAAGTGATAGAGAGTGTCAGAGAGTGATAGAGAGTGATAGAGAGTTTCAGAGAGTGTCAGAGAGTGTCAGAGAGTGATAGAGAGTGATAGAGAGTGTCAGAGAGTGATAGAGAGTGATAGAGAGTTTCAGAGAGTGTCAGAGAGTGTCTGAGAGTGTCAGAGAGTGATAGAGAGTGATAGAGAGTGTCAGAGAGTGGCAGACAGTGTCAGAGAGTGATAGAGAGTGTCAGAGAGTGTCAGACAGTGTCAGAGAGTGATAGTGAGTGTCTGAGAGCGTCTGAGAGTGTCAGAGACTGATAGAGAGTGATAGAGAGTGTCAGAGAGTTTCAGAGAGTGTCAGAGAGTGTCAGAGAGTGTCTGAGAGTGTCAGAGAGTGATAGCGAGTGATAGAGATTGTCAGAGAGTGTCAGAGAGTGTCAGAGAGGGATAGAGAGTGATAGAGAGTTTCAGAGAGTGTCAGAGAGTGATAGAGAGTGTCAGAGAGTGATAGAGAGTGTCAGAGAGTGTCAGAGAGTGATAGTGAGTGTCTGAGAGTGTCTGAGAGTGTCTGAGAGTGTCAGAGAGTGATAGAGAGTGATAGAGAGTGTCAGAGAGTTTCAGAGAGTGTCAGAGAGTGTCTGAGAGTGTCAGAGAGTGACAGAGAGTGATAGAGAGTGTCAGAGAGTGTCAGAGAGTGTCAGAGAGGGATAGAGAGTGATAGAGAGTTTCAGAGAGTGTCTGAGAGTGTCAGAGAGTGATAGAGAGTGATAGAGAGTTTCAGAGAGTGTCACAGAGTGTCTGAGAGTGTCAGAGAGTGATAGAGAGTGATAGAGAGTGTCAGAGAGTGTCAGACAGTGTCAGAGAGTGATAGAGAGTGTCAGAGAGTGTCAGACAGTGTCAGAGAGTGATAGTGAGTGTCTGAGTGTGTCTGAGAGTGTCAGAGACTGATAGAGAGTGTTAGAGAGTGTCAGAGAGTTTCAGAGAGTGTCAGAGAGTGTCAGAGAGTGTCTGAGAGTGTCAGAGAGTGATAGCGAGTGATAGAGATTGTCAGAGAGTGTCAGAGAGTGTCAGAGAGGGATAGAGAGTGATAGAGAGTTTCAGAGAGTGTCAGAGAGTGATAGTGAGTGTCTGAGAGTGTCTGAGAGTGTTAGAGAGTGATAGAGAGTGATAGAGAGTGTCAGAGAGTGTCAGAGAGTGTCAGAGAGTGTCTGAGAGTGTCAGAGAGTGACAGAGAGTGATAGCGAGTGATAGAGAGTGTCAGAGAGTGTCAGAGAGTGTCAGAGAGGGATAGAGAGTGATAGAGAGTTTCAGAGAGTGTCTGAGAGTGTCAGAGAGTGATAGAGAGTGATAGAGAGTTTCAGAGAGTGTCAGAGAGTGTCTGAGAGTGTCAGAGAGTGATAGAGAGTGATAGAGAGTGTCAGAGAGTGTCAGACAGTGTCAGAGAGTGATAGAGAGTGTCAGAGAGTGTCAGACAGTGTCAGAGAGTGATAGTGAGTGTCTGAGAGTGTCTGAGAGTGTCAGAGAGTGATAGAGAGTGATAGAGAGTGTCAGAGAGTTTCAGAGAGTGTCAGAGAGTGTCAGAGAGTGTCTGAGAGTGTCAGAGAGTGTCAGAGAGTGATAGCGAGCGATAGAGAGTGTCAGAGAGTGTCAGAGAGGGATAGAGAGTGATAGAGAGTTTCAGAGAGTGTCTGAGTGTCAGAGAGTGATAGAGAGTGTCAGAGAGTGATAGAGAGTGTCAGAGTGTGTCAGAGAGTGATAGTGAGTGATAGAGAGTGTCAGAGAGTGTCAGAGAGTGTCAGAGAGGGATAGAGAGTGATAGAGAGTTTCAGAGAGTGTCAGAGAGTTTCAGAGAGTGTCAGAGAGTGATAGAGAGTGTCAGAGAGTGATAGAGAGTGTCAGAGAGTGTCAGAGAGTGATAGTGAGTGTCTGAGAGTGTCTGAGAGTGTCAGAGAGTGATAGAGAGTGATAGAGAGTGTCAGAGAGTTTCAGAGAGTGTCAGAGAGTGTCAGAGAGTGTCTGAGAGTGTCAGAGAGTGTCAGAGAGTGATAGCGAGTGATAGAGAGTGTCAGAGAGTGTCAGAGAGTGTCAGAGAGTGTCAGAGAGTGTCAGGGAGTGTCAGAGAGGGATAGAGAGTGATAGAGAGTTTCAGAGAGTGTCTGAGAGTGTCAGAGAGTGATAGAGAGTGTCAGAGAGTGATAGAGAGTGTCAGAGAGTGTCAGAGAGTGTCAGAGAGTGTCAGAGAGTGATAGTGAGTGTCTGAGAGTGTCAGAGAGTGTCAGAAAGTGATAGAGAGTGATAGAGAGTGTCAGAGAGTGTCAGACAGTGTCAGAGAGTGATAGTGAGTGTCAGAGAGTGTCAGCGAGTGATAGAGTGTGTCAGAGAGTGATAGAGAGTGTCAGAGAGTGATAGAGAGTGTCAGAGTGTGTCAGAGAGTGATAGAGAGTGTCAGAGACTGTCAGAGAGTGATAGCGAGTGATAGAGAGTGTCAGAGAGTGTCAGAGAGTGTCAGAGAGTGATAGAGAGTGTCAGAGAGTGATAGAGAGTGTCAGAGTGTGTCTGAGAGTGATAGTGAGTGTCTGAGAGTGTCTGAGAGTGTCAGAGAGTAATAGAGAGTGTCAGAGAGTGATAGAGAGTGTCAGAGAGTGTCTGAGAGTGTCAGAGACTGATAGAGAGTGATAGTGATTGTCAGAGAGTGTCAGACAGTGTCAGAGAGTGATAGAGAGTGTCAGAGAGTGTCAGACTGTGTCAGAGAGTGATAGTGAGTGTCTGAGAGTGTCAGATAGTGTCAGAGAGTGTCAGAGAGTGTCAGAGAGTGATAGCGAGTGATAGAGAGTGTCAGAGAGTGACAGAGAGTGTCTGAGATTGATAGAGAGTTTCAGAGAGTGTCAGATTATGTCTGAGAGTGTCAGAGACTGTTAGAGAGTGATAGAGAGTGATAGAGAGTGTCAGAGAGTGTCAGAGAGTGTCAGAGAGTGTCAGAGAGTGTCTGAGAGTGTCAGAGAGTGACAGAGAGTGATAGCGAGTGATAGAGAGTGTCAGAGAGTGTCAGAGAGTGTCAGAGAGGGATAGGGAGTGATAGAGAGTTTCAGAGAGTGTCTGAGAGTGTCAGAGAGTGATAGAGAGTGATAGAGAGTTTCAGAGAGTGTCAGAGAGTGTCTGAGAGTGTCAGAGAGTGATAGAGAGTGATAGAGAGTGTCAGAGAGTGTCAGACAGTGTCAGAGAGTGATAGTGAGTGTCTGAGAGTGTCAGAGAGTGTCAGAGAGGGATAGAGAGTGATAGAGAGTTTCAGAGAGTGTCTGAGAGTGTCAGAGAGTGATAGAGAGTGATAGAGAGTTTCAGAGAGTGTCAGAGAGTGTCAGAGAGTGTCAGACAGTGTCAGAGAGTGATAGAGAGTGTCAGAGAGTGTCAGACAGTGTCAGAGAGTGATAGTGAGTGTCTGAGAGTGTCTGAGAGTGTCAGAGAGTGATAGAGAGTGATAGAGAGTGTCAGAGAGTTTCAGACAGTGTCAGAGAGTGTCAGAGAGTGTCTGAGAGTGTCAGAGAGTGTCAGACAGTGATAGCGAGCGATAGAGAGTGTCAGAGAGTGTCAGAGAGGGATAGAGAGTGATAGAGAGTTTCAGAGAGTGTCTGAGTGTCAGAGAGTGATAGAGAGTGTCAGAGAGTGATAGAGAGTGTCAGAGTGTGTCAGAGAGTGTCAGAGAGTGATAGCGAGTGATAGAGAGTGTCAGAGAGTGTCAGAGAGTGTCAGAGAGGGATAGAGAGTGATAGAGAGTTTCAGAGGGTGTCAGAGAGTTTCAGAGAGTGTCAGAGAGTGATAGAGAGTGTCAGAGAGTGATAGAGAGTGTCAGAGAGTGATAGAGAGTGTCAGAGAGTGTCAGAGAGTGATAGTGAGTGTCTGAGAGTGTCTGAGAGTGTCAGAGAGTGATAGAGAGTGATAGAGAGTGTCAGAGAGTTTCAGAGAGTGTCAGAGAGTGTCAGAGAGTGTCTGAGAGTGTCAGAGAGTGTCAGAGAGTGATAGCGAGTGATAGAGAGTGTCAGAGAGTGTCAGAGAGTGTCAGAGAGTGTCAGAGAGTGTCAGGGAGTGTCAGAGAGGGATAGAGAGTGATAGAGAGTTTCAGAGAGTGTCTGAGAGTGTCAGAGAGTGATAGAGAGTGTCAGAGAGTGATAGAGAGTGATAGAGAGTGTCAGAGAGTGTCAGACAGTGTCAGAGAGTGATAGTGAGTGTCAGAGAGTGTCAGCGAGTGATAGAGAGTGTCAGAGAGTGATAGAGAGTGTCAGAGAGTGATAGAGAGTGTCAGAGTGTGTCAGAGAGTGATAGAGAGTGTCAGAGACTGTCAGAGAGTGATAGCGAGTGATAGAGAGTGTCAGAGAGTGTCAGAGAGTGTCAGAGAGTGATAGAGAGTGTCAGAGAGTGATAGAGAGTGTCAGAGTGTGTCAGAGAGTGATAGTGAGTGTCTGAGAGTGTCTGAGAGTGTCAGAGAGTGATAGAGAGTGTCAGAGAGTGATAGAGAGTGTCAGAGAGTGTCTGAGAGTGTCAGAGAGTGATAGAGAGTGATAGTGATTGTCAGAGAGTGTCAGACAGTGTCAGAGAGTGATAGAGAGTGTCAGAGAGTGTCAGACTGTGTCAGAGAGTGATAGTGAGTGTCTGAGAGTGTCAGAGAGTGTCAGAGAGTGTCAGAGAGTGATAGCGAGTGATAGAGAGTGTCAGAGAGTGACAGAGAGTGTCTGAGATTGATAGAGAGTTTCAGAGAGTGTCAGATTATGTCTGAGAGTGTCAGAGACTGATAGAGAGTGATAGAGAGTGTCAGAGAGTGTCAGAGAGTTTCAGAGATTGTCAGAGAGTGTCAGAGAGTGTCTGAGAGTGTCAGAGAGGGATAGAGAGTGTTAGAGAGTTTCAGAGAGTGTCAGAGAATGTCTGAGCGTGTCAGAGAGTGATAGAGAGTGTCAGAGAGTGATAGAGAGTGTCAGAGAGTGTCAGAGAGTGATAGTGAGTGTCTGAGAGTGTCAGAGAGTGTCAGAAAGTGATAGAGAGTGATAGAGAGTGTCAGAGAGTGTCGGACAGTGCCAGAGAGTGATAGCGAGTGATAGAGAGTGTCAGAGAGTGTCAGAGAGTGATAGAGAGTGTCAGAGAGTGATAGAGAGTGATAGAGAGTTTCAGAGAGTGTCAGAGAGTGTCTGAGAGTGTCAGAGAGTGATAGACAGTGATAGAGAGTGTCAGAGAGTGTCAGACAGTGTCAGAGAGTGAGTGAGAGTGTCAGAGAGTGTCAGACAGTGTCAGAGAGTGATAGTGAGTGTCAGAGAGTGTCTGAGAGTGTCTGAGAGTGTCAGAGAGTGATAGACAGTGATAGAGAGTGTCAGAGAGTGTCAGACAGTGTCAGAGAGTGAGTGAGAGTGTCAGAGAGTGTCAGACAGTGTCAGAGAGTGATAGTGAGTGTCTGAGAGTGTCAGAGAGTGATAGAAAGTGATAGAGAGTGTCAGAGAGTGTCAGACAGTGTCAGAGAGTGATAGAGAGTGTCAGAGAGTGTCAGACAGTGTCAGAGAGTGATAGTGAGTGTCTGAGAGTGTCAGAGATTGTCAGAGAGTGTCTGAGAGTGATAGAGAGTTTCAGAGATTGTCAGATTATGTCTGAGTGTGTCAGAGACTGATAGAGAGTGATAGAGAGTGTCAGAGAGTTTCAGAGAGTGTCAGAGAGTGTCAGAGAGTGTCTGAGAGTGATAGTGAGTGTCAGAGAGTGATAGAGAGTGATAGAGAGTGTCAGACAGTGTTAGAGAGTGATAGAGAGTGATAGAGAGTGTCAGAGAGTGTCAGAGAGTGTCAGAGAGTGTCAGAGAGTGTCTGAGAGTGTCAGAGAGTGACAGAGAGTGATAGCGAGTGATAGAGAGTGTCAGAGAGTGTCAGAGAGTGTCAGAGAGGGATAGAGAGTGATAGAGAGTTTCAGAGAGTGTCTGAGAGTGTCAGAGAGTGATAGAGAGTGATAGAGAGTTTCAGAGAGTGTCAGAGAGTGTCTGAGAGTGTCAGAGAGTGATAGAGAGTGATAGAGAGTGTCAGAGAGTGTCAGACAGTGTCAGAGAGTGATAGAGAGTGTCAGAGAGTGTCAGACAGTGTCAGAGAGTGATAGTGAGTGTCTGAGAGTGTCTGAGAGTGTCAGAGAGTGATAGAGAGTGATAGAGAGTGTCAGAGAGTTTCAGAGAGTGTCAGAGAGTGTCAGAGAGTGTCTGAGAGTGTCAGAGAGTGTCAGAGAGTGATAGCGAGCGATAGAGAGTGTCAGAGAGTGTCAGAGAGGGATAGAGAGTGATAGAGAGTTTCAGAGAGTGTCTGAGTGTCAGAGAGTGATAGAGAGTGTCAGAGAGTGATAGAGAGTGTCAGAGTGTGTCAGAGAGTGTCAGAGAGTGATAGCGAGTGATAGAGAGTGTCAGAGAGAGTCAGAGAGTGTCAGAGAGGGATAGAGAGTGATAGAGAGTTTCAGAGAGTGTCAGAGAGTTTCAGAGAGTGTCAGAGAGTGATAGAGAGTGTCAGAGAGTGATAGAGAGTGTCAGAGAGTGATAGAGAGTGTCAGAGAGTGTCAGAGAGTGATAGTGAGTGTCTGAGAGTGTCTGAGAGTGTCAGAGAGTGATAGAGAGTGATAGAGAGTGTCAGAGAGTTTCAGAGAGTGTCAGAGAGTGTCAGAGAGTGTCTGAGAGTGTCAGAGAGTGTCAGAGAGTGATAGCGAGTGATAGAGAGTGTCAGAGAGTGTCAGAGAGTGTCAGAGAGTGTCAGAGAGTGTCAGGGAGTGTCAGAGAGGGATAGAGAGTGATAGAGAGTTTCAGAGAGTGTCTGAGAGTGTCAGAGAGTGATAGAGAGTGTCAGAGAGTGATAGAGAGTGTCAGAGAGTGTCAGAGAGTGTCAGAGAGTGTCAGAGAGTGATAGCGAGTGATAGAGAGTGTCAGAGAGTGTCAGAGAGTGTCAGAGAGTGTCAGAGAGTGTCAGGGAGTGTCAGAGAGGGATAGAGAGTGATAGAGAGTTTCAGAGAGTGTCTGAGAGTGTCAGAGAGTGATAGAGAGTGTCAGAGAGTGATAGAGAGTGTCAGAGAGTGTCAGAGAGTGTCAGAGAGTGTCAGAGAGTGATAGTGAGTGTCTGAGAGTGTCAGAGAGTGTCAGAAAGTGATAGAGAGTGATAGAGAGTGTCAGAGAGTGTCAGACAGTGTCAGAGAGTGATAGTGAGTGTCAGAGAGTGTCAGCGAGTGATAGAGAGTGTCAGAGAGTGATAGAGAGTGTCAGAGAGTGATAGAGAGTGTCAGAGTGTGTCAGAGAGTGATAGAGAGTGTCAGAGACTGTCAGAGAGTGATAGCGAGTGATAGAGAGTGTCAGAGAGTGTCAGAGAGTGTCAGAGAGTGATAGAGAGTGTCAGAGAGTGATAGAGAGTGTCAGAGTGTGTCAGAGAGTGATAGTGAGTGTCTGAGAGTGTCTGAGAGTGTCAGAGAGTGATAGAGAGTGTCAGAGAGTGATAGAGAGTGTCAGAGAGTGTCTGAGAGTGTCAGAGAGTGATAGAGAGTGATAGTGATTGTCAGAGAGTGTCAGACAGTGTCAGAGAGTGATAGAGAGTGTCAGAGAGTGTCAGACTGTGTCAGAGAGTGATAGTGAGTGTCTGAGAGTGTCAGATAGTGTCAGAGAGTGTCAGAGAGTGTCAGAGAGTGATAGCGAGTGATAGAGAGTGTCAGAGAGTGACAGAGAGTGTCTGAGATTGATAGAGAGTTTCAGAGAGTGTCAGATTATGTCTGAGAGTGTCAGAGACTGATAGAGAGTGATAGAGAGTGTCAGAGAGTGTCAGAGAGTTTCAGAGATTGTCAGAGAGTGTCAGAGAGTGTCTGAGAGTGTCAGAGAGGGATAGAGAGTGTTAGAGAGTTTCAGAGAGTGTCAGAGAGTGTCTGAGCGTGTCAGAGAGTGATAGAGAGTGTCAGAGAGTGATAGAGAGTGTCAGAGAGTGTCAGAGAGTGATAGTGAGTGTCTGAGAGTGTCAGAGAGTGTCAGAAAGTGATAGAGAGTGATAGAGAGTGTCAGAGAGTGTCAGACAGTGTCAGAGAGTGATAGCGAGTGATAGAGAGTGTCAGAGAGTGTCAGAGAGTGATAGAGAGTGTCAGAGAGTGATAGAGAGTGATAGTGAGTTTCAGAGAGTGTCAGAGAGTGTCAGAGAGTGTCAGAGAGTGATAGACAGTGATAGAGAGTTTCAGAGAGTGTCAGAGAGTGTCAGAGAGTGTCAGAGAGTGTCTGAGATTGTCTGAGAGTGATAGAGAGTGATAGAGACTGTCAGAGAGTGTCTGAGAGTGTCAGAGAGTGATAGAGAGTGATAGAGAGTGTCAGAGAGTGTCAGAGAGTGTCAGAGAGTGATAGAGAGTGTCAGAGAGTGATAGGGAGTTTCAGAGAGTGTCTGAGAGTGTCTGAGAGTGTCAGAGAGTGATAGAGAGTGATAGAGAGTGTCAGAGAGTGTCAGAGAGCGTCAGAGAGTGATAGAGAGTGCCAGAGAGTGATAGGGAGTTTCAGAGAGATTCTGAGAGTGTCAGAGAGTGATAGAGAGTGATAGAGAGTGTCAGAGAGTGTCAGAGAGTGTCTGAGAGTGTCAGAGAGTGTCAGAGAGTGATAGAGAGTGTCAGAGAGTGTCAGAGAGTGATAGAGAGTGTCAGAGAGTATCGGAGAGTCTCTGAGAGTGTCAGAGAGTGATAGAGAGTGTCAGAGAGTGATAGAGAGTGATAGAGAGTGCCAGAGAGTGATAGGGAGTTTCAGAGAGTGTCTGAGAGTGTCAGAGAGTGATAGAGAGTGATAGAGAGTGTCAGAGAGTGTCTGAGAGTGTCTGAGAGTGTCAGAGAGTGTCAGAGAGTGATAGAGAGTGTCAGAGAGTATCGGAGAGTCTCTGAGAGTGTCAGAGAGTGATAGAGAGTGTCAGAGAGTGTCAGAGAGTGATAGAGAGTGATAGAGAGTTTCAGAGAGTGTCTGAGAGTGTCTGAGAGTGTCAGAGTGTGATAGAGAGTGATATAGAGTGTCAGAGAGTGTCAGAGAGTGTCTGAGAGTGTCTGAGAGTGTCAGAGAGTGATAGAGAGTGATAGAGACTGTCAGAGAGTGTCAGAGAGTGTCAGAGAGTGTCAGAGAGTGATAGAGAGTGATAGAGAGTGTCAGAGAGTGATGGAGAGTGATAGAGAGTGATAGAGAGTGTCAGAGAGTGTCAGAGAGTGATAGAGAGTGATAGAGAGTGTCAGAGAGTGTCAGAGAGTGTCAGAGAGTGATTGTGAGTGTCTGAGAGTGTCAGTGAGTGTTAGAGAGTGTCTGAGAGTGTCAGAGAGTGATAGAGAGTGTCAGAGAGTGTCTGAGAGTGTCAGAGCGTGTCAGAGAGTGTCAGAGAGTGTCAGAGAGTGATAGAGAGTGATAGAGAGTTTCAGAGAGTTTCAGAGAGTGTCTGAGATTTTCAGAGAGTGATAGCGAGTGATAGAGAGTGTCAGAGAGTGTCAGAGAGTGATAGAGAGTGATAGAGAGTGTCAGAGTGTCAGACAGTGTTAGAGAGTGATAGTGAGTGTCTGAGAGTGTCAGAGAGTGTCTGAGAGTGTCAGAGAGTGATAGAGAGTGATAGAGAGTGTCAGAGAGTGTCAGAGAGTGATAGAGAGTGTCAGAGAGTGTCAGACAGTGTCAGAGAGTGATAGTGAGTGTCTGAGAGTGTCAGAGAGTGTCTGAGATTGATAGAGAGTTTCAGAGAGTGTCAGATTATGTTTGAGAGTGTCAGAGACTGATAGAGAGTGATAGAGAGTGTCAGAGAGTTTCAGAGATTGTCAGAGAGTGTCAGAGAGTGTCTGAGAGTGTCAGAGAGGGATAGAGAGTGTTAGAGAGTTTCAGAGAGTGTCAGAGAGTGTCTGAGCGTGTCAGAGAGTGATAGAGAGTGTCAGAGAGTGATAGAGAGTGTCAGAGAGTGTCAGAGAGTGATAGTGAGTGTCTGAGAGTGTCAGAGAGTGTCAGAAAGTGATAGAGAGTGATAGAGAGTGTCAGAGAGTGTCAGACAGTGTCAGAGAGTGATAGCGAGTGATAGAGAGTGTCAGAGAGTGTCAGAGAGTGATAGAGAGTGTCAGAGAGTGATAGAGAGTGATAGAGAGTTTCAGAGAGTGTCAGAGAGTGTCTGAGAGTGTCAGAGAGTGATAGACAGTGATAGAGAGTGTCAGAGAGTGTCAGACAGTGTCAGAGAGTGATAGAGAGTGTCAGAGATTGTCAGACAGTGTCAGAGAGTGATAGTGAGTGTCTGAGAGTGTCAGAGAGTGATAGAAAGTGATAGAGAGTGTCAGAGAGTGTCAGACAATGTCAGAGAGTGATAGAGAGTGTCAGAGAGTGTCAGACAGTGTCAGAGAGTGATAGTGAGTGTCTGAGAGTGTCAGAGATTGTCAGAGAGTGTCTGAGAGTGATAGAGAGTTTCAGAGATTGTCAGATTATGTCTGAGTGTGTCAGAGACTGATAGAGAGTGATAGAGAGTGTCAGAGAGTTTCAGAGAGTGTCAGAGAGTGTCAGAGAGTGATAGAGAGTGATAGAGAGTGTCAGAGAGTGTCAGAGAGTGATAGAGAGTGTCAGAGAGTATCGGAGAGTCTCTGAGAGTGTCAGAGAGTGATAGAGAGTGTCAGAGAGTGATAGAGAGTGATAGAGAGTGCCAGAGAGTGATAGGGAGTTTCAGAGAGTGTCTGAGAGTGTCAGAGAGTGATAGAGAGTGATAGAGAGTGTCAGAGAGTGTCTGAGAGTGTCTGAGAGTGTCAGAGAGTGTCAGAGAGTGATAGAGAGTGTCAGAGAGTATCGGAGAGTCTCTGAGAGTGTCAGAGAGTGATAGAGAGTGTCAGAGAGTGTCAGAGAGTGATAGAGAGTGATAGAGAGTTTCAGAGAGTGTCTGAGAGTGTCTGAGAGTGTCAGAGTGTGATAGAGAGTGATATAGAGTGTCAGAGAGTGTCAGAGAGTGTCTGAGAGTGTCTGAGAGTGTCAGAGAGTGATAGAGAGTGATAGAGACTGTCAGAGAGTGTCAGAGAGTGTCAGAGAGTGTCAGAGAGTGATAGAGAGTGATAGAGAGTGTCAGAGAGTGATGGAGAGTGATAGAGAGTGATAGAGAGTGTCAGAGAGTGTCAGAGAGTGATAGAGAGTGATAGAGAGTGTCAGAGAGTGTCAGAGAGTGTCAGAGAGTGATTGTGAGTGTCTGAGAGTGTCAGAGAGTGTTAGAGAGTGTCTGAGAGTGTCAGAGAGTGATAGAGAGTGTCAGAGAGTGTCTGAGAGTGTCAGAGCGTGTCAGAGAGTGTCAGAGAGTGTCAGAGAGTGATAGAGAGTGATAGAGAGTTTCAGAGAGTTTCAGAGAGTGTCTGAGAGTTTCAGAGAGTGATAGCGAGTGATAGAGAGTGTCAGAGAGTGTCAGAGAGTGATAGAGAGTGATAGAGAGTGTCAGAGTGTCAGACAGTGTTAGAGAGTGATAGTGAGTGTCTGAGAGTGTCAGAGAGTGTCTGAGAGTGTCAGAGAGTGATAGAGAGTGATAGAGAGTGTCAGAGAGTGTCAGAGAGTGATAGAGAGTGTCAGAGAGTGTCAGACAGTGTCAGAGAGTGATAGTGAGTGTCTGAGAGTGTCAGAGAGTGTCTGAGATTGATAGAGAGTTTCAGAGAGTGTCAGATTATGTCTGAGAGTGTCAGAGACTGATAGAGAGTGATAGAGAGTGTCAGAGAGTTTCAGAGATTGTCAGAGAGTGTCAGAGAGTGTCTGAGAGTGTCAGAGAGGGATAGAGAGTGTTAGAGAGTTTCAGAGAGTGTCAGAGAGTGTCTGAGCGTGTCAGAGAGTGATAGAGAGTGTCAGAGAGTGATAGAGAGTGTCAGAGAGTGTCAGAGAGTGATAGTGAGTGTCTGAGAGTGTCAGAGAGTGTCAGAAAGTGATAGAGAGTGATAGAGAGTGTCAGAGAGTGTCAGACAGTGTCAGAGAGTGATAGCGAGTGATAGAGAGTGTCAGAGAGTGTCAGAGAGTGATAGAGAGTGTCAGAGAGTGATAGAGAGTGATAGAGAGTTTCAGAGAGTGTCAGAGAGTGTCTGAGAGTGTCAGAGAGTGATAGACAGTGATAGAGAGTGTCAGAGAGTGTCAGACAGTGTCAGAGAGTGATAGAGAGTGTCAGAGATTGTCAGACAGTGTCAGAGAGTGATAGTGAGTGTCTGAGAGTGTCAGAGAGTGATAGAAAGTGATAGAGAGTGTCAGAGAGTGTCAGACAGTGTCAGAGAGTGATAGAGAGTGTCAGAGAGTGTCAGACAGTGTCAGAGAGTGATAGTGAGTGTCTGAGAGTGTCAGAGATTGTCAGAGAGTGTCTGAGAGTGATAGAGAGTTTCAGAGATTGTCAGATTATGTCTGAGTGTGTCAGAGACTGATAGAGAGTGATAGAGAGTGTCAGAGAGTTTCAGAGAGTGTCAGAGAGTGTCAGAGAGTGTCTGAGAGTTTCAGAGAGTGATAGCGAGTGATAGAGAGTGTCAGAGAGTGTCAGAGAGTGATAGAGAGTGATAGAGAGTGTCAGAGTGTCAGACAGTGTTAGAGAGTGATAGTGAGTGTCTGAGAGTGTCAGAGAGTGTCTGAGAGTGTCAGAGAGTGATAGAGAGTGATAGAGAGTGTCAGAGAGTGTCAGAGAGTGATAGAGAGTGTCAGAGAGTGTCAGACAGTGTCAGAGAGTGATAGTGAGTGTCTGAGAGTGTCAGAGAGTGTCTGAGAGTGTCAGAGAGTGATAGACAGTGATAGAGAGTGTCAGAGAGTGTCAGAGAGTGATAGAGAGTGTCAGAGAGTGTCAGACAGTGTCAGAGAGTGATAGTGAGTGTCTGAGAGTGTCTGAGAGTGTCAGAGAGTGATAGAGAGTGATAGAGAGTGTCAGAGAGTTTCAGAGAGTGTCAGAGAGTGTCAGAGAGTGTCTGAGAGTGTCAGAGAGTGTCAGAGAGTGATAGCGAGTGATAGAGAGTGTCAGAGAGTGTCAGAGAGTGTCAGAGAGGGATAGAGAGTGATAGAGAGTTTCAGAGAGTGTCAGAGAGTTTCAGAGAGTGTCAGAGAGTGATAGAGAGTGTCAGAGAGTGATAGAGAGTGTCAGAGAGTGATAGAGAGTGTCAGAGAGTGTCAGAGAGTGTCAGAGAGTGTCAGAGAGTGTCAGAGAGTGACAGAGAGTGTCAGAGAGTGTCAGACAGTGTCAGAGAGTGATAGTGAGTGTCTGAGAGTGTCTGAGAGTGTCAGAGAGTGATAGAGAGTGATAGAGAGTGTCAGAGAGTTTCAGAGAGTGTCAGAGAGTGTCAGAGAGTGTCTGAGAGTGTCAGAGAGTGTCAGAGAGTGATAGCGAGTGATAGAGAGTGTCAGAGAGTGTCAGAGAGTGTCAGAGAGGGATAGAGAGTGATAGAGAGTTTCAGAGAGTGTCAGAGAGTGATAGAGAGTGTCAGAGAGTGATAGAGAGTGTCAGAGAGTGATAGAGAGTGTCAGAGAGTGTCAGAGAGTGATAGTGAGTGTCTGAGAGTGTCTGAGAGTGTCAGAGAGTGATAGAGAGTGATAGAGAGTGTCAGAGAGTTTCAGAGAGTGTCAGAGAGTGTCAGAGAGTGTCTGAGAGTGTCAGAGAGTGTCAGAGAGTGTCAGATAGGGATAGAGAGTGATAGAGAGTTTCAGAGAGTGTCTGAGAGTGTCAGAGAGTGATAGAGAGTGTCAGAGAGTGATAGAGAGTGTCAGAGAGTGATAGAGAGTGTCAGAGAGTGTCAGAGAGTGTCAGAGAGTGATAGTGAGTGTCTGAGAGTGTCGGAGAGTGTCAGAAAGTGATAGAGAGTGATAGAGAGTGTCAGAGAGTGTCAGACAGTGTCAGAGAGTGATAGAGAGTGTCAGAGAGTGTCAGAGAGTGTCAGAGAGTGATAGCGAGTGATAGAGAGTGTCAGAGAGTGTCAGAGAGTGTCAGAGAGGGATAGAGAGTGATAGAGAGTTTCAGAGAGTGTCAGAGAGTGATAGAGAGTGTCAGAGAGTGATAGAGAGTGTCAGAGAGTGATAGAGAGTGTCAGAGAGTGTCAGAGAGTGATAGTGAGTGTCTGAGAGTGTCTGAGAGTGTCAGAGAGTGATAGAGAGTGATAGAGAGTGTCAGAGAGTTTCAGAGAGTGTCAGAGAGTGTCAGAGAGTGTCTGAGAGTGTCAGAGAGTGTCAGAGAGTGTCAGATAGGGATAGAGAGTGATATAGAGTTTCAGAGAGTGTCTGAGCGTGTCAGAGAGTGATAGAGAGTGTCAGAGAGTGATAGAGAGTGTCAGAGAGTGTCAGAGAGTGTCAGAGAGTGATAGTGAGTGTCTGAGAGTGTCAGAGAGTGATAGAGAGTGTCAGAGAGTGTCAGACTGTGTCAGAGAGTGTCAGACAGTGTCAGAGAGTGATAGAGAGTGTCAGAGAGTGTCAGTCAGTGTCAGAGAGTGATAGTGAGTGTCTGAGAGTGTCTGAGAGTGTCAGAGAGTGATAGAGAGTGATAGAGAGTGTCAGAGAGTTTCAGAAAGTGTCAGAGAGTGTCAGAGAGTGTCTGAGAGTGTCAGAGAGTGTCAGAGAGTGATAGCGAGTCATAGAGAGTGTCAGAGAGTGTCAGAGAGTGTCAGAGAGGGATAGAGAGTGATAGAGAGTTTCAGAGAGTGTCTGAAAGTGTCAGAGAGTGATAGAGAGTGTCAGAGAGTGATAGAGAGTGTCAGAGTGGGTCAGAGAGTGATAGAGAGTGTCAGAGAGTGTCAGAGAGTGATAGCGAGTGATAGAGAGTGTCAGAGAGTGTCAGAGAGTGTCAGAGAGGGATAGAGAGTGATAGAGAGTTTCAGAGAGTGTCAGAGAGTGATAGAGAGTGTCAGAGAGTGATAGAGAGTGTCAGAGAGTGATAGAGAGTGTCAGAGAGTGTCAGAGAGTGATAGTGAGTGTCTGAGAGTGTCTGAGAGTGTCTGAGAGTGTCAGAGAGTGATAGAGAGTGATAGAGAGTGTCAGAGAGTTTCAGAGAGTGTCAGAGAGTGTCAGAGAGTGTCTGAGAGTGTCAGAGAGTGTCAGAGAGTGATAGCGAGTGACAGAGAGTGTCAGAGAGTGTCAGAGAGTGTCAGAGAGGGATAGAGAGTGATAGAGAGTTTCAGAGAGTGTCTGAGAGTGTCAGAGAGTGATAGAGAGTGTCAGAGAGTGATAGAGAGTGTCAGAGAGTGTCAGAGAGTGTCAGAGAGTGTCAGAGAGTGATAGAGAGTGTCAGAGAGTGATAGAGAGTGTCAGAGAGTGTCAGAGAGTGTCAGAGAGTGTCAGAGAGTGATAGTGAGTGTCTGAGAGTGTCAGAGAGTGTCAGAAAGTGATAGAGAGTGATAGAGAGTGTCAGAGAGTGTCAGACAGTGTCAGAGAGTGATAGTGAGTGTCAGAGAGTGTCAGAGAGTGATAGAGAGTGTCAGAGAGTGATAGAGAGCGTCAGAGAGTGATAGAGAGTGTCAGAGAGTGATAGAGAGTGTCAGAGTGTGTCAGAGAGTGATAGAGAGTGTCAGAGACTGTCAGAGAGTGATAGCGAGTGATAGAGAGTGTCAGAGAGTGTCAGAGAGTGTCAGAGAGGGATAGAGAGTGATAGAGAGTTTCAGAGAGTGTCAGAGAGTGATAGAGAGTGTCAGAGAGTGATAGAGAGTGTCAGAGAGTGATAGAGAGTGTCAGAGTGTGTCAGAGAGTGATAGTGAGTGTCTGAGAGTGTCTGAGAGTGTCAGAGAGTGATAGAGAGTGTCAGAGAGTGATAGAGAGTGTCAGAGAGTGTCTGAGAGTGTCAGAGAGTGATAGAGAGTGATAGTGATTGTCAGAGAGTGTCAGACAGTGTCAGAGAGTGATAGAGAGTGTCAGAGAGTGTCAGACAGTGTCAGAGAGTGATAGTGAGTGTCTGAGAGTGTCAGATAGTGTCAGAGAGTGTCAGAGAGTGTCAGAGAGTGATAGCGAGTGATAGAGAGTGTCAGAGAGTGACAGAGAGTGTCTGAGATTGATAGAGAGTTTCAGAGAGTGTCAGATTATGTCTGAGAGTGTCAGAGACTGATAGAGAGTGATAGAGAGTGTCAGAGAGTTTCAGAGATTGTCAGAGAGTGTCAGAGAGTGTCTGAGAGTGTCAGAGAGGGATAGAGAGTGTTAGAGAGTTTCAGAGAGTGTCAGAGAGTGTCTGAGCGTGTCAGAGAGTGATAGAGAGTGTCAGAGAGTGATAGAGAGTGTCAGAGAGTGATAGTGAGTGTCTGAGAGTGTCAGAGAGTGTCAGAAAGTGATAGAGAGTGTCAGAGAGTGATAGACAGTGATAGAGAGTGTCAGAGAGTGTCAGACAGTGTCAGAGAGTGATAGAGAGTGTCAGAGAGTGTCAGACAGTGTCAGAGAGTGATAGTGAGTGTCTGAGAGTGTCTGAGAGTGTCAGAGAGTGATAGAGAGTGATAGAGAGTGTCAGAGAGTTTCAGAGAGTGTCAGAGAGTGTCAGAGAGTGTCTGAGAGTGTCAGAGAGTGTCAGAGAGTGATAGACAGTGATAGAGAGTGTCAGAGAGTGTCAGACAGTGTCAGAGAGTGATAGAGAGTGTCAGAGAGTGTCAGACAGTGTCAGAGAGTGATAGTGAGTGTCTGAGAGTGTCTGAGAGTGTCAGAGAGTGATAGAGAGTGATAGAGAGTGTCAGAGAGTTTCAGAGAGTGTCAGAGAGTGTCAGAGAGTGTCAGAGAGGGATAGAGAGTGATAGAGAGTTTCAGAGAGTGTCTGAGAGTGTCAGAGAGTGATAGAGAGTGTCAGAGAGGGATAGAGAGTGTCAGAGTGTGTCAGAGAGTGATAGAGAGTGTCAGAGAGTGTCAGAGAGTGATAGCGAGTGATAGAGAGTGTCAGAGAGTGTCAGAGAGTGTCAGAGAGGGATAGAGAGTGATAGAGAGTTTCAGAGAGTGTCAGAGAGTGATAGAGAGTGTCAGAGAGTGATAGAGAGTGTCAGAGAGTGATAGAGAGTGTCAGAGAGTGTCAGAGAGTGATAGTGAGTGTCTGAGAGTGTCTGAGAGTGTCAGAGAGTGATAGAGAGTGATAGAGAGTGTCAGAGAGTTTCAGAGAGTGTCAGAGAGTGTCAGAGAGTGTCTGAGAGTGTCAGAGAGTGTCAGAGAGTGATAGCGAGTGATAGAGAGTGTCAGAGAGTGTCAGAGAGGGATAGAGAGTGATAGAGAGTTTCAGAGAGTGTCTGAGAGTGTCAGAGAGTGATAGAGAGTGTCAGAGAATGATAGAGAGTGTCAGAGAGTGATAGAGAGTGTCAGAGAGTGACAGAGAGTGTCTGAGATTGATAGAGAGTTTCAGAGAGTGTCAGATTATGTCTGAGAGTGTCAGAGACTGATAGAGAGTGATAGAGAGTGTCAGAGAGTTTCAGAGATTGTCAGAGAGTGTCAGAGAGTGTCTGAGAGTGTCAGAGAGGGATAGAGAGTGTTAGAGAGTTTCAGAGAGTGTCAGAGAGTGTCTGAGCGTGTCAGAGAGTGATAGAGAGTGTCAGAGAGTGATAGAGAGTGTCAGAGAGTGTCAGAGAGTGATAGTGAGTGTCTGAGAGTGTCAGAGAGTGTCAGAAAGTGATAGAGAGTGATAGAGAGTGTCAGAGAGTGTCAGACAGTGCCAGAGAGTGATAGCGAGTGATAGAGAGTGTCAGAGAGTGATAGAGAGTGATAGAGAGTTTCAGAGAGTGTCAGAGAGTGTCTGAGAGTGTCAGAGAGTGATGGACAGTGATAGAGAGTGTCAGAGAGTGTCAGACAGTGTCAGAGAGTGATAGAGAGTGTCAGAGAGTGTCAGAGAGTGATAGTGAGTGTCTGAGAGTGTCAGAGAGTGTCAGAAAGTGATAGAGAGTGATAGAGAGTGTCAGAGAGTGATAGACAGTGATAGAGAGTGTCAGAGAGTGTCAGACAGTGTCAGAGAGTGATAGAGAGTGTCAGAGAGTGTCAGACAGTGTCAGAGAGTGATAGTGAGTGTCTGAGAGTGTCTGAGAGTGTCAGAGAGTGATAGAGAGTGATAGAGAGTGTCAGAGAGTTTCAGAGAGTGTCAGAGAGTGTCAGAGAGTGTCTGAGCGTGTCAGAGAGTGTCAGAGAGTGATAGCGAGTGATAGAGAGTGTCAGAGAGTGTCAGAGAGTGTCAGAGAGGGATAGAGAGTGATAGAGAGTTTCAGAGAGTGTCTGAGAGTGTCAGAGAGTGATAGAGAGTGTCAGAGAGTGATAGAGAGTGTCAGAGTGTGTCAGAGAGTGATAGAGAGTGTCAGAGAGTGTCAGAGAGTGATAGCGAGTGATAGAGAGTGTCAGAGAGTGTCAGAGAGTGTCAGAGAGGGATAGAGAGTGATAGAGAGTTTCAGAGAGTGTCAGAGAGTGATAGAGAGTGTCAGAGAGTGATAGAGAGTGTCAGAGAGTTTTAGAGAGTGTCAGAGAGTGTCAGAGAGTGATAGTGAGTGTCTGAGAGTGTCTGAGAGTGTCAGAGAGTGATAGAGAGTGATAGAGAGTGTCAGAGAGTTTCAGAGAGTGTCAGAGAGTGTCAGAGAGTGTCTGAGAGTGTCAGAGAGTGTCAGAGAGTGATAGCGAGTGATAGAGAGTGTCAGAGAGTGTCAGAGAGTGTCAGAGAGGGATAGAGAGTGATAGAGAGTTTCAGAGAGTGTCTGAGAGTGTCAGAGAGTGATAGAGAGTGTCAGAGAGTGATAGAGAGTGTCAGAGAGTGATAGAGAGTGATAGAGAGTGTCAGAGAGTTTCAGAGATTGTCAGAGAGTGTCAGAGAGTGTCTGAGAGTGTCAGAGAGGGATAGAGAGTGTTAGAGAGTTTCAGAGAGTGTCAGAGAGTGTCTGAGCGTGTCAGAGAGTGATAGAGAGTGTCAGAGAGTGATAGAGAGTGTCAGAGAGTGTCAGAGAGTGATAGAGAGTGTCAGAGAGTGTCAGAGAGTGATAGTGAGTGTCTGAGAGTGTCAGAGAGTGTCAGAAAGTGATAGAGAGTGATAGAGAGTGTCAGAGAGTGTCAGACAGTGCCAGAGATTGATAGCGAGTGATAGAGAGTGTCAGAGAGTGTCAGAGAGTGATAGAGAGTGTCAGAGAGTGATAGAGAGTGATAGAGAGTTTCAGAGAGTGTCAGAGAGTGTCTGAGAGTGTCAGAGAGTGATAGACAGTGATAGAGAGTGTCAGAGAGTGTCAGACAGTGTCAGAGAGTGATAGAGAGTGTCAGAGAGTGTCAGACAGTGTCAGAGAGTGATAGTGAGTGTCTGAGAGTGTCAGAGAGTGATAGAAAGTGATAGAGAGTGTCAGAGAGTGTCAGACAGTGTCAGAGAGTGATAGAGAGTGTCAGAGAGTGTCAGACAGTGTCAGAGAGTGATAGTGAGTGTCTGAGAGTGTCAGAGATTGTCAGAGAGTGTCTGAGAGTGATAGAGAGTTTCAGAGATTGTCAGATTATGTCTGAGTGTGTCAGAGACTGATAGAGAGTGATAGAGAGTTTCAGAGAGTTTCAGAGAGTTTCAGAGAGTGTCAGAGAGTGTCAGAGAGTGTCTGAGAGTTTCAGAGAGTGATAGCGAGTGATAGAGAGTGTCAGAGAGTGTCAGAGAGTGATAGAGAGTGATAGAGAGTGTCAGAGTGTCAGACAGTGTTAGAGAGTGATAGTGAGTGTCTGAGAGTGTCAGAGAGTGTCTGAGAGTGTCAGAGAGTGATAGAGAGTGATAGAGAGTGTCAGAGAGTGTCAGAGAGTGATAGAGAGTGTCAGAGAGTGTCAGACAGTGTCAGAGAGTGATAGTGAGTGTCTGAGAGTGTCAGAGAGTGTCTGAGATTGATAGAGAGTTTCAGAGAGTGTCAGATTATGTCTGAGAGTGTCAGAGACTGATAGAGAGTGATAGAGAGTGTCAGAGAGTTTCAGAGATTGTCAGAGAGTGTCAGAGAGTGTCTGAGAGTGTCAGAGAGGGATAGAGAGTGTTAGAGAGTTTCAGAGAGTGTCAGAGAGTGTCTGAGCGTGTCAGAGAGTGATAGAGAGTGTCAGAGAGTGATAGAGAGTGTCAGAGAGTGTCAGAGAGTGATAGTGAGTGTCTGAGAGTGTCAGAGAGTGTCAGAAAGTGATAGAGAGTGATAGAGAGTGTCAGAGAGTGTCAGACAGTGTCAGAGAGTGATAGCGAGTGATAGAGAGTGTCAGAGAGTGTCAGAGAGTGATAGAGAGTGTCAGAGAGTGATAGAGAGTGATAGAGAGTTTCAGAGAGTGTCAGAGAGTGTCTGAGAGTGTCAGAGAGTGATAGACAGTGATAGAGAGTGTCAGAGAGTGTCAGACAGTGTCAGAGAGTGATAGAGAGTGTCAGAGAGTGTCAGACAGTGTCAGAGAGTGATAGTGAGTGTCTGAGAGTGTCAGAGAGTGATAGAAAGTGATAGAGAGTGTCAGAGAGTGTCAGACAGTGTCAGAGAGTGATAGAGAGTGTCAGAGAGTGTCAGACAGTGTCAGAGAGTGATAGTGAGTGTCTGAGAGTGTCAGAGATTGTCAGAGAGTGTCTGAGAATGATAGAGAGTTTCAGAGATTGTCAGATTATGTCTGAGTGTGTCAGAGACTGATAGAGAGTGATAGAGAGTGTCAGAGAGTTTCAGAGAGTGTCAGAGAGTGTCAGAGAGTGTCTGAGAGTTTCAGAGAGTGATAGCGAGTGATAGAGAGTGTCAGAGAGTGTCAGAGAGTGATAGAAAGTGATAGAGAGTGTCAGAGTGTCAGACAGTGTTAGAGAGTGATAGTGAGTGTCTGAGAGTGTCAGAGAGTGTCAGAGAGTGTCAGAGAGTGATAGAGAGTGTCAGAGAGTGTCAGACAGTGTCAGAGAGTGATAGTGAGTGTCTGAGAGTGTCAGAGAGTGTCTGAGAGTGTCAGAGAGTGATAGACAGTGATAGAGAGTGTCAGAGAGTGTCAGACAGTGTCAGAGAGTGATAGAGAGTGTCAGAGAGTGTCAGACAGTGTCAGAGAGTGATAGTGAGTGTCTGAGAGTGTCTGAGAGTGTCAGAGAGTGATAGAGAGTGATAGAGAGTGTCAGAGAGTTTCAGAGAGTGTCAGAGAGTGTCAGAGAGTGTCTGAGAGTGTCAGAGAGTGTCAGAGAGTGATAGCGAGTGATAGAGAGTGTCAGAGAGTGTCAGAGAGTGTCAGAGAGGGATAGAGAGTGATAGAGAGTTTCAGAGAGTGTCAGAGAGTGATAGTGAGTGTCTGAGAGTGTCTGAGAGTGTCAGAGAGTGATAGAGAGTGATAGAGAGTGTCAGAGAGTTTCAGAGAGTGTCAGAGAGTGTCAGAGAGTGTCTGAGAGTGTCAGAGAGTGGCAGAGAGTGTCAGATAGGGATAGAGAGTGATAGAGAGTTTCAGAGAGTGTCTGAGAGTGTCAGAGAGTGATAGAGAGTGTCAGAGAGTGATAGAGAGTGTCAGAGAGTGATAGAGAGTGTCAGAGAGTGTCAGAGAGTGATAGTGAGTGTCTGAGAGTGTCAGAGAGTGGCAGAGAGTGTCAGATAGGGATAGAGAGTGATAGAGAGTTTCAGAGAGTGTCTGAGAGTGTCAGAGAGTGATAGAGAGTGTCAGAGAGTGATAGAGAGTGTCAGAGAGTGATAGAGAGTGTCAGAGAGTGTCAGAGAGTGATAGTGAGTGTCTGAGAGTGTCAGAGAGTGTCAGAAAGTGATAGAGAGTGATAGAGAGTGTCAGAGAGTGTCAGACAGTGTCAGAGAGTGATAGTGAGTGTCAGAGAGTGTCAGAGAGTGATTGAGAGTGTCAGAGAGTG
Source organism: Heterodontus francisci (assembly GCF_036365525.1). NCBI lineage: Eukaryota > Metazoa > Chordata > Chondrichthyes > Heterodontiformes > Heterodontidae > Heterodontus > Heterodontus francisci. The sequence goes on along the minus strand of NW_027140217.1, from coordinate 1,117,500 downwards.
ATAGAGAGTGTCAGAGAGTGTCAGAGAGTGATAGAGAGTGTCAGAGAGTGTCAGACAGTGTCAGAGAGTGATAGTGAGTGTCTGAGAGTGTCTGAGAGTGTCAGAGAGTGATAGAGAGTGATAGAGAGTGTCAGAGAGTTTCAGAGAGTGTCAGAGAGTGTCAGAGAGTGTCTGAGAGTGTCAGAGAGTGTCAGAGAGTGATAGCGAGTGATAGAGAGTGTCAGAGAGTGTCAGAGAGTGTCAGAGAGGGATAGAGAGTGATAGAGAGTTTCAGAGAGTGTCAGAGAGTGATAGAGAGTGTCAGAGAGTGATAGAGAGTGTCAGAGAGTGATATAGAGTGTCAGAGAGTGTCAGAGAGTGATAGTGAGTGTCTGAGAGTGTCTGAGAGTGTCAGAGAGTGATAGAGAGTGATAGAGAGTGTCAGAGAGTTTCAGAGAGTGTCAGAGAGTGTCAGAGAGTGTCTGAGAGTGTCAGAGAGTGGCAGAGAGTGTCAGATAGGGATAGAGAGTGATAGAGAGTTTCAGAGAGTGTCTGAGAGTGTCAGAGAGTGATAGAGAGTGTCAGAGAGTGATAGAGAGTGTCAGAGAGTGATAGAGAGTGTCAGAGAGTGTCAGAGAGTGATAGTGAGTGTCTGAGAGTGTCAGAGAGTGTCAGAAAGTGATAGAGAGTGATAGAGAGTGTCAGAGAGTGTCAGACAGTGTCAGAGAGTGATAGTGAGTGTCTGAGAGTGTCAGAGAGTGATAGAGAGTGATAGAGAGTGTCAGAGAGTTTCAGAGAGTGTCAGAGAGTGTCAGAGAGTGTCTGAGAGTGTCAGAGAGTGTCAGAGAGTGATAGCGAGTAATAGAGAGTGTCAGAGAGTGTCAGAGAGTGTCAGAGAGGGATAGAGAGTGATAGAGAGTTTCAGAGAGTGTCAGAGAGTGATAGAGAGTGTCAGAGAGTGATAGAGAGTGTCAGAGAGTGATATAGAGTGTCAGAGAGTGTCAGAGAGTGATAGTGAGTGTCTGAGAGTGTCTGAGAGTGTCAGAGAGTGATAGAGAGTGATAGAGAGTGTCAGAGAGTTTCAGAGAGTGTCAGAGAGTGTCAGAGAGTGTCTGAGAGTGTCAGAGAGTGGCAGAGAGTGTCAGATAGGGATAGAGAGTGATAGAGAGTTTCAGAGAGTGTCTGAGAGTGTCAGAGAGTGATAGAGAGTGTCAGAGAGTGATAGAGAGTGTCAGAGAGTGATAGAGAGTGTCAGAGAGTGTCAGAGAGTGTCAGAGAGTGATAGTGAGTGTCTGAGAGTGTCAGAGAGTGTCAGAAAGTGATAGAGAGTGATAGAGAGTGTCAGAGAGTGTCAGACAGTGTCAGAGAGTGATAGTGAGTGTCAGAGAGTGTCAGAGAGTGATTGAGAGTGTCAGAGAGTGATAGAGAGTGTCAGAGAGTGTCAGAGAGTGATAGAGAGTGTCAGAGAGTGTCAGACAGTGTCAGAGAGTGATAGTGAGTGTCTGAGAGTGTCTGAGAGTGTCAGAGAGTGATAGAGAGTGATAGAGAGTGTCAGAGAGTTTCAGAGAGTGTCAGAGAGTGTCAGAGAGTGTCAGAGAGTGTCTGAGAGTGTCAGAGAGTGTCAGAGAGTGATAGCGAGTGATAGAGAGTGTCAGAGAATGTCAGAGAGTGTCAGAGAGGGATAGAGAGTGATAGAGAGTTTCAGAGAGTGTCAGAGAGTGATAGAGAGTGTCAGAGAGTGATAGAGAGTGTCAGAGAGTGATATAGAGTGTCAGAGAGTGTCAGAGAGTGATAGTGAGTGTCTGAGAGTGTCTGAGAGTGTCAGAGAGTGATAGAGAGTGATAGAGAGTGTCAGAGAGTTTCAGAGAGTGTCAGAGAGTGTCAGAGAGTGTCTGAGAGTGTCAGAGAGTGGCAGAGAGTGTCAGATAGGGATAGAGAGTGATAGAGAGTTTCAGAGAGTGTCTGAGAGTGTCAGAGAGTGATAGAGAGTGTCAGAGAGTGATAGAGAGTGTCAGAGAGTGATAGAGAGTGTCAGAGAGTGTCAGAGAGTGTCAGAGAGTGATAGTGAGTGTCTGAGAGTGTCAGAGAGTGTCAGAAAGTGATAGAGAGTGATAGAGAGTGTCAGAGAGTGTCAGACAGTGTCAGAGAGTGATAGTGAGTGTCAGAGAGTGTCAGAGAGTGATTGAGAGTGTCAGAGAGTGATAGAGAGTGTCAGAGAGTGTCAGAGAGTGATAGAGAGTGTCAGAGAGTGTCAGACAGTGTCAGAGAGTGATAGTGAGTGTCTGAGAGTGTCAGAGAGTGTCTGAGAGTGTCAGAGAGTGATAGACAGTGATAGAGAGTGTCAGAGAGTGTCAGACAGTGTCAGAGAGTGATAGAGAGTGTCAGAGAGTGTCAGACAGTGTCAGAGAGTGATAGTGAGTGTCTGAGAGTGTCTGAGAGTGTCAGAGAGTGATAGAGAGTGATAGAGAGTGTCAGAGAGTTTCAGAGAGTGTCAGAGAGTGTCAGAGAGTGTCTGAGAGTGTCAGAGAGTGTCAGAGAGTGATAGCGAGTGATAGAGAGTGTCAGAGAGTGTCAGAGAGTGTCAGAGAGGGATAGAGAGTGATAGAGAGTTTCAGAGAGTGTCTGAGAGTGTCAGAGAGTGATAGAGAGTGTCAGAGAGTGATAGAGAGTGTCAGAGTGTGTCAGAGAGTGATAGAGAGTGTCAGAGAGTGTCAGAGAGTGATAGCGAGTGATAGAGAGTGTCAGAGAGTGTCAGAGAGTGTCAGAGAGGGATAGAGAGTGATAGAGAGTTTCAGAGAGTGTCAGAGAGTGATAGAGAGTGTCAGAGAGTGATAGAGAGTGTCAGAGAGTGATAGAGAGAGTCAGAGAGTGTCAGAGAGTGATAGTGAGTGTCTGAGAGTGTCTGAGAGTGTCAGAGAGTGATAGAGAGTGATAGAGAGTGTCAGAGAGTTTCAGAGAGTGTCAGAGAGTGTCAGAGAGTGTCTGAGAGTGTCAGAGAGTGTCAGAGAGTGATAGCGAGTGATAGAGAGTGTCAGAGAGTGTCAGAGAGTGTCAGAGAGGGATAGAGAGTGATAGAGAGTTTCAGAGAGTGTCTGAGAGTGTCAGAGAGTGATAGAGAGTGTCAGAGAGTGATAGAGAGTTTCAGAGAGTGTCAGAGAGTGTCAGAGAGTGTCAGAGAGTGTCAGAGAGTGTCAGAGAGTGATAGCGAGTGATAGAGAGTGTCAGAGAGTGTCAGAGAGTGTCAGAGAGGGATAGAGAGTGATAGAGAGTTTCAGAGAGTGTCTGAGAGTGTCAGAGAGTGATAGAGAGTGTCAGAGAGTGATAGAGAGTGTCAGAGAGTGATAGAGTGTGTCAGAGAGTGTCAGAGAGTGTCAGAGAGTGTCAGAGAGTGATAGTGAGTGTCTGAGAGTGTCAGAGAGTGTCAGAAAGTGATAGAGAGTGATAGAGAGTGTCAGAGAGTGTCAGACAGTGTCAGAGAGTGATAGTGAGTGTCAGAGAGTGTCAGAGAGTGATAGAGAGTGTCAGAGAGTGATAGAGAGTGTCAGAGAGTGATAGAGAGTGTCAGAGTGTGTCAGAGAGTGATAGAGAGTGTCAGAGACTGTCAGAGAGTGATAGCGAGTGATAGAGAGTGTCAGAGAGTGTCAGAGAGTGTCAGAGAGGGATAGAGAGTGATAGAGAGTTTCAGAGAGTGTCAGAGAGTGATAGAGAGTGTCAGAGAGTGATAGAGAGTGTCAGAGAGTGATAGAGAGTGTCAGAGAGTGTCAGAGAGTGATAGTGAGTGTCTGAGAGTGTCTGAGAGTGTCAGAGAGTGATAGAGAGTGTCAGAGAGTGATAGAGAGTGTCAGAGAGTGTCTGAGAGTGTCAGAGAGTGATAGAGAGTGATAGTGATTGTCAGAGAGTGTCAGACAGTGTCAGAGAGTGATAGAGAGTGTCAGAGAGTGTCAGACAGTGTCAGAGAGTGATAGTGAGTGTCTGAGAGTGTCAGATAGTGTCAGAGAGTGTCAGAGAGTGTCAGAGAGTGATAGCGAGTGATAGAGAGTGTCAGAGAGTGACAGAGAGTGTCTGAGATTGATAGAGAGTTTCAGAGAGTGTCAGATTATGTCTGAGAGTGTCAGAGACTGATAGAGAGTGATAGAGAGTGTCAGAGAGTTTCAGAGATTGTCAGAGAGTGTCAGAGAGTGTCTGAGAGTGTCAGAGAGGGATAGAGAGTGTTAGAGAGTTTCAGAGAGTGTCAGAGAGTGTCTGAGCGTGTCAGAGAGTGATAGAGAGTGTCAGAGAGTGATAGAGAGTGTCAGAGAGTGTCAGAGAGTGATAGTGAGTGTCTGAGAGTGTCAGAGAGTGTCAGAAAGTGATAGAGAGTGATAGAGAGTGTCAGAGAGTGATAGACAGTGATAGAGAGTGTCAGAGAGTGTCAGACAGTGTCAGAGAGTGATAGAGAGTGTCAGAGAGTGTCAGACAGTGTCAGAGAGTGATAGTGAGTGTCTGAGAGTGTCTGAGAGTGTCAGAGAGTGATAGAGAGTGATAGAGAGTGTCAGAGAGTTTCAGAGAGTGTCAGAGAGTGTCAGAGAGTGTCTGAGAGTGTCAGAGAGTGTCAGAGAGTGATAGCGAGTGATAGAGAGTGTCAGAGAGTGTCAGAGAGTGTCAGAGAGGGATAGAGAGTGATAGAGAGTTTCAGAGAGTGTCTGAGAGTGTCAGAGAGTGATAGAGAGTGTCAGAGAGTGATAGAGAGTGTCAGAGTGTGTCAGAGAGTGATAGAGAGTGTCAGAGAGTGTCAGAGAGTGATAGCGAGTGATAGAGAGTGTCAGAGAGTGTCAGAGAGTGTCAGAGAGGGATAGAGAGTGATAGAGAGTTTCAGAGAGTGTCAGAGAGTGATAGAGAGTGTCAGAGAGTGATAGAGAGTGTCAGAGAGTGATAGAGAGTGTCAGAGAGTGTCAGAGAGTGATAGTGAGTGTCTGAGAGTGTCTGAGAGTGTCAGAGAGTGATAGAGAGTGATAGAGAGTGTCAGAGAGTTTCAGAGAGTGTCAGAGAGTGTCAGAGAGTGTCTGAGAGTGTCAGAGAGTGTCAGAGAGTGATAGCGAGTGATAGAGAGTGTCAGAGAGTGTCAGAGAGTGTCAGAGAGGGATAGAGAGTGATAGAGAGTTTCAGAGAGTGTCTGAGAGTGTCAGAGAGTGATAGAGAGTGTCAGAGAGTGATAGAGAGTGTCAGAGAGTGTCAGAGAGTGTCAGAGAGTGTCAGAGAGTGATAGTGAGTGTCTGAGAGTGTCAGAGAGTGTCAGAAAGTGATAGAGAGTGATAGAGAGTGTCAGAGAGTGTCAGACAGTGTCAGAGAGTGATAGTGAGTGTCAGAGAGTGTCAGAGAGTGATAGAGAGTGTCAGAGAGTGATAGAGAGTGTCAGAGAGTGATAGAGAGTGTCAGAGTGTGTCAGAGAGTGATAGAGAGTGTCAGAGACTGTCAGAGAGTGATAGCGAGTGATAGAGAGTGTCAGAGAGTGTCAGAGAGTGTCAGAGAGGGATAGAGAGTGATAGAGAGTTTCAGAGAGTGTCAGAGAGTGATAGAGAGTGTCAGAGAGTGATAGAGAGTGTCAGAGAGTGATAGAGAGTGTCAGAGAGTGTCAGAGAGTGATAGTGAGTGTCTGAGAGTGTCTGAGAGTGTCAGAGAGTGATAGAGAGTGTCAGAGAGTGTCAGACAGTGTCAGAGAGTGATAGATAGTGTCAGAGAGTGTCAGACAGTGTCAGAGAGTGATAGTGAGTGTCTGAGAGTGTCAGAGAGTGATAGAAAGTGATAGAGAGTGTCAGAGAGTGTCAGACAGTGTCAGAGAGTGATAGAGAGTGTCAGAGAGTGTCAGACAGTGTCAGAGAGTGATAGTGAGTGTCTGAGAGTGTCAGAGATTGTCAGAGAGTGTCTGAGAGTGATAGAGAGTTTCAGAGATTGTCAGATTATGTCTGAGTGTGTCAGAGACTGATAGAGAGTGATAGAGAGTGTCAGAGAGTTTCAGAGAGTGTCAGAGAGGGATAGAGAGTGATAGAGAGTTTCAGAGAGTGTCAGAGAGTGATAGAGAGTGTCAGAGAGTGATAGAGAGTGTCAGAGAGTGATATAGAGTGTCAGAGAGTGTCAGAGAGTGATAGTGAGTGTCTGAGAGTGTCTGAGAGTGTCAGAGAGTGATAGAGAGTGATAGAGAGTGTCAGAGAGTTTCAGAGAGTGTCAGAGAGTGTCAGAGAGTGTCTGAGAGTGTCAGAGAGTGGCAGAGAGTGTCAGATAGGGATAGAGAGTGATAGAGAGTTTCAGAGAGTGTCTGAGAGTGTCAGAGAGTGATAGAGAGTGTCAGAGAGTGATAGAGAGTGTCAGAGAGTGATAGAGAGTGTCAGAGAGTGTCAGAGAGTGTCAGAGAGTGATAGTGAGTGTCTGAGAGTGTCAGAGAGTGTCAGAAAGTGATAGAGAGTGATAGAGAGTGTCAGAGAGTGTCAGACAGTGTCAGAGAGTGATAGTGAGTGTCAGAGAGTGTCAGAGAGTGATTGAGAGTGTCAGAGAGTGATAGAGAGTGTCAGAGAGTGTCAGAGAGTGATAGAGAGTGTCAGAGAGTGTCAGACAGTGTCAGAGAGTGATAGTGAGTGTCTGAGAGTGTCTGAGAGTGTCAGAGAGTGATAGAGAGTGATAGAGAGTGTCAGAGAGTTTCAGAGAGTGTCAGAGAGTGTCAGAGAGTGTCTGAGAGTGTCAGAGAGTGTCAGAGAGTGATAGCGAGTGATAGAGAGTGTCAGAGAGTGTCAGAGAGTGTCAGAGAGGGATAGAGAGTGATAGAGAGTTTCAGAGAGTGTCAGAGAGTGATAGAGAGTGTCAGAGAGTGATAGAGAGTGTCAGAGAGTGATATAGAGTGTCAGAGAGTGTCAGAGAGTGATAGTGAGTGTCTGAGAGTGTCTGAGAGTGTCAGAGAGTGATAGAGAGTGATAGAGAGTGTCAGAGAGTTTCAGAGAGTGTCAGAGAGTGTCAGAGAGTGTCTGAGAGTGTCAGAGAGTGGCAGAGAGTGTCAGATAGGGATAGAGAGTGATAGAGAGTTTCAGAGAGTGTCTGAGAGTGTCAGAGAGTGATAGAGAGTGTCAGAGAGTGATAGAGAGTGTCAGAGAGTGATAGAGAGTGTCAGAGAGTGTCAGAGAGTGTCAGAGAGTGATAGTGAGTGTCTGAGAGTGTCAGAGAGTGTCAGAAAGTGATAGAGAGTGATAGAGAGTGTCAGAGAGTGTCAGACAGTGTCAGAGAGTGATAGTGAGTGTCAGAGAGTGTCAGAGAGTGATTGAGAGTGTCAGAGAGTGATAGAGAGTGTCAGAGAGTGTCAGAGAGTGATAGAGAGTGTCAGAGAGTGTCAGACAGTGTCAGAGAGTGATAGTGAGTGTCTGAGAGTGTCAGAGAGTGTCTGAGAGTGTCAGAGAGTGATAGACAGTGATAGAGAGTGTCAGAGAGTGTCAGACAGTGTCAGAGAGTGATAGAGAGTGTCAGAGAGTGTCAGACAGTGTCAGAGAGTGATAGTGAGTGTCTGAGAGTGTCTGAGAGTGTCAGAGAGTGATAGAGAGTGATAGAGAGTGTCAGAGAGTTTCAGAGAGTGTCAGAGAGTGTCAGAGAGTGTCTGAGAGTGTCAGAGAGTGTCAGAGAGTGATAGCGAGTGATAGAGAGTGTCAGAGAGTGTCAGAGAGTGTCAGAGAGGGATAGAGAGTGATAGAGAGTTTCAGAGAGTGTCTGAGAGTGTCAGAGAGTGATAGAGAGTGTCAGAGAGTGATAGAGAGTGTCAGAGTGTGTCAGAGAGTGATAGAGAGTGTCAGAGAGTGTCAGAGAGTGATAGCGAGTGATAGAGAGTGTCAGAGAGTGTCAGAGAGTGTCAGAGAGGGATAGAGAGTGATAGAGAGTTTCAGAGAGTGTCAGAGAGTGATAGAGAGTGTCAGAGAGTGATAGAGAGTGTCAGAGAGTGATAGAGAGTGTCAGAGAGTGTCAGAGAGTGATAGTGAGTGTCTGAGAGTGTCTGAGAGTGTCAGAGAGTGATAGAGAGTGATAGAGAGTGTCAGAGAGTTTCAGAGAGTGTCAGAGAGTGTCAGAGAGTGTCTGAGAGTGTCAGAGAGTGTCAGAGAGTGATAGCGAGTGATAGAGAGTGTCAGAGAGTGTCAGAGAGTGTCAGAGAGGGATAGAGAGTGATAGAGAGTTTCAGAGAGTGTCTGAGAGTGTCAGAGAGTGATAGAGAGTGTCAGAGAGTGATAGAGAGTTTCAGAGAGTGTCAGAGAGTGTCAGAGAGTGTCAGAGAGTGTCAGAGAGTGTCAGAGAGTGATAGCGAGTGATAGAGAGTGTCAGAGAGTGTCAGAGAGTGTCAGAGAGGGATAGAGAGTGATAGAGAGTTTCAGAGAGTGTCTGAGAGTGTCAGAGAGTGATAGAGAGTGTCAGGGAGTGATAGAGAGTGTCAGAGAGTGTCAGAGAGTGTCAGAGAGTGTCAGAGAGTGATAGTGAGTGTCTGAGAGTGTCAGAGAGTGTCAGAAAGTGATAGAGAGTGATAGAGAGTGTCAGAGAGTGTCAGACAGTGTCAGAGAGTGATAGTGAGTGTCAGAGAGTGTCAGAGAGTGATAGAGAGTGTCAGAGAGTGATAGAGAGTGTCAGAGAGTGATAGAGAGTGTCAGAGTGTGTCAGAGAGTGATAGAGAGTGTCAGAGACTGTCAGAGAGTGATAGCGAGTGATAGAGAGTGTCAGAGAGTGTCAGAGAGTGTCAGAGAGGGATAGAGAGTGATAGAGAGTTTCAGAGAGTGTCAGAGAGTGATAGAGAGTGTCAGAGAGTGATAGAGAGTGTCAGAGAGTGATAGAGAGTGTCAGAGAGTGTCAGAGAGTGATAGTGAGTGTCTGAGAGTGTCTGAGAGTGTCAGAGAGTGATAGAGAGTGTCAGAGAGTGATAGAGAGTGTCAGAGAGTGTCTGAGAGTGTCAGAGAGTGATAGAGAGTGATAGTGATTGTCAGAGAGTGTCAGACAGTGTCAGAGAGTGATAGAGAGTGTCAGAGAGTGTCAGACAGTGTCAGAGAGTGATAGTGAGTGTCTGAGAGTGTCAGATAGTGTCAGAGAGTGTCAGAGAGTGTCAGAGAGTGATAGCGAGTGATAGAGAGTGTCAGAGAGTGACAGAGAGTGTCTGAGATTGATAGAGAGTTTCAGAGAGTGTCAGATTATGTCTGAGAGTGTCAGAGACTGATAGAGAGTGATAGAGAGTGTCAGAGAGTTTCAGAGATTGTCAGAGAGTGTCAGAGAGTGTCTGAGAGTGTCAGAGAGGGATAGAGAGTGTTAGAGAGTTTCAGAGAGTGTCAGAGAGTGTCTGAGCGTGTCAGAGAGTGATAGAGAGTGTCAGAGAGTGATAGAGAGTGTCAGAGAGTGACAGAGAGTGATAGTGAGTGTCTGAGAGTGTCAGAGAGTGTCAGAAAGTGATAGAGAGTGATAGAGAGTGTCAGAGAGTGATAGACAGTGATAGAGAGTGTCAGAGAGTGTCAGACAGTGTCAGAGAGTGATAGAGAGTGTCAGAGAGTGTCAGACAGTGTCAGAGAGTGATAGTGAGTGTCTGAGAGTGTCTGAGAGTGTCAGAGAGTGATAGCGAGTGATAGAGAGTGTCAGAGAGTGTCAGAGAGTGTCAGAGAGGGATAGAGAGTGATAGAGAGTTTCAGAGAGTGTCTGAGAGTGTCAGAGAGTGATAGAGAGTGTCAGAGAGTGATAGAGAGTGTCAGAGTGTGTCAGAGAGTGATAGAGAGTGTCAGAGAGTGTCAGAGAGTGATAGCGAGTGATAGAGAGTGTCAGAGAGTGTCAGAGAGTGTCAGAGAGGGATAGAGAGTGATAGAGAGTTTCAGAGAGTGTCAGAGAGTGATAGAGAGTGTCAGAGAGTGATAGAGAGTGTCAGAGAGTGTCAGAGAGTGATAGTGAGTGTCTGAGAGTGTCTGAGAGTGTCAGAGAGTGATAGAGAGTGATAGAGAGTGTCAGAGAGTTTCAGAGAGTGTCAGAGAGTGTCAGAGAGTGTCTGAGAGTGTCAGAGAGTGTCAGAGAGTGATAGCGAGTGATAGAGAGTGTCAGAGAGTGTCAGAGAGTGTCAGAGAGGGATAGAGAGTGATAGAGAGTTTCAGAGAGTGTCTGAGAGTGTCAGAGAGTGATAGAGAGTGTCAGAGAGTGATAGAGAGTGTCAGAGAGTGTCAGAGAGTGTCAGAGAGTGTCAGAGAGTGATAGTGAGTGTCTGAGAGTGTCAGAGAGTGTCAGAAAGTGATAGAGAGTGATAGAGAGTGTCAGAGAGTGTCAGACAGTGTCAGAGAGTGATAGTGAGTGTCAGAGAGTGTCAGAGAGTGATAGAGAGTGTCAGAGAGTGATAGAGAGTGTCAGAGAGTGATAGAGAGTGTCAGAGTGTGTCAGAGAGTGATAGAGAGTGTCAGAGACTGTCAGATAGTGATAGCGAGTGATAGAGAGTGTCAGAGAGTGTCAGAGAGTGTCAGAGAGGGATAGAGAGTGATAGAGAGTTTCAGAGAGTGTCAGAGAGTGATAGAGAGTGTCAGAGAGTGATAGAGAGTGTCAGAGAGTGATAGAGAGTGTCAGAGAGTGTCAGAGAGTGATAGTGAGTGTCTGAGAGTGTCTGAGAGTGTCAGAGAGTGATAGAGAGTGTCAGAGAGTGTCAGACAGTGTCAGAGAGTGATAGATAGTGTCAGAGAGTGTCAGACAGTGTCAGAGAGTGATAGTGAGTGTCTGAGAGTGTCAGAGAGTGATAGAAAGTGATAGAGAGTGTCAGAGAGTGTCAGACAGTGTCAGAGAGTGATAGAGAGTGTCAGAGAGTGTCAGACAGTGTCAGAGAGTGATAGTGAGTGTCTGAGAGTGTCAGAGATTGTCAGAGAGTGTCTGAGAGTGATAGAGAGTTTCAGAGATTGTCAGATTATGTCTGAGTGTGTCAGAGACTGATAGAGAGTGATAGAGAGTGTCAGAGAGTTTCAGAGAGTGTCAGAGAGTGTCAGAGAGTGTCTGAGAGTTTCAGAGAGTGATAGCGAGTGATAGAGAGTGTCAGAGAGTGTCAGAGAGTGATAGAGAGTGATAGAGAGTGTCAGAGTGTCAGTGTTAGAGAGTGATAGTGAGTGTCTGAGAGTGTCAGAGAGTGTCTGAGAGTGTCAGAGAGTGATAGAGAGTGTCAGAGAGTGTCAGAGAGTGACAGAGAGTGTCAGAGAGTGTCAGACAGTGTCAGAGAGTGATAGTGAGTGTCTGAGAGTGTCAGAGAGTGTCTGAGAGTGTCAGAGAGTGATAGACAGTGATAGAGAGTGTCAGAGAGTGTCAGACAGTGTCTGAGAGTGATAGAGAGTGTCAGAGAGTGTCAGACAGTGTCAGAGAGTGATAGTGAGTGTCTGAGTGTGTCAGAGAGTGATAGACAGTGATAGAGAGTGTCAGAGAGTGTCAGACAGTGTCAGAGAGTGATAGAGAGTGTCAGAGAGTGTCAGACAGTGTCAGAGAGTGATAGTGAGAGTCTGAGAGTGTCAGAGATTGTCAGAGAGTGTCTGAGAGTGATAGAGAGTTTCAGAGATTGTCAGATTATGTCTGAGTGTGTCAGAGACTGATAGAGAGTGATAGAGAGTGTCAGAGAGTTTCAGAGAGTGTCAGAGAGTGTCTGAGAGTTTCAGAGAGTGATAGCGAGTGATAGAGAGTGTCAGAGAGTGTCAGAGAGTGATAGAGAGTGATAGAGAGTGTCAGAGTGTCAGACAGTGTCAGAGAGTGATAGTGAGTGTCTGAGAGTGTCAGAGAGTGTCTGAGAGTGTCAGAGAGTGATAGAGAGTGATAGAGAGTGTCAGAGAGTGTCAGAGAGTGATAGAGAGTGTCAGAGAGTGTCAGAGAGTGTCAGAGAGTGATAGTCAGTGTCTGAGAGTGTCAGAGAGTGTCAGAGAGTGATAGAGATTGATAGAGAGTGTCAGAGAGTGTCAGAGAGTGATCGAGAGTGATAGAGAGTGTCAGAGAGTGTCAGAGAGTGATAGAGAGTGTCAGAGAGTGTCAGACAGTGTCAGAGAGTGATAGTGAGTGTCTGAGAGTGTCTGAGAGTGTCAGAGAGTGATAGAGAGTGATAGAGAGTGTCAGAGACTTTCAGAGAGTGTCAGAGAGTTTCAGAGAGTGTCAGAGAGTGTCAGAGAGTGTCTGAGAGTGTCAGAGAGTGTCAGAGAGTGATAGCGAGTGATAGAGAGTGTCAGAGAGTGTCAGAGAGTGTCAGAGAGGGATAGAGAGTGATAGAGAGTTTCAGAGAGTGTCTGAGAGTGTCAGAGATTGATAGAGAGTGTCAGAGAGTGATAGAGAGTGATAGCGAGTGATAGAGAGTGTCAGAGAGTGTCAGAGAGTGTCAGAGAGGGATAGAGAGTGATAGAGAGTTTCAGAGAGTGTCTGAGAGTGTCAGAGAGTGATAGAGAGTGTCAGAGAGTGATAGAGAGTGTCAGAGAGTGTCAGAGAGTGTCAGAGAGTGTCAGAGAGTGATAGTGAGTGTCAGAGAGTGATAGAGAGTGTCAGAGAGTGTCAGACAGTGTCAGAGAGTGATAGTGAGTGTCTGAGAGTGTCTGAGAGTGTCAGAGAGTGATAGAGAGTGATAGAGAGTGTCAGAGAGTTTCAGAGAGTGTCAGAGAGTTTCAGAGAGTGTCAGAGAGTGTCAGAGAGTGTCTGAGAGTGTCAGAGAGTGTCAGAGAGTGATAGCGAGTGATAGAGAGTGTCAGAGAGTGTCAGAGAGTGTCAGAGAGGGATAGAGAGTGATAGAGAGTTTCAGAGAGTGTCTGAGAGTGTCAGAGATTGATAGAGAGTGTCAGAGAGTGATAGAGAGTGATAGCGAGTGATAGAGAGTGTCAGAGAGTGTCAGAGAGTGTCAGAGAGGGATAGAGAGTGATAGAGAGTTTCAGAGAGTGTCTGAGAGTGTCAGAGAGTGATAGAGAGTGTCAGAGAGTGATAGAGAGTGTCAGAGAGTGATAGAGAGTGTCAGAGAGTGTCAGAGAGTGTCAGAGAGTGTCAGAGAGTGATAGTGAGTGTCTGAGAGTGTCAGAGAGTGTCAGAAAGTGATAGAGAGTGATAGAGAGTGTCAGAGAGTGTCAGACAGTGTCAGAGAGTGATAGTGAGTGTCAGAGAGTGTCAGAGAGTGATAGAGAGTGTCAGAGAGTGATAGAGAGTGTCAGAGAGTGATAGAGAGTGTCAGAGTGTGTCAGAGAGTGATAGAGAGTGTCAGAGACTGTCAGAGAGTGATAGCGAGTGATAGAAAGTGTCAGAGAGTGTCAGAGAGTGTCAGAGAGGGATAGAGAGTGATAGAGAGTTTCAGAGAGTGTCAGAGAGTGATAGAGAGTGTCAGAGAGTGATAGAGAGTGTCAGAGAGTGTCAGAGAGTGATAGTGAGTGTCTGAGAGTGTCTGAGAGTGTCAGAGAGTGATAGAGAGTGTCAGAGAGTGATAGAGAGTGTCAGAGAGTGTCTGAGAGTGTCAGAGAGTGATAGAGAGTGATAGTGATTGTCAGAGAGTGTCAGACAGTGTCAGAGAGTGATAGAGAGTGTCAGAGAGTGTCAGACAGTGTCAGAGAGTGATAGTGAGTGTCTGAGAGTGTCAGATAGTGTCAGAGAGTGTCAGAGAGTGATAGCGAGTGATAGAGAGTGTCAGAGAGTGACAGAGAGTGTCTGAGATTGATAGAGAGTTTCAGAGAGTGTCAGATTATGTCTGAGAGTGTCAGAGACTGATAGAGAGTGATAGAGAGTGTCAGAGAGTTTCAGAGATTGTCAGAGAGTGTCAGAGAGTGTCTGAGAGTGTCAGAGAGGGATAGAGAGTGTTAGAGAGTTTCAGAGAGTGTCAGAGAGTGTCTGAGCGTGTCAGAGAGTGATAGAGAAAGTCAGAGAGTGATAGAGAGTGTCAGAGAGTGTCAGAGAGTGATAGTGAGTGTCTGAGAGTGTCAGAGAGTGTCAGAAAGTGATAGAGAGTGATAGAGAGTGTCAGAGAGTGATAGACAGTGATAGAGAGTGTCAGAGAGTGTCAGACAGTGTCAGAGAGTGATAGAGAGTGTCAGAGAGTGTCAGACAGTGTCAGAGAGTGATAGTGAGTGTCTGAGAGTGTCTGAGAGTGTCAGAGAGTGATAGAGAGTGATAGAGAGTGTCAGAGAGTTTCAGAGAGTGTCAGAGAGTGTCAGAGAGTGTCTGAGAGTGTCAGAGAGTGTCAGAGAGTGATAGCGAGTGATAGAGAGTGTCAGAGAGTGTCAGAGTGTCAGAGAGGGATAGAGAGTGATAGAGAGTTTCAGAGAGTGTCTGAGAGTGTCAGAGAGTGATAGAGAGTGTCAGAGAGTGATAGAGAGTGTCAGAGTGTGTCAGAGAGTGATAGAGAGTGTCAGAGAGTGTCAGAGAGTGATAGCGAGTGATAGAGAGTGTCAGAGAGTGTCAGAGAGTGTCAGAGAGGGATAGAGAGTGATAGAGAGTTTCAGAGAGTGTCAGAGAGTGATAGAGAGTGTCAGAGAGTGATAGAGAGTGTCAGAGAGTGATAGAGAGTGTCAGAGAGTGTCAGAGAGTGATAGTGAGTGTCTGAGAGTGTCTGAGAGTGTCAGAGAGTGATAGAGAGTGATAGAGAGTGTCAGAGAGTTTCAGAGAGTGTCAGAGAGTGTCAGAGAGTGTCTGAGAGTGTCAGAGAGTGTCAGAGAGTGATAGCGAGTGATAGAGAGTGTCAGAGAGTGTCAGAGAGTGTCAGAGAGTGTCAGAGAGGGATAGAGAGTGATAGAGAGTTTCAGAGAGTGTCTGAGAGTGTCAGAGAGTGATAGAGAGTGTCAGAGAGTGATAGAGAGTGTCAGAGAGTGTCAGAGAGTGTCAGAGAGTGTCAGAGAGTGATAGTGAGTGTCTGAGAGTGTCAGAGAGTGTCAGAAAGTGATAGAGAGTGATAGAGAGTGTCAGAGAGTGTCAGACAGTGTCAGAGAGTGATAGTGAGTGTCAGAGAGTGTCAGAGAGTGATAGAGAGTGTCAGAGAGTGATAGAGAGTGTCAGAGAGTGATAGAGAGTGTCAGAGAGTGATAGAGAGTGTCAGAGTGTGTCAGAGAGTGATAGAGAGTGTCAGAGACTGTCAGAGAGTGATAGCGAGTGATAGAGAGTGTCAGAGAGTGTCAGAGTGTGTCAGAGAGGGATAGAGAGTGATAGAGAGTTTCAGAGAGTGTCAGAGAGTGATAGAGAGTGTCAGAGAGTGATAGAGAGTGTCAGAGAGTGATAGAGAGTGTCAGAGAGTGTCAGAGAGTGATAGTGAGTGTCTGAGAGTGTCTGAGAGTGTCAGAGAGTGATAGAGAGTGTCAGAGAGTGTCAGACAGTGTCAGAGAGTGATAGATAGTGTCAGAGAGTGTCAGACAGTGTCAGAGAGTGATAGAGAGTGTCAGAGAGTGTCAGAGAGTGATAGAGAGTGTCAGAGAGTGTCAGACAGTGTCAGAGAGTGATAGATAGTGTCAGAGAGTGTCAGACAGTGTCAGAGAGTGATAGTGAGTGTCTGAGATTGTCAGAGAGTGATAGAAAGTGATAGAGAGTGTCAGAGAGTGTCAGACAGTGTCAGAGAGTGATAGAGAGTGTCAGAGAGTGTCAGACAGTGTCAGAGAGTGATAGTGAGTGTCTGAGAGTGTCAGAGATTGTCAGAGAGTGTCTGAGAGTGATAGAGAGTTTCAGAGATTGTCAGATTATGTCTGAGTGTGTCAGAGACTGATAGAGAGTGATAGAGAGTGTCAGAGAGTTTCAGAGAGTGTCAGAGAGTGTCAGAGAGTGTCTGAGAGTTTCAGAGAGTGATAGCGAGTGATAGAGAGTGTCAGAGAGTGTCAGAGAGTGATAGAGAGTGATAGAGAGTGTCAGAGTGTCAGACAGTGTTAGAGAGTGATAGTGAGTGTCTGAGAGTGTCAGAGAGTGTCTGAGAGTGTCAGAGAGTGATAGAGAGTGTCAGAGAGTGTCAGAGAGTGATAGAGAGTGTCAGAGAGTGTCAGACAGTGTCAGAGAGTGATAGTGAGTGTCTGAGAGTGTCAGAGAGTGTCTGAGAGTGTCAGAGAGTGATAGACAGTGATAGAGAGTGTCAGAGAGTGTCAGACAGTGTCTGAGAGTGATAGAGAGTGTCAGAGAGTGTCAGACAGTGTCAGAGAGTGATAGAGAGTGTCAGAGAGTGTCAGAGAGTGATAGAGAGTGTCAGAGAGTGTCAGACAGTGTCAGAGAGTGATAGTGAGTGTCTGAGAGTGTCAGAGAGTGTCTGAGAGTGTCAGAGAGTGATAGACAGTGATAGAGAGTGTCAGAGAGTGTCAGACAGTGTCTGAGAGTGATAGAGAGTGTCAGAGAGTGTCAGACAGTGTCAGAGAGTGATAGTGAGTGTCTGAGAGTGTCAGAGAGTGATAGACAGTGATAGAGAGTGTCAGAGAGTGTCAGACAGTGTCAGAGAGTGATAGAGAGTGTCAGAGAGTGTCAGACAGTGTCAGAGAGTGATAGTGAGTGTCTGAGAGTGTCAGAGATTGACAGAGAGTGTCTGAGAGTGATAGAGAGTTTCAGAGATTGTCAGATTATGTCTGAGTGTGTCAGAGACTGATAGAGAGTGATAGAGAGTGTCAGAGAGTTTCAGAGAGTGTCAGAGAGTGTCAGAGAGTGTCTGAGAGTTTCAGAGAGTGATAGCGAGTGATAGAGAGTGTCAGAGAGTGTCAGAGAGTGATAGAGAGTGATAGAGAGTGTCAGAGTGTCAGACAGTGTCAGAGAGTGATAGTGAGTGTCTGAGAGTGTCAGAGAGTGTCTGAGAGTGTCAGAGAGTGATAGAGAGTGATAGAGAGTGTCAGAGAGTGTCAGAGAGTGATAGAGAGTGTCAGAGAGTGTCAGAGAGTGTCAGAGAGTGATAGTCAGTGTCTGAGAGTGTCAGAGAGTGTCAGAGAGTGATAGAGATTGATAGAGAGTGTCAGAGAGTGTCAGAGAGTGATCGAGAGTGATAGAGAGTGTCAGAGAGTGTCAGAGAGTGATAGAGAGTGTCAGAGAGTGTCAGACAGTGTCAGAGAGTGATAGTGAGTGTCTGAGAGTGTCAGAGAGTGTCAGAGAGTGATAGAGAGTGATAGAGAGTGTCAGACAGTGTCAGAGAGTGTCAGACAGTGTCAGAGAGTGTCAGTGAGTGTCAGTGAGTGTCTGAGAGTGTCAGACAGTGTCAGAGAGTGATAGTGAGTGTCTGAGAGTGTCAGACAGTGTCAGAGAGTGATAGTGAGTGTCTGAGAGTGTCAGAGAGTGTCAGAGAGTGATAGAGAGTGATAGAGAGTGTCAGAGAGTGTCTGAGAGTGTCAGAGATTGATAGAGAGTGTCAGAGTGTGTCAGAGAGTGATAGAGAGTGTCAGAGACTGTCAGAGAGTGATAGCGAGTGATAGAGAGTGTCAGAGAGTGTCAGAGTGTGTCAGAGAGGGATAGAGAGTGATAGAGAGTTTCAGAGAGTGTCAGAGAGTGATAGAGAGTGTCAGAGAGTGATAGAGAGTGTCAGAGAGTGATAGAGAGTGTCAGAGAGTGTCAGAGAGTGATAGTGAGTGTCTGAGAGTGTCTGAGAGTGTCAGAGAGTGATAGAGAGTGTCAGAGAGTGTCAGACAGTGTCAGAGAGTGATAGATAGTGTCAGAGAGTGTCAGACAGTGTCAGAGAGTGATAGAGAGTGTCAGAGAGTGTCAGAGAGTGATAGAGAGTGTCAGAGAGTGTCAGACAGTGTCAGAGAGTGATAGATAGTGTCAGAGAGTGTCAGACAGTGTCAGAGAGTGATAGTGAGTGTCTGAGATTGTCAGAGAGTGATAGAAAGTGATAGAGAGTGTCAGAGAGTGTCAGACAGTGTCAGAGAGTGATAGAGAGTGTCAGAGAGTGTCAGACAGTGTCAGAGAGTGATAGTGAGTGTCTGAGAGTGTCAGAGATTGTCAGAGAGTGTCTGAGAGTGATAGAGAGTTTCAGAGATTGTCAGATTATGTCTGAGTGTGTCAGAGACTGATAGAGAGTGATAGAGAGTGTCAGAGAGTTTCAGAGAGTGTCAGAGAGTGTCAGAGAGTGTCTGAGAGTTTCAGAGAGTGATAGCGAGTGATAGAGAGTGTCAGAGAGTGTCAGAGAGTGATAGAGAGTGATAGAGAGTGTCAGAGTGTCAGACAGTGTTAGAGAGTGATAGTGAGTGTCTGAGAGTGTCAGAGAGTGTCTGAGAGTGTCAGAGAGTGATAGAGAGTGTCAGAGAGTGTCAGAGAGTGATAGAGAGTGTCAGAGAGTGTCAGACAGTGTCAGAGAGTGATAGTGAGTGTCTGAGAGTGTCAGAGAGTGTCTGAGAGTGTCAGAGAGTGATAGACAGTGATAGAGAGTGTCAGAGAGTGTCAGACAGTGTCTGAGAGTGATAGAGAGTGTCAGAGAGTGTCAGACAGTGTCAGAGAGTGATAGAGAGTGTCAGAGAGTGTCAGAGAGTGATAGAGAGTGTCAGAGAGTGTCAGACAGTGTCAGAGAGTGATAGTGAGTGTCTGAGAGTGTCAGAGAGTGTCTGAGAGTGTCAGAGAGTGATAGACAGTGATAGAGAGTGTCAGAGAGTGTCAGACAGTGTCTGAGAGTGATAGAGAGTGTCAGAGAGTGTCAGACAGTGTCAGAGAGTGATAGTGAGTGTCTGAGAGTGTCAGAGAGTGATAGACAGTGATAGAGAGTGTCAGAGAGTGTCAGACAGTGTCAGAGAGTGATAGAGAGTGTCAGAGAGTGTCAGACAGTGTCAGAGAGTGATAGTGAGTGTCTGAGAGTGTCAGAGATTGACAGAGAGTGTCTGAGAGTGATAGAGAGTTTCAGAGATTGTCAGATTATGTCTGAGTGTGTCAGAGACTGATAGAGAGTGATAGAGAGTGTCAGAGAGTTTCAGAGAGTGTCAGAGAGTGTCAGAGAGTGTCTGAGAGTTTCAGAGAGTGATAGCGAGTGATAGAGAGTGTCAGAGAGTGTCAGAGAGTGATAGAGAGTGATAGAGAGTGTCAGAGTGTCAGACAGTGTCAGAGAGTGATAGTGAGTGTCTGAGAGTGTCAGAGAGTGTCTGAGAGTGTCAGAGAGTGATAGAGAGTGATAGAGAGTGTCAGAGAGTGTCAGAGAGTGATAGAGAGTGTCAGAGAGTGTCAGAGAGTGTCAGAGAGTGATAGTCAGTGTCTGAGAGTGTCAGAGAGTGTCAGAGAGTGATAGAGATTGATAGAGAGTGTCAGAGAGTGTCAGAGAGTGATCGAGAGTGATAGAGAGTGTCAGAGAGTGTCAGAGAGTGATAGAGAGTGTCAGAGAGTGTCAGACAGTGTCAGAGAGTGATAGTGAGTGTCTGAGAGTGTCAGAGAGTGTCAGAGAGTGATAGAGAGTGATAGAGAGTGTCAGACAGTGTCAGAGAGTGTCAGACAGTGTCAGAGAGTGTCAGTGAGTGTCAGTGAGTGTCTGAGAGTGTCAGACAGTGTCAGAGAGTGATAGTGAGTGTCTGAGAGTGTCAGACAGTGTCAGAGAGTGATAGTGAGTGTCTGAGAGTGTCAGAGAGTGTCAGAGAGTGATAGAGAGTGATAGAGAGTGTCAGAGAGTGTCTGAGAGTGTCAGAGATTGATAGAGAGTGTCAGAGAGTGATAGAGAGTGTCAGAGAGTGATAGAGAGTGTCAGTGAGTGTCTGAGAGTGTCAGAGAGTGATAGAGAGTGATAGAGAGTGTCAGAGAGTGTCAGACAGTGTCAGAGAGTATAGTGAGTGTCTGAGAGTGTCAGAGAGTGTCAGAGAGTGATAGCGAGTGTCAGAGAGTGTCAGACAGTGTCAGCGAGTGATAGAGAGTGATAGAGAGTTTCAGAGAGTGTCAGACAGTGTCAGAGAGTGATAGAGAGTGTCAGAGAGTGTCAGACAGTGTCAGAGAGTGTCAGAGAGTGATAGAGAGTGATAGAGAGTGTCAGAGAGTGTCAGACAGTGTCAGAGAGTGATAGTGAGTGTCTGAGAGTGTCAGAGAGTGATAGAGAGTGATAGAGAGTGATAGAGAGTGTCAGAGAGTGTCAGAGAGTGATAGAGAGTGTCAGAGAGTGATAGGGAGTGTCAGTGAGTGTCTGAGAGTGTCAGACAGTGTCAGAGAGTGATAGAGAGTGTCAGAGAGTGATAGAGAGTGTCAGTGAGTGTCTGAGAGTGTCAGAGAGTGATAGAGAGTGATAGAGAGTGTCAGAGAGTGTCAGACAGTGTCAGCGAGTGATAGAGAGTGTCAGAGAGTGATAGGGAGTGTCAGTGAGTGTCTGAGAGTGTCAGACAGTGTCAGAGAGTGATAGAGAGTGTCAGAGAGTGATAGAGAGTGTCAGTGAGTGTCTGAGAGTGTCAGAGAGTGATAGAGAGTGTCAGTGAGTGTCTGAGAGTGTCAGAGAGTGATAGAGAGTGATAGAGAGTGTCAGAGAGTGTCAGACAGTGTCAGCGAGTGATAGAGAGTGTCAGAGAGTGTCAGACAGTTTCAGAGAGTGATAGAGGGTGTCAGAGAGTGTCAGACAGTGTCAGCGAGTGATAGAGAGTGACAGAGAGTTTCAGAGAGTGTCAGACAGTGTCAGAGAGTGATAGTGAGTGTCTGAGAGTGTCAGAGAGTGTCAGAGAGTGATAGAGAGTGATAGAGAGTGATAGAGAGTGTCAGAGAGTGTCAGAGAGTGATAGAGAGTGTCAGAGAGTGTCAGACAGTGTCAGAGAGTGATAGTGAGTGTCTGAGAGTGTCAGAGAGTGATAGAGAGTGTCAGAGAGTGATAGAGAGTGTCAGTGAGTGTCTGAGAGTGTCAGAGAGTGATAGAGAGTGATAGAGAGTGTCAGAGAGGGTCAGACAGTTTCAGCGAGTGATAGAGAGTGTCAGAGAGTGTCAGACAGTTTCAGAGAGTGATAGAGGGTGTCAGAGAGTGTCAGACAGTGTCAGCGAGTGATAGAGAGTGACAGAGAGTTTCAGAGAGTGTCAGACAGTGTCAGAGAGTGATAGTGAGTGTCTGAGAGTGTCAGAGAGTGTCAGAGAGTGATAGAGAGTGATAGAGAGTGATAGAGAGTGTCAGAGAGTGTCAGAGAGTGATAGAGAGTGTCAGAGAGTGTCAGACAGTGTCAGAGAGTGATAGAGAGTGTCAGAGAGTGATAGAGAGTGTCAGTGAGTGTCTGAGAGTGTCAGAGAGTGATAGAGAGTGATAGAGAGTGTCAGAGAGTGTCAGACAGTGTCAGCGAGTGATAGAGAGTGTCAGAGAGTGTCAGACAGTTTCAGAGAGTGATAGAGGGTGTCAGAGAGTGTCAGACAGTGTCAGCGAGTGATAGAGAGTGACAGAGAGTTTCAGAGAGTGTCAGACAGTGTCAGAGAGTGATAGTGAGTGTCTGAGAGTGTCAGAGAGTGTCAGAGAGTGATAGAGAGTGATAGAGAGTGATAGAGAGTGTCAGAGAGTGTCAGAGAGTGATAGAGAGTGTCAGAGAGTGTCAGACAGTGTCAGAGAGTGATAGTGAGTGTCTGAGAGTGTCAGAGAGTGTCAGAGAGTGATAGAGAGTGTCAGAGAGTGTCAGACAGTGTCAGCGAGTGATAGAGAGTGATAGAGAGTTTCAGAGAGTGTCAGACAGTGTCAGAGAGTGATAGAGAGTGTCAGAGAGTGTCAGACAGTGTCAGAGAGTGATAGAGAGTGATAGAGAGTGTCAGAGAGTGTCAGAGAGTGATATAGAGTGTCAAATAGTGTCAGACAGTGTCAGAGAGTGATAGTGAGTGTCTGAGAGTGTCAGAGAGTGATAGAGAGTGATAGAGAGTGATAGAGAGTGTCAGAGAGTGTCAGAGAGTGATAGAGAGTGTCAGAGAGTGATAGAGAGTGTCAGTGAGTGTCTGAGAGTGTCAGACAGTGTCAGAGAGTGATAGAGAGTGTCAGAGAGTGATAGAGATTGTCAGTGAGTGTCTGAGAGTGTCAGAGAGTGATAGAGAGTGATAGAGAGTGTCAGAGAGTGTCAGACAGTGTCAGAGAGTGATAGAGGCTGTCAGAGAGTGTCAGACAGTGTCAGCGAGTGATAGAGAGTGATAGAGAGTTTCAGAGAGTGTCAGACAGTGTCAGAGAGTGATAGTGAGTGTCTGAGAGTGTCAGAGAGTGATAGAGAGTGATAGAGAGTGTCAGAGAGTGTCAGAGAGTGATAGAGAGTGTCAGAGAGTGTCAGACAGTGTCAGAGAGTGATAGAGGGTGTCAGAGAGTGTCAGACAGTGTCAGCGAGTGATAGAGAGTGATAGAGAGTTTCAGAGAGTGTCAGACAGTGTCAGAGAGTGATAGTGAGTGTCTGAGAGTGTCAGAGAGTGTCAGAGAGTGATAGAGAGTGATAGAGAGTGATAGAGAGTGTCAGAGAGTGTCAGAGAGTGATAGAGAGTGTCAGAGAGTGTCAGACAGTGTCAGAGAGTGATAGTGAGTGTCTGAGAGTGTCAGAGAGTGTCAGAGAGTGATAGAGAGTGTCAGAGAGTGTCAGACAGTGTCAGCGAGTGATAGAGAGTGATAGAGAGTTTCAGAGAGTGTCAGACAGTGTCAGAGAGTGATAGAGAGTGTCAGAGAGTCTCAGACGGTGTCAGAGAGTGTCAGAGAGTGATCGAGAGTGATAGAGAGTGTCAGAGAGTGTCAGAGAGTGATAGAGAGTGTCAGAGAGTGTCAGACAGTGTCAGAGAGTGATAGTGAGTGTCTGAGAGTGTCAGAGAGTGATAGAGAGTGATAGAGAGTGATAGAGAGTGTCAGAGAGTGTCAGAGAGTGATAGAGAGTGTCAGAGAGTGATAGAGAGTGTCAGTGAGTGTCTGAGAGTGTCAGACAGTGTCAGAGAGTGATAGTGAGTGTCTGAGAGTGTCAGAGAGTGATAGAGAGTGATAGAGAGTGATAGAGAGTGTCAGAGAGTGTCAGAGAGTGATAGAGAGTGTCAGAGAGTGATAGAGAGTGTCAGTGAGTGTCTGAGAGTGTCAGACAGTGTCAGAGAGTGATAGTGAGTGTCTGAGAGTGTCAGAGAGTGTCAGAGAGTGATAGAGAGTGATAGAGAGTGATAGAGAGTGACAGAGAGTGTCAGAGAGTGTCTGAGAGTGTCAGAGAGTGATAGAGAGTGTCAGTGAGTGTCTGAGAGTGTCAGAGAGTGATAGAGAGTGTCAGTGAGTGTCTGAGAGTGTCAGACAGTGTCAGAGAGTGATAGTGAGTGTCTGAGAGTGTCAGAGAGTGTCAGAGAGTGATAGAGAGTGATAGAGAGTGATAGAGAGTGATAGAGAGTGTCAGAGAGTGTCTGAGAGTGTCAGAGAGTGATAGAGAGTGTCAGTGAGTGTCTGAGAGTGTCAGAGAGTGATAGAGAGTGATAGAGAGTGTCAGAGAGTGTCAGACAGTGTCAGAGAGTGATAGAGAGTGTCAGAGAGTGTCAGACAGTGTCAGCGAGTGATAGAGAGTGATAGAGAGTTTCAGAGAGTGTCAGACAGTGCCAGAGAGTGATAGAGAGTGTCAGAGAGTGTCAGACAGTGTCAGAGAGTGTCAGAGAGTGATAGAGAGTGATAGAGAGTGTCAGAGAGTGTCAGAGAGTGATAGAGAGTGTCAGAGAGTGTCAGACAGTGTCAGAGAGTGATAGAGAGTGTCAGAGAGTGATGGAGAGTGTCAGTGAGTCTCTGAGAGTGTCAGAGAGTGATAGAGAGTGATAGAGAGTGTCAGAGAGTGTCAGACAGTGTCAGAGAGTGATAGAGAGTGTCAGAGAGTGTCAGACAGTGTCAGCGAGTGATAGAGAGTGATAGAGAGTTTCAGAGAGTGTCAGACAGTGTCAGAGAGTGATAGAGAGTGTCAGAGAGTGTCAGACTGTGTCAGAGAGTGTCAGAGAGTGATAGAGAGTGATAGAGAGTGTCAGAGAGTGTCAGAGAGTGATAGAGAATGTCAGAGAGTGTCAGACAGTGTCAGAGAGTGATAGTGAGTGTCTGAGAGTGTCAGAGAGTGATAGAGAGTGATAGAGAGTGATAGAGAGTGATAGAGAGTGTCAGAGAGTGTCAGAGAGTGATAGAGAGTGTCAGAGAGTGATAGAGAGTGTCAGTGAGTGTCTGAGAGTGTCAGACAGTGTCAGAGAGTGATAGTGAGTGTCTGAGAGTGTCAGAGAGTGTCAGAGAGTGATAGAGAGTGTCAGAGAGTGTCTGAGAGTGTCAGAGAGTGATAGAGAGTGTCAGAGAGTGATAGAGAGTGTCAGTGAGTGTCTGAGAGTGTCAGAGAGTGATAGAGAGTGATAGAGAGTGTCAGAGAGTGTCAGACAGTGTCAGAGAGTGATAGAGAGTGTCAGAGAGTGTCAGACAGTGTCAGCGAGTGATAGAGAGTGATAGAGAGTTTCAGAGAGTGTCAGAGAGTGTCAGAGAGTGATAGAGTGTGATAGAGAGTTTCAGAGAGTGTCAGAGAGTGTCAGAGAGTGTCAGAGAGTGATAGCGAGTGATAGAGAGTGTCAGAGTGTGTCAGAGAGAGTCAGAGAGTGATAGAGAGTGATAGAGAGTGTCAGAGAGTGTCAGACAGTGTCAGAGAGTGTCAGAGAGTGTCAGAGAGTGATAGCGAGTGACAGAGAGTGCCAGAGAGTGTCAGAGAGTGTCAGAGAGTGATAGAGAGTTTCAGAGAGTGTCAGAGAGTGTCTGAGAGTGTCAGAGAGTGATAGAGAGTGATAGAGAGTTTCAGAGAGTATCAGAGAGTGTCTGAGAGTGTCAGAGAGTGTCAGAGAGTGATAGAGAGTGATAGAGAGTTTCTGAGAGTGTCAGAGAGTGTCAGAGAGTGTCAGACAGTGGCAGAGAGTGTCAGAGAGTGTCAGAGAGTGATAGCGAGTGATAGAGAGTGTCTGAGAGTGTCAGACAGTGTCAGAGAGTGATAGAGAGTGATAGAGAGTTTCAGAGAGTGTCAGAGAGCGTCTGAGAGTGTCAGAGAGTGATAGAGAGTGATAGAGAGTTTCAGAGAGTGTCAGAGAGTGTCTGAGAGTGTCAGAGAGTGATAGAGAGTTTCAGAGAGTGTCAGAGAGTGTCAGACAGTGTCAGAGAGTGATTGAGAGTGTCAGAGAGTGTCAAAGAGTGAAAGCGAGTGATAGAGAGTGTCAGAGAGTGATAGAGAGTTTCAGAGAGTGTCAGAGAGTGTCAGAGAGTGATAGAGAGTGATAGAGAGTGTCAGAGAGTGATAGAGAGTGATAGAGAGTTTCAGAGAGTGTCAGAGAGTGTCTGAGAGTGTCAGAGAGTGATAGAGAGTGATAGAGAGTGTCAGAGAGTGTCAGAAAGTGTCAGAGAGTGATAGAGAGTGTCAGAGAGTGTCAGAGAGTGTCAGACAGTGTCAGAGAGTGATAGTGAGTGTCTGAGAGTGTCTGAGAGTGTCAGAGACTGATAGAGAGTGATAGAGAGTGTCAGAGAGTTTCAGAGAGTGTCAGAGAGTGTCAGAGAGTGTCTGAGAGTGTCAGAGAGTGATAGCGAGTGATAGAGAGTGTCAGAGAGTGTCAGAGAGTGTCAGAGAGGGATAGAGAGTGATAGAGAGTTTCAGATAGTGTCAGAGAGTGATAGAGAGTGTCAGAGAGTGATAGAGAGTGTCAGAGAGTGATAGAGAGTGTCAGAGAGTGTCAGAGAGTGATAGTGAGTGTCTGAGAGTGTCTGAGAGTGTCAGAGAGTGATAGAGAGTGATAGAGAGTGTCAGAGAGTTTCAGAGAGTCTCAGAGAGTGTCAGAGAGTGTCTGAGAGTGTCAGAAAGTGTCAGAGAGTGATAGCGAGTGATAGAGAGTGTCAGAGAGTGTCAGAGAGTGTCAGAGAGGGATAGAGAGTGATAGAGAGTTTCAGAGAGTGTCAGAGAGTGTCTGAGAGTGTCAGAGAGTGATAGAGAGTGTCAGAGAGTGATAGAGAGTGTCAGAGAGTGTCAGAGAGTGATAGAGAGTGTCAGAGAGTGTCAGAGAGTGATAGAGAGTGATAGAGAGTTTCAGAGAGTGTCAGAGAGTGTCTGAGAGTGTCAGAGAGTGATAGAGAGTTTCAGAGAGTGTCAGAGAGTGTCTGAGAGTGTCAGAGAGTGATAGAGAGTGATAGAGAGTTTCAGAGAGTGTCAGAGAGCGTCTGAGAGTGTCAGAGAGTGATAGAGAGTGATAGAGAGTTTCAGAGAGTGTCAGAGAGTGTCAGAGAGTGATAGAGAGTGATAGAGAGTGTCAGAGAGTGATAGAGAGTGATAGAGAGTTTCAGAGAGTGTCAGAGAGTGTCTCAGAGTGTCAGAGTGTGATAGAGAGTGATAGAGAGTGTCAGAGAGTGTCAGAAAGTGTCAGAGAGTGATAGAGAGTGTCAGAGAGTGTCAGACAGTGTCAGAGAGTGATAGTGAGTGTCTGAGAGTGTCTGAGAGTGTCAGAGACTGATAGAGAGTGATAGAGAGTGTCTGAGAGTTTCAGAGAGTGTCAGAGAGTGTCAGAGAGTGTCTGAGAGTGTCAGAGAGTGATAGCGAGTAATAGAGAGTGTCAGAGAGTGTCAGAGAGTGTCAGAGAGGGATAGAGAGTGATAGAGAGTTTCAGAGAGTGTCAGAGAGTGATAGAGAGTGTCAGAGAGTGATAGAGAGTGTCAGAGAGTGTCAAAGAGTGATAGTGAGTGTCTGAGAGTGTCAGAGAGTGATAGAGAGTGATAGAGAGTGTCAGAGAGTTTCAGAGAGTGTCAGAGAGTTTCAGAGAGTGTCTGAGAGTGTCAGAGAGTGATAGCGAGTGATAGAGAGTGTCAGAGAGTGTCAGAGAGTGTCAGAGAGGGATAGAGAGTGATAGAGAGTTTCAGAGAGTGTCAGAGAGTGTCTGAGAGTGTCAGAGAGTGATAGAGAGTGTCAGAGAGTGATAGAGAGTGTCAGAGAGTGTCAGAGAGTGATAGAGAGTGTCAGAGAGTGTCAGAGAGTGATAGTGAGTGTCTGAGAGTGTCAGAGAGTGTCAGAAAGTGATAGAGAGTGATAGAGAGTGTCAGAGAGTGTCAGAGAGTGTCAGACAGTGTCAGAGAGTGATAGTTAGTGTCTGAGAGTGTCAGAGAGTGATAGAGAGTGATAGTGATTGTCAGAGAGTGTCAGACAGTGTCAGAGAGTGATAGAGAGTGTCAGAGAGTGTCAGAGAGTGTCAGAGAGTGATAGTGAGTGTCTGAGAGTGTCAGAGAGTGTCAGAGAGTGTCAGAGAGGGATAGAGAGTGATAGAGAGTTTCAGAGAGTGTCAGAGAGTGATAGAGAGTGTCAGAGAGTGATAGAGAGTGTCAGAGTGTGTCAAAGAGTGATAGTGAGTGTCTGAGAGTGTCAGAGAGTGATAGAGAGTGATAGAGAGTGTCAGAGAGTTTCAGAGAGTGTCAGAGAGTTTCAGAGAGTGTCTGAGAGTGTCAGAGAGTGATAGCGAGTGATAGAGAGTGTCAGAGAGTGTCAGAGAGTGTCAGAGAGGGATAGAGAGTGATAGAGAGTTTCAGAGAGTGTCAGAGAGTGTCTGAGAGTGTCAGAGAGTGATAGAGAGTGTCAGAGAGTGATAGAGAGTGTCAGAGAGTGTCAGAGAGTGATAGAGAGTGTCAGAGAGTGTCAGAGAGTGATAGTGAGTGTCTCAGAGTGTCAGAGAGTGTCAGAAAGTGATAGAGAGTGATAGAGAGTGTCAGAGAGTGTCAGAGAGTGTCAGACAGTGTCAGAGAGTGTTAGTTAGTGTCTGAGAGTGTCAGAGAGTGATAGAGAGTGATAGTGATTGTCAGAGAGTGTCAGACAGTGTCAGAGAGTGATAGAGAGTGTCAGAGAGTGTCAGAGAGTGTCAGAGAGTGATAGTGAGTGTCTGAGAGTGTCAGATAGTGTCAGAGAGTGTCAGAGAGTGATAGCGAGTGATAGAGAGTGTCAGAGAGTGTCAGAGAGTGTCAGAGAGTGATAGAGAGTGATAGAGAGTTTCAGAGAGTGTCTGAGAGTGTCAGAGAGTGATAGAGAGTGATAGAGAGTCATTGAGAGTTTCTGAGAGTGTCAGAGAGTGTCTGAGAGTGTCAGAGAGTGATAGCGAGTGATAGAGAATGTCAGAGAGTGTCAGAGAGTGTCAGAGAGTGATAGAGAGTGATAGAGAGTTTCAGAGAGTGTCAGAGAGTGTCTGAGAGTGTCAGAGAGTGATAGAGAGTGATAGAGAGTTTCAGAGAGTGTCAGAGAATGTCAGAGAGTGATAGCGAGTGATAGAGAGTGTCAGAGAGTGTCAGAGAGTGATAGAGAGTGATAGAGAGTTTCAGAGAGTGTCAGAGAGTGTCAGAGAGTGTCAGAGAGTGATAGAGAGTGATAGAGAGTTTCAGAGTGTGTCAGAGAGTGTCTGAGAGTGTCAGAGAGTGATCGCGAGTGATAGAGAGTGTCAGAGAGTGTCAGAGACTGATAGAGAGTGATAGAGAGTTTCAGAGAGTGTCAGAGAGTGTCTGAGAGTGTCAGAGATTGATAGAGAGTTTCAGAGAGTGTCAGAGAGTGTCAGAGAGTGTCAGAGAGTGATAGCGAGTGATAGAGAGTGTCAGAGAGTGTCAGAGAGTGTCAGAGAGTGATAGAGAGTTTCAGAGAGTGTCTGAGAGTGTCAGAGAGTGATAGAGAGTGATAGAGAGTCATTGAGAGTTTCAGAGAGTGTCTGAGAGTGTCAGAGAGTGATAGCGAGTGATAGAGAATGTCAGAGAGTGTCAGAGAGTGTCAGAGAGTGATAGAGAGTGATAGAGAGTTTCAGAGAGTGTCAGAGAGTGTCTGAGAGTGTCAGAGAGTGATAGAGAGTGATAGAGAGTTTCAGAGAGTGTCAGAGAGTGTCAGAGAGTGATAGCGAGTGATAGAGAGTTTCAGAGAGTGTCAGAGAGTGATAGAGAGTGATAGAGAGTTTCAGAGAGTGTCAGAGAGTGTCTGAGAGTGTCAGAGAGTGATAGAGAGTGATAGAGAGTTTCAGAGAGTGTCAGAGAGTGTCTGAGAGTGTCAGAGAGTGATCGCGAGTGATAGAGAGTGTCAGAGAGTGTCAGAGAGTGTCAGAGAGTGATAGAGAGTGATAGAGAGTTTCAGAGAGTGTCAGAGAGTGATAGAGAGTTTCAGAGAGTGTCAGAGAGTGTCAGACAGTGTCAGAGAGTGATAGAGAGTGTCAGAGAGTGTCAGAGAGTGATATCGAGTGATAGAGAGTGTCAGAGAGTGTCAGAGAGTGTCTGAGATTGTCAGAGAGTGATAGACAGTGTCAGAGAGCGATAGAGAGTGTCAGAGAGTGTCTGAGAGTGATATAGAGTGTCAGAGAGTGTCAGAGAGTGATAGTGAGTGTCTGAGAGTGTCAGAGAGTGTCAGAAAGTGATAGAGAGTGTCTGAGAGTGTCAGACAGTGTCAGAGAGTGATAGAGAGTGTCAGAGAGTGTCAGAGAGTGATAGCGTGTGATAGAGAGTGTCAGAGAGTGATAGAGAGTGATAGACAGTTTCAGAGAGTGTCAGAGAGTGTCAGAGAGTGATAGAGAGTGATAGAGAGTGTCAGAGAGTGATAGAGAGTGATAGAGAGTTTCAGAGAGTGTCAGAGAGTGTCTGAGAGTGTCAGAGAGTGATAGTGAGTGATAGAGAGTGTCAGAGAGTGTCAGAGAGTGTCAGAGAGTGATAGAGAGTGATAGAGAGTTTCAGAGAGTGTCAGAGAGTGTCTGAGAGTGTCAGAGATTGATAGAGAGTGATAGAGAATTTCAGAGAGTGTCAGAGAGTGTCTGAGAGTGTCAGAGAGTGATAGAGAGTGATAGAGAGTGTCAGAGAGTGTCAGACAGTGTCAGAGAGTGATAGAGAGTGTCAGAGAGTGTCAGACAGTGTCAGAGAGTGATAGTGAGTGTCTGAGAGTGTCTGAGAGTTTCAGAGACTGATAGAGAGTGATAGAGAGTGTCAGAGAGTTTCAGAGAGTGTCAGAGAGTGTCTGAGAGTGTCAGAGAGTGATAGCGAGTGATAGAGAGTGTCAGAGAGTGTCAGAGAGTGTCAGAGAGGGATAGAGAGTGATAGAGAGTTTCAGAGAGTGTCAGAGAGTGTCTGAGAGTGTCAGAGAGTGATAGAGAGTGTCAGAGAGTGTCAGACAGTGTCAGAGAGTGATAGAGAGTGTCAGAGAGTGTCAGACAGTGTCAGAGAGTGATAGTGAGTGTCTGAGAGTGTCTGAGAGTTTCAGAGACTGATAGAGAGTGATAGAGAGTGTCAGAGAGTTTCAGAGAGTGTCAGAGAGTGTCTGAGAGTGTCAGAGAGTGATAGCGAGTGATAGAGAGTGTCAGAGAGTGTCAGAGAGTGTCAGAGAGGGATAGAGAGTGATAGAGAGTTTCAGAGAGTGTCAGAGAGTGTCTGAGAGTGTCAGAGAGTGATAGAGAGTGTCAGAGAGTGATAGAGAGTGTCAGAGAGTGTCAGAGAGTGATAGTGAGAGTCTGAGAGTGTCAGAGAGTGATAGAGAGTGATAGAGAGTGTCAGAGAGTTTCAGAGAGTGTCAGAGAGTGTCAGAGAGTGTCTGAGAGTGTCAGAGAGTGATAGCGAGTGATAGAGAGTGTCAGAGAGTGTCAGAGAGGGATAGAGAGTGATAGAGTGTGTCAGAGAGTGTCAGAGAGTGTCTGAGAGTGTCAGCGAGTGATAGACAGTGTCAGAGAGTGTCAGAGAGTGTCAGAGAGTGTCAGAGAGTGTCAGAGAGTGATAGTGAGTGTCTGAGAGTGTCAGAGAGTGTCAGAAAGTGATATAGAGTGATAGAGAGTGTCAGAGAGTGTCAGACAGTGTCAGAGAGTGATAGACAGTGTCAGAGAGTGATAGAGAGTGTCAGAGAGTGTCAGAGAGTGATAGAGAGTGTCAGAGAGTGATAGTGAGTGTCTGAGAGTGTCAGAGAGTGTCAGAAAGTGATAGAGAGTGTCTGAGAGTGTCAGAGAGTGATAGAGAGTGTCAGAGAGTGATAGAGAGTGTCAGAGAGTGATAGAGAGTGTCAGTGAGTGTCAGAGAGTGATAGAGAGTGATAGAGAGTGTCAGAGAGTGTCAGAGAGTGTCAGAGAGTGATAGAGTGTGATAGAGAGTTTCAGAGAGTGTCAGAGAGTGTCAGAGAGTGTCAGAGAGTGTCAGAGAGTGATAGCGAGTGTAGGAGAGTGATAGAGAGTGTCAGAGAGTGTCAGACAGTGTCAGAGAGTGTCAGAGAGTGTCAGAGAGTGATAGCGAGTGATAGAGAGTGTCAGAGAGTTTCAGAGAGTGTCAGAGAGTGATAGAGAGTGATAGAGAGTGTCTGAGAGTGTCAGAGAGTGATAGAGAGTGTCAGAGAGTGATAGAGAGTGTCAGAGAGTGTCAGAGAGAGTCTGAGAGTGTCAGAGAGTGATAGAGAGTGATGGAGATTGTCAGAGAGTGATAGAGAGTGTCAGTGAGTGTCAGAGAGTGTCAGAGAGTGATAGAGAGTGATAGAGAGTGTCAGAGAGTGTCAGACAGTGTCAGCGAGTGATGAGAGTGATAGAGAGTTTCAGAGAGTGTCAGAGAGTGATAGAGTGTGATAGAGAGTTTCAGAGAGTGTCAGAGAGTGTCAGAGAGTGATAGCGAGTGATAGAGAGTGTCAGAGAGTGTCAGAGAGTGTCAGAGAGTAATAGAGAGTGATAGAGAGTGTCAGAGAGTGTCAGACAGTGTCAGAGAGTGTCAGAGAGTGTCAGAGAGTGATAGCGAGTGATAGAGAGTGTCAGAGAGTGTCTGAGAGTGTCAGAGAGTGTCAGAGAGTGATAGAGAGTGATAGAGAGTGTCAGAGAGTGTCAGACTGTGTCAGAGAGTGATAGAGAGTGTCAGAGAGTGTCAGACAGTGTCAGAGAGTGATAGAGAGTGTCAGAGAGTGATAGAGAGTGATAGAGAGTGTCAGAGAGTGTCAGAGAGTGATAGAGAGTATCAGAGAGTGTCAGAGAGTGCCTGAGAGTGTCAGAGAGTGATAGAGAGTGATGGAGAGTGTCAGAGAGTGTCAGACAGTGTCAGAGAGTGATAGAGAGTGTCAGAGAGTGTCAGACAGTGTCAGAGAGTGATATAGAGTGTCAGAGAGTGTCAGAGAGTGTCAGAGAGTGATAGAGAGTGTCAGAGAGTGATAGAGTGTCAGAGAGTGATAGAGAGTGTCAGTGAGTGTCAGAGAGTGTCAGAGAGTGATAGAGAGTGATAGAGAGTGTCAGAGAGTGTCAGACAGTGTCAGCGAGTGATAGAGAGTGTCAGAGAGTTTCAGAGAGTGTCAGAGAGTGATAGAGTGTGATAGAGAGTTTCAGAGAGTGTCAGAGAGTGTCAGAGAGTGTCAGAGAGTGATAGCGAGTGATAGAGAGTGTCAGAGAGTGTCAGAGAGTGTCTGAGAGTGATAGAGAGTGATAGAGAGTGTCAGAGAGTGTCAGACAGTGTCAGAGAGTGTCAGAGAGTGTCAGAGAGTGATAGCGAGTGATAGAGAGTGTCAGAGAGTGTCAGACAGTGTCAGAGAGTGATAGAGAGTGTCAGAGAGTGTCAGACAGTGTCAGAGAGAGATAGAGAGTGTCAGAGAGTGTCAGAGAGTGTCTGAGAGTGTCAGAGAGTGTCAGAGAGTGATAGAGAGTGATAGAGATTGTCAGAGAGTGTCAGACAGTGTCAGAGAGTGATGGAGAGTGTCAGAGAGTGTCAGACAGTGTCAGAGAGTGATAGAGAGTGTCAGAGAGTGATAGAGAGTGTCAGAGAGTGTCTGAGAGTGTCAGAGAGTGTCTGAGAGTGTCAGAGAGTGATAGAGAGTGATAGAGAGTGTCAGAGAGTGTCAGAGAGTGTCAGAGAGTGATAGAGAGTGTCAGAGAGTGTCAGACAGTGTCAGAGAGTGATAGAGAGTGTCAGAGAGTGTCAGACAGTGTCAGAGAGTGATAGAGAGTGTCAGAGAGTGTCAGACAGTGTCAGAGAGTGATAGAGAGTGTCAGAGAGTGATGGAGAGTGTCAGAGAGTGTCTGAGAGTGTCAGAGAGTGTCTGAGAGTGTCAGAGAGTGATAGAGAGTGATAGAGAGTTTCAGAGAGTGTCAGAGAGTGATCGAGTGTGTCAGAGAGTGTCAGACAGTGTCAGAGAGTGATAGTGAGTGTCAGAGAGTGATAGAGAGTGTCAGAGAGTGATAGTGAGTGTCTGAGAGTGTCAGAGAGTGTCAGAAAGTGATAGAGAGTGTCTGAGAGTGTCAGAGAGTGATAGAGAGTGTCAGAGAGTGATAGAGAGTGTCAGAGAGTGATAGAGAGTGTCAGTGAGTGTCAGAGAGTGATAGAGAGTGATAGAGAGTGTCAGAGAGTGTCAGAGAGTGTCAGAGAGTGATAGAGTGTGATAGAGAGTTTCAGAGAGTGTCAGAGAGTGTCAGAGAGTGTCAGAGAGTGTCAGAGAGTGATAGCGAGTGTAGGAGAGTGATAGAGAGTGTCAGAGAGTGTCAGACAGTGTCAGAGAGTGTCAGAGAGTGTCAGAGAGTGATAGCGAGTGATAGAGAGTGTCAGAGAGTTTCAGAGAGTGTCAGAGAGTGATAGAGAGTGATAGAGAGTGTCTGAGAGTGTCAGAGAGTGATAGAGAGTGTCAGAGAGTGATAGAGAGTGTCAGAGAGTGTCAGAGAGTGTCTGAGAGTGTCAGAGAGTGATAGAGAGTGATGGAGATTGTCAGAGAGTGATAGAGAGTGTCAGTGAGTGTCAGAGAGTGTCAGAGAGTGATAGAGAGTGATAGAGAGTGTCAGAGAGTGTCAGACAGTGTCAGCGAGTGATGAGAGTGATAGAGAGTTTCAGAGAGTGTCAGAGAGTGATAGAGTGTGATAGAGAGTTTCAGAGAGTGTCAGAGAGTGTCAGAGAGTGATAGCGAGTGATAGAGAGTGTCAGAGAGTGTCAGAGAGTGTCAGAGAGTAATAGAGAGTGATAGAGAGTGTCAGAGAGTGTCAGACAGTGTCAGAGAGTGTCAGAGAGTGTCAGAGAGTGATAGCGAGTGATAGAGAGTGTCAGAGAGTGATAGAGAGTGTCAGAGAGTGTCTGAGAGTGTCAGAGAGTGTCAGAGAGTGATAGAGAGTGATAGAGAGTGTCAGAGAGTGTCAGACTGTGTCAGAGAGTGATAGAGAGTGTCAGAGAGTGTCAGACAGTGTCAGAGAGTGATAGAGAGTGTCAGAGAGTGATAGAGAGTGATAGAGAGTGTCAGAGAGTGTCAGAGAGTGATAGAGAGTATCAGAGAGTGTCAGAGAGTGCCTGAGAGTGTCAGAGAGTGATAGAGAGTGATGGAGAGTGTCAGAGAGTGTCAGACAGTGTCAGAGAGTGATAGAGAGTGTCAGAGAGTGTCAGACAGTGTCAGAGAGTGATAGAGAGTGTCAGAGAGTGTCAGAGAGTGTCAGAGAGTGATAGAGAGTGTCAGAGAGTGATAGAGTGTCAGAGAGTGATAGAGAGTGTCAGTGAGTGTCAGAGAGTGTCAGAGAGTGATAGAGAGTGATAGAGAGTGATAGAGAGTGTCAGAGAGTGTCAGACAGTGTCAGCGAGTGATAGAGAGTGTCAGAGAGTTTCAGAGAGTGTCAGAGAGTGATAGAGTGTGATAGAGAGTTTCAGAGAGTGTCAGAGAGTGTCAGAGAGTGTCAGAGAGTGATAGCGAGTGATAGAGAGTGTCAGAGAGTGTCAGAGAGTGTCTGAGATTGATAGAGAGTGATAGAGAGTGTCAGAGAGTGTCAGACAGTGTCAGAGAGTGTCAGAGAGTGTCAGAGAGTGATAGCGAGTGATAGAGAGTGTCAGAGAGTGTCAGACAGTGTCAGAGAGTGATAGAGAGTGTCAGAGAGTGTCAGACAGTGTCAGAGAGAGATAGAGAGTGTCAGAGAGTGTCAGAGAGTGTCTGAGAGTGTCAGAGAGTGTCAGAGAGTGATAGAGAGTGATAGAGAGTGTCAGAGAGTGTCAGACAGTGTCAGAGAGTGATGGAGAGTGTCAGAGAGTGTCAGACAGTGTCAGAGAGTGATAGAGAGTGTCAGAGAGTGATAGAGAGTGTCAGAGAGTGTCTGAGAGTGTCAGAGAGTGTCTGAGAGTGTCAGAGAGTGATAGAGAGTGATAGAGAGTGTCAGAGAGTGTCAGAGAGTGTCAGAGAGTGATAGAGAGTGTCAGAGAGTGTCAGACAGTGTCAGAGAGTGATAGAGAGTGTCAGAGAGTGTCAGACAGTGTCAGAGAGTGATAGAGAGTGTCAGAGAGTGTCAGACAGTGTCAGAGAGTGATAGAGAGTGTCAGAGAGTGATGGAGAGTGTCAGAGAGTGTCTGAGAGTGTCAGAGAGTGTCTGAGAGTGTCAGAGAGTGATAGAGAGTGATAGAGAGTTTCAGAGAGTGTCAGAGAGTGTCAGAGAGTGATCGAGTGTGTCAGAGAGTGTCAGACAGTGTCAGAGAGTGATAGTGAGTGTCAGAGAGTGATAGAGAGTGTCAGAGAGTGATAGTGAGTTTCAGAGAGTGTCAGAGAGTGTCTGAGAGTGTCAGAGAGTAATAGAGAGTGATAGAGAGTGTCAGAGAGTGTCAGACAGTGTCAGAGAGTGATAGACAGTGTCAGAGAGTGATAGAGAGTGTCAGAGAGTGATAGAGAGTGTCAGAGAGTGTCTGAGAGTGTCAGAGAGTGTCTGAGAGTGTCAGAGAGTGATAGAGAGTGATAGAGAGTGTCAGAGAGTGTCAGAGAGTGATAGAGTGTGTCAGAGAGAGTCAGACAGTGTCAGAGAGTGATAGTGAGTGTCAGAGAGTGATAGAGTGTGATAGAGAGTTTCAGAGAGTGTCAGAGAGTGTCAGAGAGTGTCAGAGAGTGTCAGAGAGTGATAGCGAGTGATAGAGAGTGTCAGAGAGTGTCAGAGAGTGTCAGAGAGTGATAGAGAGTGATAGAGAGTGTCAGAGAGTGTCAGACAGTGTCAGAGAGTGTCAGAGAGTGTCAGAGAGTGATAGCGAGTGATAGAGAGTGTCAGAGAGTGTCAGAGAGTGTCAGAGAGTGATAGAGAGTGTCAGAGAGTGTCAGAGAGTGTCAGAGAGTGATAGCGAGTGATAGAGAGTGTCAGAGAGTGTCAGAGAGTGTCAGAGAGTGATAGAGAGTGATAGAGAGTTTCAGAGAGTGTCTGAGAGTGTCAGAGAGTGATAGAGAGTGATAGAGAGTTTCAGAGAGTGTCAGAGAGTGTCTGAGAGTGTCAGAGAGTGATAGCGAGTGATAGAGAGTGTCAGAGAGTGTCAGAGAGTGTCAGAGAGTGATAGAGAGTGATAGAGAGTGATAGAGAGTTTCAGAGAGTGTCAGAGAGTGTCAGAGAGTGTCTGAGAGTGTCAGAGAGTGATAGAGAGTGATAGAGAGTTTCAGAGAGTGTCAGAGAGTGTCAGAGAGTGATAGCGAGTGATAGAGAGTGTCAGAGAGTGTCAGAGAGTGTCAGAGAGTGATAGAGAGTGATAGAGAGTTTCAGAGAGTGTCAGAGATTGTCTGAGAGTGATAGAGAGTGATAGAGAGTGATAGAGAGTGTCAGAGAGTTTCAGAGAGTGTCTGAGAGTGTCAGAGAGTGATAGTGAGTGATAGAGAGTGTCAGAGAGTGTCAGAGAGTGATAGAGAGTGAAAGAGAGTTTCAGAGAGTGTCAGAGAGTGTCTGAGAGTGTCAGAGAGTGATAGAGAGTGATAGAGAGTTCAGAGAGTGTCAGAGAGTGTCTGAGAGTGTCAGAGAGTGATAGAGAGTGTCAGAGAGTGTCAGACAGTGTCAGAGAGTGATAGAGAGTGTCAGAGAGTGTCAGACAGTGTCAGAGAGTGATAGTGAGTGTCTGAGAGTGATAGCGAGTGATAGAGAGTGTCAGAGAGTGTCAGAGAGTGTCAGAGAGTGATAGAGAGTAATAGAGAGTTTCAGAGAGTGTCAGAGAGTGTCTGAGAGTGTCAGAGAGTGATAGAGAGTGATAGAGAGTTTCAGAGGGTGTCAGAGAGTGTCAGAGAGTGATAGCAAGTGATAGAGAGTGTCAGAGAGTGATAGAGAGTGATAGCGAGTGATAGAGAGTGTCAGAGAGTGTCAGACAGTGTCAGAGAGTGTCAGAGAGTGATAGAGAGTGTCAGAGAGTGTCAGACATTGTCAGAGAGTGATAGAGAGTGTCAGAGAGTGATAGAGAGTGTCAGAGAGTGTCTGAGAATGTCAGAGAGTGATAGAGAGTTTCAGAGAGTGTCAGAGAGTGTCTGAGAGTGTCAGAGAGTGATAGAGAGTGATAGAGAGTGTCAGAGAGTGTCAGACAGTGTCAGAGAGTGATAGAGAGTGTCAGAGAGTGTCAGACAGTGTCAGAGTGTGATAGAGAGTGTCAGAGAGTGATAGAGAGTGTCAGAGAGTGTCAGAGAGTGTCTGAGAGTGTCAGAGAGTGTCTGAGAGTGTCAGAGAGTGATAGAGAGTGATAGAGAGTGTCAGAGAGTGTCAGAGAGTGATAGAGAGTGTCAGAGAGTGTCAGACAGTGTCAGAGAGTGTCAGAGAGTGTCTGAGAGTGTCAGAGAGTGATAGAGAGTGATAGAGAGTGTCAGAGAGTGTCAGAGAGTGATAGAGAGTGTCAGAGAGTGTCAGACAGTGTCAGAGAGTGATAGAGAGTGTCAGAGAGTGATAGAGAGTGTCAGAGAGTGTCTGAGAGTGTCAGAGAGTGATAGAGAGTTTCAGAGAGTGTCAGAGAGTGTCTGAGAGTGTCAGAGAGTGATAGAGAGTGATAGAGAGTGTCAGAGAGTGTCAGACAGTGTCAGAGAGTGATAGAGAGTGTCAAGGAGTGTCAGAAAGTGTCAGAGAGTGATAGAGAGTGTCAGAGAGTGATAGAGAGTGTCAGAGAGTGTCTGAGAGTGTCAGAGAGTGTCTGAGAGTGTCAGAGAGTGATAGAGAGTGATAGAGAGTGTCAGAGAGTGTCAGAGAGTGATAGAGAGTGTCAGAGAGTGTCAGACAGTGTCAGAGAGTGATAGAGAGTGTCAGAGAGTGATAGAGAGTGTCAGAGAGTGTCAGAGAGTGTCTGAGAGTGTCAGAGAGTGTCTGAGAGTGTCAGAGAGTGATAGAGAGTGTCAGAGAGTGTCAGAGAGTGATAGAGTGTGTCAGAGAGTGTCAGACAGTGTCAGAGAGTGTCAGAGAGTGTCAGAGAGTGTCTGAGAGTGTCAGAGAGTGATAGAGAGTGATAGAGAGTGTCAGAGAGTGTCAGAGAGTGTCAGAGAGTGATAGAGAGTGTCAGAGAGTGTCAGACAGTGTCAGAGAGTGATAGTGAGTGTCAGAGAGTGATAGAGAGTGTCAGAGAGTGTCTGAGAGTGTCAGAGAGTGATAGAGAGTTTCAGAGAGTGTCAGAGAGTGTCTGAGAGTGTCAGAGAGTGATAGAGAGTGATAGAGAGTGTCAGAGAGTGTCAGACAGTGTCAGAGAGTGATAGAGAGTGTCAAGGAGTGTCAGACAGTGTCAGAGAGTGATAGAGAGTGTCAGAGAGTGATAGAGAGTGTCAGAGAGTGTCTGAGAGTGTCAGAGAGTGTCTGAGAGTGTCAGAGAGTGATAGAGAGTGAAAGAGAGTGTCAGAGAGTGTCAGAGAGTGATAGAGAGTGTCAGAGAGTGTCAGACAGTGTCAGAGAGTGATAGAGAGTGTCAAGGAGTGTCAGACAGTGTCAGAGAGTGATAGAGAGTGTCAGAGAGTGATAGAGAGTGTCAGAGAGTGTCTGAGAGTGTCAGAGAGTGATAGAGAGTTTCAGAGAGTGTCAGAGAGTGTCTGAGAGTGTCAGAGAGTGATAGAGAGTGATAGAGAGTGTCAGAGAGTGATAGAGAGTGTCAGAGAGAGTCTGAGAGTGTCAGAGAGTGTCTGAGAGTGTCAGAGAGTGATAGAGAGTGATAGAGAGTGTCAGAGAGAGTCAGAGAGTGATAGAGAGTGTCAGAGAGTGTCAGACAGTGTCAGAGAGTGTCAGAGAGTGATAGAGAGTGATAGAGAGTGTCAGCGAGTGTCAGAGAGTGTCAGAGAGTGATAGAGAGTGTCAGAGAGTGTCAGACAGTGTCAGAGAGTGATAGAGAGTGTCAGAGAGTGATAGAGAGTGTCAGAGAGTGTCTGAGAGTGTCAGAGAGTGATAGAGAGTTTCAGAGAGTGTCAGAGAGTGTCTGAGAGTGTCTAGAGTGTGATAGAGAGTGATAGAGAGTGTCAGAGAGTGTCAGACAGTGTCAGAGAGTGATAGAGAGTGTCAAGGAGTGTCAGACAGTGTCAGAGAGTGATAGAGAGTGTCAGAGAGTGATAGAGAGTGTCAGAGAGTGTCTGAGAGTGTCAGAGAGTGTCTGAGAGTGTCAGAGAGTGATAGAGAGTGATAGAGAGTGTCAGAGAGTGTCAGAGAGTGATAGAGAGTGTCAGAGAGTGTCAGACAGTGTCAGAGAGTGATAGAGTGTGTCAGAGAGTGTCAGACAGTGTCAGAGAGTGATAGAGAGTGTCAGAGAGTGATAGAGAGTGTCAGAGAGTGTCTGAGAGTGTCAGAGAGTGATAGAGAGTTTCAGAGAGTGTCAGAGAGTGTCTGAGAGTGTCAGAGAGTGATAGAGAGTGTCAGAGAGTGTCAGCCAGTGTCAGAGAGTGATAGAGAGTTTCAGAGAGTGTCAGAGAGTGTCTGAGAGTGTCAGAGAGTGATAGAGAGTGATAGAGAGTGTCAGAGAGTGTCAGCCAGTGTCAGAGAGTGATAGAGAGTGTCAGAGAGTGTCAGACAGTGTCAGAGAGTGATAGTGAGTGTCTGAGAGTGTCAGAGAGTGACAGAGAGTGTCTGAGAGTGATACAGAGTTTCAGAGAGTGTCAGATTATGTCTGAGAG
This sequence comes from Heterodontus francisci, assembly GCF_036365525.1. Lineage (NCBI taxonomy): Eukaryota > Metazoa > Chordata > Chondrichthyes > Heterodontiformes > Heterodontidae > Heterodontus > Heterodontus francisci. Next base: position 1,077,937 of record NW_027140217.1, on the reverse strand, counting down.
TGTCAGAGACTGATAGAGAGTGATAGAGAGTGTCAGAGAGTGTCAGAGAGTGTCAGAGAGTGTCTGAGAGTGTCAGAGAGGGATAGAGAGTGTTAGAGAGTTTCAGAGAGTGTCAGAGAGTGTTAGAGAGTGTCTGAGAGTGTTAGAGAGTGATAGAGAGTGATAGAGAGTGATAGAGAGTGTCAGAGAGTGTCAGACAGTGTCAGAGAGTGATAGAGAGTGTCAGAGAGTGTCAGAGAGTGTCTGAGAGTGATAGGGAGCGTCAGAGAGTGTCAGAGGGTGATAGTAAGTGTCAGAGAGTGATAGAGAGTGATAGAGAGTTTCAGAGAGTGTCAGAGAGTGTCTGAGAGTGTCAGAGAGTGTCAGAGAGTGTCAGTAAGTGATAGAGAGTGATAGAGAGTGTCAGAGAGTGTCAGAGAGTGATAGAGAGTGTCAGACAGTGACAGAGAGTGATAGAGAATGTCAGAGAGTGTCTGAGAGTGTCAGAGAGTGATAGAGAGTGATAGAGAGTGTCAGAGAGTGTCAGACAGTGTCAGAGAGTGATAGAGAGTGTCAGAGAGTGTCAGAGAGTGTCTGAGAGTGATAGAGAGTGTCAGAGAGTGTCAGAGAGTGATAGTGAGTGTCAGAGAGTGTCAGAGAGTGATAGAGAGTGATAGAGAGTGTCAGAGAGTGTCAGACAGTGTCAGAGAGTGATAGAGAGTGTCAAGGAGTGTCAGACAGTGTCAGAGAGTGATAGAGAGTGTCAGAGAGTGATAGAGAGTGTCAGAGAGTGTCTGAGAGTGTCAGAGAGTGTCTGAGAGTGTCAGAGAGTGATAGAGAGTGATAGAGAGTGTCAGAGACTGTCAGAGAGTGATAGAGAGTGTCAGAGAGTGTCAGACAGTGTCAGAGAGTGATAGAGAGTGTCAGAGAGTGTTAGAGAGTTTCAGAGAGTGTCAGAGAGTGTCTGAGAGTGTCAGAGAGTGATAGAGAGTGATAGAGAGTGTCAGAGAGTGTCAGACAGTGTCAGAGAGTGATAGAGAGTGTCAGAGAGTGTCAGACAGTGTCAGAGAGTGATAGAGAGTGTCAGAGAGTGATAGAGAGTGTCAGAGAGTGTCTGAGCGTGTCAGAGAGTGTCTGAGCGTGTCAGAGATTGTCTGAGAGTGTCACAGAGTGATAGAGAGTGTCAGAGAGTGATAGAGAGCGATAGAGAGTGTCAGAGAGTGTCAGAGAGTGATAGAGAGTGTCAGAGAGTGTCAGAGAGTGTCAGAGAGTGATAGTGAGTGTCAGAGAGTGATAGAGAGTGTCAGAGAGTGATAGAGAGCGATAGAGAGTGTCAGAGAGTGTCAGAGAGTGATAGAGAGTGTCAAAGAGTGTCAGAGAGTGTCAGAGAGTGATAGAGAGTGTCAGAGAGTGTCAACCAGTGTCAGAGAGTGATAGTGAGTTTCAGAGAGTGTCAGAGAGTGTCTGAGAGTGTCAGAGAGTGATAGAGAGTGATAGAGAGTGTCAGAGAGTGTCAGCCAGTGTCAGAGAGTGATAGAGAGTGTCAGAGAGTGTCAGAGAGTGTCAGAGAGTGATAGTGAGTGTCTGAGAGTGTCAGAGAGTGACAGAGAGTGTCTGAGAGTGATAGAGAGTTTCAGAGAGTGTCAGATTATGTCTGAGAGTGTCAGAGACTGATAGAGAGTGATAGAGAGTGTCAGAGATTTTCAGAGAGTGTCAGAGAGTGTCAGAGAGTGTCTGAGAGTGTCAGAGAGGGATAGAGTGTGTTAGAGAGTTTCAGAGAGTGTCAGAGAGTGTCTGAGCGTGTCAGAGAGTGATAACGAGTGATAGAGAGCGTCAGAGAGTGTCAGAGAGTGTCAGAGAGTGATAGAGAGTTATAGAGAGTTTCAGAGAGTGTCAGAGAGTGTCTGAGAGTGTCAGAGAGCGATAGAGAGTGATAGAGAGTTTCCGAGAGTGTCAGAGAGTGATAGCGAGTGATAGAGAGTGTCAGAGAGTGTCAGAGAGTGATAGAGAGTGATAGAGAGTTTCAGAGAGTGTCAGAGAGTGTCTGAGAGTGTCAGAGAGTGATAGAGAGTGATAGAGAGTTTCAGAGAGTGTCTGAGAGTGTCAGAGAGTGATAGCGAGTGATAGAGAGTGTCAGAGAGTGTCAGAGAGTGATAGAGAGTGTCAGAGAGTGTCAGCCAGTGTCAGAGAGTGATAGAGAGTTTCAGAGAGTGTCAGAGAGTGTCTGCGAGTGTCTGAGAGTGATAGAGAGTGATAGAGAGTGTCAGAGAGTGTCAGCCAGTGTCAGAGAGTGTCAGAGAGTGATAGAGAGTGATAGAGAGTTTCAGAGAGTGTCAGAGAGTGTCTGAGAGTGTCAGAGAGTGATAGCGAGTGATAGAGAGTGTCAGAGAGTGTCAGAGAGTGTCAGAGAGTGATAGAGAGTGTCAGAGAGTGTCAGCCAGTGTCAGAGAGTGATAGAGAGTTTCAGAGAGTGTCAGAGAGTGTCTGAGAGTGTCAGAGAGTGATAGAGAGTGATAGAGAGTGTCAGAGAGTGTCAGCCAGTGTCAGAGAGTGATAGAGAGTGTCAGAGAGTGTCAGACAGTGTCAGAGAGTGATAGTGAGTGTCTGAGAGTGTCAGAGAGTGACAGAGAGTGTCTGAGAGTGATAGAGAGTTTCAGAGAGTGTCAGATTATGTCTGAGAGTGTCAGAGACTGATAGAGAGTGATAGAGAGTGTCAGAGAGTTTCAGAGAGTGTCAGAGAGTGTCAGAGAGTGTCTGAGAGTGTCAGAGAGGGATAGAGAGTGTTAGAGAGTTTCAGAGAGTGTCAGAGAGTGTCAGAGAGTGTCTGAGAGTGTTAGAGAGTGATAGAGAGTGATAGAGAGTGATAGAGAGTGTCAGAGAGTGTCAGAGAGTGTCAGACAGTGTCAGAGAGTGATAGAGAGTGTCAGAGAGTGTCAGAGAGTGTCTGAGAGTGATAGAGAGTGTCAGAGAGTGTCAGAGAGTGATAGTAAGTGTCAGAGAGTGATAGAGAGTGATAGAGAGTTTCAGAGAGTGTCAGAGAGTGTCTGAGAGTGTCAGAGAGTGTCAGAGAGTGTCAGAAAGTGATAGAGAGTGATAGAGAGTGTCAGAGAGTGTCAGAGAGCGATAGAGAGTGTCAGACAGTGTCAGAGAGTGATAGAGAATGTCAGAGAATGTCTGAGAGTGTCAGAGAGTGAAAGAGAGTGATAGAGAGTGTCAGAGAGTGTCAGACAGTGTCAGAGAGTGATAGAGAGTGTCAGAGAGTGTCAGAGAGTGTCTGAGAGTGATAGAGAGTGTCAGAGAGTGTCAGAGAGTGTCAGAGAGTGATAGTGAGTGTCAGAGAGTGATAGAGAGTGATAGAGAGTTTCAGAGAGTGTCAGAGAGTGTCTGAGAGTGTCAGAGAGTGTCAGAGAGTGTCAGAAAGTGATAGAGAGTGATAGAGAGCGTCAGAGAGTGTCAGAGAGTGATAGAGAGTGTCAGAGAGTGTCAGAGAGTGTCAGAGAGTGTCTGAGAGTGTCAGAGAGTGATATAGAGTGATAGAGAGTGTCAGAGAGTGTCAGAGAGTGTCAGAGAGTGATAGTGAGTGTCAGAGAGTGATAGAGAGTGATAGAGAGTGTCAGGCAGTGTCAGAGAGTGATAGAGAGTGTCAGAGAGTGTCAGAGAGTGTCTGAGAGTGATAGAGAGTGTCAGAGAGTGTCAGAGAGTGATAGTGAGTGTCAGAGAGTGATAGAGAGTGATAGAGAGTTTCAGAGAGTGTCAGAGAGTGTCTGAGAGTGTCAGAGAGTGATAGTGAGTGTCAGAGAGTGTCTGAGAGGGTCAGAGAGTGATAGAGAATGTCAGAGAGTGACAGAGAGTGTGTGAGAGTGTCAGAGAGTGATAGAGAGTGTCAGAGAGTGACAGAGAGTGTCAGAGAGTGTCAGAGAGTGATAGTGAGTGTCTGAGAGTGTCAGAGAGTGTCTGAGAGTGTCAGAGAGTGATAGAGAGTGTCAGAGAGTGATAGAGAGTGTCAGAGAGTGTCAGAGAGTGATAGCGAGTGATAGAGAGTGTCAGAGAGTGTCAGAGAGTGTCAGAGAGTGATAGAGAGTGATAGAGAGTGTCAGAGAGTGTCTGAGAGTGTCAGAGAGTGATAGAGAGTGTCAGAGAGTGATAGAGAGTGTCAGAGAGTGTCAGAGAGTGATAGAGAGTGTCAGAGAGTGATAGAGAGTGATAGAGAGTGTCAGAGAGTGTCAGAGAGTGTCAGAGAGTGATAGTGAGTGTCAGAGAGTGATAGAGAGTGATAGAGAGTGTCAGACAGTGTCAGAGAGTGATAGAGAGTGTCAGAGAGTGATAGAGAGTGTCTGAGAGTGATAGAGAGTGTCAGAGAGTGTCAGAGAGTGATAGTGAGTGTCAGAGAGTGATAGAGAGTGATAGAGAGTTTCAGAGAGTGTCAGAGAGTGTCTGAGAGTGTCAGAGAGTGATAGTGAGTGTCAGAGAGTGTCTGAGAGGGTCAGAGAGTGATAGAGAGTGTCAGAGAGTGACAGAGAGTGTCTGAGAGTGTCAGAGAGTGATAGTGAGTGTCAGAGAGTGTCTGAGAGTGTCAGAGAGTGATAGAGAGTGTCAGAGAGTGTCAGAGAGTGTCAGAGAGTGATAGTGAGTGTCAGAGAGTGTCTGAGAGTGTCAGAGAGTGATAGAGAGTGTCAGAGAGTGACAGAGAGTGACAGAGAGTGACAGAGAGTGTCTGAGAGTGTCAGAGAGTGATAGAGAGTGTCAGAGAGTGATAGAGAGTGTCAGAGAGTGTCAGAGAGTGATAGCGAGTGATAGAGAGTGTCAGAGAGTGTCAGAGAGTGTCAGAGAGTGATAGAGAGTGATAGAGAGTGTCAGAGAGTGTCTGAGAGTGTCAGAGAGTGATAGAGAGTGTCAGAGAGTGATAGAGAGTGTCAGAGAGTGTCAGAGAGTGATAGAGAGTGTCAGAGAGTGATAGAGAGTGCCAGAGAGTGTCAGAGAGTGATAGTGAGTGTCAGAGAGTGTCTGAGAGGGTCAGAGAGTGATAGAGAGTGTCAGAGAGTGACAGAGAGTGTCTGAGAGTGTCAGAGAGTGATAGTGAGTGTCAGAGAGTGTCTGAGAGTGTCAGAGAGTGATAGAGAGTGTCAGAGAGTGACAGAGAGTGTCAGAGAGTGTCAGAGAGTGATAGTGAGTGTCAGAGAGTGTCTGAGAGTGTCAGAGAGTGATAGAGAGTGTCAGAGAGTGACAGAGAGTGTCAGAGAGTGTCAGAGAGTGATAGTGAGTGTCTGAGAGTGTCAGAGAGTGTCAGAGAGTGTCTGAGAGTGTCAGAGAGTGATAGAGAATGTCAGAGAGTGATAGAGAGTGTCAGAGAGTGTCAGAGAGTGATAGCGAGTGATAGAGAGTGTCAGAGAGTGTCAGAGAGTGTCAGAGAGTGATAGAGAGTGATAGAGAGTGTCAGAGAGTGTCTGAGAGTGTCAGAGAGTGATAGAGAGTGTCAGAGAGTGATAGAGAGTGTCAGAGAGTGTCAGAGAGTGATAGAGAGTGTCAGAGAGTGATAGAGAGTGTCAGAGAGTGTCAGAGAGTGATAGTGAGAGTCTGAGAGTGTCAGAGAGTGACAGAGAGTGATAGAGAGTGATAGAGAGTGTCAGAGAGTGTCAGAGAGTGTCAGAGAGTGATAGTGAGTGTCAGAGAGTGATAGAACATAGAACATAGAACATAGAACATACAGCACAGAACAGGCCCTTCGGCCCACAATGTTGTGCCGATCCTTTGTCCTCTGTCAAGGACAATTTAATCTATACCCCATCATTCTCCTTTATCCATATACCTATCCAAAAGCCTTTTGAAAGTCCCTAAAGTTTCTGACTCAACAACTTCCCCGGGCAAGGCATTCCATGCCTCGACCACTCTCTGGGTAAAGAACCTTCCCCTGACATCCCCCTTATATCTCCCACCCTTCACCTTAAATTTATGACCCCTTGTAACGCTTTGCTCCACCCGGGGAAAAAGTTTCTGACTGTCTACCCTATCTATTCCCCTGATCATCTTATAAACCTCTATCATGTCACCCCTCATCCTTCTCCTTTCTAATGAGAAGAGGCCTAGAATGTTCAGCCTTTCCTCGTAAGACTTATTCTCCATTCCAGGCAACATCCTGGTAAATCTCCTCTGCACCCTCTCCAAGGCTTCCACATCCTTCCTAAAATGAGGCGACCAGAACTGCACACAGTACTCCAAATGAGGCCTTACCAAGGTCCTGTACAGCTGCATCATCACCTCACGGCTCTTAAATTCAATCCCTCTGCTAATGAACGCTAACACCCCATATGCCTTCTTCACAGCCCTATCCACTTGAGTTGCAACTTTCAATGATCTATGCACATAGACCCCAAGGTCTCTCTGCTCCTCCACATGCCCAAGAACCCTACCGTTAACCCAGTATTTTGCATTCATGTTTGTCCTTCCAAAATGGACGACCTCACACTTTTCAGGGTTAAACTCCATCTGCCACTTTTCAGCCCAGCACTGCAACCTATCCAAGTCCCTTTGCAGACGACAATAGCCCTCCTCGGTATCCACAACTCCACCAACCTTTGTATCATCTGCAAATTTACTGACCCACCCTTCGACTTCCTCATCCAAGTCGTTAATAAAAATCACAAACAGGAGAGGACCCAGAACTGATCCCTGCGGCACGCCACTGGTAACTGGGCTCCAGGCTGAGTATTTACCATCTAAGACCACTCTCTGCCTTCTATCAGTTAGCCAATTCTTAATCCAACTGGCCACATTCCCCACTATCCCATGCCTCCTGACTTTCTCCATAAGTCTACCATGGGGGACCTTATCAAATGCCTTACTAAAATCCATGTACACCACATCCACTGGTTTACCCTCATCCACTTGCTTGGTCACCTGCTCAAAGAATTCAATCAGGCTTGTGAGGCAAGACCTACCCCTCACAAAACCGTGCTGACTGTCCCGAATCAAGCAGTGTCTTTCCAGATGCTCAGAAATCCTATCCCTCAGCACCTTTTCCATCAACTTGCCTACCACCGAAGTAAGACTAACTGGCCTGTAATTCCCAGGGTTGTTCCTATTCCCTTTCTTGAACAGGGGCACAACATTTGCCACCCTCCAATCACCTGGTACCACCCCCGTCAGCAGAGAAGATGAAAAGATCATTGCCAGCGGCTCTGCAATTTCATCCCTTGCTTCCCATAACATCCTTGGATATACCCCGTCAGGCCCGGGAGACTTGTCTATCTTCAAGTTATTCAAAAACCCCAACACATCTTCCCTCCTAACGAGCACTTCCTCGAGCTTACCAGTCTGCTTCCCACCGTCCTCTTCAGTAATACACCCCTTCTCATTCGTAAATACCGAAGAGAAGTACTCATTCAAAACCTCACTTATCTCTTCCGGCTCAACACACAGTCTCCCGCTATTGTCCTTGACCGGACCTATGGTCCCCCTAGTCATCCTCATATTTCTGACATACGCGTAAAAGGCCTTGGGGTTTTCTTTTATCCTACCCGCCAAGCATTTTTCATGCCCTCTCTTAGCTCTCCTAATCCCTTTCTTCAGATCCTTCCTGGCCAACTTGTATCCCTCCAGAGCTATGCCTGTGCCCTTTTTCCTCAACTTTATATACGCATCCTTCTTCTTCCTAACAAGACTCTCAACCTCTCTTGTCAACCACGGTTCCCTCACATGACCATCCCTTCCCTGTCTGACAGGGACATGCTTATCAATGGCCCCTACTATCTGCTCCTTGATAGAGAGTGTCAGAGAGTGTCAGAGAGTGTCAGAGAGTGATAGAGAGTGTCAGAGAGTGTCAGACAGTGTCAGAGAGTGTCAGAGAGTGTCAGAGAGTGATAGCGAGTGATAGAGAGTGTCAGAGAGTGTCAGAGAGTGTCAGAGAGTGAAAGAGAGTGATAGAGAGTTTCAGAGAGTGTCAGAGAGTGTCTGAGAGTGTCAGAGAGTGATAGAGAGTGATAGAGAGTTTCAGAGAGTGTCAGAGCGTGTCTGAGAGTGTCAGAGAGTGATAGTGAGTGATTGAGAGTGTCAGAGAGTGTCAGAGAGTGATAGAGAGTGATAGAGAGTTTCAGAGAGTGTCAGAGAGTGTCTGAGAGTGTCAGAGAGTGCCAGAGAGTGTCAGACAGTGTCAGAGAGTGTCAGAGAGTGTCAGAGAGTGATAGAGAGTGACAGAGCGTGTCAGAGAGTGTCTGAGAGTGTCAGAGAGTGATAGAGAGTGTCAGAGAGTGATAGAGAGTGTCAGAGAGTGTCTGAGAGTGTCAGAGAGTGTCTGAGAGTGTCAGAGAGTGATAGAGAGTGATAGAGAGTGTCAGAGAGTGTCAGAGAGTGATAGAGAGTGTCAGAGAGTGTCAGACAGTGTCAGAGAGTGATAGTGAGTGTCTGAGAGTGTCAGAGAGTGATAGAGAGTGACAGAGCGTGTCAGAGAGTGTCTGAGAGTGTCAGAGAGTGATAGAGAGTGTCAGAGAGTGATAGAGAGTGTCAGTGAGTGTCTGAGAGTGTCAGAGAGTGATAGCGAGTGATAGCGAGTGTCAGAGAGTGTCAGAGAGTGTCTGAGAGTGATAGAGAGTTTCAGAGAGTGTCAGATTATGTCTGAGAGTGTCAGAGAGTGATAGAGAGTGATAGAGAGTGTCAGAGAGTTTCAGAGAGTGTCAGAGAGTGATAGAGAGTGATAGAGCGTGTCAGAGAGTGTCTGAGAGTGTCAGAGAGTGATAGAGAGTGTCAGAGAGTGATAGATAGTGTCAGTGAGTGTCTGAGAGTGTCAGAGAGTGATAGCGAGTGATAGAGAGTGTCAGAGAGTGTCAGAGAGTGTCTGAGAGTGATAGAGAGTTTCAGAGAGTGTCAGATTATGTCTGAGAGTGTCAGAGAGTGATAGTGAGTGATAGAGAGTGATAGAGAGTGTCAGAGAGTTTCAGAGAGTGTCAGAGAGTGTCAGAGAGTGTCTGAGAGTGTCAGAGAGTGATAGCGAGTGATAGAGAGTGTCAGAGAGTGTCAGAGAGTGTCAGGGAGTGATAGAGAGTGATAGAGAGTTTCAGAGAGTGTCAGAGAGTGTCTGAGAGTGTCAGAGAGTGATAGAGAGTGTCAGAGAGTGATAGAGAGTGTCAGAGAGTGATAGTGAGTGTCTGAGAGTGATAGAGAGTGATAGAGAGAGATAGAGAGTTTCAGAGAGTGTCAGAGAGATTCAGAGAGTGATAGAGAGTGATAGAGAAATTCAGAGAGTGTCAGAGAGTGTCAGAGAGTGTCTGAGAGTGTCAGAGAGTGTCAGAGAGTGTCAGAGAGTGATAGAGAGTGATAGAGAGTGTCAGAGAGTGTCAGAGAGCGTCAGAGAGTGATAGAGAGTGATAGAGAGTGTCAGACAGTGTCAGAGAGTGATAGAGAGTGTCAGAGAGTGATAGAGAGTGTCTGAGAGTGTCAGAGAGTGATAGAGAGTGATAGAGAGTTTCAGAGAGTGTCAGAGCGTGTCTGAGAGAGTCAGAGAGTGATAGCGAGTGATAGAGAGTGTCAGAGAGTGTCAGAGAGTGATAGAGAGTGATAGAGAGTGTCAGAGAGTGTCAGACAGTGTCAGAGAGTGATAGAGAGTGTCAGAGAGTGTCAGAGAGTGTCTGAGAGTGTCAGAGAGTGATAGAGAGTGATAGAGAGTGTCAGAGAGTGTCAGAGAGTGATAGAGAGTGTCAGAGAGTGTCAGAGAGTGATAGAGAGTGTCAGAGAGTGATAGTGAGTGTCTGAGAGTGATAGAGAGTGATAGAGAGAGATAGAGAGTTTCAGAGAGTGTCCGAGAGTTTCAGAGAGTGATAGAGAGTGATAGAGAAATTCAGAGAGTGTCAGAGAGTGTCAGAGAGTGTCTGAGAGTGTCAGAGAGTGTCAGAGAGTGTCAGAGAGTGATAGAGAGTGATAGAGAGTGTCAGAGAGTGTCAGAGAGTGTCAGAGAGTGATAGAGAGTGATAGAGAGTGTCAGACAGTGTCAGAGAGTGATAGAGAGTGTCAGAGAGTGATAAAGAGTGTCAGAGAGTGTCTGAGAGTGTCAGAGAGTGATAGAGAGTTTCAGAGCGTCAGAGAGTGTCTGAGAGTGTCAGAGAGTGATAGAGAGTGATAGAGAGTGTCAGAGAGTGTCAGACAGTGTCAGAGAGTGATAGAGAGTGTCAGAGAGTGTCAGACAGTGTCAGAGAGTGATAGAGAGTGTCAGAGAGTGTGAGAGAGTGTCTGAGAGTGTCAGAGAGTGTCTGAGAGTGTCAGAGAGTGTCTGAGAGTGTCAGAGAGTGTCAGAGAGTGTCAGAGAGTGATAGAGAGTGTCAGAGAGTGTCAGAGAGTGTCAGAGAGTGTCAGAGAGTGTCAGAGAGAGATAGAGAGTGATAGAGAGTGTCAGAGAGTGTCTGAGAGTGTCAGAGAGTGTCAGAGAGTGTCAGACAGTGTCAGAGAGTGTCAGAGAGTGTCAGAGAGTGATAGCGAGTGATAGAGAGTGTCAGAGAGTGTCAGAGAGTTTCAGAGAGTGATAGAGAGTGATAGAGAGTTTCAGACAGTGTCAAAGAGTGTCAGAGAGTGTCAGAGAGTGATAGCGAGTGATAGAGAGTGTCAGAGAGTGTCAGCGAGTGATAGAGAGTTATAGAGAGTTTCAGAGAGTGTCAGAGAGTGTCTGAGAGTGTCAGAGAGTGATAGAGAGTGATAGAGAGTTTCCGAGAGTGTCTGAGAGTGTCAGAGAGTGTCAGAGAGTGATAGAGAGTGATAGAGAGTGTCAGAGAGTGTCTGAGAGTGTCAGAGAGTGATAGAGAGTGTCAGAGAGTGATAGAGAGTGTCAGAGAGTGTCAGAGAGTGTCAGAGAGTGATAGAGAGTGATAGAGAGTGTCAGAGAGTGTCTGAGAGTGTCAGAGAGTGTCAGACAGTGTCAGAGAGTGTCAGAGAGTGTCAGAGAGTGATAGCGAGTGATAGAGAGTGTCAGAGAGTGTCAGAGAGTTTCAGAGAGTGATAGAGAGTGATAGAGAGTTTCAGACAGTGTCAGAGAGTGTCAGAGAGTGTCAGAGAGTGATAGCGAGTGATAGAGAGTGTCAGAGAGTGTCAGAGAGTGATAGAGAGTTATAGAGAGTTTCAGAGAGTGTCAGAGATTGTCTGAGAGTGTCAGAGAGTGATAGAGAGTGATAGAGAGTTTCCGAGAGTGTCAGAGAGTTTCGGAGAGTGATAGAGAGTGTCAGAGAGTGTCAGAGAGTGTCAGAGAGTGATAGAGAGTGATAGAGAGTTTCAGAGAGTGTCAGAGAGTGTCAGAGAGTGTCAGAGAGTGTCAGAGAGTAATAGAGAGTGATAGAGAGTGATAGAGAGTGTCAGAGAGTGTCTGAGAGTGTCAGAGAGTGATAGAGAGTGTCAGAGAGTGATAGAGATTGTCAGTGAGTGTCTGAGAGTGTCAGAGATTGATAGAGAGTGATAGAGAGTGTCAGAGAGTGTCAGACAGTGTCAGAGAGTGATAGAGAGTGTCAGAGAGTGTCAGAGAGTGTCAGAGAGTGTCAGAGAGTGATAGCGAGTGATAGAGAGTGTCAGAGAGTGTCAGAGAGTGTCAGAGAGTGATAGAGAGTGTCAGAGAGTGTCAGACAGTGTCAGAGAGTGTCAGAGAGTGTCAGAGAGTGATAGCGAGTGATAGAGAGTGTCAGAGAGTGTCAGAGAGTGTCAGAGAGTGATAGAGAGTGATAGAGAGTTTCAGAGAGTGTCAGAGAGTGTCTGAGAGTGTCAGAGAGTGATAGAGAGTGATAGAGAGTTTCAGAGAGTGTCAGAGCGTGTCTGAGAGTGTCAGAGAGTGATAGCGAGTGATAGAGAGTGTCAGAGAGTGTCAGAGAGTGATAGAGAGTGATAGAGAGTTTCAGAGAGTGTCAGAGAGTGTCTGAGAGTGTCAGAGAGTGCCAGAGAGTGTCAGACAGTGTCAGAGAGTGTCAGAGAGTGATAGCGAGTGATAGAGAGTGTCAGAGAGTGTCAGAGAGTGTCAGAGAGTGATAGAGAGTGATAGAGAGTGATAGAGAGTTTCAGAGAGTGTCAGAGAGTGTCAGAGAGTGTCAGAGAGTGATAGAGAGTTTCAGAGAGTTTCAGAGAGTGTCAGAGAGTGTCTGAGATTGTCAGAGAGTGATAGCGAGTGATAGAGAGTGTCAGAGAGTGTCAGAGAGTGCTAGAGAGTTATAGAGAGTTTCAGAGAGTGTCAGAGAGTGTCTGAGAGTGTCAGAGAGTGATAGAGAGTGATAGAGAGTTTCCGGAGTGTCAGAGAGTGTCAGAGAGTGATAGCGAGTGATAAAGAGTGTCAGAGAGTGTCAGAGAGTGTCAGAGAGTGATAGAGAGTGATAGAGAGTTTCAGAGAGTGTCAGAGAGTGTCTGAGAGTGTCAGAGAGTGATAGAGAGTGATAGAGAGTTTCAGAGAGTGTCAGAGAGTGTCTGAGAGTGTCAGAGAGTGATAGAGAGTGTCAGAGAGTGTCAGAGAGTGTCAGAGAGTGATAGAGAGTGTCAGAGAGTGTCAGCCAGTGTCAGAGAGTGATAGAGAGTTTCAGAGAGTGTCAGAGAGTGTCTGAGAGTGTCAGAGAGTGATAGAGATTGATAGAGAGTGTCAGAGAGTGTCAGCCAGTGTCAGAGAGTTTCAGAGAGTGTCAGAGAATGTCTGAGAGTGTCAGAGAGTGATAGCGAGTGATAGAGAGTGTCAGAGAATGTCAGAGAGTGTCAGAGAGTGATAGAGAGTGTCAGAGAGTGTCAGCCAGTGTCAGTGAGTGATAGAGAGTTTCAGAGAGTGTCAGAGAGTGTCTGAGAGTGTCAGAGAGTGATAGAGAGTGATAGAGAGTGTCAGAGAGTGTCAGCCAGTGTCAGAGAGTGATAGAGAGTGTCAGAGAGTGTCAGACAGTGTCAGAGAGTGATAGTGAGTGTCTGAGAGTGTCAGAGAGTGACAGAGAGTGTCTGAGAGTGAAAGAGAGTTTCAGAGATTGTCAGATTATGTCTGAGAGTGTCAGAGACTGATAGAGAGTGATAGAGAGTGTCAGAGATTTTCAGAGAGTGTCAGAGAGTGTCAGAGAGTGTCAGAGAGGGATAGAGAGTGATAGAGAGTTATAGAGAGTTTCAGAGAGTGTCAGAGAGTGTCTGAGAGTGTCAGAGAGTGATAGAGAGTGATAGAGAGTTTCCGAGAGTGTCAGAGAGTTTCAGAGAGAGATAGCGAGTGATAGAGAGTGTCAGAGAGTGTCAGAGAGTGATAGAGAGTGATAGAGAGTTTCAGAGAGTGTCAGAGAGTGTCTGAGAGTGTCTGAGAGTGTCTGAGAGTGTCAGAGAGTGTCAGAGAGTGTCAGAGAGTGATAGAGAGTGATAGAGAGTGATAGAGAGTGTCAGAGAGTGTCTGAGAGTGTCAGAGAGTGATAGAGAGTGTCAGAGAGTGATAGAGAGTGTCAGTGAGTGTCTGAGAGTGTCAGAGATTGATAGAGAGTGATAGAGAGTGTCAGAGAGTGTCAGACAGTGTCAGAGAGTGATAGAGAGTGTCAGAGAGTGTCAGACAGTGTCAGCGAGTGATAGAGAGTGATAGAGAGTTTCAGAGAGTGTCAGAGAGTGTCAGAGAGTGATAGAGTGTGATAGAGAGTTTCAGAGAGTGTCAGAGAGTGTCAGAGAGTGTCAGAGAGTGATAGCGAGTGATAGAGAGTGTCAGAGAGTGTCAGAGAGTGTCAGAGAGTGTCAGAGAGTGTCAGAGAGTGTCAGAGAGTGATAGCGAGTGATACAGAGTTTCAGAGAGTGTCAGAGAGGGTCTGAGAGTGTCAGAGAGTGATAGAGAGTGATAGAGAGTTTCAGAGAGTGTCAGAGAGTGTCAGAGAGTGTCAGAGAGTGTCAGAGAGTGTCAGAGAGTGATAGCGAGTGATAGAGAGTGTCAGAGAGTGTCAGAGAGTGTCAGAGAGTGTCAGAGAGTGTCAGAGAGTGATAGCGAGTGATAGAGAGTTTCAGAGAGTGTCAGAGAGTGTCTGAGAGTGTCAGAGAGTGATAGAGAGTGATAGAGAGTTTCAGAGAGTGTCAGAGCGTGTCTGAGAGTGTCAGAGAGTGTCAGAGAGTGATAGCGAGTGATAGAGAGTTTCAGAGAGTGTCAGAGAGTGATAGAGAGTGTCAGAGAGTGATAGAGAGTGTCTGAGAGTGATAGAGAGTGTCAGAGAGTGTCAGAGAGTGATAGTGAGTGTCAGAGAGTGATAGAGAGTGATAGAGAGTTTCAGAGAGTGTCAGAGAGTGTCTGAGAGTGTCAGAGAGTGATAGTGAGTGTCAGAGAGTGTCTGAGAGGGTCAGAGAGTGATAGAGAGTGTCAGAGAGTGACAGAGAGTGTCTGAGAGTGTCAGAGAGTGATAGTGAGTGTCAGAGAGTGTCTGAGAGTGTCAGAGAGTGATAGAGAGTGTCAGAGAGTGTCAGAGAGTGTCAGAGAGTGTCAGAGAGTGATAGTGAGTGTCAGAGAGTGTCTGAGAGTGTCAGAGAGTGATAGAGAGTGTCAGAGAGTGACAGAGAGTGACAGAGAGTGACAGAGAGTGTCTGAGAGTGTCAGAGAGTGATAGAGAGTGTCAGAGAGTGATAGAGAGTGTCAGAGAGTGATAGCGAGTGATAGAGAGTGTCAGAGAGTGTCAGAGAGTGTCAGAGAGTGATAGAGAGTGATAGAGAGTGTCAGAGAGTGTCTGAGAGTGTCAGAGAGTGATAGAGAGTGTCAGAGAGTGATAGAGAGTGTCAGAGAGTGTCAGAGAGTGATAGAGAGGGTCAGAGAGTGATAGAGAGTGCCAGAGAGTGTCAGAGAGTGATAGTGAGTGTCAGAGAGTGTCTGAGAGGGTCAGAGAGTGATAGAGAGTGTCAGAGAGTGACAGAGAGTGTCTGAGAGTGTCAGAGAGTGATAGTGAGTGTCAGAGAGTGTCTGAGAGTGTCAGAGAGTGATAGAGAGTGTCAGAGAGTGACAGAGAGTGTCAGAGAGTGTCAGAGAGTGATAGTGAGTGTCAGAGAGTGTCTGAGAGTGTCAGAGAGTGATAGAGAGTGTCAGAGAGTGACAGAGAGTGTCAGAGAGTGTCAGAGAGTGATAGTGAGTGTCAGAGAGTGTCTGAGAGTGTCAGAGAGTGATAGAGAGTGTCAGAGAGTGACAGAGAGTGTCAGAGAGTGTCAGAGAGTGATAGTGAGTGTCTGAGAGTGTCCGAGAGTGTCAGAGAGTGTCTGAGAGTGTCAGAGAGTGATAGAGAGTGTCAGAGAGTGATAGAGAGTGTCAGAGAGTGTCAGAGAGTGATAGCGAGTGATAGAGAGTGTCAGAGAGTGTCAGAGAGTGTCAGAGAGTGATAGAGAGTGATAGAGAGTGTCAGAGAGTGTCTGAGAGTGTCAGAGAGTGATAGAGAGTGTCAGAGAGTGATAGAGAGTGTCAGAGAGTGTCAGAGAGTGATAGAGAGTGTCAGAGAGTGATAGAGAGTGTCAGAGAGTGTCAGAGAGTGATAGTGAGTGTCTGAGAGTGTCAGAGAGTGACAGAGAGTGATAGAGAGTGATAGAGAGTGTCAGAGAGTGTCTGAGAGTGTCCGAGAGTGATAGAGAGTGTCAGAGAGTGATAGAGAGTGATAGAGAGTTTCAGAGAGTGTCAGACAGTGTCAGAGAGTGATAGAGAGTGTCAGAGAGTGTCAGACAGTGATAGAGAGTGATAGAGAGTGTCAGAGAGTGTCAGAGAGTGTCAGAGAGTGATAGAGAGTGTCAGACAGTGTCAGAGATTGATAGAGAGTGTCAGAGAGTGTCTGAGAGTGTCAGAGAGTGTCAGAGAGTGTCAGAGAGTGTCAGACAGTGTCAGAGAGTGATAGAGAGTGTCAGAGAGTGTCAGAGAGTGTCTGAGAGTGATAGAGAGTGTCAGAGAGTGTCAGAGAGTGATAGCGAGTGTCTGAGAGTGTCAGAGAGTGAGAGAGAGTTTCAGAGAGTTTCAGAGAGTTTCAGAGAGTGTCAGAGAGTGTCAGAGAGTGTCTGAGAGTGTCAGAGAGTGTCAGAGAGGGATAGAGAGTGTTAGAGAGTTTCAGAGAGTGTCAGAGAGTGTCAGAGAGTGTCTGAGAGTGTTAGAGAGTGATAGAGAGTGATAGAGAGTGATAGAGAGTGATAGAGAGTGTCAGAGAGTGTCAGACAGTGTCAGAGAGTGATAGAGAGTGTCAGAGAGTGTCAGAGAGTGTCTGAGAGTGATAGAGAGTGTCAGAGAGTGTCAGAGAGTGATAGTAAGTGTCAGAGAGTGATAGAGAGTGATAGAGAGTTTCAGAGAGTGTCAGAGAGTGTCTGAGAGTGTCAGAGAGTGTCAGAGAGTGTCAGAAAGTGATAGAGAGTGATAGAGAGTGTCAGAGAGTGTCAGAGAGCGATAGAGAGTGTCAGACAGTGTCAGAGAGTGATAGAGAATGTCAGAGAGTGTCTGAGAGTGTCAGAGAGTGATAGAGAGTGATAGAGAGTGTCAGAGAGTGTCAGACAGTGTCAGAGAGTGATAGAGAGTGTCAGAGAGTGTCAGAGAGTGTCTGAGAGTGATAGAGAGTGTCAGAGAGTGTCAGAGAGTGTCAGAGAGTGATAGTGAGTGTCAGAGAGTGATAGAGAGTGATAGAGAGTTTCAGAGAGAGTCAGAGAGTGTCTGAGAGTGTCAGAGAGTGTCAGAAAGTGATAGAGAGTGATAGAGAGCGTTAGAGAGTGTCAGAGAGTGATAGAGAGTGTCAGAGAGTGTCAGACAGTGTCAGAGAGTGTCTGAGAGTGTCAGAGAGTGATAGAGAGTGATAGAGAGTGTCAGAGAGTGTCAGAGAGTGTCAGAGAGTGATAGTGAGTGTCAGAGAGTGATAGAGAGTGATAGAGAGTGTCAGACAGTGTCAGAGAGTGATAGAGAGTGTCAGAGAGTGTCAGAGAGTGTCTGAGAGTGATAGAGAGTGTCAGAGAGTGTCAGAGAGTGATAGTGAGTGTCAGAGAGTGATAGAGAGTGATAGAGAGTTTCAGAGAGTGTCTGAGAGTGTCAGAGAGTGATAGTGAGTGTCAGAGAGTGATAGTGAGTGTCAGAGAGTGTCTGAGAGGGTCAGAGAGTGATAGAGAGTGTCAGAGAGTGACAGAGAGTGTCTGAGAGTGTCAGAGAGTGATAGTGAGTGTCAGAGAGTGTCTGAGAGTGTCAGAGAGTGATAGAGAGTGTCAGAGAGTGACAGAGAGTGTCAGAGAGTGTCAGAGAGTGATAGTGAGTGTCTGAGAGTGTCAGAGAGTGTCTGAGAGAGTCAGAGAGTGACAGAGAGTGTCTGAAAGTGTCAGAGAGTGATAGTGAGTGTCAGAGAGTGTCTGAGAGTGTCAGAGAGTGATAGAGAGTGTCAGAGAGTGTCAGAGAGTGTCTGAGAGTGATAGAGAGTGTCAGAGAGTGTCAGATTGATAGTAAGTGTCAGAGAGTGATAGAGAGTGATAGAGAGTTTCAGAGAGTGTCAGAGAGAGTCTGAGAGTGTCAGAGAGTGTCAGAGAGTGTCAGAAAGTGATAGAGAGTGATAGAGAGTGTCAGAGAGTGTCAGAGAGCGATAGAGAGTGTCAGACAGTGTCAGAGAGTGATGGAGAATGTCAGAGAGTGTCTGAGAGTGTCAGAGAGTGATACAGAGTGATAGAGAGTGTCAGAGAGTGTCAGACAGTGTCAGAGAGTGATAGAGAGTGTCAGAGAGTGTCAGAGAGTGTCTGAGAGTGATAGAGAGTGTCAGAGAGTGTCAGAGAGTGTCAGAGAGTGATAGTGAGTGTCAGAGAGTGATAGAGAGTGATAGAGAGTTTCAGAGAGTGTCAGAGAGTGTCTGAGAGTGTCAGAAAGTGATAGAGAGTGATAGAGAGCGTTAGAGAGTGTCAGAGAGTGATAGAGAGTGTCAGAGAGTGTCAGAGAGTGTCAGAGAGTGTCAGAGAGTGATAGAGAGTGATAGAGAGTGTCAGAGAGTGTCAGAGAGTGTCAGAGAGTGATAGTGAGTGTCAGAGAGTGATAGAGAGTGATAGAGAGTGTCAGACAGTGTCAGAGAGTGATAGAGAGTGTCAGAGAGTGTCAGAGAGTGTCTGAGAGTGATAGAGAGTGTCAGAGAGTGTCAGAGAGTGATAGTGAGTGTCAGAGAGTGATAGAGAGTGATAGAGAGTTTCAGAGAGTGTCTGAGAGTGTCAGAGAGTGATAGTGAGTGTCAGAGAGTGATAGTGAGTGTCAGAGAGTGTCTGAGAGGGTCAGAGAGTGATAGAGAGTGTCAGAGAGTGACAGAGAGTGTCTGAGAGTGTCAGAGAGTGATAGTGAGTGTCAGAGAGTGTCTGAGAGTGTCAGAGAGTGATAGAGAGTGTCAGAGAGTGACAGAGAGTGTCAGAGAGTGTCAGAGAGTGATAGTGAGTGTCTGAGAGTGTCAGAGAGTGTCTGAGAGAGTCAGAGAGTGATAGAGAGTGTCAGAGAGTGATAGAGAGTGTCAGAGAGTGTCAGAGAGTGATAGCGAGTGATAGAGAGTGTCAGAGAGTGTCAGAGAGAGTCAGAGAGTGATAGAGAGTGATAGAGAGTGTCAGAGAGTGTCTGAGAGTGTCAGAGAGTGATAGAGAGTGTCAGAGAGTGATAGAGAGTGTCAGAGAGTGTCAGAGAGTGATAGAGAGTGTCAGAGAGTGATAGAGAGTGTCAGAGAGTGTCAGAGAGAGTCAGAGAGTGATAGAGAGTGATAGAGAGTGTCAGAGAGTGTCTGAGAGTGTCAGAGAGTGATAGAGAGTGTCAGAGAGTGATAGAGAGTGTCAGAGAGTGTCAGAGAGTGATAGTGAGTGTCAGAGAGTGATAGTGAGTGTCAGAGAGTGATAGTGAGTGTCAGAGAGTGTCTGAGAGGGTCAGAGAGTGATAGAGAGTGTCAGAGAGTGACTGAGAGTGTCTGAGAGTGTCAGAGAGTGATAGTGAGTGTCAGAGAGTGTCTGAGAGTGTCAGAGAGTGATAGAGAGTGTCAGAGAGTGACAGAGAGTGTCAGAGAGTGTCAGAGAGTGATAGAGAGTGATAGAGAGTGTCAGAGAGTGTCAGAGAGTGTCTGAGAGTAATAGAGAGTGTCAGAGAGTGTCAGAGAGTGATAGTGAGTGTCAGAGAGTGATAGAGAGTGATAGAGAGTTTCAGAGAGTGTCAGAGAGTGTCAGAGAGTGTCTGAGAGTGTCAGAGAGTGTCAGAGAGTGTCAGAAAGTGATAGAGAGTGATAGAGAGTGTCAGACAGTGTCAGAGAGTGATAGAGAGTGTCAGACAGTGTCAGAGATTGATAGAAAGTGTCAGAGAGTGTCTGAGAGTGTCAGAGAGTGTCAGAGAGTGTCAGAGAGTGTCAGAGAGTGATAGAGAGTGATAGAGAGTGTCAGAGAGTGTCAGACAGTGTCAGAGAGTGATAGAGAGTGTCAGAGAGTGTCAGAGAGTGTCTGAGAGTGATAGAGAGTGTCAGAGAGTGTCAGAGAGTGATAGTGAGTGTCAGAGAGTGATAGAGAGTGATAGAGAGTTTCAGAGAGTGTCAGAGAGTGTCTGAGAGTGTCAGAGAGTGTCAGAAAGTGATAGAGAGTGATAGAGAGTGTCAGAGAGTGCCAGAGAGTGTCAGAGAGTGATAGAGAGTGTCAGAGAGTGATAGGGAGTGTCAGAGAGTGTCAGAGAGTGTCTGAGAGTAATAGAGAGTGTCAGAGAGTGTCAGAGAGTGATAGTGAGTGTCAGAGAGTGATAGAGAGTGATAGAGAGTTTCAGAGAGAGTCAGAGAGTGTCTGAGAGTGTCAGAGAGTGTCAGAGAGTGTCAGAGAGTGATAGAGAGTGTCAGAGAGTGATAGAGAGTGTCAGAGAGTGTCAGAGAGTGATAGAGAGTGTCAGAGAGTGATAGAGAGTGTCAGAGAGTGTCAGAGAGTGATAGTGAGTGTCTGAGAGTGTCAGAGAGTGACAGAGAGTGATAGAGAGTGATAGAGAGTGTCAGAGAGTGTCTGAGAGTGTCCGAGAGTGATAGAGAGTGTCAGAGAGTGATAGAGAGTGATAGAGAGTTTCAGAGAGTGTCAGACAGTGTCAGAGAGTGATAGAGAGTGTCAGAGAGTGTCAGACAGTGATAGAGAGTGATAGAGAGTGTCAGAGAGTGTCAGAGAGTGTCAGAGAGTGATAGAGAGTGTCAGACAGTGTCAGAGATTGATAGAGAGTGTCAGAGAGTGTCTGAGAGTGTCAGAGAGTGTCAGAGAGCGTCAGAGAGTGTCAGACAGTGTCAGAGAGTGATAGAGAGTGTCAGAGAGTGTCAGAGAGTGTCTGAGAGTGATAGAGAGTGTCAGAGAGTGTCAGAGAGTGATAGCGAGTGTCTGAGAGTGTCAGAGAGAGAGAGAGAGTTTCAGAGAGTTTCAGAGAGTTTCAGAGAGTGTCAGAGAGTGTCAGAGAGTGTCTGAGAGTGTCAGAGATGGATAGAGAGTGTTAGAGAGTTTCAGAGAGTGTCAGAGAGTGTCAGAGAGTGTCTGAGAGTGTTAGAGAGTGATAGAGAGTGATAGAGAGTGATAGAGAGTGTCAGAGAGTGTCAGACAGTGTCAGAGAGTGATAGAGAGTGTCAGAGAGTGTCAGAGAGTGTCTGAGAGTGATAGAGAGTGTCAGAGAGTGTCAGAGAGTGATAGTAAGTGTCAGAGAGTGATAGAGAGTGATAGAGAGTTTCAGAGAGTGTCAGAGAGTGTCTGAGAGTGTCAGAGAGTGTCAGAGAGTGTCAGAA
The DNA here is from genome assembly GCF_036365525.1 of Heterodontus francisci. NCBI lineage: Eukaryota > Metazoa > Chordata > Chondrichthyes > Heterodontiformes > Heterodontidae > Heterodontus > Heterodontus francisci. The sequence continues at coordinate 1,057,301 of NW_027140217.1, read as the reverse complement.
AGTGATAGAGAGTGATAGAGAGTGTCAGAGAGTGTCAGAGAGCGATAGAGAGTGTCAGACAGTGTCAGAGAGTGATAGAGAATGTCAGAGAGTGTCTGAGAGTGTCAGAGAGTGATAGAGAGTGATAGAGAGTGTCAGAGAGTGTCAGACAGTGTCAGAGAGTGATAGAGAGTGTCAGAGAGTGTCAGAGAGTGTCTGAGAGTGATAGAGAGTGTCAGAGTGTGTCAGAGAGTGTCAGAGAGTGATAGTGAGTGTCAGAGAGTGATAGAGAGTGATAGAGAGTTTCAGAGAGTGTCAGAGAGTGTCTGAGAGTGTCAGAGAGTGTCAGAAAGTGATAGAGAGTGATAGAGAGCGTTAGAGAGTGTCAGAGAGTGATAGAGAGTGTCAGAGAGTGTCAGAGAGTGTCAGAGAGTGTCAGAGAGTGTCAGAGAGTGATAGAGAGTGATGGAGAGTGTCAGAGAGTGTCAGAGAGTGTCAGAGAGTGATAGTGAGTGTCAGAGAGTGATAGAGAGTGATAGAGAGTGTCAGACAGTGTCAGAGAATGATAGAGAGTGTCAGAGAGTGTCAGAGAGTGTCTGAGAGTGATAGAGAGTGTCAGAGAGTGTCAGAGAGTGATAGCGAGTGTCTGAGAGTGTCAGAGAGTGAGAGAGAGTTTCAGAGAGTTTCAGAGAGTTTCAGAGAGTGTCAGAGAGTGTCAGAGAGTGTCTGAGAGTGTCAGAGAGTGTCAGAGAGGGATAGAGAGTGTTAGAGAGTTTCAGAGAGTGTCAGAGAGTGTCAGAGAGTGTCTGAGAGTGTTAGAGAGTGATAGAGAGTGATAGAGAGTGATAGAGAGTGATAGAGAGTGTCAGAGAGTGTCAGACAGTGTCAGAGAGTGATAGAGAGTGTCAGAGAGTGTCAGAGAGTGTCTGAGAGTGATAGAGAGTGTCAGAGAGTGTCAGAGAGTGATAGTAAGTGTCAGAGAGTGATAGAGAGTGATAGAGAGTTTCAGAGAGTGTCAGAGAGTGTCTGAGAGTGTCAGAGAGTGTCAGAGAGTGTCAGAAAGTGATAGAGAGTGATAGAGAGTGTCAGAGAGTGTCAGAGAGCGATAGAGAGTGTCAGACAGTGTCAGAGAGTGATAGAGAATGTCAGAGAGTGTCTGAGAGTGTCAGAGAGTGATAGAGAGTGATAGAGAGTGTCAGAGAGTGTCAGACAGTGTCAGAGAGTGATAGAGAGTGTCAGAGAGTGTCAGAGAGTGTCTGAGAGTGATAGAGAGTGTCAGAGAGTGTCAGAGAGTGATAGTGAGTGTCAGAGAGTGATAGAGAGTGATAGAGAGTTTCAGAGAGTGTCAGAGAGTGTCTGAGAGTGTCAGAGAGTGTCAGAAAGTGATAGAGAGTGATAGAGAGCGTTAGAGAGTGTCAGAGAGTGATAGAGAGTGTCAGAGAGTGTCAGAGAGTGTCAGAGAGTGTCAGAGAGTGATAGAGAGTGATAGAGAGTGTCAGAGAGTGTCAGAGAGTGATAGTGAGTGTCAGAGAGTGATAGAGAGTGATAGAGAGTGTCAGACAGTGTCAGAGAGTGATAGAGAGTGTCAGAGAGTGTCAGAGAGTGTCTGAGAGTGATAGAGAGTGTCAGAGAGTGTCAGAGAGTGATAGTGAGTGTCAGAGAGTGATAGAGAGTGATAGAGAGTTTCAGAGAGTGTCAGAGAGTGTCTGAGAGTGTCAGAGAGTGATAGTGAGTGTCAGAGAGTGATAGTGAGTGTCAGAGAGTGTCTGAGAGGGTCAGAGAGTGATAGAGAGTGTCAGAGAGTGACAGAGAGTGTCTGAGAGTGTCAGAGAGTGATAGTGAGTGTCAGAGAGTGTCTGAGAGTGTCAGAGAGTGATAGAGAGTGTCAGAGAGTGACAGAGAGTGTCAGAGAGTGTCAGAGAGTGATAGTGAGTGTCTGAGAGTGTCAGAGAGTGTCTGAGAGAGTCATAGAGTGATAGAGAGTGTCAGAGAGTGATAGAGAGTGTCAGAGAGTGTCAGAGAGTGATAGCGAGTGATAGAGAGTGTCAGAGAGTGTCAGAGAGAGTCAGAGAGTGATAGAGAGTGATAGAGAGTGTCAGAGAGTGTCTGAGAGTGTCAGAGAGTGATAGAGAGTGTCAGAGAGTGATAGAGAGTGTCAGAGAGTGTCAGAGAGTGATAGAGAGTGTCAGAGAGTGATAGAGAGTGTCAGAGAGTGTCAGAGAGAGTCAGAGAGTGATAGAGAGTGATAGAGAGTGTCAGAGAGTGTCTGAGAGTGTCAGAGAGTGATAGAGAGTGTCAGAGAGTGATAGAGAGTGTCAGAGAGTGTCAGAGAGTGATAGTGAGTGTCTGAGAGTGTCAGAGAGTGACAGAGAGTGATAGAGAGTGATAGAGAGTGTCAGAGAGTGTCTGAGAGTGTCCGAGAGTGATAGAGAGTGTCAGAGAGTGATAGAGAGTGATAGAGAGTTTCAGAGAGTGTCAGACAGTGTCAGAGAGTGATAGAGAGTGTCAGAGAGTGTCAGACAGTGATAGAGAGTGATAGAGAGTTTCAGAGAGTGTCAGACAGTGTCAGAGAGTGATAGAGAGTGTCAGAGAGTGTCAGACAGTGATAGAGAGTGATAGAGAGTGTCAGAGAGTGTCAGAGAGTGTCAGAGAGTGATAGAGATTGTCAGACAGTGTCAGAGATTGATAGAGAGTGTCAGAGAGTGTCTGAGAGTGTCAGAGAGTGTCAGAGAGTGTCAGAGAGTGTCTGAGAGTGTCAGAGAGTGATAGAGAGTGATAGAGAGTGTCAGAGATTGTCAGACAGTGTCAGAGAGTGATAGAGAGTGTCAGAGAGTGTCAGAGAGTGTCTGAGAGTGATAGAGAGTGTCAGAGAGTGTCAGAGAGTGATAGTGAGTGTCAGAGAGTGATAGAGAGTGATAGAGAGTTTCAAAGAGTGTCAGAGAGTGTCTGAGAGTGTCAGAGAGTGTCAGAGAGTGTCAGAAAGTGATAGAGAGTGATAGAGAGTGTCAGAGAGTGTCAGAGAGTGATAGAGAGTGTCAGAGAGTGATAGAGAGTGATAGAGAGTGTCAGAGAGTGTCAGAGAGTGTCTGAGAGTAATAGAGAGTGTCAGAGAGTGTCAGAGAGTGATAGTGAGTGTCAGAGAGTGATAGAGAGTGATAGAGAGTTTCAGAGAGAGTCAGAGAGTGTCTGAGAGTGTCAGAGAGTGTCAGAAAGTGATAGAGAGTGATAGAGAGTGTCAGAGAGTGATAGTGAGTGTCAGAGAGTGATAGAGAGTGATAGAGAGTTTCAGAGAGTGTCAGAGAGTGTCAGAGAGTGTCTGAGAGTGTCAGAGAGTGTCAGAGAGTGTCAGAAAGTGATAGAGAGTGATAGAGAGTGTCAGACAGTGTCAGAGAGTGATAGAGAGTGTCAGACAGTGTCAGAGATTGATAGAGAGTGTCAGAGAGTGTCTGAGAGTGTCAGAGAGTGTCAGAGAGTGTCAGAGAGTGTCTGAGAGTGTCAGAGAGTGATAGAGAGTGATAGAGAGTGTCAGAGAGTGTCAGACAGTGTCAGAGAGTGATAGAGAGTGTCAGAGAGTGTCAGAGAGTGTCTGAGAGTGATAGAGAGTGTCAGAGAGTGTCAGAGAGTGATAGTGAGTGTCAGAGAGTGATAGAGAGTGATAGAGTGTTTCAGAGAGTGTCAGAGAGTGTCTGAGAGTGTCAGAGAGTGTCAGAGAGTGTCAGAAAGTGATAGAGAGTGATAGAGAGTGTCAGAGAGTGCCAGAGAGTGTCAGAGAGTGATAGAGAGTGTCAGAGAGTGATAGAGAGTGATAGAGAGTGTCAGAGAGTGTCAGAGAGTGTCTGAGAGTAATAGAGAGTGTCAGAGAGTGTCAGAGAGTGATAGTGAGTGTCAGAGAGTGATAGAGAGTGATAGAGAGTTTCAGAGAGAGTCAGAGAGTGTCTGAGAGTGTCAGAGAGTGTCAGAAAGTGATAGAGAGTGATAGAGAGTGTCAGAGAGTGATAGTGAGTGTCAGAGAGTGATAGAGAGTGATAGAGAGTTTCAGAGAGTGTCAGAGAGTGTCAGAGAGTGTCTGAGAGTGTCAGAGAGTGTCAGAGAGTGTCAAAAAGTGATAGAGAGTGATAGAGAGTGTCAGACAGTGTCAGAGAGTGATAGTGAGTGTCAGAGAGTGTCAGAGAGTGTCAGAAAGTGATAGAGAGTGATAGAGAGTGTCAGAGAGTGCCAGAGAGTGTCAGAGAGTGATAGAGAGTGTCAGAGAGTGATAGAGAGTGATAGAGAGTGTCAGAGAGTGTCAGAGAGTGTCTGAGAGTAATAGAGAGTGTCAGAGAGTGTCAGAGAGTGATAGTGAGTGTCAGAGAGTGATAGAGAGTGATAGAGAGTTTCAGAGAGAGTCAGAGAGTGTCTGAGAGTGTCAGAGAGTGTCAGAAAGTGATAGAGAGTGATAGAGAGTGTCAGAGAGTGATAGTGAGTGTCAGAGAGTGATAGAGAGTGATAGAGAGTTTCAGAGAGTGTCAGAGAGTGTCAGAGAGTGTCTGAGAGTGTCAGAGAGTGTCAGAGAGTGTCAGAGAGTGTCAAAAAGTGATAGAGAGTGATAGAGAGTGTCAGACAGTGTCAGAGAGTGATAGTGAGTGTCTGAGAGTGTCAGAGAGTGTCAGAGAGTGTCAGAAAGTGATAGAGAGTGATAGAGAGTGTCAGACAGTGTCAGAGAGTGATAGTGAGTGTCAGAGAGTGATATAGAGTGATAGAGAGTGTCAGAGAGTGTCTGAGAGTGTCAGAGAGTGATAGAGAGTGTCAGAGAGTGTCTGAGAGTGTCAGAGAGTGATAGTGAGTGTCAGAGAGTGATAGAGAGTGATAGAGAGTTTCAGAGAGTGTCAGAGAGTGTCTGAGAGTGTCAGAGAGTGTCTGAGAGTGTCAGAGAGTGATAGAGAGTGATAGAGAGTGTCAGAGAGTGTCAGAGAGTGATAGAGAGTGTCAGAGAGTGTCAGACAGTGACAGAGAGTGATAGAGAATGTCAGAGAGTGTCTGAGAGTGTCAGAGAGTGATAGAGAGTGATAGAGAGTGTCAGAGAGTGTCAGACAGTGTCAGAGAGTGATAGAGAGTGTCAGAGAGTGTCAGAGAGTGTCTGAGAGTGATAGAGAGTGTCAGAGAGTGTCAGAGAGTGTCAGAGAGTGATAGTGAGTGTCAGAGAGTGTCAGAGAGTGATAGAGAGTGATAGAGAGTGTCAGAGTGTCAGACAGTGTCAGAGAGTGATAGAGAGTGTCAAGGAGTGTCAGACAGTGTCAGAGAGTGATAGAGAGTGTCAGAGAGTGATACAGAGTGTCAGAGAGTGTCTGAGAGTGTCAGAGAGTGTCTGAGAGTGTCAGAGAGTGATAGAGAGTGATAGAGAGTGTCAGAGAGTGTCAGAGAGTGATAGAGAGTGTCAGAGAGTGTCAGACAGTGTCAGAGAGTGTCAGAGAGTGTCAGACAGTGTCAGACAGTGTCAGAGAGTGTTAGAGAGTTTCAGAGAGTGTCAGAGAGTGTCTGAGAGTGTCAGAGAGTGATAGAGAGTGATAGAGAGTGTCAGAGAGTGTCAGACAGTGTCAGAGAGTGATAGAGAGTGTCAGAGAGTGTCAGACAGTGTCAGAGAGTGATAGAGAGTGTCAGAGAGTGATAGAGAGTGTCAGAGAGTGTCTGAGCGTGTCAGAGAGTGTCTGAGCGTGTCAGAGTGTGTCTGAGAGTGTCACAGAGTGATAGAGAGTGTCAGAGAGTGATAGAGAGCGATAGAGAGTGTCAGAGAGTGTCAGAGAGTGATAGAGAGTGTCAGAGAGTGTCAGAGAGTGATAGTGAGTGTCAGAGAGTGATAGAGAGTGTCAGAGAGTGATAGAGAGCGATAGAGAGTGTCAGAGAGTGTCAGAGAGTGATAGAGAGTGTCAGAGAGTGTCAGAGAGTGTCAGAGAGTGATAGAGAGTGTCAGAGAGTGTCAGCCAGTGTCAGAGAGTGATAGTGAGTTTCAGAGAGTGTCAGAGAGTGTCTGAGAGTGTCAGAGAGTGATAGAGAGTGATAGAGAGTGTCAGAGAGTGTCAGACAGTGTCAGAGAGTGATAGTGAGTGTCTGAGAGTGTCAGAGAGTGACAGAGAGTGTCTGAGAGTGATAGAGAGTTTCAGAGAGTGTCAGATTATGTCTGAGAGTGTCAGAGACTGATAGAGAGTGATAGAGAGTGTCAGAGATTTTCAGAGAGTGTCAGAGAGTGTCAGAGAGTGTCTGAGAGTGTCAGAGAGGGATAGAGAGTGTTAGAGAGTTTCAGAGAGTGTCAGAGAGTGTCTGAGCGTGTCAGAGAGTGATAACGAGTGATAGAGAGCGTCAGAGAGTGTCAGAGAGTGTCAGAGAGTGATAGAGAGTTATAGAGAGTTTCAGAGAGTGTCAGAGAGTGTCTGAGAGTGTCAGAGAGTGATAGAGAGTGATAGAGAGTTTCCGAGAGTGTAAGAGAGTGATAGCGAGTGATAGAGAGTGTCAGAGAGTGTCAGAGAGTGTCAGAGAGTGATAGAGAGTGATAGAGAGTTTCAGAGAGTGTCAGAGAGTGTCTGAGAGTGTCAGAGAGTGATAGAGAGTGATAGAGAGTGTCAGAGAGTGTCTGAGAGTGTCAGAGAGTGATAGCGAGTGACAGAGAGTGTCAGAGAGTGTCAGAGAGTGATAGAGAGTGTCAGAGAGTGTCAGCCAGTGTCAGAGAGTGATAGAGAGTTTCAGAGAGTGTCAGAGAGTGTCTGAGAGTGTCAGAGAGTGATAGAGAGTGATAGAGAGTGTCAGAGAGTGTCAGCCAGTGTCAGAGAGTGTCAGAGAGTGATAGAGAGTGATAGAGAGTTTCAGAGAGTGTCAGAGAGTGTCTGAGAGTGTCAGAGAGTGATAGCGAGTGATAGAGAGTGTCAGAGAGTGTCAGAGAGTGTCAGAGAGTGATAGAGAGTGTCAGAGAGTGTCAGCCAGTGTCAGAGAGTGATAGAGAGTTTCAGAGAGTGTCAGAGAGTGTCTGAGAGTGTCAGAGAGTGATAGAGAGTGATAGAGAGTGTCAGAGAGTGTCAGCCAGTGTCAGAGAGTGATAGAGAGTGTCAGAGAGTGTCAGACAGTGTCAGAGAGTGATAGTGAGTGTCTGAGAGTGTCAGAGAGTGACAGAGAGTGTCTGAGAGTGATAGAGAGTTTCAGAGAGTGTCAGATTATGTCTGAGAGTGTCAGAGACTGATAGAGAGTGATAGAGAGTGTCAGCGAGTTTCAGAGAGTGTCAGAGAGTGTCTGAGAGTGTCAGAGAGGGATAGAGAGTGTTAGAGAGTTTCAGAGAGTGTCAGAGAGTGTCAGAGAGTGTCTGAGAGTGTTAGAGAGTGATAGAGAGTGATAGAGAGTGATAGAGAGTGATAGAGAGTGTCAGAGAGTGTCAGACAGTGTCAGAGAGTGATAGAGAGTGTCAGAGAGTGTCAGAGAGTGTCTGAGAGTGATAGAGAGTGTCAGAGAGTGTCAGAGAGTGATAGTAAGTGTCAGAGAGTGATAGAGAGTGATAGAGAGTTTCAGAGAGTGTCAGAGAGTGTCTGAGAGTGTCAGAGAGTGTCAGAAAGTGATAGAGAGTGATAGAGAGTGTCAGAGAGTGTCAGAGAGCGATAGAGAGTGTCAGACAGTGTCAGAGAGTGATAGAGAGTGTCAGAGAGTGTCAGACAGTGTCAGAGAGTGATAGTGAGTGTCTGAGAGTGTCAGAGAGGGACAGAGAGTGTCTGAGAGTGATAGAGAGTTTCAGAGAGTGTCAGATTATGTCTGAGAGTGTCAGAGACTGATAGAGAGTGATAGAGAGTGTCAGCGAGTTTCAGAGAGTGTCAGAGAGTGTCAGAGAGTGTCTGAGAGTGTCAGAGAGGGATAGAGAGTGTTAGAGAGTTTCAGAGAGTGTCAGAGAGTGTCAGAGAGTGTCTGAGAGTGTTAGAGAGTGATAGAGAGTGATAGAGAGTGATAGAGAGTGATAGAGAGTGTCAGAGAGTGTCAGACAGTGTCAGAGAGTGATAGAGAGTGTCAGAGAGTGTCAGAGAGTGTCTGAGAGTGATAGAGAGTGTCAGAGAGTGTCAGAGAGTGATAGTAAGTGTCAGAGAGTGATAGAGAGTGATAGAGAGTTTCAGAGAGTGTCAGAGAGTGTCTGAGAGTGTCAGAGAGTGTCAGAAAGTGATAGAGAGTGATAGAGAGTGTCAGAGAGTGTCAGAGAGCGATAGAGAGTGTCAGACAGTGTCAGAGAGTGATAGAGAGTGTCAGAGAGTGTCAGACAGTGTCAGAGAGTGATAGAGAGTGTCAGAGAGTGTCAGAGAGTGTCTGAGAGTGATAGAGAGTGTCAGAGAGTGTCAGAGAGTGTCAGAGAGTGATAGTGAGTGTCAGAGAGTGATAGAGAGTGATAGAGAGTTTCAGAGAGTGTCAGAGAGTGTCTGAGAGTGTCAGAGAGTGTCAGAGAGTGTCAGAAAGTGATAGAGAGTGATAGAGAGCGTCAGAGAGTGTCAGAGAGTGATAGAGAGTGTCAGAGAGTGTCAGAGAGTGTCAGAGAGTGTCTGAGAGTGTCAGAGAGTGATAGAGAGTGATAGAGAGTGTCAGAGAGTGTCAGAGAGTGTCAGAGAGTGATAGTGAGTGTCAGAGAGTGATAGAGAGTGATAGAAAGTGTCAGACAGTGTCAGAGAGTGATAGAGAGTGTCAGAGAGTGTCAGAGAGTGTCTGAGAGTGATAGAGAGTGTCAGAGTGTGTCAGAGAGTGATAGTGAGTGTCAGAGAGTGATAGCGAGTGATAGAGAGTTTCAGAGAGTGTCAGAGAGTGTCAGAGAGTGTCAGAGAGTGATAGTGAGTGTCAGAGAGTGATAGAGAGTGATAGAGAGTGTCAGGCAGTGTCAGAGAGTGATAGAGAGTGTCAGAGAGTGTCAGAGAGTGTCTCAGAGTGATAGAGAGTGTCAGAGAGTGTCAGAGAGTGATAGTGAGTGTCAGAGAGTGATAGCGAGTGATAGAGAGTTTCAGAGAGTGTCAGAGAGTGTCTGAGAGTGTCAGAGAGTGATAGTGAGTGTCAGAGAGTGTCTGAGAGGGTCAGAGAGTGATAGAGAGTGTCAGAGAGTGACAGAGAGTGTCTGAGAGTGTCAGAGAGTGATAGTGAGTGTCAGAGAGTGTCTGAGAGTGTCAGAGAGTGATAGAGAGTGTCAGAGAGTGACAGAGAGTGTCAGAGAGTGTCAGAGAGTGATAGTGAGTGTCTGAGAGTGTCAGAGAGTGTCTGAGAGTGTCAGAGAGTGATAGAGAGTGTCAGAGAGTGATAGAGAGTGTCAGAGAGTGTCAGAGAGTGATAGCGAGTGATAGAGAGTGTCAGAGAGTGTCAGAGAGTGTCAGAGAGTGATAGAGAGTGATAGAGAGTGTCAGAGAGTGTCTGAGAGTGTCAGAGAGTGATAGAGAGTGTCAGAGAGTGATAGAGAGTGTCAGAGAGTGTCAGAGAGTGATAGAGAGTGTCAGAGAGTGATAGAGAGTGTCAGAGAGTGTCAGAGAGTGATAGTGAGTGTCTGAGAGTGTCAGAGAGTGACAGAGAGTGATAGAGAGTGATAGAGAGTGTCAGAGAGTGTCTGAGAGTGTCCGAGAGTGATAGAGAGTGTCAGAGAGTGATAGAGAGTTTCAGAGAGTGTCAGACAGTGTCAGAGAGTGATAGAGAGTGTCAGAGAGTGTCAGACAGTGATAGAGAGTGATAGAGAGTGTCAGAGAGTGTCAGAGAGTGATAGAGAGTGTCAGACAGTGTCAGAGATTGATAGAGAGTGTCAGAGAGTGTCTGAGAGTGTCAGAGAGTGTCAGAGAGTGTCAGAGAGTGTCTGAGAGTGTCAGAGAGTGATAGAGAGTGATAGAGAGTGTCAGAGAGTGTCAGACAGTGTCAGAGAGTGATAGAGAGTGTCAGAGAGTGTCAGAGAGTGTCTGAGAGTGATAGAGAGTGTCAGAGAGTGTCAGAGAGTGATAACGAGTGTCTGAGAGTGTCAGAGAGTGAGAGAGAGTGTCTGAGAGTGTCAGAGAGTGAGAGAGAGTTTCAGAGAGTTTCAGAGAGTGTCAGAGAGTGTCAGAGAGTGTCTGAGAGTGTCAGAGAGTGTCAGAGAGTGATAGCGAGTGTCTGAGAGTGTCAGAGAGTGAGAGAGAGTTTCAGAGAGTTTCAGAGAGTTTCAGAGAGTGTCAGAGAGTGTCAGAGAGTGTCTGAGAGTGTCAGAGAGTGTCAGAGAGTGATAGCGAGTGTCTGAGAGTGTCAGAGAGTGACAGAGAGTGACAGAGAGTGTCAGAGAGTGATAGAGAGTGTCAGAGAGTGATAGTGAGTGTCAGAGAGTGATAGAGAGTGTCTGAGAGTGTCAGAGAGTGATAGAGAGTGTCAGAGAGTGTCAGAGAGTGATAGCGAGTGATAGAGAGTGTCAGAGAGTGTCAGAGAGTGTCAGAGAGTGATAGAGAGTGATAGAGAGTGTCAGAGAGTGTCTGAGAGTGTCAGAGAGTGATAGAGAGTGTCAGAGAGTGATAGAGAGTGTCAGAGAGTGTCAGAGAGTGATAGGGAGTGTCAGAGAGTGATAGAGAGTGTCAGAGAGTGTCAGAGAGTGATAGAGAGTGATAGAGAGTGTCAGAGAGTGTCTGAGAGTGTCCGAGAGTGATAGAGAGTGTCAGAGAGTGATAGAGAGTGATAGAGAGTTTCAGAGAGTGTCAGACAGTGTCAGAGAGTGATAGAGAGTGTCAGAGAGTGTCAGACAGTGATAGAGAGTGATAGAGAGTGTCAGAGAGTGTCAGAGAGTGTCAGAGAGAGATAGAGAGTGTCAGACAGTGTCAGAGATTGATAGAGAGTGTCAGAGAGTGTCTGAGAGTGTCAGAGAGTGTCAGAGAGTGTCAGAGAGTGTCTGAGAGTGTCAGAGAGTGATAGAGAGTGATAGAGAGTGTCAGAGAGTGTCAGACAGTGTCAGAGAGTGATAGAGAGTGTCAGAGAGTGTCAGAGAGTGTCTGAGAGTGATAGAGAGTGTCAGAGAGTGTCAGAGAGTGATAGCGAGTGTCTGAGAGTGTCAGAGAGTGAGAGAGAGTTTCAGAGAGTTTCAGAGAGTTTCAGAGAGTGTCAGAGAGTGTCAGAGAGTGTCTGAGAGTGTCAGAGAGTGTCAGAGAGGGATAGAGAGTGTTAGAGAGTTTCAGAGAGTGTCAGAGAGTGTCAGAGAGTGTCTGAGAGTGTTAGAGAGTGATAGAGAGTGATAGAGAGTGATAAAGAGTGATAGAGAGTGTCAGAGAGTGTCAGACAGTGTCAGAGAGTGATAGAGAGTGTCAGAGAGTGTCAGAGAGTGTCTGAGAGTGATAGAGAGTGTCAGAGAGTGTCAGAGAGTGATAGTAAGTGTCAGAGAGTGATAGAGAATGATAGAGAGTTTCAGAGAGTGTCAGAGAGTGTCTGAGAGTGTCAGAGAGTGTCAGAGAGTGTCAGAAAGTGATAGAGAGTGATAGAGTGTCAGAGAGTGTCAGAGAGCGATAGAGAGTGTCAGACAGTGTCAGAGAGTGATAGAGAATGTCAGAGAGTGTCTGAGAGTGTCAGAGAGTGATAGAGATTGATAGAGAGTGTCAGAGAGTGTCAGACAGTGTCAGAGAGTGATAGAGAGTGTCAGAGAGTGTCAGAGAGTGTCTGAGAGTGATAGAGAGTGTCAGAGAGTGTCAGAGAGTGTCAGAGAGTGATAGTGAGTGTCAGAGAGTGATAGAGAGTGATAGAGAGTTTGAGAGAGTGTCAGAGAGTGTCTGAGAGTGTCAGAGAGTGTCAGAGAGTGTCAGAAAGTGATAGAGAGTGTCAGAGAGTGTCAGAGAGTGTCTGAGAGTGTCAGAGAGTGATAGAGAGTGATAGAGAGTGTCAGAGAGTGTCAGAGAGTGTCAGAGAGTGATAGTGAGTGTCAGAGAGTGATAGAGAGTGATAGAGAGTGTCAGACAGTGTCAGAGAGTGATAGAGAGTGTCAAGGAGTGTCAGACTGTGTCAGAGAGTGATAGAGAGTGTCAGACAGTGTCAGAGATTGATAGAGAGTGTCAGAGAGTGTCTGAGAGTGTCAGAGAGTGTCAGAGAGTGTCTGAGAGTGTCAGAGAGTGATAGAGAGTGATAGAGAGTGTCAGAGAGTGTCAGACAGTGTCAGAGAGTGATAGAGAGTGTCTGAGAGTGTCAGAGAGTGTCTGAGAGTGATAGAGAGTGTCAGAGAGTGTCAGAGAGTGATAGTGAGTGTCAGAGAGTGATAGAGAGTGATAGAGAGTTTCAGAGAGTGTCAGAGAGTGTCTGAGAGTGTCAGAGAGTGTCAGAGAGTGTCAGAAAGTGATAGAGAGTGATAGAGAGTGTCAGAGAGTGCCAGAGAGTGTCAGAGAGTGATAGAGAGTGTCAGAGAGTGATAGAGAGTGATAGAGAGTGTCAGAGAGTGTCAGAGAGTGTCTGAGAGTAATAGAGAGTGTCAGAGAGTGTCAGAGAGTGATAGTGAGTGTCAGAGAGTGATAGAGAGTCATAGAGAGTTTCAGAGAGAGTCAGAGAGTGTCTGAGAGTGTCAGAGAGTGTCAGAAAGTGATAGAGAGTGATAGAGAGTGTCAGAGAGTGATAGTGAGTGTCAGAGAGTGATAGAGAGTGATAGAGAGTTTCAGAGAGTGTCAGAGAGTGTCAGAGAGTGTCTGAGAGTGTCAGAGAGTGTCAGAGAGTGTCAGAAAGTGATAGAGAGTGATAGAGAGTGTCAGAGAGTGTCAGAGAGTGTCAGAGAGTGATAGAGTGTGTCAGAGAGTGTCAGACAGTGTCAGAGAGTGTCAGAGAGTGTCTGAGAGTAATAGAGAGTGTCAGAGAGTGTCAGAGAGTGTCAGAGAGTGATAGAGAGTGATAGAGAGTTTCAGAGAGAGTCAGAGAGTGTCTGAGAGTGTCAGAGAGTGTCAGAAAGTGATAGAGAGTGATAGAGAGTGTCAGAGAGTGATAGTGAGTGTCAGAGAGTGATAGAGAGTGATAGAGAGTTTCAGAGAGTGTCAGAGAGTGTCAGAGAGTGTCTGAGAGTGTCAGAGAGTGTCAGAGAGTGTCAGAAAGTGATAGAGAGTGATAGAGAGTGTCAGAGAGTGTCAGAGAGTGTCAGAGAGTGATAGAGTGTGTCAGAGAGTGTCAGACAGTGTCAGAGAGTGATAGTGAGTGTCTGAGAGTGTCAGAGAGTGTCAGAGAGTGTCAGAAAGTGATAGAGAGTGATAGAGAGTGTCAGACAGTGTCAGAGAGTGATAGTGAGTGTCTGAGAGTGTCAGAGAGTGTCAGAGAGTGATATAGAGTGATAGAGAGTGTCAGAGAGTGTCTGAGAGTTTCAGAGAGTGTCAGAGAGTGTCTGAGAGTGTCAGAGAGTGTCTGAGAGTGTCAGAGAGTGATAGAGAGTGATAGAGAGTGTCAGAGAGTGTCAGAGAGTGATAGAGAGTGTCAGAGAGTGTCAGACAGTGACAGAGAGTGATAGAGAATGTCAGAGAGTGTCTGAGAGTGATAGAGAGTGATAGAGAGTGACAGAGAGTGTCAGAGAGTGATAGAGAGTGTCAGAGAGTGTCAGAGAGTGTCTGAGAGTGATAGAGAGTGTCAGAGAGTGTCAGAGAGTGTCAGAGAGTGATAGTGAGTGTCAGAGAGTGTCAGAGAGTGATAGAGAGTGATAGAGAGTGTCAGAGAGTGTCAGACAGTGTCAGAGAGTGATAGAGAGTGTCAAGGAGTGTCAGACAGTGTCAGAGAGTGATAGAGAGTGTCAGAGAGTGATAGAGAGTGTCAGAGAGTGTCTGAGAGTGTCAGAGAGTGTCTGAGAGTGTCAGAGAGTGATAGAGAGTGATAGAGAGTGTCAGAGAGTGTCAGAGAGTGATAGAGAGTGTCAGAGAGTGTCAGACAGTGTCAGAGAGTGATAGAGAGTGTCAGAGAGTGTCAGACAGTGTCAGAGAGTGATAGAGAGTGTCAGAGAGTGATAGAGAGTGTCAGAGAGTGTCAGACAGTGTCAGAGAGTGATAGTGAGTGTCACAGAGTGTCAGAGAGTGTCAGAGAGTGTTAGAGAGTGTCAGAGAGTGTCAGAGAGTGTCAGAAAGTGATAGAGAGTGATAGAGAGTGTCAGAGAGTGTCAGAGAGTGTCAGAGAGTGATAGAGTGTGTCAGAGAGTGTCAGACAGTGTCAGAGAGTGTCAGAGAGTGTCTGAGAGTAATAGAGAGTGTCAGAGAGTGTCAGAGAGTGATAGTGAGTGTCAGAGAGTGATAGAGAGTGATAGAGAGTTTCAGAGAGAGTCAGAGAGTGTCTGAGAGTGTCAGAGAGTGTCAGAAAGTGATAGAGAGTGATAGAGAGTGTCAGAGAGTGATAGTGAGTGTCAGAGAGTGATAGAGAGTGATAGAGAGTTTCAGAGAGTGTCAGAGAGTGTCAGAGAGTGTCTGAGAGTGTCAGAGAGTGTCAGAGAGTGTCAGAAAGTGATAGAGAGTGATAGAGAGTGTCAGAGAGTGTCAGAGAGTGTCAGAGAGTGATAGAGTGTGTCAGAGAGTGTCAGACAGTGTCAGAGAGTGATAGTGAGTGTCTGAGAGTGTCAGAGAGTGTCAGAGAGTGTCAGAAAGTGATAGAGAGTGATAGAGAGTGTCAGACAGTGTCAGAGAGTGATAGTGAGTGTCTGAGAGTGTCAGAGAGTGTCAGAGAGTGTCTGAGAGTGTCAGAGAGTGATAGAGAGTGATAGAGAGTGTCAGAGAGTGTCAGACAGTGTCAGAGAGTGATAGAGAGTGTCTGAGAGTGTCAGAGAGTGTCTGAGAGTGATAGAGAGTGTCAGAGAGTGTCAGAGAGTGATAGTGAGTGTCAGAGAGTGATAGAGAGTGATAGAGAGTTTCAGAGAGTGTCAGAGAGTGTCTGAGAGTGTCAGAGAGTGTCAGAGAGTGTCAGAAAGTGATAGAGAGTGATAGAGAGTGTCAGAGAGTGCCAGAGAGTGTCAGAGAGTGATAGAGAGTGTCAGAGAGTGATAGAGAGTGATAGAGAGTGTCAGAGAGTGTCAGAGAGTGTCTGAGAGTAATAGAGAGTGTCAGAGAGTGTCAGAGAGTGATAGTGAGTGTCAGAGAGTGATAGAGAGTCATAGAGAGTTTCAGAGAGAGTCAGAGAGTGTCTGAGAGTGTCAGAGAGTGTCAGAAAGTGATAGAGAGTGATAGAGAGTGTCAGAGAGTGATAGTGAGTGTCAGAGAGTGATAGAGAGTGATAGAGAGTTTCAGAGAGTGTCAGAGAGTGTCAGAGAGTGTCTGAGAGTGTCAGAGAGTGTCAGAGAGTGTCAGAAAGTGATAGAGAGTGATAGAGAGTGTCAGAGAGTGTCAGAGAGTGTCAGAGAGTGATAGAGTGTGTCAGAGAGTGTCAGACAGTGTCAGAGAGTGTCAGAGAGTGTCTGAGAGTAATAGAGAGTGTCAGAGAGTGTCAGAGAGTGTCAGAGAGTGATAGAGAGTGATAGAGAGTTTCAGAGAGAGTCAGAGAGTGTCTGAGAGTGTCAGAGAGTGTCAGAAAGTGATAGAGAGTGATAGAGAGTGTCAGAGAGTGATAGTGAGTGTCAGAGAGTGATAGAGAGTGATAGAGAGTTTCAGAGAGTGTCAGAGAGTGTCAGAGAGTGTCTGAGAGTGTCAGAGAGTGTCAGAGAGTGTCAGAAAGTGATAGAGAGTGATAGAGAGTGTCAGAGAGTGTCAGAGAGTGTCAGAGAGTGATAGAGTGTGTCAGAGAGTGTCAGACAGTGTCAGAGAGTGATAGTGAGTGTCTGAGAGTGTCAGAGAGTGTCAGAGAGTGTCAGAAAGTGATAGAGAGTGATAGAGAGTGTCAGACAGTGTCAGAGAGTGATAGTGAGTGTCTGAGAGTGTCAGAGAGTGTCAGAGAGTGATATAGAGTGATAGAGAGTGTCAGAGAGTGTCTGAGAGTTTCAGAGAGTGTCAGAGAGTGTCTGAGAGTGTCAGAGAGTGTCTGAGAGTGTCAGAGAGTGATAGAGAGTGATAGAGAGTGTCAGAGAGTGTCAGAGAGTGATAGAGAGTGTCAGAGAGTGTCAGACAGTGACAGAGAGTGATAGAGAATGTCAGAGAGTGTCTGAGAGTGATAGAGAGTGATAGAGAGTGATAGAGAGTGTCAGAGAGTGATAGAGAGTGTCAGAGAGTGTCAGAGAGTGTCTGAGAGTGATAGAGAGTGTCAGAGAGTGTCAGAGAGTGTCAGAGAGTGATAGTGAGTGTCAGAGAGTGTCAGAGAGTGATAGAGAGTGATAGAGAGTGTCAGAGAGTGTCAGACAGTGTCAGAGAGTGATAGAGAGTGTCAAGGAGTGTCAGACAGTGTCAGAGAGTGATAGAGAGTGTCAGAGAGTGATAGAGAGTGTCAGAGAGTGTCTGAGAGTGTCAGAGAGTGTCTGAGAGTGTCAGAGAGTGATAGAGAGTGATAGAGAGTGTCAGAGAGTGTCAGAGAGTGATAGAGAGTGTCAGAGAGTGTCAGACAGTGTCAGAGAGTGATAGAGAGTGTCAGAGAGTGTCAGACAGTGTCAGAGAGTGATAGAGAGTGTCAGAGAGTGATAGAGAGTGTCAGAGAGTGTCAGACAGTGTCAGAGAGTGATAGTGAGTGTCTGAGAGTGTCAGAGAGTGTCAGAGAGTGTTAGAGAGTGTCAGAGAGTGTCAGAGAGTGTCAGAAAGTGATAGAGAGTGATAGAGAGTGTCAGAGAGTGTCAGAGAGTGTCAGAGAGTGATAGAGTGTGTCAGAGAGTGTCAGACAGTGTCAGAGAGTGTCAGAGAGTGTCTGAGAGTAATAGAGAGTGTCAGAGAGTGTCAGAGAGTGATAGTGAGTGTCAGAGAGTGATAGAGAGTGATAGAGAGTTTCAGAGAGAGTCAGAGAGTGTCTGAGAGTGTCAGAGAGTGTCAGAAAGTGATAGAGAGTGATAGAGAGTGTCAGAGAGTGATAGTGAGTGTCAGAGAGTGATAGAGAGTGATAGAGAGTTTCAGAGAGTGTCAGAGAGTGTCAGAGAGTGTCTGAGAGTGTCAGAGAGTGTCAGAGAGTGTCAGAAAGTGATAGAGAGTGATAGAGAGTGTCAGAGAGTGTCAGAGAGTGTCAGAGAGTGATAGAGTGTGTCAGAGAGTGTCAGACAGTGTCAGAGAGTGATAGTGAGTGTCTGAGAGTGTCAGAGAGTGTCAGAGAGTGTCAGAAAGTGATAGAGAGTG
Organism: Heterodontus francisci; assembly: GCF_036365525.1. Classification (NCBI taxonomy): domain Eukaryota; kingdom Metazoa; phylum Chordata; class Chondrichthyes; order Heterodontiformes; family Heterodontidae; genus Heterodontus; species Heterodontus francisci. The sequence continues at coordinate 1,040,181 of NW_027140217.1, read as the reverse complement.
ATAGAGAGTGTCAGACAGTGTCAGAGAGTGATAGTGAGTGTCTGAGAGTGTCAGAGAGTGTCAGAGAGTGATATAGAGTGATAGAGAGTGTCAGAGAGTGTCTGAGAGTTTCAGAGAGTGTCAGAGAGTGTCTGAGAGTGTCAGAGAGTGTCTGAGAGTGTCAGAGAGTGATAGAGAGTGATAGAGAGTGTCAGAGAGTGTCAGAGAGTGATAGAGAGTGTCAGAGAGTGTCAGACAGTGACAGAGAGTGATAGAGAATGTCAGAGAGTGTCTGAGAGTGATAGAGAGTGATAGAGAGTGATAGAGAGTGTCAGAGAGTGATAGTGAGTGTCAGAGAGTGTCAGAGAGTGATAGAGAGTGATAGAGAGTGTCAGAGAGTGTCAGACAGTGTCAGAGAGTGATAGAGAGTGTCAAGGAGTGTCAGACAGTGTCAGAGAGTGATAGAGAGTGTCAGAGAGTGATAGAGAGTGTCAGAGAGTGTCTGAGAGTGTCAGAGAGTGTCTGAGAGTGTCAGAGAGTGATAGAGAGTGATAGAGAGTGTCAGAGAGTGTCAGAGAGTGATAGAGAGTGTCAGAGAGTGTCAGACAGTGTCAGAGAGTGATAGAGAGTGTCAGAGAGTGTCAGACAGTGTCAGAGAGTGATAGAGAGTGTCAGAGAGTGATAGAGAGTGTCAGAGAGTGTCAGACAGTGTCAGAAAGTGATAGTGAGTGTCTGAGAGTGTCAGAGAGTGTCAGAGAGTGTTAGAGAGTGTCAGAGAGTGTCAGAGAGTGTCAGAAAGTGATAGAGAGTGATAGAGAGTGTCAGAGAGTGTCAGAGAGTGTCAGAGAGTGATAGAGTGTGTCAGAGAGTGTCAGACAGTGTCAGAGAGTGTCAGAGAGTGTCTGAGAGTAATAGAGAGTGTCAGAGAGTGTCAGAGAGTGATAGTGAGTGTCAGAGAGTGATAGAGAGTGATAGAGAGTTTCAGAGAGAGTCAGAGAGTGTCTGAGAGTGTCAGAGAGTGTCAGAAAGTGATAGAGAGTGATAGAGAGTGTCAGAGAGTGATAGTGAGTGTCAGAGAGTGATAGAGAGTGATAGAGAGTTTCAGAGAGTGTCAGAGAGTGTCAGAGAGTGTCTGAGAGTGTCAGAGAGTGTCAGAGAGTGTCAGAAAGTGATAGAGAGTGATAGAGAGTGTCAGAGAGTGTCAGAGAGTGTCAGAGAGTGATAGAGTGTGTCAGAGAGTGTCAGACAGTGTCAGAGAGTGATAGTGAGTGTCTGAGAGTGTCAGAGAGTGTCAGAGAGTGTCAGAAAGTGATAGAGAGTGATAGAGAGTGTCAGACAGTGTCAGAGAGTGATAGTGAGTGTCTGAGAGTGTCAGAGAGTGTCAGAGAGTGATATAGAGTGATAGAGAGTGTCAGAGAGTGTCTGAGAGTTTCAGAGAGTGTCAGAGAGTGTCTGAGAGTGTCAGAGAGTGTCTGAGAGTGTCAGAGAGTGATAGAGAGTGATAGAGAGTGTCAGAGAGTGTCAGAGAGTGATAGAGAGTGTCAGAGAGTGTCAGACAGTGACAGAGAGTGATAGAGAATGTCAGAGAGTGTCTGAGAGTGATAGAGAGTGATAGAGAGTGATAGAGAGTGTCAGAGAGTGATAGAGAGTGTCAGAGAGTGTCAGAGAGTGTCTGAGAGTGATAGAGAGTGTCAGAGAGTGTCAGAGAGTGTCAGAGAGTGATAGTGAGTGTCAGAGAGTGTCAGAGAGTGATAGAGAGTGATAGAGAGTGTCAGAGAGTGTCAGACAGTGTCAGAGAGTGATAGAGAGTGTCAAGGAGTGTCAGACAGTGTCAGAGAGTGATAGAGAGTGTCAGAGAGTGATAGAGAGTGTCAGAGAGTGTCTGAGAGTGTCAGAGAGTGTCTGAGAGTGTCAGAGAGTGATAGAGAGTGATAGAGAGTGTCAGAGAGTGTCAGAGAGTGATAGAGAGTGATAGTGAGTGTCTGAGAGTGTCAGAGAGTGTCAGAGAGTGATATAGAGTGATAGAGAGTGTCAGAGAGTGTCTGAGAGTTTCAGAGAGTGTCAGAGAGTGTCTGAGAGTGTCAGAGAGTGTCTGAGAGTGTCAGAGAGTGATAGAGAGTGATAGAGAGTGTCAGAGAGTGTCAGAGAGTGATAGAGAGTGTCAGAGAGTGTCAGACAGTGACAGAGAGTGATAGAGAATGTCAGAGAGTGTCTGAGAGTGATAGAGAGTGATAGAGAGTGATAGAGAGTGTCAGAGAGTGATAGAGAGTGTCTGAGAGTGATAGAGAGTGTCTGAGAGTGATAGAGAGTGTCAGAGAGTGTCAGAGAGTGTCAGAGAGTGATAGTGAGTGTCAGAGAGTGTCAGAGAGTGATAGAGAGTGATAGAGAGTGTCAGAGAGTGTCAGACAGTGTCAGAGAGTGATAGAGAGTGTCAAGGAGTGTCAGACAGTGTCAGAGAGTGATAGAGAGTGTCAGAGAGTGATAGAGAGTGTCAGAGAGTGATAGAGAGTGTCAGAGAGTGTCTGAGAGTGTCAGAGAGTGATAGAGAGTGATAGAGAGTGTCAGAGAGTGTCAGAGAGTGATAGAGAGTGTCAGAGAGTGTCAGACAGTGTCAGAGAGTGATAGAGAGTGTCAGAGAGTGTCAGACAGTGTCAGAGAGTGATAGAGAGTGTCAGAGAGTGATAGAGAGTGTCAGAGAGTGTCAGACAGTGTCAGAGAGTGATAGTGAGTGTCTGAGAGTGTCAGAGAGTGTCAGAGAGTGTTAGAGAGTGTCAGAGAGTGTCAGAGAGTGTCAGAAAGTGATAGAGAGTGATAGAGAGTGTCAGAGAGTGTCAGAGAGTGTCAGAGAGTGATAGAGTGTGTCAGAGAGTGTCAGACAGTGTCAGAGAGTGTCAGAGAGTGTCTGAGAGTAATAGAGAGTGTCAGAGAGTGTCAGAGAGTGATAGTGAGTGTCAGAGAGTGATAGAGAGTGATAGAGAGTTTCAGAGAGAGTCAGAGAGTGTCTGAGAGTGTCAGAGAGTGTCAGAAAGTGATAGAGAGTGATAGAGAGTGTCAGAGAGTGATAGTGAGTGTCAGAGAGTGATAGAGAGTGATAGAGAGTTTCAGAGAGTGTCAGAGAGTGTCAGAGAGTGTCTGAGAGTGTCAGAGAGTGTCAGAGAGTGTCAGAAAGTGATAGAGAGTGATAGAGAGTGTCAGAGAGTGTCAGAGAGTGTCAGAGAGTGATAGAGTGTGTCAGAGAGTGTCAGACAGTGTCAGAGAGTGATAGTGAGTGTCTGAGAGTGTCAGAGAGTGTCAGAGAGTGTCAGAAAGTGATAGAGAGTGATAGAGAGTGTCAGACAGTGTCAGAGAGTGATAGTGAGTGTCTGAGAGTGTCAGAGAGTGTCAGAGAGTGATATAGAGTGATAGAGAGTGTCAGAGAGTGTCTGAGAGTTTCAGAGAGTGTCAGAGAGTGTCTGAGAGTGTCAGAGAGTGTCTGAGAGTGTCAGAGAGTGATAGAGAGTGATAGAGAGTGTCAGAGAGTGTCAGAGAGTGATAGAGAGTGTCAGAGAGTGTCAGACAGTGACAGAGAGTGATAGAGAATGTCAGAGAGTGTCTGAGAGTGATAGAGAGTGATAGAGAGTGATAGAGAGTGTCAGAGAGTGATAGTGAGTGTCAGAGAGTGTCAGAGAGTGATAGAGAGTGATAGAGAGTGTCAGAGAGTGTCAGACAGTGTCAGAGAGTGATAGAGAGTGTCAAGGAGTGTCAGACAGTGTCAGAGAGTGATAGAGAGTGTCAGAGAGTGATAGAGAGTGTCAGAGAGTGTCTGAGAGTGTCAGAGAGTGTCTGAGAGTGTCAGAGAGTGATAGAGAGTGATAGAGAGTGTCAGAGAGTGTCAGAGAGTGATAGAGAGTGTCAGAGAGTGTCAGACAGTGTCAGAGAGTGATAGAGAGTGTCAGAGAGTGTCAGACAGTGTCAGAGAGTGATAGAGAGTGTCAGAGAGTGATAGAGAGTGTCAGAGAGTGTCAGACAGTGTCAGAGAGTGATAGTGAGTGTCTGAGAGTGTCAGAGAGTGTCAGAGAGTGTTAGAGAGTGTCAGAGAGTGTCAGAGAGTGTCAGAAAGTGATAGAGAGTGATAGAGAGTGTCAGAGAGTGTCAGAGAGTGTCAGAGAGTGATAGAGTGTGTCAGAGAGTGTCAGACAGTGTCAGAGAGTGTCAGAGAGTGTCTGAGAGTAATAGAGAGTGTCAGAGAGTGTCAGAGAGTGATAGTGAGTGTCAGAGAGTGATAGAGAGTGATAGAGAGTTTCAGAGAGAGTCAGAGAGTGTCTGAGAGTGTCAGAGAGTGTCAGAAAGTGATAGAGAGTGATAGAGAGTGTCAGAGAGTGATAGTGAGTGTCAGAGAGTGATAGAGAGTGATAGAGAGTTTCAGAGAGTGTCAGAGAGTGTCAGAGAGTGTCTGAGAGTGTCAGAGAGTGTCAGAGAGTGTCAGAAAGTGATAGAGAGTGATAGAGAGTGTCAGAGAGTGTCAGAGAGTGTCAGAGAGTGATAGAGTGTGTCAGAGAGTGTCAGACAGTGTCAGAGAGTGATAGTGAGTGTCTGAGAGTGTCAGAGAGTGTCAGAGAGTGTCAGAAAGTGATAGAGAGTGATAGAGAGTGTCAGACAGTGTCAGAGAGTGATAGTGAGTGTCTGAGAGTGTCAGAGAGTGTCAGAGAGTGATATAGAGTGATAGAGAGTGTCAGAGAGTGTCTGAGAGTTTCAGAGAGTGTCAGAGAGTGTCTGAGAGTGTCAGAGAGTGTCTGAGAGTGTCAGAGAGTGATAGAGAGTGATAGAGAGTGTCAGAGAGTGTCAGAGAGTGATAGAGAGTGTCAGAGAGTGTCAGACAGTGACAGAGAGTGATAGAGAATGTCAGAGAGTGTCTGAGAGTGATAGAGAGTGATAGAGAGTGATAGAGAGTGTCAGAGAGTGATAGAGAGTGTCAGAGAGTGTCAGAGAGTGTCTGAGAGTGATAGAGAGTGTCAGAGAGTGTCAGAGAGTGTCAGAGAGTGATAGTGAGTGTCAGAGAGTGTCAGAGAGTGATAGAGAGTGATAGAGAGTGTCAGAGAGTGTCAGACAGTGTCAGAGAGTGATAGAGAGTGTCAAGGAGTGTCAGACAGTGTCAGAGAGTGATAGAGAGTGTCAGAGAGTGATAGAGAGTGTCAGAGAGTGTCTGAGAGTGTCAGAGAGTGTCTGAGAGTGTCAGAGAGTGATAGAGAGTGATAGAGAGTGTCAGAGAGTGTCAGAGAGTGATAGAGAGTGTCAGAGAGTGTCAGACAGTGTCAGAGAGTGATAGAGAGTGTCAGAGAGTGTCAGACAGTGTCAGAGAGTGATAGAGAGTGTCAGAGAGTGATAGAGAGTGTCAGAGAGTGTCAGACAGTGTCAGAGAGTGATAGTGAGTGTCTGAGAGTGTCAGAGAGTGTCAGAGAGTGTTAGAGAGTTTCAGAGAGTGTCAGAGAGTGTCTGAGAGTGTCAGAGAGTGATAGAGAGTGATAGAGAGTGTCAGAGAGTGTCAGACAGTGTCAGAGAGTGATAGAGAGTGTCAGAGAGTGTCAGACAGTGTCAGAGAGTGATAGAGAGTGTCAGAGAGTGATAGAGAGTGTCAGAGAGTGTCTGAGCGTGTCAGAGAGTGTCTGAGCGTGTCAGAGTGTGTCTGAGAGTGTCACAGAGTGATAGAGAGTGTCAGAGAGTGATAGAGAGCGATAGAGAGTGTCAGAGAGTGTCAGAGAGTGATAGAGAGTGTCAGAGAGTGTCAGAGAGTGATAGTGAGTGTCAGAGAGTGATAGAGAGTGTCAGAGAGTGATAGAGAGCGATAGAGAGTGTCAGAGAGTGTCAGAGAGTGATAGAGAGTGTCAGAGAGTGTCAGAGAGTGATAGAGAGTGTCAGAGAGTGTCAGCCAGTGTCAGAGAGTGTCAGCCAGTGTCAGAGAGTGATAGTGAGTGTCTGAGAGTGTCAGAGAGTGATAGAGAGTGATAGAGAGTGTCAGAGAGTGTCAGCCAGTGTCAGAGAGTGATAGAGAGTGTCAGAGAGTGTCAGACAGTGTCAGAGAGTGATAGTGAGTGTCTGAGAGTGTCAGAGAGTGACAGAGAGTGTCTGAGAGTGATAGAGAGTTTCAGAGAGTGTCAGATTATGTCTGAGAGTGTCAGAGACTGATAGAGAGTGATAGAGAGTGTCAGAGATTTTCAGAGAGTGTCAGAGAGTGTCAGAGAGTGTCTGAGAGTGTCAGAGAGGGATAGAGAGTGTTAGAGAGTTTCAGAGAGTGTCAGAGAGTGTCTGAGCGTGTCAGAGAGTGATAACGAGTGATAGAGAGCGTCAGAGAGTGTCAGAGAGTGTCAGAGAGTGATAGAGAGTTATAGAGAGTTTCAGAGAGTGTCTGAGAGTGTCTGAGAGTGTCTGAGAGTGTCAGAGAGTGATAGAGAGTGATAGAGAGTTTCAGAGAGTGTCAGAGAGTGTCAGAGAGTGTCTGAGAGTGTCAGAGAGTGTCAGAGAGTGTCAGAAAGTGATAGAGAGTGATAGAGAGTGTCAGAGAGTGTCAGAGAGTGTCAGAGAGTGATAGAGTGTGTCAGAGAGTGTCAGACAGTGTCAGAGAGTGATAGTGAGTGTCTGAGAGTGTCAGAGAGTGTCAGAGAGTGTCAGAAAGTGATAGAGAGTGATAGAGAGTGTCAGACAGTGTCAGAGAGTGATAGTGAGTGTCTGAGAGTGTCAGAGAGTGTCAGAGAGTGATATAGAGTGATAGAGAGTGTCAGAGAGTGTCTGAGAGTTTCAGAGAGTGTCAGAGAGTGTCTGAGAGTGTCAGAGAGTGTCTGAGAGTGTCAGAGAGTGATAGAGAGTGATAGAGAGTGTCAGAGAGTGTCAGAGAGTGATAGAGAGTGTCAGAGAGTGTCAGACAGTGACAGAGAGTGATAGAGAATGTCAGAGAGTGTCTGAGAGTGATAGAGAGTGATAGAGAGTGATAGAGAGTGTCAGAGAGTGATAGAGAGTGTCAGAGAGTGTCAGAGAGTGTCTGAGAGTGATAGAGAGTGTCAGAGAGTGTCAGAGAGTGTCAGAGAGTGATAGTGAGTGTCAGAGAGTGTCAGAGAGTGATAGAGAGTGATAGAGAGTGTCAGAGAGTGTCAGACAGTGTCAGAGAGTGATAGAGAGTGTCAAGGAGTGTCAGACAGTGTCAGAGAGTGATAGAGAGTGTCAGAGAGTGATAGAGAGTGTCAGAGAGTGTCTGAGAGTGTCAGAGAGTGTCTGAGAGTGTCAGAGAGTGATAGAGAGTGATAGAGAGTGTCAGAGAGTGTCAGAGAGTGATAGAGAGTGTCAGAGAGTGTCAGACAGTGTCAGAGAGTGATAGAGAGTGTCAGAGAGTGTCAGACAGTGTCAGAGAGTGATAGAGAGTGTCAGAGAGTGATAGAGAGTGTCAGAGAGTGTCAGACAGTGTCAGAGAGTGATAGTGAGTGTCTGAGAGTGTCAGAGAGTGTCAGAGAGTGTTAGAGAGTTTCAGAGAGTGTCAGAGAGTGTCTGAGAGTGTCAGAGAGTGATAGAGAGTGATAGAGAGTGTCAGAGAGTGTCAGACAGTGTCAGAGAGTGATAGAGAGTGTCAGAGAGTGTCAGACAGTGTCAGAGAGTGATAGAGAGTGTCAGAGAGTGATAGAGAGTGTCAGAGAGTGTCTGAGCGTGTCAGAGAGTGTCTGAGCGTGTCAGAGTGTGTCTGAGAGTGTCACAGAGTGATAGAGAGTGTCAGAGAGTGATAGAGAGCGATAGAGAGTGTCAGAGAGTGTCAGAGAGTGATAGAGAGTGTCAGAGAGTGTCAGAGAGTGATAGTGAGTGTCAGAGAGTGATAGAGAGTGTCAGAGAGTGATAGAGAGCGATAGAGAGTGTCAGAGAGTGTCAGAGAGTGATAGAGAGTGTCAGAGAGTGTCAGAGAGTGATAGAGAGTGTCAGAGAGTGTCAGCCAGTGTCAGAGAGTGTCAGCCAGTGTCAGAGAGTGATAGTGAGTGTCTGAGAGTGTCAGAGAGTGATAGAGAGTGATAGAGAGTGTCAGAGAGTGTCAGCCAGTGTCAGAGAGTGATAGAGAGTGTCAGAGAGTGTCAGACAGTGTCAGAGAGTGATAGTGAGTGTCTGAGAGTGTCAGAGAGTGACAGAGAGTGTCTGAGAGTGATAGAGAGTTTCAGAGAGTGTCAGATTATGTCTGAGAGTGTCAGAGACTGATAGAGAGTGATAGAGAGTGTCAGAGATTTTCAGAGAGTGTCAGAGAGTGTCAGAGAGTGTCTGAGAGTGTCAGAGAGGGATAGAGAGTGTTAGAGAGTTTCAGAGAGTGTCAGAGAGTGTCTGAGCGTGTCAGAGAGTGATAACGAGTGATAGAGAGCGTCAGAGAGTGTCAGAGAGTGTCAGAGAGTGATAGAGAGTTATAGAGAGTTTCAGAGAGTGTCTGAGAGTGTCTGAGAGTGTCTGAGAGTGTCAGAGAGTGATAGAGAGTGATAGAGAGTTTCCGAGAGTGTCAGAGAGTGATAGCGAGTGATAGAGAGTGTCAGAGAGTGTCAGAGAGTGTCAGAGAGTGATAGAGAGTGATAGAGAGTTTCAGAGAGTGTCAGAGAGTGTCTGAGAGTGTCAGAGAGTGATAGCGAGTGATAGAGAGTGTCAGAGAGTGTCTGAGAGTGTCAGAGAGTGATAGAGAGTGATAGAGAGTGTCAGAGAGTGTCAGACAGTGTCAGAGAGTGATAGAGAGTGTCAGAGAGTGTCAGAGAGTGTCTGAGAGTGATAGAGAGTGTCAGAGAGTGTCAGAGAGTGATAGTGAGTGTCAGAGAGTGATAGAGAGTGATAGAGAGTTTCAGAGAGTGTCAGAGAGTGTCTGAGAGTGTCAGAGAGTGTCAGAGAGTGTCAGAAAGTGATAGAGAGTGATAGAGAGTGTCAGAGAGTGCCAGAGAGTGTCAGAGAGTGATAGAGAGTGTCAGAGAGTGATAGAGAGTGATAGAGAGTGTCAGAGAGTGTCAGAGAGTGTCTGAGAGTAATAGAGAGTGTCAGAGAGTGTCAGAGAGTGATAGTGAGTGTCAGAGAGTGATCGAGAGTGATAGAGAGTTTCAGAGAGAGTCAGAGAGTGTCTGAGAGTGTCAGAGAGTGTCAGAAAGTGATAGAGAGTGATAGAGAGTGTCAGAGAGTGATAGTGAGTGTCAGAGAGTGATAGAGAGTGATAGAGAGTTTCAGAGAGTGTCAGAGAGTGTCAGAGAGTGTCTGAGAGTGTCAGAGAGTGTCAGAGAGTGTCAGAAAGTGATAGAGAGTGATAGAGAGTGTCAGACAGTGTCAGAGAGTGATAGTGAGTGTCTGAGAGTGTCAGAGAGTGTCAGAGAGTGTCAGAAAGTGATAGAGAGTGATAGAGAGTGTCAGACAGTGTCAGAGAGTGATAGCAAGTGATAGAGAGTGTCAGAGAGTGTCAGAGAGTGATATAGAGTGATAGAGAGTGTCAGAGAGTGGCTGAGAGTGTCAGAGAGTGATAGAGAGTGTCAGAGAGTGTCTGAGAGTGTCAGAGAGTGTCTGAGAGTGTCAGAGAGTGATAGTGAGTGTCAGAGAGTGATAGAGAGTGATAGAGAGTTTCAGAGAGTGTCAGAGAGTGTCTGAGAGTGTCAGAGAGTGTCTGAGAGTGTCAGAGAGTGATAGAGAGTGATAGAGAGTGTCAGAGAGTGTCAGAGAGTGATAGAGAGTGTCAGAGAGTGTCAGACAGTGACAGAGAGTGATAGAGAATGTCAGAGAGTGTCTGAGAGTGATAGAGAGTGATAGAGAGTGATAGAGAGTGTCAGAGAGTGATAGAGAGTGTCAGAGAGTGTCAGAGAGTGTCTGAGAGTGATAGAGAGTGTCAGAGAGTGTCAGAGAGTGATAGTGAGTGTCAGAGAGTGTCAGAGAGTGATAGAGAGTGATAGAGAGTGTCAGAGAGTGTCAGACAGTGACAGAGAGTGATAGAGAATGTCAGAGAGTGTCTGAGAGTGATAGAGAGTGATAGAGAGTGATAGAGAGTGTCAGAGAGTGATAGAGAGTGTCAGAGAGTGTCAGAGAGTGTCTGAGAGTGATAGAGAGTGTCAGAGAGTGTCAGAGAGTGTCAGAGAGTGATAGTGAGTGTCAGAGAGTGTCAGAGAGTGATAGAGAGTGATAGTGAGTGTCTGAGAGTGTCAGAGAGTGTCAGAGAGTGTCAGAAAGTGATAGAGAGTGATAGAGAGTGTCAGACAGTGTCAGAGAGTGATAGCAAGTGATAGAGAGTGTCAGAGAGTGTCAGAGAGTGATATAGAGTGATAGAGAGTGTCAGAGAGTGGCTGAGAGTGTCAGAGAGTGATAGAGAGTGTCAGAGAGTGTCTGAGAGTGTCAGAGAGTGTCTGAGAGTGTCAGAGAGTGATAGTGAGTGTCAGAGAGTGATAGAGAGTGATAGAGAGTTTCAGAGAGTGTCAGAGAGTGTCTGAGAGTGTCAGAGAGTGTCTGAGAGTGTCAGAGAGTGATAGAGAGTGATAGAGAGTGTCAGAGAGTGTCAGAGAGTGATAGAGAGTGTCAGAGAGTGTCAGACAGTGACAGAGAGTGATAGAGAATGTCAGAGAGTGTCTGAGAGTGATAGAGAGTGATAGAGAGTGATAGAGAGTGTCAGAGAGTGATAGAGAGTGTCAGAGAGTGTCAGAGAGTGTCTGAGAGTGATAGAGAGTGATAGAGAGTGTCAGAGAGTGTCAGACAGTGTCAGAGAGTGATAGAGAGTGTCAAGGAGTGTCAGACAGTGTCAGAGAGTGATAGAGAGTGTCAGAGAGTGATAGAGAGTGTCAGAGAGTGTCTGAGAGTGTCAGAGAGTGTCTGAGAGTGTCAGAGAGTGATAGAGAGTGATAGAGAGTGTCAGAGAGTGATAGAGAGTGTCAGAAAGTGATAGAGAGTGATAGAGAGTGTCAGACAGTGTCAGAGAGTGATAGCAAGTGATAGAGAGTGTCAGAGAGTGTCAGAGAGTGATATAGAGTGATAGAGAGTGTCAGAGAGTGGCTGAGAGTGTCAGAGAGTGATAGAGAGTGTCAGAGAGTGTCTGAGAGTGTCAGAGAGTGTCTGAGAGTGTCAGAGAGTGATAGTGAGTGTCAGAGAGTGATAGAGAGTGATAGAGAGTTTCAGAGAGTGTCAGAGAGTGTCTGAGAGTGTCAGAGAGTGTCTGAGAGTGTCAGAGAGTGATAGAGAGTGATAGAGAGTGTCAGAGAGTGTCAGAGAGTGATAGAGAGTGTCAGAGAGTGTCAGACAGTGACAGAGAGTGATAGAGAATGTCAGAGAGTGTCTGAGAGTGATAGAGAGTGATAGAGAGTGATAGAGAGTGTCAGAGAGTGATAGAGAGTGTCAGAGAGTGTCAGAGAGTGTCTGAGAGTGATAGAGAGTGTCAGAGAGTGTCAGAGAGTGTCAGAGAGTGATAGTGAGTGTCAGAGAGTGTCAGAGAGTGATAGAGAGTGATAGAGAGTGTCAGAGAGTGTCAGACAGTGTCAGAGAGTGATAGAGAGTGTCAAGGAGTGTCAGACAGTGTCAGAGAGTGATAGAGAGTGTCAGAGAGTGATAGAGAGTGTCAGAGAGTGTCTGAGAGTGTCAGAGAGTGTCTGAGAGTGTCAGAGAGTGATAGAGAGTGATAGAGAGTGTCAGAGAGTGATAGAGAGTGTCAGAGAGTGTCAGACAGTGTCAGAGAGTGATAGAGAGTGTCAGAGAGTGTCAGACAGTGTCAGAGAGTGATAGAGAGTGTCAGAGAGTGATAGAGAGTGTCAGAGAGTGTCTGAGAGTGTCAGAGAGTGATAGTGAGTGTCAGAGAGTGATAGAGAGTGATAGAGAGTTTCAGAGAGTGTCAGAGAGTGTCTGAGAGTGTCAGAGAGTGTCTGAGAGTGTCAGAGAGTGATAGAGAGTGATAGAGAGTGTCAGAGAGTGTCAGAGAGTGATAGAGAGTGTCAGAGAGTGTCAGACAGTGACAGAGAGTGATAGAGAATGTCAGAGAGTGTCTGAGAGTGATAGAGAGTGATAGAGAGTGATAGAGAGTGTCAGAGAGTGATAGAGAGTGTCAGAGAGTGTCAGAGAGTGTCTGAGAGTGATAGAGAGTGTCAGAGAGTGTCAGAGAGTGTCAGAGAGTGATAGTGAGTGTCAGAGAGTGTCAGAGAGTGATAGAGAGTGATAGAGAGTGTCAGAGAGTGTCAGACAGTGTCAGAGAGTGATAGAGAGTGTCAAGGAGTGTCAGACAGTGTCAGAGAGTGATAGAGAGTGTCAGAGAGTGATAGAGAGTGTCAGAGAGTGTCTGAGAGTGTCAGAGAGTGTCTGAGAGTGTCAGAGAGTGATAGAGAGTGATAGAGAGTGTCAGAGAGTGTCAGAGAGTGATAGAGAGTGTCAGAGAGTGTCAGACAGTGTCAGAGAGTGATAGAGAGTGTCAGAGAGTGTCAGACAGTGTCAGAGAGTGATAGAGAGTGTCAGAGAGTGATAGAGAGTGTCAGAGAGTGTCAGACAGTGTCAGAGAGTGATAGTGAGTGTCTGAGAGTGTCAGAGAGTGTCAGAGAGTGTTAGAGAGTTTCAGAGAGTGTCAGAGAGTGTCTGAGAGTGTCAGAGAGTGATAGAGAGTGATAGAGAGTGTCAGAGAGTGTCAGACAGTGTCAGAGAGTGATAGAGAGTGTCAGAGAGTGTCAGACAGTGTCAGAGAGTGATAGAGAGTGTCAGAGAGTGATAGAGAGTGTCAGAGAGTGTCTGAGCGTGTCAGAGAGTGTCTGAGCGTGTCAGAGTGTGTCTGAGAGTGTCACAGAGTGATAGAGAGTGTCAGAGAGTGATAGAGAGCGATAGAGAGTGTCAGAGAGTGTCAGAGAGTGATAGAGAGTGTCAGAGAGTGTCAGAGAGTGATAGTGAGTGTCAGAGAGTGATAGAGAGTGTCAGAGAGTGATAGAGAGCGATAGAGAGTGTCAGAGAGTGTCAGAGAGTGATAGAGAGTGTCAGAGAGTGTCAGAGAGTGTCAGAGAGTGATAGAGAGTGTCAGAGAGTGTCAGCCAGTGTCAGAGAGTGATAGTGAGTTTCAGAGAGTGTCAGAGAGTGTCTGAGAGTGTCAGAGAGTGATAGAGAGTGATAGAGAGTGTCAGAGAGTGTCAGCCAGTGTCAGAGAGTGTCAGAGAGTGTCAGACAGTGTCAGACAGTGTCAGAGAGTGATAGTGAGTGTCTGAGAGTGTCAGAGAGTGACAGAGAGTGTCTGAGAGTGATAGAGAGTTTCAGAGAGTGTCAGATTATGTCTGAGAGTGTCAGAGACTGATAGAGAGTGATAGAGAGTGTCAGAGATTTTCAGAGAGTGTCAGAGAGTGTCAGAGAGTGTCTGAGAGTGTCAGAGAGGGATAGAGAGTGTTAGAGAGTTTCAGAGAGTGTCAGAGAGTGTCTGAGCGTGTCAGAGAGTGATAACGAGTGATAGAGAGCGTCAGAGAGTGTCAGAGAGTGTCAGAGAGTGATAGAGAGTTATAGAGAGTTTCAGAGAGTGTCAGAGAGTGTCTGAGAGTGTCAGAGAGTGATAGAGAGTGATAGAGAGTTTCCGAGAGTGTCAGAGAGTGATAGCGAGTGATAGAGAGTGTCAGAGAGTGTCAGAGAGTGTCAGAGAGTGATAGAGAGTGATAGAGAGTTTCAGAGAGTGTCAGAGAGTGTCTGAGAGTGATAGAGAGTGTCAGAGAGTGTCAGAGAGTGTCAGAGAGTGATAGTGAGTGTCAGAGAGTGTCAGAGAGTGATAGAGAGTGATAGAGAGTGTCAGAGAGTGTCAGACAGTTTCAGAGAGTGATAGAGAGTGTCAAGGAGTGTCAGACAGTGTCAGAGAGTGATAGAGAGTGTCAGAGAGTGATAGAGAGTGTCAGAGAGTGTCAGAGAGTGTCAGAGAGTGTCAGAGAGTGTCAGAGAGTGATAGAGAGTGTCAGAGAGTGTCAGACAGTGTCAGAGAGTGATAGAGAGTGTCAGAGAGTGTCAGACAGTGTCAGAGAGTGATAGAGAGTGTCAGAGAGTGATAGAGAGTGTCAGAGAGTGTCAGACAGTGTCAGAGAGTGATAGTGAGTGTCTGAGAGTGTCAGAGAGTGTCAGAGAGTGTTAGAGAGTTTCAGAGAGTGTCAGAGAGTGTCTGAGAGTGTCAGAGAGTGATAGAGAGTGATAGAGAGTGTCAGAGAGTGTCAGACAGTGTCAGAGAGTGATAGAGAGTGTCAGAGAGTGTCAGACAGTGTCAGAGAGTGATAGAGAGTGTCAGAGAGTGATAGAGAGTGTCAGAGAGTGTCTGAGCGTGTCAGAGAGTGTCTGAGCGTGTCAGAGTGTGTCTGAGAGTGTCACAGAGTGATAGAGAGTGTCAGAGAGTGATAGAGAGCGATAGAGAGTGTCAGAGAGTGTCAGAGAGTGATAGAGAGTGTCAGAGAGTGTCAGAGAGTGATAGTGAGTGTCAGAGAGTGATAGAGAGTGTCAGAGAGTGATAGAGAGCGATAGAGAGTGTCAGAGAGTGTCAGAGAGTGATAGAGAGTGTCAGAGAGTGTCAGAGAGTGTCAGAGAGTGATAGAGAGTGTCAGAGAGTGTCAGCCAGTGTCAGAGAGTGATAGTGAGTTTCAGAGAGTGTCAGAGAGTGTCTGAGAGTGTCAGAGAGTGATAGAGAGTGATAGAGAGTGTCAGAGAGTGTCAGCCAGTGTCAGAGAGTGTCAGAGAGTGTCAGACAGTGTCAGACAGTGTCAGAGAGTGATAGTGAGTGTCTGAGAGTGTCAGAGAGTGTCAGAGAGTGTCTGAGAGTGTCAGAGAGGGATAGAGTGTGTTAGAGAGTTTCAGAGAGTGTCAGAGAGTGTCTGAGCGTGTCAGAGAGTGATAACGAGTGATAGAGAGCGTCAGAGAGTGTCAGAGAGTGTCAGAGAGTGATAGAGAGTTATAGAGAGTTTCAGAGAGTGTCAGAGAGTGTCTGAGAGTGTCAGAGAGTGATAGAGAGTGATAGAGAGTTTCCGAGAGTGTCAGAGAGTGATAGCGAGTGATAGAGAGTGTCAGAGAGTGTCAGAGAGTGTCAGAGAGTGATAGAGAGTGATAGAGAGTTTCAGAGAGTGTCAGAGAGTGTCTGAGAGTGTCAGAGAGAGATAGAGAGTGATAGAGAGTGTCAGAGAGTGTCAGAGAGTGATAGAGAGTGTCAGAGAGTGTCAGCCAGTGTCAGAGAGTGATAGAGAGTTTCAGAGAGTGTCAGAGAGTGTCTGAGAGTGTCAGAGAGTGATAGAGAGTGATAGAGAGTGTCAGAGAGTGTCAGCCAGTGTCAGAGAGTGATAGAGAGTTTCAGAGAGTGTCAGAGAGTGTCTGAGAGTGTCAGAGATTGATAGAGAGTGATAGAGAGTGTCAGAGAGTGTCAGCCAGTGTCAGAGAGTGATAGAGAGTGTCAGAGAGTGTCAGACAGTGTCAGAGAGTGATAGTGAGTGTCTGAGAGTGTCAGAGAGTGACAGAGAGTGTCTGAGAGTGATAGAGAGTTTCAGAGAGTGTCAGATTATGTCTGAGAGTGTCAGAGACTGATAGAGAGTGATAGAGAGTGTCAGAGAGTTTCAGAGAGTGTCAGAGAGTGTCAGAGAGTGTCTGAGAGTGTCAGAGAGGGATAGAGAGTGTTAGAGAGTTTCAGAGAGTGTCAGAGAGTGTCAGAGAGTGTCAGAGAGTGATAGAGAGTGATAGAGAGTGATAGAGAGTGTCAGAGAGTGTCAGACAGTGTCAGAGAGTGATAGAGAGTGTCAGAGAGTGTCAGAGAGTGTCTGAGAGTGATGGAGAGTGTCAGAGAGTGTCAGAGAGTGATAGTAAGTGTCAGAGAGTGATAGAGAGTGATAGAGAGTTTCAGAGAGTGTCAGAGAGTGTCTGAGAGTGTCAGAGAGTGTCAGAAAGTGATAGAGAGCGATAGAGAGTGTCAGACAGTGTCAGAGAGTGATAGAGAATGTCAGAGAGTGTCTGAGAGTGTCAGAGAGTGATAGAGAGTGATAGAGAGTGTCAGAGAGTGTCAGACAGTGTCAGAGAGTGATAGAGATTGTCAGAGAGTGTCAGAGAGTGTCTGAGAGTGATAGAGAGTGTCAGAGAGTGTCAGAGAGTGTCAGAGAGTGATAGTGAGTGTCAGAGAGTGATAGAGAGTGATAGAGAGTTTCAGAGAGTGTCAGAGAGTGTCTGAGAGTGTCAGAGAGTGTCAGAGAGTGTCAGAAAGTGATAGAGAGTGATAGAGAGCGTCAGAGAGTGTCAGAGAGTGATAGAGAGTGTCAGAGAGTGTCAGAGAGTGTCAGAGAGTGTCTGAGAGTGTCAGAGAGTGATAGAGAGTGATAGAGAGTGTCAGAGAGTGTCAGAGAGTGATAGTGAGTGTCAGAGAGTGATAGAGAGTGATAGAGAGTGTCAGACAGTGTCAGAGAGTGATAGAGAGTGTCAGAGAGTGTCAGAGAGTGTCTGAGAGTGATAGAGAGTGTCAGAGAGTGATAGTGAGTGTCAGAGAGTGATAGCGAGTGATAGAGAGTTTCAGAGAGTGTCAGAGAGTGTCAGAGAGTGTCAGAGAGTGATAGTGAGTGTCAGAGAGTGATAGAGAGTGATAGAGAGTGTCAGACAGTGTCAGAGAGTGATAGAGAGTGTCAGAGAGTGTCAGAGAGTGTCTCAGAGTGATAGAGAGAGTCAGAGAGTGTCAGAGAGTGATAGTGAGTGTCAGAGAGTGATAGCGAGTGATAGAGAGTTTCAGAGAGTGTCAGAGAGTGTCTGAGAGTGTCAGAGAGTGATAGTGAGTGTCAGAGCGTGTCTCAGAGGGTCAGAGAGTGATAGAGAGTGTCAGAGAGTGACAGAGAGTGTCTGAGAGTGTCAGAGAGTGATAGTGAGTGTCAGAGAGTGTCTGAGAGGGTCAGAGAGTGATAGAGAGTGTCAGAGAGTGACAGAGAGTGTCTGAGAGTGTCAGAGAGTGATAGTGAGTGTCAGAGAGTGTCTGAGAGTGTCAGAGAGTGATAGAGAGTGTCAGAGAGTGACAGAGAGTGTCAGAGAGTGTCAGAGAGTGATAGTGAGTGTCAGAGAGTGTCTGAGAGTGTCAGAGAGTGATAGAGAGTGTCAGAGAGTGACAGAGAGTGTCAGAGAGTGTCAGAGAGTGATAGTGAGTGTCTGAGAGTGTCAGAGAGTGTCTGAGAGTGTCAGAGAGTGATAGAGAGTGTCAGAGAGTGATAGAGAGTGTCAGAGAGTGTCAGAGAGTGATAGCGAGTGATAGAGAGTGTCAGAGAGTGTCAGAGAGTGTCAGAGAGTGATAGAGAGTGATAGAGAGTGTCAGAGAGTGTCTGAGAGTGTCAGAGAGTGATAGAGAGTGTCAGAGAGTGATAGAGAGTGTCAGAGAGTGTCAGAGAGTGATAGAGAGTGTCAGAGAGTGATAGAGAGTGTCAGAGAGTGTCAGAGAGTGATAGTGAGTGTCTGAGAGTGTCAGAGAGTGACAGAGAGTGATAGAGAGTGATAGAGAGTGTCAGAGAGTGTCTGAGAGTGTCCGAGAGTGATAGAGAGTGTCAGAGAGTGATAGAGAGTGATAGAGAGTTTCAGAGTGTGTCAGACAGTGTCAGAGAGTGATAGAGAGTGTCAGAGAGTGTCAGACAGTGATAGAGAGTGATAGAGAGTGTCAGAGAGTGTCAGAGAGTGATAGAGATTGTCAGACAGTGTCAGAGATTGATAGAGAGTGTCAGAGAGTGTCTGAGAGTGTCAGAGAGTGTCAGAGAGTGTCAGAGAGTGTCTGAGAGTGTCAGAGAGTGATAGAGAGTGATAGAGAGTGTCAGAGAGTGTCAGACAGTGTCAGAGAGTGATAGAGAGTGTCAGAGAGTGTCTGAGAGTGATAGAGAGTGTCAGAGAGTGTCAGAGAGTGATAGCGAGTGTCTGAGAGTGTCAGAGAGTGAGAGAGAGTTTCAGAGAGTTTCAGAGAGTTTCAGAGAGTGTCAGAGAGTGTCAGAGAGTGTCTGAGAGTGTCAGAGAGTGTCAGAGAGTGATAGCGAGTGTCTGAGAGTGTCAGAGAGTGTCAGAGAGTGATAGCGAGTGTCTGAGAGTGTCAGAGAGTGTCAGAGAGTGATAGAGAGTGTCAGAGAGTGATAGTGAGTGTCAGAGAGTGATAGAGAGTGTCTGAGAGTGTCAGAGAGTGATAGAGAGTGTCAGAGAGTGTCAGAGAGTGATAGCGAGTGATAGAGAGTGTCAGAGAGTGTCAGAGAGTGTCAGAGAGTGATAGAGAGTGATAGAGAGTGTCAGAGAGTGTCTGAGAGTGTCAGAGAGTGATAGAGAGTGTCAGAGAGTGATAGAGAGTGTCAGAGAGTGTCAGAGAGTGATAGAGAGTGTCAGAGAGTGATAGAGAGTGTCAGAGAGTGTCAGAGAGTGATAGTGAGTGTCTGAGAGTGTCAGAGGGTGACAGAGAGTGATAGAGAGTGATAGAGAGTGTCAGAGAGTGTCTGAGAGTGTCCGAGAGTGATAGAGAGTGTCAGAGAGTGATAGAGAGTGATAGAGAGTTTCAGAGAGTGTCAGACAGTGTCAGAGAGTGATAGAGAGTGTCAGAGAGTGTCAGACAGTGATAGAGAGTGATAGAGAGTGTCAGAGAGTGTCAGAGAGTGTCAGAGAGTGATAGAGAGTGTCAGACAGTGTCAGAGATTGATAGAGAGTGTCAGAGAGTGTCTGAGAGTGTCAGAGAGTGTCAGAGAGTGTCAGAGAGTGTCTGAGAGTGTCAGAGAGTGATAGAGAGTGATAGAGAGTGTCAGAGAGTGTCAGACAGTGTCAGAGAGTGATAGAGAGTGTCAGAGAGTGTCAGAGAGTGTCTGAGAGTGATAGAGAGTGTCAGAGAGTGTCAGAGAGTGATAGCGAGTGTCTGAGAGTGTCAGAGAGTGAGAGAGAGTGTCTGAGAGTGTCAGAGAGTGTCAGAGAGGGATAGAGAGTGTTAGAGAGTTTCAGAGAGTGTCTGAGAGTGTCAGAGAGTGTCTGAGAGTGTTAGAGAGTGATAGAGAGTGATAGAGAGTGATAGAGAGTGTCAGAGAATGTCAGACAGTGTCAGAGAGTGATAGAGAGTGTCAGAGAGTGTCAGAGAGTGTCTGAGAGTGATAGAGAGTGTCAGAGAGTGTCAGAGAGTGATAGTAAGTGTCAGAGAGTGATAGAGAGTGATAGAGAGTTTCAGAGAGTGTCAGAGAGTGTCTGAGAGTGTCAGAGAGTGTCAGAGAGTGTCAGAAAGTGATAGAGAGTGATAGAGAGTGTCAGAGAGTGTCAGAGAGCGATAGAGAGTGTCAGACAGTGTCAGAGAGTGATAGAGAATGTCAGAGAGTGTCTGAGAGTGTCAGAGAGTGATAGAGAGTGATAGAGAGTGTCAGAGAGTGTCAGACAGTGTCAGAGAGTGATAGAGAGTGTCAGAGAGTGTCAGAGAGTGTCTGAGAGTGATAGAGAGTGTCAGAGAGTGTCAGAGAGTGTCAGAGAGTGATAGTGAGTGTCAGAGAGTGATAGAGAGTGATAGAGAGTGTCTGAGAGGGTCAGAGAGTGTCTGAGAGTGTCAGAGAGTGATAGTGAGTGTCAGAGAGTGTCTGAGAGTGTCAGAGAGTGATAGAGAGTGTCAGAGAGTGTCTGAGAGTGTCAGAGAGTGATAGAGAGTGTCAGAGAGTGTCAGAGAGTGATAGTGAGTGTCAGAGAGTGATAGTGAGTGTCAGAGAGTGTCTGAGAGGGTCAGAGAGTGATAGAGAGTGTCAGAGAGTGACAGAGAGTGTCTGAGAGTGTCAGAGAGTGATAGTGAGTGTCAGTGAGTGTCTGAGAGTGTCAGAGAGTGATAGAGAGTGTCAGAGAGTGACAGAGAGTGTCAGAGAGTGTCAGAGAGTGATAGAGAGTGTCAGAGAGTGTCTGAGAGTGTCAGAGAGTGATAGAGAGTGTCAGAGAGTGATAGAGAGTGTCAGAGAGTGTCAGAGAGTGATAGCGAGTGATAGAGAGTGTCAGAGAGTGTCAGAGAGTATCAGAGAGTGATAGAGAGTGATAGAGAGTGTCAGAGAGTGTCTGAGAGTGTCAGAGAGTGATAGAGAGTGTCAGAGAGTGATAGAGAGTGTCAGAGAGTGTCAGAGAGTGATAGAGAGTGATAGAGAGTGATAGAGAGTGTCAGAGAGTGTCAGAGAGTGTCAGAGAGTGATAGTGAGTGTCAGAGAGTGATAGAGAGTGATAGAGAGTGTCAGACAGTGTCAGAGAGTGATAGAGAGTGTCAGAGAGTGTCAGAGAGTGTCTGAGAGTGATAGAGAGTGTCAGAGAGTGTCAGAGAGTGTCAGAGAGTGATAGAGAGTGATAGAGAGTGTCTGAGAGGGTCAGAGAGTGATAGAGAGTGTCAGAGAGTGTCAGAGAGTGTCAGAGAGTGATAGAGAGTGTCAGACAGTGTCAGAGATGGATAGAGAGTGTCAGAGAGTGTCTGAGAGTGTCAGAGAGTGTCAGAGTGTCAGAGAGTGTCTGAGAGTGTCAGAGAGTGATAGAGAGTGGTAGAGAGTGTCAGAGAGTGTCAGACAGTGTCAGAGAGTGATAGAGAGTGACAGAGAGTGTCAGAGAGTGTCTGAGAGTGATAGAGAGTGTCAGAGAGTGTCAGAGAGTGTCAGAGAGTGATAGTGAGTGTCAGAGAGTGATAGAGAGTGATAGAGAGTTTCAGAGAGTGTCAGAGAGTGTCTGAGAGTGTCAGAGAGTGTCAGAGAGTGTCAGAAAGTGATAGAGAGTGATAGAGAGTGTCAGAGAGTGTCAGAGAGCGATAGAGAGTGTCAGACAGTGTCAGAGAGTGATAGAGAATGTCAGAGAGTGTCTGAGAGTGTCAGAGAGTGATAGAGAGTGATAGAGAGTGTCAGAGAGTGTCAGACAGTGTCAGAGAGTGATAGAGAGTGTCAGAGAGTGTCAGAGAGTGTCTGAGAGTGATAGAGAGTGTCAGAGAGTGTCAGAGAGTGTCAGAGAGTGATAGTGAGTGTCAGAGAGTGATAGAGAGTGATAGAGAGTTTCAGAGAGTGTCAGAGAGTGTCTGAGAGTGTCAGAGAGTGTCAGAGAGTGTCAGAAAGTGATAGAGAGTGATAGAGAGCGTCAGAGAGTGTCAGAGAGTGATAGAGAGTGTCAGAGAGTGTCAGAGAGTGTCTGAGAGTGTCAGAGAGTGATAGAGAGTGATAGAGAGTGTCAGAGAGTGTCAGAGAGTGTCAGAGAGTGATAGTGAGTGTCAGAGAGTGATAGAGAGTGATAGAGAGTGTCAGACAGTGTCAGAGAGTGATAGAGAGTGTCAGAGAGTGTCAGAGAGTGTCAGAGAGTGATAGAGAGTGTCTGAGAGGGTCAGAGAGTGATAGAGAGTGTCAGAGAGTGACAGAGAGTGTCTGAGAGTGTCAGAGAGTGATAGTGAGTGTCAGAGAGTGTCTGAGAGTGTCAGAGAGTGATAGAGAGTGTCAGAGAGTGTCAGAGAGTGATAGTGAGTGTCAGAGAGTGATAGTGAGTGTCAGAGAGTGTCTGAGAGGGTCAGAGAGTGATAGAGAGTGTCAGAGAGTGACAGAGAGTGTCTGAGAGTGTCAGAGAGTGATAGTGAGTGTCAGAGAGTGTCTGAGAGTGTCAGAGAGTGATAGAGAGTGTCAGAGAGTGACAGAGAGTGTCAGAGAGTGTCAGAGAGTGATAGTGAGTGTCTGAGAGTGTCAGAGAGTGTCTGAGAGTTTCAGAGAGTGATAGAGAGTGTCAGAGAGTGATAGAGAGTGTCAGAGAGTGTCAGAGAGTGATAGCGAGTGATAGAGAGTGTCTGAGAGGGTCAGAGAGTGATAGAGAGTGTCAGAGAGTGTCTGAGAGTGTCAGAGAGTGATAGAGAGTGTCAGAGAGTGATAGAGAGTGTCAGAGAGTGTCAGAGAGTGATAGCGAGTGATAGAGAGTGTCAGAGAGTGTCAGAGAGTATCAGAGAGTGATAGAGAGTGATAGAGAGTGTCAGAGAGTGTCTGAGAGTGTCAGAGAGTGATAGAGAGTGTCAGAGAGTGATAGAGAGTGTCAGAGAGTGTCAGAGAGTGATAGAGAGTGATAGAGAGTGATAGAGAGTGTCAGAGAGTGTCAGAGAGTGTCAGAGAGTGATAGTGAGTGTCAGAGAGTGATAGAGAGTTTCAGAGAGTGTCAGACAGTGTCAGAGAGTGATAGAGAGTGTCAGAGAGTGTCAGAGAGTGTCTGAGAGTGATAGAGAGTGTCAGAGAGTGTCAGAGAGTGTCAGAGAGTGATAGAGAGTGATAGAGAGTGTCTGAGAGGGTCAGAGAGTGATAGAGAGTGTCAGAGAGTGTCAGAGAGTGTCAGAGAGTGATAGAGAGTGTCAGACAGTGTCAGAGATGGATAGAGAGTGTCAGAGAGTGTCTGAGAGTGTCAGAGAGTGTCAGAGTGTCAGAGAGTGTCTGAGAGTGTCAGAGAGTGATAGAGAGTGGTAGAGAGTGTCAGAGAGTGTCAGACAGTGTCAGAGAGTGATAGAGAGTGACAGAGAGTGTCAGAGAGTGTCTGAGAGTGATAGAGAGTGTCAGAGAGTGTCAGAGAGTGTCAGAGAGTGATAGTGAGTGTCAGAGAGTGATAGAGAGTGATAGAGAGTTTCAGAGAGTGTCAGAGAGTGTCTGAGAGTGTCAGAGAGTGTCAGAGAGTGTCAGAAAGTGATAGAGAGTGATAGAGAGTGTCAGAGAGTGTCAGAGAGCGATAGAGAGTGTCAGACAGTGTCAGAGAGTGATAGAGAATGTCAGAGAGTGTCTGAGAGTGTCAGAGAGTGATAGAGAGTGATAGAGAGTGTCAGAGAGTGTCAGACAGTGTCAGAGAGTGATAGAGAGTGTCACAGAGTGTCAGAGAGTGTCTGAGAGTGATAGAGAGTGTCAGAGAGTGTCAGAGAGTGTCAGAGAGTGATAGTGAGTGTCAGAGAGTGATAGAGAGTGATAGAGAGTTTCAGAGAGTGTCAGAGAGTGTCTGAGAGTGTCAGAGAGTGTCAGAGAGTGTCAGAAAGTGATAGAGAGTGATAGAGAGCGTCAGAGAGTGTCAGAGAGTGATAGAGAGTGTCAGAGAGTGTCAGAGAGTGTCTGAGAGTGTCAGAGAGTGATAGAGAGTGATAGAGAGTGTCAGAGAGTGTCAGAGAGTGTCAGAGAGTGATAGTGAGTGTCAGAGAGCGATAGAGAGTGATAGAGAGTGTCAGACAGTGTCAGAGAGTGATAGAGAGTGTCAGAGAGTGTCAGAGAGTGTCAGAGAGTGATAGAGAGTGTCTGAGAGGGTCAGAGAGTGATAGAGAGTGTCAGAGAGTGACAGAGAGTGTCTGAGAGTGTCAGAGAGTGATAGTGAGTGTCAGAGAGTGTCTGAGAGTGTCAGAGAGTGATAGAGAGTGTCAGAGAGTGTCAGAGAGTGATAGTGAGTGTCAGAGAGTGATAGTGAGTGTCAGAGAGTGTCTGAGAGGGTCAGAGAGTGATAGAGAGTGTCAGAGAGTGACAGAGAGTGTCTGAGAGTGTCAGAGAGTGATAGTGAGTGTCAGAGAGTGTCAGAGAGTGATAGAGAGTGTCAGAGAGTGTCAGAGAGTGATAGTGAGTGTCAGAGAGTGATAGTGAGTGTCAGAGAGTGTCTGAGAGGGTCAGAGAGTGATAGAGAGTGTCAGAGAGTGACAGAGAGTGTCTGAGAGTGTCAGAGAGTGATAGTGAGTGTCAGAGAGTGTCTGAGAGTGTCAGAGAGTGATAGAGAGTGTCAGAGAGTGACAGAGAGTGTCAGAGAGTGTCAGAGAGTGATAGTGAGTGTCTGAGAGTGTCAGAGAGTGTCTGAGAGTTTCAGAGAGTGATAGAGAATGTCAGAGAGTGATAGAGAGTGTCAGAGAGTGTCAGAGAGTGATAGCGAGTGATAGAGAGTGTCAGAGAGTGTCAGAGAGAGTCAGAGAGTGATAGAGAGTGATAGAGAGTGTCAGAGAGTGTCTGAGAGTGTCAGAGAGTGATAGAGAGTGTCAGAGAGTGATAGAGAGTGTCAGAGAGTGTCAGAGAGTGATAGAGAGTGATAGAGAGTGATAGAGAGTGTCAGAGAGTGTCAGAGAGTGTCAGAGAGTGATAGTGAGTGTCAGAGAGTGATAGAGAGTGATAGAGAGTGTCAGACAGTGTCAGAGATTGATAGAGAGTGTCAGAGAGTGTCAGAGAGTGTCTGAGAGTGATAGAGAGTGTCAGAGAGTGTCAGAGAGTGTCAGAGAGTGATAGAGAGTGATAGAGAGGGTCAGAGAGTGATAGAGAGTGTCAGAGAGTGACAGAGAGTGTCTGAGAGTGTCAGAGAGTGATAGTGAGTGTCAGAGAGTGTCTGAGAGTGTCAGAGAGTGATAGAGAGTGTCAGAGAGTGTCAGAGAGTGATAGTGAGTGTCAGAGAGTGATAGTGAGTGTCAGAGAGTGTCTGAGAGGGTCAGAGAGTGATAGAGAGTGTCAGAGAGTGACAGAGAGTGTCTGAGAGTGTCAGAGAGTGATAGTGAGTGTCAGAGAGTGTCTGAGAGTGTCAGAGAGTGTCAGAGAGTGATAGAGAGTGTCAGAGAGTGACAGAGAGTGTCAGAGAGTGATAGTGAGTGTCTGAGAGTGTCAGAGAGTGTCTGAGAGTGTCAGAGAGTGATAGAGAGTGTCAGAGAGTGATAGAGAGTGTCAGAGAGTGTCAGAGAGTGATAGAGAGCGATAGAGAGTGATAGAGAGTGATAGAGAGTGTCAGAGAGTGTCAGACAGTGTCAGAGAGTGATAGAGAGTGTCAGAGAGTGTCAGAGAGTGTCTGAGAGTGATAGAGAGTGTCAGAGAGTGTCAGAGAGTGATAGTAAGTGTCAGAGAGTGATAGAGAGTGATAGAGAGTTTCAGAGAGTGTCAGAGAGTGTCTGAGAGTGTCAGAGAGTGTCAGAAAGTGATAGAGAGCGATAGAGAGTGTCAGACAGTGTCAGAGAGTGATAGAGAATGTCAGAGAGTGTCTGAGAGTGTCAGAGAGTGATAGAGAGTGATAGAGAGTGTCAGAGAGTGTCAGACAGTGTCAGAGAGTGATAGAGAGTGTCAGAGAGTGTCTGAGAGTGATAGAGAGTGTCAGAGAGTGTCAGAGAGTGTCAGAGAGTGATAGTGAGTGTCAGAGAGTGATAGAGAGTGATAGAGAGTTTCAGAGAGTGTCAGAGAGTGTCTGAGAGTGTCAGAGAGTGTCAGAGAGTGTCAGAAAGTGATAGAGAGTGATAGAGAGCGTCAGAGAGTGTCAGAGAGTGATAGAGAGTGTCAGAGAGTGTCAGAGAGTGTCAGAGAGTGTCTGAGAGTGTCA
The DNA here is from genome assembly GCF_036365525.1 of Heterodontus francisci. Lineage (NCBI taxonomy): Eukaryota > Metazoa > Chordata > Chondrichthyes > Heterodontiformes > Heterodontidae > Heterodontus > Heterodontus francisci. Next base: position 1,015,002 of record NW_027140217.1, on the reverse strand, counting down.
GAGAGTGATAGAGAGTGATAGAGAGTGTCAGAGAGTGTCAGAGAGTGATAGTGAGTGTCAGAGAGTGATAGAGAGTGATAGAGAGTGTCAGACAGTGTCAGAGAGTGATAGAGAGTGTCAGAGAGTGTCAGAGAGTGTCTGAGAGTGATAGAGAGTGTCAGAGAGTGATAGTGAGTGTCAGAGAGTGATAGCGAGTGATAGAGAGTTTCAGAGAGTGTCAGAGAGTGTCAGAGAGTGTCAGAGAGTGATAGTGAGTGTCAGAGAGTGATAGAGAGTGATAGAGAGTGTCAGACAGTGTCAGAGAGTGATAGAGAGTGTCAGAGAGTGTCAGAGAGTGTCTCAGAGTGATAGAGAGTGTCAGAGAGTGTCAGAGAGTGATAGTGAGTGTCAGAGAGTGATAGCGAGTGATAGAGAGTTTCAGAGAGTGTCAGAGAGTGTCTGAGAGTGTCAGAGAGTGATAGTGAGTGTCAGAGAGTGTCTGAGAGGGTCAGAGAGTGATAGAGAGTGTCAGAGAGTGTCAGAGAGTGATAGTGAGTGTCAGAGAGTGATAGTGAGTGTCAGAGAGTGTCTGAGAGGGTCAGAGAGTGATAGAGAGTGTCAGAGAGTGACAGAGAGTGTCTGAGAGTGTCAGAGAGTGATAGTGAGTGTCAGAGAGTGTCTGAGAGTGTCAGAGAGTGATAGAGAGTGTCAGAGAGTGACAGAGAGTGTCAGAGAGTGTCAGAGAGTGATAGTGAGTGTCTGAGAGTGTCAGAGAGTGTCTGAGAGTTTCAGAGAGTGATAGAGAGTGTCAGAGAGTGATAGAGAGTGTCAGAGAGTGTCAGAGAGTGATAGCGAGTGATAGAGAGTGTCAGAGAGTGTCAGAGAGAGTCAGAGAGTGATAGAGAGTGATAGAGAGTGTCAGAGAGTGTCTGAGAGTGTCAGAGAGTGATAGAGAGTGTCAGAGAGTGATAGAGAGTGTCAGAGAGTGTCAGAGAGTGATAGAGAGTGATAGAGAGTGATAGAGAGTGTCAGAGAGTGTCAGAGAGTGTCAGAGAGTGATAGTGAGTGTCAGAGAGTGATAGAGAGTGATAGAGAGTGTCAGACAGTGTCAGAGATTGATAGAGAGTGTCAGAGAGTGTCAGAGAGTGTCTGAGAGTGATAGAGAGTGTCAGAGAGTGTCAGAGAGTGTCAGAGAGTGATAGAGAGTGATAGAGAGTGTCTGAGAGGGTCAGAGAGTGATAGAGAGTGTCAGAGAGTGACAGAGAGTGTCTGAGAGTGTCAGAGAGTGATAGTGAGTGTCAGAGAGTGTCTGAGAGTGTCAGAGAGTGATAGAGAGTGTCAGAGAGTGTCAGAGAGTGATAGTGAGTGTCAGAGAGTGATAGTGAGTGTCAGAGAGTGTCTGAGAGGGTCAGAGAGTGATAGAGAGTGTCAGAGAGTGACAGAGAGTGTCTGAGAGTGTCAGAGAGTGATAGTGAGTGTCAGAGAGTGTCTGAGAGTGTCAGAGAGTGATAGAGAGTGTCAGAGAGTGTCAGAGAGTGATAGTGAGTGTCAGAGAGTGATAGTGAGTGTCAGAGAGTGTCTGAGAGGGTCAGAGAGTGATAGAGAGTGTCAGAGAGTGACAGAGAGTGTCTGAGAGTGTCAGAGAGTGATAGTGAGTGTCAGAGAGTGTCTGAGAGTGTCAGAGAGTGATAGAGAGTGTCAGAGAGTGACAGAGAGTGTCAGAGAGTGATAGTGAGTGTCTGAGAGTGTCAGAGAGTGTCTGAGAGTGTCAGAGAGTGATAGAGAGTGTCAGAGAGTGATAGAGAGTGTCAGAGAGTGTCAGAGAGTGATAGAGAGTGATAGAGAGTGATAGAGAGTGATAGAGAGTGTCAGAGAGTGTCAGACAGTGTCAGAGAGTGATAGAGAGTGTCAGAGAGTGTCAGAGAGTGTCTGAGAGTGATAGAGAGTGTCAGAGAGTGTCAGAGAGTGATAGTAAGTGTCAGAGAGTGATAGAGAGTGATAGAGAGTTTCAGAGAGTGTCAGAGAGTGTCTGAGAGTGTCAGAGTGTGTCAGAAAGTGATAGAGAGCGATAGAGAGTGTCAGACAGTGTCAGAGAGTGATAGAGAATGTCAGAGAGTGTCTGAGAGTGTCAGAGAGTGATAGAGAGTGATAGAGAGTGTCAGAGAGTGTCAGACAGTGTCAGAGAGTGATAGAGAGTGTCAGAGAGTGTCTGAGAGTGATAGAGAGTGTCAGAGAGTGTCAGAGAGTGTCAGAGAGTGATAGTGAGTGTCAGAGAGTGATAGAGAGTGATAGAGAGTTTCAGAGAGTGTCAGAGAGTGTCTGAGAGTGTCAGAGAGTGTCAGAGAGTGTCAGAAAGTGATAGAGAGTGATAGAGAGCGTCAGAGAGTGTCAGAGAGTGATAGAGAGTGTCAGAGAGTGTCAGAGAGTGTCAGAGAGTGTCTGAGAGTGTCAGAGAGTGATAGAGAGTGATAGAGAGTGTCAGAGAGTGTCAGAGAGTGATAGTGAGTGTCAGAGAGTGATAGAGAGTGATAGAGAGTGTCAGACAGTGTCAGAGAGTGATAGAGAGTGTCAGAGAGTGTCAGAGAGTGTCTGAGAGTGATAGAGAGTGTCAGAGAGTGATAGTGAGTGTCAGAGAGTGATAGCGAGTGATAGAGAGTTTCAGAGAGTGTCAGAGAGTGTCAGAGAGTGTCAGAGAGTGATAGTGAGTGTCAGAGAGTGTTAGAGAGTGATAGAGAGTGTCAGACAGTGTCAGAGAGTGATAGAGAGTGTCAGAGAGTGTCAGAGAGTGTCTCAGAGTGATAGAGAGTGTCAGAGAGTGTCAGAGAGTGATAGTGAGTGTCAGAGAGTGATAGCGAGTGATAGAGAGTTTCAGAGAGTGTCAGAGAGTGTCTGAGAGTGTCAGAGAGTGATAGTGAGTGTCAGAGAGTGTCTGAGAGGGTCAGAGAGTGATAGAGAGTGTCAGAGAGTGACAGAGAGTGTCTGAGAGTGTCAGAGAGTGATAGTGAGTGTCAGAGAGTGTCTGAGAGTGTCAGAGAGTGATAGAGAGTGTCAGAGAGTGACAGAGAGTGTCAGAGAATGTCAGAGAGTGATAGTGAGTGTCAGAGAGTGTCTGAGAGTGTCAGAGAGTGATAGAGAGTGTCAGAGAGTGACAGAGAGTGTCAGAGAGTGTCAGAGAGTGATAGTGAGTGTCTGAGAGTGTCAGAGAGTGTCTGAGAGTTTCAGAGAGTGATAGAGAGTGTCAGAGAGTGATAGAGAGTGTCAGAGAGCGATAGAGAGTGTCAGAGAGTGATAGAGAGTGATAGAGAGTGTCAGAGAGTGTCAGACAGTGTCAGAGAGTGATAGAGAGTGTCAGAGAGTGTCAGAGAGTGTCTGAGAGTGATAGAGAGTGTCAGAGAGTGTCAGAGAGTGTCAGAGAGTGATAGTGAGTGTCAGAGAGTGATAGAGAGTGATAGAGAGTGTCTGAGAGGGTCAGAGAGTGTCTGAGAGTGTCAGAGAGTGATAGTGAGTGTCAGAGAGTGTCTGAGAGTGTCAGAGAGTGATAGAGAGTGTCAGAGAGTGTCTGAGAGTGTCAGAGAGTGATAGAGAGTGTCAGAGAGTGTCAGAGAGTGTCTGAGAGTGATAGAGAGTGTCAGAGAGTGTCAGAGAGTGTCTGAGAGTGTCAGAGAGTGTCAGAGAGTGTCAGAAAGTGATAGAGAGTGATAGAGAGTGTCAGAGAGTGTCAGAGAGCGATAGAGAGTGTCAGAGAGTGATAGAGAGTGATAGAGAGTGTCAGAGAGTGTCAGACAGTGTCAGAGAGTGATAGAGAGTGTCAGAGAGTGTCAGAGAGTGTCTGAGAGTGATAGAGAGTGTCAGAGAGTGTCAGAGAGTGTCAGAGAGTGATAGTGAGTGTCAGAGAGTGATAGAGAGTGATAGAGAGTGTCTGAGAGGGTCAGAGAGTGTCTGAGAGTGTCAGAGAGTGATAGTGAGTGTCAGAGAGTGTCTGAGAGTGTCAGAGAGTGATAGAGAGTGTCAGAGAGTGTCTGAGAGTGTCAGAGAGTGATAGAGAGTGTCAGAGAGTGTCAGAGAGTGATAGTGAGTGTCAGAGAGTGATAGTGAGTGTCAGAGAGTGTCTGAGAGGGTCAGAGAGTGATAGAGAGTGTCAGAGAGTGACAGAGAGTGTCTGAGAGTGTCAGAGAGTGATAGTGAGTGTCAGAGAGTGTCTGAGAGTGTCAGAGAGTGATAGAGAGTGTCAGAGAGTGACAGAGAGTGTCAGAGAGTGTCAGAGAGTGATAGAGAGTGTCAGAGAGTGTCTGAGAGTGTCAGAGAGTGATAGAGAGTGTCAGAGAGTGATAGAGAGTGTCAGAGAGTGTCAGAGAGTGATTGCGAGTGATAGAGAGTGTCAGAGAGTGTCAGAGAGTGTCAGAGAGTGATAGAGAGTGATAGAGAGTGTCAGAGAGTGTCTGAGAGTGTCAGAGAGTGATAGAGAGTGTCAGAGAGTGATAGAGAGTGTCAGAGAGTGTCAGAGAGTGATAGAGAGTGATAGAGAGTGATAGAGAGTGTCAGAGAGTGTCAGAGAGTGTCAGAGAGTGTCAGAGAGTGATAGTGAGTGTCAGAGAGTGATAGAGAGTGATAGAGAGTGTCAGACAGTGTCAGAGAGTGATAGAGAGTGTCAGAGAGTGTCAGAGAGTGTCTGAGAGTGATAGAGAGTGTCAGAGAGTGTCAGAGAGTGTCAGAGAGTGATAGAGAGTGATAGAGAGTGTCTGAGAGGGTCAGAGAGTGATAGAGAGTGTCAGAGAGTGTCAGAGAGTGTCAGAGAGTGATAGAGAGTGTCAGACAGTGTCAGAGATGGATAGAGAGAGTCAGAGAGTGTCTGAGAGTGTCAGAGAGTGTCAGAGAGTGTCAGAGAGTGTCTGAGAGTGTCAGAGAGTGATAGAGAGTGGTAGAGAGTGTCAGAGAGTGTCAGACAGTGTCAGAGAGTGATAGAGAGTGACAGAGAGTGTCAGAGAGTGTCTGAGAGTGATAGAGAGTGTCAGAGAGTGTCAGAGAGTGTCAGAGAGTGATAGTGAGTGTCAGAGAGTGATAGAGAGTGATAGAGAGTTTCAGAGAGTGTCAGAGAGTGTCTGAGAGTGTCAGAGAGTGTCAGAGAGTGTCAGAAAGTGATAGAGAGTGATAGAGAGTGTCAGAGAGTGTCAGAGAGCGATAGAGAGTGTCAGACAGTGTCAGAGAGTGATAGAGAATGTCAGAGAGTGTCTGAGAGTGTCAGAGAGTGATAGAGAGTGATAGAGAGTGTCAGACAGTGTCAGACAGTGTCAGAGAGTGATAGAGAGTGTCAGAGAGTGTCAGAGAGTGTCTGAGAGTGATAGAGAGTGTCAGAGAGTGTCAGAGAGTGTCAGAGAGTGATAGTGAGTGTCAGAGAGTGATAGAGAGTGATAGAGAGTTTCAGAGAGTGTCAGAGAGTGTCTGAGAGTGTCAGAGAGTGTCAGAGAGTGTCAGAAAGTGATAGAGAGTGATAGAGAGCGTCAGAGAGTGTCAGAGAGTGATAGAGAGTGTCAGAGAGTGTCAGAGAGTGTCTGAGAGTGTCAGAGAGTGATAGAGAGTGATAGAGAGTGTCAGAGAGTGTCAGAGAGTGTCAGAGAGTGATAGTGAGTGTCAGAGAGTGATAGAGAGTGATAGAGAGTGTCAGACAGTGTCAGAGAGTGATAGAGAGTGTCAGAGAGTGTCAGAGAGTGTCAGAGAGTGATAGAGAGTGTCTGAGAGGGTCAGAGAGTGATAGAGAGTGTCAGAGAGTGACAGAGAGTGTCTGAGAGTGTCAGAGAGTCATAGTGAGTGTCAGAGAGTGTCTGAGAGTGTCAGAGAGTGATAGAGAGTGTCAGAGAGTGTCAGAGAGTGATAGTGAGTGTCAGAGAGTGATAGTGAGTGTCAGAGAGTGTCTGAGAGGGTCAGAGAGTGATAGAGAGTGTCAGAGAGTGACAGAGAGTGTCTGAGAGTGTCAGAGAGTGATAGTGAGTGTCAGAGAGTGTCTGAGAGTGTCAGAGAGTGATAGAGAGTGTCAGAGAGTGACAGAGAGTGTCAGAGAGTGTCAGAGAGTGATAGTGAGTGTCTGAGAGTGTCAGAGAGTGTCTGAGAGTTTCAGAGAGTGATAGAGAGTGTCAGAGAGTGATAGAGAGTGTCAGAGAGTGTCAGAGAGTGATAGCGAGTGATAGAGAGTGTCAGAGAGTGTCAGAGAGAGTCAGAGAGTGATAGAGAGTGATAGAGAGTGTCAGAGAGTGTCTGAGAGTGTCAGAGAGTGATAGAGAGTGTCAGAGAGTGATAGAGAGTGTCAGAGAGTGTCAGAGAGTGATAGAGAGTGATAGAGAGTGATAGAGAGTGTCAGAGAGTGTCAGAGAGTGTCAGAGAGTGATAGTGAGTGTCAGAGAGTGATAGAGAGTGATAGAGAGTGTCAGACAGTGTCAGAGATTGATAGAGAGTGTCAGAGAGTGTCAGAGAGTGTCTGAGAGTGATAGAGAGTGTCAGAGAGTGTCAGAGAGTGTCAGAGAGTGATAGAGAGTGATAGAGAGTGTCTGAGAGGGTCAGAGAGTGATAGAGAGTGTCAGAGAGTGACAGAGAGTGTCTGAGAGTGTCAGAGAGTGATAGTGAGTGTCAGAGAGTGTCTGAGAGTGTCAGAGAGTGATAGAGAGTGTCAGAGAGTGTCAGAGAGTGATAGTGAGTGTCAGAGAGTGATAGTGAGTGTCAGAGAGTGTCTGAGAGGGTCAGAGAGTGATAGAGAGTGTCAGAGAGTGACAGAGAGTGTCTGAGAGTGTCAGAGAGTGATAGTGAGTGTCAGAGAGTGTCTGAGAGTGTCAGAGAGTGATAGAGAGTGTCAGAGAGTGACAGAGAGTGTCAGAGAGTGTCAGAGAGTGATAGTGAGTGTCTGAGAGTGTCAGAGAGTGTCTGAGAGTGTCAGAGAGTGATAGAGAGTGGCAGAGAGTGATAGAGAGTGTCAGAGAGTGTCAGAGAGTGATAGCGAGTGATAGAGAGTGTCAGAGAGTGTCAGAGAGAGTCAGAGAGTGATAGAGAGTGATAGAGAGTGTCAGAGAGTGTCTGAGAGTGTCAGAGAGTGATAGAGAGTGTCAGAGAGTGATAGAGAGTGTCAGAGAGTGTCAGAGAGTGATAGTGAGTGTCAGAGAGTGTCTGAGAGTGTCAGAGAGTGATAGAGAGTGTCAGAGAGTGTCAGAGAGTGATAGTGAGTGTCAGAGAGTGATAGTGAGTGTCAGAGAGTGTCTGAGAGGGTCAGAGAGTGATAGAGAGTGTCAGAGAGTGACAGAGAGTGTCTGAGAGTGTCAGAGAGTGATAGTGAGTGTCAGAGAGTGTCTGAGAGTGTCAGAGAGTGATAGAGAGTGTCAGAGAGTGACAGAGAGTGTCAGAGAGTGTCAGAGAGTGATAGTGAGTGTCTGAGAGTGTCAGAGAGTGTCTGAGAGTGTCAGAGAGTGATAGAGAGTGTCAGAGAGTGATAGAGAGTGTCAGAGAGTGTCAGCGAGTGATAGCGAGTGATAGAGAGTGTCAGAGAGTGTCAGAGAGAGTCAGAGAGTGATAGAGAGTGATAGAGAGTGTCAGAGAGTGTCTGAGAGTGTCAGAGAGTGATAGAGAGTGTCAGAGAGTGATAGAGAGTGTCAGAGAGTGTCAGAGAGTGATAGAGAGTGTCAGAGAGTGATAGAGAGTGTCAGAGAGTGTCAGAGAGTGATAGTGAGTGTCTGAGAGTGTCAGAGAGTGACAGAGAGTGATAGAGAGTGATAGAGAGTGTCAGAGAGTGTCTGAGAGTGTCCGAGAGTGATAGAGAGTGTCAGAGAGTGATAGAGAGTGATAGAGAGTTTCAGAGAGTGTCAGACAGTGTCAGAGAGTGATAGAGAGTGTCAGAGAGTGTCAGACAGTGATAGAGAGTGATAGAGAGTGTCAGAGAGTGTCAGAGAGTGATAGAGAGTGTCAGACAGTGTCAGAGAGTGTCAGAGAGTGTCAGAGAGTGATAGAGAGTGATAGAGAGTGTCTGAGAGGGTCAGAGAGTGATAGAGAGTGTCAGAGAGTGACAGAGAGTGTCTGAGAGTGTCAGAGAGTGATAGTGAGTGTCAGAGAGTGTCTGAGAGTGTCAGAGAGTGATAGAGAGTGTCAGAGAGTGTCAGAGAGTGATAGTGAGTGTCAGAGAGTGATAGTGAGTGTCAGAGAGTGTCTGAGAGGGTCAGAGAGTGATAGAGAGTGTCAGAGAGTGACAGAGAGTGTCTGAGAGTGTCAGAGAGTGATAGTGAGTGTCAGAGAGTGTCTGAGAGTGTCAGAGAGTGATAGAGAGTGTCAGAGAGTGACAGAGAGTGTCAGAGAGTGTCAGAGAGTGATAGCGAGTGATAGAGAGTGTCAGAGAGTGTCAGAGAGAGTCAGAGAGTGATAGAGAGTGATAGAGAGTGTCAGAGAGTGTCTGAGAGTGTCAGAGAGTGATAGAGAGTGTCAGAGAGTGATAGAGAGTGTCAGAGAGTGTCAGAGAGTGATAGTGAGTGTCAGAGAGTGTCTGAGAGTGCCAGAGAGTGATAGAGAGTGTCAGAGAGTGTCAGAGAGTGATAGTGAGTGTCAGAGAGTGATAGTGAGTGTCAGAGAGTGTCTGAGAGGGTCAGAGAGTGATAGAGAGTGTCAGAGAGTGACAGAGAGTGTCTGAGAGTGTCAGAGAGTGATAGTGAGTGTCAGAGAGTGTCTGAGAGTGTCAGAGAGTGATAGAGAGTGTCAGAGAGTGACAGAGAGTGTCAGAGAGTGTCAGAGAGTGATAGTGAGTGTCTGAGAGTGTCAGAGAGTGTCTGAGAGTGTCAGAGAGTGATAGAGAGTGTCAGAGAGTGATAGAGAGTGTCAGAGAGTGTCAGCGAGTGATAGCGAGTGATAGAGAGTGTCAGAGAGTGTCAGAGAGAGTCAGAGAGTGATAGAGAGTGATAGAGAGTGTCAGAGAGTGTCTGAGAGTGTCAGAGAGTGATAGAGAGTGTCAGAGAGTGATAGAGAGTGTCAGAGAGTGTCAGAGAGTGATAGAGAGTGTCAGAGAGTGATAGAGAGTGATAGAGAGTGTCAGAGAGTGTCAGAGAGTGATAGTGAGTGTCTGAGAGTGTCAGAGAGTGACAGAGAGTGATAGAGAGTGATAGAGAGTGTCAGAGAGTGTCTGAGAGTGTCCGAGAGTGATAGAGAGTGTCAGAGAGTGATAGAGAGTGATAGAGAGTTTCAGAGAGTGTCAGACAGTGTCAGAGAGTGATAGAGAGTGTCAGAGAGTGTCAGACAGTGATAGAGAGTGATAGAGAGTGTCAGAGAGTGTCAGAGAGTGATAGAGAGTGTCAGACAGTGTCAGAGAGTGTCAGAGAGTGTCAGAGAGTGATAGAGAGTGATAGAGAGTGTCTGAGAGGGTCAGAGAGTGATAGAGAGTGTCAGAGAGTGACAGAGAGTGTCTGAGAGTGTCAGAGAGTGATAGTGAGTGTCAGAGAGTGTCTGAGAGTGTCAGAGAGTGATAGAGAGTGTCAGAGAGTGTCAGAGAGTGATAGTGAGTGTCAGAGAGTGATAGTGAGTGTCAGAGAGTGTCTGAGAGGGTCAGAGAGTGATAGAGAGTGTCAGAGAGTGACAGAGAGTGTCTGAGAGTGTCAGAGAGTGATAGTGAGTGTCAGAGAGTGTCTGAGAGTGTCAGAGAGTGATAGAGAGTGTCAGAGAGTGACAGAGAGTGTCAGAGAGTGTCAGAGAGTGATAGTGAGTGTCTGAGAGTGTCAGAGAGTGTCTGAGAGTGTCAGAGAGTGATAGAGAGTGTCAGAGAGTGATAGAGAGTGTCAGAGAGTGTCAGAGAGTGATAGCGAGTGATAGAGAGTGTCAGAGAGTGTCAGAGAGAGTCAGAGAGTGATAGAGAGTGATAGAGAGTGTCAGAGAGTGTCTGAGAGTGTCAGAGAGTGATAGAGAGTGTCAGAGAGTGATAGAGAGTGTCAGAGAGTGTCAGAGAGTGATAGAGAGTGTCAGAGAGTGATAGAGAGTGTCAGAGAGTGTCAGAGAGTGATAGTGAGTGTCTGAGAGTGTCAGAGAGTGACAGAGAGTGATAGAGAGTGATAGAGAGTGTCAGAGAGTGTCTGAGAGTGTCAGAGAGTGATAGAGAGTGATAGAGAGTTTCAGAGAGTGTCAGACAGTGTCAGAGAGTGATAGAGAGTGTCAGAGAGTGTCAGACAGTGATAGAGAGTAATAGAGAGTGTCAGAGAGTGTCAGAGAGTGATAGAGAGTGTCAGACAGTGTCAGAGATGGATAGAGAGTGTCAGAGAGTGTCTGAGAGTGTCAGAGAGAGTCAGAGACTGTCAGAGAGTGTCTCAGAGTGTCAGAGAGTGATAGAGAGTGATAGAGAGTGTCAGAGAGTGTCAGACAGTGTCAGAGAGTGATAGAGAGTGTCAGAGAGTGTCTGAGAGTGATAGAGAGTGTCAGAGAGTGTCAGAGAGTGATAGTGAGTGTCAGAGAGTGATAGAGAGTGATAGAGAGTTTCAGAGAGTGTCAGAGAGTGTCTGAGAGTGTCAGAGAGTGTCAGAGAGTGTCAGAAAGTGATAGAGATTGATAGAGAGTGTCAGAGAGTGTCAGAGAGTGTCAGAGAGTGATAGAGAGTGTCAGAGAGTGATAGAGAGTGATAGAGAGTGTCAGAGAGTGTCAGAGAGTGTCAGAGAGTGTCTGAGAGTAATAGAGAGTGTCAGAGAGTGTCAGACAGTGTCAGAGATTGATAGAGAGTGTCAGAGAGTGTCAGAGAGTGATAGCGAGTGATAGAGAGTGTCAGAGAGTGTCAGAGAGAGTCAGAGAGTGATAGAGAGTGATAGAGAGTGTCAGAGAGTGTCTGAGAGTGTCAGAGAGTGATAGAGAGTGTCAGAGAGTGATAGAGAGTGTCAGAGAGTGTCAGAGAGTGATAGAGAGTGATAGAGAGTGATAGAGAGTGTCAGAGAGTGTCAGAGAGTGTCAGAGAGTGATAGTGAGTGTCAGAGAGTGATAGAGAGTGATAGAGAGTGTCAGACAGTGTCAGAGATTGATAGAGAGTGTCAGAGAGTGTCAGAGAGTGTCTGAGAGTGATAGAGAGTGTCAGAGAGTGTCAGAGAGTGTCAGAGAGTGATAGAGAGTGATAGAGAGTGTCTGAGAGGGTCAGAGAGTGATAGAGAGTGTCAGAGAGTGACAGAGAGTGTCTGAGAGTGTCAGAGAGTGATAGTGAGTGTCAGAGAGTGTCTGAGAGTGTCAGAGAGTGATAGAGAGTGTCAGAGAGTGTCAGAGAGTGATAGTGAGTGTCAGAGAGTGATAGTGAGTGTCAGAGAGTGTCTGAGAGGGTCAGAGAGTGATAGAGAGTGTCAGAGAGTGACAGAGAGTGTCTGAGAGTGTCAGAGAGTGATAGTGAGTGTCAGAGAGTGTCTGAGAGTGTCAGAGAGTGATAGAGAGTGTCAGAGAGTGACAGAGAGTGTCAGAGAGTGTCAGAGAGTGATAGTGAGTGTCTGAGAGTGTCAGAGAGTGTCTGAGAGTGTCAGAGAGTGATAGAGAGTGTCAGAGAGTGATAGAGAGTGTCAGAGAGTGTCAGAGAGTGATAGCGAGTGATAGAGAGTGTCAGAGAGTGTCAGAGAGAGTCAGAGAGTGATAGAGAGTGATAGAGAGTGTCAGAGAGTGTCTGAGAGTGTCAGAGAGTGATAGAGAGTGTCAGAGAGTGATAGAGAGTGTCAGAGAGTGTCAGAGAGTGATAGAGAGTGTCAGAGAGTGTCAGAGAGTGTCAGAGAGTGATAGCGAGTGATAGAGAGTGTCAGAGAGTGTCAGAGAGAGTCAGAGAGTGATAGAGAGTGATAGAGAGTGTCAGAGAGTGTCTGAGAGTGTCAGAGAGTGATAGAGAGTGTCAGAGAGTGATAGAGAGTGTCAGAGAGTGTCAGAGAGTGATAGAGAGTGATAGAGAGTGATAGAGAGTGTCAGAGAGTGTCAGAGAGTGTCAGAGAGTGATAGTGAGTGTCAGAGAGTGATAGAGAGTGATAGAGAGTGTCAGACAGTGTCAGAGATTGATAGAGAGTGTCAGAGAGTGTCAGAGAGTGTCTGAGAGTGATAGAGAGTGTCAGAGAGTGTCAGAGAGTGTCAGAGAGTGATAGAGAGTGATAGAGAGTGTCTGAGAGGGTCAGAGAGTGATAGAGAGTGTCAGAGAGTGACAGAGAGTGTCTGAGAGTGTCAGAGAGTGATAGTGAGTGTCAGAGAGTGTCTGAGAGTGTCAGAGAGTGATAGAGAGTGTCAGAGAGTGTCAGAGAGTGATAGTGAGTGTCAGAGAGTGATAGTGAGTGTCAGAGAGTGTCTGAGAGGGTCAGAGAGTGATAGAGAGTGTCAGAGAGTGACAGAGAGTGTCTGAGAGTGTCAGAGAGTGATAGTGAGTGTCAGAGAGTGTCTGAGAGTGTCAGAGAGTGATAGAGAGTGTCAGAGAGTGACAGAGAGTGTCAGAGAGTGTCAGAGAGTGATAGTGAGTGTCTGAGAGTGTCAGAGAGTGTCTGAGAGTGTCAGAGAGTGATAGAGAGTGTCAGAGAGTGATAGAGAGTGTCAGAGAGTGTCAGAGAGTGATAGCGAGTGATAGAGAGTGTCAGAGAGTGTCAGAGAGAGTCAGAGAGTGATAGAGAGTGATAGAGAGTGTCAGAGAGTGTCTGAGAGTGTCAGAGAGTGATAGAGAGTGTCAGAGAGTGATAGAGAGTGTCAGAGAGTGTCAGAGAGTGATAGAGAGTGTCAGAGAGTGATAGAGAGTGTCAGAGAGTGTCAGAGAGTGATAGTGAGTGTCTGAGAGTGTCAGAGAGTGACAGAGAGTGATAGAGAGTGATAGAGAGTGTCAGAGAGTGTCTGAGAGTGTCCGAGAGTGATAGAGAGTGTCAGAGAGTGATAGAGAGTGATAGAGAGTTTCAGAGAGTGTCAGACAGTGTCAGAGAGTGATAGAGAGTGTCAGAGAGTGTCAGACAGTGATAGAGAGTGATAGAGAGTGTCAGAGAGTGTCAGAGAGTGATAGAGAGTGTCAGACAGTGTCAGAGAGTGTCAGAGAGTGTCAGAGAGTGATAGAGAGTGATAGAGAGTGTCTGAGAGGGTCAGAGAGTGATAGAGAGTGTCAGAGAGTGACAGAGAGTGTCTGAGAGTGTCAGAGAGTGATAGTGAGTGTCAGAGAGTGTCTGAGAGTGTCAGAGAGTGATAGAGAGTGTCAGAGAGTGTCAGAGAGTGATAGTGAGTGTCAGAGAGTGATAGTGAGTGTCAGAGAGTGTCTGAGAGGGTCAGAGAGTGATAGAGAGTGTCAGAGAGTGACAGAGAGTGTCTGAGAGTGTCAGAGAGTGATAGTGAGTGTCAGAGAGTGTCTGAGAGTGTCAGAGAGTGATAGAGAGTGTCAGAGAGTGACAGAGAGTGTCAGAGAGTGTCAGAGAGTGATAGTGAGTGTCAGAGAGTGTCTGAGAGTGTCAGAGAGTGATAGAGAGTGTCAGAGAGTGTCAGAGAGTGATAGTGAGTGTCAGAGAGTGATAGTGAGTGTCAGAGAGTGTCTGAGAGGGTCAGAGAGTGATAGAGAGTGTCAGAGAGTGACAGAGAGTGTCTGAGTGTGTCAGAGAGTGATAGTGAGTGTCAGAGAGTGTCTGAGAGTGTCAGAGAGTGATAGAGAGTGTCAGAGAGTGACAGAGAGTGTCAGAGAGTGTCAGAGAGTGATAGTGAGTGTCTGAGAGTGTCAGAGAGTGTCTGAGAGTGTCAGAGAGTGATAGAGAGTGTCAGAGAGTGATAGAGAGTGTCAGAGAGTGATAGAGAGTGTCAGAGAGTGATAGAGAGTGTCAGAGAGTGTCAGAGAGTGATAGCGAGTGATAGAGAGTGTCAGAGAGTGTCAGAGAGAGTCAGAGAGTGATAGAGAGTGATAGAGAGTGTCAGAGAGTGTCTGAGAGTGTCAGAGAGTGATAGAGAGTGTCAGAGAGTGATAGAGAGTGTCAGAGAGTGTCAGAGAGTGATAGAGAGTGTCAGAGAGTGATAGAGAGTGTCAGAGAGTGTCAGAGAGTGATAGTGAGTGTCTGAGAGTGTCAGAGAGTGACAGAGAGTGATAGAGAGTGATAGAGAGTGTCAGAGAGTGTCTGAGAGTGTCAGAGAGTGATAGAGAGTGATAGAGAGTTTCAGAGAGTGTCAGACAGTGTCAGAGAGTGATAGAGAGTGTCAGAGAGTGTCAGACAGTGATAGAGAGTAATAGAGAGTGTCAGAGAGTGTCAGAGAGTGATAGAGAGTGTCAGACAGTGTCAGAGATGGATAGAGAGTGTCAGAGAGTGTCTGAGAGTGTCAGAGAGAGTCAGAGAGTGTCAGAGAGTGTCTCAGAGTGTCAGAGAGTGATAGAGAGTGATAGAGAGTGTCAGAGAGTGTCAGACAGTGTCAGAGAGTGATAGAGAGTGTCAGAGAGTGTCAGAGAGTGTCTGAGAGTGATAGAGAGTGTCAGAGAGTGTCAGAGAGTGATAGTGAGTGTCAGAGAGTGATAGAGAGTGATAGAGAGTTTCAGAGAGTGTCAGAGAGTGTCTGAGAGTGTCAGAGAGTGTCAGAGAGTGTCAGAAAGTGATAGAGAGTGATAGAGAGTGTCAGAGAGTGTCAGAGAGTGTCAGAGAGTGATAGAGAGTGTCAGAGAGTGATAGAGAGTGATAGAGAGTGTCAGAGAGTGTCAGAGAGTGTCAGAGAGTGTCTGAGAGTAATAGAGAGTGTCAGAGAGTGTCAGAGAGTGATAGTGAGTGTCAGAGAGTGATAGAGAGTGATAGAGAGTTTCAGAGAGAGTCAGAGAGTGTCTGAGAGTGTCAGAGAGTGTCAGAAAGTGATAGAGAGTGATAGAGAGTGTCAGAGAGTGATAGTGAGTGTCAGAGAGTGATAGAGAGTGATAGAGAGTTTCAGAGAGTGTCAGAGAGTGTCAGAGAGTGTCTGAGAGTGTCAGAGAGTGTCAGAGAGTGTCAGAAAGTGATAGAGAGTGATAGAGAGTGTCAGACAGTGTCAGAGAGTGATAGTGAGTGTCTGAGAGTGTCAGAGAGTGTCAGAGAGTGTCAGAAAGTGATAGAGAGTGATAGAGAGTGTCAGACAGTGTCAGAGAGTGATAGTGAGTGTCTGAGAGTGTCAGAGAGTGTCAGAGAGTGATATAGAGTGATAGAGAGTGCCTGAGAGTGTCAGAGAGTGATAGAGAGTGTCAGACAGTGTCTGAGAGTGTCAGAGAGTGTCTGAGAGTGTCAGAGAGTGATAGTGAGTGTCAGAGAGTGATAGAGAGTGATAGAGAGTTTCAGAGAGTGTCAGAGAGTGTCTGAGAGTGTCAGAGAGTGTCAGAGAGTGATATAGAGTGATAGAGAGTGTCAGAGAGTGTCTGAGAGTGTCAGAGAGTGATAGAGAGTGTCAGAGAGTGTCTGAGAGTGTCAGAGAGTGTCTGAGAGTGTCAGAGAGTGATAGTGAGTGTCAGAGAGTGATAGAGAGTGATAGAGAGTTTCAGAGAGTGTCAGAGAGTGTCTGAGAGTGTCAGAGAGTGTCTGAGAGTGTCAGAGAGTGATAGAGAGTGATAGAGAGTGTCAGAGAGTATCAGAGAGTGTCAGAGAGTGTCAGAGAGTGTCTGAGAGTGTCAGAGAGTGATAGAGAGTGATAGAGAGTGTCAGAGAGTGTCAGACAGTGTCAGAGAGTGATAGAGAGTGTCAGAGAGTGTCAGAGAGTGTCTGAGAGTGATAGAGAGTGTCAGAGAGTGTCAGAGAGTGATAGTGAGTGTCAGAGAGTGATAGAGAGTGATAGAGAGTTTCAGAGAGTGTCAGAGAGTGTCTGAGAGTGTCAGAGAGTGTCAGAGAGTGTCAGAAAGTGATGGAGAGTGATAGAGAGTGTCAGAGAGTGTCAGAGAGTGTCAGAGAGTGATAGAGAGTGTCAGAGAGTGATAGAGAGTGATAGAGAGTGTCAGAGAGTGTCAGAGAGTGTCAGAGAGTGTCTGAGAGTAATAGAGAGTGTCAGAGAGTGTCAGAGAGTGATAGTGAGTGTCAGAGAGTGATAGAGAGTTTCAGAGAGAGTCAGAGAGTGTCTGAGAGTGTCAGAGAGTGTCAGAAAGTGATAGAGAGTGATAGAGAGTGTCAGAGAGTGATAGTGAGTGTCAGAGAGTGATAGAGAGTGATAGAGAGTTTCAGAGAGTGTCAGAGAGTGTCAGAGAGTGTCTGAGAGTGTCAGAGAGTGTCAGAGAGTGTCAGAAAGTGATAGAGAGTGATAGAGAGTGTCAGACAGTGTCAGAGAGTGATAGTGAGTGTCAGAGAGTGTCAGAGAGTGTCAGAGAGTGATAGTGAGTGTCAGAGAGTGATAGAGAGTGATAGAGAGTTTCAGAGAGTGTCAGAGAGTGTCTGAGAGTGTCAGAGAGTGTCAGAGAGTGTCAGAAAGTGATGGAGAGTGATAGAGAGTGTCAGAGAGTGTCAGAGAGTGTCAGAGAGTGATAGAGAGTGTCAGAGAGTGATAGAGAGTGATAGAGAGTGTCAGAGAGTGTCAGAGAGTGTCAGAGAGTGTCTGAGAGTAATAGAGAGTGTCAGAGAGTGTCAGAGAGTGATAGTGAGTGTCAGAGAGTGATAGAGAGTGATAGAGAGTTTCAGAGAGAGTCAGAGAGTGTCTGAGAGTGTCAGAGAGTGTCAGAAAGTGATAGAGAGTGATAGAGAGTGTCAGAGAGTGATAGTGAGTGTCAGAGAGTGATAGAGAGTGATAGAGAGTTTCAGAGAGTGTCAGAGAGTGTCAGAGAGTGTCTGAGAGTGTCAGAGAGTGTCAGAGAGTGTCAGAAAGTGATAGAGAGTGATAGAGAGTTTCAGACAGTGTCAGAGAGTGATAGTGAGTGTCTGAGAGTGTCAGAGAGTGTCAGAGAGTGTCAGAAAGTGATAGAGAGTGTCAGAGAGTGTCAGAGAGTGTCAGAGAGTGTCAGAGAGTGTCTGAGAGTAATAGAGAGTGTCAGAGAGTGTCAGAGAGTGATAGTGAGTGTCAGAGAGTGATAGAGAGTGATAGAGAGTTTCAGAGAGAGTCAGAGAGTGTCTGAGAGTGTCAGAGAGTGTCAGAAAGTGATAGAGAGTGATAGAGAGTGTCAGAGAGTGATAGTGAGTGTCAGAGAGTGATAGAGAGTGATAGAGAGTTTCAGAGAGTGTCAGAGAGTGTCAGAGAGTGTCTGAGAGTGTCAGAGAGTGTCAGAGAGTGTCAGAAAGTGATAGAGAGTGATAGAGAGTTTCAGACAGTGTCAGAGAGTGATAGTGAGTGTCTGAGAGTGTCAGAGAGTGTCAGAGAGTGTCAGAAAGTGATAGAGAGTGATAGAGAGTGTCAGACAGTGTCAGAGAGTGATAGTGAGTGTCTGAGAGTGTCAGAGAGTGTCAGAGAGTGACATAGAGTGATAGAGAGTGTCAGAGAGTGTCTGAGAGTGATAGAGAGTGTCAGAGAGTGTCTGAGAGTGTCAGAGAGTGTCTGAGAGTGTCAGAGAGTGATAGTGAGTGTCAGAGAGTGATAGAGAGTGATAGAGAGTTTCAGAGAGTGTCAGAGAGTGTCTGAGAGTGTCAGAGAGTGTCTGAGAGTGTCAGAGAGTGATAGAGAGTGATAGAGAGTGTCAGAGAGTTTCAGAGAGTGTCAGAGAGTGATAGAGAGTGTCAGACAGTGTCAGAGAGTGATAGAGAGTGTCAGAGAGTGTCTGAGAGTGTCAGAGAGTGTCTGAGAGTGTCTGAGAGTGTCAGAGAGTGATAGAGAGTGATAGAGAGTGATAGAGAGTGTCAGAGAGTGTCAGACAGTGTCAGAGAGTGATAGAGAGTGTCAGAGAGTGTCAGACAGTGTCAGAGAGTGATAGTGAGTGTCTGAGAGTGTCAGAGAGTGTCAGAGAGTGATATAGAGTGATAGAGAGTGTCAGAGAGTGTCTGAGAGTGTCAGAGAGTGATAGAGAGTGTCAGAGAGTGTCTGAGAGTGTCAGAGAGTGTCTGAGAGTGTCAGAGAGTGATAGTGAGTGTCAGAGAGTGATAGAGAGTGATAGAGAGTTTCAGAGAGTGTCAGAGAGTGTCTGAGAGTGTCAGAGAGTGTCTGAGAGTGTCAGAGAGTGATAGAGAGTGATAGAGTGTGTCAGAGAGTATCAGAGAGTGTCAGAGAGTGATAGAGAGTGTCAGAGAGTGTCAGAGAGAGATAGAGAGTGTCAGAGAGTGTCTGAGAGTGTCTGAGAGTGTCAGAGAGTGTCAGAGAGTGATAGTGAGTGTCAGAGAGTGATAGAGAGTGATAGAGAGTTTCAGAGAGTGTCAGAGAGTGTCTGAGAGTGTCAGAGAGTGTCGGAGAGTGTCAGAGAGTGATAGAGAGTGATAGAGAGTGTCAGAGAGTATCAGAGAGTGTCAGAGAGTGATAGAGAGTGTCAGAGAGTGTCTGAGAGTAATAGAGAGTGTCAGAGAGTGTCAGAGAGTGATAGTGAGTGTCAGAGAGTGATAGAGAGTTTCAGAGAGAGTCAGAGAGTGTCTGAGAGTGTCAGAGAGTGTCAGAAAGTGATAGAGAGTGATAGAGAGTGTCAGAGAGTGATAGTGAGTGTCAGAGAGTGATAGAGAGTGATAGAGAGTTTCAGAGAGTGTCAGAGAGTGTCAGAGAGTGTCTGAGAGTGTCAGAGAGTGTCAGAGAGTGTCAGAAAGTGATAGAGAGTGATAGAGAGTGTCAGACAGTGTCAGAGAGTGATAGTGAGTGTCAGAGAGTGTCAGAGAGTGTCAGAGAGTGATAGTGAGTGTCAGAGAGTGATAGAGAGTGATAGAGAGTTTCAGAGAGTGTCAGAGAGTGTCTGAGAGTGTCAGAGAGTGTCAGAGAGTGTCAGAAAGTGATGGAGAGTGATAGAGAGTGTCAGAGAGTGTCAGAGAGTGTCAGAGAGTGATAGAGAGTGTCAGAGAGTGATAGAGAGTGATAGAGAGTGTCAGAGAGTGTCAGAGAGTGTCAGAGAGTGTCTGAGAGTAATAGAGAGTGTCAGAGAGTGTCAGAGAGTGATAGTGAGTGTCAGAGAGTGATAGAGAGTGATAGAGAGTTTCAGAGAGAGTCAGAGAGTGTCTGAGAGTGTCAGAGAGTGTCAGAAAGTGATAGAGAGTGATAGAGAGTGTCAGAGAGTGATAGTGAGTGTCAGAGAGTGATAGAGAGTGATAGAGAGTTTCAGAGAGTGTCAGAGAGTGTCAGAGAGTGTCTGAGAGTGTCAGAGAGTGTCAGAGAGTGTCAGAAAGTGATAGAGAGTGATAGAGAGTTTCAGACAGTGTCAGAGAGTGATAGTGAGTGTCTGAGAGTGTCAGAGAGTGTCAGAGAGTGTCAGAAAGTGATAGAGAGTGTCAGAGAGTGTCAGAGAGTGTCAGAGAGTGTCAGAGAGTGTCTGAGAGTAATAGAGAGTGTCAGAGAGTGTCAGAGAGTGATAGTGAGTGTCAGAGAGTGATAGAGAGTGATAGAGAGTTTCAGAGAGAGTCAGAGAGTGTCTGAGAGTGTCAGAGAGTGTCAGAAAGTGATAGAGAGTGATAGAGAGTGTCAGAGAGTGATAGTGAGTGTCAGAGAGTGATAGAGAGTGATAGAGAGTTTCAGAGAGTGTCAGAGAGTGTCAGAGAGTGTCTGAGAGTGTCAGAGAGTGTCAGAGAGTGTCAGAAAGTGATAGAGAGTGATAGAGAGTTTCAGACAGTGTCAGAGAGTGATAGTGAGTGTCTGAGAGTGTCAGAGAGTGTCAGAGAGTGTCAGAAAGTGATAGAGAGTGATAGAGAGTGTCAGACAGTGTCAGAGAGTGATAGTGAGTGTCTGAGAGTGTCAGAGAGTGTCAGAGAGTGACATAGAGTGATAGAGAGTGTCAGAGAGTGTCTGAGAGTGATAGAGAGTGTCAGAGAGTGTCTGAGAGTGTCAGAGAGTGTCTGAGAGTGTCAGAGAGTGATAGTGAGTGTCAGAGAGTGATAGAGAGTGATAGAGAGTTTCAGAGAGTGTCAGAGAGTGTCTGAGAGTGTCAGAGAGTGTCTGAGAGTGTCAGAGAGTGATAGAGAGTGATAGAGAGTGTCAGAGAGTTTCAGAGAGTGTCAGAGAGTGATAGAGAGTGTCAGACAGTGTCAGAGAGTGATAGAGAGTGTCAGAGAGTGTCTGAGAGTGTCAGAGAGTGTCTGAGAGTGTCTGAGAGTGTCAGAGAGTGATAGAGAGTGATAGAGAGTGATAGAGAGTGTCAGAGAGTGTCAGACAGTGTCAGAGAGTGATAGAGAGTGTCAGAGAGTGTCAGACAGTGTCAGAGAGTGATAGTGAGTGTCTGAGAGTGTCAGAGAGTGTCAGAGAGTGATATAGAGTGATAGAGAGTGTCAGAGAGTGTCTGAGAGTGTCAGAGAGTGATAGAGAGTGTCAGAGAGTGTCTGAGAGTGTCAGAGAGTGTCTGAGAGTGTCAGAGAGTGATAGTGAGTGTCAGAGAGTGATAGAGAGTGATAGAGAGTTTCAGAGAGTGTCAGAGAGTGTCTGAGAGTGTCAGAGAGTGTCTGAGAGTGTCAGAGAGTGATAGAGAGTGATAGAGTGTGTCAGAGAGTATCAGAGAGTGTCAGAGAGTGATAGAGAGTGTCAGAGAGTGTCAGAGAGAGATAGAGAGTGTCAGAGAGTGTCTGAGAGTGTCTGAGAGTGTCAGAGAGTGTCAGAGAGTGATAGTGAGTGTCAGAGAGTGATAGAGAGTGATAGAGAGTTTCAGAGAGTGTCAGAGAGTGTCTGAGAGTGTCAGAGAGTGTCGGAGAGTGTCAGAGAGTGATAGAGAGTGATAGAGAGTGTCAGAGAGTATCAGAGAGTGTCAGAGAGTGATAGAGAGTGTCAGACAGTGTCAGAGAGAGATAGAGAGTGTCAGAGAGTGTCTGAGAGTGTCTGAGAGTGTCAGAGAGTGTCTGAGAGTGTCTGAGAGTGTCAGAGAGTGATAGAGAGTGTCAGAGAGTGATAGAGAGTGATAGAGAGTGTCAGAGAGTGTCTGAGAGTGCCAGAGAGTGATAGAGAGTGTCAGAGAGTGTCAGACAGTGTCAGAGAGTGATAGTGAGTGTCAGAGAGTGATAGAGAGTGATAGAGAGTTTCAGAGAGTGTCAGAGAGTGTCTGAGAGTGTCAGAGAGTGTCTGAGAGTGTCAGAGAGTGATAGAGAGTGATAGAGAGTGTCAGAGAGTATCAGAGAGTGTCAGAGAGTGATAGAGAGTGTCAGACAGTGTCAGAGAGAGATAGAGAGTGTCAGAGAGTGTCTGAGAGTGTCAGAGAGTGTCTGAGAGTGTCTGAGAGTGTCAGAGAGTGATAGAGAGTGATAGAGAGTGATAGAGAGTGTCAGAGGGTGTCAGACAGTGTCAGAGAGTGATAGAGAGTGTCAGAGAGTGTCAGACAGTGTCAGAGAGTGATAGTGAGTGTCTGAGAGTGTCAGATAGTGTCAGAGAGTGATAGAGAGTGATAGAGAGTTTCAGAGAGTGTCAGAGTGTGTCAGAGAGTGTCAGACAGTGATAGAGAGTGATAGAGAGTTTCAGAGAGTGTCAGAGAGTGTCTGAGAGTGTCAGAGAGTGATAGAGAGTGTCAGAGAGTGTCTGAGAGTGTCAGAGAGTGTCAGAGAGTGTCTGAGAGTGTCAGAGAGTGATAGAGAGTGTCAGACAGTGTCAGAGAGTGATAGAGAGTGTCAGAGAGTGTCAGAGAGTGTCTGAGAGTGATAGAGAGTGTCAGAGAGTGTCAGAGAGTGATAATGAGTGTCAGAGAGTGATAGAGAGTGATAGAGAGTTTCAGAGAGTGTCAGAGAGTGTCTGAGAGTGTCAGAGAGTGTCAGAGAGTGATAGAGAGTGATCGAGAGTGATAGAGAGTGTCAGAGAGTGTCAGACAGTGTCAGAGAGTGATAGAGAGTGTCAGAGAGTGTCTGAGAGTGATAGAGAGTGTCAGAGAGTGTCAGAGAGTGATAGTGAGTGTCAGAGAGTGATAGAGAGTGATAGAGAGTTTCAGAGAGTGTCAGAGAGTGTCTGAGAGTGTCAGAGAGTGTCAGAGAGTGTCAGAAAGTGATAGAGAGTGATAGAGAGTGTCAGAGAGTATCAGAGAGCGATAGAGAGTGTCAGACAGTGTCAGAGAGTGATAGGGAGTGTCAGAGAGCGTCTGAGAGTGACAGAGAGTGATAGAGAGTGTCAGAGAGTGTCAGAGAGTGTCAGAGAGTGTCAGAGAGTGATAGAGAGTGTCAGAGAGTGATAGAGAGTGTCAGAGAGTGTCAGAGAGTGATAGTGAGTGTCTGAGAGTGTCAGAGAGTGACAGAGAGTGATAGAGAGTGATAGAGAGTGTCAGAGAGTGTCTGAGAGTGTCAGAGAGTGATAGAGAGTGATAGAGAGTTTCAGAGAGTGTCAGACAGTGTCAGAGAGTGATAGAGAGTGTCAGAGAGTGTCAGACAGTGATAGAGAGTAATAGAGAGTGTCAGAGAGTGTCAGAGAGTGATAGAGAGTGTCAGACAGTGTCAGAGATGGATAGAGAGTGTCAGAGAGTGTCTGAGAGTGTCAGAGAGAGTCAGAGAGTGTCAGAGAGTGTCTCAGAGTGTCAGAGAGTGATAGAGAGTGATAGAGAGTGTCAGAGAGTGTCAGACAGTGTCAGAGAGTGATAGAGAGTGTCAGAGAGTGTCAGAGAGTGTCTGAGAGTGATAGAGAGTGTCAGAGAGTGTCAGAGAGTGATAGTGAGTGTCAGAGAGTGATAGAGAGTGATAGAGAGTTTCAGAGAGTGTCAGAGAGTGTCTGAGAGTGTCAGAGAGTGTCAGAGAGTGTCAGAAAGTGATAGAGAGTGATAGAGAGTGTCAGAGAGTGTCAGAGAGTGTCAGAGAGTGATAGAGAGTGTCAGAGAGTGATAGAGAGTGATAGAGAGTGTCAGAGAGTGTCAGAGAGTGTCAGAGAGTGTCTGAGAGTAATAGAGAGTGTCAGAGAGTGTCAGAGAGTGATAGTGAGTGTCAGAGAGTGATAGAGAGTGATAGAGAGTTTCAGAGAGAGTCAGAGAGTGTCTGAGAGTGTCAGAGAGTGTCAGAAAGTGATAGAGAGTGATAGAGAGTGTCAGAGAGTGATAGTGAGTGTCAGAGAGTGATAGAGAGTGATAGAGAGTTTCAGAGAGTGTCAGAGAGTGTCAGAGAGTGTCTGAGAGTGTCAGAGAGTGTCAGAGAGTGTCAGAAAGTGATAGAGAGTGATAGAGAGTGTCAGACAGTGTCAGAGAGTGATAGTGAGTGTCTGAGAGTGTCAGAGAGTGTCAGAGAGTGTCAGAAAGTGATAGAGAGTGATAGAGAGTGTCAGACAGTGTCAGAGAGTGATAGTGAGTGTCTGAGAGTGTCAGAGAGTGTCAGAGAGTGATATAGAGTGATAGAGAGTGCCTGAGTGTGTCAGAGAGTGATAGAGAGTGTCAGACAGTGTCTGAGAGTGTCAGAGAGTGTCTGAGATTGTCAGAGAGTGATAGTGAGTGTCAGAGAGTGATAGAGAGTGATAGAGAGTTTCAGAGAGTGTCAGAGAGTGTCTGAGAGTGTCAGAGAGTGTCAGAGAGTGATATAGAGTGATAGAGAGTGTCAGAGAGTGTCTGAGAGTGTCAGAGAGTGATAGAGAGTGTCAGAGAGTGTCAGAGAGTGTCAGAGAGTGTCTGAGAGTGTCAGAGAGTGATAGTGAGTGTCAGAGAGTGATAGAGAGTGATAGAGAGTTTCAGAGAGTGTCAGAGAGTGTCTGAGAGTGTCAGAGAGTGTCTGAGAGTGTCAGAGAGTGATAGAGAGTGATAGAGAGTGTCAGAGAGTATCAGAGAGTGTCAGAGAGTGTCAGAGAGTGTCTGAGAGTGTCAGAGAGTGATAGAGAGTGATAGAGAGTGTCAGAGAGTGTCAGACAGTGTCAGAGAGTGATAGAGAGTGTCAGAGAGTGTCAGAGAGTGTCTGAGAGTGATAGAGAGTGTCAGAGAGTGTCAGAGAGTGATAGTGAGTGTCAGAGAGTGATAGAGAGTGATAGAGAGTTTCAGAGAGTGTCAGAGAGTGTCTGAGAGTGTCAGAGAGTGTCAGAGAGTGTCAGAAAGTGATGGAGAGTGATAGAGAGTGTCAGAGAGTGTCAGAGAGTGTCAGAGAGTGATAGAGAGTGTCAGAGAGTGATAGAGAGTGATAGAGAGTGTCAGAGAGTGTCAGAGAGTGTCAGAGAGTGTCTGAGAGTAATAGAGAGTGTCAGAGAGTGTCAGAGAGTGTTAGTGAGTGTCAGAGAGTGATAGAGAGTGATAGAGAGTTTCAGAGAGAGTCAGAGAGTGTCTGAGAGTGTCAGAGAGTGTCAGAAAGTGATAGAGAGTGATAGAGAGTGTCAGAGAGTGATAGTGAGTGTCAGAGAGTGATAGAGAGTGATAGAGAGTTTCAGAGAGTGTCAGAGAGTGTCAGAGAGTGTCTGAGAGTGTCAGAGAGTGTCAGAGAGTGTCAGAAAGTGATAGAGAGTGATAGAGAGTGTCAGACAGTGTCAGAGAGTGATAGTGAGTGTCAGAGAGTGTCAGAGAGTGTCAGAGAGTGATAGTGAGTGTCAGAGAGTGATAGAGAGTGATAGAGAGTTTCAGAGAGTGTCAGAGAGTGTCTGAGAGTGTCAGAGAGTGTCAGAGAGTGTCAGAAAGTGATGGAGAGTGATAGAGAGTGTCAGAGAGTGTCAGAGAGTGTCAGAGAGTGATAGAGAGTGTCAGAGAGTGATAGAGAGTGATAGAGAGTGTCAGAGAGTGTCAGAGAGTGTCAGAGAGTGTCTGAGAGTAATAGAGAGTGTCAGAGAGTGTCAGAGAGTGATAGTGAGTGTCAGAGAGTGATAGAGAGTGATAGAGAGTTTCAGAGAGAGTCAGAGAGTGTCTGAGAGTGTCAGAGAGTGTCAGAAAGTGATAGAGAGTGATAGAGAGTGTCAGAGAGTGATAGTGAGTGTCAGAGAGTGATAGAGAGTGATAGAGAGTTTCAGAGAGTGTCAGAGAGTGTCAGAGAGTGTCTGAGAGTGTCAGAGAGTGTCAGAGAGTGTCAGAAAGTGATAGAGAGTGATAGAGAGTTTCAGACAGTGTCAGAGAGTGATAGTGAGTGTCTGAGAGTGTCAGAGAGTGTCAGAGAGTGTCAGAAAGTGATAGAGAGTGATAGAGAGTGTCAGACAGTGTCAGAGAGTGATAGTGAGTGTCTGAGAGTGTCAGAGAGTGTCAGAGAGTGATATAGAGTGATAGAGAGTGTCAGAGAGTGTCTGAGAGTGATAGAGAGTGTCAGAGAGTGTCTGAGAGTGTCAGAGAGTGTCTGAGAGTGTCAGAGAGTGATAGTGAGTGTCAGAGAGTGATAGAGAGTGATAGAGAGTTTCAGAGAGTGTCAGAGAGTGTCTGAGAGTGTCAGAGAGTGTCTGAGAGTGTCAGAGAGTGATAGAGAGTGATAGAGAGTGTCAGAGAGTTTCAGAGAGTGTCAGAGAGTGATAGAGAGTGTCAGACAGTGTCAGAGAGTGATAGAGAGTGTCAGAGAGTGTCTGAGAGTGTCAGAGAGTGTCTGAGAGTGTCTGAGAGTGTCAGAGAGTGATAGAGAGTGATAGAGAGTGATAGAGAGTGTCAGAGAGTGTCAGACAGTGTCAGAGAGTGATAGAGAGTGTCAGAGAGTGTCAGACAGTGTCAGAGAGTGATAGTGAGTGTCTGAGAGTGTCAGAGAGTGTCAGAGAGTGATATAGAGTGATAGAGAGTGTCAGAGAGTGTCTGAGAGTGTCAGAGAGTGATAGAGAGTGTCAGAGAGTGTCTGAGAGTGTCAGAGAGTGTCTGAGAGTGTCAGAGAGTGATAGTGAGTGTCAGAGAGTGATAGAGAGTGATAGAGAGTTTCAGAGAGTGTCAGAGAGTGTCTGAGAGTGTCAGAGAGTGTCTGAGAGTGTCAGAGAGTGATAGAGAGTGATAGAGTGTGTCAGAGAGTATCAGAGAGTGTCAGAGAGTGATAGAGAGTGTCAGAGAGTGTCAGAGAGAGATAGAGAGTGTCAGAGAGTGTCTGAGAGTGTCTGAGAGTGTCAGAGAGTGTCAGAGAGTGATAGTGAGTGTCAGAGAGTGATAGAGAGTGATAGAGAGTTTCAGAGAGTGTCAGAGAGTGTCTGAGAGTGTCAGAGAGTGTCGGAGAGTGTCAGAGAGTGATAGAGAGTGATAGAGAGTGTCAGAGAGTATCAGAGAGTGTCAGAGAGTGATAGAGAGTGTCAGACAGTGTCAGAGAGAGATAGAGAGTGTCAGAGAGTGTCTGAGAGTGTCTGAGAGTGTCAGAGAGTGTCTGAGAGTGTCTGAGAGTGTCAGAGAGTGATAGAGAGTGTCAGAGAGTGATAGAGAGTGATAGAGAGTGTCAGAGAGTGTCTGAGAGTGTCAGAGAGTGATAGAGAGTGTCAGAGAGTGTCAGACAGTGTCAGAGAGTGATAGTGAGTGTCAGAGAGTGATAGAGAGTGATAGAGAGTTTCAGAGAGTGTCAGAGAGTGTCTGAGAGTGTCAGAGAGTGTCTGAGAGTGTCAGAGAGTGATAGAGAGTGATAGAGAGTGTCAGAGAGTATCAGAGAGTGTCAGAGAGTGATAGAGAGTGTCAGACAGTGTCAGAGAGAGATAGAGAGTGTCAGAGAGTGTCTGAGAGTGTCAGAGAGTGTCTGAGAGTGTCTGAGAGTGTCAGAGAGTGATAGAGAGTGATAGAGAGTGATAGAGAGTGTCAGAGGGTGTCAGACAGTGTCAGAGAGTGATAGAGAGTGTCAGAGAGTGTCAGACAGTGTCAGAGAGTGATAGTGAGTGTCTGAGAGTGTCAGATAGTGTCAGAGAGTGATAGAGAGTGATAGAGAGTTTCAGAGAGTGTCAGAGTGTGTCAGAGAGTGTCAGACAGTGATAGAGAGTGATAGAGAGTTTCAGAGAGTGTCAGAGAGTGTCTGAGAGTGTCAGAGAGTGATAGAGAGTGTCAGAGAGTGTCTGAGAGTGTCAGAGAGTGTCAGAGAGTGTCTGAGAGTGTCAGAGAGTGATAGAGAGTGTCAGACAGTGTCAGAGAGTGATAGAGAGTGTCAGAGAGTGTCAGAGAGTGTCTGAGAGTGATAGAGAGTGTCAGAGAGTGTCAGAGAGTGATAATGAGTGTCAGAGAGTGATAGAGAGTGATAGAGAGTTTCAGAGAGTGTCAGAGAGTGTCTGAGAGTGTCAGAGAGTGTCAGAGAGTGATAGAGAGTGATCGAGAGTGATAGAGAGTGTCAGAGAGTGTCAGACAGTGTCAGAGAGTGATAGAGAGTGTCAGAGAGTGTCTGAGAGTGATAGAGAGTGTCAGAGAGTGTCAGAGAGTGATAGTGAGTGTCAGAGAGTGATAGAGAGTGATAGAGAGTTTCAGAGAGTGTCAGAGAGTGTCTGAGAGTGTCAGAGAGTGTCAGAGAGTGTCAGAAAGTGATAGAGAGTGATAGAGAGTGTCAGAGAGTATCAGAGAGCGATAGAGAGTGTCAGACAGTGTCAGAGAGTGATAGGGAGTGTCAGAGAGCGTCTGAGAGTGACAGAGAGTGTCAGAGAGTGTCTGAGAGTGTCAGAGAGTGATAGAGAGTGATAGAGAGTGTCAGAGAGTGTCAGACAGTGTCAGAGAGTGATAGAGAGTGTCAGAGAGTGTCAGAGAGTGTCTGAGAGTGATAGAGAGTGTCAGAGAGTGTCAGAGAGTGTCAGAGAGTGATAGTGAGTGTCAGAGAGTGATAGAGAGTGATAGAGAGTTTCAGAGAGTGTCAGAGAGTGTCTGAGAGAGTCAGAGAGTGTCAGAGAGTGTCAGAAAGTGATAGAGAGTGATAGAGAGCGTCAGAGAGTGTCAGAGAGTGATAGAGTGTCAGAGAGTGTCAGAGTGTCAGAGAGTGTCTCAGAGTGTCAGAGAGTGATAGAGAGTGATAGAGAGTGTCAGAGAGTGTCAGAGAGTGTCAGAGAGTGATAGTGAGTGTCAGAGAGTGATAGAGAGTGATAGAGAGTGTCAGACAGTGTCAGAGAGTGATAGAGAGTGTCGGAGAGTGTCAGAGAGTGTCTGAGAGTGATAGAGAGTGTCAGAGAGTGTCAGAGAGTGATAGTGAGTGTCAGAGAGTGATAGAGAGTGATAGAGAGTTTCAGAGAGTGTCAGAGAGTGTCTGAGAGTGACAGAGAGTGTCAGAGAGTGTCAGAGAGTGATAGTGAGTGTCAGAGAGTGATAGAGAGTGATAGGGAGTTTCAGAGAGTGTCAGAGAGTGTCTGAGAGTGTCAGAGAGTGTCAGAGAGTGTCAGAAAGTGATAGAGAGTGATAGAGAGTGTCAGAGAGTGTCAGAGAGTGTCAGAGAGTGATAGAGAGTGTCAGAGAGTGTAAGAGATTGATAGTGAGTGTCTGAGAGTGTCAGAGAGTGATAGAGAGTGTCAGAGAGTGATAGAGAGTGTCAGAGAGTGATAGAGAGTGATAGAGAGTTTCAGAGAGTGTCAGACAGTGTCAGAGAGTGATAGAGAGTGTCAGAGAGTGTCAGACAGTGTCAGAGAGTGATAGTGAGAGTCAGAGAGTGATAGAGAGTGATAGAGAGTTTCAGAGAGTGTCAGAGAGTGTCTGAGAGTGTCAGAGAGTGTCAGAGAGTGTCAGAAAGTGATAGAGAGTGATAGAGAGTGTCAGAGAGTGTCAGAGAGTGTCAGAGAGTGATAGAGAGTGTCAGAGAGTGTCAGAGAGTGTCAGAGAGTGTCTGAGAGTGTCAGAGAGTGATAGAGAGTGATAGAGAGTGTCAGAGAGTGTCAGACAGTGTCAGAGAGTGATAGAGAGTGATAGAGAGTTTCAGAGAGTGTCAGAGAGTGTCTGAGAGTGTCAGAGAGTGTCAGAGAGTGTCAGAAAGTGATAGAGAGTGATAGAGAGTGTCAGAGAGTGTCAGAGAGCGATAGAGAGTGTCAGAGAGTGTCAGAGAGTGTCTGAGAGTGTCAGAGAGTGTCAGAGAGTGTCAGAAAGTGATAGAGAGTGATAGAGAGTGTCAGAGAGTGTCAGAGAGCGATAGAGAGTGTCAGACAGTGTCAGAGAGTGTCAGAGAGTGTCTGAGAGTGTCTGAGAGTGTCAGAGAGTGAGAGAGAGTGTCAGAGAGAGTCTGAGAGTGTCAGAGAGTGCCAGAGAGTGTCTGAGAGTGTCAGAGAGTGATAGAGAGTGATAGAGAGTGTCAGAGAGTGTCAGAGAGTGTCAGAGAGTGATAGAGAGTGTCAGACAGTGTCAGAGAGTGATAGAGAGTGTCAGAGAGTGTCTGAGAGTGTCAGAGAGTGTCAGAGAGTGATAGAGAGTGTCAGAGAGTGATAGAGAGTGTCAGAGAGTGTCAGAGAGTGTCTGAGAGTGTCAGAGAGTGTCTGAGAGTGTCTGAGAGTGTCAGAGAGTGATAGAGAGTGATAGAGAGTGATAGAGAGTGTCAGAGAGTGTCTGAGAGTGTCTGAGAGTGTCAGAGAGTGTCTGAGAGGGTCAGAGAGTGATAGAGAGTGTCAGAGAGTGACAGAGAGTGTCTGAGAGTGTCAGAGAGTGATAGTGTGTGTCAGAGAGTGTCTGAGAGTGTCAGAGAGTGATAGAGAGTGTCAGAGAGTGACAGAGAGTGTCAGAGAGTGTCAGAGAGTGATAGTGAGTGTCTGAGAGTGTCAGAGAGTGATAGAGAGTGATAGAGAGTGTCAGAGAGTGTCAGAGAGTGTCAGAGAGTGATAGAGAGTGTCAGACAGTGTCAGAGAGTGATAGAGAGTGTCAGAGAGTGTCTGAGAGTGTCAGAGAGTGTCTGAGAGTGTCTGAGAGTGTCAGAGAGTGATAGAGAGTGTCAGAGAGTGTCAGAGAGTGTCTGAGAGTGTCAGAGAGTGTCTGAGAGTGTCTGAGAGTGTCAGAGAGTGATAGAGAGTGATAGAGAGTGATAGAGAGTGTCAGTGAGTGTCAGAGAGTGTCTGAGAGTGTCAGAGAGTGTCTGAGAGGGTCAGAGAGTGATAGAGAGTGTCAGAGAGTGACAGAGAGTGTCTGAGAGAGTCAGAGAGTGATAGTGAGTGTCAGAGAGTGTCTGAGAGTGTCAGAGAGTGATAGAGAGTGTCAGAGAGTGACAGAGAGTGTCAGAGAGTGTCAGAGAGTGATAGTGAGTGTCAGAGAGTGTCTGAGAGTGTCAGAGAGTGATAGAGAGTGTCAGAGAGTGACAGAGAGTGTCAGAGAGTGTCAGAGAGTGATAGTGAGTGTCAGAGAGTGTCTGAGAGTGTCAGAGAGTGATAGAGAGTGTCAGAGAGTGACAGAGAGTGTCAGAGAGTGTCAGAGAGTGATAGAGAGTGTCAGAGAGTGTCTGAGAGTGTCAGAGAGTGTCTGAGAGTGTCTGAGAGTGTCAGAGAGTGATAGAGAGTGATAGAGAGTGATAGAGAGTGTCAGAGAGTGTCTGAGAGTGTCAGAGAGTGTCTGAGAGGGTCAGAGAGTGATAGAGAGTGTCAGAGAGTGACAGAGAGTGTCTGAGAGTGTCAGAGAGTGATAGTGAGTGTCAGAGAGAGTCTGAGAGTGTCAGAGAGTGATAGAGAGTGTCAGAGAGTGACAGAGAGTGTCAGAGAGTGTCAGAGAGTGATAGTGAGTGTCAGAGAGTGTCTGAGAGTGTCAGAGAGTGATAGAGAGTGTCAGAGAGTGACAGAGAGTGTCAGAGAGTGTCAGAGAGTAATAGTGAGTGTCAGAGAGTGTCTGAGAGTGTCAGAGAGTGATAGAGAGTGTCAGAGAGTGACAGAGAGTGTCAGAGAGTGTCAGAGAGTGATAGTGAGTGTCAGAGAGTGTCTGAGAGTGTCAGAGAGTGATAGAGAGTGTCAGAGAGTGACAGAGAGTGTCAGAGAGTGTCAGAGAGTGATAGTGAGTGTCAGAGAGTGTCAGAGAGTGTCAGAGAGTGATAGAGAGTGTCAGAGAGTGACAGAGAGTGTCAGAGAGTGTCAGAGAGTGATAGAGAGTGTCAGAGAGTGTCTGAGAGTGTCAGAGAGTGTCTGAGAGTGTCTGAGAGTGTCAGAGAGTGATAGAGAGTGATAGAGAGTGATAGAGAGTGTCAGAGAGTGTCTGAGAGTGTCAGAGAGTGATAGTGAGTGTCAGAGAGTGTCTGAGAGTGTCAGAGAGTGATAGAGAGTGTCAGAGAGTGACAGAGAGTGTCAGAGAGTGTCAGAGAGTGATAGTGAGTGTCAGAGAGTGTCTGAGAGTGTCAGAGAGTGATAGAGAGTGTCAGAGAGTGACAGAGAGTGTCAGAGAGTGTCAGAGAGTGATAGTGAGTGTCAGAGAGTGTCTGAGAGTGTCAGAGAGTGTCAGAGAGTGTCAGAGAGTGACAGAGAGTGTCAGAGAGTGTCAGAGAGTGATAGTGAGTGTCAGAGAGTGTCTGAGAGTGTCAGAGAGTGATAGAGAGTGTCAGAGAGTGACAGAGAGTGTCAGAGAGTGTCAGAGAGTGATAGTGAGTGTCAGAGAGTGTCTGAGAGTGTCAGAGAGTGATAGAGAGTGTCAGAGAGTGACAGAGAGTGTCAGAGAGTGTCAGAGAGTGATAGTGAGTGTCAGAGAGTGTCTGAGAGTGTCAGAGAGTGATAGAGAGTGTCAGAGAGTTACAGAGAGTGTCAGAGAGTGTCAGAGAGTGATAGAGAGTGTCAGAGAGTGTCTGAGAGTGTCAGAGAGTGTCTGAGAGTGTCTGAGAGTGTCAGAGAGTGATAGAGAGTGATAGAGAGTGATAGAGAGTGTCAGAGAGTGTCTGAGAGTGTCAGAGAGTGTCTGAGAGGGTCAGAGAGTGATAGAGAGTGTCAGAGAGTGACAGAGAGTGTCTGAGAGTGTCAGAGAGTGATAGTGAGTGTCAGAGAGTGTCTGAGAGTGTCAGAGAGTGATAGAGAGTGTCAGAGAGTGACAGAGAGTGTCAGAGAGTGTCAGAGAGTGATAGTGAGTGTCAGAGAGTGTCTGAGAGTGTCAGAGAGTGATAGAGAGTGTCAGAGAGTTACAGAGAGTGTCAGAGAGTGTCAGAGAGTGATAGAGAGTGTCAGAGAGTGTCTGAGAGTGTCAGAGAGTGTCTGAGAGTGTCTGAGAGTGTCAGAGAGTGATAGAGAGTGATAGAGAGTGATAGAGAGTGTCAGAGAGTGTCTGAGAGTGTCAGAGAGTGTCTGAGAGGGTCAGAGAGTGATAGAGAGTGTCAGAGAGTGACAGAGAGTGTCTGAGAGTGTCAGAGAGTGATAGTGAGTGTCAGAGAGTGTCTGAGAGTGTCAGAGAGTGATAGAGAGTGTCAGAGAGTGACAGAGAGTGTCAGAGAGTGTCAGAGAGTGATAGTGAGTGTCAGAGAGTGTCTGAGAGTGTCAGAGAGTGATAGAGAGTGTCAGAGAGTGACAGAGAGTGTCAGAGAGTGTCAGAGAGTGATAGTGAGTGTCAGAGAGTGTCTGAGAGTGTCAGAGAGTGTCAGAGAGTGATAGAGAGTGATAGAGAGTGTCAGAGAGTGTCTGAGAGTGTCAGAGAGTGATAGAGAGTGTCAGAGAGTGATAGAGAGTGTCAGAGAGTGTCAGAGAGTGATAGAGAGTGTCAGAGAGTGATAGAGAGTGTCAGAGAGTGATAGAGAGTGTCAGAGAGTGTCTGAGAGTGTCAGAGAGTGTCTGAGAGGGTCAGAGAGTGATAGAGAGTGTCAGAGAGTGACGGAGAGTGTCTGAGAGTGTCAGAGAGTGATAGTGAGTGTCAGAGAGTGTCTGAGAGTGTCAGAGAGTGATAGAGAGTGTCAGAGAGTGTCAGAGAGTGATAGTGAGTGTCAGAGAGTGTCTGAGAGTGTCAGAGAGTGATAGAGAGTGTCAGAGAGTGACTAGAGTGTCAGAGAGTGTCAGAGAGTGATAGTGAGTGTCTGAGAGTGTCAGAGAGTGATAGAGAGTGTCAGAGAGTGATAGAGAGTGTCAGAGAGTGATAGAGAGTGATAGAGAGTGTCAGAGAGTGTCTGAGAGTGTCAGAGAGTGTCTGAGAGGGTCAGAGAGTGATAGAGAGTGTCAGAGAGTGATAGAGAGTGATAGAGAGTGTCAGAGAGTGTCTGAGAGTGTCAGAGAGTGTCTGAGAGGGTCAGAGAGTGATAGAGAGTGTCAGAGAGTGACGGAGAGTGTCTGAGAGTGTCAGAGAGTGATAGTGAGTGTCAGAGAGTGTCTGAGAGTGTCAGAGAGTGATAGAGAGTGTCAGAGAGTGTCAGAGAGTGATAGTGAGTGTCAGAGAGTGTCTGAGAGTGTCAGAGAGTGATAGAGAGTGTCAGAGAGTGACTAGAGTGTCAGAGAGTGTCAGAGAGTGATAGTGAGTGTCTGAGAGTGTCAGAGAGTGTCTGAGAGTGTCAGAGAATGATAGAGAGTGTCAGAGAGTGATAGAGAGTGTCAGAGAGTGTCAGAGAGTGATAGCGAGTGATAGAGAGTGTCAGAGAGTGTCTGAGAGTGTCAGAGAGTGATAGAGAGTGTCAGAGAGTGATAGAGAGTGTCAGAGAGTGATAGAGAGTGTCAGAGAGTGATAGAGAGTGTCAGAGAGTGTCAGAGAGTGATAGTGAGATTCTGAGAGTGTCAGAGAGTGACAGAGAGTGATAGAGAGTGATAGAGAGTGTCAGAGAGTGTCTGAGAGTGTCCGAGAGTGATAGAGAGTGTCAGAGAGTGATAGAGAGTGATAGAGAGTTTCAGAGAGTGTCAGACAGTGTCAGAGAGTGATAGAGAGTGTCAGAGTGTGTCAGACAGTGATAGAGAGTGATAGAGAGTGTCAGAGAGTGTCTGAGAGTGTCAGAGAGTGATAGAGAGTGTCAGACAGTGTCAGAGATTGATAGAGAGTGTCAGAGAGTGTCTGAGAGTGTCAGAGAGTGTCAGAGAGTGTCAGAGAGTGTCTGAGAGTGTCAGAGAGTGATAGAGAGTGATAGAGAGTGTCAGAGAGTGTCAGAGAGTGATAGAGAGTGTCAGAGAGTGTCAGAGAGTGTCTGAGAGTGATAGAGAGTGTCAGAGATTGATAGCGAGTGTCTGAGAGTGTCAGAGAGTGTCTGAGAGTGTCTGAGAGTGTCAGAGAGGGATAGAGAGTGTTAGAGAGTTTCAGAGAGTGTCAGAGAGTGTCTGAGAGTGTTAGAGAGTGATAGAGAGTGATAGAGAGTGATAGAGAGTGATAGAGAGTGTCAGAGAGTGTCAGACAGTGTCAGAGAGTGATAGAGAGTGTCAGAGAGTGTCAGAGAGTGTCTGAGAGTGATAGAGAGTGTCAGAGAGTGTCAGAGATTGATAGAGAGTGTCAGAGAGTGATAGAGAGTGATAGAGAGTTTCAGAGAGTGTCAGAGAGTGTCTGAGAGTGTCAGAGAGTGTCAGAGAGTGTCAGAATGTGATAGAGAGTGATAGAGAGTGTCAGAGAGTGTCAGAGAGTGATAGAGAGTGTCAGACAGTGTCAGAGAGTGATAGAGAATGTCAGAGAGTGTCTGAGAGTGTCAGAGAGTGATAGAGAGTGATAGAGAGTGTCAGAGAGTGTCAGAGAGTGTCTGAGAGTGATAGAGAGTGTCAGAGAGTGTCAGAGAGTGTCAGAGAGTGATAGTGAGTGTCAGAGAGTGATAGAGAGTGATAGAGAGTTTCAGAGAGTGTCAGAGAGTGTCTGAGAGTGTCAGAGAGTGTCAGAGAGTGTCAGAAAGTGATAGAGAGTGATAGAGAGCGTCAGAGAGTGTCAGAGAGTGATAGAGAGTGTCAGAGAGTGTCAGAGAGTGTCAGAGAGTGTCTGAGAGTGTCAGAGAGTGATAGAGAGCGATAGAGAGTGTCAGAGAGTGTCAGAGAGTGTCAGAGAGTGATAGTGAGTGTCAGAGAGTGATAGAGAGTGATAGAGAGTGTCAGACAGTGTCAGAGAGTGATAGAGAGTGTCAGAGAGTGTCAGAGAGTGTCTGAGAGTGATAGAGAGTGTCAGAGAGTGTCAGAGAGCGATAGTGAGTGTCAGAGAGTGATAGAGAGTGATAGAGAGTTTCAGAGAGTGTCTGAGAGTGTCAGAGAGTGATAGTGAGTGTCAGAGAGTGATAGTGAGTGTCAGAGAGTGTCTGAGAGGGTCAGAGAGAGATAGAGAGTGTCAGAGAGTGACAGAGAGTGTCTGAGAGTGTCAGAGAGTGATAGTGAGTGTCAGAGAGTGTCTGAGAGTTTCAGAGAGTGATAGAGAGTGTCAGAGAGTGACAGAGAGTGTCAGAGAGTGTCAGAGAGTGATAGTGAGTGTCTGAGAGTGTCAGAGAGTGATAGTGAGTGTCAGAGAGTGTCTGAGAGTGTCAGAGAGTGATAGTGAGTGTCAGAGAGTGATAGTGAGTGTCAGAGAGTGTCTGAGAGGGTCAGAGAGTGATAGAGAGTGTCAGAGAGTGACAGAGAGTGTCTGAGAGTGTCAGAGAGTGATAGTGAGTGTCAGAGAGTGTCTGAGAGGGTCAGAGAGTGATAGAGAGTGTCAGAGAGTGACAGAGAGTGTCTGAGAGTGTCAGAGAGTGATAGTGAGTGTCAGAGAGTGTCTGAGAGTGTCAGAGAGTGATAGAGAGTGTCAGAGAGTGACAGAGAGTGTCAGAGAGTGACAGAGAGTGTCAGAGAGTGTCAGAGAGTGATAGTGAGTGTCTGAGAGTGTCAGAGAGTGTCTGAGAGTGTCAGAGAGTGATAGAGAGTGTCAGAGAGTGATAGAGAGTGTCAGAGAGTGTCAGAGAGTGATAGCGAGTGATAGAGAGTGTCAGAGAGTGTCAGAGAGTGTCAGAGAGTGATAGAGAGTGATAGAGAGTGTCAGAGAGTGTCTGAGAGTGTTAGAGAGTGATAGAGAGTGTCAGAGAGTGATAGAGAGTGTCAGAGAGTGTCAGAGAGTGTCAGAGAGTGATAGAGATTGATAGAGAGTTTCAGAGAGTGTCAGAGAGTGTCAGAGAGTGATAGTGAGTGTCAGAGAGTGATAGTGAGTGTCAGAGAGTGTCTGAGAGGTTCAGAGAGTGATAGAGAGTGTCAGAGAGTGACAGAGAGTGTCTGAGAGCGTCAGAGAGTGATAGTGAGTGTCAGAGAGTGTCTGAGAGTGTCAGAGAGTGATAGAGAGTGTCAGAGAGTGACAGAGAGTGTCTGAGAGTGTCAGAGAGTGATAGTGAGTGTCAGAGAGTGTCTGAGAGTGTCAGAGAGTGATAGAGAGTGTCAGACAGTGTCAGAGAGTGATAGAGAGTGTCAGAGAGTGTCTGAGAGTGTCAGAGAGTGTCTGAGAGTGTCTGAGAGTGTCAGAGAGTGATAGAGAGTGTCAGAGAGTGTCAGAGAGTGTCTGAGAGTGTCTGAGAGTGTCTGAGAGTGTCAGAGAGTGATAGAGAGTGATAGAGAGTGATAGAGAGTGTCAGAGAGTGTCAGAGAGTGTCTGAGAGTGTCAGAGAGTGTCTGAGAGGGTCAGAGAGTGATAGAGAGTGTCAGAGAGTGACAGAGAGTGTCTGAGAGTGTCAGAGAGTGATAGTGAGTGTCAGAGAGTGTCTGAGAGTGTCAGAGAGTGATAGAGAGTGTCAGAGAGTGACAGAGAGTGTCAGAGGGTGTCAGAGAGTGATAGTGAGTGTCAGAGAGTGTCTGAGAGTGTCAGAGAGTGATAGAGAGTGTCAGAGAGTGACAGAGAGTGTCAGAGAGTGTCAGAGAGTGATAGTGAGTGTCAGAGAGTGTCTGAGAGTGTCAGAGAGTGATAGAGATTGTCAGAGAGTGACAGAGAGTGTCAGAGAGTGTCAGAGAGTGATAGAGAGTGTCAGAGAGTGTCTGAGAGTGTCAGAGAGTGTCTGAGAGTGTCTGAGAGTGTCAGAGAGTGATAGAGAGTGATAGAGAGTGATAGAGAGTGTCAGAGAGTGTCTGAGAGTGTCAGAGAGTGTCTGAGAGGGTCAGAGAGTGATAGAGAGTGTCAGAGAGTGACAGAGAGTGTCTGAGAGTGTCAGAGAGTGATAGTGAGTGTCAGAGAGAGTCTGAGAGTGTCAGAGAGTGATAGAGAGTGTCAGAGAGTGACAGAGAGTGTCAGAGAGTGTCAGAGAGTGATAGTGAGTGTCAGAGAGTGTCTGAGAGTGTCAGAGAGTGATAGAGAGTGTCAGAGAGTGACAGAGAGTGTCAGAGAGTGTCAGAGAGTAATAGTGAGTGTCAGAGAGTGTCTGAGAGTGTCAGAGAGTGATAGAGAGTGTCAGAGAGTGACAGAGAGTGTCAGAGAGTGTCAGAGAGTGATAGTGAGTGTCAGAGAGTGTCTGAGAGTGTCAGAGAGTGATAGAGAGTGTCAGAGAGTGACAGAGAGTGTCAGAGAGTGTCAGAGAGTGATAGTGAGTGTCAGAGAGTGTCTGAGAGTGTCAGAGAGTGATAGAGAGTGTCAGAGAGTGACAGAGAGTGTCAGAGAGTGTCAGAGAGTGATAGAGAGTGTCAGAGAGTGTCTGAGAGTGTCAGAGAGTGTCTGAGAGTGTCTGAGAGTGTCAGAGAGTGATAGAGAGTGATAGAGAGTGATAGAGAGTGTCAGAGAGTGTCTGAGAGTGTCAGAGAGTGATAGTGAGTGTCAGAGAGTGTCTGAGAGTGTCAGAGAGTGATAGAGAGTGTCAGAGAGTGACAGAGAGTGTCAGAGAGTGTCAGAGAGTGATAGTGAGTGTCAGAGAGTGTCTGAGAGTGTCAGAGAGTGATAGAGAGTGTCAGAGAGTGACAGAGAGTGTCAGAGAGTGTCAGAGAGTGATAGTGAGTGTCAGAGAGTGTCTGAGAGTGTCAGAGAGTGTCAGAGAGTGTCAGAGAGTGACAGAGAGTGTCAGAGAGTGTCAGAGAGTGATAGTGAGTGTCAGAGAGTGTCTGAGAGTGTCAGAGAGTGATAGAGAGTGTCAGAGAGTGACAGAGAGTGTCAGAGAGTGTCAGAGAGTGATAGTGAGTGTCAGAGAGTGTCTGAGAGTGTCAGAGAGTGATAGAGAGTGTCAGAGAGTGACAGAGAGTGTCAGAGAGTGTCAGAGAGTGATAGTGAGTGTCAGAGAGTGTCTGAGAGTGTCAGAGAGTGATAGAGAGTGTCAGAGAGTTACAGAGAGTGTCAGAGAGTGTCAGAGAGTGATAGAGAGTGTCAGAGAGTGTCTGAGAGTGTCAGAGAGTGTCTGAGAGTGTCTGAGAGTGTCAGAGAGTGATAGAGAGTGATAGAGAGTGATAGAGAGTGTCAGAGAGTGTCTGAGAGTGTCAGAGAGTGTCTGAGAGGGTCAGAGAGTGATAGAGAGTGTCAGAGAGTGACAGAGAGTGTCTGAGAGTGTCAGAGAGTGATAGTGAGTGTCAGAGAGTGTCTGAGAGTGTCAGAGAGTGATAGAGAGTGTCAGAGAGTGACAGAGAGTGTCAGAGAGTGTCAGAGAGTGATAGTGAGTGTCAGAGAGTGTCTGAGAGTGTCAGAGAGTGATAGAGAGTGTCAGAGAGTTACAGAGAGTGTCAGAGAGTGTCAGAGAGTGATAGAGAGTGTCAGAGAGTGTCTGAGAGTGTCAGAGAGTGTCTGAGAGTGTCTGAGAGTGTCAGAGAGTGATAGAGAGTGATAGAGAGTGATAGAGAGTGTCAGAGAGTGTCTGAGAGTGTCAGAGAGTGTCTGAGAGGGTCAGAGAGTGATAGAGAGTGTCAGAGAGTGACAGAGAGTGTCTGAGAGTGTCAGAGAGTGATAGTGAGTGTCAGAGAGTGTCTGAGAGTGTCAGAGAGTGATAGAGAGTGTCAGAGAGTGACAGAGAGTGTCAGAGAGTGTCAGAGAGTGATAGTGAGTGTCAGAGAGTGTCTGAGAGTGTCAGAGAGTGATAGAGAGTGTCAGAGAGTGACAGAGAGTGTCAGAGAGTGTCAGAGAGTGATAGTGAGTGTCAGAGAGTGTCTGAGAGTGTCAGAGAGTGTCAGAGAGTGATAGAGAGTGATAGAGAGTGTCAGAGAGTGTCTGAGAGTGTCAGAGAGTGATAGAGAGTGTCAGAGAGTGATAGAGAGTGTCAGAGAGTGTCAGAGAGTGATAGAGAGTGTCAGAGAGTGATAGAGAGTGTCAGAGAGTGATAGAGAGTGATAGAGAGTGTCAGAGAGTGTCTGAGAGTGTCAGAGAGTGTCTGAGAGGGTCAGAGAGTGATAGAGAGTGTCAGAGAGTGACGGAGAGTGTCTGAGAGTGTCAGAGAGTGATAGTGAGTGTCAGAGAGTGTCTGAGAGTGTCAGAGAGTGATAGAGAGTGTCAGAGAGTGTCAGAGAGTGATAGTGAGTGTCAGAGAGTGTCTGAGAGTGTCAGAGAGTGATAGAGAGTGTCAGAGAGTGACTAGAGTGTCAGAGAGTGTCAGAGAGTGATAGTGAGTGTCTGAGAGTGTCAGAGAGTGATAGAGAGTGTCAGAGAGTGATAGAGAGTGTCAGAGAGTGATAGAGAGTGATAGAGAGTGTCAGAGAGTGTCTGAGAGTGTCAGAGAGTGTCTGAGAGGGTCAGAGAGTGATAGAGAGTGTCAGAGAGTGATAGAGAGTGATAGA
Source organism: Heterodontus francisci (assembly GCF_036365525.1). Lineage (NCBI taxonomy): Eukaryota > Metazoa > Chordata > Chondrichthyes > Heterodontiformes > Heterodontidae > Heterodontus > Heterodontus francisci. Next base: position 975,777 of record NW_027140217.1, on the reverse strand, counting down.
GAGTGTCAGAGAGTGTCTGAGAGTGTCAGAGAGTGTCTGAGAGGGTCAGAGAGTGATAGAGAGTGTCAGAGAGTGACGGAGAGTGTCTGAGAGTGTCAGAGAGTGATAGTGAGTGTCAGAGAGTGTCTGAGAGTGTCAGAGAGTGATAGAGAGTGTCAGAGAGTGTCAGAGAGTGATAGTGAGTGTCAGAGAGTGTCTGAGAGTGTCAGAGAGTGATAGAGAGTGTCAGAGAGTGACTAGAGTGTCAGAGAGTGTCAGAGAGTGATAGTGAGTGTCTGAGAGTGTCAGAGAGTGTCTGAGAGTGTCAGAGAATGATAGAGAGTGTCAGAGAGTGATAGAGAGTGTCAGAGAGTGTCAGAGAGTGATAGCGAGTGATAGAGAGTGTCAGAGAGTGTCTGAGAGTGTCAGAGAGTGGTAGAGAGTGTCAGAGAGTGATAGAGAGTGTCAGAGAGTGATAGAGAGTGTCAGAGAGTGATAGAGAGTGTCAGAGAGTGTCAGAGAGTGATAGTGAGATTCTGAGAGTGTCAGAGAGTGACAGAGAGTGATAGAGAGTGATAGAGAGTGTCAGAGAGTGTCTGAGAGTGTCCGAGAGTGATAGAGAGTGTCAGAGAGTGATAGAGAGTGATAGAGAGTTTCAGAGAGTGTCAGACAGTGTCAGAGAGTGATAGAGAGTGTCAGAGTGTGTCAGACAGTGATAGAGAGTGATAGAGAGTGTCAGAGAGTGTCTGAGAGTGTCAGAGAGTGATAGAGAGTGTCAGACAGTGTCAGAGATTGATAGAGAGTGTCAGAGAGTGTCTGAGAGTGTCAGAGAGTGTCAGAGAGTGTCAGAGAGTGTCTGAGAGTGTCAGAGAGTGATAGAGAGTGATAGAGAGTGTCAGAGAGTGTCAGAGAGTGATAGAGAGTGTCAGAGAGTGTCAGAGAGTGTCTGAGAGTGATAGAGAGTGTCAGAGATTGATAGCGAGTGTCTGAGAGTGTCAGAGAGTGTCTGAGAGTGTCTGAGAGTGTCAGAGAGGGATAGAGAGTGTTAGAGAGTTTCAGAGAGTGTCAGAGAGTGTCTGAGAGTGTTAGAGAGTGATAGAGAGTGATAGAGAGTGATAGAGAGTGATAGAGAGTGTCAGAGAGTGTCAGACAGTGTCAGAGAGTGATAGAGAGTGTCAGAGAGTGTCAGAGAGTGTCTGAGAGTGATAGAGAGTGTCAGAGAGTGTCAGAGATTGATAGAGAGTGTCAGAGAGTGATAGAGAGTGATAGAGAGTTTCAGAGAGTGTCAGAGAGTGTCTGAGAGTGTCAGAGAGTGTCAGAGAGTGTCAGAATGTGATAGAGAGTGATAGAGAGTGTCAGAGAGTGTCAGAGAGTGATAGAGAGTGTCAGACAGTGTCAGAGAGTGATAGTGAGTGTCAGAGAGTGATAGAGAGTGATAGAGAGTTTCAGAGAGTGTCAGAGAGTGTCTGAGAGTGTCAGAGAGTGTCAGAGAGTGTCAGAAAGTGATAGAGAGTGATAGAGAGTTTCAGAGAGTGTCAGAGAGTGTCTGAGAGTGTCAGAGAGTGTCAGAGAGTGTCAGAAAGTGATAGAGAGTGATAGAGAGCGTCAGAGAGTGTCAGAGAGTGATAGAGAGTGTCAGAGAGTGTCAGAGAGTGTCAGAGAGTGTCAGAGAGTGATAGTGAGTGTCAGAGAGTGATAGAGAGTGATAGAGAGCGTCAGAGAGTGTCAGAGAGTGATAGAGAGTGTCAGAGAGTGTCAGAGAGTGTCAGAGAGTGTCTGAGAGTGTCAGAGAGTGATAGAGAGCGATAGAGAGTGTCAGAGAGTGTCAGAGAGTGTCAGAGAGTGATAGTGAGTGTCAGAGAGTGATAGAGAGTGATAGAGAGTGTCAGACAGTGTCAGAGAGTGATAGAGAGTGTCAGAGAGTGTCAGAGAGTGTCTGAGAGTGATAGAGAGTGTCAGAGAGTGTCAGAGAGCGATAGTGTGTGTCAGAGAGTGATAGAGAGTGATAGAGAGTTTCAGAGAGTGTCTGAGAGTGTCAGAGAGTGATAGTGAGTGTCAGAGAGTGATAGTGAGTGTCAGAGAGTGTCTGAGAGGGTCAGAGAGAGATAGAGAGTGTCAGAGAGTGACAGAGAGTGTCTGAGAGTGTCAGAGAGTGATAGTGAGTGTCAGAGAGTGTCTGAGAGTTTCAGAGAGTGATAGAGAGTGTCAGAGAGTGACAGAGAGTGTCAGAGAGTGTCAGAGAGTGATAGTGAGTGTCTGAGAGTGTCAGAGAGTGATAGTGAGTGTCAGAGAGTGTCTGAGAGTGTCAGAGAGTGATAGTGAGTGTCAGAGAGTGATAGTGAGTGTCAGAGAGTGTCTGAGAGGGTCAGAGAGTGATAGAGAGTGTCAGAGAGTGACAGAGAGTGTCTGAGAGTGTCAGAGAGTGATAGTGAGTGTCAGAGAGTGTCTGAGAGGGTCAGAGAGTGATAGAGAGTGTCAGAGAGTGACAGAGAGTGTCTGAGAGTGTCAGAGAGTGATAGTGAGTGTCAGAGAGTGTCTGAGAGTGTCAGAGAGTGATAGAGAGTGTCAGAGAGTGACAGAGAGTGTCAGAGAGTGACAGAGAGTGTCAGAGAGTGTCAGAGAGTGATAGTGAGTGTCTGAGAGTGTCAGAGAGTGTCTGAGAGTGTCAGAGAGTGATAGAGAGTGTCAGAGAGTGATAGAGAGTGTCAGAGAGTGTCAGAGAGTGATAGCGAGTGATAGAGAGTGTCAGAGAGTGTCAGAGAGTGTCAGAGAGTGATAGAGAGTGATAGAGAGTGTCAGAGAATGTCTGAGAGTGTTAGAGAGTGATAGAGAGTGTCAGAGAGTGATAGAGAGTGTCAGAGAGTGTCAGAGAGTGTCAGAGAGTGATAGAGATTGATAGAGAGTTTCAGAGAGTGTCAGAGAGTGTCAGAGAGTGATAGTGAGTGTCAGAGAGTGATAGTGAGTGTCAGAGAGTGTCTGAGAGGTTCAGAGAGTGATAGAGAGTGTCAGAGAGTGACAGAGAGTGTCTGAGAGCGTCAGAGAGTGATAGTGAGTGTCAGAGAGTGTCTGAGAGTGTCAGAGAGTGATAGAGAGTGTCAGAGAGTGACAGAGAGTGTCTGAGAGTGTCAGAGAGTGATAGTGAGTGTCAGAGAGTGTCTGAGAGTGTCAGAGAGTGATAGAGAGTGTCAGAGAGTGATAGTGAGTGTCAGAGAGTGATAGTGAGTGTCAGAGAGTGTCTGAGAGGTTCAGAGAGTGATAGAGAGTGTCAGAAAGTGACAGAGAGTGTCTGAGAGTGTCAGAGAGTGATAGTGAGTGTCAGAGAGTGTCTGAGAGTGTCAGAGAGTGATAGAGAGTGTCAGAGAGTGACAGAGAGTGTCAGAGAGTGTCAGAGAGTGATAGTGAGTGTCTGAGAGTGTCAGAGAGTGTCTGAGAGTGTCAGAGAGTGTCAGAGAGTGTCAGAAAGTGATAGAGAGTGATAGAGAGCGTCAGAGAGTGTCAGAGAGTGATAGAGAGTGTCAGAGAGTGTCAGAGAGTGTCTGAGAGTGTCAGAGAGTGATAGAGAGCGATAGAGAGTGTCAGAGAGTGTCAGAGAGTGTCAGAGAGTGATAGTGAGTGTCAGAGAGTGATAGAGAGTGTCAGACAGTGTCAGAGAGTGATAGAGAGTGTCAGAGAGTGTCAGAGAGTGTCTGAGAGTGATAGAGAGTGTCAGAGAGTGTCAGAGAGCGATAGTGAGTGTCAGAGAGTGATAGAGAGTGATAGAGAGTTTCAGAGAGTGTCAGAGAGTGTCTGAGAGTGTCAGAGAGTGATAGTGAGTGTCAGAGAGTGATAGTGAGTGTCAGAGAGTGTCTGAGAGGGTCAGAGAGTGATAGAGAGTGTCAGAGAGTGACAGAGAGTGTCTGAGAGTGTCAGAGAGTGATAGTGAGTGTCAGAGAGTGTCTGAGAGTTTCAGAGAGTGATAGAGAGTGATAGTGAGTGTCAGAGAGTGATAGTGAGTGTCAGAGAGTGATAGTGAGTGTCAGAGAGTGATAGTGAGTGTCAGAGAGTGTCTGAGAGGGTCAGAGAGTGATAGAGAGTGTCAGAGAGTGACAGAGAGTGTCTGAGAGTGTCAGAGAGTGATAGTGAGTGTCAGAGAGTGTCTGAGAGTTTCAGAGAGTGATAGAGAGTGTCAGAGAGTGACAGAGAGTGTCAGAGAGTGTCAGAGAGTGATAGTGAGTGTCTGAGAGTGTCAGAGAGTGATAGTGAGTGTCAGAGAGTGTCTGAGAGTGTCAGAGAGTGATAGTGAGTGTCAGAGAGTGATAGTGAGTGTCAGAGAGTGTCTGAGAGGGTCAGAGAGTGATAGAGAGTGTCAGAGAGTGACAGAGAGTGTCTGAGAGTGTCAGAGAGTGATAGTGAGTGTCAGAGAGTGTCTGAGAGTGTCAGAGAGTGATAGAGAGTGTCAGAGAGTGACAGAGAGTGTCAGAGAGTGTCAGAGAGTGATAGTGAGTGTCTGAGAGTGTCAGAGAGTGTCTGAGAGTGTCAGAGAGTGATAGAGAGTGTCAGAGAGTGATAGAGAGTGTCAGAGAGTGTCAGAGAGTGATAGCGAGTGATAGAGAGTGTCAGAGAGTGTCAGAGAGTGTCAGAGAGTGATAGAGAGTGATAGAGAGTGTCAGAGAGTGATAGAGAGTGTCAGAGAGTGATAGAGAGTGTCAGAGAGTGTCAGAGAGTGTCAGAGAGTGATAGAGATTGATAGAGAGTTTCAGAGAGTGTCAGAGAGTGTCAGAGAGTGATAGTGAGTGTCAGAGAGTGATAGTGAGTGTCAGAGAGTGTCTGAGAGGTTCAGAGAGTGATAGAGAGTGTCAGAGAGTGACAGAGAGTGTCTGAGAGTGTCAGAGAGTGATAGTGAGTGTCAGAGAGTGTCTGAGAGTGTCAGAGAGTGATGGAGAGTGTCAGAGAGTGACAGAGAGTGTCTGAGAGTGTCAGAGAGTGATAGTGAGCGTCAGAGAGTGTCTGAGAGTGTCAGAGAGTGATAGAGAGTGTCAGAGAGTGATAGTGAGTGTCAGAGAGTGATAGTGAGTGTCAGAGAGTGTCTGAGAGGTTCAGAGAGTGATAGAGAGTGTCAGAGAGTGACAGAGAGTGTCTGAGAGTGTCAGAGAGTGATAGTGAGTGTCAGAGAGTGTCTGAGAGTGACAGAGAGTGATAGAGAGTGTCTGAGAGTGTCAGAGAGTGATAGAGAGTGTCAGAGAGTGACAGAGAGTGTCTGAGAGTGTCAGAGAGTGATAGTGAGTGTCAGAGAGTGTCTGAGAGTGTCAGAGAGTGATAGAGAGTGTCAGAGAGTGATAGTGAGTGTCAGAGAGTGATAGTGAGTGTCAGAGAGTGTCTGAGAGGTTCAGAGAGTGATAGAGAGTGTCAGAGAGTGACAGAGAGTGTCTGAGAGTGTCAGAGAGTGATAGTGAGTGTCAGAGAGTGTCTGAGAGTGTCAGAGAGTGATAGAGAGTGTCAGAGAGTGACAGAGAGTGTCAGAGAGTGTCAGAGAGTGATAGTGAGTGTCTGAGAGTGTCAGAGAGTGTCTGAGAGTGTCAGAGAGTGATAGAGAGTGTCAGAGAGTGATAGAGAGTGTCAGAGAGTGTCAGAGAGTGATAGCGAGTGATAGAGAGTGTCAGAGAGTGTCAGAGAGTGTCAGAGAGTGATAGAGAGTGATAGAGAGTGTCATAGAGTGTCTGAGAGTGTCAGAGAGTGATAGAGAGTGTCAGAGAGTGATAGAGAGTGTCAGAGAGTGTCAGAGAGTGATAGAGAGTGTCAGAGAGTGATAGAGAGTGTCAGAGAGTGTCAGAGAGTGATAGTGAGTGTCTGAGAGTGTCAGAGAGTGACAGAGAGTGATAGAGAGTGATAGAGAGTTTCAGAGAGTGTCAGAGAGTGTCTGAGAGTGTCAGAGAGTGTCTGAGAGTGTCAGAGAGTGATAGAGAGTGATAGAGAGTGATAGAGAGTGTCAGAGAGTGTCAGAGAGTGATAGAGAGTGTCAGACAGTGTCAGAGAGTGATAGAGAGTGTCAGAGAGTGTCTGAGAGTGTCTGAGAGTGTCTGAGAGTGTCTGAGAGTGTCAGAGAGTGATAGAGAGTGATAGAGAGTGATATAGAGTGATAGAGAGTGTCAGAGAGTGTCTGAGAGTGTCAGAGAGTGATAGAGAGTGTCAGAGAGTGTCTGAGAGTGTCAGAGAGTGTGACAGAGAGTGATAGAGAGTGATAGAGAGTTTCAGAGAGTGTCAGAGAGTGTCTGAGAGTGTCAGAGAGTGTCTGAGAGTGTCAGAGAGTGATAGAGAGTGATAGAGAGTGATAGAGAGTGTCAGAGAGTGTCAGAGAGTGATAGAGAGTGTCAGACAGTGTCAGAGAGTGATAGAGAGTGTCAGAGAGTGTCTGAGAGTGTCTGAGAGTGTCTGAGAGTGTCTGAGAGTGTCAGAGAGTGATAGAGAGTGATAGAGAGTGATATAGAGTGATAGAGAGTGTCAGAGAGTGTCTGAGAGTGTCAGAGAGTGATAGAGAGTGTCAGAGAGTGTCTGAGAGTGTCAGAGAGTGTCTGAGAGTGTCAGAGAGTGATAGTGAGTGTCAGAGAGTGATAGAGAGTGATAGAGAGTTTCAGAGAGTGTCAGAGAGTGTCTGAGAGTGTCAGAGAGTGTCTGAGAGTGTCAGAGAGTGATAGAGCGTGATAGAGAGTGTCAGAGAGTGATAGTGAGTGTCAGAGAGTGATAGAGAGTGATAGAGAGTTTCAGAGAGTGTCAGAGAGTGTCTGAGAGTGTCAGAGAGTGTCTGAGAGTGTCAGAGAGTGATAGAGAGTGATAGAGAGTGTCAGAGAGTGTCAGAGTGTGTCAGAGAGTGATAGAGAGTGTCAGACAGTGTCAGAGAGTGATAGAGAGTGTCAGAGAGTGTCTGAGAGTGTCTGAGAGTGTCTGAGAGTGTCAGAGAGTGATAGAGAGTGATAGAGAGTGATAGAGAGTGTCAGAGAGTGTCAGAAGGTGTCAGACAGTGATAGAGAGTGATAGAGAGTTTCAGAGAGTGTCAGAGAGTGTCTGAGAGTGTCAGAGAGTGATAGAGAGTGTCAGAGAGTGTCTGAGAGTGTCAGAGAGTGTCAGAGAGTGTCTGAGAGTGTCAGAGAGTGATAGAGAGTGTCAGACAGTGTCAGAGAGTGATAGAGAGTGTCAGAGAGTGTCAGAGAGTGTCTGAGAGTGATAGAGAGTGTCAGAGAGTGTCAGAGAGTGATAGTGAGTGTCAGAGAGTGATAGAGAGTGATAGAGAGTTTCAGAGAGTGTCAGAGAGTGTCTGAGAGTGTCAGAGAGTGTCAGAGAGTGATAGAGAGTGATCGAGAGTGATAGAGAGTGTCAGAGAGTGTCAGACAGTGTCAGAGAGTGATAGAGAGTGTCAGAGAGTGTCTGAGAGTGATAGAGAGTGTCAGAGAGTGTCAGAGAGTGATAGTGAGTGTCAGAGAGTGATAGAGAGTGATAGAGAGTTTCAGAGAGTGTCAGAGAGTGTCTGAGAGTGTCAGAGAGTGTCAGAAAGTGATAGAGAGTGATAGAGAGTGTCAGAGAGTATCAGAGAGCGATAGAGAGTGTCAGACAGTGTCAGAGAGTGATAGGGAGTGTCAGAGAGTGTCTGAGAGTGACAGAGAGTGTCAGAGAGTGTCTGAGAGTGTCAGAGAGTGATAGAGAGTGATAGAGAGTGTCAGAGAGTGTCAGACAGTGTCAGAGAGTGATAGAGAGTGTCAGAGAGTGTCAGAGAGTGTCTGAGAGTGATAGAGAGTGTCAGAGAGTGTCAGAGAGTGTCAGAGAGTGATAGTGAGTGTCAGAGAGTGATAGAGAGTGATAGAGAGTTTCAGAGAGTGTCAGAGAGTGTCTGAGAGTGTCAGAGAGTGTCAGAGAGTGTCAGAAAGTGATAGAGAGTGATAGAGAGCGTCAGAGAGTGTCAGAGAGTGATAGAGTGTCAGAGAGTGTCAGAGAGTGTCAGAGAGTGTCTCAGAGTGTCAGAGAGTGATAGAGAGTGATAGAGAGTGTCAGAGAGTGTCAGAGAGTGTCAGAGAGTGATAGTGAGTGTCAGAGAGTGATAGAGAGTGATAGAGAGTGTCAGACAGTGTCAGAGAGTGATAGAGAGTGTCGGAGAGTGTCAGAGAGTGTCTGAGAGTGATAGAGAGTGTCAGAGAGTGTCAGAGAGTGATAGTGAGTGTCAGAGAGTGATAGAGAGTGATAGAGAGTTTCAGAGAGTGTCAGAGAGTGTCTGAGAGTGACAGAGAGTGTCAGAGAGTGTCAGAGAGTGATAGTGAGTGTCAGAGAGTGATAGAGAGTGATAGGGAGTTTCAGAGAGTGTCAGAGAGTGTCTGAGAGTGTCAGAGAGTGTCAGAGAGTGTCAGAAAGTGATAGAGAGTGATAGAGAGTGTCAGAGAGTGTCAGAGAGTGATAGAGAGTGTCAGAGAGTGTCAGAGATTGATAGTGAGTGTCTGAGAGTGTCAGATGTGTCAGAGAGTGATAGAGAGTGATAGAGAGTGTCAGAGAGTGATAGAGAGTGTCAGAGAGTGATAGAGAGTGTCAGAGAGTGATAGAGAGTGATAGAGAGTTTCAGAGAGTGTCAGACAGTGTCAGAGAGTGATAGAGAGTGTCAGAGAGTGTCAGACAGTGTCAGAGAGTGATAGTGAGAGTCAGAGAGTGATAGAGAGTGATAGAGAGTTTCAGAGAGTGTCACAGAGTGTCTGAGAGTGTCAGAGAGTGTCTGAGAGTGTCAGAGAGTGATAGAGAGTGATAGAGAGTGATAGAGAGTGTCAGAGAGTGTCAGACAGTGTCAGAGAGTGATAGAGAGTGTCAGAGAGTGTCAGACAGTGTCAGAGAGTGATAGTGAGAGTCTGAGAGTGTCAGAGAGTGATAGAGAGTGATAGAGAGTGTCAGAGAGTGTCAGAGAGTGTCAGAGAGTGATAGTGAGTGTCAGAGAGTGATAGAGAGTGATAGAGAGTGTCAGACAGTGTCAGAGAGCGATAGAGAGTGTCAGAGAGTGTCAGAGAGTGTCTGAGAGTGATAGAGAGTGTCAGAGAGTGTCAGAGAGTGATAGTGAGTGTCAGAGAGTGATAGAGAGTGATAGAGAGTTTCAGAGAGTGTCAGAGAGTGTCTGAGAGTGACAGAGAGTGTCAGAGAGTGTCAGAGAGTGATAGTGAGTGTCAGAGAGTGATAGAGAGTGATAGGGAGTTTCAGAGAGTGTCAGAGAGTGTCTGAGAGTGTCAGAGAGTGTCAGAGAGTGTCAGAAAGTGATAGAGAGTGATAGAGAGTGTCAGAGAGTGTCAGAGAGTGTCAGAGAGTGATAGAGAGTGTCAGAGAGTGTCAGAGATTGATAGTGAGTGTCAGAGAGTGTCAGAAAGTGATAGAGAGTGATAGAGAGTGTCAGAGAGTGATAGAGAGTGATAGAGGGCGTCAGAGAGTGTCAGAGAGTGATAGAGTGTCAGAGAGTGTCAGAGAGTGTCAGAGAGTGTCTGAGAGTGTCAGAGAGTGATAGAGAGTGATAGAGAGTGTCAGAGAGTGTCAGAGAGTGTCAGAGAGTGTCAGAGAGTGATAGTGAGTGTCAGAGAGTGATAGAGAGTGATAGAGAGTGTCAGACAGTGTCAGAGAGTGATAGAGAGTGTCAGAGAGTGTCAGAGGGTGTCTGAGAGTGATAGAGAGTGTCAGAGTGTGTCAGAGAGTGATAGTGAGTGTCAGAGAGTGATAGAGAGTGATAGAGAGTTTCAGAGAGTGTCAGAGAGTGTCTGAGAGTGACAGAGAGTGTCAGAGAGTGTCAGAGAGTGATAGTGAGTGTCAGAGAGTGATAGAGAGTGATAGGGAGTTTCAGAGAGTGTCAGAGAGTGTCTGAGAGTGTCAGAGAGTGTCAGAGAGTGTCAGAAAGTGATAGAGAGTGATAGAGAGTGTCAGAGAGTGTCAGAGAGTGTCAGAGAGTGATAGAGAGTGTCAGAGAGTGTCTGAGAGTGATAGAGAGTGATAGAGAGTGTCAGAGAGTGATAGAGAGTGTCAGAGAGTGATAGAGAGTGTCAGAGAGTGATAGAGAGTGATAGAGAGTTTCAGAGAGTGTCAGACAGTGTCAGAGAGTGATAGAGAGTGTCAGAGAGTGTCAGACAGTGTCAGAGAGTGATAGTGAGAGTCAGAGAGTGATAGAGAGTGATAGAGAGTTTCAGAGAGTGTCACAGAGTGTCTGAGAGTGTCAGAGAGTGTCTGAGAGTGTCAGAGAGTGATAGAGAGTGATAGAGAGTGATAGAGAGTGTCAGAGAGTGTCAGACAGTGTCAGAGAGTGATAGAGAGTGTCAGAGAGTGTCAGACAGTGTCAGAGAGTGATAGTGAGAGTCTGAGAGTGTCAGAGAGTGATAGAGAGTGATAGAGAGTGTCAGAGAGTGTCAGAGAGTGTCAGAGAGTGATAGTGAGTGTCAGAGAGTGATAGAGAGTGATAGAGAGTGTCAGACAGTGTCAGAGAGCGATAGAGAGTGTCAGAGAGTGTCAGAGAGTGTCTGAGAGTGATAGAGAGTGTCAGAGAGTGTCAGAGAGTGATAGTGAGTGTCAGAGAGTGATAGAGAGTGATAGAGAGTTTCAGAGAGTGTCAGAGAGTGTCTGAGAGTGACAGAGAGTGTCAGAGAGTGTCAGAGAGTGATAGTGAGTGTCAGAGAGTGATAGAGAGTGATAGGGAGTTTCAGAGAGTGTCAGAGAGTGTCTGAGAGTGTCAGAGAGTGTCAGAGAGTGTCAGAAAGTGATAGAGAGTGATAGAGAGTGTCAGAGAGTGTCAGAGAGTGTCAGAGAGTGATAGAGAGTGTCAGAGAGTGTCAGAGATTGATAGTGAGTGTCAGAGAGTGTCAGAAAGTGATAGAGAGTGATAGAGAGTGTCAGAGAGTGATAGAGAGTGATAGAGGGCGTCAGAGAGTGTCAGAGAGTGATAGAGTGTCAGAGAGTGTCAGAGAGTGTCAGAGAGTGTCTGAGAGTGTCAGAGAGTGATAGAGAGTGATAGAGAGTGTCAGAGAGTGTCAGAGAGTGTCAGAGAGTGTCAGAGAGTGATAGTGAGTGTCAGAGAGTGATAGAGAGTGATAGAGAGTGTCAGACAGTGTCAGAGAGTGATAGAGAGTGTCAGAGAGTGTCAGAGGGTGTCTGAGAGTGATAGAGAGTGTCAGAGTGTGTCAGAGAGTGATAGTGAGTGTCAGAGAGTGATAGAGAGTGATAGAGAGTTTCAGAGAGTGTCAGAGAGTGTCTGAGAGTGACAGAGAGTGTCAGAGAGTGTCAGAGAGTGATAGTGAGTGTCAGAGAGTGATAGAGAGTGATAGGGAGTTTCAGAGAGTGTCAGAGAGTGTCTGAGAGTGTCAGAGAGTGTCAGAGAGTGTCAGAAAGTGATAGAGAGTGATAGAGAGTGTCAGAGAGTGTCAGAGAGTGTCAGAGAGTGATAGAGAGTGTCAGAGAGTGTCTGAGAGTGATAGAGAGTGTCAGAGAGTGTCAGAGAGTGATAGTGAGTGTCAGAGAGTGATAGAGAGTGATAGAGAGTTTCAGAGAGTGTCAGAGAGTGTCTGAGAGTGACAGAGAGTGTCAGAGAGTGTCAGAGAGTGATAGTGAGTGTCAGAGAGTGATAGAGAGTGATAGGGAGTTTCAGAGAGTGTCAGAGAGTGTCTGAGAGTGTCAGAGAGTGTCAGAGAGTGTCAGAAAGTGATAGAGAGTGATAGAGAGTGTCAGAGAGTGTCAGAGAGTGTCAGAGAGTGATAGAGAGTGTCAGAGAGTGTCAGAGATTGATAGTGAGTGTCAGAGAGTGATAGAGAGTGTCAGAGAGTGTCAGAGAGCGATAGAGAGTGTCAGACAGTGTCAGAGAGTGACAGAGAGTGTCAGAGAGTGTCTGAGAGTGTCAGAGAGTGATAGAGAGTGATAGAGAATGTCAGAGAGTGTCAGACAGTGTCAGAGAGTGTCAGAGAGTGTCAGACAGTGTCTGAGAGTGATAGAGAGTGTCAGAGAGTGTCTGAGAGTGTCTGAGAGTGTCTGAGAGTGTCTGAGAGTGTCAGAGAGTGATAGAGAGTGAAAGAGAGTGATAGAGAGTGTCAGAGAGTGTCAGACAGTGTCAGAGAGTGATAGAGAGTGTCAGAGAGTGTCAGACAGTGTCAGAGAGTGATAGTGAGTGTCTGAGAGTGTCAGAGAGTGATAGAGAGTGATAGAGAGTGTCAGAGAGTGTCAGAGAGTGTCAGAGAGTGATAGCGAGTGTCAGAGAGTGATAGAGAGTGATAGAGAGTGTCAGACAGTGTCAGAGAGTGATAGAGAGTGTCAGAGAGTGTCAGAGAGTGTCTGAGAGTGATAGAGAGTGTCAGAGAGTGTCAGAGAGTGATAGTGAGTGTCAGAGAGTGATAGAGAGTGATAGAGAGTTTCAGAGAGTGTCAGAGAGTGTCTGAGAGTGACAGAGAGTGTCAGAGAGTGTCAGAGAGTGATAGTGAGTGTCAGAGAGTGATAGAGAGTGATAGGGAGTTTCAGAGAGTGTCAGAGAGTGTCAGAAAGTGATAGAGAGTGATAGAGAGTGTCAGAGAGTGTCAGAGAGTGTCAGAGAGTGATAGAGAGTGTCAGAGAGTGTCAGAGATTGATAGTGAGTGTCAGAGAGTGTCAGAAAGTGATAGAGAGTGATAGAGAGTGTCAGAGAGTGATAGAGAGTGATAGAGGGCGTCAGAGAGTGTCAGAGAGTGATAGAGTGTCAGAGAGTGTCAGAGAGTGTCAGAGAGTGTCTGAGAGTGTCAAAGAGTGATAGTGAGTGTCAGAGAGTGATAGAGAGTGATAGAGAGTGTCAGACAGTGTCAGAGAGTGATAGGGAGTGTCAGAGAGTGTCAGAGAGTGTCTGAGAGTGATAGAGAGTGTCAGAGAGTGTCAGAGAGTGATAGTGAGTGTCAGAGAGTGATAGAGAGTGATAGAGAGTTTCAGAGAGTGTCAGAGAGTGTCTGAGAGTGACAGAGAGTGTCAGAGAGTGTCAGAGAGTGATAGTGAGTGTCAGAGAGTGATAGAGAGTGATAGGGAGTTTCAGAGAGTGTCAGAGAGTGTCTGAGAGTGTCAGAGAGTGTCAGAGAGTGTCAGAAAGTGATAGAGAGTGATAGAGAGTGTCAGAGAGTGTCAGAGAGTGTCAGAGAGTGTCAGAGAGTGATAGAGAGTGTCAGAGAGTGTCAGAGATTGATAGTGAGTGTCTGAGAGTGTCAGAGAGTGATAGAGAGTGATAGAGAGTGTCAGAGAGTGTCTGAGAGTGTCAGAGAGTGATAGAGAGTGTCAGAGAGTGATAGAGAGTGATAGAGAGTTTCAGAGAGTGTCAGACAGTGTCAGAGAGTGATAGAGAGTGTCAGAGAGTGTCAGACAGTGTCAGAGAATGATAGTGAGAATCAGAGAGTGATAGAGAGTGATAGAGAGTTTCAGAGAGTGTCAGAGAGTGTCTGAGAGTGTCAGAGAGTGTCAGAGAGTGTCAGAAAGTGATAGAGAGAGATAGAGAGTGTCAGAGAGTGTCAGAGAGTGTCAGAGAGTGATAGTGAGTGTCAGAGAGTGACAGAGAGTGTCAGAGAGTGTCAGAGAGTGATAGAGAGTGATAGAGAGTGTCAGAGAGTGCCAGACAGTGTCAGAGAGTGATAGAGAGTGATAGAGAGTTTCAGAGATTGTCAGAGAGTGTCTGAGAGTGTCAGAGAGTGTCAGAGAGTGTCAGAAAGTGATAGAGAGTGATAGAGAGTGTCAGAGAGTGTCAGAGAGCGATAGAGAGTGTCAACAGTGTCAGAGAGTGATAGAGAGTGTCAGAGAGTGTCTGAGAGTGACAGAGAGTGTCAGAGAGTGTCTGAGAGTGTCAGAGAGTGATAGAGAGTGATAGAGAGTGTCAGAGAGTGTCAGACAGTGTCAGAGAGTGATAGAGAGTGTCAGAGAGTGTCAGAGAATGTCTGAGAGTGATAGAGAGTGTCAGAGAGTGTCAGAGAGTGATAGTGAGTGTCAGAGAGTGATAGAGAGTGTTAGAGAGTTTCAGAGAGTGTCAGAGAGTGTCTGAGAGTGTCAGAGAGTGTCAGAGAGTGTCAGAGAGTGTCAGAAAGTGATAGAGAGTGATAGAGAGCGTCAGAGAGTGTCAGAGAGTGATAGAGAGTGTCAGAGAGTGTCAGAGAGTGTCTGAGAGTGTCAGAGAGTGATAGAGAGTGTCAGAGAGTGTCAGAGAGTGATAGTGAGTGTCAGAGAGTGATAGAGAGTGATAGAGAGTGTCAGACAGTGTCAGAGAGTGATAGAGAGTGTCAGAGAGTGATAGAGAGTGTCAGAGAGTGTCAGAGAGTGATAGTGAGTGTCAGAGAGTGATAGAGAGTGATAGAGAGTTTCAGAGAGTGTCAGAGAGTGTCTGAGAGTGTCAGAGAGTGTCAGAGAGTGTCAGAGAGTGATAGTGAGTGTCAGAGAGTGATAGAGAGTGATAGGGAGTTTCAGAGAGTGTCAGAGAGTGTCTGAGAGTGTCAGAGAGTGTCAGAGAGTGTCAGAAAGTGATAGAGAGTGATAGAGAGTGTCAGAGAGTGTCAGAGAGTGATAGAGAGTGTCAGAGAGTGTCAGAGAGTGTCAGAGAGTGTCAGAGATTGATAGTGAGTGTCAGAGAGTGTCAGAAAGTGATAGAGAGTGATAGAGAGTGTCAGAGAGTGATAGAGAGTGATAGAGGGCGTCAGAGAGTGTCAGAGAGTGATAGAGTGTCAGAGAGTGTCAGAGAGTGTCAGAGAGTGTCTGAGAGTGTCAAAGAGTGATAGTGAGTGTCAGAGAGTGATAGAGAGTGATAGAGAGTGTCAGACAGTGTCAGAGAGTGATAGGGAGTGTCAGAGAGTGTCAGAGAGTGTCTGAGAGTGATAGAGAGTGTCAGAGAGTGTCAGAGAGTGATAGTGAGTGTCAGAGAGTGATAGAGAGTGATAGAGAGTTTCAGAGAGTGTCAGAGAGTGTCTGAGAGTGACAGAGAGTGTCAGAGAGTGTCAGAGAGTGATAGTGAGTGTCAGAGAGTGATAGAGAGTGATAGGGAGTTTCAGAGAGTGTCAGAGAGTGTCTGAGAGTGTCAGAGAGTGTCAGAGAGTGTCAGAAAGTGATAGAGAGTGATAGAGAGTGTCAGAGAGTGTCAGAGAGTGTCAGAGAGTGTCAGAGAGTGGTAGAGAGTGTCAGAGAGTGTCAGAGATTGATAGTGAGTGTCTGAGAGTGTCAGAGAGTGATAGAGAGTGATAGAGAGTGTCAGAGAGTGTCTGAGAGTGTCAGAGAGTGATAGAGAGTGTCAGAGAGTGATAGAGAGTGATAGAGAGTTTCAGAGAGTGTCAGACAGTGTCAGAGAGTGATAGAGAGTGTCAGAGAGTGTCAGACAGTGTCAGAGAATGATAGTGAGAATCAGAGAGTGATAGAGAGTGATAGAGAGTTTCAGAGAGTGTCAGAGAGTGTCTGAGAGTGTCAGAGAGTGTCAGAGAGTGTCAGAAAGTGATAGAGAGAGATAGAGAGTGTCAGAGAGTGTCAGAGAGTGTCAGAGAGTGATAGTGAGTGTCAGAGAGTGACAGAGAGTGTCAGAGAGTGTCAGAGAGTGATAGAGAGTGATAGAGAGTGTCAGAGAGTGCCAGACAGTGTCAGAGAGTGATAGAGAGTGATAGAGAGTTTCAGAGATTGTCAGAGAGTGTCTGAGAGTGTCAGAGAGTGTCAGAGAGTGTCAGAAAGTGATAGAGAGTGATAGAGAGTGTCAGAGAGTGTCAGAGAGCGATAGAGAGTGTCAACAGTGTCAGAGAGTGATAGAGAGTGTCAGAGAGTGTCTGAGAGTGACAGAGAGTGTCAGAGAGTGTCTGAGAGTGTCAGAGAGTGATAGAGAGTGATAGAGAGTGTCAGAGAGTGTCAGACAGTGTCAGAGAGTGATAGAGAGTGTCAGAGAGTGTCAGAGAATGTCTGAGAGTGATAGAGAGTGTCAGAGAGTGTCAGAGAGTGATAGTGAGTGTCAGAGAGTGATAGAGAGTGTTAGAGAGTTTCAGAGAGTGTCAGAGAGTGTCTGAGAGTGTCAGAGAGTGTCAGAGAGTGTCAGAGAGTGTCAGAAAGTGATAGAGAGTGATAGAGAGCGTCAGAGAGTGTCAGAGAGTGATAGAGAGTGTCAGAGAGTGTCAGAGAGTGTCTGAGAGTGTCAGAGAGTGATAGAGAGTGTCAGAGAGTGTCAGAGAGTGATAGTGAGTGTCAGAGAGTGATAGAGAGTGATAGAGAGTGTCAGACAGTGTCAGAGAGTGATAGAGAGTGTCAGAGAGTGATAGAGAGTGTCAGAGAGTGTCAGAGAGTGATAGTGAGTGTCAGAGAGTGATAGAGAGTGATAGAGAGTTTCAGAGAGTGTCAGAGAGTGTCTGAGAGTGTCAGAGAGTGTCAGAGAGTGTCAGAGAGTGATAGTGAGTGTCAGAGAGTGATAGAGAGTGATAGGGAGTTTCAGAGAGTGTCAGAGAGTGTCTGAGAGTGTCAGAGAGTGTCAGAGAGTGTCAGAAAGTGATAGAGAGTGATAGAGAGTGTCAGAGAGTGTCAGAGAGTGATAGAGAGTGTCAGAGAGTGTCAGAGAGTGTCAGAGAGTGTCAGAGAGTGTCAGAGAGTGTCAGAGAGTGATAGTGAGTGTCAGAGAGTGATAGAGAGTGATAGAGATTGTCAGACAGTGTCAGAGAGTGATAGAGAGTGTCAGAGAGTGTCAGAGAGTGTCAGAGAGTGATAGTGAGTGTCAGAGAGTGATAGAGAGTGATAGAGAGTTTCAGAGAGTGTCAGAGAGTGTCTGAGAGTGTCAGAGAGTGTCAGAGAGTGTCAGAGAGTGATAGTGAGTGTCAGAGAGTGATAGAGAGTGATAGGGAGTTTCAGAGAGTGTCAGAGAGTGTCTGAGAGTGTCAGAGAGTGTCAGAGAGTGTCAGAGAGTGATAGAGAGTGTCAGAGAGTGTCAGAGAGTGATAGTGAGTGTCAGAGAGTGATAGAGAGTGATAGAGAGTGTCAGACAGTGTCAGAGAGTGATAGAGAGTGTCAGAGAGTGATAGAGAGTGTCAGAGAGTGTCAGAGAGTGATAGTGAGTGTCAGAGAGTGATAGAGAGTGATAGAGAGTTTCAGAGAGTGTCAGAGAGTGTCTGAGAGTGTCAGAGAGTGTCAGAGAGTGTCAGAGAGTGATAGTGAGTGTCAGAGAGTGATAGAGAGTGATAGGGAGTTTCAGAGAGTGTCAGAGAGTGTCTGAGAGTGTCAGAGAGTGTCAGAGAGTGTCAGAGAGTGTCAGAGAGTGTCAGAAAGTGATAGAGAGTGATAGAGAGTGTCAGAGAGTGTCAGAGAGTGATAGAGAGTGTCAGAGAGTGTCAGAGAGTGTCAGAGAGTGATAGTGAGTGTCAGAGAGTGATAGAGAGTGATCGAGATTGTCAGACAGTGTCAGAGAGTGATAGAGAGTGTCAGAGAGTGTCAGAGAGTGTCAGAGAGTGATAGTGAGTGTCAGAGAGTGGTAGAGAGTGATAGAGAGTTTCAGAGAGTGTCAGAGAGTGTCTGAGAGTGTCAGAGAGTGTCAGAGAGTGTCAGAGAGTGATAGTGAGTGTCAGAGAGTGATAGAGAGTGATAGGGAGTTTCAGAGAGTGTCAGAGAGTGTCTGAGAGTGTCAGAGAGTCTCAGAGAGTGTCAGAAAGTGATAGAGAGTGATAGAGAGTGTCAGAGAGTGTCAGAGAGTGTCAGAGAGTGATAGAGAGTGTCAGAGAGTGTCAGAGATTGATAGTGAGTGTCTGAGAGTGTCAGAGAGTGTCAGAGAGTGATAGAGAGTGATAGAGTGTCAGAGAGTGTCTGAGAGTGTCAGAGAGTGATAGAGAGTGTCAGAGAGTGATAGAGAGTGATAGAGAGTTTCAGAGAGTGTCAGACAGTGTCAGAGAGTGATAGAGAGTGTCAGAGAGTGTCAGACAGTGTCAGAGAGTGATAGTGAGAGTCAGAGAGCGATAGAGAGTGATAGAGAGTTTCAGAGAGTATCAGAGAGTGTCTGAGAGTGTCAGAGAGTGTCAGAGAGTGTCAGAAAGTGATAGAGAGTGATAGAGAGTGTCAGAGAGTGTCAGAGAGTGTCAGAGAGTGATAGAGAGTGTCAGAGAGTGTCAGAGAGTGTCTGAGAGTGTCAGAGTGTGATAGAGAGTGATAGAGAGTGTCAGAGAGTGTCAGACAGTGTCAGAGAGTGTCAGAAAGTGATAGAGAGTGATAGAGAGTGTCAGAGAGTGTCAGAGAGTGTCTGAGAGTGATAGAGAGTGTCAGAGAGTGTCAGAGAGTGATAGTGAGTGTCAGAGAGTGATAGAGAGTGATAGAGAGTTTCAGAGAGTGTCAGAGAGTGTCTGAGAGTGTCAGAGAGTGTCAGAGAGTGTCAGAAAGTGATAGAGAGTGGTAGAGAGTGTCAGAGAGTGTCAGAGAGTGTCAGAGAGTGATAGAGAGTGATAGAGAGTGTCTGAGAGTGTCAGAGAGTGATAGAGAGTGTCAGAGAGTGATAGAGAGTGATAGAGAGTTTCAGAGAGTGTCAGACAGTGTCAGAGAGTGATAGAGAGTGTCAGAGAGTGTCAGACAGTGTCAGAGAGTGTCAGAGAGTGTCTGAGAGTGTCAGAGATTGATAGTGAGTGTCTGAGAGTGTCAGAGATTGATAGTGAGTGTCTGAGAGTGTCAGAGAGTGTCAGAGAGTGATAGAGAGTGTCAGAGAGTGATAGAGAGTGATAGAGAGTTTCAGAGATTGTCAGACAGTGTCAGAGAGTGATAGAGAGTGTCAGAGAGTGTCAGACTGTGTCAGAGAGTGATAGTGAGTGTCTGAGAGTGTCAGATAGTGTCAGAGAGTGATAGAGAGTGATAAAGAGTTTCAGAGACTGTCAGAGAGTGTCAGAGAATGTCAGAGAGTGATAGAGAGTGTCAGAGAGTGAATGAGAGTGTCAGAGAGTGTCTGAGAGTGTCAGAGAGTGATAGAGAGTGATAGAGAGTGATAGAGAGTTTCAGAGAGTGTCAGAGAGTGTCTGAGAGTGTCAGAGAGTGTCAGAGAGTGTCAGAAAGTGATAGAGAGTGGTAGAGAGTGTCAGAGAGTGTCAGAGAGTGTCAGAGAGTTTCAGAGAGTGTCAGACAGTGTCAGAGAGTGATAGAGAGTGTCAGAGAGTGTCAGACAGTGTCAGAGAGTGTCAGAGAGTGTCTGAGAGTGTCAGAGAGTGATAGAGAGTGTCAGAGAGTGATAGAGAGTGATAGAGAGTTTCAGCGAGTGTCAGACAGTGTCAGAGAGTGATAGAGAGTGTCAGAGAATGTCAGACAGTGTCAGTGAGTGATAGTGAGTGTCTGAGAGTGTCAGAGATTGATAGTGAGTGTCTGAGAGTGTCAGAGATTGATAGTGAGTGTCTGAGAGTGTCAGAGAGTGTCAGAGAGTGATAGAGAGTGTCAGAGAGTGATAGAGAGTGATAGAGAGTTTCAGAGATTGTCAGACAGTGTCAGAGAGTGATAGAGAGTGTCAGAGAGTGTCAGACTGTGTCAGAGAGTGATAGTGAGTGTCTGAGAGTGTCAGATAGTGTCAGAGAGTGATAGAGAGTGATAAAGAGTTTCAGAGACTGTCAGAGAGTGTCAGAGAATGTCAGAGAGTGATAGAGAGTGTCAGAGAGTGAATGAGAGTGATAGAGAGTGATAGAGAGTGTCAGAGAGTGATAGAGAGTGATAGAGAGTGATAGAGAGTGTCAGAGAGTGTCAGACAGTGTCTGAGAGTGATAGAGAGTGTCAGAGAGTGTCAGACAGTGTCAGAGAGTGATAGTGAGTGTCTGAGAGTGTCAGATAGTGTCAGAGAGTGATAGAGAGTGTCAGAGAGTGTCAGAGTGTGTCAGAGAGTGTCAGAGAGTGATAGAGAGTTTCAGAGAGTGCCAGAGACTGTCTGAGAGTGTCAGAGAGTGATAGAGAGTGTCAGAGAGTGTCTGAGAGTGTCAGAGAGTGTCAGAGAGTGTCTGAGAGTGTCAGAGAGTGATAGAGAGTGATAGAGAGTGATAGAGAGTATCAGAGAGTGTCAGACAGTGTCAGAGAGTGATAGAGAGTGTCAGAGAGTGTCAGAGAGTGTCTGAGAGTGATAGAGAGTGTCAGAGAGTGTCAGAGAGTGATAGTGAGTGTCAGAGAGTGATAGAGAGTGATAGAGTGTTTCAGAGAGTGTCAGAGAGTGTCTGAGAGTGTCAGAGAGTGTCAGAGAGTGTCAGAGAGTGTCAGAAAGTGATAGAGAGTGATAGAGAGTGTCAGAGATTGCCAGAGAGTGATAGAGAGTGTCAGACAGTGTCAGAGAGTGATAGAGAGTGTCAGAGAGTGTCTGAGAGTGTCAGAGAGTGTCAGAGATTGTCAGAGAGTGTCAGAGAGTGTCAGAGAGTGATAGAGAGTGTCAGAGAGTGTCAGAGAGTGTCAGAAAGTGATAGAGAGTGATAGAGAGTGTCAGAGAGTGTCAGGGATTGATAGAGAGTGCCAGACAGTGTCAGAGAGTGATAGTGAGTGTCTGAGAGTGTCAGAGAGTGTCAGAGAGTGATAGAGAGTGATGGAGAGTGTCAGAGAGTGTCTGAGAGTGTCAGAGAGTGATAGAGAGTGTCAGAGTGTGTCTGAGAGTGTCAGAGTGTCTGAGAGTGTCAGAGAGTGATAGAGAGTGATAGAGAGTGTCAGAGAGTGTCAGACAGCGTCAGAGAGTGATAGAGCGTGTCAGAGTGTGTCTGAGAGTGTCAGAGAGTGTCAGAGATTGTCAGAGAGTGTCAGAGAGTGTCAGAGAGTGATAGAGAGTGTCAGAGAGTGTCAGAGAGTGTCAGAAAGTGATAGAGAGTGATAGAGAGTGTCAGAGAGTGTCAGAGAGTGTCAGAGATTGATAGAGAGTGCCAGACAGTGTCAGAGAGTGATAGTGAGTGTCTGAGACTGTCAGAGTGTGTCAGAGAGTGTCAGAGAGTGATAGAGAGTTTCAGAGAGTGCCAGAGACTGTCTGAGAGTGTCAGAGAGTGATAGAGAGTGTCAGAGAGTTTCTGAGAGTGTCAGAGAGTGTCAGAGAGTGTCTGAGAGTGTCAGAGAGTGATAGAGAGTGATAGAGAGTGATAGAGAGTATCAGAGAGTGTCAGACAGTGTCAGAGAGTGATAGAGAGTGTCAGAGAGTGTCAGAGAGTGTCTGAGAGTGATAGAGAGTGTCAGAGAGTGTCAGAGAGTGATAGTGGGTGTCAGAGAGTGATAGAGAGTGATAGAGTGTTTCAGAGAGTGTCAGAGAGTGTCTGAGAGTGTCAGAGAGTGTCAGAGAGTGTCAGAGAGTGTCAGAAAGTGATAGAGAGTGATAGAGAGTGTCAGAGATTGTCAGAGAGTGTCAGACAGTGTCAGAGAGTGATAGAGAGTGTCAGAGAGTGTCTGAGAGTGTCAGAGAGTGTCAGAGATTGTCAGAGAGTGTCAGAGAGTGTCAGAGAGTGATAGAGAGTGTCAGAGAGTGTCAGAGAGTGTCAGAAAGTGATAGAGAGTGATAGAGAGTGTCAGAGAGTGTCAGAGAGTGTCAGAGATTGATAGAGAGTGCCAGACAGTGTCAGAGAGTGATAGTGAGTGTCTGAGAGTTTCAGAGAGTGTCAGAGAGTGATAGAGAGTGATGGAGAGTGTCAGAGAGTGTCTGAGAGTGTCAGAGAGTGATAGAGAGTGTCAGAGTGTGTCTGAGAGTGTCAGAGTGTCTGAGAGTGTCAGAGAGTGATAGAGAGTGATAGAGAGTGATAGAGAGTGTCAGAGAGTGTCAGACAGCGTCAGAGAGTGATAGAGCGTGTCAGAGAGTGTCACAGAGTGTCCGAGAGTGATAGTGAGTGTCTGAGAGTGTCAGATAGTGTCAGAGAGTGATAGAGAGTGATAGAGAGTTTCAGAGAGTGTCAGAGTGTGTCAGAGAGTGATAGAGAGTGTCAGAGAGTGTCAGAAAGTGACAGAGAGTGATAGAGAGTGTCAGAGAGTGTCAGAGAGTGTCAGAGAGTGTCAGAGAGTGATAGAGAGTGTCAGAGAGTGTCAGAGATTGATAGTGAGTGTCTGAGAGTGTCAGAGAGTGTCAGAGAGTGATAGAGAGTGATAGAGAGTGTCAGAGAGTGTCTGAGAGTGTCAGAGAGTGATAGAGAGTGTCAGAGAGTGATAGAGAGTGATAGAGAGTTTCAGAGAGTGTCAGACAGTGTCAGAGAGTGTTAGAGAGTGTCAGAGAGTGTCAGACAGTGTCAGAGAGTGATAGTGAGAGTCAGAGATTGATAGAGAGTGATAGAGAGTTTCAGAGAGTGTCAGAGAGTGTCTGAGAATGTCAGAGAGTGTCAGAGAGTGTCAGAAAGTGATAGAGAGTGATAGAGAGTGTCAGTGAGTGTCAGAGAGTGTCAGAGAGTGATAGAGAGTGTCAGAGAGTGTCAGAGAGTGTCAGAGAGTGTCTGAGAGTGTCAGAGAGTGATAGAGAGTGATAGAGAGTGTCAGAGAGTGTCAGAGAGTGTCAGACAGTGTCAGAGAGTGTCAGAAAGTGATAGAGAGTGATAGAGAGTGTCAGAGAGTGTCAGAGAGTGTCTGAGAGTGATAGAGAGTGTCAGAGAGTGTCAGAGAGTGTCAGAGAGTGATAGTGAGTGTCAGAGAGTGATAGAGAGTGATAGAGAGTTTCAGAGAGTGTCAGAGAGTGTCTGAGAGTGTCAGAGAGTGTCAGAGAGTGTCAGAAAGTGATAGAGAGTGATAGAGAGTGTCAGAGAGTGTCAGAGAGTGTCAGAGAGTGATAGAGAGTGATAGAGAGTGTCTGAGAGTGTCAGAGAGTGATAGAGAGTGTCAGAGAGTGATAGAGAGTGATAGAGAGTTTCAGAGAGTGTCAGACAGTGTCAGAGAGTGATAGAGAGTGTCAGAGAGTGTCAGACAGTGTCAGAGAGTGTCAGAGAGTGTCTGAGAGTGTCAGAGAGTGATAGAGAGTGTCAGAGAGTGATAGAGAGTGATAGAGAGTTTCAGAGAGTGTCAGACAGTGTCAGAGAGTGATAGTGAGTGTCTGAGAGTGTCAGAGATTGATAGTGAGTGTCTGAGAGTGTCAGAGATTGATAGTGAGTGTCAGAGAGTGTCAGAGAGTGTCAGAAAGTGATAGAGAGTGATAGAGAGTGTCAGAGAGTGTCAGAGAGTGTCAGAGAGTGTCTGAGAGTGATAGAGAGTGTCAGAGAGTGTCAGAGAGTGTCAGAGAGTGATAGTGAGTGTCAGAGAGTGATAGAGAGTGATAGAGAGTTTCAGAGAGTGTCAGAGAGTGTCTGAGAGTGTCAGAGAGTGTCAGAGAGTGTCAGAAAGTGATAGAGAGTGATAGAGAGTGTCAGAGAGTGTCAGAGAGTGTCAGAGAGTGATAGAGAGTGTCAGAGAGTGATAGAGAGTGTCAGAGAGTGATAGAGAGTGATAGAGAGTTTCAGAGAGTGTCAGACAGTGTCAGAGAGTGATAGTGAGTGTCTGAGAGTGTCAGAGATTGATAGTGAGTGTCTGAGAGTGTCAGAGATTGATAGTGAGTGTCTGAGAGTGTCAGAGAGTGTCAGAAAGTGATAGAGAGTGATAGAGAGTGTCAGAGAGTGTCAGAGAGTGTCAGAGAGTGATAGAGAGTGTCAGAGAGTGTCAGAGAGTGTCAGAGAGTGTCTGAGAGTGTCAGAGAGTGATAGAGAGTGATAGAGAGTGTCAGAGAGTGTCAGAGAGTGTCAGAGAGTGTCAGAAAGTGATAGAGAGTGATAGAGAGTGTCAGAGAGTGTCAGAGAGTGTCTGAGAGTGATAGAGAGTGTCAGAGAGTGTCAGAGAGTGTCAGAGAGTGATAGTGAGTGTCAGAGAGTGATAGAGAGTGATAGAGAGTTTCAGAGAGTGTCAGAGAGTGTCTGAGAGTGTCAGAGAGTGTCAGAAAGTGATAGAGAGTGATAGAGAGTGTCAGAGAGTGTCAGAGAGTGTCAGAGAGTGATAGAGAGTGATAGAGAGTGTCTGAGAGTGTCAGAGAGTGATAGAGAGTGTCAGAGAGTGATAGAGAGTGATAGAGAGTTTCAGAGAGTGTCAGACAGTGTCAGAGAGTGATAGAGAGTGTCAGAGAGTGTCAGACAGTGTCAGAGAGTGTCAGAGAGTGTCTGAGAGTGTCAGAGAGTGATAGAGAGTGTCAGAGAGTGATAGAGAGTGATAGAGAGTTTCAGAGAGTGTCAGACAGTGTCAGAGAGTGATAGTGAGTGTCTGAGAGTGTCAGAGATTGATAGTGAGTGTCTGAGAGTGTCAGAGATTGATAGTGAGTGTCTGAGAGTGTCAGAGAGTGTCAGAGAGTGATAGAGAGTGTCAGAGAGTGATAGAGAGTGATAGAGAGTTTCAGAGAGTGTCAGACAGTGTCAGAGAGTGATAGAGAGTGTCAGAGAGTGTCAGACTGTGTCAGAGAGTGATAGTGAGTGTCTGAGAGTGTCAGAGAGTGTCAGAGAGTGATCGAGAGTGTCAGAGAGTGATAGAGAGTGATAGAGAGTTTCAGAGAGTGTCAGACAGTGTCAGAGAGTGATAGTGAGTGTCTGAGACTGTCAGAGTGTGTCAGAGAGTGTCAGAGAGTGATAGAGAGTTTCAGAGAGTGCCAGAGACTGTCTGAGAGTGTCAGAGAGTGATAGAGAGTGTCAGAGAGTGTCTGAGAGTGTCAGAGAGTGTCAGAGAGTGTCTGAGAGTGTCAGAGAGTGATAGAGAGTGATAGAGAGTGATAGAGAGTATCAGAGAGTGTCAGACAGTGTCAGAGAGTGATAGAGAGTGTCAGAGAGTGTCTGAGAGTGATAGAGAGTGTCAGAGGGTGTCAGAGAGTGATAGTGGGTGTCAGAGAGTGATAGAGAGTGATAGAGTGTTTCAGAGAGTGTCAGAGAGTGTCTGAGAGTGTCAGAGAGTGTCAGAGAGTGTCAGAGAGTGTCAGAAAGTGATAGAGAGTGATAGAGAGTGTCAGAGATTGTCAGAGAGTGTCAGACAGTGTCAGAGAGTGATAGAGAGTGTCAGAGAGTGTCTGAGAGTGTCAGAGAGTGTCAGAGATTGTCAGAGAGTGTCAGAGAGTGTCAGAGAGTGATAGAGAGTGTCAGAGAGTGTCAGAGAGTGTCAGAAAGTGATAGAGAGTGATAGAGAGTGTCAGAGAGTGTCAGAGAGTGTCAGAGATTGATAGAGAGTGCCAGACAGTGTCAGAGAGTGATAGTGAGTGTCTGAGAGTTTCAGAGAGTGTCAGAGAGTGATAGAGAGTGATGGAGAGTGTCAGAGAGTGTCTGAGAGTGTCAGAGAGTGATAGAGAGTGTCAGAGTGTGTCTGAGAGTGTCAGAGAGTGATAGAGAGTGTCAGAGAGTGATAGAGAGTGATAGAGAGTGATAGAGAGTGTCAGAGAGTGTCAGACAGCGTCAGAGAGTGATAGAGCGTGTCAGAGAGTGTCACAGAGTGTCCGAGAGTGATAGTGAGTGTCTGAGAGTGTCAGATAGTGTCAGAGAGTGATAGAGAGTGATAGAGAGTTTCAGAGAGTGTCAGAGTGTGTCAGAGAGTGATAGAGAGTGTCAGAGAGTGTCAGAAAGTGACAGAGAGTGATAGAGAGTGTCAGAGAGTGTCAGAGAGTGTCAGAGAGTGTCAGAGAGTGATAGAGAGTGTCAGAGAGTGTCAGAGATTGATAGTGAGTGTCTGAGAGTGTCAGAGAGTGTCAGA
Source organism: Heterodontus francisci (assembly GCF_036365525.1). Taxonomy (NCBI): domain Eukaryota; kingdom Metazoa; phylum Chordata; class Chondrichthyes; order Heterodontiformes; family Heterodontidae; genus Heterodontus; species Heterodontus francisci. Next base: position 950,205 of record NW_027140217.1, on the reverse strand, counting down.
GAGTGATAGAGAGTGATAGAGAGTGTCAGAGAGTGTCTGAGAGTGTCAGAGAGTGATAGAGAGTGTCAGAGAGTGATAGAGAGTGATAGAGAGTTTCAGAGAGTGTCAGACAGTGTCAGAGAGTGTTAGAGAGTGTCAGAGAGTGTCAGACAGTGTCAGAGAGTGATAGTGAGAGTCAGAGATTGATAGAGAGTGATAGAGAGTTTCAGAGAGTGTCAGAGAGTGTCTGAGAATGTCAGAGAGTGTCAGAGAGTGTCAGAAAGTGATAGAGAGTGATAGAGAGTGTCAGTGAGTGTCAGAGAGTGTCAGAGAGTGATAGAGAGTGTCAGAGAGTGTCAGAGAGTGTCAGAGAGTGTCTGAGAGTGTCAGAGAGTGATAGAGAGTGATAGAGAGTGTCAGAGAGTGTCAGAGAGTGTCAGACAGTGTCAGAGAGTGTCAGAAAGTGATAGAGAGTGATAGAGAGTGTCAGAGAGTGTCAGAGAGTGTCTGAGAGTGATAGAGAGTGTCAGAGAGTGTCAGAGAGTGTCAGAGAGTGATAGTGAGTGTCAGAGAGTGATAGAGAGTGATAGAGAGTTTCAGAGAGTGTCAGAGAGTGTCTGAGAGTGTCAGAGAGTGTCAGAGAGTGTCAGAAAGTGATAGAGAGTGATAGAGAGTGTCAGAGAGTGTCAGAGAGTGTCAGAGAGTGATAGAGAGTGATAGAGAGTGTCTGAGAGTGTCAGAGAGTGATAGAGAGTGTCAGAGAGTGATAGAGAGTGATAGAGAGTTTCAGAGAGTGTCAGACAGTGTCAGAGAGTGATAGAGAGTGTCAGAGAGTGTCAGACAGTGTCAGAGAGTGTCAGAGAGTGTCTGAGAGTGTCAGAGAGTGATAGAGAGTGTCAGAGAGTGATAGAGAGTGATAGAGAGTTTCAGAGAGTGTCAGACAGTGTCAGAGAGTGATAGTGAGTGTCTGAGAGTGTCAGAGATTGATAGTGAGTGTCTGAGAGTGTCAGAGATTGATAGTGAGTGTCAGAGAGTGTCAGAGAGTGTCAGAAAGTGATAGAGAGTGATAGAGAGTGTCAGAGAGTGTCAGAGAGTGTCAGAGAGTGTCTGAGAGTGATAGAGAGTGTCAGAGAGTGTCAGAGAGTGTCAGAGAGTGATAGTGAGTGTCAGAGAGTGATAGAGAGTGATAGAGAGTTTCAGAGAGTGTCAGAGAGTGTCTGAGAGTGTCAGAGAGTGTCAGAGAGTGTCAGAAAGTGATAGAGAGTGATAGAGAGTGTCAGAGAGTGTCAGAGAGTGATAGAGAGTGTCAGAGAGTGATAGAGAGTGTCAGAGAGTGATAGAGAGTGATAGAGAGTTTCAGAGAGTGTCAGACAGTGTCAGAGAGTGATAGTGAGTGTCTGAGAGTGTCAGAGATTGATAGTGAGTGTCTGAGAGTGTCAGAGATTGATAGTGAGTGTCTGAGAGTGTCAGAGAGTGTCAGAAAGTGATAGAGAGTGATAGAGAGTGTCAGAGAGTGTCAGAGAGTGTCAGAGAGTGATAGAGAGTGTCAGAGAGTGTCAGAGAGTGTCAGAGAGTGTCTGAGAGTGTCAGAGAGTGATAGAGAGTGATAGAGAGTGTCAGAGAGTGTCAGAGAGTGTCAGAGAGTGTCAGAAAGTGATAGAGAGTGATAGAGAGTGTCAGAGAGTGTCAGAGAGTGTCTGAGAGTGATAGAGAGTGTCAGAGAGTGTCAGAGAGTGTCAGAGAGTGATAGTGAGTGTCAGAGAGTGATAGAGAGTGATAGAGAGTTTCAGAGAGTGTCAGAGAGTGTCTGAGAGTGTCAGAGAGTGTCAGAAAGTGATAGAGAGTGATAGAGAGTGTCAGAGAGTGTCAGAGAGTGTCAGAGAGTGATAGAGAGTGATAGAGAGTGTCTGAGAGTGTCAGAGAGTGATAGAGAGTGTCAGAGAGTGATAGAGAGTGATAGAGAGTTTCAGAGAGTGTCAGACAGTGTCAGAGAGTGATAGAGAGTGTCAGAGAGTGTCAGACAGTGTCAGAGAGTGTCAGAGAGTGTCTGAGAGTGTCAGAGAGTGATAGAGAGTGTCAGAGAGTGATAGAGAGTGATAGAGAGTTTCAGAGAGTGTCAGACAGTGTCAGAGAGTGATAGTGAGTGTCTGAGAGTGTCAGAGATTGATAGTGAGTGTCTGAGAGTGTCAGAGATTGATAGTGAGTGTCTGAGAGTGTCAGAGAGTGTCAGAGAGTGATAGAGAGTGTCAGAGAGTGATAGAGAGTGATAGAGAGTTTCAGAGAGTGTCAGACAGTGTCAGAGAGTGATAGAGAGTGTCAGAGAGTGTCAGACTGTGTCAGAGAGTGATAGTGAGTGTCTGAGAGTGTCAGAGAGTGTCAGAGAGTGATCGAGAGTGTCAGAGAGTGATAGAGAGTGATAGAGAGTTTCAGAGAGTGTCAGACTGTGTCAGAGAGTGATAGTGAGTGTCTGAGAGTGTCAGAGAGTGATAGAGAGTGATAGAGAGTTTCAGAGACTGTCAGAGAGTGTCAGAGAATGTCAGAGAGTGATAGAGAGTGTCAGAGAGTGATAGAGAGTGTCACAGAGTGTCTGAGAGTGTCAGAGAGTGATAGAGAGTGATAGAGAGTGTTAGAGAGTGTCAGAGAGTGTCAGACAGTGTCAGAGAGTGATAGAGAGTGTCAGAGAGTGTCAGACAGTGTCAGAGAGTGATAGAGAGTGTCAGAGAGTGTCAGAGTGTGTCAGAGAGTGTCAGAGAGTGATAGAGACTGATAGAGAGTTTCAGAGAGTGTCAGAGACTGTCTGAGAGTGTCAGAGAGTGATAGAGAGTGTCAGAGAGTGTCTGAGAGTGTCAGAGAGTGTCAGAGAGTGTCTGAGAGTGTCAGAGAGTGATAGAGAGTGATAGAGAGTGATAGAGAGTATCAGAGAGTGTCAGACAGTGTCAGAGAGTGATAGAGAGTGTCAGAGAGTGTCAGAGAGTGTCTGAGAGTGTCTGAGAGTGATAGAGAGTGTCAGAGAGTGTCAGAGAGTGATAGTGAGTGTCAGAGAGTGATAGAGAGTGATAGAGAGTTTCAGAGAGTGTCAGAGAGTGTCAGAGAGTGTCAGAAAGTGATAGAGAGTGATATAGAGTGTCAGAGAGTGTCAGAGAGTGATAGAGAGTGTCAGACAGTGTCAGAGAGTGATAGAGAGTGTCAGAGAGTGTCTGAGAGTGTCAGAGAGTGTCAGAGATTGTCAGAGAGTGTCAGAGAGTGTCAGAGAGTGATAGAGAGTGTCAGAGAGTGTCAGAGAGTGTCAGAAAGTGATAGAGAGTGATAGAGATTGTCAGAGAGTGTCAGAGAGTGTCAGAGAGTGATAGAGAGTGATAGAGAGTTTCAGAGAGTGTCAGACAGTGTCAGAGAGTGATAGAGAGTGTCAGAGAGTGTCAGACAGTGTCAGAGAGTGATAGTGAGAGTCAGAGAGTGATAGAGAGTGATAGAGAGTTTCAGAGAGTGTCAGAGAGTGTCTGAGAGTGTCAGAGAGTGTCAGAGAGTGTCAGAAAGTGATAGAGAGTGATAGAGAGTGTCAGAGAGTGTCAGAGAGTGTCAGAGAGTGATAGAGAGTGTCAGAGAGTGTCAGAGAGTGTCAGAGAGTGTCTGAGAGTGTCAGAGAGTGATAGAGAGTGATAGAGAGTGTCAGACAGTGTCAGAGAGTGTCAGAAAGTGATAGAGAGTGATAGAGAGTGATAGAGAGTGTCAGAGAGTGTCTGAGAGTGATAGAGAGTGTCAGAGAGTGTCAGAGAGTGATAGTGAGTGTCAGAGAGTGATAGAGAGTGATAGAGAGTTTCAGAGAGTGTCAGAGAGTGTCTGAGAGTGTCAGAGAGTGTCAGAGAGTGTCAGAGAGAGTCAGAAAGTGATAGAGAGTGATAGAGAGTGTCAGAGAGTGTCAGAGAGTGATAGAGAGTGATAGAGAGTGTCTGAGAGTGTCAGAGAGTGATAGTGAGTGTCAGAGAGTGATAGAGAGTGATAGAGAGTTTCAGAGATTGTCAGACAGTGTCAGAGAGTGATAGAGAGTGTCAGAGAGTGTCAGACAGTGTCAGAGAGTGTCAGAGAGTGTCTGAGAGTGTCAGAGAGTGATAGAGAGTGTCAGAGAGTGATAGAGAGTGATAGAGAGTTTCAGAGAGTGTCAGACAGTGTCAGAGAGTGATAGAGAGTGTCAGAGAATGTCAGACAGTGTCAGAGAGTGATAGTGAGTGTCTGAGAGTGTCAGAGATTGATAGTGAGTGTCTGAGGGTGTCAGAGATTGATAGTGAGTGTCTGAGAGTGTCAGAGAGAGTCAGAGAGTGATAGAGAGTGTCAGAGAGTGATAGAGATGATAGAGAGTTTCAGAGAGTGTCAGACAGTGTCAGAGAGTGATAGAGAGTGTCAGAGAGTGTCAGACTGTGTCAGAGAGTGATAGTGAGTGTCTGAGAGTGTCAGATAGTGTCAGAGAGTGATAGAGAGTGATAGAGAGTTTCAGAGACTGTCAGAGAGTGTCAGAGAATGTCAGAGAGTGATAGAGAATGTCAGAGAGTGATAGAGAGTGTCACAGAGTGTCTGAGAGTGCCAGAGAGTAATAGAGAGTGATAGAGAGTGATAGAGAGTGTCAGAGAGTGTCAGACAGTGTCAGAGAGTGATAGAGAGTGTCAGAGAGTGTCAGACAGTGTCAGAGAGTGATAGTGAGTGTCTGAGAGTGTCAGATAGTGTCAGAGAGTGATAGAGAGTGTCAGAGAGTGTCAGAGTGTGTCAGAGAGTGTCAGAGAGTGATAGAGACTGATAGAGAGTTTCAGAGAGTGTCAGAGACTGTCTGAGAGTGTCAGAGAGTGATAGAGAGTGTCAGAGAGTGTCTGAGAGTGTCAGAGAGTGTCAGAGAGTGTCTGAGAGTGTCAGAGAGTGATAGAGAGTGATAGAGAGTGATAGAGAGTATCAGAGAGTGTCAGACAGTGTCAGAGAGTGATAGAGAGTGTCAGAGAGTGTCAGAGAGTGTCTGAGAGTGTCTGAGAGTGATAGAGAGTGTCAGAGAGTGATAGAGAGTGATAGAGAGTTTCAGAGAGTGTCAGAGAGTGTCTGAGAGTGTCAGAGAGTGTCAGAGAGTGTCAGAAAGTGATAGAGAGTGATAGAGACTGTCAGAGAGTGTCAGAAAGTGATAGAGAGTGTCAGACAGTGTCAGAGAGTGATAGAGAGTGTCAGAGAGTGTCTGAGAGTGTCAGAGAGTGTCAGAGATTGTCAGAGAGTGCCAGACAGTGTCAGAGAGTGATAGTGAGTGTCTGAGAGTGTCAGAGAGTGTCAGAGAGTGATAGAGAGTGATGGAGAGTGTCAGAGAGTGTCTGAGAGTGATAGAGAGTGTCAGAGAGTGTCAGAGAGTGATAGTGAGTGTCAGAGAGTGATAGAGAGTGATAGAGAGTTTCAGAGAGTGTCAGAGAGTGTCTGAGAGTGTCAGAGAGTGTCAGAGAGTGTCAGAAAGTGATAGAGAGTGATAGAGAGCGTCAGAGAGTGTCAGAGAGTGATAGAGTGTCAGAGAGTGTCAGAGAGTGTCAGAGAGTGTCTCAGAGTGTCAGAGAGTGATAGAGAGTGATAGAGAGTGTCAGAGAGTGTCAGAGAGTGTCAGAGAGTGATAGTGAGTGTCAGAGAGTGATAGAGAGTGATAGAGAGTGTCAGACAGTGTCAGAGAGTGATAGAGAGTGTCGGAGAGTGTCAGAGAGTGTCTGAGAGTGATAGAGAGTGTCAGAGAGTGTCAGAGAGTGATAGTGAGTGTCAGAGAGTGATAGAGAGTGATAGAGAGTTTCAGAGAGTGTCAGAGAGTGTCTGAGAGGGACAGAGAGTGTCAGAGAGTGTCAGAGAGTGATAGTGAGTGTCAGAGAGTGATAGAGAGTGATAGGGAGTTTCAGAGAGTGTCAGAGAGTGTCTGAGAGTGTCAGAGAGTGTCAGAGAGTTTCAGAAAGTGATAGAGAGTGATAGAGAGTGTCAGAGAGTGTCAGAGAGTGATAGAGAGTGTCAGAGAGTGTCAGAGATTGACAGTGAGTGTCTGAGAGTGTCAGAGAGTGTCAGAGAGTGATAGAGAGTGATAGAGAGTGTCAGAGAGTGATAGAGAGTGTCAGAGAGTGATAGAGAGTGTCAGAGAGTGATAGAGAGTGATAGAGAGTTTCAGAGAGTGTCAGACAGTGTCAGAGAGTGATAGAGAGTGTCAGAGAGTGTCAGACAGTGTCAGAGAGTGATAGTGAGAGTCAGAGAGTGATAGAGAGTGATAGAGAGTTTCAGAGAGTGTCAGAGAGTGTCTGAGAGTGTCAGAGAGTGATAGAGAGTGTCAGAGAGTGATAGAGAGTGATAGAGAGTGTCAGAGAGTGATAGAGAGTGATAGAGAGTTTCAGAGAGTGTCAGACAGTGTCAGAGAGTGATAGTGAGTGTCTGAGAGTGTCAGAGATTGATAGTGAGTGTCTGAGAGTGTGAGAGATTGATAGTGAGTGTCTGAGAGTGTCAGACAGTGTCAGAAAGTGATAGAGAGTGATAGAGAGTGTCAGAGAGTGTCAGAGAGTGTCAGAGAGTGATAGAGAGTGTCAGAGAGTGTCAGAGAGTGTCAGAGAGTGTCTGAGAGTGTCAGAGAGTGATAGAGAGTGATAGAGAGTGTCAGAGAGTGTCAGAGAGTGTCAGAGAGTGTCAGAAAGTGATAGAGAGTGATAGAGAGTGTCAGAGAGTGTCAGAGAGTGTCTGAGAGTGATAGAGAGTGTCAGAGAGTGTCAGAGAGTGTCAGAGAGTGATAGTGAGTGTCAGAGAGTGATAGAGAGTGATAGAGAGTTTCAGAGAGTGTCAGAGAGTGTCTGAGAGTGTCAGAGAGTGTCAGAGAGTGTCAGAAAGTGATAGAGAGTGATAGAGAGTGTCAGAGAGTGTCAGAGAGTGTCAGAGAGTGATAGAGAGTGATAGAGAGTGTCTGAGAGTGTCAGAGAGTGATAGAGAGTGTCAGAGAGTGATAGAGAGTGATAGAGAGTTTCAGAGAGTGTCAGACAGTGTCAGAGAGTGATAGAGAGTGTCATAGAGTGTCAGACAGTGTCAGAGAGTGTCAGAGAGTGTCTGAGAGTGTCAGAGAGTGATAGAGAGTGTCAGAGAGTGATAGAGAGTGATAGAGAGTTTCAGAGAGTGTCAGACAGTGTCAGAGAGTGATAGTGAGTGTCTGAGAGTGTCAGAGATTGATAGTGAGTGTCTGAGAGTGTCAGAGATTGATAGTGAGTGTCTGAGAGTGTCAGAGAGTGTCAGAGAGTGATAGAGAGTGTCAGAGAGTGATAGAGAGTGATAGAGAGTTTCAGAGAGTGCCAGACAGTGTCAGAGAGTGATAGAGAGTGTCAGAGAGTGTCAGACTGTGTCAGAGAGTGATAGTGAGTGTCTGAGAGTGTCAGAGAGTGTCAGAGAGTGATCGAGAGTGTCAGAGAGTGATAGAGAGTGATAGAGAGTTTCAGAGAGTGTCAGACTGTGTCAGAGAGTGATAGTGAGTGTCTGAGAGTGTCAGATAGTGTCAGAGAGTGATAGAGAGTGATAGAGAGTTTCAGAGACTGTCAGAGAGTGACAGAGAATGTCAGAGAGTGATAGAGAGTGTCAGAGAGTGATAGAGAGTGTCACAGAGTGTCTGAGAGTGTCAGAGAGTGATAGAGAGTGATAGAGAGTGTTAGAGAGTGTCAGAGAGTGTCAGACAGTGTCAGAGAGTGATAGAGAGTGTCAGAGAGTGTCAGACAGTGTCAGAGAGTGATAGTGAGTGTCTGAGAGTGTCAGATAGTGTCAGAGAGTGATAGAGAGTGTCAGAGAGTGTCAGAGTGTGTCAGAGAGTGTCAGAGAGTGATAGAGACTGATAGAGAGTTTCAGAGAGTGTCAGAGACTGTCTGAGAGTGTCAGAGAGTGATAGAGAGTGTCAGAGAGTGTCTGAGAGTGTCAGAGAGTGTCAGAGAGTGTCTGAGAGTGTCAGAGAGTGATAGAGAGTGATAGAGAGTGATAGAGAGTATCAGAGAGTGTCAGACAGTGTCAGAGAGTGATAGAGAGTGTCAGAGAGTGTCAGAGAGTGTCTGAGAGTGTCTGAGAGTGATAGAGAGTGTCAGAGAGTGTCAGAGAGTGATAGTGAGTGTCAGAGAGTGATAGAGAGTGATAGAGAGTTTCAGAGAGTGTCAGAGAGTGTCAGAGAGTGTCAGAAAGTGATAGAGAGTGATATAGAGTGTCAGAGAGTGTCAGAGAGTGATAGAGAGTGTCAGACAGTGTCAGAGAGTGATAGAGAGTGTCAGAGAGTGTCTGAGAGTGTCAGAGAGTGTCAGAGATTGTCAGAGAGTGTCAGAGAGTGTCAGAGAGTGATAGAGAGTGTCAGAGAGTGTCAGAGAGTGTCAGAAAGTGATAGAGAGTGATAGAGATTGTCAGAGAGTGTCAGAGAGTGATAGAGAGTGATAGAGAGTTTCAGAGAGTGTCAGACAGTGTCAGAGAGTGATAGAGAGTGTCAGAGAGTGTCAGACAGTGTCAGAGAGTGATAGTGAGAGTCAGAGAGTGATAGAGAGTGATAGAGAGTTTCAGAGAGTGTCAGAGAGTGTCTGAGAGTGTCAGAGAGTGTCAGAGAGTGTCAGAAAGTGATAGAGAGTGATAGAGAGTGTCAGAGAGTGTCAGAGAGTGTCAGAGAGTGATAGAGAGTGTCAGAGAGTGTCAGAGAGTGTCAGAGAGTGTCTGAGAGTGTCAGAGAGTGATAGAGAGTGATAGAGAGTGTCAGACAGTGTCAGAGAGTGTCAGAAAGTGATAGAGAGTGATAGAGAGTGATAGAGAGTGTCAGAGAGTGTCTGAGAGTGATAGAGAGTGTCAGAGAGTGTCAGAGAGTGATAGTGAGTGTCAGAGAGTGATAGAGAGTGATAGAGAGTTTCAGAGAGTGTCAGAGAGTGTCTGAGAGTGTCAGAGAGTGTCAGAGAGTGTCAGAGAGAGTCAGAAAGTGATAGAGAGTGATAGAGAGTGTCAGAGAGTGTCAGAGAGTGATAGAGAGTGATAGAGAGTGTCTGAGAGTGTCAGAGAGTGATAGAGAGTGTCAGAGAGTGATAGAGAGTGATAGAGAGTTTCAGAGAGTGTCAGACAGTGTCAGAGAGTGATAGAGAGTGTCAGAGAGTGTCAGACAGTGTCAGAGAGTGTCAGAGAGTGTCTGAGAGTGTCAGAGAGTGATAGAGAGTGTCAGAGAGTGATAGAGAGTGATAGAGAGTTTCAGAGAGTGTCAGACAGTGTCAGAGAGTGATAGAGAGTGTCAGAGAATGTCAGACAGTGTCAGAGAGTGATAGTGAGTGTCTGAGAGTGTCAGAGATTGATAGTGAGTGTCTGAGGGTGTCAGAGATTGATAGTGAGTGTCTGAGAGTGTCAGAGAGAGTCAGAGAGTGATAGAGAGTGTCAGAGAGTGATAGAGATGATAGAGAGTTTCAGAGAGTGTCAGACAGTGTCAGAGAGTGATAGAGAGTGTCAGAGAGTGTCAGACTGTGTCAGAGAGTGATAGTGAGTGTCTGAGAGTGTCAGATAGTGTCAGAGAGTGATAGAGAGTGATAGAGAGTTTCAGAGACTGTCAGAGAGTGTCAGAGAATGTCAGAGAGTGATAGAGAGTGTCAGAGAGTGATAGAGAGTGTCACAGAGTGTCTGAGAGAGCCAGAGAGTGATAGAGAGTGATAGAGAGTGATAGAGAGTGTCAGAGAGTGTCAGACAGTGTCAGAGAGTGATAGAGAGTGTCAGAGAGTGTCAGACAGTGTCAGAGAGTGATAGTGAGTGTCTGAGAGTGTCAGATAGTGTCAGAGAGTGACAGAGAGTGTCAGAGAGTGTCAGAGTGTGTCAGAGAGTGTCAGAGAGTGATAGAGACTGATAGAGAGTTTCAGAGAGTGTCAGAGACTGTCTGAGAGTGTCAGAGAGTGATAGAGAGTGTCAGAGAGTGTCTGAGAGTGTCAGAGAGTGTCAGAGAGTGTCTGAGAGTGTCAGAGAGTGATAGAGAGTGATAGAGAGTGATAGAGAGTATCAGAGAGTGTCAGACAGTGTCAGAGAGTGATAGAGAGTGTCAGAGAGTGTCAGAGAGTGTCTGAGAGTGTCTGAGAGTGATAGAGAGTGTCAGATAGTGATAGAGAGTGATAGAGAGTTTCAGAGAGTGTCAGAGAGTGTCTGAGAGTGTCAGAGAGTGTCAGAGAGTGTCAGAAAGTGATAGAGAGTGATAGAGACTGTCAGAGAGTGTCAGAAAGTGATAGAGAGTGTCAGACAGTGTCAGAGAGTGATAGAGAGTGTCAGAGAGTGTCTGAGAGTGTCAGAGAGTGTCAGAGATTGTCAGAGAGTGTCAGAGAGTGTCAGAGAGTGATAGAGAGTGTCAGAGAGTGTCAGAGAGTGTCAGAAAGTGATAGAGAGTGATAGAGAGTGTCAGAGAGTGTCAGAGATTGATAGAGAGTGCCAGACAGTGTCAGAGAGTGATAGTGAGTGTCTGAGAGTGTCAGAGAGTGTCAGAGAGTGATAGAGAGTGATGGAGAATGTCAGAGAGTGTCTGAGAGTGATAGAGAGTGTCAGAGAGTGTCAGAGAGTGATAGTGAGTGTCAGAGAGTGATAGAGAGTGATAGAGAGTTTCAGAGAGTGTCAGAGAGTGTCTGAGAGTGTCAGAGAGTGTCAGAGAGTGTCAGAAAGTGATAGAGAGTGATAGAGAGCGTCAGAGAGTGTCAGAGAGTGATAGAGTGTCAGAGAGTGTCAGAGAGTGTCAGAGAGTGTCTCAGAGTGTCAGAGAGTGATAGAGAGTGATAGAGAGTGTCAGAGAGTGTCAGAGAGTGTCAGAGAGTGATAGTGAGTGTCAGAGAGTGATAGAGAGTGATAGAGAGTGCCAGACAGTGTCAGAGAGTGATAGAGAGTGTCGGAGAGTGTCAGAGAGTGTCTGAGAGTGATAGAGAGTGTCAGAGAGTGTCAGAGAGTGATAGTGAGTGTCAGAGAGTGATAGAGAGTGATAGAGAGTTTCAGAGAGTGTCAGAGAGTGTCTGAGAGTGACAGAGAGTGTCAGAGAGTGTCAGAGAGTGATAGTGAGTGTCAGAGAGTGATAGAGAGTGATAGGGAGTTTCAGAGAGTGTCAGAGAGTGTCTGAGAGTGTCAGAGAGTGTCAGAGAGTTTCAGAAAGTGATAGAGAGTGATAGAGAGTGTCAGAGAGTGTCAGAGAGTGATAGAGAGTGTCAGAGAGTGTCAGAGATTGATAGTGAGTGTCTGAGAGTGTCAGAGAGTGTCAGAGAGTGATAGAGAGTGATAGAGAGTGTCAGAGAGTGATAGAGAGTGTCAGAGAGTGATAGAGAGTGTCAGAGAGTGATAGAGAGTGATAGAGAGTTTCAGAGAGTGTCAGACAGTGTCAGAGAGTGATAGAGAGTGTCAGAGAGTGTCAGACAGTGTCAGAGAGTGATAGTGAGAGTCAGAGAGTGATAGAGAGTGATAGAGAGTTTCAGAGAGTGTCAGAGAGTGTCTGAGAGTGTCAGAGAGTGTCAGAAAGTGATAGAGAGTGATAGAGAGTGTCCGAGAGTGTCAGAGAGTGTCAGAGAGTGATAGATAGTGTCAGAGAGTGTCAGAGAGTGTCAGAGAGTGTCTGAGAGTGTCAGAGAGTGATAGAGAGTGATAGAGAGTGTCAGAGAGTGTCAGACAGTGTCAGAGAGTGAAAGAGAGTGAAAGAGAGTTTCAGAGAGTGTCAGAGAGTGTCTGAGAGTGTCAGAGAGTGTCAGAGAGTGTCAGAAAGTGATAGAGAGTGATAGAGAGTGTCAGAGAGTGTCAGAGAGCGATAGAGAGTGTCAGACAGTGTCAGAGAGTGACAGAGAGTGTCAGAGAGTGTCTGAGAGTGTCAGAGAGTGATAGAGAGTGATAGAGAGTGTCAGAGAGTGTCAGACAGTGTCAGAGAGTGATAGAGAGTGTAAGACAGTGTCAGAGAGTGATAGAGAGTGTCAGAGAGTGTCTGAGAGTGTCTGAGAGTGATAGAGAGTGTCAGAGAGTGATAGAGAGTGATAGAGAGTTTCAGAGAGTGTCAGAGAGTGTCTGAGAGTGTCAGAGAGTGTCAGAGAGTGTCAGAAAGTGATAGAGAGTGATAGAGACTGTCAGAGAGTGTCAGAAAGTGATAGAGAGTGCCAGACAGTGTCAGAGAGTGATAGAGAGTGTCAGAGAGTGTCTGAGAGTGTCAGAGAGTGTCAGAGATTGTCAGAGAGTGTCAGAGAGTGTCAGAGAGTGATAGAGAGTGTCAGAGAGTGTCAGAGAGTGTCAGAAAGTGATAGAGAGTGATAGAGAGTGTCAGAGAGTGTCAGAGATTGATAGAGAGTGCCAGACAGTGTCAGAGAGTGATAGTGAGTGTCTGAGAGTGTCAGAGAGTGTCAGAGAGTGATAGAGAGTGATGGAGAGTGTCAGAGAGTGTCTGAGAGTGATAGAGAGTGTCAGAGAGTGTCAGAGAGTGATAGTGAGTGTCAGAGAGTGATAGAGAGTGATAGAGAGTTTCAGAGATTGTCAGAGAGTGTCTGAGAGTGTCAGAGAGTGTCAGAGAGTGTCAGAAAGTGATAGAGAGTGATAGAGAGCGTCAGAGAGTGTCAGAGAGTTATAGAGTGTCAGAGAGTGTCAGAGAGTGTCAGAGAGTGTCTCAGAGTGTCAGAGAGTGATAGAGAGTGATAGAGAGTGTCAGAGAGTGTCAGAGAGTGTCAGAGAGTGATAGTGAGTGTCAGAGAGTGATAGAGAGTGATGGAGAGTGTCAGACAGTGTCAGAGAGTGATAGAGAGTGTCGGAGAGTGTCAGAGAGTGTCTGAGAGTGATAGAGAGTGTCAGAGAGTGTCAGAGAGTGATAGTGAGTGTCAGAGAGTGATAGAGAGTGATAGAGAGTTTCAGAGAGTGTCAGAGAGTGTCTGAGAGTGACAGAGAGTGTCAGAGAGTGTCAGAGAGTGATAGTGAGTGTCAGAGAGTGATAGAGAGTGATAGGGAGTTTCAGAGAGTGTCAGAGAGTGTCTGAGAGTGTCAGAGATTGTCAGAGAGTTTCAGAAAGTGATAGAGAGTGATAGAGAGTGTCAGAGAGTGTCAGAGAGTGATAGAGAGTGTCAGAGAGTGTCAGAGATTGATAGTGAGTGTCTGAGAGTGTCAGAGAGTGTCAGAGAGTGATAGAGAGTGATAGAGAGTGTCAGAGAGTGATAGAGAGTGTCAGAGAGTGATAGAGAGTGTCAGAGAGTGATAGAGAGTGATAGAGAGTTTCAGAGAGTGTCAGACAGTGTCAGAGAGTGATAGAGAGTGTCAGAGAGTGTCAGACAGTGTCAGAGAGTGATAGTGAGAGTCAGAGAGTGATAGAGAGTGATAGAGAGTTTCAGAGAGTGTCAGAGAGTGTCTGAGAGTGTCAGAGAGTGTCAGAAAGTGATAGAGAGTGATAGAGAGTGATAGGGAGTTTCAGAGAGTGTCAGAGAGTGTCTGAGAGTGTCAGAGAGTGTCAGAGAGTGTCAGAAAGTGATAGAGAGTGATAGATAGTGTCAGAGAGTGTCAGAGAGTGTCAGAGAGTGTCTGAGAGTGTCAGAGAGTGATAGAGAGTGATAGAGAGTGTCAGAGAGTGTCAGACAGTGTCAGAGAGTGATAGAGAGTGATAGAGAGTTTCAGAGAGTGTCAGAGAGTGTCTGAGAGTGTCAGAGAGTGTCAGAGAGTGTCAGAAAGTGATAGAGAGTGATAGAGAGTGTCAGAGAGTGTCAGAGAGCGATAGAGAGTGTCAGACAGTGTCAGAGAGTGACAGAGAGTGTCAGAGAGTGTCTGAGAGTGTCAGAGAGTGATAGAGAGTGATAGAGAGTGATAGAGAGTGTCAGACAGTGTCAGAGAGTGATAGAGAGTGTCAGAGAGTGTCTGAGAGTGTCAGAGAGTGTCTGAGAGTGTCTGAGAGTGTCAGAGAGTGATAGAGAGTGATAGAGAGTGATAGAGAGTGTCAGAGAGTGTCAGACAGTGTCAGAGAGTGATAGAGAGTGTCAGAGAGTGTCAGACAGTGTCAGAGAGTGATAGTGAGTGTCTGAGAGTGTCAGAGAGTGATAGAGAGTGATAGAGAGTGTCAGAGAGTGTCAGAGAGTGTCAGAGAGTGATAGTGTGTGTCAGAGAGTGATAGAGAGTGATAGAGAGTGTCAGACAGTGTCAGAGAGTGATAGAGAGTGTCAGAGAGTGTCAGAGAGTGTCTGAGAGTGATAGAGAGTGTCAGAGAGTGTCAGAGAGTGATAGTGAGTGTCAGAGAGTGATAGAGAGTGATAGAGAGTTTCAGAGAGTGTCAGAGAGTGTCTGAGAGTGACAGAGAGTGTCAGAGAGTGTCAGAGAGTGATAGTGAGTGTCAGAGAGTGATAGAGAGTGATAGGGAGTTTCAGAGAGTGTCAGAGAGTGTCTGAGAGTGTCAGAGAGTGTCAGAGAGTGTCAGAAAGTGATAGAGAGTGATAGAGAGTGTCAGAGAGTGTCAGAGAGTGTCAGAGAGTGATAGAGAGTGTCAGAGAGTGTCAGAGATTGATAGTGAGTGTCAGAGAGTGTCAGAAAGTGATAGAGAGTGATAGAGAGTGTCAGAGAGTGATAGAGAGTGATAGAGGGCGTCAGAGAGTGTCAGAGAGTGATAGAGTGTCAGAGAGTGTCAGAGAGTGTCAGAGAGTGTCTGAGAGTGTCAGAGAGTGATAGACAGTGATAGAGAGTGTCAGAGAGTGTCAGAGAGTGTCAGAGAGTGATAGTGAGTGTCAGAGAGTGATAGAGAGTGATAGAGAGTGTCAGACAGTGTCAGAGAGTGATAGAGAGTGTCAGAGAGTGTCAGAGAGTGTCTGAGAGTGATAGAGAGTGTCAGAGAGTGTCAGAGAGTGATAGTGAGTGTCAGAGAGTGATAGAGAGTGATAGAGAGTTTCAGAGAGTGTCAGAGAGTGTCTGAGAGTGACAGAGAGTGTCAGAGAGTGTCAGAGAGTGATAGTGAGTGTCAGAGAGTGATAGAGAGTGATAGGGAGTTTCAGAGAGTGTCAGAGAGTGATAGAGTGTCAGAGAGTGTCAGAGAGTGTCAGAGAGTGTCTGAGAGTGTCAGAGAGTGATAGACAGTGATAGAGAGTGTCAGAGAGTGTCAGAGAGTGTCAGAGAGTGATAGTGAGTGTCAGAGAGTGATAGAGAGTGATAGAGAGTGTCAGACAGTGTCAGAGAGTGATAGAGAGTGTCAGAGAGTGTCAGAGAGTGTCTGAGAGTGATAGAGAGTGTCAGAGAGTGTCAGAGAGTGATAGTGAGTGTCAGAGAGTGATAGAGAGTGATAGAGAGTTTCAGAGAGTGTCAGAGAGTGTCTGAGAGTGACAGAGAGTGTCAGAGAGTGTCAGAGAGTGATAGTGAGTGTCAGAGAGTGATAGAGAGTGATAGGGAGTTTCAGAGAGTGTCAGAGAGTGTCTGAGAGTGTCAGAGAGTGTCAGAGAGTGTCAGAAAGTGATAGAGAGTGATAGAGAGTGTCAGAGAGTGTCAGAGAGTGTCAGAGAGTGATAGAGAGTGTCAGAGAGTGTCAGAGAGTGTCAGAGATTGATAGTGAGTGTCTGAGAGTGTCAGAGAGTGTCAGAGAGTGATAGAGAGTGTCAGAGAGTGTCTGAGAGTGTCAGAGAGTGATAGAGAGTGTCAGAGAGTGATAGAGAGTGATAGAGAGTTTCAGAGAGTGTCAGACAGTGTCAGAGAGTGATAGAGAGTGTCAGAGAGTGTCAGACAGTGTCAGAGAGTGATAGTGAGAGTCAGAGAGTGATAGAGAGTGATAGAGAGTTTCAGAGAGTGTCAGAGAGTGTCTGAGAGTGTCAGAGAGTGTCAGAGAGTGTCAGAAAGTGATAGAGAGTGATAGAGAGTGTCAGAGAGTGTCAGAGAGTGATAGAGAGTGTCAGAGAGTGTCAGAGAGTGTCAGAGAGTGTCAGAGAGTGATAGAGAGTGATAGAGAGTGTCAGAGAGTGTCAGACAGTGTCAGAGAGTGATAGAGAGTGATAGAGAGTTTCAGAGATTGTCAGAGAGTGTCTGAGAGTGTCAGAGAGTGTCAGAGAGTGTCAGAAAGTGATAGAGAGTGATAGAGAGTGTCAGAGAGTGTCAGAGAGTGTCAGAGAGTGATAGAGAGTGTCAGAGAGTGTCAGAGAGTGTCAGAGAGTGTCTGAGAGTGTCAGAGAGTGATAGAGAGTGATAGAGAGTGTCAGAGAGTGTCAGACAGTATCAGAGAGTGATAGAGAGTGATAGAGAGTTTCAGAGAGTGTCAGAGAGTGTCTGAGAGTGTCAGAGAGTGTCAGAGAGTGTCAGAAAGTGATAGAGAGTGATAGAGAGTGTCAGAGAGTGTCAGAGAGCGATAGAGAGTGTCAGACAGTGTCAGAGAGTGACAGAGAGTGTCAGAGAGTGTCTGAGAGTGTCAGAGAGTGATAGAGAGTGATAGAGAGTGTCAGAGAGTGTCAGACAGTGTCAGAGAGTGTCAGAGAGTGTCAGACAGTGTCTGAGAGTGATAGAGAGTGTCAGAGAGTGTCTGAGAGTGTCAGAGAGTGTCTGAGAGTGTCTGAGAGTGTCAGAGAGTGATAGAGAGTGATAGAGAGTGATAGAGAGTGTCAGAGAGTGTCAGACAGTGTCAGAGAGTGATAGAGAGTGTCAGAGAGTGTCAGACAGTGTCAGAGAGTGTCTGAGAGTGTCTGAGAGTGTCAGAGAGTGATAGAGAGTGATAGAGAGTGATAGAGAGTGTCAGAGAGTGTCAGACAGTGTCAGAGAGTGATAGAGAGTGTCAGAGAGTGTCAGACAGTGTCAGAGAGTGATAGTGAGTGTCTGAGAGTGTCAGAGAGTGATAGAGAGTGATAGAGAGTGTCAGAGAGTGTCAGAGAGTGATAGTGAGTGTCAGAGAGTGATAGAGAGTAATAGAGAGTGTCAGACAGTGTCAGAGAGTGATAGAGAGTGTCTGAGAGTGTCAGAGAGTGATAGAGAGTGATAGAGAGTGTCAGAGAGTGTCAGAGAGTGATAGTGAGTGTCAGAGAGTGATAGAGAGTGATAGAGAGTGTCAGACAGTGTCAGAGAGTGATAGAGAGTGTCAGAGAGTGTCTGAGAGTGTCAGAGAGTGATAGAGAGTGATAGAGAGTGATAGAGAGTGTCAGACAGTGTCAGAGAGTGATAGAGAGTGTCAGAGAGTGTCTGAGAGTGTCAGAGAGTGTCTGAGAGTGTCTGAGAGTGTCAGAGAGTGATAGAGAGTGATAGAGAGTGATAGAGAGTGTCAGAGAGTGTCAGACAGTGTCAGAGAGTGATAGAGAGTGTCAGAGAGTGTCAGACAGTGTCAGAGAGTGATAGTGAGTGTCTGAGAGTGTCAGAGAGTGATAGAGAGTGATAGAGAGTGTCAGAGAGTGTCAGAGAGTGTCAGAGAGTGATAGTGTGTGTCAGAGAGTGATAGAGAGTGATAGAGAGTGTCAGACAGTGTCAGAGAGTGATAGAGAGTGTCAGAGAGTGTCAGAGAGTGTCTGAGAGTGATAGAGAGTGTCAGAGAGTGTCAGAGAGTGATAGTGAGTGTCAGAGAGTGATAGAGAGTGATAGAGAGTTTCAGAGAGTGTCAGAGAGTGTCTGAGAGTGACAGAGAGTGTCAGAGAGTGTCAGAGAGTGATAGTGAGTGTCAGAGAGTGATAGAGAGTGATAGGGAGTTTCAGAGAGTGTCAGAGAGTGTCTGAGAGTGTCAGAGAGTGTCAGAGAGTGTCAGAAAGTGATAGAGAGTGATAGAGAGTGTCAGAGAGTGTCAGAGAGTGTCAGAGAGTGATAGAGAGTGTCAGAGAGTGTCAGAGATTGATAGTGAGTGTCAGAGAGTGTCAGAAAGTGATAGAGAGTGATAGAGAGTGTCAGAGAGTGATAGAGAGTGATAGAGGGCGTCAGAGAGTGTCAGAGAGTGATAGAGTGTCAGAGAGTGTCAGAGAGTGTCAGAGAGTGTCTGAGAGTGTCAGAGAGTGATAGACAGTGATAGAGAGTGTCAGAGAGTGTCAGAGAGTGTCAGAGAGTGATAGTGAGTGTCAGAGAGTGATAGAGAGTGATAGAGAGTGTCAGACAGTGTCAGAGAGTGATAGAGAGTGTCAGAGAGTGTCAGAGAGTGTCTGAGAGTGATAGAGAGTGTCAGAGAGTGTCAGAGAGTGATAGTGAGTGTCAGAGAGTGATAGAGAGTGATAGAGAGTTTCAGAGAGTGTCAGAGAGTGTCTGAGAGTGACAGAGAGTGTCAGAGAGTGTCAGAGAGTGATAGTGAGTGTCAGAGAGTGATAGAGAGTGATAGGGAGTTTCAGAGAGTGTCAGAGAGTGATAGAGTGTCAGAGAGTGTCAGAGAGTGTCAGAGAGTGTCTGAGAGTGTCAGAGAGTGATAGACAGTGATAGAGAGTGTCAGAGAGTGTCAGAGAGTGTCAGAGAGTGATAGTGAGTGTCAGAGAGTGATAGAGAGTGATAGAGAGTGTCAGACAGTGTCAGAGAGTGATAGAGAGTGTCAGAGAGTGTCAGAGAGTGTCTGAGAGTGATAGAGAGTGTCAGAGAGTGTCAGAGAGTGATAGTGAGTGTCAGAGAGTGATAGAGAGTGATAGAGAGTTTCAGAGAGTGTCAGAGAGTGTCTGAGAGTGACAGAGAGTGTCAGAGAGTGTCAGAGAGTGATAGTGAGTGTCAGAGAGTGATAGAGAGTGATAGGGAGTTTCAGAGAGTGTCAGAGAGTGTCTGAGAGTGTCAGAGAGTGTCAGAGAGTGTCAGAAAGTGATAGAGAGTGATAGAGAGTGTCAGAGAGTGTCAGAGAGTGTCAGAGAGTGATAGAGAGTGTCAGAGAGTGTCAGAGAGTGTCAGAGATTGATAGTGAGTGTCTGAGAGTGTCAGAGAGTGTCAGAGAGTGATAGAGAGTGTCAGAGAGTGTCTGAGAGTGTCAGAGAGTGATAGAGAGTGTCAGAGAGTGATAGAGAGTGATAGAGAGTTTCAGAGAGTGTCAGACAGTGTCAGAGAGTGATAGAGAGTGTCAGAGAGTGTCAGACAGTGTCAGAGAGTGATAGTGAGAGTCAGAGAGTGATAGAGAGTGATAGAGAGTTTCAGAGAGTGTCAGAGAGTGTCTGAGAGTGTCAGAGAGTGTCAGAGAGTGTCAGAAAGTGATAGAGAGTGATAGAGAGTGTCAGAGAGTGTCAGAGAGTGATAGAGAGTGTCAGAGAGTGTCAGAGAGTGTCAGAGAGTGTCAGAGAGTGATAGAGAGTGATAGAGAGTGTCAGAGAGTGTCAGACAGTGTCAGAGAGTGATAGAGAGTGATAGAGAGTTTCAGAGATTGTCAGAGAGTGTCTGAGAGTGTCAGAGAGTGTCAGAGAGTGTCAGAAAGTGATAGAGAGTGATAGAGAGTGTCAGAGAGTGTCAGAGAGTGTCAGAGAGTGATAGAGAGTGTCAGAGAGTGTCAGAGAGTGTCAGAGAGTGTCTGAGAGTGTCAGAGAGTGATAGAGAGTGATAGAGAGTGTCAGAGAGTGTCAGACAGTATCAGAGAGTGATAGAGAGTGATAGAGAGTTTCAGAGAGTGTCAGAGAGTGTCTGAGAGTGTCAGAGAGTGTCAGAGAGTGTCAGAAAGTGATAGAGAGTGATAGAGAGTGTCAGAGAGTGTCAGAGAGCGATAGAGAGTGTCAGACAGTGTCAGAGAGTGACAGAGAGTGTCAGAGAGTGTCTGAGAGTGTCAGAGAGTGATAGAGAGTGATAGAGAGTGTCAGAGAGTGTCAGACAGTGTCAGAGAGTGTCAGAGAGTGTCAGACAGTGTCTGAGAGTGATAGAGAGTGTCAGAGAGTGTCTGAGAGTGTCAGAGAGTGTCTGAGAGTGTCTGAGAGTGTCAGAGAGTGATAGAGAGTGATAGAGAGTGATAGAGAGTGTCAGAGAGTGTCAGACAGTGTCAGAGAGTGATAGAGAGTGTCAGAGAGTGTCAGACAGTGTCAGAGAGTGTCTGAGAGTGTCTGAGAGTGTCAGAGAGTGATAGAGAGTGATAGAGAGTGATAGAGAGTGTCAGAGAGTGTCAGACAGTGTCAGAGAGTGATAGAGAGTGTCAGAGAGTGTCAGACAGTGTCAGAGAGTGATAGTGAGTGTCTGAGAGTGTCAGAGAGTGATAGAGAGTGTCAGAGAGTGTCAGAGATTGATAGTGAGTGTCTGAGAGTGTCAGAGAGTGTCAGAGAGTGATAGAGAGTGATAGAGAGTGTCAGAGAGTGATAGAGAGTGTCAGAGAGTGATAGAGAGTGTCAGAGAGTGATAGAGAGTGATAGAGAGTTTCAGAGAGTGTCAGACAGTGTCAGAGAGTGATAGAGAGTGTCAGAGAGTGTCAGACAGTGTCAGAGAGTGATAGTGAGAGTCAGAGAGTGATAGAGAGTGATAGAGAGTTTCAGAGAGTGTCAGAGAGTGTCTGAGAGTGTCAGAGAGTGTCAGAAAGTGATAGAGAGTGATAGAGAGTGTCCGAGAGTGTCAGAGAGTGTCAGAGAGTGATAGATAGTGTCAGAGAGTGTCAGAGAGTGTCAGAGAGTGTCTGAGAGTGTCAGAGAGTGATAGAGAGTGATAGAGAGTGTCAGAGAGTGTCAGACAGTGTCAGAGAGTGAAAGAGAGTGAAAGAGAGTTTCAGAGAGTGTCAGAGAGTGTCTGAGAGTGTCAGAGAGTGTCAGAGAGTGTCAGAAAGTGATAGAGAGTGATAGAGAGTGTCAGAGAGTGTCAGAGAGCGATAGAGAGTGTCAGACAGTGTCAGAGAGTGACAGAGAGTGTCAGAGAGTGTCTGAGAGTGTCAGAGAGTGATAGAGAGTGATAGAGAGTGTCAGAGAGTGTCAGACAGTGTCAGAGAGTGATAGAGAGTGTAAGACAGTGTCAGAGAGTGATAGAGAGTGTCAGAGAGTGTCTGAGAGTGTCTGAGAGTGATAGAGAGTGTCAGAGAGTGATAGAGAGTGATAGAGAGTTTCAGAGAGTGTCAGAGAGTGTCTGAGAGTGTCAGAGAGTGTCAGAGAGTGTCAGAAAGTGATAGAGAGTGATAGAGACTGTCAGAGAGTGTCAGAAAGTGATAGAGAGTGCCAGACAGTGTCAGAGAGTGATAGAGAGTGTCAGAGAGTGTCTGAGAGTGTCAGAGAGTGTCAGAGATTGTCAGAGAGTGTCAGAGAGTGTCAGAGAGTGATAGAGAGTGTCAGAGAGTGTCAGAGAGTGTCAGAAAGTGATAGAGAGTGATAGAGAGTGTCAGAGAGTGTCAGAGATTGATAGAGAGTGCCAGACAGTGTCAGAGAGTGATAGTGAGTGTCTGAGAGTGTCAGAGAGTGTCAGAGAGTGATAGAGAGTGATGGAGAGTGTCAGAGAGTGTCTGAGAGTGATAGAGAGTGTCAGAGAGTGTCAGAGAGTGATAGTGAGTGTCAGAGAGTGATAGAGAGTGATAGAGAGTTTCAGAGATTGTCAGAGAGTGTCTGAGAGTGTCAGAGAGTGTCAGAGAGTGTCAGAAAGTGATAGAGAGTGATAGAGAGCGTCAGAGAGTGTCAGAGAGTTATAGAGTGTCAGAGAGTGTCAGAGAGTGTCAGAGAGTGTCTCAGAGTGTCAGAGAGTGATAGAGAGTGATAGAGAGTGTCAGAGAGTGTCAGAGAGTGTCAGAGAGTGATAGTGAGTGTCAGAGAGTGATAGAGAGTGATAGGGAGTTTCAGAGAGTGTCAGAGAGTGTCTGAGAGTGTCAGAGAGTGTCAGAGAGTGTCAGAAAGTGATAGAGAGTGATAGAGAGTGTCAGAGAGTGTCAGAGAGTGTCAGAGAGTGATAGAGAGTGTCAGAGAGTGTCAGAGATTGATAGTGAGTGTCAGAGAGTGTCAGAAAGTGATAGAGAGTGATAGAGAGTGTCAGAGAGTGATAGAGAGTGATAGAGGGCGTCAGAGAGTGTCAGAGAGTGATAGAGTGTCAGAGAGTGTCAGAGAGTGTCAGAGAGTGTCTGAGAGTGTCAGAGAGTGATAGACAGTGATAGAGAGTGTCAGAGAGTGTCAGAGAGTGTCAGAGAGTGATAGTGAGTGTCAGAGAGTGATAGAGAGTGATAGAGAGTGTCAGACAGTGTCAGAGAGTGATAGAGAGTGTCAGAGAGTGTCAGAGAGTGTCTGAGAGTGATAGAGAGTGTCAGAGAGTGATAGAGAGTGATAGAGAGTTTCAGAGAGTGTCAGAGAGTGTCTGAGAGTGACAGAGAGTGTCAGAGAGTGTCAGAGAGTGATAGTGAGTGTCAGAGAGTGATAGAGAGTGATAGGGAGTTTCAGAGAGTGTCAGAGAGTGATAGAGTGTCAGAGAGTGTCAGAGAGTGTCAGAGAGTGTCTGAGAGTGTCAGAGAGTGATAGACAGTGATAGAGAGTGTCAGAGAGTGTCAGAGAGTGTCAGAGAGTGATAGTGAGTGTCAGAGAGTGATAGAGAGTGATAGAGAGTGTCAGACAGTGTCAGAGAGTGATAGAGAGTGTCAGAGAGTGTCAGAGAGTGTCTGAGAGTGATAGAGAGTGTCAGAGAGTGTCAGAGAGTGATAGTGAGTGTCAGAGAGTGATAGAGAGTGATAGAGAGTTTCAGAGAGTGTCAGAGAGTGTCTGAGAGTGACAGAGAGTGTCAGAGAGTGTCAGAGAGTGATAGTGAGTGTCAGAGAGTGATAGAGAGTGATAGGGAGTTTCAGAGAGTGTCAGAGAGTGTCTGAGAGTGTCAGAGAGTGTCAGAGAGTGTCAGAAAGTGATAGAGAGTGATAGAGAGTGTCAGAGAGTGTCAGAGAGTGTCAGAGAGTGATAGAGAGTGTCAGAGAGTGTCAGAGAGTGTCAGAGATTGATAGTGAGTGTCTGAGAGTGTCAGAGAGTGTCAGAGAGTGATAGAGAGTGTCAGAGAGTGTCTGAGAGTGTCAGAGAGTGATAGAGAGTGTCAGAGAGTGATAGAGAGTGATAGAGAGTTTCAGAGAGTGTCAGACAGTGTCAGAGAGTGATAGAGAGTGTCAGAGAGTGTCAGACAGTGTCAGAGAGTGATAGTGAGAGTCAGAGAGTGATAGAGAGTGATAGAGAGTTTCAGAGAGTGTCAGAGAGTGTCTGAGAGTGTCAGAGAGTGTCAGAGAGTGTCAGAAAGTGATAGAGAGTGATAGAGAGTGTCAGAGAGTGTCAGAGAGTGATAGAGAGTGTCAGAGAGTGTCAGAGAGTGTCAGAGAGTGTCAGAGAGTGATAGAGAGTGATAGAGAGTGTCAGAGAGTGTCAGACAGTGTCAGAGAGTGATAGAGAGTGATAGAGAGTTTCAGAGATTGTCAGAGAGTGTCTGAGAGTGTCAGAGAGTGTCAGAGAGTGTCAGAAAGTGATAGAGAGTGATAGAGAGTGTCAGAGAGTGTCAGAGAGTGTCAGAGAGTGATAGAGAGTGTCAGAGAGTGTCAGAGAGTGTCAGAGAGTGTCTGAGAGTGTCAGAGAGTGATAGAGAGTGATAGAGAGTGTCAGAGAGTGTCAGACAGTATCAGAGAGTGATAGAGAGTGATAGAGAGTTTCAGAGAGTGTCAGAGAGTGTCTGAGAGTGTCAGAGAGTGTCAGAAAGTGATAGAGAGTGATAGAGAGTGTCAGAGAGTGTCAGAGAGCGATAGAGAGTGTCAGACAGTGTCAGAGAGTGACAGAGAGTGTCAGAGAGTGTCTGAGAGTGTCAGAGAGTGATAGAGAGTGATAGAGAGTGTCAGAGAGTGTCAGACAGTGTCAGAGAGTGTCAGAGAGTGTCAGACAGTGTCTGAGAGTGATAGAGAGTGTCAGAGAGTGTCTGAGAGTGTCAGAGAGTGTCTGAGAGTGTCTGAGAGTGTCAGAGAGTGATAGAGAGTGATAGAGAGTGATAGAGAGTGTCAGAGAGTGTCAGACAGTGTCAGAGAGTGATAGAGAGTGTCAGAGAGTGTCAGACAGTGTCAGAGAGTGTCTGAGAGTGTCTGAGAGTGTCAGAGAGTGATAGAGAGTGATAGAGAGTGATAGAGAGTGTCAGAGAGTGTCAGACAGTGTCAGAGAGTGATAGAGAGTGTCAGAGAGTGTCAGACAGTGTCAGAGAGTGATAGTGAGTGTCTGAGAGTGATAGAGAGTGATAGAGAGTGATAGAGAGTGATAGAGAGTGTCAGAGAGTGATAGACAGTGATAGAGAGTGTCAGAGAGTGTCAGAGAGTGTCAGAGAGTGATAGTGAGTGTCAGAGAGTGATAGAGAGTGATAGAGAGTGTCAGACAGTGTCAGAGAGTGATAGAGAGTGTCAGAGAGTGTCAGAGAGTGTCTGAGAGTGATAGAGAGTGTCAGAGAGTGTCAGAGAGTGATAGTGAGTGTCAGAGAGTGATAGAGAGTGATAGAGAGTTTCAGAGAGTGTCAGAGAGTGTCTGAGAGTGACAGAGAGTGTCAGAGAGTGTCAGAGAGTGATAGTGAGTGTCAGAGAGTGATAGAGAGTGATAGGGAGTTTCAGAGAGTGTCAGAGAGTGTCTGAGAGTGTCAGAGAGTGTCAGAGAGTGTCAGAAAGTGATAGAGAGTGATAGAGAGTGTCAGAGAGTGTCAGAGAGTGTCAGAGAGTGATAGAGAGTGTCAGAGAGTGTCAGAGAGTGTCAGAGATTGATAGTGAGTGTCTGAGAGTGTCAGAGAGTGATAGAGAGTGTCAGAGAGTGATAGAGAGTGTCAGAGAGTGTCTGAGAGTGTCAGAGAGTGATAGAGAGTGTCAGAGAGTGATAGAGAGTGATAGAGAGTTTCAGAGAGTGTCAGACAGTGTCAGAGAGTGATAGAGAGTGTCAGAGAGTGTCAGACAGTGTCAGAGAGTGATAGTGAGAGTCAGAGAGTGATAGAGAGTGATAGAGAGTTTCAGAGAGTGTCAGAGAGTGTCTGAGAGTGTCAGAGAGTGTCAGAGAGTGTCAGAAAGTGATAGAGAGTGATAGAGAGTGTCAGAGAGTGTCAGAGAGTGATAGAGAGTGTCAGAGAGTGTCAGAGAGTGTCAGAGAGTGTCAGAGAGTGATAGAGAGTGATAGAGAGTGTCAGAGAGTGTCAGACAGTGTCAGAGAGTGATAGAGAGTGATAGAGAGTTTCAGAGATTGTCAGAGAGTGTCTGAGAGTGTCAGAGAGTGTCAGAGAGTGTCAGAAAGTGATAGAGAGTGATAGAGAGTGTCAGAGAGTGTCAGAGAGTGTCAGAGAGTGATAGAGAGTGTCAGAGAGTGTCAGAGAGTGTCAGAGAGTGTCTGAGAGTGTCAGAGAGTGATAGAGAGTGATAGAGAGTGTCAGAGAGTGTCAGACAGTATCAGAGAGTGATAGAGAGTGATAGAGAGTTTCAGAGAGTGTCAGAGAGTGTCTGAGAGTGTCAGAGAGTGTCAGAGAGTGTCAGAAAGTGATAGAGAGTGATAGAGAGTGTCAGAGAGTGTCAGAGAGCGATAGAGAGTGTCAGACAGTGTCAGAGAGTGACAGAGAGTGTCAGAGAGTGTCTGAGAGTGTCAGAGAGTGATAGAGAGTGATAGAGAGTGTCAGAGAGTGTCAGACAGTGTCAGAGAGTGTCAGAGAGTGTCAGACAGTGTCTGAGAGTGATAGAGAGTGTCAGAGAGTGTCTGAGAGTGTCAGAGAGTGTCTGAGAGTGTCTGAGAGTGTCAGAGAGTGATAGAGAGTGATAGAGAGTGATAGAGAGTGTCAGAGAGTGTCAGACAGTGTCAGAGAGTGATAGAGAGTGTCAGAGAGTGTCAGACAGTGTCAGAGAGTGTCTGAGAGTGTCTGAGAGTGTCAGAGAGTGATAGAGAGTGATAGAGAGTGATAGAGAGTGTCAGAGAGTGTCAGACAGTGTCAGAGAGTGATAGAGAGTGTCAGAGAGTGTCAGACAGTGTCAGAGAGTGATAGTGAGTGTCTGAGAGTGTCAGAGAGTGATAGAGAGTGATAGAGAGTGTCAGAGAGTGTCAGAGAGTGATAGTGAGTGTCAGAGAGTGATAGAGAGTAATAGAGAGTGTCAGACAGTGTCAGAGAGTGATAGAGAGTGTCTGAGAGTGTCAGAGAGTGATAGAGAGTGATAGAGAGTGTCAGAGAGTGTCAGAGAGTGATAGTGAGTGTCAGAGAGTGATAGAGAGTGATAGAGAGTGTCAGACAGTGTCAGAGAGTGATAGAGAGTGTCAGAGAGTGTCAGAGAGTGTCTGAGAGTGATAGAGAGTGTCAGAGAGTGTCAGAGAGTGATAGAGAGTGCCAGACAGTGTCAGAGAGTGATAGTGAGTGTCTGAGAGTGTCAGAGAGTGTCAGAGAGTGTCAGAGAGTGATAGAGAGTGTCAGAGAGTGCCAGACAGTGTCAGAGAGTGATAGAGAGTGATAGAGAGTTTCAGAGATTGTCAGAGAGTGTCTGAGAGTGTCAGAGAGTGTCAGAGAGTGTCAGAAAGTGATAGAGAGTGATAGAGAGTGTCAGAGAGTGTCAGAGAGTGTCAGAGAGTGATAGAGAGTGTCAGAGAGTGTCAGAGAGTGTCAGAGAGTGTCTGAGAGTGTCAGAGAGTGATAGAGAGTGATAGAGAGTGTCAGAGAGTTTCAGACAGTGTCAGAGAGTGATAGAGAGTGATAGAGAGTTTCAGAGAGTGTCAGAGAGTGTCTGAGAGTGTCAGAGAGTGTCAGAGAGTGTCAGAAAGTGATAGAGAGTGATAGAGAGTGTCAGAGAGTGTCAGAGAGCGATAGAGAGTGTCAGACAGTGTCAGAGAGTGACAGAGAGTGTCAGAGAGTGTCTGAGAGTGTCAGAGAGTGATAGAGAGTGATAGAGAGTGTCAGAGAGTGTCAGACAGTGTCAGAGAGTGTCAGAGAGTGTCAGACAGTGTCTGAGAGTGATAGAGAGTGTCAGAGAGTGTCTGAGAGTGTCAGAGAGTGTCTGAGAGTGTCTGAGAGTGTCAGAGAGTGATAGAGAGTGATAGAGAGTGATAGAGAGTGTCAGAGAGTGTCAGACAGTGTCAGAGAGTGATAGAGAGCGTCAGAGAGTGTCAGACAGTGTCAGAGAGTGATAGTGAGTGTCTGAGAGTGTCAGAGAGTGATAGAGAGTGATAGAGAGTGTCAGAGAGTGTCAGAGAGTGATAGTGAGTGTCAGAGAGTGATAGAGAGTGATAGAGAGTGTCAGACAGTGTCAGAGAGTGATAGAGAGTGTCAGAGAGTGTCAGAGAGTGTCTGAGAGTGATAGAGAGTGTCAGAGAGTGTCAGAGAGTGATAGTGAGTGTCAGAGAGTGATAGAGAGTGATAGAGAGTTTCAGAGAGTGTCAGAGAGTGTCTGAGAGTGACAGAGAGTGTCAGAGAGTGTCAGAGAGTGTCAGAGAGTGATAGTGAGTGTCAGAGAGTGATAGAGAGTGATAGGGAGTTTCAGAGAGTGTCAGAGAGTGTCTGAGAGTGTCAGAGAGTGTCAGAGAGTGTCAGAAAGTGATAGAGAGTGATAGAGAGTGTCAGAGAGTGTCAGAGAGTGTCAGAGAGTGATAGTGAGTGTCAGAGAGTGATAGAGAGTGATAGAGAGTGTCAGACAGTGTCAGAGAGTGATAGAGAGTGTCAGAGAGTGTCAGAGAGTGTCTGAGAGTGATAGAGAGTGTCAGAGAGTGTCAGAGAGTGATAGTGAGTGTCAGAGAGTGATAGAGAGTGATAGAGAGTTTCAGAGAGTGTCAGAGAGTGTCTGAGAGTGACAGAGAGTGTCAGAGAGTGTCAGAGAGTGATAGTGAGTGTCAGAGAGTGATAGAGAGTGATAGGGAGTTTCAGAGAGTGTCAGAGAGTGTCTGAGAGTGTCAGAGAGTGTCAGAGAGTGTCAGAAAGTGATAGAGAGTGATAGAGAGTGTCAGAGAGTGTCAGAGAGTGTCAGAGAGTGTCAGAGAGTGATAGAGAGTGTCAGAGAGTGTCAGAGATTGATAGTGAGTGTCTGAGAGTGTCAGAGAGTGTCAGAGAGTGATAGAGAGTGATACAGAGTGTCAGAGAGTTTCTGAGAGTGTCAGAGAGTGATAGAGAGTGTCAGAGAGTGATAGAGAGTGATAGAGAGTTTCAGAGAGTGTCAGACAGTGTCAGAGAGTGATAGAGAGTGTCAGAGAGTGTCAGACAGTGTCAGAGAGTGATCGTGAGAGTCAGAGAGTGATAGAGAGTGATAGAGAGTTTCAGAGAGTGTCAGAGAGTGTCTGAGATTGTCAGAGAGTGTCAGAGAGTGTCAGAAAGTGATAGAGAGTGATAGAGAGTGTCAGAGAGTGTCAGAGAGTGTCAGAGAGTGATAGAGAGTGTCAGAGAGTGACAGAGAGTGTCAGAGAGTGTCAGAGAGTGATAGAGAGTGATAGAGAGTGTCAGAGAGTGCCAGACAGTGTCAGAGAGTGATAGAGAGTGATAGAGAGTTTCAGAGATTGTCAGAGAGTGTCTGAGAGTGTCAGAGAGTGTCAGAGAGTGTCAGAAAGTGATAGAGAGTGATAGAGAGTGTCAGAGAGTGTCAGAGAGCGATAGAGAGTGTCAACAGTGTCAGAGAGTGATAGAGAGTGTCAGAGAGTGTCTGAGAGTGACAGAGAGTGTCAGAGAGTGTCTGAGAGTGTCAGAGAGTGATAGAGAGTGATAGAGAGTGTCAGAGAGTGTCAGACAGTGTCAGAGAGTGATAGAGAGTGTCAGAGAGTGTCAGAGAGTGTCTGAGAGTGATAGAGAGTGTCAGAGAGTGTCAGAGAGTGTCAGAGAGTGATAGTGAGTGTCAGAGAGTGATAGAGAGTGTTAGAGAGTTTCAGAGAGTGTCAGAGAGTGTCTGAGAGTGTCAGAGAGTGTCAGAGAGTGTCAGAAAGTGATAGAGAGTGATAGAGAGCGTCAGAGAGTGTCAGAGAGTGATAGAGAGTGTCAGAGAGTGTCAGAGAGTGTCAGAGAGTGTCTGAGAGTGTCAGAGAGTGATAGAGAGTGTCAGAGAGTGTCAGAGAGTGATAGTGAGTGTCAGAGAGTGATAGAGAGTGATAGAGAGTGTCAGACAGTGTCAGAGAGTGATAGAGAGTGTCAGAGAGTGATAGAGAGTGTCAGAGAGTGATAGAGAGTGTCAGAGAGTGTCAGAGAGTGATAGTGAGTGTCAGAGAGTGATAGAGAGTGATAGAGAGTTTCAGAGAGTGTCAGAGAGTGTCTGAGAGTGACAGAGAGTGTCAGAGAGTGTCAGAGAGTGATAGTGAGTGTCAGAGAGTGATAGAGAGTGATAGGGAGTTTCAGAGATTGTCAGAGAGTGTCTGAGAGTGTCAGAGAGTGTCAGAGAGTGCCAGAAAGTGATAGAGAGTGATAGAGAGTGTCAGAGAGTGTCAGAGAGTGATAGAGAGTGTCAGAGAGTGTCAGAGAGTGTCAGAGAGTGATAGTGAGTGTCAGAGAGTGATAGAGAGTGATAGAGATTGTCAGACAGTGTCAGAGAGTGATAGAGAGTGTCAGAGAGTGTCAGAGAGTGATAGTGAGTGTCAGAGAGTGATAGAGAGTGATAGAGAGTTTCAGAGAGTGTCAGAGAGTGTCTGAGAGTGTCAGAGAATGTCAGAGAGTGTCAGAGAGTGATAGTGAGTGTCAGAGAGTGATAGAGAGTGATAGGGAGTTTCAGAGAGTGTCAGAGAGTGTCTGAGAGTGTCAGAGAGTGTCAGAGAGTGTCAGAAAGTGATAGAGAGTGATAGAGAGTGTCAGAGAGTGTCAGAGAGTGTCAGAGAGTGATAGAGAGTGTCAGAGATTGATAGTGAGTGTCTGAGAGTGTCAGAGAGTGTCAGAGAGTGATAGAGAGTGATAGAGAGTGTCAGAGAGTGTCTGAGAGTGTCAGAGAGTGATAGAGAGTGTCAGAGAGTGATAGAGAGTGATAGAGAGTTTCAGAGAGTGTCAGACAGTGTCAGAGAGTGATAGAGAGTGTCAGAGAGTGTCAGACAGTGTCAGAGAGTGATAGTGAGAGTCAGAGAGCGATAGAGAGTGATAGAGAGTTTCAGAGAGTATCAGAGAGTGTCTGAGAGTGTCAGAGAGTGTCAGAGAGTGTCAGAAAGTGATAGAGAGTGATAGAGAGTGTCAGAGAGTGTCAGAGAGTGATAGAGAGTGTCAGAGA
Organism: Heterodontus francisci; assembly: GCF_036365525.1. Classification (NCBI taxonomy): domain Eukaryota; kingdom Metazoa; phylum Chordata; class Chondrichthyes; order Heterodontiformes; family Heterodontidae; genus Heterodontus; species Heterodontus francisci. Next base: position 920,306 of record NW_027140217.1, on the reverse strand, counting down.
GTGTCAGAGAGTGTCTGAGAGTGTCAGAGAGTGATAGAGAGTGATAGAGAGTGTCAGAGAGTGTCAGACAGTGTCAGAGAGTGTCAGAAAGTGATAGAGAGTGATAGAGAGTGATAGAGAGTGTCAGAGAGTGTCAGAGAGTGTCAGAGAGTGTCTGAGAGTGATAGAGAGTGTCAGAGAGTGTCAGAGAGTGATAGTGAGTGTCAGAGAGTGATAGAGAGTGATAGAGAGTTTCAGAGAGTGTCAGAGAGTGTCTGAGAGTGTCAGAGAGTGTCAGAGAGTGTCAGAAAGTGATAGAGAGTGGTAGAGAGTGTCAGAGAGTGTCAGAGAGTGATAGAGAGTGATAGAGAGTGTCTGAGAGTGTCAGAGAGTGATAGAGAGTGTCAGAGAGTGATAGAGAGTGATAGAGAGTTTCAGAGAATGTCAGACAGTGTCAGAGAGTGATAGTGAGTGTCTGAGAGTGTCAGAGATTGATAGTGAGTGTCTGAGAGTGTCTGAGAGTGTCAGAGATTAATAGTGAGTGTCAGAGAGTGTCTGAGAGTGTCAGAGAGTGATAGAGAGTGTCAGAGAGTGTCAGAGAGTGATAGAGAGTGACAGAGAGTGTCAGAGAGTGTCAGACAGTGTCAGAGAGTGTCAGAAAGTGATAGAGAGTGATAGAGAGTGATAGAGAGTGTCAGAGAGTGTCAGAGAGTGTCAGAGAGTGTCAGAGAGTGTCAGAAAGTGATAGAGAGTGGTAGAGAGTGTCAGAGAGTGTCAGAGAGTGATAGAGAGTGATAGAGAGTGTCTGAGAGTGTCAGAGAGTGATAGAGAGTGTCAGAGAGTGATAGAGAGTGATAGAGAGTTTCAGAGAGTGTCAGACAGTGTCAGAGAGTGATAGAGAGTGTCAGAGAGTGTCAGACAGTGTCAGAGAGTGTCAGAGAGTGTCTGAGAGTGTCAGAGAGTGATAGAGAGTGTCAGAGAGTGTCAGAGAGTGATAGAGAGGGATAGAGAGTTTCAGAGAGTGTCAGACAGTGTCAGAGAGTGATAGAGAGTGTCAGAGAATGTCAGACAGTGTCAGAGAGTGATAGTGAGTGTCTGAGAGTGTCAGAGGTTGATAGTGAGTGTCTGAGAGTGTCTGAGAGTGTCAGAGATTAATAGTGAGTGTCTGAGAGTGTCAGAGAGTGTCAGAGAGTGATAGAGAGTGTCAGAGAGTGATAGAGAGTGATAGAGAGTTTCAGAGAGTGTCAGACAGTGTCAGAGAGTGATAGAGAGTGTCAGAGAGTGTCAGACTGTGTCAGAGAGTGATAGTGAGTGTCTGAGAGTGTCAGATAGTGTCAGAGAGTGATAGAGAGTGATAAAGAGTTTCAGAGACTGTCAGAGAGTGTCAGAGAATGTCAGAGAGTGATAGAGAGTGTCAGAGAGTGAATGAGAGTGTCAGAGAGTGTCTGAGAGTGTCAGAGAGTGATAGAGAGTGATAGAGAGTGATAGAGAGTGTCAGAGAGTGTCAGACAGTGTCTGAGAGTGATAGAGAGTGTCAGAGAGTGTCAGACAGTGTCAGAGAGTGATAGTGAGTGTCTGAGAGTGTCAGATAGTGTCAGAGAGTGATAGAGAGTGTCAGAGAGTGTCAGAGTGTGTCAGAGAGTGTCAGAGAGTGATAGAGTGTTTCAGAGAGTGTCAGAGAGTGTCTGAGAGTGTCAGAGAGTGTCAGAGAGTGTCAGAAAGTGATAGAGAGTGATAGAGAGTGTCAGAGATTGTCAGAGAGTGATAGAGAGTGTCAGACAGTGTCAGAGAGTGATAGAGAGTGTCAGAGAGTGTCTGAGAGTGTCAGAGAGTGTCAGAGATAGTCAGAGAGTGTCAGAGAGTGTCAGAGAGTGATAGAGAGTGTCAGAGAGTGTCAGAGAGTGTCAGAAAGTGATAGAGAGTGATAGAGAGTGTCAGAGAGTGTCAGAGAGTGTCAGAGATTGATAGAGAGTGCCAGACAGTGTCAGAGAGTGATAGTGAGTGTCTGAGAGTGTCAGAGAGTGTCAGAGAGTGATAGAGAGTGATGGAGAGTGTCAGAGAGTGTCTGAGAGTGTCAGAGAGTGATAGAGAGTGTCAGAGTGTGTCTGAGAGTGTCAGAGTGTCTGAGAGTGTCAGAGAGTGATAGAGAGTGATAGAGAGTGATAGAGAGTGTCAGAGAGTGTCAGACAGCGTCAGAGAGTGATAGAGCGTGTCAGAGAGTATCTGAGAGTGTCAGAGAGTGTCAGAGATTGTCAGAGAGTGTCAGAGAGTGTCAGAGAGTGATAGAGAGTGTCAGAGAGTGTCAGAGAGTGTCAGAAAGTGATAGAGAGTGATAGAGAGTGTCAGAGAGTGTCAGAGAGTGTCAGAGATTGATAGAGAGTGCCAGACAGTGTCAGAGAGTGATAGTGAGTGTCTGAGAGTGTCAGAGTGTGTCAGAGAGTGTCAGAGAGTGATAGAGAGTTTCAGAGAGTGCCAGAGACTGTCTGAGAGTGTCAGAGAGTGATAGAGAGTGTCAGAGAGTGTCTGAGAGTGTCAGAGAGTGTCAGAGAGTGTCTGAGAGTGTCTGAGAGTGTCAGAGAGTGATAGAGAGTGATAGAGAGTGATAGAGAGTATCAGAGAGTGTCAGACAGTGTCAGAGAGTGATAGAGAGTGTCAGAGAGTGTCAGAGAGTGTCTGAGAGTGATAGAGAGTGTCAGAGAGTGTCAGAGAGTGATAGTGAGTGTCAGAGAGTGATAGAGAGTGATAGAGTGTTTCAGAGAGTGTCAGAGAGTGTCAGAGAGTGTCAGAAAGTGATAGAGATTGATAGAGAGTGTCAGAGATTGTCAGAGAGTGATAGAGAGTGTCAGACAGTGTCAGAGAGTGATAGAGAGTGTCAGAGAGTGTCTGAGAGTGTCAGAGCGTGTCAGAGATTGTCAGAGAGTGTCAGAGAGTGTCAGAGAGTGATAGAGAGTGTCAGAGAGTGTCAGAGAGTGTCAGAAAGTGATAGAGAGTGATAAAGAGTGTCAGAGAGTGTCAGAGAGTGTCAGAGATTGATAGAGAGTGCCAGACAGTTTCAGAGAGTGATAAAGAGTGTCAGAGAGTGTCAGAGAGTGTCAGAGATTGATAGAGAGTGCCAGACAGTGTCAGAGAGTGATAGTGAGTGTCTGAGAGTGTCAGATAGTGTCAGAGAGTGATAGAGAGTGTCAGAGAGTGTCAGAGTGTGTCAGAGAGTGTCAGAGAGTGATAGAGAGTGATAGAGAGTGTCAGAGAGTGTCAGACAGCATCAGAGAGTGATAGAGCGTGTCAGAGAGTGTCACACAGTGTCCGAGAGTGATAGTGAGTGTCTGAGAGTGTCAGATAGTGTCAGAGAGTGATAGAGAGTGATAGAGAGTTTCATAGAGTGTCAGAGTGTGTCAGAGAGTGATAGAGAGTGTCAGAGAGTGTCAGAAAGTGACAGAGAGTGATAGAGAGTGTCAGAGAGTGTCAGAGAGTGTCAGAGAGTGATAGAGAGTGTCAGAGAGTGTCAGAGATTGATAGTGAGTGTCTGAGAGTGTCAGAGAGTGTCAGAGAGTGATAGAGAGTGATAGAGAGTGTCAGAGAGTGTCTGAGAGTGTCAGAGAGTGATAGAGAGTGTCAGAGAGTGATAGAGAGTGATAGAGAGTTTCAGAGAGTGTCAGACAGTGTCAGAGAGTGATAGAGAGTGTCAGAGAGTGTCAGACAGTGTCAGAGAGTGATAGTGAGAGTCAGAGAGTGATAGAGAGTTTCAGAGAGTGTCAGAGAGTGTCTGAGAGTGTCAGAGAATGTCAGAGAGTGATAGAGAGTGTCAGAGAGTGATAGAGAGTGTCACAGAGTGTCTGAGAGTGTCAGAGAGTGATAGAGAGTGATAGAGAGTGATAGAGAGTGTCAGAGAGTGTCAGACAGTGTCAGAGAGTGATAGAGAGTGTCAGAGAGTGTCAGAGAGTGTCAGACAGTGTCAGAGAGTGATAGTGAGTGTCTGAGAGTGTCAGATAGTGTCAGAGAGTGATAGAGAGTGTCAGAGAGTGTCAGAGTGTGTCAGAGAGTGTCAGAGAGTGATAGAGAGTGATAGAGAGTTTCAGAGAGTGTCAGACAGTGTCAGAGAGTGATAGAGAGTGTCAGAGAATGTCAGACAGTGTTAGAGAGTGATAGTGAGTGTCTGAGAGTGTCAGAGATTGATAGTGAGTGTCTGAGAGTGTCAGAGATTGATAGTGAGTGTCTGAGAGTGTCAGAGAGTGATAGAGAGTGTCAGAGAGTGATAGAGAGTGATAGAGAGTTTCAGAGAGTGTCAGACATTGTCAGAGAGTGATAGAGAGGGTCAGAGAACGTCAGACTGTGTCAGAGAGTGATAGTGAGTGTCTGAGAGTGTCAGATAGTGTCAGAGAGTGATAGAGAGTGATAGAGAGTTTCAGAGACTGTCAGAGAATGTCAGAGAGTGATAGAGAGTGTCAGAGAGTGATAGAGAGTGTCAGAGAGTGATAGAGAATGTCAGAGAGTGATAGAGAGTGATAGAGAGTGATAGAGAGTGATAGAGAGTGTCAGAGAGTGTCAGAAAGTGTCAGAGAGTGATAGAGAGTGTCAGAGAGTGTCAGACAGTGTCAGAGAGTGATAGTGAGTGTCTGAGAGTGTCAGATAGTGTCAGAGAGTGATAGAGAGTGTCAGAGAGTGTCAGAGTGTGTCAGAGAGTGTCAGAGAGTGATAGAGAGTGATAGAGAGTTTCAGAGAGTGTCAGAGACTGTCTGAGAGTGTCAGAGAGTGATAGAGAGTGTCAGAGTGTGTCAGAGAGTGTCAGAGAGTGTCAGAGAGTGTCTGAGAGTGTCAGAGAGTGATAGAGAGTGATAGAGAGTATCAGAGAGTGTCAGACAGTGTCAGAGAGTGATAGAGAGTGTCAGAGAGTGTCAGAGAGTGTCTGAGATTGATAGAGAGTGTCAGAGAGTGTCAGAGAGTGATAGTGAGTGTCAGAGAGTGATAGAGAGTGATAGAGAGTTTCAGAGAGTGTCAGAGAGTGTCTGAGAGTGTCAGAGAGTGTCAGAGAGTGTCAGAAAGTGATAGAGAGTGATAGAGAGTGTCAGAGAGTGTCAGAGAGTGATAGAGAGTGTCAGACACTGTCAGAGAGTGATAGAGAGTGTCAGAGAGTGTCTGAGAGTGTCAGAGAGTGTCAGAGATTGTCAGAGAGTGTCAGAGAGTGTCAGAGAGTGATAGAGAGTGATAGAGAGTGATAGAGAGTGTCAGAGAGTGATAGAGAGTGTCAGAGAGTGTCAGAGAGTGTCAGAAAGTGATAGAGAGTGATAGAGAGTGTCAGAGAGTGTCAGAGAGTGTCAGAGATTGATAGAGAGTGTCAGACAGTGTCAGAGAGTGATAGTGAGTGTCTGAGAGTGTCAGATAGTGTCAGAGAGTGATAGAGAGTGTCAGAGAGTGTCAGAGTGTGTCAGAGAGTGTCAGAGAGTGATAGAGAGTGTCAGAGTGTGTCAGAGAGTGTCAGAGAGTGTCAGAGAGTGTCTGAGAGTGTCAGAGAGTGATAGAGAGTGATAGAGAGTATCAGAGAGTGTCAGACAGTGTCAGAGAGTGATAGAGAGTGTCAGAGAGTGTCTGAGATTGATAGAGAGTGTCAGAGAGTGTCAGAGAGTGATAGTGAGTGTCAGAGAGTGATAGAGAGTGATAGAGAGTTTCAGAGAGTGTCAGAGAGTGTCTGAGAGTGTCAGAGAGTGTCAGAGAGTGTCAGAAAGTGATAGAGAGTGATAGAGAGTGTCAGAGAGTGTCAGAGATTGTCAGAGAGTGTCAGAGAGTGTCAGAGAGTGATAGAGAGTGATAGAGAGTGATAGAGAGTGTCAGAGAGTGATAGAGAGTGTCAGAGAGTGTCAGAGAGTGTCAGAAAGTGATAGAGAGTGATAGAGAGTGTCAGAGAGTGTCAGAGAGTGTCAGAGATTGATAGAGAGTGTCAGACAGTGTCAGAGAGTGATAGTGAGTGTCTGAGAGTGTCAGAGAGTGTCAGAGAGTGATAGAGAGTGATGGAGAGTGTCAGAGAGTGTCAGAGAGTGTCAGAGAGTGATCGAGAGTGTCAGAGTGTGTCTGAGAGTGTCAGAGTGTCTGAGAGTGTCAGAGAGTGATAGAGAGTGATAGAGAGTGATAGAGAGTGTCAGAGAGTGTCAGACAGCGTCAGAGAGTGATAGAGCGTGTCAGAGAGTGTCACACAGTGTCCGAGAGTGATAGTGAGTGTCTGAGAGTGTCAGATAGTGTCAGAGAGTGATAGAGATTGATAGAGTGTTTCAGAGAGTGTCAGAGAGTGTCAGAGAGTGATAGAGAGTGATAGAGAGTGTCAGAGAGTGATAGAGAGTGTCAGAGAGTGTCTGAGAGTGTCAGAGAGTGTCTGAGTGTGTCAGAGAGTGATAGAGAGTGATAGAGAGTGATATAGAGTGTCAGAGAGTGTCAGACAGTGTCAGAGAGTGATAGAGAGTGTCAGAGAGTGTCAGACAGTGTCAGAGAGTGATAGTGAGTGTCTGAGAGTGTCAGAGTGTGTCAGAGAGTGTCAGAGAGTGTCAGAGAGTGATAGAGAGTGATAGAGAGTTTCAGAGAGTGTCAGAGACTGTCTGAGAGTGTCAGAGAGTGATAGAGAGTGATAGAGAGTGTCAGAGAGTGATAGAGAGTGTCAAAGAGTGTCTGAGAGTGTCAGAGAGTGTCAGAGAGTGTCAGAGAGTGATAGAGAGTGATAGTGTCAGAGAGTGTCAGACAGTGTCAGAGAGTGATAGAGAGTGTCTGAGAGTGTCAGAGAGTGATAGAGAGTGTCAGAGAGTGTCTGAGAGTGTCAGAGAGTGTCTGAGTGTGTCAGAGAGTGATAGAGAGTGATAGAGAGTGATAGAGAGTGTCTGAGAGTGTCAGAGAGTGATAGAGAGTGATAGAGAGTGTCAGAGAGTGTCAGAGAGTGTCAGAGAGTGTCTGAGTGTGTCAGAGAGTGATAGAGAGTGATAGAGAGTGATAGAGAGTGTCAGAGAGTGTCAGACAGTGTCAGAGAGTGATAGAGAGTGTCAGAGAGTGTCAGAGAGTGTCAGATAGTGTCTGAGAGTGTCAGAGAATGTCAGAGAGTGATAGAGAGTGTCAGAGAGTGATAGAGAGTGTCACAGAGTGTCTGAGAGTGTCAGAGAGTGATAGAGAGTGATAGAGAGTGATAGAGAGTGTCAGAGAGTGTCAGACAGTGTCAGAGAGTGATAGAGAGTGTCAGAGAGTGTCAGAGAGTGTCAGACAGTGTCAGAGAGTGATAGTGAGTGTCTGAGAGTGTCAGATAGTGTCAGAGAGTGATAGAGAGTGTCAGAGAGTGTCAGAGTGTGTCAGAGAGTGTCAGAGAGTGATAGAGAGTGATAGAGAGTTTCAGAGAGTGTCAGACAGTGTCAGAGAGTGATAGAGAGTGTCAGAGAATGTCAGACAGTGTTAGAGAGTGATAGTGAGTGTCTGAGAGTGTCAGAGATTGATAGTGAGTGTCTGAGAGTGTCAGAGATTGATAGTGAGTGTCTGAGAGTGTCAGAGAGTGTCAGAGAGTGATAGAGTGTGTCAGAGAGTGATAGAGAGTGATAGAGAGTTTCAGAGAGTGTCAGACATTGTCAGAGAGTGATAGAGAGTGTCAGAGAACGTCAGACTGTGTCAGAGAGTGATAGTGAGTGTCTGAGAGTGTCAGATAGTGTCAGAGAGTGATAGAGAGTGATAGAGAGTTTCAGAGACTGTCAGAGAATGTCAGAGAGTGATAGAGAGTGTCAGAGAGTGATAGAGAGTGTCAGAGAGTGATAGAGAATGTCAGAGAGTGATAGAGAGTGATAGAGAGTGATAGAGAGTGATAGAGAGTGTCAGAGAGTGTCAGAAAGTGTCAGAGAGTGATAGAGAGTGTCAGAGAGTGTCAGACAGTGTCAGAGAGTGATAGTGAGTGTCTGAGAGTGTCAGATAGTGTCAGAGAGTGATAGAGAGTGTCAGAGAGTGTCAGAGTGTGTCAGAGAGTGTCAGAGAGTGATAGAGAGTGATAGAGAGTTTCAGAGAGTGTCAGAGACTGTCTGAGAGTGTCAGAGAGTGATAGAGAGTGTCAGAGTGTGTCAGAGAGTGTCAGAGAGTGTCAGAGAGTGTCTGAGAGTGTCAGAGAGTGATAGAGAGTGATAGAGAGTATCAGAGAGTGTCAGACAGTGTCAGAGAGTGATAGAGAGTGTCAGAGAGTGTCAGAGAGTGTCTGAGATTGATAGAGAGTGTCAGAGAGTGTCAGAGAGTGATAGTGAGTGTCAGAGAGTGATAGAGAGTGATAGAGAGTTTCAGAGAGTGTCAGAGAGTGTCTGAGAGTGTCAGAGAGTGTCAGAGAGTGTCAGAAAGTGATAGAGAGTGATAGAGAGTGTCAGAGAGTGTCAGAGAGTGATAGAGAGTGTCAGAGAGTGTCAGAGAGTGATAGAGAGTGTCAGAGAGTGTCTGAGAGTGTCAGAGAGTGTCAGAGATTGTCAGAGAGTGTCAGAGAGTGTCAGAGAGTGATAGAGAGTGATAGAGAGTGATAGAGAGTGTCAGAGAGTGATAGAGAGTGTCAGAGAGTGTCAGAGAGTGTCAGAAAGTGATAGAGAGTGATAGAGAGTGTCAGAGAGTGTCAGCGAGTGTCAGAGATTGATAGAGAGTGTCAGACAGTGTCAGAGAGTGATAGTGAGTGTCTGAGAGTGTCAGAGAGTGTCAGAGAGTGATAGAGAGTGTCAGAGAGTGTCAGAGTGTGTCAGAGAGTGTCAGAGAGTGATAGAGAGTGATAGAGAGTTTTAGAGAGTGTCAGAGACTGTCTGAGAGTGTCAGAGAGTGATAGAGAGTGTCAGAGTGTGTCAGAGAGTGTCAGAGAGTGTCAGAGAGTGTCTGAGAGTGTCAGAGAGTGATAGAGAGTGATAGAGAGTATCAGAGAGTGTCAGACAGTGTCAGAGAGTGATAGAGAGTGTCAGAGAGTGTCAGAGAGTGTCTGAGATTGATAGAGAGTGTCAGAGAGTGTCAGAGAGTGATAGTGAGTGTCAGAGAGTGATAGAGAGTGATAGAGAGTTTCAGAGAGTGTCAGAGAGTGTCTGAGAGTGTCAGAGAGTGTCAGAGAGTGTCAGAAAGTGATAGAGAGTGATAGAGAGTGTCAGAGAGTGTCAGAGATTGTCAGAGAGTGTCAGAGAGTGTCAGAGAGTGATAGAGAGTGATAGAGAGTGATAGAGAGTGTCAGAGAGTGATAGAGAGTGTCAGAGAGTGTCAGAGAGTGTCAGAAAGTGATAGAGAGTGATAGAGAGTGTCAGAGAGTGTCAGAGAGTGTCAGAGAGTGTCAGAGATTGATAGAGAGTGTCAGACAGTGTCAGAGAGTGATAGTGAGTGTCTGAGAGTGTCAGAGAGTGTCAGAGAGTGATAGAGAGTGATGGAGAGTGTCAGAGAGTGTCAGAGAGTGTCAGAGAGTGATCAAGAGTGTCAGAGTGTGTCTGAGAGTGTCAGAGTGTCTGAGAGTGTCAGAGAGTGATAGAGAGTGATAGAGAGTGATAGAGAGTGTCAGAGAGTGTCAGACAGCGTCAGAGAGTGATAGAGCGTGTCAGAGAGTGTCACACAGTGTCCGAGAGTGATAGTGAGTGTCTGAGAGTGTCAGATAGTGTCAGAGAGTGATAGAGATTGATAGAGTGTTTCAGAGAGTGTCAGAGAGTGTCAGAGAGTGATAGAGAGTGATAGAGAGTGTCAGAGAGTGATAGAGAGTGTCAGAGAGTGTCTGAGAGTGTCAGAGAGTGTCTGAGTGTGTCAGAGAGTGATAGAGAGTGATAGAGAGTTATATAGAGTGTCAGAGAGTGTCAGACAGTGTCAGAGAGTGATAGAGAGTGTCAGAGAGTGTCAGACAGTGTCAGAGAGTGATAGTGAGTGTCTGAGAGTGTCAGATAGTGTCAGAGAGTGATAGAGAGTGATAGAGAGTGTCAGAGAGTGTCAGAGTGTGTCAGAGAGTGTCAGAGAGTGTCAGAGAGTGATAGAGAGTGATAGAGAGTTTCAGAGAGTGTCAGAGACTGTCTGAGAGTGTCAGAGAGTGATAGAGAGTGTCAGAGAGTGTCTGAGAGTGTCAGAGAGTGTCAGAGAGTGTCAGAGAGTGATAGAGAGTGATAGTGTCAGAGAGTGTCAGACAGTGTCAGAGAGTGATAGAGAGTGTCTGAGAGTGTCAGAGAGTGATAGAGAGTGTCAGAGAGTGTCTGAGAGTGTCAGAGAGTGTCTGAGTGTGTCAGAGAGTGATAGAGAGTGATAGAGAGTGATAGAGAGTGTCTGAGAGTGTCAGAGAGTGATAGAGAATGTCAGAGAGTGATAGAGAGTGATAGAGAGTGATAGAGAGTGATAGAGAGTGTCAGAGAGTGTCAGAAAGTGTCAGAGAGTGATAGAGAGTGTCAGAGAGTGTCAGACAGTGTCAGAGAGTGATAGTGAGTGTCTGAGAGTGTCAGATAGTGTCAGAGAGTGATAGAGAGTGTCAGAGAGTGTCAGAGTGTGTCAGAGAGTGTCAGAGAGTGATAGAGAGTGATAGAGAGTTTCAGAGAGTGTCAGAGACTGTCTGAGAGTGTCAGAGAGTGATAGAGAGTGTCAGAGTGTGTCAGAGAGTGTCAGAGAGTGTCAGAGAGTGTCTGAGAGTGTCAGAGAGTGATAGAGAGTGATAGAGAGTATCAGAGAGTGTCAGACAGTGTCAGAGAGTGATAGAGAGTGTCAGAGAGTGTCAGAGAGTGTCTGAGATTGATAGAGAGTGTCAGAGAGTGTCAGAGAGTGATAGTGAGTGTCAGAGAGTGATAGAGAGTGATAGAGAGTTTCAGAGAGTGTCAGAGAGTGTCTGAGAGTGTCAGAGAGTGTCAGAGAGTGTCAGAAAGTGATAGAGAGTGATAGAGAGTGTCAGAGAGTGTCAGAGAGTGATAGAGAGTGTCAGACAGTGTCAGAGAGTGATAGAGAGTGTCAGAGAGTGTCTGAGAGTGTCAGAGAGTGTCAGAGATTGTCAGAGAGTGTCAGAGAGTGTCAGAGAGTGATAGAGAGTGATAGAGAGTGATAGAGAGTGTCAGAGAGTGATAGAGAGTGTCAGAGAGTGTCAGAGAGTGTCAGAAAGTGATAGAGAGTGATAGAGAGTGTCAGAGAGTGTCAGCGAGTGTCAGAGATTGATAGAGAGTGTCAGACAGTGTCAGAGAGTGATAGTGAGTGTCTGAGAGTGTCAGAGAGTGTCAGAGAGTGATAGAGAGTGTCAGAGAGTGTCAGAGTGTGTCAGAGAGTGTCAGAGAGTGATAGAGAGTGATAGAGAGTATCAGAGAGTGTCAGACAGTGTCAGAGAGTGATAGAGAGTGTCAGAGACTGTCTGAGAGTGTCAGAGAGTGATAGAGAGTGTCAGAGTGTGTCAGAGAGTGTCAGAGAGTGTCAGAGAGTGTCTGAGAGTGTCAGAGAGTGATAGAGAGTGATAGAGAGTATCAGAGAGTGTCAGACAGTGTCAGAGAGTGATAGAGAGTGTCAGAGAGTGTCAGAGAGTGTCTGAGATTGATAGAGAGTGTCAGAGAGTGTCAGAGAGTGATAGTGAGTGTCAGAGAGTGATAGAGAGTGATAGAGAGTTTCAGAGAGTGTCAGAGAGTGTCTGAGAGTGTCAGAGAGTGTCAGAGAGTGTCAGAAAGTGATAGAGAGTGATAGAGAGTGTCAGAGAGTGTCAGAGATTGTCAGAGAGTGTCAGAGAGTGTCAGAGAGTGATAGAGAGTGATAGAGAGTGATAGAGAGTGTCAGAGAGTGATAGAGAGTGTCAGAGAGTGTCAGAGAGTGTCAGAAAGTGATAGAGAGTGATAGAGAGTGTCAGAGAGTGTCAGAGAGTGTCAGAGATTGATAGAGAGTGTCAGACAGTGTCAGAGAGTGATAGTGAGTGTCTGAGAGTGTCAGAGAGTGTCAGAGAGTGATAGAGAGTGATGGAGAGTGTCAGAGAGTGTCAGAGAGTGTCAGAGAGTGATCGAGAGTGTCAGAGTGTGTCTGAGAGTGTCAGAGTGTCTGAGAGTGTCAGAGAGTGATAGAGAGTGATAGAGAGTGATAGAGAGTGTCAGAGAGTGTCAGACAGCGTCAGAGAGTGATAGAGCGTGTCAGAGAGTGTCACACAGTGTCCGAGAGTGATAGTGAGTGTCTGAGAGTGTCAGATAGTGTCAGAGAGTGATAGAGATTGATAGAGTGTTTCAGAGAGTGTCAGAGAGTGTCAGAGAGTGATAGAGAGTGATAGAGAGTGTCAGAGAGTGATAGAGAGTGTCAGAGAGTGTCTGAGAGTGTCAGAGAGTGTCTGAGTGTGTCAGAGAGTGATAGAGAGTGATAGAGAGTTATATAGAGTGTCAGAGAGTGTCAGACAGTGTCAGAGAGTGATAGAGAGTGTCAGAGAGTGTCAGACAGTGTCAGAGAGTGATAGTGAGTGTCTGAGAGTGTCAGATAGTGTCAGAGAGTGATAGAGAGTGATAGAGAGTGTCAGAGAGTGTCAGAGTGTGTCAGAGAGTGTCAGAGAGTGTCAGAGAGTGATAGAGAGTGATAGAGAGTTTCAGAGAGTGTCAGAGACTGTCTGAGAGTGTCAGAGAGTGATAGAGAGTGTCAGAGAGTGTCTGAGAGTGTCAGAGAGTGTCAGAGAGTGTCAGAGAGTGATAGAGAGTGATAGTGTCAGAGAGTGTCAGACAGTGTCAGAGAGTGATAGAGAGTGTCTGAGAGTGTCAGAGAGTGATAGAGAGTGTCAGAGAGTGTCTGAGATTGTCAGAGAGTGTCTGAGTGTGTCAGAGAGTGATAGAGAGTGATAGAGAGTGATAGAGAGTGTCTGAGAGTGTCAGAGAGTGATAGAGAGTGATAGAGAGTGTCAGAGAGTGTCAGAGAGTGTCAGAGAGTGTCTGAGTGTGTCAGAGAGTGATAGAGAGTGATAGAGAGTGATAGAGAGTGTCAGAGAGTGTCAGACAGTGTCAGAGAGTGATAGAGAGTGTCAGAGAGTGTCAGACAGTGTCAGAGAGTGATAGTGAGTGTCTGAGAGTGTCAGAGAGTGTCAGATAGTGATAGAGAGTGATAGAGAGTTTCAGAGAGTGTCAGAGACTGTCTGAGAGTGTCAGAGAATGTCTGAGAGTGTCAGAGAGTGTCAGAGAGTGTCTGAGAGTGTCAGAGAGTGATAGAGAGTGATAGAGAGTGTCAGAGAGTGTCAGACAGTCTCAGAGAGAGATAGAGAGTGTCTGAGAGTGTCAGAGAGTGATAGAGAGTGATAGCGAGTTTCAGAGAGTGTCAGAGAGTATCAGAGAGTGATAGAGAGTGATAGAGAGTGTCAGAGAGTGATAGAGAGTGTCAGAGAGTGTCAGAGAGTGATAGAGAGTGTCAGAGAGTGATAGAGAGTGATAGAGAGTTTCAGAGAGTGTCAGAGAGTGTCTGAGAGTGTCAGAGAGTGTCAGAGAGTGTCAGAAAGTGATAGAGAGTGATAGAGAGAGTCAGAGAGTGTCAGAGAGTGTCAGAGAGTGATAGACAGTGTCAGACAGTGTCAGAGAGTGATAGAGAGTGATAGAGAGTGTCTGAGAGTGTCAGAGAGTGTCAGAGAGTGTCAGAGAGTGATAGAGAGTGTCAGAGAGTGTCAGAGAGTGTCAGAGAGTGTCAGAGAGTGTCTGAGAGTGTCACAGAGTGATAGAGAGTGATAGAGAGTATCAGAGAGTGTCAGACAGTGTCAGAGAGTGATAGAGAGTGTCAGAGAGTGTCAGAGAGTGTCTGAGAGTGATAGAGAGTGTCAGAGAGTGTCAGAGAGTGATAGTGAGAGTCAGAGAGTGATAGAGAGTGATAGAGAGTTTCAGAGAGTGTCAGAGAGTGTCAGAGAGTGTCAGAGAGTGTCAGAAAGTGATAGAGAGTGATAGAGAGTGTCAGAGAGTGTCAGAGAGTGATAGAGAGTGTCAGACAGTGTCAGAGAGTGATAGAGAGTGTCAGAGAGTGTCTGAGAGTGTCAGAGAGTGTCAGAGATTGTCAGAGAGTGTCAGAGAGTGTCAGAGAGTGATAGAGAGTGTCAGAGAGTGATAGAGAGTGTCAGAGAGTGTCAGAGAGTGTCAGAAAGTGATAGAGAGTGATAGAGAGTGTCAGAGAGTGTCAGAGAGTGTCAGAGATTGATAGAGAGTGTCAGACAGTGTCAGAGAGTGATAGTGAGTGTCTGAGAGTGTCAGAGAGTTTCAGAGAGTGATAGAGAGTGATGGAGAGTGTCAGAGAGTGTCTGAGAGTGTCAGAGAGTGATCGAGAGTGTCAGAGTGTGTCTGAGAGTGTCAGAGTGTCTGAGAGTGTCAGAGAGTGATAGAGAGTGATAGAGAGTGATAGAGAGTGTCAGAGAGTGTCAGACAGCGTCAGAGAGTGATAGAGCGTGTCAGAGAGTGTCACACAGTGTCCGAGAGTGATAGTGAGTGTCTGAGAGTGTCAGATAGTGTCAGAGAGTGATAGAGATTGATAGAGTGTTTCAGAGAGTGTCAGAGAGTGTCAGAGAGTGATAGAGAGTGATAGAGAGTGTCAGAGAGTGATAGAGAGTGTCAGAGAGTGTCTGAGAGTGTCAGAGAGTGTCTGAGTGTGTCAGAGAGTGATAGAGAGTGATAGAGAGTGATATAGAGTGTCAGAGAGTGTCAGACAGTGTCAGAGAGTGATAGAGAGTGTCAGAGAGTGTCAGACAGTGTCAGAGAGTGATAGTGAGTGTCTGAGAGTGTCAGATAGTGTCAGAGAGTGATAGAGAGTGATAGAGAGTGTCAGACAGTGTCAGAGTGTGTCAGAGAGTGTCAGAGAGTGTCAGAGAGTGATAGAGAGTGATAGAGAGTTTCAGAGAGTGCCAGAGACTGTCTGAGAGTGTCAGAGAGTGATAGAGAGTGTCAGAGAGTGTCTGAGAGTGTCAGAGAGTGTCAGAGAGTGTCTGAGAGTGTCAGAGAGTGATAGAGAGTGATAGAGAGTGTCAGAGAGTGTCAGACAGTGTCAGAGAGTGATAGAGAGTGTCTGAGAGTGTCAGAGAGTGATAGAGAGTGTCAGAGAGTGTCTGAGAGTGTCAGAGAGTGTCTGAGTGTGTCAGAGAGTGATAGAGAGTGATAGAGAGTGATAGAGAGTGTCTGAGAGTGTCAGAGAGTGATAGAGAGTGATAGAGAGTGTCAGAGAGTGTCAGAGAGTGTCACAGAGTGTCTGAGTGTGTCAGAGAGTGATAGAGAGTGATAGAGAGTGATAGAGAGTGTCAGAGAGTGTCAGACAGTGTCAGAGAGTGATAGAGAGTGTCAGAGAGTGTCAGACAGTGTCAGAGAGTGATAGTGAGTGTCTGAGAGTGTCAGAGAGTGTCAGATAGTGATAGAGAGTGATAGAGAGTTTCAGAGAGTGTCAGAGACTGTCTGAGAGTGTCAGAGAGTGATAGAGAGTGTCAGAGAATGTCTGAGAGTGTCAGAGAGTGTCAGAGAGTGTCTGAGAGTGTCAGAGAGTGATAGAGAGTGATAGAGAGTGTCAGAGAGTGTCAGACAGTCTCAGAGAGAGATAGAGAGTGTCAGAGAGTGTCAGAGAGTGATAGAGAGTGATAGCGAGTTTCAGAGAGTGTCAGAGAGTATCAGAGAGTGATAGAGAGTGATAGAGAGTGTCAGAGAGTGATAGAGAGTGTCAGAGAGTGTCAGAGAGTGATAGAGAGTGTCAGAGAGTGATAGAGAGTGATAGAGAGTTTCAGAGAGTGTCAGAGAGTGTCTGAGAGTGTCAGAGAGTGTCAGAGAGTGTCAGAAAGTGATAGAGAGTGATAGAGAGAGTCAGAGAGTGTCAGAGAGTGTCAGAGAGTGATAGACAGTGTCAGACAGTGTCAGAGAGTGATAGAGAGTGTCAGAGAGTGTCTGAGAGTGTCAGAGAGTGTCAGAGAGTGTCAGAGAGAGATAGAGAGCGTCAGAGAGTGTCAGACAGTGTCAGAGAGTGATAGAGAGTGTCAGAGAGTGTCTGAGAGTGATAGAGAGTGTCAGAGAGTGTCAGAGAGTGATAGTGAGTGTCAGAGAGTGATAGAGAGTGATAGAGAGTTTCAGAGAGTGTCAGAGAGTGTCTGAGAGTGTCAGAGAGTGTCAGAAAGTGATAGTGAGTGTCTGAGATTGTCAGAGAGTGTCAGAGAGTGATAGAGAGTGATAGAGAGTGTCAGAGAGTGTCTGAGAGTGATAGAGAGTGTCAGAGAGTGTCAGACAGTGTCAGAGAGTGATAGTGAGTGTCTGAGAGTGTCAGATAGTGTCAGAGAGTGATAGAGAGTGATAGAGAGTGTCAGAGAGTGTCAGAGTGTGTCAGAGAGTGTCAGAGAGTGTCAGAGAGTGATAGAGAGTGATAGAGAGTTTCAGAGAGTGTCAGAGACTGTCTGAGAGTGTCAGAGAGTGATAGAGAGTGTCAGAGAGTGTCTGAGAGTGTCAGAGAGTGTCAGAGAGTGTCTGAGAGTGTCAGAGAGTGATAGAGAGTGATAGAGAGTGTCAGAGAGTGTCAGACAGTGTCAGAGAGTGATAGAGAGTGTCTGAGAGTGTCAGAGAGGGATAGAGAGTGTCAGAGAGTGTCTGAGAGTGTCAGAGAGTGTCTGAGTGTGTCAGAGAGTGATAGAGAGTGATAGAGAGTGATAGAGAGTGTCTGAGAGTGTCAGAGAGTGATAGAGAGTGATAGAGAGTGTCAGAGAGTGTCTGAGAGTGTCAGAGAGTGTCTGAGTGTGTCAGAGAGTGATAGAGAGTGATAGAGAGTGATAAAGAGTGTCAGAGAGTGTCAGACAGTGTCAGAGAGTGATAGAGAGTGTCAGAGAGTGTCAGACAGTGTCAGAGAGTGATAGTGAGTGTCTGAGAGTGTCAGAGAGTGTCAGATAGTGATAGAGAGTGATAGAGAGTTTCAGAGAGTGTCAGAGACTGTCTGAGAGTGTCAGAGAGTGATAGAGAGTGTCAGAGAATGTCTGAGAGTGTCAGAGAGTGTCAGAGTGTGTGTGAGAGTGTCAGAGAGTGATAGAGAGTGATAGAGAGTGTCAGAGAGTGTCAGACAGTCTCAGAGAGAGATAGAGAGTGTCTGAGAGTGTCAGAGAGTGATAGAGAGTGATAGCGAGTTTCAGAGAGTGTCAGAGAGTATCAGAGAGTGATAGAGAGTGATAGAGAGTGTCAGAGAGTGATAGAGAGTGTCAGAGAGTGTCAGAGAGTGATAGAGAGTGTCAGAGAGTGATAGAGAGTGATAGAGAGTTTCAGAGAGGGTCAGAGAGTGTCTGAGAGTGTCAGAGAGTGTCAGAGAGTGTCAGAAAGTGATAGAGAGTGATAGAGAGAGTCAGAGAGTGTCAGAGAGTGTCAGAGAGTGATAGACAGTGTCAGACAGTGTCAGAGAGTGATACAGAGTGTCAGAGAGTGTCTGAGAGTGTCAGAGAGTGTCAGAGAGTGTCAGAGAGTGATAGAGAGTGTCAGAGAGTGTCAGACAGTGTCAGAGAGTGATGGAGAGTGTCAGAGAGTGTCTGAGAGTGATAGAGAGTGTCAGAGAGTGTCAGAGAGTGATAGTGAGTGTCAGAGAGTGATAGAGAGTGATAGAGAGTTTCAGAGAGTGTCAGAGAGTGTCTGAGAGTGTCAGAGAGTGTCAGAAAGTGATAGTGAGTGTCTGAGATAGTCAGAGAGTGTCAGAGAGTGATAGAGAGTGATAGAGAGTGTCAGAGAGTGTCTGAGAGTGTCACAGAGTGATAGAGAGTGTCAGAGAGTGTCTGAGAGTGTCAGAGAGTGTCAGAGAGTGTCTGAGAGTGTCAGAGAGTGATAGAGAGTGATAGAGAGTGATAGAGAGTGTCAAAGAGTGTCAGAGAGTGTCAGAGAGTGGTAGAGCGTGTCAGAGAGTGTCACACAGTGTCAGAGAGTGATAGTGAGTGTCAGAGAGTGTCAGATAGTGTCAGAGAGTGATAGAGAGTGATAGAGAGTGTCAGAGAGTGTCGGAGAGTGTCAGAGAGTGTCAGAGAGTGTCTGAGAGTGTCAGAGAGTGATAGAGAGTGATAGAGAGTGATAGAGAGTGTCAAAGAGTGTCAGAGAGTGTCAGAGAGTGATAGAGCGTGTCAGAGAGTGTCACACAGTGTCAGAGAGTGATAGTGAGTGTCAGAAAGTGTCAGATAGTGTCAGAGAGTGTCAGAGAGAGATAGAGAGTGATAGAGAGTGTCACAGAGTGTCTGAGAGTGTCAGAGAGTGTCAGAGAGTGTCAGAGAGTGATAGAGAGTGTCAGAGAGTGTCAGATAGTGTCAGAGAGTGTCAGAGAGTGATAGAGAGTGATAGAGAGTTTCAGAGAGTGTCAGAGAGTGTCAGAGAGTGTCAGAGAGTGATAGAGAGTGATAGAGAGTGTCAGAGAGTGTCAGAGAGTGATAGAGAGTGATAGCGAGTTTCAGAGAGTGTCAGAGATTGTCAGAGAGTGATAGAGAGTGATAGAGAGTGTCAGAGAGTGATAGAGAGTGTCAGAGAGTGTCAGAGAGTGTCAGAGTGTGTCAGAGAGTGATAGAGAGTGATAGAGAGTGATAGAGAGTGTCAGAGTGTCTCAGAGAGTGATAGAGAGTGATAGAGAGTTTCAGAGAGTGTCAGAGAGTGTCTGAGAGTGTCAGAGAGTGATAGAGTGTGTCAGAGAGTGTCTGAGAGTGTCAGAGAGTGTCAGAGAGTGTCAGAGAGTGTCAGAGTGTGTCAGAGAGTGATAGAGAGTGATAGAGAGTGATAGAGAGTGTCAGAGTGTCTCAGAGAGTGATAGAGAGTGATAGAGAGTTTCAGAGAGTGTCAGAGAGTGTCTGAGAGTGTCAGAGAGTGATAGAGAGTGTCAGAGAGTGTCTGAGAGTGTCAGAGAGTGTCAGAGAGTGATAGAGAGTGTCAGAGAGTGTCAGAGAGTGTCAGAGTGTGTCAGAGAGTGATAGAGAGTGATAGAGAGTGATAGAGAGTGTCAGAGTGTCTCAGAGAGTGATAGAGAGTGATAGAGAGTTTCAGAGAGTGTCAGAGAGTGTCAGAGAGTGTCTGAGAGTGTCAGAGAGTGATAGAGAGTGTCAGAGAGTGTCTGAGAGTGTCAGAGAGTGTCAGAGAGTGATAGAGAGTGTCAGAGAGTGTCAGAGAGTGTCAGAGTGTGTCAGAGAGTGATAGAGAGTGATAGAGAGTGATAGAGAGTGTCAGAGTGTCTCAGAGAGTGATAGAGAGTGATAGAGAGTTTCAGAGAGTGTCAGAGAGTGTCTGAGAGTGTCAGAGAGTGATAGAGAGTGTCAGAGTGTGTCTGAGTGTGTCAGAGAGTGTCAGAGAGTGATAGAGAGTGATAGAGAGTGTCAGAGAGTGTCAGACAGTGTCAGAGAGTGATAGAGAGTGTCAGAGAGTGATACAGAGTGTCAGAGAGTGTCTGAGAGTGATAGAGAGTGTCAGAGAGTGTCAGAGAGTGAGAGTGAGTGTCAGAGAGTGAGAGAGAGTGATAGAGAGTTTCAGAGAGTGTCAGAGAGTGTCTGAGAGTGTCAGAGAGTGTCAGAAAGTGATAGTGAGTGTCTGAGATTGTCAGAGAGTGTCAGAGAGTGATAGAGAGTGATAGAGAGTGATAGAGAGTGTCAGAGAGTGTCTGAGAGTGTCAGATAGTGATAGAGAGTGTCAGAGAGTGTCTGAGAGTGTCAGAGAGTGTCAGAGAGTGTCTGAGAGTGTCAGAGAGTGATAGAGAGTGATAGAGAGTGATAGAGAGTGTCAAAGAGTGTCAGAGAGTGTCAGAGAGTGATAGAGCGTGTCAGAGAGTGTCACACAGTGTCAGAGAGTGATAGTGAGTGTCTGAGAGTGTCAGATAGTGTCAGAGAGTGATAGAGAGCGATAGAGAGTTTCAGAGAGTGTCAGAGAGTGTCAGAGAGAGATAGAGAGTGATAGAGAGTGTCACAGAGTGTCTGAGAGTGTCAGAGAGTGTCAGAGAGTGATAGAGAGTGTCAGAGAGTGTCTGAGAGTGTCAGAGAGTGTCTGAGTGTGTCAGAGAGTGATAGAGAGAGATAGAGTGTGATAGAGAGTGTCAGAGAGTGTCAGACAGTGTCAGAGAGTGATAGAGAGTGGCAGAGAGTGTCAGACAGTGTCAGAGAGTGATAGTGAGTGTCTGAGAGTGTCAGACAGTGTCAGAGAGTGATGGTGAGTGTCTGAGAGTGTCAGATAGTGTCAGAGAGTGATAGAGAGTGATAGAGAGTTTCAGAGAGTGTCAGAGAGTGTCAGAGAGTGTCAGAGAGTGATAGAGAGTGATAGAGAGTGTCAGAGAGTGTCAGAGAGTGTCAGAGAGTGATAGAGAGTGATAGCGAGTGTCAGAGAGTGTCAGAGAGTGTCAGAGAGTGATAGAGAGTGATACAGAGTGTCAGAGAGTGATAGAGAGTGTCAGAGAGTGTCAGAGAGTGTCAGAGTGTGTCAGAGAGTGATAGAGAGTGATAGAGAGTGTCAGAGTGTGTCAGAGAGTGATAGAGAGTGACAGAGAGTGATAGAGAGTTTCAGAGAGTGTCAGAGAGTGTCTGAGAGTGTCTGAGAGTGATAGAGAGTGTCAGAGAGTGTCTGAGAGTGTCAGAGAGTGTCAGAGAGTGATAGAGAGTGATAGAGAGTGTCAGAGAGTGTCAGACAGTGTCAGAGAGTGATAGAGAGTGTCAGAGAGTGATACAGAGTGTCAGAGAGTGTCTGAGAGTGTCAGAGAGGGTCTGAGAGTGTTAGAGAGTGATAGAGAGTGATAGAGAGTGTCAGAGAGTGTCAGACAGTGTCAAAGAGTGATAGAGAGTGTCAGAGAGTGATACAGAGTGTCAGAGAGTGTCTGAGAGTTTCAGAGAGTGTCTGAGAGTGTCAGAGAGAGTCAGAGAGTGATAGAGAGTGTCAGAGAGTGTCAGACAGTGTCAGAGAGTGATAGAGAGTGATAGAGAGTGTCAGAGAGTGTCTGACAGTGTCAGAGCGTGTCAGAGAGTGTCAGAGAGTGATAGAGAGTGTCAGAGAGTGTCAGACAGTGTCAGAGAGTGATAGAGAGTGATAGAGAGTGTCAGAGAGAGTCTGACAGTGTCAGAGAGTGATAGAGAGTGTCAGAGAGTGATAGAGAGTGTCAGAGAGTGTCTGAGAGTGTCAGAGAGTGATAGAGAGTGATAGAGTGTCAGAGAGTGATAGAGAGTGTCAGAGAGTGTCAGAGAGTGTCAGAGAGTGATAGAGAGTGATAGAGAGTGTCAGAGAGTGTCTGAGAGTGTCAGAGAGTGTCAGAGAGTGATAGAGAGTGATAGAGAGTGTCAGAGAGTGTCAGACAGTGTCAGAGAGTGATAGAGAGTGTCAGAGAGTGATACAGAGTGTCAGAGAGTGTCTGAGAGTGATAGAGAGTGTCAGAGAGTGTCAGAGAGTGTCTGAGAGTTTCAGAGAGTGATAGAGAGTGATAGAGTGTCAGAGAGTGATAGAGAGTGTCAGAGAGTGTCAGAGAGTGTCAGAGAGTGATAGAGAGTGATAGAGAGTGTCAGAGAGTGTCTGAGAGTGTCAGAGAGTGTCAGAGAGTGATAGAGAGTGATAGAGAGTGTCAGAGAGTGTCAGACAGTGTCAGAGAGTGATAGAGAGTGTCAGAGAGTGATACAGAGTGTCAGAGAGTGTCTGAGAGTGATAGAGAGTGTCAGAGAGTGTCAGAGAGTGATAGTGAGTGTCAGAGAGTGATAGAGAGTGATAGAGAGTTTCAGAGAGTGTCAGAGAGTGTCTGAGAGTGTCAGAGAGTGTCAGAAAGTGATAGTGAGTGTCTGAGATTGTCAGAGAGTGTCAGAGAGTGATAGAGAGTGATAGAGAGTGATAGAGAGTGTCAGAGAGTGTCTGAGTGTGTCAGAGATTGATAGAGAGAGATAGAGAGTGATAGAGAGTGTCAGAGAGTGTCAGACAGTGTCAGAGAGTGATAGAGAGTGTCAGAGAGTGTCAGACAGTGTCAGAGAGTGATAGTGAGTGTCTGAGAGTGTCAGACAGTGTCAGAGAGTGATAGTGAGTGTCTGAGAGTGTCAGATAGTGTCAGAGAGTGATAGAGAGTGATAGAGAGTTTCAGAGAGTGTCAGAGAGTGTCAGAGAGTGTCAGAGAGTGATAGAGAGTGATAGAGAGTGTCAGAGAGTGTCAGAAAGTGTCAGAGAGTGATAGAGAGTGATAGCGAGTGTCAGAGAGTGTCAGAGAGTGTCAAAGAGTGATAGAGAGTGATAGAGAGTGTCAGAGAGTGATAGAGAGTGTCAGAGAGTGTCAGAGAGTGTCAGAGTGTGTCAGAGAGTGATAGAGAGTGATAGAGAGTGTCAGAGTGTGTCAGAGAGTGATAGAGAGTGACAGAGAGTGATAGAGAGTTTCAGAGAGTGTCAGAGAGTGTCTGAGAGTGTCAGAGAGTGATAGAGAGTGTCAGAGAGTGTCTGAGAGTGTCAGAGAGTGTCAGAGAGTGATAGAGAGTGATAGAGAGTGTCAGAGAGTGTCAGACAGTGTCAGAGAGTGATAGAGAGTGTCAGAGAGTGATACAGAGTGTCAGAGAGTGTCTGAGAGTGTCAGAGAGGGTCTGAGAGTGTTAGAGAGTGATAGAGAGTGATAGAGAGTGTCAGAGAGTGTCAGACAGTGTCAGAGAGTGATAGAGAGTGTCAGAGAGTGATACAGAGTGTCAGAGAGTGTCTGAGAGTGTCAGAGAGTGTCTGAGAGTGTCAGAGAGTGTCAGAGAGTGATAGAGAGTGTCAGAGAGTGTCAGACAGTGTCAGAGAGTGATAGAGAGTGATAGAGAGTGTCAGAGAGTGTCTGACAGTGTCAGAGAGTGTCAGAGAGTGTCAGAGAGTGATAGAGAGTGTCAGAGAGTGTCAGACAGTGTCAGAGAGTGATAGAGAGTGATAGAGAGTGTCAGAGAGAGTCTGACAGTGTCAGAGAGTGATAGAGAGTGTCAGAGAGTGATAGAGAGTGTCAGAGAGTGTCTGAGAGTGTCAGAGAGTGATAGAGAGTGATAGAGTGTCAGAGAGTGATAGAGAGTGTCAGAGAGTGTCAGAGAGTGTCAGAGAGTGATAGAGAGTGTCAGAGAGTGTCTGAGAGTGTCAGAGAGTGATAGAGAGTGTCAGAAAGTGTCTGAGAGTGTCAGAGAGTGATAGAGAGTGTCAGAGAGTATCTGAGAGTGTCAGAGAGTGTCTGAGAGTGTCAGAGAGTGATAGAGAGTGATAGAGATTGTCAGAGAGTGTCAGACTTTGTCAGAGAGTGATAGTGAGTGTCTGAGAGTGTCAGACAGTGTCAGAGAGTGATAGTGAGTGTCTGAGAGTGTCAGATAGTGTCAGAGAGTGATAGAGAGTGATAGAGAGTTTCAGAGAGTGTCAGAGAGTGTCAGAGAGTGTCAGAGAGTGATAGAGAGTGATAGAGAGTGTCAGAGAGTGTCAGAAAGTGTCAGAGAGTGATAGAGAGTGATAGCGAGTGTCAGAGAGTGTCAGAGAGTGTCAAAGAGTGATAGAGAGTGATAGAGAGTGTCAGAGAGTGATAGAGAGTGTCAGAGAGTGTCAGAGAGTGTCAGAGTGTGTCAGAGAGTGATAGAGAGTGATAGAGAGTGTCAGAGTGTGTCAGAGAGTGATAGAGAGTGACAGAGAGTGATAGAGAGTTTCAGAGAGTGTCAGAGAGTGTCTGAGAGTGTCAGAGAGTGATAGAGAGTGTCAGAGAGTGTCTGAGAGTGTCAGAGAGTGTCAGAGAGTGATAGAGAGTGATAGAGAGTGTCAGAGAGTGTCAGACAGTGTCAGAGAGTGATAGAGAGTGTCAGAGAGTGATACAGAGTGTCAGAGAGTGTCTGAGAGTGTCAGAGAGGGTCTGAGAGTGTTAGAGAGTGATAGAGAGTGATAGAGAGTGTCAGAGAGTGTCAGACAGTGTCAGAGAGTGATAGAGAGTGTCAGAGAGTGATACAGAGTGTCAGAGAGTGTCTGAGAGTGTCAGAGAGTGTCTGAGAGTGTCAGAGAGTGTCAGAGAGTGATAGAGAGTGTCAGAGAGTGTCAGACAGTGTCAGAGAGTGATAGAGAGTGATAGAGAGTGTCAGAGAGTGTCTGACAGTGTCAGAGAGTGTCAGAGAGTGTCAGAGAGTGATAGAGAGTGTCAGAGAGTGTCAGACAGTGTCAGAGAGTGATAGAGAGTGATAGAGAGTGTCAGAGAGAGTCTGACAGTGTCAGAGAGTGATAGAGAGTGTCAGAGAGTGATAGAGAGTGTCAGAGAGTGTCTGAGAGTGTCAGAGAGTGATAGAGAGTGATAGAGTGTCAGAGAGTGATAGAGAGTGTCAGAGAGTGTCAGAGAGTGTCAGAGAGTGATAGAGAGTGTCAGAGAGTGTCTGAGAGTGTCAGAGAGTGATAGAGAGTGTCAGAAAGTGTCTGAGAGTGTCAGAGAGTGATAGAGAGTGTCAGAGAGTATCTGAGAGTGTCAGAGAGTGTCTGAGAGTGTCAGAGAGTGATAGAGAGTGATAGAGATTGTCAGAGAGTGTCAGACTTTGTCAGAGAGTGATAGAGAGTGTCAGAGAGTGTCAGAGAGTGTCAGAGAGTGATAGAGAGTGATATAGAGTTTCAGAGAGTGTCAGAGAGTGTCTGAGAGTGTCAGAGAGTGTCAGAGAGTGATAGAGAGTGTCTGAGAGTGTCAGAGAGTGATAGAGAGTGATAGAGTGTCAGAGAGTTTCATACAGTCTCAGAGAATGATAGAGAGTGTCAGAGAGTGTCTGACAGTGTCTGAGAGTGTCAGAGAGTGATAGAGAGTGATAGAGAGTGTCAGAGAGTGTCAGACAGTGTCAGAGAGTGATAGATAGTGTCAGAGAGTGTCAGAGAGTGTCTGAGAGTGTCAGAGAGTGTCAGAGAGTGATAGAGAGTGTCAGAGAGTGTCAGAGAGTGTCTGAGAGTGTCTGAGAGTGTCTGAGAGTGTCAGAGAGCGATAGAGAGTGATAGAGAGTGTCAGAGAGTGTCAGACAGTGTCAGAGAGTGATAGAGAGTGTCAGAGAGTGTCAGAGAGTGTCTGAGAGTGATAGAGAGTGTCAGAGAGTGTCAGAGAGTGATAGTGAGTGTCAGAGAGTGATAGAGAGTGATAGAGAGTTTCAGAGATTGTCAGAGAGTGTCTGAGAGTGTCAGAGAGTGTCAGAGAGTGTCAGAAAGTGATAGAGAGTGATAGAGAGAGTCAGAGAGTGTCAGAGATTGTCAGAGAGTGATAGACAGTGTCAGACATTGTCAGAGAGTGATAGAGAGTGATAGAGAGTGTCAGAGAGTGTCTGAGAGTGTCAGAGAGTGTCAGAGAGTGTCAGAGAGTGATAGAGAGTGTCAGAGAGTGTCAGACAGTGTCAGAGAGTGATAGAGAGTTTCAGAGAGTGTCTGAGAGTGATAGAGAGTGTCAGAGAGTGTCAGAGAGTGATAGTGAGTGTCAGAGAGTGATAGAGAGTGATAGAGAATTTCAGAGAGTGTCAGAGAGTGTCTGAGAGTGTCAGAGAGTTTCAGAAAGTGATAGTGAGTGTCTGAGATTGTCAGAGAGTGTCAGAGAGTGATAGAGAGTGATAGAGAGTGTCAGAGAGTGTCTGAGAGTGTCAGAGAGTGATAGAGAGTGTCAGAGAGTTTCAGAAAGTGATAGTGAGTGTCTGAGATTGTCAGAGAGTGTCAGAGAGTGATAGAGAGTGATGGAGAGTGATAGAGTGTGTCAAAGAGTGTCAGACAGTGTCAGAGAGTGATAGAGCGTGTCAGAGAGTGTCACACAGTGTCAGAGAGTGATAGTGAGTGTCTGAGAGTGTCAGATAGTGTCAGAGGTTGATAGAGAGTGATAGAGAGTTTCAGAGAGTGTCAGAGAGTGTCAGAGAGAGATAGAGAGTGATAGAGAGTGTCACAGAGTGTCTGAGAGTGTCAGAGAGTGATAGAGAGTGTCAGAGAGTGTCTGAGAGTGTCAGAGAGTGTCTGAGAGTGTCAGAGAGTGATAGAGAGAGATAGAGAGTGATAGAGAGTGTCAGAGAGTGTCAGACAGTGTCAGAGAGTGATAGAGAGTGTCAGAGAGTGACAGACAGTGTCAGAGAGTGATAGTGAATGTCTGAGAGTGTCAGATAGTGTCAGTGAGTGATAGAGAGTGATAGAGAGTGATAGAGACTTTCAGAGAGTGTCAGAGAGTGTCAGAGAGTGATAGAGAGTGATAGAGAGTGTCAGAGAGTGTCAGAGAGTGTCAGAGAGTGTCAGAGAGTGATAGAGAGTGATAGCGAGTTTCAGAGAGTGTCAGAGAGTGTCAGAGAGTGATAGAGAGTGATAGAGAGTGTCAGAGAGTAATAGAGAGTGTCAGAGAGTGTCAGAGAGTGTCAGAGAGTGATAGAGAGTGATAGAGAGTGTCAGAGAGTGTCAGAGTGTGTCAGAGAGTGTCAGAGAGTGATAGAGAGTGATAGAGAGTTTCAGAGAGTGTCTGAGAGTGTCTGAGAGTGTCAGAGAGTGATAGAGAGTGTCAGAGAGGGTCTGAGAGTGTCAGAGAGTGATAGAGAGTGATAGAGAGTGTCAGAGAGTGTCAGACAGTGTCAGAGAGCGATAGAGAGTGTCAGAGAGTGATACAGAGTGTCAGAGAGTGTCTGAGAGTGTCAGAGAGGGTCTGAGATTGTTAGGGAGTGATAGAGAGTGATAGAGAGTGTCAGAGAGTGTCAGACAGTGTCAGAGAGTGATAGAGAGTGTCAGAGAGTGATACAGAGTGTCAGAGAGTGTCTGAGAGTGTCTGAGAGTGTCTGAGAGTGTCAGAGAGTGATAGAGAGTGATAGAGAGTGTCAGAGAGTGTCAGAGAGTGATAGAGAGTGTCACAGAGTGTCAGACAGTGTCAGAGAGTGATAGAGAGTGATAGAGAGTGTCAGAGAGTGTCAGACTGTGTCAGAGAGTGATAGAGAGTGTCAGAGAGTGTCTGAGAGTGTCAGAGAGTGTCAGAGAGTGTCAGAGAGTGTCAGAGAGTGATAGAGAGTGTCAGAGAGTGTCAGACAGTGTCAGAGAGTGATAGAGAGTTTCAGAGAGTGTCTGAGAGTGATAGAGAGTGTCAGAGAGTTTCAGAGAGTGATAGTGAGTGTCAGAGAGTGATAGAGAGTGATAGAGAGTTTCAGAGAGTGTCAGAGAGTGTCTGAGAGTGTCAGAGAGTTTCAGAAAGTGATAGTGAGTGTCAGAGAGTGTCAGAGAGTGTCAGAGAGTGATAGAGAGTGATAGAGAGTGTCAGAGAGTGTCAGAGTGTGTCAGAGAGTGTCAGAGAGTGATAGAGAGTGATAGAGAGTTTCAGAGAGTGTCAGAGAGTGTCTGAGAGTGTCAGAGAGTGATAGAGAGTGTCAGAGAGGGTCTGAGAGTGTCAGAGAGTGTCAGAGAGTGATAGAGAGTGATAGAGAGTGTCAGAGAGTGTCAGACAGTGTCAGAGAGCGATAGAGAGTGTCAGAGAGTGATACAGAGTGTCAGAGAGTGTCTGAGAGTGTCAGAGAGGGTCTGAGATTGTTAGAGAGTGATAGAGAGTGATAGAGAGAGTCAGAGAGTGTCAGACAGTGTCAGAGAGTGATAGAGAGTGTCAGAGAGTGATACAGAGTGTCAGAGAGTGTCAGAGAGTGTCTGAGAGTGTCTGAGAGTGTCTGAGAGTGTCAGAGAGTGATAGAGAGTGATAGAGAGTGTCAGAGAGTGTCAGAGAGTGATAGAGAGTGTCACAGAGTGTCAGACAGTGTCAGAGAGTGATAGAGAGTGATAGAGAGTGTCAGAGAGTGTCAGACTGTGTCAGAGAGTGATAGAGAGTGTCAGAGAGTGTCTGAGAGTGTCAGAGAGTGTCAGAGAGTGTCAGAGAGTGTCAGAGAGTGATAGAGCGTGTCAGAGAGTGTCAGACAGTATCAGAGAGTGATAGAGAGTTTCAGAGAGTGTCTGAGAGTGTCAGTGAGTGTCTGAGAGTGTCAGAGAGTGAGAGAGAGTGATAGAGTGTCACAGAGTGTCAGAGAGTGATAGCGAGTGTCAGAGAGTGTCAGACAGTGTCAGAGAGTGATAGAGAGTGTCAGAGAGTGTCAGAGAGTGTCAGAGAGTGTCAGAGAGTGTCTGAGAGTGTCTGAGAGTGATAGAGAGTGTCAGAGAGTGTCAGAGAGTGATAGAGAGTGTCAGAGAGTGACAGACAGTGTCAGAGAGTGATAGAGAGTGATAGAGAGTGTCAGAGAGTGTGAGACAGTGTCAGAGAGTGATAGAGAGTGTCAGAGAGTGATAGAGAGTGTCAGAGAGTGTTTGAGTGTGTCAGTGAGTGTCTGAGAGTGTCAGAGAGTGATAGAGAGTGATAGAGTGTCAGAGAGTGTCAGAGAGTGACAGCGAGTGTCAGAGAGTGTCAGACAGTGTCAGAGAGTGATAGAGAGTGTCAGAGAGTGTCAGAGAGTGATAGAGAGTGTCAGAGAGTGTCAGACAGTGTCAGAGAGTGATAGAGAGTGATAGAGAGTGTCAGAGAGTGTCAGACAGTGTCAGAGAGTGATAGAGAGTGTCAGAGAGTGATAGAGAGTGTCAGAAAGTGTCTGAGAGTGTCAGTGAGTGTCTGAGAGTGTCAGAGAGTGATAGAGAGTGATAGAGTGTCACAGAGTGTCAGAGAGTGATAGCGAGTGTCAGAGAGTGATGGAGAGTGTCAGAGAGTGTCAGAGAGTGTCAGAGAGTGATAGAGAGTGTCAGAGAGTGTCAGACAGTGTCAGAGAGTGATAGAGAGTGATAGAGAGTGTCAGAGAGTGATAGAGAGTGTCAGAGAGTGATAGAGAGTGATAGAGAGTTTCAGAGAGTGTCAGACAGTGTCAGAGAGTGATAGAGAGTGTCAGAGAGTGTCAGAGAGTGATAGAGAGTGATAGAGTGTCAGAGAGTGTCAGAGAGTGACAGCGAGTGTCAGAGAGTGTCAGACAGTGTCAGAGAGTGATAGTGAGTGTCTGAGAGTGTCAGATAGTGTCAGAGAGTGATAGAGAGTGATAGAGAGTTTCAGAGATTGTCAGAGAGTGTCTGAGAATGTCAGAGAGTGATAGAGAGTGTCTGAGAGTGTCAGAGAGTGTCAGAGAGTGATAGAGAGTGTCAGAGAGTGATAGAGAGTGATAGAGAGTTTCAGAGAGTGTCAGACAGTGTCAGAGAGTGATAGAGAGTGTCAGAGAGTGTCAGACTGTGTCAGAGAGTGATAGTGAGTGTCTGAGAGTGTCAGATAGTGTCAGAGAGTGATAGAGAGTGATAGAGAGTTTCAGAGATTGTCAGAGAGTGTCAGAGAATGTCAGAGAGTGATAGAGAGTGTCAGAGAGTGATAGAGAGTCAGAGAGTGTCTGAGAGTGTCAGAGAGTGATAGAGAGTGATAGAGAGTGATAGAGAGTGTCAGAGAGTGTCAGACAGTGTCAGAGAGTGATAGAGAGTGTCAGAGAGTGTCAGACAGTGTCAGAGAGTGATAGTGAGTGTCTGAGAGTGTCAGATAGTGTCAGAGAGTGATAGAGAGTGTCAGAGAGTGTCAGAGTGTGTCAGAGAGTGTCAGAGAGTGATAGAGAGTGATAGAGAGTTTCAGAGAGTGTCAGAGACTCTCTGAGAGTGTCAGAGAGTGATAGAGAGTGTCAGAGAGTGTCTGAGAGTGTCAGAGAGTGTCAGAGAGTGTGTGAGAGTGTCAGAGAGTGATAGAGAGTGATAGAGAGTGATAGAGAGTTTCAGAGAGTGTCAGACAGTGTCAGAGAGTGTCTGAGAGTGATAGAGAGAGTCAGAGAGTGTCAGAGAGTGATGGTGAGTGTCAGAGAGTGATAGAGAGTGATAGAGAGTTTCAGAGAGTGTCAGAGAGTGTCTGAGAGTGTCAGAGAGTGACAGAGAGTGTCAGAGAGTGTCAGAAAGTGATAGAGAGTGATAGAGAGTGTCAGAGAGCGTCAGAGAGTGATAGAGAGTGTCAGACAGTGTCAGAGAGTGATAGAGACTGTCAGAGAGTGTCTGAGAGTGTCAGAGAGTGTCAGAGATTGTCAGAGAGTGTCAGAGAGTGTCAGAGAGTGATAGAGAGTGTCAGAGAGTGATAGAGAGTGTCAGAGAGTGTCAGAGAGTGTCAGAAAGTGATAGAGAGTGATAGAGAGTGTCAGACAGTGTCAGAGAGAGATAGTGAGTGTCTGAGAGTGTCAGATAGTGTCAGAGAGTGATAGAGAGTGTCAGAGAGTGTCAGAGTGTGTCAGAGAGTGTCAGAGAGTGATAGAGAGTGATAGAGAGTTTCAGAGAGTGTCAGAGACTGTCTGAGAGTGTCAGAGAGTGATAGAGAGTGTCAGAGAGTGTCTGAGAGTGTCAGAGAGTGTCAGAGAGTGTCTGAGAGTGTCAGAGAGTGATAGAGAGTGATAGAGAGTGATAGAGAGTTTCAGAGAGTGTCAGACAGTGTCAGAGAGTGTCTGAGAGTGATAGAGAGTGTCAGAGAGTGTCAGAGAGTGATGGTGAGTGTCAGAGAGTGATAGAGAGTGATAGAGAGTTTCAGAGAGTGTCAGAGAGTGTCAGAGAGTGTCTGAGAGTGTCAGAGAGTGACAGAGAGTGTCAGAGAGTGTCAGAAAGTGATAGAGAGTGATAGAGAGTGTCAGAGAGCGTCAGAGAGTGATAGAGAGTGTCAGACAGTGTCAGAGAGTGATAGAGAGTGTCAGAGAGTGTCTGAGAGTGTCAGAGAGTGTCAGAGATTGTCAGAGAGTGTCAGAGAGTGTCAGAGAGTGATAGAGAGTGTCAGAGAGTGTCAGAGAGTGTCAGAAAGTGATAGAGAGTGATAGAGAGTGTCAGAGAGTGTCAGAGAGTGTCAGAGATTGATAGAGAGTGTCAGACAGTGTCAGAGAGTGATAGTGAGTGTCTGAGAGTGTCAGAGTGTGTCAGAGAGTGTCAGAGAGTGATAGAGAGTGATAGAGAGTTTCAGAGAGTGTCAGAGACTGTCTGAGAGTGTCAGAGAGTGATAGAGAGTGTCAGAGAGTGTCTGAGAGTGTCAGAGAGTGTCAGAGAGTGTCTGAGAGTGTCAGAGAGTGATAGAGAGTGATAGAGAGTGATAGAGAGTTTCAGAGAGTGTCAGACAGTGTCAGAGAGTGTCTGAGAGTGATAGAGAGTGTCAGAGAGTGTCAGAGAGCGATGGTGAGTGTCAGAGAGTATAGAGAGTGATAGAGAGTTTCAGAGAGTGTCAGAGAGTGTCTGAGAGTGTCAGAGAGTGACAGAGAGTGTCAGAGAGTGTCAGAAAGTGATAGAGAGTGATAGAGAGTGTCAGAGAGCGTCAGAGAGTGTCAGAGAGTGATAGAGAGTGTCAGAGAGTGATAGAGAGTGTCAGAGAGTGTCTGAGAGTGTCAGAGATTGTCAGAGAGTGTCAGAGATTGTCAGAGAGTGACAGAGAGTGTCAGAGAGTGATAGAGAGTGTCAGAGAGTGTCAGAGAGTGTCAGAAAGTGATAGAGAGTGATAGAGAGTGTCAGAGAGTGTCAGAGAGTGTCAGAGATTGATAGAGAGTGTCAGACAGTGTCAGAGAGTGATAGTGAGTGTCTGAGAGTGTCAGAGTGTGTCAGAGAGTGTCAGAGAGTGATAGAGAGTGATAGAGAGTTTCAGAGAGTGTCAGAGACTGTCTGAGAGTGTCAGAGAGTGATAGAGAGTGTCAGAGAGTGTCTGAGAGTGTCAGAGAGTGTCAGAGAGTTTCTGAGAGTGTCAGAGAGTGATAGAGAGTGATAGAGAGTGATAGAGAGTTTCAGAGAGTGTCAGACAGTGTCAGAGAGTGTCTGAGAGTGATAGAGAGTGTCAGAGAGTGTCAGAGAGCGATGGTGAGTGTCAGAGAGTGATAGAGAGTGATAGAGAGTTTCAGAGAGTGTCAGAGAGTGTCTGAGAGTGTCAGAGAGTGACAGAGAGTGTCAGAGAGTGTCAGAAAGTGATAGAGAGTGATAGAGAGTGTCAGAGAGCGTCAGAGAGTGATAGAGAGTGTCAGACAGTTGCAGAGAGTGATAGAGAGTGTCAGAGAGTGTCTGAGAGTGTCAGAGAGTGTCAGAGATTGTCAGAGAGTGTCAGAGAGTGTCAGAGAGTGATAGAGAGTGTCAGAGAGTGATAGAGAGTGTCAGAGAGTGTCAGAGAGTGTCAGAAAGTGATAGAGAGTGATAGAGAGTGGCAGAGAGTGTCAGAGAGTGTCAGAGATTGATAGAGCGTGTCAGACAGTGTCAGAGAGTGATAGTGAGTGTCTGAGAGTGTCAGAGAGTGTCAGAGAGTGATAGAGTGTGTCAGAGAGTGTCAGAGAGTGATAGAGAGTGTCAGAGAGTGATAGAGAGTGTCAGAGTGTGTCTGAGAGTGTCAGAGTGTCTGAGAGTGTCAGAGAGTGATAGAGAGTGATAGAGAGTGATAGAGAGTGTCAGAGAGTGTCAGAGAGCGATGGTGAGTGTCAGAGAGTGATAGAGAGTGATAGAGAGTTTCAGAGAGTGTCAGAGAGTGTCTGAGAGTGTCAGAGAGTGACAGAGAGTGTCAGAGAGTGTCAGAAAGTGATAGAGAGTGATAGAGAGTGTCAGAGAGCGTCAGAGAGTGATAGAGAGTGTCAGACAGTGTCAGAGAGTGATAGAGAGTGTCAGAGAGTGTCTGAGAGTGTCAGAGAGTGTCAGAGATTGTCAGAGAGTGTCAGAGAGTGTCAGAGAGTGATAGAGAGTGTCAGAGAGTGATAGAGAGTGTCAGAGAGTGTCAGAGAGTGTCAGAAAGTGATAGAGAGTGATAGAGAGTGTCAGAGAGTGTCAGAGAATGTCAGAGAGTGATAGAGAGTGTCAGAGAGTGTCAGAGAGTGTCAGAGAGTGATAGAGAGTGTCAGAGAGTGATAGAGAGTGTCAGAGAGTGTCAGAGAGTGTCAGAAAGTGATAGAGAGTGATAGAGAGTGTCAGAGAGTGTCAGAGAGTGTCAGAGATTGATAGAGAGTGTCAGACAGTGTCAGAGAGTGATAGTGAGTGTCTGAGAGTGTCAGAGAGTGTCAGACAGCGTCAGAGAGTGATAGAGCGTGTCAGAGAGTGTCACACAGTGTCCGAGAGTGATAGTGAGTGTCTGAGAGTGTCAGATAGTGTCAGAGAGTGATAGAGAGTGTCAGAGAGTGTCAGAGAGTGTCAGAGAGTGATAGAGAGTGTCAGAGAGTGTCAGACAGTGTCAGAGAGTGATAGAGAGTGTCAGAGAGTGATAGAGAGTGATAGAGAGTTTCAGAGAGTGTCAGACAGTGTCAGAGAGTGATAGAGAGTGTCAGAGACTGTCAGACAGTGTCAGAGAGTGATAGTGAGTGTCTGAGAGTGTCAGAGATTGATAGTGAGTGTCTGAGAGTGTCAGAGATTGATAGTGAGTGTCTGAGAGTGTCAGAGAGTGTCAGAGAGTGATAGAGAGTGTCAGAGAGTGATAGAGAGTGATTGAGAGTTTCAGAGAGGGTCAGACAGTGTCAGAGAGTGATAGAGAGTGTCAGACAGTGTCAGACTGTGTCAGAGAGTGATAGTGAGTGTCTGAGAGTGTCAGATAGTGTCAGAGAGTGATAGAGAGTGATCGAGAGTTTCAGAGATTGTCAGAGAGTGTCAGAGAATGTCAGAGAGTGATAGAGAGTGTCAGAGAGTGATAGAGAGTGTCGGAGAGTGTCTGAGAGTGTCAGAGAGTGATAGAGAGTGATAGAGAGTGATAGAGAGTGTCAGAGAGTGTCAGACAGTGTCAGAGAGTGATAGAGAGTGTCAGAGAGTGTCAGACAGTGTCAGAGAGTGATAGTGAGTGTCTGAGAGTGTCAGATAGTGTCAGAGAGTGATAGAGAGTGTCAGAGAGTGTCAGAGTGTGTCAGAGAGTGTCAGAGAGTGATAGAGAGTGATAGAGAGTTTCAGAGAGTGTCAGAGACTGTCTGAGAGTGTCAGAGAGTGATAGAGAGTGTCAGAGAGTGTCTGAGAGTGTCAGAGAGTGTCAGAGAGTGTCTGAGAGTGTCAGAGTGTGATAGAGAGTGATAGAGAGTGATAGAGAGTTTCAGAGAGTGTCAGACAGTGTCAGAGAGTGTCTGAGAGTGATAGAGAGTGTCAGAGAGTGTCAGAGAGTGATGGTGAGTGTCAGAGAGTGATAGAGAGTGATAGAGAGTTTCAGAGAGTGTCAGAGAGTGTCTGAGAGTGTCAGAGAGTGACAGAGAGTGTCAGAGAGTGTCAAAAAGTGATAGAGAGTGATAGAGAGTGTCAGAGAGTGTCAGAGAGTGATAGAGAGTGTCAGACAGTGTCAGAGAGTGATAGAGAGTGTCAGAGAGTGTCTGAGAGTGTCAGAGATTGTCAGAGAGTGTCAGAGAGTGTCAGAGAGTGATAGAGAGTGTCAGAGAGTGATAGAGAGTGTCAGAGAGTGTCAGAGAGTGTCAGAAAGTGATAGAGAGTGATAGAGAGTGTCAGAGAGTGTCAGAGAGTGTCAGAGATTGATAGAGAGTGTCAGACAGTGTCAGAGAGTGATAGTGAGTGTCTGAGAGTGTCAGAGAGTATCAGAGAGTGATAGAGAGTGATGGAGAGTGTCAGAGAGTGTCTGAGAGTGTCAGAGTGTGATAGAGAGTGTCAGAGTGTGTCTGAGAGTGTCAGAGGGTCTGAGAGTGTCAGAGAGTGATAGAGAGTGATTGAGAGTGATAGAGAGTGTCAGAGAGTGTCAGACAGCGTCAGAGAGTGATAGAGCGTGTCAGAGAGTGTCACACAGTGTCCGAGAGTGATAGTGAGTGTCTGAGAGTGTCAGATAGTGTCAGAGAGTGATAGAGAGTGATAGAGAGTTTCAGAGAGTGTCAGAGAGTGATAGAGAGTGATAGAGAGTGTCAGAGAGTGATGGAGAGTGTCAGAGAGTGTCTGAGAGTGTCAGAGAGTGTCTGAGTGTGTCAGAGAGTGATAGAGAGTGATATAGAGTGTCAGAGAGTGTCAGACAGTGTCAGAGAGTGATAGAGAGTGTCAGAGAGTGTCAGACAGTGTCAGAGAGTGATAGTGAGTGTCTGAGAGTGTCAGATAGTGTCAGAGAGTGATAGAGAGTGATAGAGAGTGTCAGAGAGTGTCAGAGTGTGTCAGAGAGTGTCAGAGAGTGATAGAGAGTTTCAGAGAGTGCCAGAGACTGTCTGAGAGTGTCAGAGAGTGATAGAGAGTTTCAGAGAGTGTCAGACAGTGTCAGAGAGTGTCAGAGAGTGTCAGAGAGTGTCTGAGAGTGTCAGAGAGTGATAGAGAGTGATAGAGAGTGTCAGAGAGTGTCAGAGAGTGTCTGAGAGTGTCAGACAGTGTCAGAGAGTGATAGAGAGTGTCTGAGAGTGTCAGAGAGTGATAGAGAGTGTCAGAGAGTATCTGAGAGTGTCAGAGAGTGTCTGAGTGTGTCAGAGAGTGATAGAGAGTGATAGAGAGTGATAGAGAGTGTCAGAGAGTGTCAGACAGTGTCAGAGAGTGATAGAGAGTGTCAGAGAGTGTCAGACAGTGTCAGAGAGTGATAGTGTGTGTCTGAGAGTGTCAGATAGTGTCAGAGAGTGATAGAGAGTGATAGAGAGTGTCAGAGAGTGTCAGAGTGTGTCAGAGAGTGTCAGATAGTGATAGAGAGTGATAGAGAGTTTCAGAGAGTGTCAGAGACTGTCTGAGAGTGTCAGAGAGTGATAGAGAGTGTCAGAGAATGTCTGAGAGTGTCAGAGAGTGTCAGAGAGTGTCTGAGAGTGTCAGAGAGTGATAGAGAGTGATAGAGAGTGTCAGAGAGTGTCAGACAGTGTCAGAGAGTGATAGAGAGTGTCTGAGAGTGTCAGAGAGTGATAGAGAGTGATAGCGAGTTTCAGAGAGTGTCAGAGAGTGTCAGAGAGTGATAGAGAGTGATAGAGAGTGTCAGAGAGTGATAGAGAGTGTCAGAGAGTGATAGAGAGTGATAGAGAGTTTCAGAGAGTGTCAGAGAGTGTCTGAGAGTGTCAGAGAGTGTCAGAGAGTGTCAGAAAGTGATAGAGAGTGATAGAGAGAGTCAGAGAGTGTCAGAGAGTGTCAGAGAGTGATAGACAGTGTCAGAAAGTGTCAGAGAGTGATAGAGAGTGTCAGAGAGTGTCTGAGAGTGTCAGAGAGTGTCAGAGAGTGTCAGAGAGTGATAGAGAGTGTCAGAGAGTGTCAGACAGTGTCAGGGAGTGA
This sequence comes from Heterodontus francisci, assembly GCF_036365525.1. NCBI lineage: Eukaryota > Metazoa > Chordata > Chondrichthyes > Heterodontiformes > Heterodontidae > Heterodontus > Heterodontus francisci. The sequence continues at coordinate 884,409 of NW_027140217.1, read as the reverse complement.
TAGAGAGTGTCAGAGAGTGTCTGAGAGTGATAAAGAGTGTCAGAGAGTGTCAGAGAGTGATAGTGAGTGTCAGAGAGTGATAGAGAGTGATAGAGAGTTTCAGAGAGTGTCAGAGAGTGTCTGAGAGTGTCAGAGAGTGTCTGAAAGTGATAGTGAGTGTCTGAGATTGTCAGAGAGTGTCAGAGAGTGATAGAGAGTGATAGAGAGTGTCAGAGAGTGTCTGAGAGTGTCACAGAGTGATAGAGAGTGTCACAGAATGTCTGAGAGTGTCAGAGATTGTCAGAGACTGATAGAGAGTGTCAGAGAGTGTCTGAGAGTGTCAGAGAGTGTCTGAGTGTGTCAGAGAGTGATAGAGAGCGATAGAGAGTGATAGAGAGTGTCAGAGAGTGTCAGACAGTGTCAGACAGTGTCAGAGAGTGATAGAGAGTGCCAGAGAGTGTCAGACAGTGTCAGAGAGTGTCAGATAGTGTCAGAGAGTGATAGAGAGTGATAGAGAGTTTCAGAGAGTGTCAGAGAGTGTCAGAGAGTGTCAGAGAGTGATAGAGAGTGATAGAGGGTGTCAGAGAGTGTCAGAGAGTGTCAGAGAGTGATAGAGAGTGATAGCGAGTTTCAGAGAGTGTCAGAGAGTGTCAGAGAGTGATAGAGAGTGATAGAGAGTGTCAGAGAGTGATAGAGAGTGTCAGAGAGTGTCAGAGAGTTTTAGAGTGTGTCAGAGAGTGATAGAGAGTGATAGAGAGTGTCAGAGAGTGTCTGAGAGTGTCAGAGAGTGTCAGAGAGTGATAGAGAGTGATAGAGAGTGTCAGAGAGTGTAAGAAAGTGTCAGAGAGTGATAGAGAGTGTCAGAGAGTGATAGAGAGTGTCAGAGATTGTCTGAGAGTGTCAGAGAGTGTCAGAGAGTGATAGAGAGTGATAGAGAGTGTCAGAGAGTGTAAGAAAGTGTCAGAGAGTGATAGAGAGTGTCAGAGAGTGATAGAGAGTGTCAGAGATTGTCTGAGAGTGTCAGAGAGGGTCTGAGAGTGTTAGAGAGTGATAGAGAGTGATAGAGAGTGTCAGAGAGTGTCAGACAGTGTCAGAGAGTGATAGAGAGTGTCAGAGAGTGATACAGAGTGTCAGAGAGCGTCTGAGAGTGTCAGAGAGTGTCTGAGAGTGTCAGAGAGTGTCAGAGAGTGATAGAGAGTGTCAGAGAGTGTCAGACAGTGTCAGAGAGTGATAGAGAGTGATAGAGAGTGTCAGAGGGTGTCTGACAGTGTCAGAGAGTGTCAGAGAGTGATAGAGGGAGTCAGAGAGTGTCTGAGAGTGTCAGAGAGTGATAGAGAGTGATAGAGTGTCAGAGAGTGATAGAGAGTGTCAGAGAGTGTCAGAGAGTGTCAGAGAGTGTCAGAGAGTGTCTGAGAGTGTCAGAGAGTGATAGAGAGTGTCAGAAAGTGTCTGAGAGTGTCAGAGAGTGATAGAGAGTGTCAGAGAGTGTCTGAGAGTGTCAGAGAGTGTCAGAGAGTGATAGAGTGTGATAGAGAGTTTCAGAGAGTGTCAGAGAGTGTCTGAGAGTGTCAGAGAGTGTCAGAGAGTGATAGAGAGTGTCTGAGAGTGTCTGAGAGTGTCAGAGAGTGATAGAGAGTGATAGAGAGTGTCAGAGAGTGTCTGAGAGTGTCAGAGAGTGATAGAGAGTGTCACAGAATGTCTGAGAGTGTCAGAGAGTGTCAGAGACTGATAGAGAGTGTCAGAGAGTGTCTGAGAGTGTCAGAGAGTGTCTGAGTGTGTCAGAGAGTGATAGAGAGTGTCAGAGAGTGTCAGACAGTGTCAGAGAGTGATAGAGAGTGATAGAGAGTGTCAGAGAGTGATAGAGAGTGTCAGAGAGTGATAGAGAGTGATAGAGAGTTTCAGAGAGTGTCAGACAGTGTCAGAGAGTGATAGAGAGTGTCAGAGAATGTCAGACAGTGTCAGAGAGTGATAGTGAGTGTCTGAGAGTGTCAGAGATTGATAGTGAGTGTCTGAGAGTGTCAGAGATTGATAGTGAGTGTCTGAGAGTGTCAGAGAGTGTCAGAGAGTGATAGAGAGTGTCAGAGAGTGATAGAGAGTGATAGAGAGTTTCAGAGAGTGTCAGACAGTGTCAGAGAGTGATAGAGAGTGTCAGAGAGTGTCAGACTGTGTCAGAGAGTGATAGTGAGTGTCTGAGAGTGTCAGATAGTGTCAGAGAGTGATAGAGAGTGATAGAGAGTTTCAGAGATTGTCAGAGAGTGTCAGAGAATGTCAGAGAGTGATAGAGAGTGTCAGAGCGTGATAGAGAGTGTCAGAGAGTGTCTGAGAGTGTCAGAGAGTGATAGAGAGTGATAGAGAGTGATAGAGAGTGTCAGAGAGTGTCAGACAGTGTCAGAGAGTGATAGAGAGTGTCAGAGAGTGTCAGACAGTGTCAGAGAGTGATAGTGAGTGTCTGAGAGTGTCAGATAGTGTCAGAGAGTGATAGAGAGTGTCAGAGAGTGTCAGAGTGTGTCAGAGAGTGTCAGAGAGTGATAGAGAGTGATAGAGAGTTTCAGAGAGTGTCAGAGACTGTCTGAGAGTGTCAGAGAGTGATAGAGAGTGTCAGAGAGTGTCTGAGAGTGTCAGAGAGTGTCAGAGAGTGTCTGAGAGTGTCAGAGAGTGATAGAGAGTGATAGAGAGTGATAGAGAGTTTCAGAGTGTGTCAGACAGTGTCAGAGAGTGTCTGAGAGTGATAGAGAGTGTCAGAGAGTGTCAGAGAGTGATGGTGAGTGTCAGAGAGTGATAGAGAGTGATAGAGAGTTTCAGAGAGTGTCAGAGAGTGTCTGAGAGTGTCAGAGAGTGACAGAGAGTGTCTGAGAGTGATAGAGAGTGTCAGAGAGTGTCAGAGAGTGATGGTGAGTGTCAGAGAGTGATAGAGAGTGATAGAGAGTGTCAGAGAGTGTCAGAGAGTGTCAGAGAGTGATAGTGAGTGTCAGAGAGTGTCAGAGAGTGTCAGAGAGTGATAGAGAGTGATAGAGAGTTTCAGAGAGTGTCAGAGAGTGTCAGAGAGTGTCTGAGAGTGTCAGAGAGCGATAGAGAGTGATAGAGAGTGTCAGAGAGTGTCAGAGAGTGATAGCGAGTGATAGAGAGTGTCAGAGAGTGTCAGAGAGTGTCAGAGTGTGATAGTGAGTGTCAGAGAGTGTCAGAGAGTGATAGAGAGTGATAGAGAGTTTCAAAGAGTGATAGTGAGTGTCTGAGAGTGTCAGAGAGTGATAGAGAGTGATAGAGATTGTCAGAGAGTGTCAGAGAGTGATATAGAGTGATAGAGAGTGTCAGAGAGTGTCAGAGAGTGTCCGAGAGTGTCAGAGAGTGTCTGAGAGTGTCTGAGAGTGTCAGAGAGTGATAGAGAGTGATAGAGACTGTCAGAGAGTGTCAGAGAGTGTCAGAGAGTGATAGAGAGTGTCAGAGAGTGTCAGAGAGTGTCAGAGAGTGATAGAGATTGATAGAGAGTATTAGAGAGTGTCAGAGAGTGTCAGAGTGTGATAGAGAGTGATAGAGACTGTCTGAGAGTATGAGAGAGTGTCAGAGAGTGATAGAGAGTAATAGAGAGTGTCAGAGAGTTTCAGAGAGTGATAGTGATTGTCTCAGAGTGTCAGAGAGTGCTAGAGAGTCTCAGAGAGTGATAGAGAATGTCAGAGAGTGATATTGAGTGTCAGAGAGTGTCAGAGAGTGATAGTGAGTGTCAGAGAGTATCAGAGAGTGATAGTGAGTGTCTGAGAGTGTCTGAGAGTGATAGAGAGTGTCAGAGAGTGTCAGAGAGTATTAGAGAGTGTCAGAGAGTGTCAGAGAGTGTGAGAGAGTGTCAGAGAGTGATAGTGAGTGTCTGACAGTGTCAGAGAGTGTCAGAGAGCGTCACAGAGTGATAGTGAGTGCCAGCGAGTGTCTGAGAGTGTCAGAGAGTGTCTGAGAGTGTCAGAGAGTGTCACAGAGTGTCAGAGTGATAGTGAGTGTCTGAGAGTGTCAGACAGTGTCAGAGAGTGTCAGAGAGTGATAGAGAGTGATAGAGAGTGATAGAGAGTGTTAGAGAGTGTCAGAGTGTGTCAGAGAGTGACAGTGAGTGTCAGAGAGTGACAGAGTGTGTCAGAGAGTGATAGTGAGTGTCAGAGAGTGTCAGAGAGTGTCAGAGTGTCAGAGTGTGATAGAGAGTGATAGAGAGTATTAGAGAGTGTCAGAGTGTGTCAGAGAGTGACAGTGAGTGTCAGAGAGTGACAGAGTGTGTCAGAGAGTGATAGTGAGTGTCTGTCAGTGTGTGAGAGTATGAGAGAGTGTCAGAGAGTGATAGAGAGTAATAGAGAGTGTCAGAGAGTTTTCAGAGAGTGATAGTGATTGTCTCAGAGTGTCAGAGAGTGCTAGAGAGTCTCAGAGAGTGATAGAGAATGTCAGAGAGTGATATTGAGTGTCAGAGAGTATCAGAGAGTGATAGTGAGCGTCAGAGAGTATCAGAGAGTGATAGTGAGTGTCTGAGATTGTCTGAGAGTGATAGAGAGTGTCAGAGAGTGTCAGAGAGTATTAGAGAGTGTCAGAGAGTGTCAGAGAGTGTGAGAGAGTGTCAGAGAGTATTAGAGAGTGTCAGAGAGTGTCAGAGAGTATTAGAGAGTGTCAGAGAGTGTCAGAGGGTGATAGAGAGTGATAGAGAGTGTCAGAGAGTGTCAGAGTGTGTCAGAGAGTGACAGTGAGTGTCAGAGAGTGACAGAGTGTGTCAGAGAGTGATAGTGAGTGTCTGTCAGTGTCTGAGAGTATGAGAGAGTGTCAGAGAGTGATAGAGAGTAATAGAGAGTGTCAGAGAGTGTCAGAGAGTGATAGTGATTGTCTCAGAGTGTCAGAGAGTGCTAGAGAGTCTCAGAGAGTGATAGAGAATGTCAGAGAGTGATATTGAGTGTCAGAGAGTATCAGAGAGTGATAGTGAGCGTCAGAGAGTATCAGAGAGTGATAGTGAGTGTCTGAGAGTGTCTGAGAGTGATAGAGAGTGTCAGAGAGTGTCAGAGAGTATTAGAGAGTGTCAGAGAGTGTCAGAGAGTGTGAGAGAGTGTCAGAGAGTATTAAAGAGTGTCAGAGAGTGTGAGAGAGTGTCAGAGAGTGATAGTGAGTGTCTGAGAGTGTCAGAGAGTGATAGAGAGTGTCAGAGAGTGATAGTGAGTGCCAGCGAGTGTCTGAGAGTGTCAGAGAGTGTCAGAGAGTGATAGTGAGTGTCAGAGAGTGATAGTGAGTGTCAGAGAGTGTCAGAGAGTGATAGAGAGTGATAGAGAGTGTCAGAGAGTGATAGAGAGTGATAGAGAGTGTCAGAGAGTGTCAGAGAGTGATAGAGAGTGATAGAAGTGTTTCAGAGTGTGTTAAAGAGTGTCAGAGAGTGTCTGAGAGTGTCAGAGAGTGATAGAGAGTGTCAGAGAGTGTCAGAGAAGGATAGAGAGTGATAGAGAGTTTCAGAGAGTGTCAGAGAGTACTGAGAGTGTCAGAGAGTGATAGAGAGTGTCAGAGAGTGATAGAGAGTGATAGAGAGTGTCAGAGAGTGTCAGAGAGTGTCAGAGAGTGATAGTGAGTGTCAGAGAGTGTCAGAGAGTGTCAGAGAGTGATAGAGAGTGATAGAGAGTTTCAGAGAGTGTCAGAGAGTGTCTGAGAGTGTCAGAGAGTGATAGAGAGTGATAGAGAGTGTCAGAGAGTGTCAGAGAGTGATAGAGAGTGATAGAGAGTGTCAGAGAGTGTCAGAGAGTGTCAGAGAGTGATAGAGAATGATAGAGAGTGTCAGAGAGTGATAGAGAGTTTCAAAGAGTGTCAGAGAGTGATAGAGAGTGATAGAGGGTGTTAGAGAGTGTCAGAGAGTGATAGAGAGTGATAGAGAGTGTCAGAGAGTGTCAGAGAGTGTCAGAGAGTGATAGTGAGTGTCAGAGAGTGTCAGAGAGTGATAGAGAGTGTCAGAGAGTGATAGAGAGTGTCAGAGAGTGTCAGAGAGTGATAGAGAGTGATAGAGAGTTTCAGAGAGTGTCAGAGAGTGTCTGAGAGTGTCAGAGAGTGATAGAGAGTGTCAGAGAGTGTCAGAGAGCGATAGAGAGTGATAGAGAGTGTCAGAGTGTGTCAGAGAGTGATAGTGAGTGTCAGAGAGTGTCAGAGAGTGTCTGAGAGTGATAGAGAGTTTCAGAGAGTGTCAGAGAGTGTCTGAGAGTGTCAGAGAGTGATAGAGAGTGATAGAGAGTGTCAGAGAGTGATAGAGAGTGATAGAGAGTGTCAGAGAGTGTCAGAGAGTGTCAGAGAGTGATAGTGAGTGTCAGAGAGTGTCAGAGAGTGATAGAGAGTGATAGAGAGTTTCAGAGAGTGATAGAGAGAGTCAGAGAGTGTCAGAGAGTGATAGAGAGTGATAGAGAGTGTCAGAGAATGTCTGAGAGTGTCAGAGAGTGATAGAGAGTGATAGAGAGTGTCAGAGAGTGTCAGAGAGTGTCAGAGAGTGTCAGAGAGTGATAGTGAGTGTCAGAGAGTGTCAGAGAGTGATAGAGAGTGTCAGAGAGTGATAGAGAGTGTCAGAGAGTGTCAGAGAGTGATAGAGAGTGATAGAGAGTTTCAGAGAGTGTCAGAGAGTGTCTGAGAGTGTCAGAGAGTGATAGAGAGTGTCAGAGAGTGTCAGAGAGTGATAGAGAGTGATAGAGAGTGTCAGAGAGTGTCAGAGAGTGTCAGAGAGTGATAGTGAGTGTCAGAGAGTGTCAGAGAATGTCAGAGAGTGATAGAGAGTGATAGAGAGTTTCAGAGAGTGTCAGAGAGTGTCTGAGAGTGTCAGAGAGTGATAGAGCGTGATAGAGAGTTTCAGAGAGTGTCAGAGAGTGATAGAGAGTGATAGAGAGTGTCAGAGAGTGTCAGAGAGTGTCAGAGAGTGTCAGAGAGTGATAGTGAGTGTCAGAGAGTGTCAGAGAGTGATAGAGAGTGTCAGAGAGTGATAGAGAGTGTCAGAGAGTGTCAGAGAGTGATAGAGAGTGATAGAGAGTGTCAGAGAGTGTCTGAGAGTGTCAGAGAGTGATAGAGAGTGATAGAGAGTGTCAGAGAGTGTCAGAGAGTGATAGAGAGTGATAGAGAGTGTCAGATAGTGTCAGAGAGTGTCAGAGAGTGATAGAGAGTGTCAGAGAGTGTCAGAGAGGGATAGAGAGTGTCAGAGAGTGATAGAGAGTGTCAGAGAGTGTCAGAGAGTGATAGAGAGTGATAGAGAGTTTCAGAGAGTGTCAGAGAGTGTCTGAGAGTGTCAGAGAGTGATAGAGAGTGTCAGAGTGTGTCAGAGAGTGATAGAGAGTGATAGAGAGTGTCAGAGAGTGTCAGAGAGTGATAGTGAGTGTCAGAGAGTGTCAGAGAGTGTCAGAGAGTGATAGAGAGTTTCAGAGAGTGTCAGAGAGTGTCTGAGAGAGTCAGAGAGTGATAGAGAGTGATAGAGCGTGTCAGAGAGTGTCAGAGAGTGATAGAGAGTGATAGAGAGTGTCAGAGAGCGTCAGAGAGTGTCAGAGAGTGATAGTGAGTGTCAGAGAGTGTCAGAGAGTGATAGAGAGTGATAGAGAGCTTCAGAGAGTGATAGAGAGAGTCAGAGAGTGTCAGAGAGTAATAGAGAGTGATAGAGAGTGTCAGAGAGTGTCTGAGAGTGTCAGAGAGTGATAGAGAGTGATAGAGAGTGTCAGAGAGTGTCAGAGAGTGATAGAGAGTGATAGAGAGTGTCAGAGAGTGTCAGAGAGTGTCAGAGAGTGATAGTGAGTGTCACAGAGTGTCAGAGAGTGATAGAGAGTGTCAGAGAGTGATAGAGAGTGTCAGAGAGTTTCAGAGAGTGTCAGAGAGTGTCTGAGAGTGTCAGAGAGTGATAGAGAGTGTCAGAGAGTGTCAGAGAGTGTCAGAGAGTGATAGTGAGTGTCAGAGAGTGTCAGAGATGTCAGTGAGTGATAGAGAGTGATAGAGAGTTTCAGAGAGTGTCAGAGAGTGTCTGCGAGTGTCAGAGAGTGATAGAGAGTGATAGAGAGTGTCAGAGAGTGTCAGAGAGTGATAGAGAGTGATAGAGAGTGTCAGAGAGTGTCAGAGAGTGTCAGAGAGTGATAGTGAGTGTCAGATAGTGTCAGAGAGTGTCAGAGAGTGATAGAGAGTGATAGAGAGTGATAGAGAGTGTCAGAGAGTGTCAGAGAGTGATAGAGAGTGATAGAGAGTGATAGAGAGTGTCAGAGAGTGATAGAGCGTGATAGAGAGTGTCAGAGAGTGTCAGAGAGTGATAGTGAGTGTCAGAGAGTGTCAGAGAGTGATAGAGAGTGTCAGAGAGTGATAGAGAGTGTCAGAGAGTGTCAGAGAGTGATAGAGAGTGATAGAGAGTTTCAGAGAGTTTCAGAGAGTGTCAGAGAGTGATAGAGAGTGTCAGAGAGTGATAGATAGTGATAGAGAGTTTCAGAGAGTGTCAGAGAGTGTCTGAGAGTGTCAGAGAGTGATAGAGAGTGTCAGAGAGTGTCAGAGAGTGATAGAGAGTGATAGAGAGTGTCAGAGAGTGTCAGAGAGTGTCAGAGAGTGATAGAGAGTGATAGAGAGTTTCAGAGAGTGTCAGAGAGTGTCTGAGAGTGTCAGAGAGTGATAGAGAGTGTCAGAGAGTGTCAGAGAGTGATAGAGAGTGATGGAGAGTGTCAGAGAGTGTCAGAGAGTGTCAGAGAGTGATAGAGAGTGATAGAAGTGTTTCAGAAAGTGTTAAAGAGTGTCAGAGAGTGTCTGAGAGTGTCAGAGAGTGATAGAGAGTGTCAGAGAGTGTCAGAGAGTGATAGAGTGTGATAGAGAGTTTCAGAGAGTGTCAGAGAGTGTCAGAGAGTGTCAGAGAGTGATAGTGAGTGTCAGAGAGTGTCAGAGAGTGATAGAGAGTGATAGAGAGTGTCAGAGAGTGTCAGAAAGTGTCAGAGAGTGATAGTGAGTGTCAGAGAGTGTCAGAGAGTGTCAGAGAGTAATAGAGAGTGATAGAGAGTTTCAGAGAGTGTCAGAGAGTGTCTGAGAGTGTCAGAGAGTGATAGAGAGTGTCAGAGAGTGTCAGAGAGTGATAGAGAGTGATAGAGAGTGTCAGAGAGTGTCAGAGAGTGATAGTGAGTGTCAGAGAGTGATAGAGAGTGTCAGAGAGTGATAGAGAGTGATAGAGAGTTTCAGAGAGTGTCAGAGAGTGTCTGAGAGTGTCAGAGAGTGATAGAGAGTGATAGAGAGTGTCAGAGAGTGTCAGAGAGTGATAGAGAGTGATAGAGAGTGTCAGAGAGTGTCAGAGAGTGTCAGAGAGTGATAGTGAGTGTCAGAGAGTGTCAGAGAGTGATAGAGAGTGATAGAGAGTGTCAGAGAGTGATAGAGAGTGTCAGAGAGTGTCAGAGAGTGATAGAGAGTGATAGAGAGTGTCAGAGAGTGTCTGAGTGTGTCAGAGAGTGATAGAGAGTGATAGAGAGTGTCAGAGAGTGTCAGAGAGTGATAGAGAGTGATAGAGAGTGTCAGATAGTGTCAGAGAGTGTCAGAGAGTGATAGTGAGTGTCAGAGAGTGTCAGAGAGTGATAGAGAGTGTCAGAGAGTGATAGAGAGTGTCAGAGAGTGTCAGAGAGTGATAGAGAGTTTCAGAGAGTTTCAGAGAGTGTCAGAGAGTGTCTGAGAGTGTCAGAGAGTGATAGTGAGTGTCAGAGAGTGTCAGAGAGTGATAGAGAGTGATAGAGAGTGTCAGAGAGTGTCAGAGAGTGATAGTGAGTGTCAGAGAGTGTCAGAGAGTGTCAGAGAGTGATAGAGAGTTTCAGAGAGTGTCAGAGAGTGTCTGAGAGTGTCAGAGAGTGATAGAGAGTGATAGAGAGTGTCAGAGAGTGTCAGAGAGTGATAGAGAGTGATAGAGAGTGTCAGAGAGCGTCAGAGAGTGTCAGAGAGTGATAGTGAGTGTCAGAGAGTGTCAGAGAGTGATAGAGAGTGATAGAGAGTTTCAGAGAGTGATAGAGAGAGTCAGAGAGTGTCAGAGAGTGATAGAGAGTGATAGAGAGTGTCTGAGAGTGTCTGAGAGTGTCAGAGAGTGATAGAGAGTGATAGAGAGTGTCAGAGAGTGTCAGAGAGTGTCAGAGAGTGATAGAGAGTGATAGAGAGTGTCAGAGAGTGTCAGAGAGTGATAGAGAGTGATAGAGAGTGTCAGAGAGTGTCAGAGAGTGTCAGAGAGTGATAGTGAGTGTCACAGAGTGTCAGAGAGTGATAGAGAGTGTCAGAGAGTGATAGAGAGTGTCAGAGAGTTTCAGAGAGTGTCAGAGAGTGTCTGAGAGTGTCAGAGAGTGATAGAGAGTGTCAGAGAGTGTCAGAGAGTGTCAGAGAGTGTCAGAGAGTGATAGTGAGTGTCAGAGAGTGTCAGAGATGTCAGAGAGTGATAGAGAGTGATAGAGAGTTTCAGAGAGTGTCAGAGAGTGTCTGTGAGTGTCAGAGAGTGATAGAGAGTGATAGAGAGTGTCAGAGAGTGTCAGAGAGTGATAGAGAGTGATAGAGAGTGTCAGAGAGTGTCAGAGAGTGTCAGAGAGTGATAGTGAGTGTCAGATAGTGTCAGAGAGTGTCAGAGAGTGATAGAGAGTGATAGAGAGTGATAGAGAGTGATAGAGAGTGTCAGAGAGTGTCAGAGAGTGATAGTGAGTGTCAGAGAGTGTCAGAGAGTGATAGAGAGTGTCAGAGAGTGATAGAGAGTGTCAGAGAGTGTCAGAGAGTGATAGAGAGTGATAGAGAGTTTCAGAGAGTGTCAGAGAGTGTCAGAGAGTGATAGAGAGAGTCAGAGAGTGATAGATAGTGATAGAGAGTTTCAGAGAGTGTCAGAGAGTGTCTGAGAGTGTCAGAGAGTGATAGAGAGTGTCAGAGAGTGTCAGAGAGTGATAGAGAGTGATAGAGAGTGTCAGAGAGTGTCAGAGAGTGTCAGAGAGTGATAGAGAGTGATAGAGAGTGTCAGAGAGTGTCAGAGAGTGATAGAGAGTGATAGAGAGTGTCAGAGAGTGTCAGAGAGTGATAGAGAGTGATAGAAGTGTTTCAGAAAGTGTAAAAGAGTGTCAGAGAGTGTCAGAGAGTGTCAGAGAGTGATAGAGAGTGTCAGAGACTGTCAGAGAGTGATAGAGTGTGATAGAGAGTTTCAGAGAGTGTCAGAGAGTGTCTGAGAGTGTCAGAGAGTGATAGAGAGTGATAGAGAGTGTCAGAGAGTGTCAGAGAGTGTCAGAGAGTGATAGTGAGTGTCAGAGAGTGTCAGAGAGTAATAGAGAGTGATAGAGAGTTTCAGAGAGTGTCAGAGAGTGTCTGAGAGTGTCAGAGAGTGATAGAGAGTGATAGAGAGTGATAGAGAGTGTGAGAGAGTGTCAGAGAGTGATAGAGAGTAATAGAGAGTGTCAGAGAGTGTCAGAGAGTGTCAGAGAGTGACAGTGAGTGTCAGAGAGTGTCAGAGAGTGATAGAGAGTGATAGAGAGTGTCAGAGAGTGATAGAGAGTGTCAGAGAGTGTCAGAGAGTGATAGAGAGTGATAGAGAGTGTCACAGAGTGTCTGAGAGTGATAGAGAGTGATAGAGAGTGTCAGAGAGTGTCAGAGAGTGATATTGAGTGTCAGAGAGTGTCAGAGAGTGATAGAGAGTGTCAGAGATTGATAGAGAGTGTCAGAGAGTGTCAGAGAGAGATAGAGAGTGATAGAGAGTTTCAGAGAGTGTCAGAGAGTGTCTGAGAGTGTCATAGAGTGATAGAGAGTGTCAGAGAGTGTCAGAGAGTGATAGAGAGTGTCAGAGAGTGTCAGAGAGTGATAGTGAGTGTCAGAGAGTGTCAGAGAGTGTCAGAGAGTGTCTGAGAGTGTCAGAGTGTGATAGAGAGTTTCAGAGAGTGTCAGAGAGTGATAGAGAGTGATAGAGAGTGTCAGAGAGTGTCAGAGAGTGTCAGAGAGTGATAGTGAGTGTCAGAGAGTGTCAGAGATGTCAGAGAGTGATAGAGAGTGATAGAGAGTTTCAGAGAGTGTCAGAGAGTGTCTGCGAGTGTCAGAGAGTGATAGAGAGTGATAGAGAGTGTCAGAGAGTGTCAGAGAGTGATAGAGAGTGATAGAGAGTGTCAGAGAGTGTCAGAGAGTGTCAGAGAATGATAGTGAGTGTCAGAGAGTGTCAGAGAGTGTCAGAGAGTGATAGAGAGTGATAGAGAGTGTCAGAGAGTGTCAGAGAGTGATAGAGAGTGATAGAGAGTGATAGAGAGTGATAGCGAGTGTCAGAGAGTGTCAGAGAGTGATAGTGAGTGTCAGAGAGTGTCAGAGAGTGATAGAGAGTGTCAGAGAGTGATAGAGAGTGTCAGAGAGTGTCAGAGAGTGATAGAGAGTGATAGAGAGTTTCAGAGAGTGTCAGAGAGTGTCTGAGAGTGTCAGAGAGTGATAGAGAGTGTCAGAGAGTGATAGATAGTGATAGAGAGTTTCAGAGAGTGATAGAGAGAGATAGAGAGTTTCAGAGAGTGTCAGAGAGTGTCTGAGATTGTCAGAGAGTGATAGAGAGTGTCAGAGAGTGTCAGAGAGTGATAGAGAGTGATAGAGAGTGTCAGAGAGTGTCAGAGAGTGTCAGAGAGTGTCAGAGAGTGATAGAGAGTGATAGAGAGTGATAGAGAGTGTCAGAGAGTGATAGAGAGTGATAGAGAGTGTCAGAGAGTGATAGAGAGTGATAGAGAGTGATAGAGAGTGATAGAGAGTGATAGAGAGTGATAGAGAGTGTCAGAGAGTGTCAGAGAGTGATAGAGAGTGATAGAGAGTTTCAGAGAGTGTCAGAGAGTGTCTGAGAGTGTCAGAGAATGATAGAGAGTGATAGAGAGTGTCAGAGAGTGTCAGAGAGTGATAGAGAGTGATAGAGAGTGTCTGAGAGTGTCAGAGAGTGATAGAGAGTGTCAGAGAGTGTCAGAGAGTGATAGAGAGTGTCAGAGAGTGTCAGAGAGTGTCAGAGAGTGATAGTGAGTGTCAGAGAGTGTCAGAGAGTGATAGAGAGTGATAGAGAGTTTCAGAGAGTGTCAGAGAATGTCTGAGAGTGTCAGAGAGTGATAGAGAGAGATAGAGAGTGTCAGAGAGTGTCAGAGAGTGATAGAGAGTGATAGTGAGTGTCAGAGAGTGTCAGAGAGTGTCAGAGTGTGATAGTGAGTGTCAGAGAGTGTCAGAGAGTGATAGAGAGTGTCAGAGAGTGATAGAGAGTGTCAGAGAGTGCCAGGGAGTGATAGAGAGTGATAGAGAGTTTCAGAGAGTGTCAGAGAGTGTCTGAGAGTGTCAGAGAGTGATAGAGAGTGTCAGAGAGTGTCAGAGAGTGATAGAGAGTGATAGAGAGTGTCAGAGAGTGTCAGAGAGTGATAGAGAGTGATAGAAGTTTTTCAGAAAGTGTTAAAGAGTGTCAGAGAGTGTCTGAGAGTGTCAGAGAGTGATAGAGAGTGTCAGAGAGTGTCAGAGAGTGATAGAGTGTGATAGAGAGTTTCAGAGAGTGTCAGAGAGTGTCTGAGAGTGTCAGAGAGTGATAGTGAGTGTCAGAGAGTCTCAGAGAGTGATAGAGAGTGATAGAGAGTGTCAGAGAGTGTCAGAGAGTGTCAGAGAGTGATAGTGAGTGTCAGAGAGTGTCAGAGAGTGTCAGAGAGTAATAGAGAGTGATAGAGAGTTTCAGAGAGTGTCAGAGAGTGTCTGAGAGTGTCAGAGATTGATAGAGAGTGATAGAGAGAGATAGAGAGTGTGAGAGAGTGTCAGAGAGTGATAGAGAGTGATAGAGAGTGTCAGAGAGTGTCAGAGAGTGTCAGAGAGTGACAGTGAGTGTCAGAGAGTGTCAGAGAGTGATAGAGAGTGATAGAGAGTGTCAGAGAGTGATAGAGAGTGTCAGAGAGTGTCAGAGAGTGATAGAGAGTGATAGAGAGTGTCAGAGAGTGTCTGAGAGTGTCAGAGAGTGCTAGAGAGTGATAGAGAGTGTCAGAGAGTGTCAGAGAGTGATAGAGAGTGATAGAGAGTGTCAGAGAGTGTCAGAGAGTGATATTGAGTGTCAGAGAGTGTCAGAGAGTGATAGAGAGTGATAGAGAGTGTCAGAGAGTGTCAGAGAGTGATAGAGAGTGATAGAGAGTGTCAGAGAGTGTCAGAGAGTGATAGTGAGTGTCAGAGAGTGTCAGAGAGTGTCAGAGAGTGATAGAGAGTGATAGAGAGTGTCAGAGAGTGTCAGAGAGTGATAGAGAGTGATAGAGAGTGATAGAGTGTGTCAGAGAGTGATAGAGAGTGATAGAGAGTGTCAGAGAGTGATAGTGAGTGTCAGAGAGTGTCAGAGAGTGATAGAGAGTGTCAGAGAGTGATAGAGAGTGTCAGTGAGTGTCAGAGAGTGATAGAGAGTGATAGAGAGTTTCAGAGAGTGTCAGAGAGTGTCTGAGAGTGTCAGAGAGTGATAGAGAGTGTCAGAGAGTGATATATAGTGATAGAGAGTTTCAGAGAGTGATAGAGAGTGATAGAGAGTTTCAGAGAGTGTCAGAGAGTGTCTGAGATTGTCAGAGAGTGATAGAGAGTGTCAGAGAGTGTCAGAGAGTGATAGAGAGTGATAGAGAGTGTCAGAGAGTGTCAGAGTGTGTCAGAGAGTGTCAGAGAGTGATAGAGAGTGATAGAGAGTGATAGAGAGTGATAGAGAGTGTCAGAGAGTGATAGAGAGTGATAGAGAGTGTCAGAGAGTGATAGAGAGTGATAGAGAGTGATATAGAGTGTCAGAGAGTGATAGAGAGTGTCAGAGAGTGATAGTGAGTGTCAGAGAGTGTCAGAGAGTGATAGAGAGTGATAGAGAGTTTCAGAGAGTGTCAGAGAGTGTCTGAGAGTGTCAGAGAGTGATAGAGAGTGATAGAGAGTGTCAGAGATTGTCAGAGAGTGATAGAGAGTGATAGAGAGAGACTGAGAGTGTCAGAGAGTGATAGAGAGTGTCAGAGAGTGTCAGAGAGTGATAGAGAGTGTCAGAGAGTGTCAGAGAGTGTCAGAGAGTGTCAGAGAGTGATAGTGAGTGTCAGAGAGTGTCAGAGAGTGATAGAGAGTGATAGAGAGTGATAGAGAGTGTCAGAGAGTGTCAGAGAGTGATAGAGAGTGATAGAGAGTGTCAGAGAGTGTCTGAGAGTGTCAGAGAGTGCTAGAGAGTGATAGAGAGTGTCAGAGAGTGTCAGAGAGTGATAGAGAGTGATAGAGAGTGTCAGAGAGTGTCAGAGAGTGATATTGAGTGTCAGAGAGTGTCAGAGAGTGATAGAGAGTGATAGAGAGTGTCAGAGAGTGTCAGAGAGTGATAGAGAGTGATAGAGAGTGTCAGAGAGTGTCAGAGAGTGATAGTGAGTGTCAGAGAGTGTCAGAGAGTGTCAGAGAGTGATAGAGAGTGATAGAGAGTGTCAGAGAGTGTCAGAGAGTGATAGAGAGTGATAGAGAGTGATAGAGTGTGTCAGAGAGTGATAGAGAGTGATAGAGAGTGTCAGAGAGTGATAGTGAGTGTCAGAGAGTGTCAGAGAGTGATAGAGAGTGTCAGAGAGTGATAGAGAGTGTCAGAGAGTGTCAGAGAGTGATAGAGAGTGATAGAGAGTTTCAGAGAGTGTCAGAGAGTGTCTGAGAGTGTCAGAGAGTGATAGAGAGTGTCAGAGAGTGATATATAGTGATAGAGAGTTTCAGAGAGTGATAGAGAGTGATAGAGAGTTTCAGAGAGTGTCAGAGAGTGTCTGAGATTGTCAGAGAGTGATAGAGAGTGTCAGAGAGTGTCAGAGAGTGATAGAGAGTGATAGAGAGTGTCAGAGAGTGTCAGAGTGTGTCAGAGAGTGTCAGAGAGTGATAGAGAGTGATAGAGAGTGATAGAGAGTGATAGAGAGTGTCAGAGAGTGATAGAGAGTGATAGAGAGTGTCAGAGAGTGATAGAGAGTGATAGAGAGTGATATAGAGTGTCAGAGAGTGATAGAGAGTGTCAGAGAGTGATAGTGAGTGTCAGAGAGTGTCAGAGAGTGATAGAGAGTGATAGAGAGTTTCAGAGAGTGTCAGAGAGTGTCTGAGAGTGTCAGAGAGTGATAGAGAGTGATAGAGAGTGTCAGAGATTGTCAGAGAGTGATAGAGAGTGATAGAGAGAGACTGAGAGTGTCAGAGAGTGATAGAGAGTGTCAGAGAGTGTCAGAGAGTGATAGAGAGTGTCAGAGAGTGTCAGAGAGTGTCAGAGAGTGTCAGAGAGTGATAGTGAGTGTCAGAGAGTGTCAGAGAGTGATAGAGAGTGATAGAGAGTTTCAGAGAGTGTCAGAGAATGTCTGAGAGTGTCAGAGAGTGATAGAGAGAGATAGAGAGTGTCAGAGAGTGTCAGAGAGTGATAGAGAGTGATAGAGAGTGTCAGAGAGTGTCAGAGAGTGTCAGAGAGTGATAGTGAGTGTCAGAGAGTGTCAGAGAGTGATAGAGAGTGTCAGAGAGTGATAGAGAGTGTCAGAGAGTGTCAGGGAGTGATAGAGAGTGATAGAGAGTTTCAGAGAGTGTCAGAGAGTGTCTGAGAGTGTCAGAGAGTGATAGAGAGTGATAGAGAGTGTCAGAGAGAGTCAGAGAGTGTCAGAGAGTGATAGTGAGTGTCAGAGATTGTCAGAGAGTGTCAGAGAGTGATAGAGAGTGATAGAGAGTTTCAGAGAGTGTCAGAGAGTGTCTGAGAGTGTCAGAGAGTGATAGAGAGTGTCAGAGAGTGTCAGAGAGTGATAGAGTGTGATAGAGAGTGTCAGAGAGTGTCAGAGAGTGTCAGAGAGTGATAGTGAGTGTCAGAGAGTGTCAGAGAGTGATAGAGAGTGATAGAGAGTGTCAGAGAGTGATAGAGAGTGTCAGAGAGTGTCAGAGAGTGATTGAGAGTGATAGAGAGTGTCAGAGAGTGTCTGAGAGTGTCAGAGAGTGATAGAGAGTGATAGAGAGTGTCAGAGAGTGTCAGAGAGTGATAGAGAGTGATAGAGAGTGTCAGAGAGTGTCAGAGAGTGATAGTGAGTGTCAGAGAGTGTCAGAGAGTGATAGAGAGTGTCAGAGAGTGATAGAGAGTGTCAGAGAGTGTCAGAGAGTGATAGAGAGTGATAGAGAGTTTCAGAGAGTGTCAGAGAGTGTCTGAGAGTGTCAGAGAGTGATAGAGAGTGTCAGAGAGTGTCAGAGAGTGTCAGAGAGTGATAGAGAGTGATAGAAGTGTTTCAGAGAGTGTTAAAGAGTGTCAGAGAGTGTCTGAGAGTGTCAGAGAGTGATAGAGAGTGTCAGAGAATGTCAGAGAGTGATAGAGAGTGATAGAGAGTTTCAGAGAGTGTCAGAGAGTGTCTGAGAGTGTCAGAGAGTGATAGAGAGTGATAGAGAGTGTCAGAGAGTGATAGTGAGTGTCAGAGAGTGTCAGAGAGTGTCAGATAGTGATAGAGAGTGATAGAGACTTTCAGAGAGTGTCTGAGAGTGTCAGAGAGTGTCAGAGAGTGATAGAGAGTGATAGAGAGTGTCAGAGAGTGTCAGAGAGTGATAGAGCGTGATAGAGAGTGTCAGAGAGTGTCAGAGAGTGTCAGAGAGTGATAGTGAGTGTCAGAGAGTGTCAGAGAGTGATAGAGAGTGATAGAGAGTGTCAGAGATTGATAGAGAGTGTCAGAGAGTGTCAGAGAGTGATAGAGAGTGATCGAGAGTGTCAGAGAGTGTCTGAGAGTGTCAGAGAGTGATAGAGAGTGATAGAGAGTGTCAGAGAGTGTCAGAGAGTGATAGAGAGTGATAGAGAGTGTCAGAGAGTGTCAGAGAGTGATAGTGAGTGTCAGAGAGTGTCAGAGAGTGATAGAGAGTGTCAGAGAGTGTTACAGAGTGTCAGAGAGTGTCAGAGAGTGATAGAGAGTGATAGAGAGTGATAGAGAGTTTCAGAGAGTGTCAGAGAGTGCCTGAGACTGTCAGAGAGTGATAGAGAGTGTCAGAGAGTGTCAGAGTGTGATAGAGAGTGATAGAGAGTGTCAGAGAGTGTCAGAGAGTGTCAGAGAGTGATAGTGAGTGTCAGAGAGTCTCAGAGAGTGTCAGAGAGTGATAGAGAGTGATAGAGAGTTTCAGAGAGTGTCAGAGATTGTCTGAGAGTGTCAGAGAGTGATAGAGAGTGATAGAGAGTGTCAGAGAGTGTCAGAGAGTGATAGTGAGTGTCAGAGAGTGTCAGAGAGGGATAGAGAGTGATAGAGAGTGTCAGAGAGTGATAGAGAGTGTCAGAGAGTGTCAGAGAGTGATAGAGAGTGATAGAGAGTGTCAGAGAGTGTCTGAGAGTGTCAGAGAGTGATAGAGAGTGATAGAGAGTGTCAGAGAGTGTCAGAGAGTGTCAGAGAGTGATAGTGAGTGTCAGAGAGTGTCAGAGAGTGATAGAGAGTGTCAGAGAGTGATAGAGAGTGTCAGAGAGTGTCAGAGAGTGCTAGAGAGTGATAGAGAGTTCCAGAGAGTGTCAGAGAGTGTCTGAGAGTGTCAGAGAGTGACAGAGAGTGTCAGAGAGTGTCAGAGAGTGATAGAGAGTGATAGAGAGTGTCAGAGAGTGTCAGAGAGTGATAGTGAGTGTCAGAGTGTGTCAGAGAGTGATAGAGAGTGATAGAGAGTTTCAGAGAGTGTCAGAGAGTGATAGAGAGTGATAGAGAGTGTCAGAGAGTGTCAGAGAGTGTCAGAGAGGGATAGAGAGTGATAGAGAGTGTCAGAGAGTGATAGAGAGTGTCAGAGAGTGTCAGAGAGTGATAGAGAGTGATAGAGAGTGTCAGAGAGTGTCTGAGAGTGTCAGAGAGTGATAGAGAGTGATAGAGAGTGTCAGAGAGTGTCAGAGAGTGTCAGAGAGTGATAGTGAGTGTCAGAGAGTGTCAGAGAGTGATAGAGAGTGTCAGAGAGTGATAGAGAGTTTCAGAGAGTGTCAGAGAGTGTCTGAGAGTGTCAGAGAGTGATAGAGAGTGTCAGAGAGTGTCAGAGAGTGTCAGAGAGTGATAGAGAGTGATAGAAGTGTTTCAGAGAGTGTTAAAGAGTGTCAGAGAGTGTCTGAGAGTGTCAGAGAGTGATAGAGAGTGTCAGAGAATGTCAGAGAGTGATAGAGAGTGATAGAGAGTTTCAGAGAGTGTCAGAGAGTGTCTGAGAGTGTCAGAGAGTGATAGAGAGTGATAGAGAGTGTCAGAGAGTGATAGTGAGTGTCAGAGAGTGTCAGAGAGTGTCAGATAGTGATAGAGAGTGATAGAGACTTTCAGAGAGTGTCTGAGAGTGTTAGAGAGTGTCAGAGAGTGATAGAGAGTGATAGAGAGTGTCAGAGAGTGTCAGAGAGTGATAGAGCGTGATAGAGAGTGTCAGAGAGTGTCAGAGAGTGTCAGAGAGTGATAGTGAGTGTCAGAGAGTGTCAGAGAGTGATAGAGAGTGATAGAGAGTGTCAGAGATTGATAGAGAGTGTCAGAGAGTGTCAGAGAGTGATAGAGAGTGATCGAGAGTGTCAGAGAGTGTCTGAGAGTGTCAGAGAGTGATAGAGAGTGATAGAGAGTGTCAGAGAGTGTCAGAGAGTGATAGAGAGTGATAGAGAGTGTCAGAGAGTGTCAGAGAGTGATAGTGAGTGTCAGAGAGTGTCAGAGAGTGATAGAGAGTGTCAGAGAGTGTTACAGAGTGTCAGAGAGTGTCAGAGAGTGATAGAGAGTGATAGAGAGTGATAGAGAGTTTCAGAGAGTGTCAGAGAGTGCCTGAGACTGTCAGAGAGTGATAGAGAGTGTCAGAGAGTGTCAGAGTGTGATAGAGAGTGATAGAGAGTGTCAGAGAGTGTCAGAGAGTGTCAGAGAGTGATAGTGAGTGTCAGAGAGTCTCAGAGAGTGTCAGAGAGTGATAGAGAGTGATAGAGAGTTTCAGAGAGTGTCAGAGATTGTCTGAGAGTGTCAGAGAGTGATAGAGAGTGATAGAGAGTGTCAGAGAGTGTCAGAGAGTGATAGTGAGTGTCAGAGAGTGTCAGAGAGGGATAGAGAGTGATAGAGAGTGTCAGAGAGTGATAGAGAGTGTCAGAGAGTGTCAGAGAGTGATAGAGAGTGATAGAGAGTGTCAGAGAGTGTCTGAGAGTGTCAGAGAGTGATAGAGAGTGATAGAGAGTGTCAGAGAGTGTCAGAGAGTGTCAGAGAGTGATAGTGAGTGTCAGAGAGTGTCAGAGAGTGATAGAGAGTGTCAGAGAGTGATAGAGAGTGTCAGAGAGTGTCAGAGAGTGCTAGAGAGTGATAGAGAGTTCCAGAGAGTGTCAGAGAGTGTCTGAGAGTGTCAGAGAGTGACAGAGAGTGTCAGAGAGTGTCAGAGAGTGATAGAGAGTGATAGAGAGTGTCAGAGAGTGTCAGAGAGTGATAGTGAGTGTCAGAGTGTGTCAGAGAGTGATAGAGAGTGATAGAGAGTTTCAGAGAGTGTCAGAGAGTGATAGAGAGTGATAGAGAGTGTCAGAGAGTGTCAGAGAGTGTCAGAGAGGGATAGAGAGTGATAGAGAGTGTCAGAGAGTGATAGAGAGTGTCAGAGAGTGTCAGAGAGTGATAGAGAGTGATAGAGAGTGTCAGAGAGTGTCTGAGAGTGTCAGAGAGTGATAGAGAGTGATAGAGAGTGTCAGAGAGTGTCAGAGAGTGTCAGAGAGTGATAGTGAGTGTCAGAGAGTGTCAGAGAGTGATAGAGAGTGTCAGAGAGTGATAGAGAGTGTCAGAGAGTGTCAGAGAGTGCTAGAGAGTGATAGAGAGTTCCAGAGAGTGTCAGAGAGTGTCTGAGAGTGTCAGAGAGTGACAGAGAGTGTCAGAGAGTGTCAGAGAGTGATAGAGAGTGATAGAGAGTGTCAGAGAGTGTCAGAGAGTGATAGTGAGTGTCAGAGTGTGTCAGAGAGTGATAGAGAGTGATAGAGAGTTTCAGAGAGTGTCAGAGAGTGATAGAGAGTGATAGAGAGTGTCAGAGAGTGTCAGAGAGTGTCAGAGAGTGATAGTGAGTGTCAGAGATGTCAGAGAGTGATAGAGAGTTTCAGAGAGTGATAGTGAGTGTCAGAGAGTGTCAGAGAGTGATATAGAGTGATAGAGAGTTTCAGAGAGTGTCTGAGAGTGTCAGAGAGTGATAGAGAGTGTCAGAGAGTGTCAGAGAGTGATAGAGAGAGTCAGAGAGTGTCAGAGAGTGATAGTGAGTGTCAGAGAGTGTCAGAGAGTGATAGAGAGATATAGAGAGTTTCAGAGAGTGTCAGAGAGTGTCTGAGAGTGTCAGAGAGTGATAGAGAGTGATAGAGAGAGTCAGAGAGTGTAAGAGAGTGATAGAGAGTGATAGAGAGTGATAGAGAGTGTCAGAGAGTGTCAGAGAGTGATAGTGAGTGTCAGAGAGTGTCAGAGAGTGATAGAGAGTGATAGAGAGTGATAGAGAGTTTCAGAGAGTGTCTGAGAGTGTCTGAGAGTGTCTGAGAGTGTCAGAGAGTGATGGAGGGTGATCGAGAGTGATAGAGTGTGTCAGAGAGCGATAGAGAGTGATAGAGACTGTCAGAGAGTGTCAGAGAGTGTCAGAGAGTGTCAGAGAGTGAAAGAGAGTGATAGAGAGTTTCAGAGAGTGATAGAGAGTGTCAGAGAGAGTCAGAGAGTGATAGAGAGTGATAGAGAGTTTCAGAGAGTGTCAGAGAGTGTCAGAGAGTGATAGTGAGTGTCTGAGAGTGCCAGAGAGTGATATAGAGTGATAGAGAGTTTCAGAGAGTGTCAGAGAGTGTCTGAGAGTGTCAGAGAGTGATAGAGAGTGATAGAGAGTGTCAGAGAGTGTCAGAGAGTGATAGAGAGTGATAGAGAGTGTCAGAGTGTTTCAGAGAGTGATAGTAGGTGTCAGAGAGTGTCAGAGAGTGTCAGAGAGTGATAGAGAGTGATGATGAGTTTCAAAGAGTGTCAGAGAGTGTCAGAGAGTGATAGAGAGTTTCAGAGAGTGTCAGAGAGTGTCAGAGAGTGTCAGAGAGTGATAGAGAGTTTCAGAGAGTGTCAAAGAGTGTCTGAGAGTGTCAGAGAGTGATAGAGAGTGATAGAGAGTGTCAGAGAGTGTCAGAGAGTGTTAGAGAGTGATAGAGAGTGAGAGAGAGTTTCAGAGAATGTCAGAGTGTGTCAGAGAGTGTCTGAGAGTGTCAGAGGGTGTCAGAGAGTGATAGAGAGTGATAGAGAGTTTCAGAGAGTGTCAGAGAGTGTCTGAGAGTGTCAGAGAGTGATAGAGAGGGTCAGAGAGTGTCAGAGAGTGTCAGAGAGTGATAGAGAGTGTCAGAGAGTGTCAGAGAGTGTCAGAGAGTGATAGAGAGTGTTAGAGAGTGTCAGAGAGTGTCTGAGAGTGTCAGAGAGTGTCAGAGAGTGTTAGAGAGTGATAGTGAGTGAGAGAGAGTTTCAGAGAATGTCAGAGTGTGTCAGAGTGTGTCAGAGGGTGTCAGAGAGTGATAGAGAGTGTTGGAGAGTTTGAGAGAGTGTCAGAGAGTGTCAGAGAGTGTCAGAGAATGATAGAGAGTGATAGAGAGTGTCAGAGAGTGTCAGAGAGTGTCAGAGAGTGATAGTGAGTGTCTGAGAGTGTCAGAGATTGTCAGAGAGTGTCAGAGAGTGATAGTGAGTGTCTGAGAGTGTCAGAGAGTGATAGAGAGTGTCAGAGAGTGTCAGAGAGTGTCAGAGAGTGATAGAGAGTGATAGAGAGTTTCAGAGAGTGTCAGAGAGTGTCAGAGAGTGTCTGAGAGTGTCAGAGAGTGATAGAGATGATAGATAGTTTCAGAGACTGTCAGAGAGTGGCAGAGAGTGTCTGAGATTGTCAGAGAGTGATAGAGAGTGTCAGAGAGTGATAGAGAGTGATAGAGAGTTTCAGAGAGTGTCAGAGAGTGTCTGAGAGTGTCAGAGAGTGATAGAGATTGTCAGAGAGTGTCAGAGAGTGTCAGAGAGTGATAGAGAGTGATAGAGAGTGATAGAGAGTTTCAGAGAGTGTCAGAGAGTGTCTGAGAGTGTCATAGAGTGATAGAGAGTGTCAGAGTTTGTCAGAGAGTGATAGAGAGTGTCAGAGAGTGTCAGAGAGTGATAGTGAGTGTCAGAGAGTGTCAGAGAGTGTCAGAGAGTGTCTGAGAGTGTCTGAGAGTGTCAGAGAGTGATAGAGAGTGTCAGAGAGTGTCAGAGAGTGATAGAGAGTGATAGAGAGTGTCAGAGAGTGTCAGAGAGTGTCAGAGAGAGATAGTGAGAGTCAGAGAGTGTCAGAGATGTCAGAGAGTGATAGAGAGTGATAGAGAGTTTCAGAGAGTGTCAGAGAGTGTCTGCGAGTGTCAGAGAGTGATAGAGAGTGATAGAGAGTGTCAGAGAGTGTCAGAGAGTGATAGAGAGTGATAGAGAGTGTCAGAGAGTGTCAGAGAGTGATAGTGAGTGTCAGAGAGTGTCAGAGAGTGTCAGAGAGTGATAGAGAGTGATAGAGAGTGTCAGAGAGTGTCAGAGAGTGATAGAGAGTGATAGAGAGTGATAGAGAGTGTCAGAGAGTGATAGAGAGTGATAGAGAGTGTCAGAGAGTGTCAGAGAGTGATAGTGAGTGTCAGAGAGTGTCAGAGAGTGATAGAGAGTGTCAGAGAGTGATAGAGAGTGTCAGAGAGTGTCAGAGAGTGATAGAGAGTGATAGAGAGTTTCAGAGAGTGTCAGAGAGTGTCAGAGAGTGTCAGAGAGTGATAGAGAGTGTCAGAGAGTGATATTTAGTGATAGAGAGTTTCAGAGAGTGATAGATAGTGATAGAGAGTTTCAGAGAGTGTCAGAGAGTGTCTGAGATTGTCAGAGAGTGATAGAGAGTGTCAGAGAGTGTCAGAGAGTGATAGAGAGTGATAGAGAGTGTCAGAGAGTGTCAGAGAGTGTCAGAGAGTGTCAGAGAGTGATAGAGAGTGATAGAGAGTGATAGAGAGTGTCAGAGAGTGATAGAGAGTGATAGAGAGTGTCAGAGAGTGATAGAGAGTGATAGAGAGTGATAGAGAGTGTCAGAGAGTGATAGAGAGTGTCAGAGAGTGATAGTGAGTGTCAGAGAGTGTCAGAGAGTGATAGAGAGTGATAGAGAGTTTCAGAGAGTGTCAGAGAGTGTCTGAGAGTGTCAGAGAGTGATAGAGAGTGATAGATAGTGTCAGAGAGTGTCAGAGAGTGATAGAGAGTGATAGAGAGAGTCTGAGAGTGTCAGAGAGTGATAGAGAGTGTCAGAGAGTGTCAGAGAGTGATAGAGAGTGTCAGAGAGTGTCAGAGAGTGTCAGAGAGTGTCAGAGAGTGATAGTGAGTGTCAGAGAGTGTCAGAGAGTGATAGAGAGTGATAGAGAGTTTCAGAGAGTGTCAGAGAATGTCTGAGAGTGTCAGAGAGTGATAGAGAGAGATAGAGAGTGTCAGAGAGTGTCAGAGAGTGATAGAGAGTGATAGAGAGTGTCAGAGAGTGTCAGAGAGTGTCAGAGAGTGATAGTGAGTGTCAGAGAGTGTCAGAGAGTGATAGAGAGTGTCAGAGAGTGATAGAGAGTGTCAGAGAGTGTCAGGGAGTGATAGAGAGTGATAGAGAGTTTCAGAGAGTGTCAGAGAGTGTCTGAGAGTGTCAGAGAGTGATAGAGAGTGATAGAGAGTGTCAGAGAGAGTCAGAGAGTGTCAGAGAGTGATAGTGAGTGTCAGAGATTGTCAGAGAGTGTCAGAGAGTGATAGAGAGTTTCAGAGAGTGTCAGAGAGTGTCTGAGAGTGTCAGAGAGTGATAGAGAGTGATAGAGAGTGTCAGAGAGTGTCAGAGAGTGATAGAGTGTGATAGAGAGTGTCAGAGAGTGTCAGAGAGTGTCAGAGAGTGATAGTGAGTGTCAGAGAGTGTCAGAGAGTGATAGAGAGTGATAGAGAGTGTCAGAGAGTGATAGAGAGTGTCAGAGAGTGTCAGAGAGTGATTGAGAGTGATAGACACTCTCTGACACTCTCTATCACTCTCAATCACTCTCTGACACTCTCTGACACTCTCAATCACTCTCTGACACTCTCTGACACTCTCTATCACTCTCTGACACTCTCTATCACTCTCTATCACTCTCTGACACTCTCTGACACTCACTATCACTCTCTGACACTCTCTGACACTCTCTGACACTCTCTATCACTCTCTATCACTCTCTATCACTCTCTGACACTCTCAGACACTCTCTGACACTCTCTGAGAGTGTCAGAGAGTGATAGAGAGTGATAGAGAGTGTCAGAGAGTGTCAGAGAGTGATAGAGAGTGATAGAGAGTGTCAGAGAGTGTCAGAGAGTGTCAGAGAGTGATAGTGAGTGTCAGAGAGTGTCAGAGAGTGATAGAGAGTGTCAGAGAGTGATAGAGAGTGTCAGAGAGTGTCAGAGAGTGATAGAGAGTGATAGAGTGTTTCAGAGAGTGTCAGAGAGTGTCTGAGAGTGTCAGAGAGTGATAGAGAGTGTCAGAGAGTGATAGAGAGTGATAGAGAGTGTCAGAGAGTGTCAGAGAGTGTCAGAGAGTGATAGAGAGTGATAGAAGTGTTTCAGAGAGTGTTAAAGAGTGTCAGAGAGTGTCTGAGAGTGTCAGAGAGTGATAGAGAGTGTCAGAGAATGTCAGAGAGTGATAGAGAGTGATAGAGAGTTTCAGAGAGTGTCAGAGAGTGTCAGAGAGTGTCAGAGAGTGATAGTGAGTGTCAGAGAGTGTCAGAGAGTGTCAGATAGTGATAGTGAGTGATAGAGACTTTCAGAGAGTGATAGAGAGTGTCAGAGAGTGTCAGAGAGTGATAGAGAGTGATAGAGAGTGTCAGAGAGTGTCAGAGAGTGTCAGAGAGTGATAGTGAGTGTCAGAGAGTGTCAGAGAGTGATAGAGAGTGATAGAGAGTGTCAGAGATTGATAGAGAGTGTCAGAGAGTGTCAGAGAGTGATAGAGAGTGATCGAGAGTGTCAGAGAGTGTCTGAGAGTGTCAGAGAGTGATAGAGAGTGATAGAGAGTGTCAGAGAGTGTCAGAGAGTGATAGAGAGTGTCAGAGAGTGTCAGAGAGTGATAGTGAGTGTCAGAGAGTGTCAGAGAGTGATAGAGAGTGTCAGAGAGTGTTACAGAGTGTCAGAGAGTGTCAGAGAGTGATAGAGAGTGATAGAGAGTGATAGAGAGTTTCAGAGAGTGCCTGAGACTGTCAGAGAGTGATAGAGAGTGTCAGAGAGTGTCAGAGAGTGATAGAGAGTGATAGAGAGTGTCAGAGAGTGTCAGAGAGTGATAGTGAGTGTCAGAGAGTCTCAGAGAGTGTCAGAGAGTGATAGAGAGTGATAGAGAGTTTCAGAGAGTGTCAGAGATTGTCTGAGAGTGTCAGAGAGTGATAGAGAGTGATAGAGAGTGTCAGAGAGTGTCAGAGAGTGATAGAGAGTGATAGAGAGTGTCAGAGATTGTCAGAGAGTGATAGTGAGTGTCAGAGAGTGTCAGAGAGGGATAGAGAGTGATAGAGAGTGTCAGAGAGTGATAGAGAGTGTCAGAGAGTGTCAGAGAGTGATAGAGAGTGATAGAGAGTGTCAGAGAGTGTCTGAGAGTGTCAGAGAGTGATAGAGAGGGATAGAGAGTGTCTGAGAGTGATAGAGAGTGATAGAGAGTGTCAGAGAGTGTCAGAGAGTGTCAGAGAGTGATAGTGAGTGTCAGAGAGTGTCAGAGAGTGATAGAGAGTGTCAGAGAGTGATAGAGAGTGTCAGAGAGTGTCAGAGAGTGATAGAGAGTGATAGAGAGTTCCAGAGAGTGTCAGAGAGTGTCTGAGAGTGTCAGAGAGTGACAGAGAGTGTCAGAGAGTGTCAGAGAGTGATAGAGAGTGATAGAGAGTGTCAGAGAGTGTCAGAGAGTGATAGTGAGTGTCAGAGTGTGTCAGAGAGTGATAGAGAGTGATAGAGAGTTTCAGAGAGTGTCAGAGAGTGATAGAGAGTGATAGAGAGTGTCAGAGAGTGTCAGAGAGTGTCAGAGAGTGATAGTGAGTGTCAGAGAGTGTCAGAGAGTGATAGAGAGTTTCAGAGAGTGATAGTGAGTGTCAGAGAATGTCAGAGAGCGATATAGAGTGATAGAGAGTTTCAGAGAGTGTCTGAGAGTGTCAGAGAGTGATAGAGAGTGTCAGAGAGTGATAGAGAGTGTCAGAGAGTGTCAGAGAGTGTCAGAGAGTGATAGTGAGTGTCAGAGAGTGTCAGAGAGTGATAGAGAGATATAGAGAGTTTCAGGGAGTGTCAGAGAGTGTCTGAGAGTGTCAGAGAGTGATAGAGAGTGATAGAGAGAGTCAGAGAGTGTAAGAGAGTGATAGAGAGTGATAGAGAGTGTCAGAGAGTGTCAGAGAGTGTCAGAGAGTGATAGTGAGTGTCAGAGAGTGTCAGAGAGTGATAGAGAGTGATAGAGAGTGATAGAGAGTTTCAGAGAGTGTCTGAGAGTGTCTGAGAGTGTCTGAGAGTGTCAGAGAGTGATGGAGGGTGATCGAGAGTGATAGAGTGTGTCAGAGAGCGATAGAGAGTGATAGAGACTGTCAGAGAGTGTCAGAGAGTGTCAGAGAGTGTCAGAGAGTGAAAGAGAGTGATAGAGAGTTTCAGAGAGTGATAGAGAGTGTCAGAGAGAGTCAGAGAGTGATAGAGAGTGATAGAGAGTTTCAGAGAGTGTCAGAGAGTGTCAGAGAGTGATAGTGAGTGTCTGAGAGTGCCAGAGAGTGATAGAGAGTGATAGAGAGTTTCAGAGAGTGTCAGAGAGTGTCTGAGAGTGTCAGAGAGTGATAGAGAGTGATAGAGAGTGTCAGAGAGTGTCAGAGAGTGATAGAGAGTGATAGAGAGTGTCAGAGTGTTTCAGAGAGTGATAGTGAGTGTCAGAGAGTGTCAGAGAGTGTCAGAGAGTGATAGAGAGTGATGATGAGTTTCAAAGAGTGTCAGAGAGTGTCAGAGAGTGATAGAGAGTTTCAGAGAGTGTCAGAGAGTGTCAGAGAGTGTCAGAGAGTGATAGAGAGTTTCAGAGAGTGTCAAAGAGTGTCTGAGAGTGTCAGAGAGTGATGGAGAGTGATAGAGAGTGTCAGAGAGTGTCAGAGAGTGTTAGAGAGTGATAGAGAGTGAGAGAGAGTTTCAGAGAATGTCAGAGTGTGTCAGAGAGTGTCTGAGAGTGTCAGAGGGTGTCAGAGAGTGATAGAGAGTGATAGAGAGTTTCAGAGAGTGTCAGAGAGTGTCTGAGAGTGTCAGAGAGTGATAGAGAGGGTCAGAGAGTGTCAGAGAGTGTCAGAGAGTGATAGAGAGTGTCAGAGAGTGTCAGAGAGTGTCAGAGAGTGATAGAGAGTGATAGAGAGTGTCAGAGAGTGTCTGAGAGTGTCAGAGAGTGTCAGAGAGTGTTAGAGAGTGATAGTGAGTGAGAGAGAGTTTCAGAGAATGTCAGAGTGTGTCAGAGTGTGTCAGAGGGTGTCAGAGAGTGATAGAGAGTGTTAGAGAGTTTGAGAGAGTGTCAGAGAGTGTCAAAGAGTGTCAGAGAATGATAGAGAGTGATAGAGAGTGATAGAGAGTGTCAGAGAGTGTCAGAGAGTGTCAGAGAGTGATAGTGAGTGTCTGAGAGTGTCTGAGAGTGTCAGAGATTGTCAGAGAGTGTCAGAGAGTGCTAGTGAGTGTCTGAGAGTGTCAGAGAGTGATAGAGAGTGTCAGAGAGTGTCAGAGAGTGTCAGAGAGTGATAGAGAGTGATAGAGAGTTTCAGAGAGTGTCAGAGAGTGTCAGAGAGTGTCTGAGAGTGTCAGAGAGTGATAGAGATGATAGAGAGTTTCAGAGACTGTCAGAGAGTGGCAGAGAGTGTCTGAGATTGTCAGAGAGTGATAGAGAGTGTCAGAGAGTGATAGAGAGTGATAGAGAGTTTCAGAGAGTGTCAGAGAGTGTCTGAGAGTGTCAGAGAGTGATAGAGATTGTCAGAGAGTGTCAGAGAGTGTCAGAGAGTGATAGAGAGTGATAGAGAGTTTCAGAGAGTGTCAGAGAGTGTCAGAGAGTGTCTGAGAGTGTCAGAGAGTGATAGAGAGTGATAGTGAGTTTCAGAGAGTGTCAGAGAGTGGCAGAGAGTGTCTGAGATTGTCAGAGAGTGATAGAGAGTGTCAGAGAGTGTCAGAGAGTGATAGAGAGTGATAGAGAGATTCAGAGAGTGTCAGAGAGTGTCTGAGAGAGGCAGTGAGTGATAGAGAGTGTCAGAGAGTGTCAGAGAGTGTCAGAGAGTGATAGAGAGTGATAGAAGTGTTTCAGAGAGTGTTAAAGACTGTCAGAGAGTGTCTGAGAGTGTCAGAGAGTGATAGAGTGTGTCAGAGAGTGTCAGAGAGTGATAGAGAGTTTCAGTGAGTGTCAGAGAGTGTCTGAGAGTGTCAGAGAGTGATAGAGAGTGTCAGAGAGTGTCAGAGAGTGTCAGAGAGTGATAGAGAGTGTCAGAGAGTGTCAGAGAGTGTCAGAGAGTGATAGTGAGTGTCAGAGAGTGTCAGAGAGTGTCAGAGAGTGATAGAGAGTGATAGAGAGTGTCAGAGAGTGTCAGAGAGTGATAGAGAGTGATAGAGAGTGATAGAGAGTGTCAGAGAGTGATAGAGAGTGATAGAGAGTGTCAGAGAGTGTCAGAGAGTGATAGTGAGTGTCAGAGAGTGTCAGAGAGTGATAGAGAGTGTCAGAGAGTGATAGAGAGTGTCAGAGAGTGTCAGAGAGTGATAGAGAGTGATAGAGTGTTTCAGAGAGTGTCAGAGAGTGTCTGAGAGTGTCAGAGAGTGATAGAGAGTGTCAGAGAGTGATAGATAGTGATAGAGAGTTTCAGAGAGTGATAGAGAGTGATAGAGAGTTTCAGAGAGTGTCAGAGAGTGTCTGAGATTGTCAGAGAGTGATAGAGAGTGTCAGAGAGTGTCAGAGAGTGATAGAGAGTGATAGAGAGTGTCAGAGAGTGTCAGAGAGTGATAGAGAGTGATAGAGAGTGATAGAGAGTGATAGAGAGTGTCAGAGAGTGATAGAGAGTGATAGAGAGTGTCAGAGAGTGATAGAGAGTGATAGAGAGTGTCAGAGAGTGATAGAGAGTGTCAGAGAGTGATAGTGAGTGTCAGAGAGTGTCAGAGAGTGATAGAGAGTGATAGAGAGTTTCAGAGAGTGTCAGAGAGTGTCTGAGAGTGTCAGAGAGTGATAGAGAGTGATAGAGAGAGTCTGAGAGTGTCAGAGAGTGATAGAGAGTGTCAGAGAGTGTCAGAGAGTGATAGAGAGTGTCAGAGAGTGTCAGAGAGTGTCAGAGAGTGTCTGAGATTGTCAGAGAGTGATAGAGAGTGTCAGAGAGTGTCAGAGAGTGATAGAGAGTGTCAGAGAGTGTCAGAGAGTGTCAGAGAGTGTCAGAGAGTGATAGAGAGTGATAGAGAGTGATAGAGAGTGATAGAGAGTGTCAGAGAGTGATAGAGAGTGATAGAGAGTGTCAGAGAGTGATAGAGAGTGATAGAGAGTGATAGAGAGTGTCAGAGAGTGATAGAGAGTGTCAGAGAGTGATAGTGAGTGTCAGAGAGTGTCAGAGAGTGATAGAGAGTGATAGAGAGTTTCAGAGAGTGTCAGAGAGTGTCTGAGAGTGTCAAGAGAGTGATAGAGAGTGATAGAGAGAGTCTGAGAGTGTCAGAGAGTGATAGAGAGTGTCAGAGAGTGTCAGAGAGTGATAGAGAGTGTCAGAGAGTGTCAGAGAGTGTCAGAGAGTGTCAGAGAGTGTCAGAGAGTGATAGTGAGTGTCAGAGAGTGTCAGAGAGTGATAGAGAGTGACAGAGAGTTTCAGAGAGTGTCAGAGAATGTCTGAGAGTGTCAGAGAGTGATAGAGAGAGATAGAGAGTGTCAGAGAGTGTCAGAGAGTGACAGAGAGTGATAGAGAGTGTCAGAGAGTGTCAGAGAGTGTCAGAGAGTGATAGTGAGTGTCAGAGAGTGTCAGAGAGTGATAGAGAGTGTCAGAGAGTGATAGAGAGTGTCAGAGAGTGTCAGGGAGTGATAGAGAGTGATAGAGAGTTTCAGAGAGTGTCAGAGAGTGTCTGAGAGTGTCAGAGAGTGATAGAGAGTGATAGAGAGTGTCAGAGAGAGTCAGAGAGTGTCAGAGAGTGATAGTGAGTGTCAGAGAGTGTCAGAGAGTGTCAGAGAGTGATAGAGAGTGATAGAGAGTGTCAGAGAGTGTCAGAGAGTGATAGAGAGTGATAGAGAGTGTCAGAGAGTGTCAGAGAGTGTCAGAGAGTGATAGTGAGTGTCAGAGAGTGTCAGAGAGTGATAGAGAGTGATAGAGAGTGTCAGAGAGTGATAGAGAGTGTCAGAGAGTGTCAGAGAGTGATTGAGAGTGATAGAGAGTGTCAGAGAGTGTCTGAGAGTGTCAGAGAGTGATAGAGAGTGATAGAGAGTGTCAGAGAGTGTCAGAGAGTGATAGAGATTGATAGAGAGTGTCAGAGAGTGTCAGAGAGTGTCAGAGAGTGATAGTGAGTGTCAGAGAGTGTCAGAGAGTGATAGAGAGTGTCAGAGAGTGATAGAGAGTGTCAGAGAGTGTCAGAGAGTGATAGAGAGTGATAGAGAGTTTCAGAGAGTGTCAGAGAGTGTCTGAGAGTGTCAGAGAGTGATAGAGAGTGTCAGAGAGTGTCAGAGAGTGATAGAGAGTGATAGAGAGTGTCAGAGAGTGTCAGAGAGTGTCAGAGAGTGATAGAGAGTTTTAGAAGTGTTTCAGAGAGTGTTAAAGAGTGTCAGAGAGTGTCTGCGAGTGTCAGAGAGTGATAGTGAGTGTCAGAGAATGTCAGAGAGTGATAGAGAGTTTCAGAGAGTGTCAGAGAGTGTCTGAGAGTGTCAGAGAGTGATAGAGAGTGATAGAGAGTGTCAGAGAGTGTCAGAGAGTGATAGTGAGTGTCAGAGAGTGTCAGATAGTGATAGAGAGTGATAGAGACTTTCAGAGAGTGTCTGAGAGTGTCAGAGAGTGTCAGAGAGTGATAGAGAGTGATAGAGAGAGTCAGAGAGTGTCAGGGAGTGATAGAGAGTGATAGAGAGTGTCAGAGAGTGTCAGAGAGTGATAGTGAGTGTCAGAGAGTGTCAGAGAGTGATAGAGAGTGATAGAGAGTGTCAGAGATTGATAGAGAGTGTCAGAGAGTGTCAGAGAGTGATAGAGAGTGATCGAGAGTGTCAGAGAGTGTCTGAGAGTGTCAGAGAGTGATAGAGAGTGATAGAGAGTGTCAGAGAGTGTCAGAGAGTGATAGAGAGTGATAGAGAGTGTCAGAGAGTGTCAGAGAGTGATAGTGAGTGTCAGAGAGTGTCAGAGAGTGATAGAGAGTGTCAGAGAGTGATACAGAGTGTCAGAGAGTGTCAGAGAGTGATAGAGAGTGATAGAGAGTTTCAGAGAGTGTCAGAGAGTGCCTGAGAGTGTCAGAGAGTGATAGAGAGTGCAAGAGAGTGTCAGAGAGTGATAGAGAGTGATAGAGAGTGTCAGAGAGTGTCAGAGAGTGTCAGAGAGTGATAGTGAGTGTCAGAGAGTCTCAGAGAGTGTCAGAGAGTGATAGAGAGTTTCAGAGAGTGTCAGAGATTGTCTGAGAGTGTCAGAGAGTGATCGAGAGTGATAGAGAGTGTCAGAGAGTGTCAGAGAGTGAGAGAGAGTGATAGAGAGTGTCAGAGATTGTCAGAGAGTGATAGTGAGTGTCAGAGAGTGTCAGAGAGGGATAGAGAGTGATAGAGAGTGTCAGAGAGTGATAGAGAGTGTCAGAGAGTGTCACAGAGTGTTAGAGAGTGATAGAGAGTGTCAGAGAGTGTCTGAGAGTGTCAGAGAGTGATAGAGAGTGATAGAGAGTGTCTGAGAGTGACAGAGAGTGATAGAGAGTGTCAGAGAGTGTCAGAGAGTGTCAGAGAGTGATAGTGAGTGTCAGAGAGTGTCAGAGAGTGTTAGAGAGTGTCAGAGAGTGTCAGAGAGTGATAGAGAGTGATAGAGAGTTCCAGAGTGTGTCAGAGAGTGTCTGAGAGTGTCAGAGAGTGACAGAGAGTGTCAGAGAGTGTCAGAGAGTGATAGAGAGTGATAGAGAGTGTCAGAGAGTGTCAGAGAGTGATAGTGAGTGTCAGAGTGTGTCAGAGAGTGATAGAGAGTGATAGAGAGTTTCAGAGAGTGTCAGAGAGTGATAGAGAGTGATAGAGAGTGTCAGAGAGTGTCAGAGAGTGTCAGAGAGTGATAGTGAGTGTCAGAGAGTGTCAGAGAGTGATAGAGAGTTTCAGAGAGTGATAGTGAGTGTCAGAGAATGTCAGAGAGTGATATAGAGTGATAGAGAGTTTCAGAGAGTGTCTGAGAGTGTCAGAGAGTGATAGAGAGTGTCAGAGAGTGTCAGAGAGTGATAGTGAGTGTCTGAGAGTGCCAGAGAGTGATAGAGAGTGATAGAGAGTTTCAGAGAGTGTCAGAGAGTGTCTGAGAGTGTCAGAGAGTGATAGAGAGTGATAGAGAGTGTCAGAGAGTGATAGAGAGTAATAGAGAGTGATAGAGAGTGTCAGAGTGTTTCAGAGAGTGATAGTGAGTGTCAGAGAGTGTCAGAGAGTGTCAGAGAGTGATAGAGAGTGATGATGAGTTTCAGAGAGTGTCAGAGAGTGTCCGAGAGTGTCAGAGAGTGATAGAGAGTTTCAGAGAGTGTCAAAGAGTGTCTGAGAGTGTCAGAGAGTGATAGAGAGTGATAGAGAGTGTCAGAGAGTGTCAGAGAGTGTTAGAGAGTGATAGAGAGTGAGAGAGAGTTTCAGAGAATGTCAGAGTGTGTCAGAGAGTGTCTGAGAGTGTCAGAGGGTGTCAGAGAGTGATAGAGAGTGATAGAGAGTTTCAGAGAGTGTCAGAGAGTGTCTGAGAGTGTCAGAGAGTGATAGAGAGGGTCAGAGAGTGTCAGAGAGTGATAGAGAGTGTCAGAGAGTGTCAGAGAGTGTCAGAGAGTGATAGAGAGTGATAGAGAGTGTCAGAGAGTGTCTGAGAGTGTCAGAGAGTGTCAGAGAGTGTTAGAGAGTGATAGAGAGTGAGAGAGAGTTTCAGAGAATGTCAGAGTGTGTCAGAGAGTGTCAGAGGGTGTCAGAGAGTGATAGAGAGTGTTAGAGAGTTTGAGAGAGTGTCAGAGAGTGTCAGAGAGTGTCAGAGAGTGATAGAGAGTGATAGAGAGTGTCAGAGAGTGTCAGAGAGTGTCAGAGAGTGATAGTGAGTGTCTGAGAGTGTCAGAGATTGTCAGAGAGTGTCAGAGAGTGATAGTGAGTGTCTGAGAGTGTCAGAGAGTGATAGAGAGTGTCAGAGAGTGTCAGAGAGTGATAGAGAGTGATAGAGAGTTTCAGAGAGTGTCAGAGAGTGTCAGAGAGTGTCTGAGAGTTTCAGAGAGTGATAGAGATGATAGAGAGTTTCAGAGACTGTCAGAGAGTGGCAGAGAGTGTCTGAGATTGTAAGAGACTGATAGAGAGTGTCAGAGAGTGATAGAGAGTGATAGAGAGTTTCAGAGAGTGTCAGAGAGTGTCTGAGAGTGTCAGAGAGTGATAGAGATTGTCAGAGAGTGTCAGAGAGTGTCAGAGAGTGATAGAGAGTGATAGAGAGTTTCAGAGAGTGTCAGAGAGTGTCAGAGAGTGTCTGAGAGTGTCAGAGAGTGATAGAGAGTGATAGTGAGTTTCATAGAGTGTCAGAGAGTGGCAGAGAGTGTCTGAGATTGTCAGAGCGTGATAGAGAGTGTCAGAGAGTGTCAGAGAGTGATAGAGAGGGATAGAGAGATTCAGAGAGTGTCAGAGAGTGTCTGAGAGAGGCAGAGAGTGATAGAGAATGTCAGAGAGTGTCAGAGAGTGTCAGAGAGTGATAGAGAGTGATAGAAGTGTTTCAGAGAGTGTTAAAGAGTGTCTGAGAGTGTCAGAGAGTGATAGAGTGTGTCAGAGAGTGTCAGAGAGTGATAGAGAGTTTCAGTGACTGTCAGAGAGTGTCAGAGAGTGTCAGAGAGTGAAAGAGAGTGTCAGAGAGTGTCAGAGAGTGTCAGAGAGTGATAGAGAGTGATAGAGAGTGTCAGAGAGTGTCAGAGAGTGTCAGAGAGTGATAGTGAGTGTCAGAGAGTGTCAGAGAGTGTCAGAGAGTGATAGTGAGTGTCAGAGAGTGATAGAGAGTGATAGATGGTGATAGAGAGTGTCAGAGAGTGTCAGAGAGAGATAGAGAGTGATAGAGAGTGTCAGAGGGTGTCAGAGAGTGTCAGAGAGTGATAGTGAGTGTCAGAGTGTGTCAGAGAGTGATAGAGAGTGATAGAGAGTGTCAGAGAGTGATAGAGAGTGTCAGAGAGTGTCAGAGAGTGATAGAGAGTGATAGAGAGTGTCAGAGAGTGTCTGAGAGTGTCAGAGAGTGATAGAGAGTGACAGAGAGTGTCAGAGAGTGTCAGAGTGTGTCAGAGAGTGATAGTGAGTGTCAGAGAGTGTCAGAGAGTGATAGAGAGTGTCAGAGAGTGTCAGAGAGTGATAGTGAGTGTCAGAGAGTGTCAGAGAGTGATAGAGAGTTTCAGAGAGTGATAGTGAGTGTCAGAGAATGTCAGAGAGTGATATAGAGTGATAGAGAGTTTCAGAGAGTGTCTGAGAGTGTCAGAGAGTGATAGAGAGTGTCAGAGAGTGTCAGAGAGTGATAGTGAGTGTCTGAGAGTGCCAGAGAGTGATAGAGAGTGATAGAGAGTTTCAGAGAGTGTCAGAGAGTGTCTGAGAGTGTCAGAGAGTGATAGAGAGTGATAGAGAGTGTCAGAGAGTGATAGAGAGTGATAGAGAGTGATAGAGAGTGTCAGAGTGTTTCAGAGAGTGATAGTGAGTGTCAGAGAGTGTCAGAGAGTGTCAGAGAGTGATAGAGAGTGATGATGAGTTTCAAAGAGTGTCAGAGAGTGTCAGAGAGTGATAGAGAGTTTCAGAGAGTGTCAGAGAGTGTCCAAGAGTGTCAGAGAGTGATAGAGAGTTTCAGAGAGTGTCAAAGAGTGTCTGAGAGTGTCAGATAGTGATAGAGAGTGATAGAGAGTGTCAGAGAGTGTCAGAGAGTGTTAGAGAGTGATAGAGAGTGAGAGAGAGTTTCAGAGAATGTCAGAGTGTGTCAGAGAGTGTCTGAGAGTGTCAGAGGGTGTCAGAGAGTGATAGAGAGTGATAGAGAGTTTCAGAGAGTGTCAGAGAGTGTCTGAGAGTGTCAGAGAGTGATAGAGAGGGTCAGAGAGTGTCAGAGAGTGATAGAGAGTGTCAGAGAGTGTCAGAGAGTGTCAGAGAGTGATAGAGAGTGATAGAGAGTGTCAGAGAGTGTCTGAGAGTGTCAGAGAGTGTCAGAGAGTGTTAGAGAGTGATAGAGAGTGAGAGAGAGTTTCAGAGAATGTCAGAGTGTGTCAGAGAGTGTCAGAGGGTGTCAGAGAGTGATAGAGAGTGTTAGAGAGTTTGAGAGAGTGTCAGAGAGTGTCAGAGAGTGTCAGAGAGTGATAGAGAGTGTCAGAGAGTGTCAGAGAGTGTCAGAGAGTGATAGTGAGTGTCTGAGAGTGTCAGAGATTGTCAGAGAGTGTCAGAGAGTGATAGTGAGTGTCTGAGAGTGTCAGAGAGTGATAGAGAGTGTCAGAGAGTGATAGAGAGTGATAGAGAGTTTCAGAGAGTGTCAGAGAGTGTCAGAGAGTGTCTGAGAGTTTCAGAGAGTGATAGAGATGATAGAGAGTTTCAGAGACTGTCAGAGAGTGGCAGAGAGTGTCTGAGATTGTAAGAGAGTGATAGAGAGTGTCAGAGAGTGATAGAGAGTGATAGAGAGTTTCAGAGAGTGTCAGAGAGTGTCTGAGAGTGTCAGAGAGTGATAGAGATTGTCAGAGAGTGTCAGAGAGTGTCAGAGAGTGATAGAGAGTGATAGAGAGTTTCAGAGAGTGTCAGAGAGTGTCAGAGAGTGTCTGAGAGTGTCAGAGAGTGATAGAGAGTGATAGTGAGTTTCATAGAGTGTCAGAGAGTGGCAGAGAGTGTCTGAGATTGTCAGAGAGTGATAGAGAGTGTCAGAGAGTGTCAGAGAGTGATAGAGAGGGATAGAGAGATTCAGAGAGTGTCAGAGAGTGTCTGAGAGAGGCAGAGAGTGATAGAGAGTGTCAGAGAGTGTCAGAGAGTGTCAGAGAGTGATAGAGAGTGATAGAAGTGTTTCAGAGAGTGTTAAAGAGTGTCTGAGAGTGTCAGAGAGTGATAGAGTGTGTCAGAGAGTGTCAGAGATTGATAGAGAGTTTCAGTGACTGTCAGAGAGTGTCTGAGAGTGTCAGAGAGTGAAAGAGAGTGTCAGAGAGTGTCAGAGAGTGTCAGAGAGTGATAGAGAGTGATAGAGAGTGTCAGAGAGTGTCAGAGAGTGTCAGAGAGTGATAGTGAGTGTCAGAGAGTGTCAGAGAGTGTCAGAGAGTGATAGTGAGTGTCAGAGAGTGATAGAGAGTGATAGATGGTGATAGAGAGTGTCAGAGAGTGTCAGAGAGTGATAGAGAGTGATAGAGAGTGTCAGAGGGTGTCAGAGAGTGTCAGAGAGTGATAGTGAGTGTCAGAGTGTGTCAGAGAGTGATAGAGAGTGATAGAGAGTGTCAGAGAGTG
This sequence comes from Heterodontus francisci, assembly GCF_036365525.1. Taxonomy (NCBI): domain Eukaryota; kingdom Metazoa; phylum Chordata; class Chondrichthyes; order Heterodontiformes; family Heterodontidae; genus Heterodontus; species Heterodontus francisci. The sequence continues at coordinate 846,993 of NW_027140217.1, read as the reverse complement.
ATAGAGAGTGTCAGAGAGTGTCAGAGAGTGATAGAGAGTGATAGAGAGTGTCAGAGAGTGTCTGAGAGTGTCAGAGAGTGATAGAGAGTGACAGAGAGTGTCAGAGAGTGTCAGAGTGTGTCAGAGAGTGATAGTGAGTGTCAGAGAGTGTCAGAGAGTGATAGAGAGTGTCAGAGAGTGATAGAGAGTGTCAGAGAGTGTCAGAGAGTGATAGAGAGTGATAGAGAGTGATAGAGAGTGTCAGAGAGTGTCAGAGAGTGATAGAGAGTGATAGAGAGTGTCAGAGAGTGTCAGAGAGTGTCAGAGAGTGATAGTGAGTTTCAGAGAGTGTCAGAGAGTGTCAGAGAGTGTAGAGAGTGATAGAGAGTTTCAGAGAGTGTCAGAGAGTGTCAGAGAGTGATAGAGAGTGATAGAGAGTGTCGGAGAGTGTCAGAGAGTGATAGAGAGTGATAGAGAGTGTCAGAGAGTGTCAGAGAGTGATAGTGAATGTCAGAGAGTGTCAGAGAGTGATAGAGAGTGATAGAGAGTGTCAGAGAGTGATAGAGAGTGATAGATGGTGATAGAGAGTGTCAGAGAGTGTCAGAGAGTGATAGAGAGTGATAGAGAGTGTCAGAGGGTGTCAGAGAGTGTCAGAGAGTGATAGTGAGTGTCAGAGTGTGTCAGAGAGTGATAGAGAGTGATAGAGAGTGTCAGAGAGTGATAGAGAGTGTCAGAGAGTGTCAGAGAGTGATAGAGAGTGATAGAGAGTGTCAGAGAGTGATAGAGAGTGACAGAGAGTGTCAGAGAGTGTCAGAGTGTGTCAGAGAGTGATAGTGAGTGTCAGAGAGTGTCAGAGAGTGATAGAGAGTGTCAGAGAGTGATAGAGAGTGTCAGAGAGTGTCAGAGAGTGATAGAGAGTGATAGAGAGTGATAGAGAGTGATAGAGAGTGATAGAGAGTGTCAGAGAGTGTCAGAGAGTGATAGAGAGTGATAGAGAGTGTCAGAGAGTGTCAGAGAGTGTCAGAGAGTGATAGTGAGTTTCAGAGAGTGTCAGAGAGTGTCAGAGAGTGTAGAGAGTGATAGAGAGTTTCAGAGAGTGTCAGAGAGTGTCAGAGAGTGATAGAGAGTGATAGAGAGTGTCAGAGAGTGTCAGAGAGTGATAGAGAGTGATAGAGAGTGTCAGAGAGTGTCAGAGAGTGATAGTGAATGTCAGAGAGTGTCAGAGAGTGATAGAGAGTGATAGAGAGTGTCAGAGAGTGATAGATAGTGTCAGAGAGTGTCAGAGAGTGAAAGAGAGTGATAGAGAGTGTCAGAGAGTGTCAGAGAGTGTCAGAGAGTGATAGAGAGTGATAGAGAGTGTCAGAGAGTGTCAGAGAGTGATAGTGAGTGTCAGAGAGTGTCAGAGAGTGATAGAGAGTGTCAGAGAGTGATAGAGAGTGTCAGAGAGTGTCAGAGAGTGATAGAGAGTGATAGAGAGTTTCAGAGAGTGTCAGAGAGTGTCTGAGAGTGTCAGAGAGTGATAGAGAGTGTCAGAGAGTGATAGAGAGTGATAGAGAGTGTCAGAGAGTGTCAGAGAGTGTCAGAGAGTGTCAGAGAGTGATAGAGAGTGATAGAAGTGTTTCAGAGTGTGTTAAAGAGTGTCAGAGAGTGTCTGAGAGTGTCAGAGAGTGATAGAGAGTGTCAGAGAGTGTCAGAGAGTGATAGAGAGTGATAGAGAGTTTCAGAGAGTGTCAGAGAGGGACTGAGAGTGTCAGAGAGTGATAGAGAGTGTCAGAGAGTGATAGAGAGTGATAGAGAGTGTCAGAGAGTGTCAGAGAGTGTCAGAGAGTGATAGTGAGTGTCAGAGAGTGTCAGAGAGTGTCAGAGAGTGATAGAGAGTGATAGAGAGTTTCAGAGAGTGTCAGAGAGTGTCTGAGAGTGTCAGAGAGTGATAGAGAGTGATAGAGAGTGTCAGAGAGTGTCAGAGAGTGATAGAGAGTGATAGAGAGTGTCAGAGAGTGTCAGAGAGTGTCAGAGAGTGATAGAGAATGATAGAGAGTGTCAGAGAGTGATAGTGAGTGTCAGAGAGTGTCAGAGAGTGATAGAGAGTGATAGAGAGTGTCAGAGAGTGTCAGAGAGTGATAGTGAGTGTCAGAGAGTGTCAGAGAGTGTCTGAGAGTGATAGAGAGTTTCAGAGAGTGTCAGAGAGTGATAGAGAGTGATAGAGAGTGTCAGAGAGTGTCAGAGAGTGATAGTGAGTGTCAGAGAGTGTCAGAGAGTGTCTGAGAGTGATAGAGAGTTTCAGAGAGTGTCTGAGAGTGTCAGAGAGTGATAGAGAGTGTCAGAGAGTGTCAGAGAGTGCTGGAGAGTGATAGAGAGTGTCAGAGAGTGTCAGAGAGTGTCAGAGAGTGATAGTGAGTGTCAGAGAGTGTCAGAGAGTGATAGAGAGTGATAGAGAGTTTCAGAGAGTGATAGAGAGAGTCAGAGAGTGTCAGAGAGTGATAGAGAGTGATAGAGAGTGTCAGAGAATGTCTGAGAGTGTCAGAGAGTGATAGAGAGTGATAGAGAGTGTCAGAGAATGTCTGAGAGTGTCAGAGAGTGATAGAGAGTGATAGAGAGTGTCAGAGAGTGTCAGAGAGTGATAGAGAGTGATAGAGAGTGTAATATAGTGTCAGAGAGTGTCAGAGAGTGATAGTGAGTGTCAGAGAGTGTCAGAGAGTGATAGAGAGTGTCAGAGAGTGATAGAGAGTGTCAGAGAGTATCAGAGACTGTTAGAGAGTGATAGAGAGTTTCAGAGAGTGTCAGAGAGTGTCTGAGAGTGTCAGAGAGTGTCAGAGAGTGTCAGAGAGTGTCAGAGAGTGATAGAGAGTGTCAGAGAGTGATAGTGAGTGTCAGAGAGTGTCAGAGAGTGATAGAGAGTGATAGAGAGTTTCAGAGAGTGTCAGACAGTGTCTGAGAGTGTCAGAGAGTGATAGAGAGTGTCAGAGAGTGTCAGAGAGTGATAGAGAGTGATAGAGAGTGTCAGAGAGTGTCAGAGAGTGATAGTGAGTGTCAGAGAGTGTCAGAGAGTGTCAGAGAGTGATAGAGAGTTTCAGAGAGTGTCAGAGAGTGCTGGAGAGTGATAGAGAGTGTCAGAGAGTGTCAGAGAGTGTCAGAGAGTGATAGTGAGTGTCAGAGAGTGTCAGAGAGTGATAGAGAGTGATAGAGAGTTTCAGAGAGTGATAGAGAGTGTCAGAGAGTGTCAGAGAGTGATAGAGAGTGATAGAGAGTGTCAGAGAATGTCTGAGAGTGTCAGAGAGTGATAGAGAGTGATAGAGAGTGTCAGAGAATGTCTGAGACTGTCAGAGAGCGATAGAGAGTGATAGAGAGTGTCAGAGAGTGTCAGAGAGTGATAGAGAGTGATAGAGAGTGTAATATAGTGTCAGAGAGTGTCAGAGAGTGATAGTGAGTGTCAGAGAGTGTCAGAGAGTGATAGAGAGTGTCAGAGAGTGATAGAGAGTGTCAGAGAGTATCAGAGACTGTTAGAGAGTGATAGAGAGTTTCAGAGAGTGTCAGAGAGTGTCTGAGAGTGTCAGAGAGTGTCAGAGAGTGTCAGAGAGTGATAGAGAGTGTCAGAGAGTGATAGTGAGTGTCAGAGAGTGTCAGAGAGTGATAGAGAGTGATAGAGAGTTTCAGAGAGTGTCAGACAGTGTCTGAGAGTGTCAGAGAGTGATAGAGAGTGTCAGAGAGTGTCAGAGAGTGATAGAGAGTGATAGAGAGTGTCAAAGAGTGTCAGAGAGTGATAGTGAGTGTCAGAGAGTGTCAGAGAGTGTCAGAGAGTGATAGAGAGTTTCAGAGAGTGTCAGAGAGTGTCTGAGAGTGTCAGAGAGTGATAGAGAGTGATAGAGAGTGTCAGAGAGTGTCAGAGAGTGATAGAGAGTGATAGAGAGTGTCAGAGAGCGTCAGAGAGTGTCAGAGAGTGATAGTGAGTGTCAGAGAGTGTCAGAGAGTGATAGAGAGTGATAGAGAGTTTCAGAGAGTGATAGAGAGAGTCAGAGAGTGCCAGAGAGTGATAGAGAGTGATAGAGTGTGTCAGAGAGTGTCTGAGAGTGTCAGAGAGTGATAGAGAGTGATAGAGAGTGTCAGAGAGTGTCAGAGAGTGATAGAGAGTGATAGAGAGTGTCAGAGAGTGTCAGAGAGTGTCAGAGAGTGATAGTGAGTGTCACAGAGTGTCAGAGAGTGATAGAGAGTGTCAGAGAGTGTCAGAGAGTGATAGAGAGTGATAGAGAGTGTCAGAGAGTGTCAGAGAGTGTCAGAGAGTGATAGAGAGTGATAGAGAGTTTCAGAGAGTGTCAGAGAGTGTCTGAGAGTGTCAGAGAGTGATAGAGAGTGTCAGAGAGTGTCAGAGAGTGATAGAGAGTGATAGAGAGTGTCAGAGAGTGTCAGAGAGTGTCAGAGAGTGATAGAGAGTGATAGAAGTGTTTCAGAAAGTGTTAAAGAGTGTCAGAGAGTGTCTGAGAGTGTCAGAGTGTGATAGAGAGTGTCAGAGAGTGTCAGAGAGTGATAGAGAGTGATAGAGAGTTTCAGAGAGTGTCAGAGAGTGTCTGAGAGTGTCAGAGAGTGATAGAGAGTGTCAGAGAGTGTCAGAGAGTGATAGAGAGTGATAGAGAGTGTCAGAGAGTGTCAGAGAGTGTCAGAGAGTGATAGAGAGTGTCAGAGAGTGTCAGAGAGTGATAGAGAGTGATAGAGAGTGTCAGAGAGTGTCAGAGAGTGTCAGAGAGTGATAGTGAGTGTCAGAGAGTGTCAGAGAGTGTCAGAGAGTGATAGAGAGTGATAGAGAGTTTCAGAGAGTGTCAGAGTGTGTCAGAGAGCGATAGAGAGTGATAGAGAGTGTCAGAGAGTGTCAGAGAGTGATAGAGAGTGATAGAGAGTGTCAGAGAGTGTCAGAGAGTGTCAGAGAGTGATAATGAGTGTCAGAGAGTGTCAGAGAGTGATAGAGAGTGATAGAGAGTGTCAGAGAGTGATAGAGAGTGTCAGAGAGTGTCAGAGAGTGATAGAGAGTGATAGAGAGTGTCAGGGAGTGTCTGAGAGTGTCAGAGAGTGATAGAGAGTGATAGAGAGTGTCAGAGAGTGTCAGAGAGTGATAGAGAGTGATAGAGAGTGTAATATAGTGTCAGAGAGTGTCAGAGAGTGATAGTGAGTGTCAGAGAGTGTCAGAGAGTGATAGAGAGTGTCAGAGAGTGATAGAGAGTGTCAGAGAGTGTCAGAGAGTGTTAGAGAGTGATAGAGAGTTTCAGAGAGTGTCAGAGAGTGTCTGAGAGTGTCAGAGAGTGTCAGAGAGTGTCAGAGAGTGTCAGAGAGTGATAGAGAGTGTCAGAGAGTGATAGAGAGTGTCAGAGAGTGTCAGAGAGTGATAGAGAGTGATAGAGAGTTTCAGAGAGTGTCAGAGAGTGTCTGAGAGTGTCAGAGAGTGATAGAGAGTGTCAGAGAGTGTCAGAGAGTGATAGAGAGTGATAGAGAGTGTCAGAGAGTGTCAGAGAGTGATAGTGAGTGTCAGAGAGTATCAGAGAGTGTCAGAGAGTGATAGAGAGTTTCAGAGAGTGTCAGAGAGTGTCTGAGAGTGTCAGAGAGTGATAGAAAGTGATAGAGAGTGTCAGAGAGTGTCAGAGAGTGATAGAGAGTGATAGAGAGTGTCAGAGTGCGTCAGAGAGTGTCAGAGAGTGATAGTGAGTGTCAGAGAGTGTCAGAGAGTGATAGAGAGTGATAGAGAGTTTCAGAGAGTGATAGAGAGAGTCAGAGAGTGTCAGAGAGTGATAGAGAGTGATAGAGAGTGTCAGAGAGTGTCTGAGAGTGTCAGAGAGTGATAGAGAGTGTCAGAGAGTGTCAGAGAGTGATAGAGAGTGATAGAGAGTGTCAGAGAGTGTCAGAGAGTGTCAGAGAGTGATAGTGAGTGTCACAGAGTGTCAGAGAGTGATAGAGAGTGTCAGAGAGTGTCTGAGAGTGTCAGAGAGTGATAGAGAGTGTCAGAGAGTGTCAGAGAGTGATAGAGAGTGATAGAGAGTGTCAGAGAGTGTCAGAGAGTGTCAGAGAGTGATAGTGAGTGTCAGAGAGTGTCAGAGATGTCAGAGAGTGATAGAGAGTGATAGAGAGTTTCAGAGAGTGTCAGAGAGTGTCTGCGAGTGTCAGAGAGTGATAGAGAGTGATAGAGAGTGTCAGAGAGTGTCAGAGAGTGATAGAGAGTGATAGAGAGTGTCAGAGAGTGTCAGAGAGTGTCAGAGAGTGATAGTGAGTGTCAGATAGTGTCAGAGAGTGTCAGAGAGTGATAGAGAGTGATAGAGAGTGATAGAGAGTGTCAGAGAGTGTCAGAGAGTGATAGAGAGTGATAGAGAGTGATAGAGAGTGTCAGAGAGTGATAGAGAGTGATAGAGAGTGTCAGAGAGTGTCAGAGAGTGATAGTGAGTGTCAGAGAGTGTCAGAGACTGTCAGAGAGTGATAGAGATTGTCAGAGAGTGTCAGAGAGTGATAGAGAGTGATAGAGAGTTTCAGAGAGTGTCAGAGAGTGTCTGAGAGTGTCAGAGAGTGATAGAGAGTGTCAGAGAGTGATAGATAGTGATAGAGAGTTTCAGAGAGTGTCAGTGAGTGTCTGAGAGTGTCAGAGAGTGATAGAGAGTGTCAGAGAGTGTCAGAGAGTGATAGAGAGTGATAGAGAGTGTCAGAGAGTGTCAGAGAGTGTCAGAGAGTGATAGAGAGTGCTAGAGAGTTTCAGAGAGTGTCAGAGAGTGTCTGAGAGTGTCAGAGAGTGATAGAGAGTGTCAGAGAGTGTCAGAGAGTGATAGAGAGTGATAGAGAGTGTCAGAGAGTGTCAGAGAGTGTCAGAGAGTGATAGAGAGTGATAGAGAGTGTCAGAGAGTGTCAGAGAGTGTCAGAGAGTGATAGTGAGTGTCAGAGAGTGTCAGAGAGTGATAGAGAGTGATAGAGAGTTTCAGAGAGTGTCAGAGAGTGTCTGAGAGTGTCAGAGAGTGATAGAGAGTGATAGAGAGTGATAGAGAGTGTGAGAGAGTGTCAGAGAGTGATAGAGAGTGATAGAGATTGTCAGAGAGTGTCAGAGAGTGTCAGAGAGTGATAGTGAGTGTCAGAGAGTGTCAGAGAGTGATAGAGAGTGATAGAGAGTGTCAGAGAGTGATAGAGAGTGTCAGAGAGTGTCAGAGAGTGATAGAGAGTGTCAGAGAGTGTCTGAGAGTGTCAGAGAGTGATAGAGAGTGATAGAGAGTGATAGAGAGTGTCAGAGAGTGTCAGAGAGTGTCAGAGAGTGATAGTGAGTGTCAGAGAGTGCCAGAGAGTGATAGAGAGTGTCAGAGAGTGATAGAGAGTGTCAGAGAGTGTCAGAGAGTGATAGAGAGTGATAGAGAGTTTCAGAGAGTGTCAGAGAGTGTCTGAGAGTGTCAGAGAGTGATAGAGAGTGTCAGAGAGTGATAGAGAGTGTCCGAGAGTGTCAGAGAGTGATAGAGAGTGATAGAGAGTTTCAGAGAGTGTCAGAGAGTGTCTGAGAGTGTCAGAGAGTGATAGAGAGTGTCAGAGAGTTATAGATAGTGATAGAGAGTTTCAGAGAGTGTCAGAGAGTGTCTGAGAGTGTCAGAGAGTGATAGAGAGTGTCAGAGAGTGTCAGAGAGTGTCAGAGAGTAATAGAGAGTGATAGAGAGTGTCAGAGAGTGTCAGAGAGTGTCAGAGAGTGATAGAGAGTGATAGAGAGTTTCAGAGAGTGTCAGAGAGTGATTGAGAGTGTCAGAGAGTGATAGAGAGTGTCAGAGAGTGTCAGAGAGTGATAGAGAGTGATAGAGAGTGTCAGAGAGTGTCAGAGAGTGTCAGAGAGTGATAGAGAGTGATAGAAGTGTTTCAGAAAGTGTTAAAGAGTGTCAGAGAGTGTCTGAGAGTGTCAGAGTGTGATAGAGAGTGTCAGAGAGTGTCAGAGAGTGATAGAGTGTGATAGAGAGTTTCAGAGAGTGTCAGAGAGTGTCTGAGAGTGTCAGAGAGTGATAGAGTGTGTCAGAGAGTGTCAGAGAGTGATAGAGAGTGATAGAGAGTGTCAGAGAGTGTCAGAGAGTGTCAGAGAGTGATAGAGAGTGTCAGAGAGTGTCAGAGAGTGATAGAGAGTGATAGAGAGTGTCAGAGAGTGTCAGAGAGTGTCAGAGAGTGATAGTGAGTGTCAGAGAGTGTCAGAGAGTGTCAGAGAGTGATAGAGAGTGGTAGAGATTTTCAGAGAGTGTCAGAGTGTGTCAGAGAGCGATAGAGAGTGATAGAGAGTGTCAGAGAGTGTCAGAGAGTGATAGAGAGTGATAGAGAGTGTCAGAGAGTGTCAGAGAGTGTCAGAGAGTGATAATGAGTGTCAGAGAGTGTCAGAGAGTGATAGAGAGTGTCAGAGAGTGATAGAGAGTGTCAGAGAGTGTCAGAGAGTGATAGAGAGTGATAGAGAGTGTCAGAGAGTGTCTGAGAGTGTCAGAGAGTGATAGAGAGTGATAGAGAGTGTCAGAGAGTGTCAGAGAGTGATAGAGAGTGATAGAGAGTGTAATATAGTGTCAGAGAGTGTCAGAGAGTGATAGTGAGTGTCAGAGAGTGTCAGAGAGTGATAGAGAGTGTCAGAGAGTGATAGAGAGTGTCAGAGAGTGTCAGAGAGTGTTAGAGAGTGATAGAGAGTTTCAGAGAGTGTCAGAGAGTGTCAGAGAGTGTCAGAGAGTGTCAGAGAGTGTCAGAGAGTGATAGAGAGTGTCAGAGAGTGATAGAGAGTGTCAGAGAGTGTCATAGAGTGATAGAGAGTGATAGAGAGTTTCAGAGAGTGTCAGAGAGTGTCTGAGAGTGTCAGAGAGTGATAGAGAGTGTCAGAGAGTGTCAGAGAGTGATAGAGAGTGATAGAGAGTGTCAGAGAGTGTCAGAGAGTGATAGTGAGTGTCAGAGAGTGTCAGAGAGTGTCAGAGAGTGATAGAGAGTTTCAGAGAGTGTCAGAGAGTGTCTGAGAGTGTCAGAGAGTGATAGAGAGTGATAGAGAGTGTCAGAGAGTGTCAGAGAGTGATAGAGAGTGATAGAGAGTGTCAGAGTGCGTCAGAGAGTGTCAGAGAGTGATAGTGAGTGTCAGAGAGTGTCAGAGAGTGATAGAGAGTGATAGAGAGTGTCAGAGAGTGTCTGAGAGAGTCAGAGAGTGATAGAGAGTGTCAGAGAGTGTCAGAGAGTGATAGAGAGTGATAGAGAGTGTCAGAGAGTGTCAGAGAGTGTCAGAGAGTGATAGTGAGTGTCACAGAGTGTCAGAGAGTGATAGAGAGTGTCAGAGAGTTTCAGAGAGTGTCAGAGAGTGTCTGAGAGTGTCAGAGAGTGATAGAGAGTGTCAGAGAGTGTCAGAGAGTGATAGAGAGTGATAGAGAGTGTCAGAGAGTGTCAGAGAGTGTCAGAGAGTGATAGTGAGTGTCAGAGAGTGTCAGAGATGTCAGAGAGTGATAGAGAGTTTCAGAGAGTGTTAGAGAGTGTCTGCGAGTGTCAGAGAGTGATAGAGAGTGATAGAGAGTGTCAGAGAGTGTCAGAGAGTGATAGAGAGTGATAGAGAGTGTCAGAGAGTGACAGAGAGTGTCAGAGAGTGATAGTGAGTGTCAGATAGTGTCAGAGAGTGTCAGAGAGTGATAGAGAGTGATAGAGAGTGATAGAGAGTGTCAGAGAGTGTCAGAGAGTGATAGAGAGTGATAGAGAGTGATAGAGAGTGTCAGAGAGTGATAGAGAGTGATAGAGAGTGTCAGAGAGTGTCAGAGAGTGACAGTGAGTGTCAGAGAGTGTCAGAGACTGTCAGAGAGTGATAGAGAGTGTCAGAGAGAGTCAGAGAGTGATAGAGAGTGATAGAGAGTTTCAGAGAGTGTCAGAGAGTGTCTGAGAGTGTCAGAGAGTGATAGAGAGTGTCAGAGAGTGATAGATAGTGATAGAGAGTTTCAGAGAGTGTCAGTGAGTGTCTGAGAGTGTCAGAGAGTGATAGAGAGTGTCAGAGAGTGTCAGAGAGTGATAGAGAGTGATAGAGAGTGTCAGAGAGTGTCAGAGAGTGTCAGAGAGTGATAGAGAGTTTCAGAGAGTGTCAGAGAGTGTCTGAGAGTGTCAGAGAGTGATAGAGAGTGTCAGAGAGTGTCAGAGAGTGATAGAGAGTGATAGAGAGTGTCAGAGAGTGTCAGAGAGTGTCAGAGAGTGATAGAGAGTGATAGAAGTGTTTCAGAAAGTGTTAAAGAGTGTCAGAGAGTGTCTGAGAGTGTCAGAGTGTGATAGAGAGTGTCAGAGAGTGTCAGAGAGTGATAGAGAGTGATAGAGAGTTTCAGAGAGTGTCAGAGAGTGTCTGAGAGTGTCAGAGAGTGATAGAGACTGTCAGAGAGTGTCAGAGAGTGATAGAGAGTGATAGAGAGTGTCAGAGAGTGTCAGAGAGTGTCAGAGAGTGATAGTGAGTGTCAGAGAGTGTCAGAGAGTGTCAGAGAGTGATAGAGAGTGATAGAGAGTTTCAGAGAGTGTCAGAGAGTGTCTGAGAGAGTCAGAGAGTGATAGAGAGTGATAGAGAGTGATAGAGAGTGTGAGAGAGTGTCAGAGAGTGATAGAGAGTGATAGAGATTGTCAGAGAGTGTCAGAGAGTGTCAGAGAGTGATAGTGAGTGTCAGAGAGTGTCAGAGAGTGATAGAGAGAGATAGAGAGTGTCAGAGAGTGATAGAGAGTGTCAGAGAGTGTCAGAGAGTGATAGAGAGTGTCAGAGAGTGTCTGAGAGTGTCAGAGAGTGATAGAGAGTGATAGAGAGTGTCAGAGAGTGATAGAGAGTGATAGAGAGTGTCAGAGAGTGTCAGAGAGTGTCAGAGAGTGATAGTGAGTGTCAGAGAGTGCCAGAGAGTGATAGAGAGTGTCAGAGAGTGATAGAGAGTGTCAGAGAGTGTCAGAGAGTGATAGAGAGTGATAGAGAGTTTCAGAGAGTGTCAGAGAGTGTCTGAGAGTGTCAGAGAGTGATAGAGAGTGTCAGAGAGTGTCAGAGAGTGATAGAGAGTGTCAGAGAGTGATAGTGAGTGTCAGAGAGTGTCAGAGAGTTTCAGAGAGTGTCTGAGAGTGTCAGAGAGTGATAGAGAGTGTCAGAGAGTGTCAGAGAGTGATAGAGAGTGATAGAGAGTGTCAGAGAGTGTCAGAGAGTGTCAGAGAGTGATAGTGAGTGTCAGAGAGTGTCAGAGATGTCAGAGAGTGATAGAGAGTGATAGAGAGTTTCAGAGAGTGTCAGAGAGTGTCTGCGAGTGTCAGAGAGTGACAGAGAGTGATAGAGAGTGTCAGAGAGTGTCAGAGAGTGATAGAGAGTGATAGAGAGTGTCAGAGAGTGTCAGAGAGTGTCAGAGAGTGATAGTGAGTGTCAGAGAGTGTCAGAGAGTGATAGAGAGTGATAGAGAGTGTCAGAGAGTGTCAGAGAGTGATAGAGAGTGATAGAGAGTGATAGAGAGTGTCAGAGAGTGATAGAGAGTGATAGAGAGTTTCAGAGAGTGTCAGAGAGTGTCTGAGAGTGTCAGAGAGTGATAGAGAGTGTCAGAGAGTGATAGATAGTGATAGAGAGTTTCAGAGAGTGTCAGAGAGTGTCTGAGATTGTCAGAGAGTGATAGAGAGTGTCAGAGAGTGTCAGAGAGTGATAGAGAGTGATAGAGAGTGTCAGAGAGTGTCAGAGAGTGTCAGAGAGTGATAGAGAGTGATAGAGAGTTTCAGAGAGTGTGAGAGAGTGTCAGAGAGTGATGGAGAGTGATAGAAGTGTTTCAGAAAGTGTTAAAGAGTGTCAGAGAGTGTCTGATAGTGTCAGAGAGTGATAGAGAGTGTCAGAGAGTGTCAGAGAGTGATAGAGAGTGATAGAGAGTTTCAGAGAGTGTCAGAGAGTGTCTGAGAGTGTCAGAGAGTGATAGAGAGTGTCAGAGAGTGATATAGAGTGTCAGAGAGTGTCAGAGAGTGATAGTGAGTGTCAGAGAGTGTCAGAGAGTGATAGAGAGTGATAGAGAGTGTCAGAGAGTGTCAGAGAGTGATAGAGAGTGATAGAGAGTGTCAGAGAGTGATAGAGAGTGATAGAGAGTGTCAGAGAGTGTCAGAGAGTGATAGTGAGTGTCAGAGAGTGTCAGAGAGTGATAGAGAGTGTCAGAGAGTGATAGAGAGTGTCAGAGAGTGTCAGAGAGTGATAGAGAGTGATAGAGAGTTTCAGAGAGTGTCAGAGAGTGTCTGAGAGTGTCAGAGAGTGATAGAGAGTGTCAGAGAGTGATAGGTAGTGATAGAGAGTTTCAGAGAGTGTCAGAGAGTGTCTGAGATTGTCAGAGAGTGATAGAGAGTGTCAGAGAGTGTCAGAGAGTGATAGAGTTTGATAGAGAGTGTCAGAGAGTGTCAGAGAGTGTCAGAGAGTGTCAGCGAGTGATAGAGAGTGATAGAGAGTTTCAGAGAGTGTCAGAGAGTGTCTGAGAGTGTCAGAGAGTGATAGAGAGTGTCAGAGAGTGTCAGAGAGTGTCTGAGAGTGTCAGAGAGTGATAGAGAGTGTCAGAGAGTGATAGATAGTGATAGAGAGTTTCAGAGAGTGTCAGAGAGTGTCTGAGATTGTCAGAGAGTGATAGAGAGTTTCAGAGAGTGTCAGAGAGTGTCTGAGAGTGATAGAGAGTGATAGAGAGTTTCAGAGAGTGTCAGAGAGTGTCTGAGAGTGTCAGAGAGTGATAGAGAGTGTCAGAGAGTGATAGATAGTGATAGAGAGTTTCAGAGAGTGTCAGAGAGTGTCTGAGATTGTCAGAGAGTGATAGAGAGTGTCAGAGAGTGTCAGAGAGTGATAGAGAGTGATAGAGAGTGTCAGAGAGTGTCAGAGAGTGTCAGAGAGTGTCAGAGAGTGATAGAGAGTGATAGAGAGTTTCAGAGAGTGTCAGAGAGTGTCAGAGAGTGATAGAGAGTGATAGAAGTGTTTCAGAAAGTGTTAAAGAGTGTCAGAGAGTGTCTGAGAGTGTCAGAGAGTGATAGAGAGTGTCAGAGAGTGTCAGAGAGTGATAGAGAGTGATAGAGAGTTTCAGAGAGTGTCAGAGAGTGTCTGAGAGTGTCAGAGAGTGATAGAGAGTGTCAGAGAGTGATATAGAGTGTCAGAGAGTGTCAGAGAGTGATAGTGAGTGTCAGAGAGTGTCAGAGAGTGATAGAGAGTGATAGAGAGTGTCAGAGAGTGTCAGAGAGTGATAGAGAGTGATAGAGAGTGATAGAGAGTGTCAGAGAGTGATAGAGAGTGATAGAGAGAGTCAGAGAGTGTCAGAGAGTGATAGTGAGTGTCAGAGAGTGTCAGAGAGTGATAGAGAGTGTCAGAGAGTGATAGAGAGTGTCAGAGAGTGTCAGAGAGTGATAGAGAGTGATAGAGAGTTTCAGAGAGTGTCAGAGAGTGTCTGAGAGTGTCAGAGAGTGATAGAGAGTGTCAGAGAGTGATAGGTAGTGATAGAGAGTTTCAGAGAGTGTCAGAGAGTGTCTGAGACTGTCAGAGAGTGATAGAGAGTGTCAGAGAGTGTCAGGGAGTGATAGAGTTTGATAGAGAGTGTCAGAGAGTGTCAGAGAGTGTCAGAGAGTGTCAGCGAGTGATAGAGAGTGATAGAGAGTTTCAGAGAGTGTCAGAGAGTGTCTGAGAGTGTCAGAGAGTGATAGAGAGTGTCAGAGAGTGTCAGAGAGTGATAGAGAGTGATAGAGAGTGTCAGAGAGTGTCAGAGAGTGTCAGAGAGTGATAGAGAGTGATAGAAGTGTTTCAGAAAGTGTTAAAGAGTGTCAGAGAGTGTCTGAGAGTGTCAGAGAGTGATAGAGAGTGTCAGAGAGTGTCAGAGAGTGATAGAGAGTGATAGAGAGTTTCAGAGAGTGTCAGAGAGTGTCTGAGAGTGTCAGAGAGTGATAGAGAGTGTCAGAGAGTGTCAGAGAGTGATAGAGAGTGATAGAGAGTGTCAGAGAGTGTCAGAGAGTGTCAGAGAGTGATAGTGAGTGTCAGAGAGTGTCAGAGAGTGTCAGAGAGTGATAGAGAGTGATAGAGAGTTTCAGAGAGTGTCAGAGAGTGTCTGAGAGTGTCAGAGAGTGATAGAGAGTGATAGAGAGTGTGAGAGAGTGTCAGAGAGTGATAGAGAGTGATAGAGAGTGTCAGAGAGTGTCAGAGAGTGTCAGAGAGTGATAGTGAGTGTCAAAGAGTGTCAGAGAGTGATAGAGAGTGATAGAGAGTGTCAGAGAGTGATAGAGAGTGTCAGAGAGTGTCAGAGAGTGATAGAGAGTGATAGAGAGTGTCAGAGAGTGTCTGAGAGTGTCAGAGAGTGATAGAGAGTGATAGAGAGTGTCAGAGAGTGTCAGAGAACGATAGAGAGTGATAGAGAGTGTCAGAGAGTGTCAGAGAGTGATAGTGAGTGTCAGAGAGTGTCAGAGAGTGATAGAGAGTGTCAGAGAGTGATAGAGAGTGTCAGAGAGTGTCAGAGAGTGATAGAGAGTGATAGAGAGTTTCAGAGAGTGTCAGAGAGTGATAGAGAGTGTCAGAGAGTGATAGAGAGTGTCAGAGAGTGATATAGAGTGTCAGAGAGTGTCAGAGAGTGATAGTGAGTGTCAGAGAGTGTCTGAGAGTGTCAGAGAGTGATAGAGAGTGATAGAGAGTGTCAGAGAGTGTCAGAGAGTGATAGAGAGTGATAGAGAGTGTCAGAGAGTGTCAGAGAGTGATAGTGAGTGTCAGAGAGTGTCAGAGAGTGATAGAGAGTGATAGAGAGTGTCAGAGAGTGATAGTGAGTGTCAGAGAGTGATAGAGAGTGATAGAGAGTGATAGAGAGTGTCAGAGAGTGTCAGAGAGTGATAGAGAGTGATAGAGAGTGTCAGAGAGTGTCAGAGAGTGTCAGAGAGTGATAGCGAGTGTCAGAGAGTGATAGAGAGTGATAGAGAGTGATAGAGAGTTTCAGAGAGTGATAGTGAGTGTCTGAGAGTGATAGAGAGTGTCAGAGAGTGTCAGAGAGTGTCAGAGAGTGATAGTGAGTGTCAGAGAGTGTCAGAGATTGATAGAGAGTGATAGAGAGTGCTAGAGAGTGTCAGAGAGTGATAGAGAGTGATAGAGAGTGTCAGAGAGTGTCAGAGAGTGGTAGAGAGTGTCAGAGAGTGATAGAGAGTGTCAGAGAGTGTCAGAGAGTGATAGAGAGTGATAAAGAGTTTCAGAGAGTGTCAGAGAGTGTCTGAGAGTGTCAGAGAGTGATAGAGAGTGTCAGAGAGTGATAGATGGTGATAGAGAGTTTCAGAGAGTGTCTGAGAGTGTCTGAGAGTGTCAGAGAGTGATAGAGCGTGATAGAGAGTGTCAGAGAGTGTCAGAGAGTGTCAGAGAGTGATAGAGAGTGATAGAGAGTTTCAGAGAGTGTCAGAGAGTGTCTGAGAGTGTCAGAGAGTGATAGAGAGTGTCAGAGAGTGTCAGAGAGTGATAGAGAGTGATAGAGAGTGTCAGAGAGTGTCAGAGAGTGTCAGAGAGTGATAGAGAGTGATAAAAGTGTTTCAGAAAGTGTTAAAGGGTGTCAGAGAGTGATAGAGAGTGTCAGAGAGTGATAGAGAGTGTCTGAGAGTGTCAGAGAGTGATAGAGAGTGATAGAGAGTTTCAGAGAGTGTCAGAGAGTGTCTAAGAGTGTCAGAGAGTGATAGAGAGTGTCAGAGAGTGTCAGAGAGTGATAGAGAGTGATAGAGAGTGTCAGAGAGTGTCAGAGAGTGTCAGAGAGTGATAGTGAGTGTCAGAGAGTGTCAGAGAGTGATAGAGAGTGATAGAGAGTTTCAGAGAGTGTCAGAGAGTGTCTGAGAGTGTCAGAGAGTGATAGAGAGTGATAGAGAGTGATAGAGAGTGTCAGAGAGTGTCAGAGAGTGATAGAGAGTGATAGAGAGTGTCAGAGAGTGGCAGAGAGTGTCAGAGAGTGATAGTGAGTGTCAGAGAGTGTCAGAGAGTGATAGAGAGTGATAGAGAGTGTCAGAGAGTGATAGAGAGTGTCAGAGAGTGTCAGAGAGTGATAGAGAGTGATAGAGAGTGTCAGAGAGTGTCAGAGAGTGATAGAAAGTGATAGAGAGTGTCAGAGAGTGTCAGAGAGTGTCAGAGAGTTATAGTGAGTGTCAGAGAGTGTCAGAGAGTGATAGAGAGTGTCAGAGAGTGATAGAGAGTGTCAGAGAGTGTCAGAGAGTGATAGAGAGTGATAGAGAGTTTCAGAGAGTGTCAGAGAGTGTCAGAGAGTGTCAGAGAGTGATAGAGAGTGTCACAGAGTGTCAGAGAGTGATAGAGAGTGTCAGAGAGTGTCAGAGAGTGATAGTGAGTGTCAGAGAGTGTCAGAGAGTGTCAGACAGTGTCTGAGAGTGTCAGAGAGTGATAGAGAGTGTCAGAGAGTGTCAGAGAGTGATAGAGAGTGATAGAGAGTGTCAGAGAGTGTCAGAGAGTGTCAGAGAGTGATAGTGAGTGTCAGAGAGTGTCAGAGATGTCAGAGAGTGATAGAGAGTGATAGAGAGTTTCAGAGAGTGTCAGAGAGTGTCTGCGAGTGTCAGAGAGTGATAGAGAGTGTCAGAGAGTGTCAGAGAGTGATAGAGAGTGATAGAGAGTGTCAGAGAGTGTCAGAGAGTGATAGTGAGTGTCAGAGAGTGTCAGAGAGTGTCAGAGAGTGATAGAGAGTGATAGAGAGTGATAGAGAGTGTCAGAGAGTGTCAGAGAGTGATCGAGAGTGATAGAGAGTGATAGAGAGTGTCAGAGAGTGATAGAGAGTGATAGAGAGTGTCAGAGAGTGTCAGAGAGTGATAGTGAGTGTCAGAGAGTGTCAGAGAGTGATAGAGAGTGTCAGAGAGTGATAGAGAGTGTCAGAGAGTGTCAGAGAGTGATAGAGAGTGATAGAGAGTTTAAGAGAGTGTCAGAGAGTGTCTGAGAGTGTCAGAGAGTGATAGAGAGTGTCAGAGAGTGATAGATAGTGATAGAGAGTTTCAGAGAGTGTCAGAGATTGTCTGAGATTGTCAGAGAGTGATAGAGAGTGTCAGAGAGTGTCAGAGAGTGATAGAGAGTGATAGAGAGTGTCAGAGAGTGTCCGAGAGTGTCAGAGAGTTATAGAGAGTGATAGAGAGTTTCAGAGAGTGTCAGAGAGTGTCTGAGAGTGTCAGAGAGTGATAGAGAGTGTCAGAGAGTGTCAGAGAGTGATAGAGAGTGATAGAGAGTGTCAGAGAGTGTCAGAGAGTGTCAGAGAGTGATAGAGAGTGATAGAGAGTGATAGAAGTGTTTCAGAAAGTGTTAAAGAGTGTCAGAGAGTGTCTGAGCGTGTCAGAGAGTGATAGAGAGTGTCAGAGAGTGTCAGAGAGTGATAGAGAGTGATAGAGAGTTTCAGAGAGTGTCAGATAGTGTCTGAGAGTGTCAGAGAGTGATAGAGAGTGTCAGAGAGTGTCAGAGAGTGATAGAGAGTGATAGAGAGTGTCAGAGAGTGTCAGAGAGTGTCAGAGAGTGATAGCGAGTGTCAGAGAGTGATAGAGAGTGATAGAGAGTTTCAGAGAGTGATAGTGAGTGTCTGAGAGTGATAGAGAGTGTCAGAGAGTGTCAGAGAGTGTCAGAGAGTGATAGTGAGTGTCAGAGAGTGTCAGAGAGTGATAGAGAGTGATAGAGAGTGCTAGAGAGTGTCAGAGAGTGATAGAGAGTGTCAGAGAGTGTCAGAGAGTGATAGAGAGTGTCAGAGAGTGATAGAGAGTGTCAGAGAGTGTCAGAGAGTGATAGAGAGTGCTAAAGAGTTTCAGAGAGTGTCAGAGAGTGTCTGAGAGTGTCAGAGAGTGATAGAGAGTGTCAGAGAGTGATAGATAGTGATGGAGAGTTTCAGAGAGTGTCAGAGAGTGTCTGAGAGTGTCAGAGAGTGATAGAGAGTGTCAGAGAGTGTCAGAGAGTGATAGAGCGTGATAGAGAGTGTCAGAGAGTGTCAGAGATTGTCAGAGAGTGATAGAGAGTGATAGAAGTGTTTCAGAAAGTGTTAAAGGGTGTCAGAGAGTGATAGAGAGTGTCAGAGAGTGATAGAGAGTGTCAGAGAGTGTCAGAGAGTGATAGAGAGTGATAGAGAGTTTCAGAGAGTGTCAGAGAGTGTCTAAGAGTGTCAGAGAGTGATAGAGAGTGTCAGAGAGTGTCAGAGAGTGATAGAGAGTGATAGAGAGTGTCAGAGAGTGTCAGAGAGTGTCAGAGAGTGATAGTGAGTGTCAGAGAGTGTCAGAGAGTGTCTGAGAGTGATAGAGAGTGATAGAGAGTTTCAGAGAGTGTCAGAGAGTGTCTGAGAGTGTCAGAGAGTGATAGAGAGTGATAGAGAGTGATAGAGAGTGTCAGAGAGTGTCAGAGAGTGATAGAGAGTGATAGAGAGTGTCAGAGAGGGTCAGAGAGTGTCAGAGAGTGATAGTGAGTGTCAGAGAGTGTCAGAGAGTGATAGAGAGTGATAGAGAGTGTCAGAGAGTGATAGAGAGTGTCAGAGAGTGTCAGAGAGTGATAGAGAGTGATAGAGAGTGTCAGAGAGTGTCAGAGAGTGATAGAGAGTGATAGAGAGTGATAGAGAGTGGCAGAGAGTGTTAGAGAGTTATAGTGAGTGTCAGAGAGTGTCAGAGAGTGATAGAGAATGTCAGAGAGTGATAGAGAGTGTCAGAGAGTGTCAGAGAGTGATAGAGAGTGATAGAGAGTTTCAGAGAGTGTCAGAGAGTGTCAGAGAGTGTCAGAGAGTGATAGAGAGTGTCAGAGAGTGTCAGAGAGTGATAGTGAGTGTCAGAGAGTGTCAGAGAGTGTCAGACAGTGTCTGAGAGTGTCAGAGAGTGATAGAGAGTGTCAGAGAGTGTCAGAGAGTGATAGAGAGTGATAGAGAGTGTCAGAGAGTGTCAGAGAGTGTCAGAGAGTGATAGTGAGTGTCAGAGAGTGTCAGAGATGTCAGAGAGTGATAGAGAGTGATAGAGAGTTTCAGAGAGTGTCAGAGAGTGTCTGCGAGTGTCAGAGAGTGATAGAGAGTGTCAGAGAGGGTCAGAGAGTGATAGAGAGTGATAGAGAGTGTCAGAGAGTGTCAGAGAGTGATAGTGAGTGTCAGAGAGTGTCAGAGAGTGTCAGAGAGTGATAGAGAGTGATAGAGAGTGATAGAGAGTGTCAGAGAGTGTCAGAGAGTGATCGAGAGTGATAGAGAGTGATCGAGAGTGTCAGAGAGTGATAGAGAGTGATAGAGAGTGTCAGAGAGTGTCAGAGAGTGATAGTGAGTGTCAGAGAGTGTCAGAGAGTGATGGAGAGTGTCAGAGAGTGATAGAGAGTGTCAGAGAGTGTCAGAGAGTGTCAGAGAGTGATAGAGAGTGATAGAGAGTTTCAGAGAGTGATAGATAGTGATAGAGAGTTTCAGAGAGTGTCAGAGAGTGTCTGAGAGTGTCAGAGAGTGATAGAGAGTGTCAGAGAGTGTCAGAGAGTGATAGAGAGTGATAGAGAGTGTCAGAGAGTGTCAGAGAGTGTCAGAGAGTGATAGAGAGTGATAGAAGTGTTTCAGAAAGTGTTAAAGAGTGTCAGAGAGTGTTTGAGCGTGTCAGAGAGTGATAGAGAGTGTCAGAGAGTGTCAGAGAGTGATAGAGAGTGATAGAGAGTTTCAGAGAGTGTCAGATAGTGTCTGAGAGTGTCAGAGAGTGATAGAGAGTGTCAGAGAGTGTCAGAGAGTGATAGAGAGTGATAGAGAGTGTCAGAGAGTGTCAGAGAGTGTCAGAGAGTCATAGTGAGTGTCAGAGAGTGTCAGAGAGTGTCAGATAGTGATAGAGAGTGATAGAGAGTTTCAGAGAGTGTCAGAGAGTGTCTGAGAGTGTCAGAGAGTGATAGAGAGTGATAGAGTGTGTGAGAGAGTGTCAGAGAGTGATAGAGAGTGATAGAGAGTGTCAGAGAGTGTCAGAGATTGTCAGAGAGTGATAGTGAGTGTCAGAGAGTGTCAGAGAGTGATAGAGAGTGTCAGAGAGTGATAGAGAGTGTCAGAGAGTGTCAGAGAGTGATAGAGAGTGTCAGAGAGTGTCAGAGAGTGATAGAGAGTGTCAGAGAGTGTCTGAGAGTGTCAGAGAGTGATAGAGATTGATAGAGAGTGTCAGAGAGTGTCAGAGAGTGTCAGAGAGTGATAGAGAGTGATAGAGAGTGTCAGAGAGTGTCAGAGAGTGATAGAGAGTGTCAGAGAGTGATAGAGAGTGTCAGAGAGTGTCAGAGAGTGATAGAGAGTGATAGAGAGTGTCAGAGAGTGTCTGAGAGTGTCAGAGAGTGATAGAGAGTGTCAGCGAGTGTCAGAGAGTGATAGAGAGTTTCAGAGAGTGTCAGAGAGTGTCTGAGAGTGTCAGAGAGTGATAGAGAGTGTCAGAGAGTGATATAGAGTGTCAGAGAGTGTCAGAGAGTGATAGTGAGTGTCAGAGAGTGTCAGAGAGTGTCAGAGAGTGATAGAGAGTGATAGAGAGTTTCAGAGAGTGTCAGAGAGTGTCTGAGAGTGTCAGAGAGTGATAGAGAGTGATAGAGAGTGTCAGAGAGTGTCAGAGAGTGATAGATAGTGATAGAGAGTGTCAGAGAGTGTCAGAGAGTGATAGTGAGTGTCAGAGAGTGTCAGAGAGTGATGGAGAGTGTCAGAGAGTGATAGAGAGTGTCAGAGAGTGTCAGAGAGTGATAGAGAGTGATAGAGAGTTTAAGAGAGTGTCAGAGAGTGTCTGAGAGTGTCAGAGAGTGATAGAGAGTGTCAGAGAGTGATAGATAGTGATAGAGAGTTTCAGAGAGTGTCAGAGAGTGTCTGAGATTGTCAGAGAGTGATAGAGAGTGTCAGAGAGTGTCAGAGAGTGATAGAGAGTGATAGAGAGTGTCAGAGAGTGTCCGAGAGTGTCAGAGAGTGATAGAGAGTGATAGAGAGTTTCAGAGAGTGTCAGAGAGTGTCTGAGAGTGTCAGAGAGTGATAGAGAGTGTCAGAGAGTGTCAGAGAGTGATAGAGATTGATAGAGAGTGTCAGAGAGTGTCAGAGAGTGTCAGAGAGTGATAGAGAGTGATAGAAGTGTTTCAGAAAGTGTTAAAGAGTGTCAGAGAGTGTTTGAGCGTGTCAGAGAGTGATAGAGAGTGTCAGAGAGTGTCAGAGAGTGATAGAGAGTGATAGAGAGTTTCAGAGAGTGTCAGATAGTGTCTGAGAGTGTCAGAGAGTGATAGAGAGTGTCAGAGAGTGTCAGAGAGTGATAGAGAGTGATAGAGAGTGTCAGAGAGTGTCAGAGAGTGTCAGAGAGTCATAGTGAGTGTCAGAGAGTGTCAGAGAGTGTCAGATAGTGATAGAGAGTGATAGAGAGTTTCAGAGAGTGTCAGAGAGTGTCTGAGAGTGTCAGAGAGTGATAGAGAGTGATAGAGTGTGTGAGAGAGTGTCAGAGAGTGATAGAGAGTGATAGAGAGTGTCAGAGAGTGTCAGAGATAGTCAGAGAGTGATAGTGAGTGTCAGAGAGTGTCAGAGAGTGATAGAGAGTGTCAGAGAGTGATAGAGAGTGTCAGAGAGTGTCAGAGAGTGATAGAGAGTGTCAGAGAGTGTCAGAGAGTGATAGAGAGTGTCAGAGAGTGTCTGAGAGTGTCAGAGAGTGATAGAGATTGATAGAGAGTGTCAGAGAGTGTCAGAGAGTGTCAGAGAGTGATAGAGAGTGATAGAGAGTGTCAGAGAGTGTCAGAGAGTGTCAGAGAGTGATAGTGCGTGTCAGAGAGTGTCAGAGAGTGATAGAGAGTGTCAGAGAGTGATAGAGAGTGTCAGAGAGTGTCAGAGAGTGATAGAGAGTGATAGAGAGTGATAGAGAGTGTCAGAGAGTGTCTGAGAGTGTCAGAGAGTGATAGAGAGTGTCAGCGAGTGTCAGAGAGTGATAGAGAGTTTCAGAGAGTGTCAGAGAGTGTCTGAGAGTGTCAGAGAGTGATAGAGAGTGTCAGAGAGTGATATAGAGTGTCAGAGAGTGTCAGAGAGTGATAGTGAGTGTCAGAGAGTGTCAGAGAGTGTCAGAGAGTGATAGAGAGTGATAGAGAGTTTCAGAGAGTGTCAGAGAGTGTCTGAGAGTGTCAGAGAGTGATAGAGAGTGATAGAGAGTGTCAGAGAGTGTCAGAGAGTGATAGAGAGTGATAGAGAGTGTCAGAGAGTGTCAGAGAGTGATAGTGAGTGTCAGAGAGTGTCAGAGAGTGATAGAGCGTGATAGAGAGTGTCAGAGAGTGATAGTGAGTGTCAGAGAGTGATAGAGAGTGATGGAGAGTGATAGAGAGTGGCAGAGAGTGTCAGAGAGTGATAGAGAGTGATAGAGAGTGTCATAGAGTGTCAGAGAGTGTCAGAGAGTGTCAGAGAGTGATAGCGTGTGTCAGAGAGTGATAGAGAGTGATAGAGAGTTTCAGAGAGTGATAGTGAGTGTCTGAGAGTGATAGAGAGTGTCAGAGAGTGTCAGAGAGTGTCAGAGAGTGATAGTGAGTGTCAGAGAGTGTCAGAGAGTGTCAGAGAGTGTCAGAGAGTGATAGTGAGTGTCAGAGAGTGTCAGATAGTGATAGAGAGTGATAGAGAGTGCTAGAGAGTGTCAGAGAGTGATAGAGAGTGTCAGAGAGTGTCAGAGAGTGATAGAGAGTGTCAGAGAGTGATAGAGAGTGTCAGAGAGTGTCAGAGAGTGATAGAGAGTGATAGAGAGTTTCAGAGAGTGTCAGAGAGTGTCTGAGAGTGTCAGAGAGTGATAGAGAGTGTCAGAGAGTGATAGATAGTGATAGAGAGTTTCAGAGAGTGTCAGAGAGTGTCTGAGAGTGTCAGAGAGTGATAGAGAGTGTCAGAGAGTGTCAGAGAGTGATAGAGCGTGATAGAGAGTGTCAGAGAGTGTCAGAGAGTGTCAGAGAGTGTCAGAGAGTGTCAGAGAGTGATAGAGAGTGATAGAGAGTTTCAGAGAGTGTCAGAGAGTGTCTGAGAGTGTCAGAGAGTGATAGAGAGTGATAGAGAGTGTCAGAGAGTGTCAGAGAGTGATAGAGAGTGATAGAGAGTGTCAGAGAGTGTCAGAGAGTGATAGTGAGTGTCAGAGAGTGTCAGAGAGTGATAGAGCGTGATAGAGAGTGTCAGAGAGTGATAGTGAGTGTCAGAGAGTGATAGAGAGTGATGGAGAGTGATAGAGAGTGGCAGAGAGTGTCAGAGAGTGATAGAGAGTGATAGAGAGTGTCATAGAGTGTCAGAGAGTGTCAGAGAGTGTCAGAGAGTGATAGCGTGTGTCAGAGAGTGATAGAGAGTGATAGAGAGTTTCAGAGAGTGATAGTGAGTGTCTGAGAGTGATAGAGAGTGTCAGAGAGTGTCAGAGAGTGTCAGAGAGTGATAGTGAGTGTCAGAGAGTGTCAGAGAGTGTCAGAGAGTGTCAGAGAGTGTCAGAGAGTGATAGTGAGTGTCAGAGAGTGTCAGATAGTGATAGAGAGTGATAGAGAGTGCTAGAGAGTGTCAGAGAGTGATAGAGAGTGTCAGAGAGTGTCAGAGAGTGATAGAGAGTGTCAGAGAGTGATAGAGAGTGTCAGAGAGTGTCAGAGAGTGATAGAGAGTGATAGAGAGTTTCAGAGAGTGTCAGAGAGTGTCTGAGAGTGTCAGAGAGTGATAGAGAGTGTCAGAGAGTGATAGATAGTGATAGAGAGTTTCAGAGAGTGTCAGAGAGTGTCTGAGAGTGTCAGAGAGTGATAGAGAGTGTCAGAGAGTGTCAGAGAGTGATAGAGCGTGATAGAGAGTGTCAGAGAGTGTCAGAGAGTGTCAGAGAGTGTCAGAGAGTGTCAGAGAGTGATAGAGAGTGATAGAGAGTTTCAGAGAGTGTCAGAGAGTGTCTGAGAGTGTCAGAGAGTGATAGAGAGTGTCAGAGAATGTCAGAGAGTGATAGAGAGTGATAGAGAGTGATAGAGAGAGTCAGAGAGTGTCAGAGAGTGATAGAGAGTGATAGAAGTGTTTCAGAAAGTGTTAAAGGGTGTCAGAGAGTGTCTGAGAGTGTCAGAGAGTGATAGAGAGTGTCAGAGAGTGTCAGAGAGTGATAGAGAGTGATAGAGAGTTTCAGAGAGTGTCAGAGAGTGTCTGAGAGTGTCAGAGAGTGATAGAGAGTGTCAGAGAGTGTCAGAGAGTGATAGAGAGTGATAGAGAGTGTCAGAGAGTGTCAGAGAGTGTCAGAGAGTGATAGTGAGTGTCAGAGAGTGTCAGAGAGTGATAGAGAGTGATAGAGAGTTTCAGAGAGTGTCAGAGAGTGTCAGAGAGTGATAGAGAGTGATAGAGAGTGTCAGAGAGTGTCAGAGAGTGTCAGAGAGTGTCAGAGAGTGATAGTGAGTGTCAGAGAGTGTCAGAGAGTGATAGAGAGTGATAGAGAGTGTCAGAGAGTGATAGAGAGTGTCAGAGAGTGTCAGAGAGTGATAGAGAGTGATAGAGAGTGTCAGAGTGTCTGAGAGTGTCAGAGAGTGATAGAGAGTGATAGAGAGTGTCAGAGAGTGTCAGAGAGTGATAGAGAGTGATAAAGAGTGTCAGAGAGTGTCAGAGAGTGTCATAGAGTTATAGTGAGTGTCAGAGAGTGTCAGAGAGTGTTAGAGAGTGTCAGAGAGTGATAGAGAGTGTCAGAGAGTGTCAGAGAGTGTCAGAGAGTGATAGAGAGTGATAGAGAGTGTCAGAGAGTGTTAGAGAGTGTCAGAGAGTGATAGTGAGTGTCAGAGAGTGTCAGAGAGTGATAGAGAGTGATAGAGAGTGTCAGAGAGTGATAGAGAGTGTCAGAGAGTGTCAGAGAGTGATAGAGAGTGATAGAGAGTGTCAGAGAGTGTCTGAGAGTGTCAGAGAGTGATAGAGAGTGATAGAGAGTGTCAGAGAGTGTCAGAGAGTGATAGAGAGTGATAAAGAGTGTCAGAGAGTGTCAGAGAGTGTCAGAGAGTTATAGTGAGTGTCAGAAGGTGTCAGAGAGTGTTAGAGAGTGTCAGAGAGTGATAGAGAGTGTCAGAGAGTGTCAGAGAGTGATAGAGAGTGATAGAGAGTGATAGAGAGTTTCAGAGAGTGTCAGAGAGTGTCAGAGAGTGTCAGAGAGTGTCAGAGAGTGATAGAGAGTGTCAGAGAGTGTCAGAGAGTGATAGAGAGTGTCAGAGAGTGTCAGAGAGTGATAGTGAGTGTCAGAGAGTGTCAGAGAGTGTCAGAGAGTGATAGAGAGTGTCAGAGAGTGATAGAGAGTGTCAGAGAGTGTCAGAGAGTGATAGAGAGTGATAGAGAGTGTCAGAGAGTGTCAGAGAGTGTCAGAGAGTGATAGTGAGTGTCAGAGAGTGTCAGAGATGTCAGAGAGTGATAGAGAGTGATAGAGAGTTTCAGAGAGTGTCAGAGAGTGTCTGCGAGTGTCAGAGAGTGATAGAGAGTGTCAGAGAGTGTCAGAGAGTGATAGAGAGTGATAGAGAGTGTCAGAGAGTGTCAGAGAGTGTCAGAGAGTGATACTGAGTGTCAGAGAGTGTCAGAGAGTGTCAGAGAGTGATAGAAAGTGATAGAGAGGGATAGAGAGTGTCAGAGAGTGTCAGAGAGTGATCGAGAGTGATAGAGAGTGATAGAGAGTGTCAGAGAGTGATAGAGAGTGATAGAGAGTGTAAGAGAGTGTCAGAGAGTGATAGTGAGTGTCAGAGAGTGTCAGAGAGTGATAGAGAGTGTCAGAGAGTGATAGAGAGTGTCAGAGAGTGTCAGAGAGTGATAGAGAGTGATAGAGAGTTTAAGAGAGTGTCAGAGAGTGTCTGAGAGTGTCAGAGAGTGATAGAGAGTGTCAGAGAGTGATAGATAGTGATAGAGAGTTTCAGAGAGTGTCAGAGAGTGTCTGAGATTGTCAGAGAGTGATAGAGAGTGTCAGAGAGTGTCAGAGAGTGATAGAGAGTGATAGAGAGTGTCAGAGAGTGTCAGAGAGTGTCAGAGAGTGATAGAGAGTGATAGAGAGTTTCAGAGAGTGTCAGAGAGTGTCTGAGAGTGTCAGAGAGTGATAGAGAGTGTCAGAGAGTGTCAGAGAGTGATAGAGAGTGATAGAGAGTGTCAGAGAGTGTCAGAGAGTGTCAGAGAGTGATAGAGAGTGATAGAAGTGTTTCAGAAAATGTTAAAGAGTGTCAGAGAGTGTCTGAGCGTTTCAGAGAGTGATAGAGAGTGTCAGAGAGTGTCAGAGAGTGATAGAGAGTGATAGAGAGTTTCAGAGAGTGTCAGAGAGTGTCAGAGAGTGTCAGAGAGTGATAGAGAGTGTCAGAGAGTGTCAGAGAGTGATAGAGAGTGATAGAGAGTGTCAGAGAGTGTCAGAGAGTGTCAGAGAGTGATAGTGAGTGTCAGAGAGTTTCAGAGAGTGTCAGAGAGTGATAGAGAGTGATAGAGAGTTTCAGAGAGTGTCAGAGAGTGTCTGAGAGTGTCAGAGAGTGATAGAGAGTGATAGAGTGTGTGAGAGAGTGTCAGAGAGTGATAGAGAGTGATAGAGAGTGTCAGAGAGTGTCAGAGAGTGTCAGAGAGTGATAGTGAGTGTCAGAGAGTGTCAGAGAGTGATAGAGAGTGATAGAGAGTGTCAGAGAGTGATAGAGAGTGTCAGAGAGTGTCAGAGAGTGATAGAGAGTGTCAGAGAGTGTCTGAGAGTGTCAGAGAGTGATAGAGATTGATAGAGAGTGTCAGAGAGTGTCAGAGAGTGATAGAGAGTGATAGAGAGTGTCAGAGAGTGTCAGAGAGTGTCAGAGAGTGATAGTGCGTGTCAGAGAGTGTCAGAGAGTGATAGAGAGTGTCAGAGAGTGATAGAGAGTGTCAGAGAGTGTCAGAGAGTGATGGAGAGTGATAGAGGGTTTCAGAGAGTGTCAGAAAGTGTCTGAGAGTGTCAGAGAGTGATAGAGAGTGTCAGAGAGTGTCAGAGAGTGATAGAGAGTGTCAGAGAGTGTCAGAGAGTGATAGTGAGTGTCAGAGAGTGTCAGAGAGTGTCAGAGAGTGATAGAGAGTGATAGAGAGTTTCAGAGAGTGTCAGAGAGTGTCTGAGAGTGTCAGAGAGTGATAGAGAGTGATAGAGAGTGTCAGAGAGTGTCAGAGAGTGATAGAGAGTGATAGAGAGTGTCAGAGAGTGTCAGAGAGTGATAGTGAGTGTCAGAGGGTGTCAGAGAGTGATAGAGAGTGATAGAGAGTGTCAGAGAGTGATTGTGAGTGTCAGAGAGTGATAGAGAGTGATGGAGAGTGATAGAGAGTGTCAGAGAATGTCAGAGAGTGATAGAGAGTTATAAAGAGTGTCAGAGAGTGTCAGAGAGTGTCAGAGAGTGTCAGAGAGTGATAGCGAGTGTCAGAGAGTGATAGAGAGTGATAGAGAGTGATAGAGAGTTTCAGAGAGTGATAGTGAGTGTCTGAGAGTGTCAGAGAGTGATAGAGAGTGATAGAGAGTGTCAGAGAGTGTCAGAGAGTGATAGAGAGTGATAGAGAGTGTCAGAGAGTGTCAGAGAGTGTCAGAGAGTGATAGTGAGTGTCAGAGAGTGTCAGAGAGTGATAGAGAGTGATAGAGAGTGTCAGAGAGTGATAGAGAGTGTCAGAGAGTGTCAGAGAGTGATAGAGAGTGATAGAGAGTGTCTGAGAGTGTCAGAGAGTGATAGAGAGTGATAGAGAGTGTCAGAGAGTGTCAGAGAGTGTCAGAGAGTGATAGAGAGTGATAGAGAGTGTCAGAGAGTGTCAGAGAGTGTCAGAGAGTGATTGAGAGTGTCAGAGAGTGATAGAGAGTGTCAGAGAGTGATAGAGAGTGTCAGAGAGTGTCAGAGAGTGATAGAGAGTTTCAGAGAGTGTCAGAGAGTGTCAGAGAGTGTCAGAGAGTGTCAGAGAGTGATAGCGAGTGTCAGAGAGTGATAGAGAGTGATAGAGAGTGATAGAGAGTTTCAGAGAGTGATAGTGAGTGTCTGAGAGTGTCAGAGAGTGATAGAGAGTGATAGAGAGTGTCAGAGAGTGTCAGAGAGTGATAGAGAGTGATAGAGAGTGTCAGAGAGTGTCAGAGAGTGTCAGAGAGTGATAGTGAGTGTCAGAGAGTGATAGAGAGTGATAGAGAGTGATAGAGAGTGTCAGAGAGTGATAGAGAGTGTCAGAGAGTGTCAGAGAGTGTCAGAGAGTGTCAGAGAGTGATAGCGAGTGTCAGAGAGTGATAGAGAGTGATAGAGAGTGATAGAGAGTTTCAGAGAGTGATAGTGAGTGTCTGAGAGTGTCAGAGAGTGATAGAGAGTGATAGAGAGTGTCAGAGAGTGTCAGAGAGTGATAGAGAGTGATAGAGAGTGTCAGAGAGTGTCAGAGAGTGTCAGAGAGTGATAGTGAGTGTCAGAGAGTGTCAGAGAGTGATAGAGAGTGTCAGAGAGTGATAGAGAGTGTCAGAGAGTGTCAGAGAGTGATAGAGAGTGATAGAGAGTGTCTGAGAGTGTCAGAGAGTGATAGAGAGTGATAGAGAGTGTCAGAGAGTGTCAGAGAGTGTCAGAGAGTGATAGAGAGTGATAGAGAGTGTCAGAGAGTGTCAGAGAGTGTCAGAGAGTGATTGAGAGTGTCAGAGAGTGATGGAGAGTGTCAGAGAGTGATAGAGAGTGTCAGAGAGTGTCAGAGAGTGATAGAGAGTTTCAGAGAGTGTCAGAGAGTGTCTGAGAGTGTCAGAGAGTGATAGAGAGTGTCAGAGAGTGTCAGAGAGTGATAGAGAGTGATAGAGAGTGTCAGAGAGTGTCAGAGAGTGATAGTGAGTGTCAGAGAGTGTCAGAGAGTGTCAGAGAGTGATAGAGAGTGACAGAGAGCTTCAGAGAGTGTCAGAGAGTGATAGAGAGTGTCAGAGAGTGATAGAGAGTGATAGAGAGTGTCAGAGAGTGTCAGAGAGTGATAGAGAGTGATAGAGAGTGTCAGAGAGTGTCAGAGAGTGATAGTGAGTGTCAGAGAGTGTCAGAGAGTGTCAGAGAGTGATAGAGAGTGATAATGAGTTTCAAAGAGTGTCAGAGAGTGTCTGAGAGTGTCTGAGAGTGTCAGAGAGTGTCTGAGAGTGTCAGAGAGTGATGGAGAGTGATAGAGAGTGATAGGGAGTGTCAGAGAGCGACAAAGAGTGATAGAGACTGTCAGAGAGTGTCAGAGAGTGATAGAGAGTGATAGAGAGTTTCTGAGAGTGATAGAGAGTGTCAGAGAGTGTCAGAGAGTGATGGAGAGTGATAGAGAGTGATAGAGAGTGTTAGAGAGTGCCAGAGAGTGTCAGAGAGTGATAGAGAGTGATAGAGAGTGTCAGAGAGTGTCAGAGAGTGATAGAGAGTGATAGAGAGTTTCAGAGAGTGTCAGAGAGTGTCAGAGAGTGATAGTGAGTGTCTGAGAGTGTCAGATAGTGTCAAAGAGTGTCAGAGAGTGATGGACAGTGATAGAGAGTGATAGAGAGTGATAGAGAGTGTCAGAGTGTGTCAGAGAGTGATAGAGAGTGATAGAGAGTTTCAGAGAGTGTTAGAGAGTGTCAGAGAGTGATAGTGAGTGTCAGAGAGTGTCAGAGAGTGATAGAGAGTGATGGAGAGTTTCAGAGAGTGTCAGAGAGTGTCTGAGAGTGTCTGAGAGTGTCAGAGAGTGTCTGAGAGTGTCAGAGAGTGATGGAGAGTGATAGAGAGTGATAGAGAGTGTCAGAGAGCGATAGAGAGTGTCAGAGAGTGTCAGAGAGTGTCAGAGAGTGATGGAGAGTGATAGAGAGTGATAGAGAGTGTCAGAGAGCGATAGAGAGTGATAGAGACTGTCAGAGCGTGTCAGAGAGTGATAGAGAGTGATAGAGTGTTTCAGAGAGTGATAGAGAGTGATAGAGAGTGTCAGAGAGTGTCAGAGAGTGTCAGAGAGTGATAGAGAGTGATAGAGACTGTCAGAGAGTGTCAGAGAGTGTCAGAGAGTGATAGAGAGTGATAGAGAGTATCAGAGAGTGATAGAGAGTGTCAGAGAGTGTCAGAGAGTGTCAGAGAGTGATGGAGAGTGATAGAGAGTGATAGAGAGTGTCAGAGAGCGATAGAGAGTGATAGAGACTGTCAGAGAGTGTCAGAGAGTGTCAGAGAGTGATAGAGAGTGATAGAGAGTTTCAGAGAGTGATAGAGAGTGATAGAGAGTGTCAGAGAGTTTCAGAGAGTGATAGAGAGTGATAGAGAGTGTCAGAGAGTGTCAGAGAGTGATAGTGAGTGTCAGAGAGTGTCAGAGAGTGTCAGAGAGTGATAGAGAGTGATAATGAGTTTCAAAGAGTGTCAGAGAGTGTCTGAGAGTGTCTGAGAGTGTCAGAGAGTGTCTGAGAGTGTCAGCGAGTGATGGAGAGTGATAGAGAGTGATAGGGAGTGTCAGAGAGCGACAGAGAGTGATAGAGACTGTCAGAGAGTGTCAGAGAGTGTCAGAGAGTGATAGAGAGTGATAGAGAGTTTCGGAGAGTGATAGAGAGTGTCAGAGAGTGTCAGAGAGTGATGGAGAGTGATAGAGAGTGATAGAGAGTGTTAGAGAGTGCCAGAGAGTGTCAGAGAGTGATAGAGAGTGATAGAGAGTGTCAGAGAGTGTCAGAGAGTGATAGAGAGTGATAGAGAGTTTCAGAGAGTGTCAGAGAGTGTCAGAGAGTGATAGTGAGTGTCTGAGAGTGTCAGATAGTGTCAAAGAGTGTCAGAGAGTGATGGAGAGTGATAGAGAGTGATAGAGAGTGATAGAGAGTGCCAGAGAGTGTCAGAGAGTGATAGAGAGTGATAGAGAGTTTCAGAGAGTGTCAGAGAGTGTCAGAGAGTGATAGTGAGTGTCTGAGAGTGTCAGAGAGTGTCAGAGAGTGATGGAGAGTGATGGAGAGTGATAGAGAGTGATAGAGAGTGATAGAGAGTGATAGAGAGTGATTGAGAGTTTCAGAGAGTGTCAGAGAGTGATAGAGAGTGACAGAGAGTGATAGAGAGTGATAGAGAGTGTCAGAGAGTGTCAGAGAGTGATAGTGAGTGTCAGAGAATGTCAGAGAGTGTCAGAGAGTGATAGAGAGTGATAATGAGTTTCAAAGAGTGTCAGAGAGTGTCTGAGAGTGTCTGAGAGTGTCAGAGAGTGTCTGAGAGTGTCAGAGAGTGATGGAGAGTGATAGAGAGTGATAGAGATTGTCAGAGAGTGACAGAGAGTGATAGAGACTGTCAGAGAGTGTCAGAGAGTGTCAGAGAGTGATAGAGAGTGATAGAGTGTTTCGGAGAGTGATAGAGTGTGTCAGAGAGTGTCAGAGAGTGATAGAGAGTGATAGAGAGTGTCAGAGAGTGTCAGAGTGTGTCAGAGAGTGATAGTGAGTGTCTGAGAGTGTCAGATAGTGTCAAAGAGTGTCAGAGAGTGATGGAGAGCGATATAGAGTGATAGAGAGTGATAGAGAGTGCCAGAGAGTGTCAGAGAGTGATAGAGAGTGATAGAGAGTGTCAGAGAGTGTCAGAGAGTGATAGAGAGTGATAGAGAGTTTCAGAGAGTGTCAGAGAGTGTCAGAGAGTGATAGTGAGTGTCTGAGAGTGTCAGATCGTGTCAAAGAGTGTCAGAGAGTGACGGAGAGTGATAGAGAGTGATAGAGAGTGATAGAGAGTGCCAGAGAGTGTCAGAGAGTGATAGAGAGTGATAGAGAGTTTCAGAGAGTGTCAGAGAGTGTCAGAGAGTGATAGTGAGTGTCTGAGAGTGTCAGAGAGTGTCAGAGAGTGATGGAGAGTGATAGAGAGTGATAGAGAGTGTCAGAGAGTGTCAGAGAGTGATAGAGAGTGATAGAGAGTTTCAGAGAGTGTCAGAGCGTGATAGAGAGTGATAGAGAGTGTCAGAGAGTGTCAGTGAGTGATAGAGAGTGACAGACAGTTTCAGAGAGTGTCAGAGAGTGTCAGAGAGTGATAGTGAGTGTCTGAGAGTGTCAGAGAGTGTCAGAGAGTGATAATGAGTATCAGAGAGTGTCAGAGAGTTTCAGAGAGTGTCAGAGACTTTCAGAGAGTTTCAGAGAGTGTCAGATAGTGTCAAAGAGTCTCAGAGAGTGATGGAGAGTGATAGAGAGTGATAGAGAGTGTCAGAGAGTGATAATGAGTGTCAGAGAGTGTCAGAGAGTTTCAGAGAGTGTCAGAGAGTTTCAGAGAGTTTCAGAGAGTGTCAGAGAGTGTCAAAGAGTGTCAGAGAGTGATGGAGAGTGATAGAGAGTGATAGAGAGTGCCAGAGAGTGTCAGAGAGTGATAGAGAGTGATAGAGAGTTTCAGAGAGTGTCAGAGAGTGATAGTGAGTGTCTGAGAGTGTCAGAGAGTGTCAGAGAGTGATGGAGAGTGATAGAGAGTGATAGAGAGTTTCAGAGAGTGTCAGAGAGTGATAGAGAGTGATAGCGAGTGTCAGAGAGTGTCAGAGAGCGATAGAGAGGGATAGAGAGTGTCAGAGAGTGTCAGAGAGTGTCAGAGAGTGATAGAGAGTGTCAGAGAGTGTCAGAGAGTGTCAGAGAGTGATAGAGAGTGATAGAGAGTTTCAGAGAGTGTCAGAGAGTGTCAGAGAGTGTCTGAGACTGTCAGAGAGTGATAGAGAGTGTCAGAGAGTGTCAGAGAGTTTCAGAGATTGTCAGAGAGTGATAGAGAGTTTCAGAGAGTGTCAGAGAGTGTCAAAGAGTGTCAGAGAGTGATGGAGAGTGATAGAGAGTGATAGAGAGTGCCAGAGAGTGTCAGAGAGTGATAGAGAGTGATAGAGAGTTTCAGAGAGTGTCAGAGAGTGTCAGAGAGTGATAGTGAGTGTCTGAGAGTGTCAGAGAGTGTCAGAGAGTAATGGAGAGTGATAGAGAGTGTCAGAGAGTGTCAGAGAGTGATAGAGAGTGATAGAGAGTTTCAGAGAGTGTCAGAGAGTGATAGAGAGTGATAGAGAGTGTCAGAGAGTGTCAGAGAGTGATCGAGAGTGTCTGAGAGTTTCAGAGAGTGTCAGAGAGTGTCAGAGAGCGATAGAGAGGGATAGTGAGGGATAGAGAGTGTCAGAGAGTGTCAGAGAGTGTCAGAGAGTGTCAGAGAGTGATAGAGAGTGATAGAGAGTTTCAGAGAGTGTCAGTGAGTGTCAGAGAGTGATAGAGAGTGATAGAGAGTGTCAGAGTGTGTCAGAGAGTGTCAGAGAGCGATAGAGAGGGATAGAGAGTGTCAGAGAGTGTCAGAGAGTGTCAGAGAGTGATAGAGAGTGATAGAGAGTTTCAGAGAGTGTCAGAGAATGTCAGAGAGTGCCTGAGATTGTCTGAGAGTGATAGAGAGTGATAGAGACTGTCAGAGAGTGTCAGAGAGTGTCAGAGAGTGATAGAGAGTGATAGAGAGTGTCAGAGTGTGTCAGAGAGTGTCAGAGAGCGATAGAGAGGGATAGAGAGTGTCAGAGAGTGTCAGAGAGTGTCAGAGAGTGATAGAGAGTGATAGAGAGTTTCAGAGAGTGTCAGAGAATGTCAGAGAGTGCCTGAGATTGTCTGAGAGTGATAGAGAGTGATAGAGAGTTTCAGAGAGTGTCAGAGAGTGTCAGAGAGTGTCTGAGATTGTCTGAGAGTGATAGAGAGTGACAGAGAGTTTCAGAGAGTGTCAGAGAGTGTCAGAGAGTGATAGTGAGTGTCTGAGAGTGTCAGAGAGTGTCAGAGAGCGATAGAAAGGGATAGAGAGTGTCAGAGAGTGTCAGAGAGTGATGGAGAGTGATAGAGAGTGTCAGAGAGTGTCAGAGATTGTCTGAGATTGTCTGAGAGTGATAGAGAGTGATAGAGACTGTCAGAGAGTGTCTGAGAGTGTCAGAGAGTGATAGAGAGTGATAGAGAGTGTCAGAGAGTGTCAGAGAGTGTCAGAGAGCGATAGAGAGGGATAGAGAGTGTCAGAGAGTGTCAGAGAGTGTCAGAGAGTGATAGAGAGTGATAGAGATTGATAGAGAGTGTCAGAGAGTGTCAGAGAGTTTCAGAGAGTGATAGAGAGTTTCAGAGAGTGATAATGAGTGTCAGAGAGTGTCAGAGAGTGATAATGAGTGTCAGAGAGTGTCAGAGAGTTTCAGAGAGTGTCAGAGAGTTTCAGAGAGTTTCAGAGAGTGTCAGAGAGTGTCAAAGAGTGTCAGAGAGTGATAATGAGTGTCAGAGAGTGTCAGAGAGTTTCAGAGAGTGTCAGAGAGTTTCAGAGAGTTTCAGAGAGTTTCAGAGAGTGTCAGAGAGTGTCAAATAGTGTCAGAGAGTGATGGAGAGTGATAGAGAGTGATAGAGAGTGCCAGAGAGTGTCAGAGAGTGTCAGAGAGTGTTAGAGAGTGATAGAGAGTGTCAGAGAGTGTCAGAGAGTGTCAGAGAGCGATAGAGAGGGATAGAGAGTGTCAGAGAGTGTCAGAGAGTGTCAGAGAGTGTCAGAGAGTGATAGAGATTGATAGGGAGTGTCAGAGAGTGTCAGAGAGTTTCAGAGATTGATAGAGAGTGATAGAGAGTTTCAGAGAGTGTCAGAGAGTGTCTGAGAGTGTCAGAGAGTGATAATGAGTGTCAGAGAGTGTCAGAGAGTTTCAGAGAGTGTCAGAGATTTTCAGAGAGTTTCAGAGAGTGTCAGAGAGTGTCAAAGAGTGTCAGAGAGTGATAATGAGTGTCAGAGAGTGTCAGAGAGTTTCAGAGAGTGTCAGAGAGTTTCAGAGAGTGTCAGAGAGTTTCAGAGAGTTTCAGAGAGTGTCAGAGAGTGTCAAAGAGTGTCAGAGAGTGATGGAGAGTGATAGAGAGTGATAGAGAGTGCCAGAGAGTGTCAGAGAGTGTTAGAGAGTGATAGAGAGTTTCAGAGAGTGTCAGAGAGTGTCAGAAAGTGATAGTGAGTGTCTGAGAGTGTCAGAGAGTGTCAGAGAGTGATGGAGAGTGATAGAGAGTGATAGAGAGTTTCAGAGAGTGTCAGAGAGTGATAGAGAGTGTCAGAGAGTGTCAGAGAGTGATAGAGAGTGATAGAGAGTTTCAGAGAGTGTCAGAGAGTGTCAGAGAGTGATAGAGAGTGTCAGAGAGTGTCAGAGAGTGTCAGAGAGTGATAGAGAGTTTCAGAGAGTGTCAGAGAGTGTCAGAGAGTGTCTGAGAGTGTCAGAGAGTGATAGAGAGTGTCAGAGAGTGTCAGAGAGTTTCAGAGATTGTCAGAGAGTGATAGAGAGTTTCAGAGAGTGTCAGAGAGTGTCAAAGAGTGTCAGAGAGTGATGAAGAGTGATAGAGAGTGATAGAGAATGCCAGAGAGTGTCCGAGAGTGTCAGAGAGTGATAATGAGTGTCAGAGAGTGTCAGAGAGTTTCAGAGAGTGTCAGAGAGTGTCAGAGAGTTTCAGAGAGTTTCAGAGAGTGTCAGAGAGTGTCAAAGAGTGTCAGAGAGTGATAGAGAGTGATAGAGAGTGCCAGAGAGTGTCCGAGAGTGTCTGAGAGTGATAGAGAGTGATAGAGAGTGTCAGAGAGTTTCAGAGAGTGTCAGAGAGTTTCAGAGAGTTTCAGAGAGTGTCAGAGAGTGTCAGAGAGTGATAGAGAGTTTCCGAGAGTGTCAGAGAGTGATAGAGAGTGATAGAGAGTGATAGAGAGTGTCAATGAGTGATAGTGAGTGTCAGAGAGTGATAGAGAGTTTCCGAGAGTGTCAGAGAGTGATAGAGAGTAATAGAGAGTGATAGAGAGTGTTAGAGAGTGTCAATGAGTGATAGTGAGTGTCTGAGAGTGTCAGAGAGTGATAGAGAGTGATAGAGAGTGTCTGAGAGTGTCTGAGAGTGATAGTGAGTGATAGAGAGTTTCAGAGAATGTCAGAGTGTGTCAGAGAGTGTCTGAGAGTGTCAGAGGGTGTCAGAGAGTGATAGAGAGTGTCAGAGAGTGTCAGAGAGTGTCTGAGAGTGTCAGAGAGTGTCAGAGAGTGATAGAGAGTGATAGAGAGTTTCAGAGATTGTCAGTGAGTGTCTGAGAGTGTCAGAGAGTGATAGAGAGTGTCAGAGAGTGTCAGAGAGTGTCAGAGAGTGATAGAGAGTGATAGAGAGTTTCAGAGAGTGTTAAAGAGTGTCAGAGAGTGTCAGAGAGTGATAGAGAGTGTCAGAGAGTGTCAGAGAGTGTCAGAGAGTGATAGAGAGTGATAGAGAGTGATGGAGAGTGTCAGAGAGTGTCAGAGAGTGTCTGAGAGTGTCAGAGAGTGATAGAGAGTGATAGAGAGTGTCAGAGAGTGTCAGAGAGTGATAGAGAGTGTCAGAGAGTGTCAGAGAGTGTCAGAGAGTGATAGAGAGTGATAGAGAGTTTCAGAGATTGTCAGTGAGTGTCTGAGAGTGTCAGAGAGTGATAGAGAGTGTCAGAGAGTGTCAGAGAGTGTCAGAGAGTGATAGAGAGTGATAGAGAGTTTCAGAGAGTGTTAAAGAGTGTCAGAGAGTGTCTGAGAGTG
Organism: Heterodontus francisci; assembly: GCF_036365525.1. Taxonomy (NCBI): domain Eukaryota; kingdom Metazoa; phylum Chordata; class Chondrichthyes; order Heterodontiformes; family Heterodontidae; genus Heterodontus; species Heterodontus francisci. The sequence goes on along the minus strand of NW_027140217.1, from coordinate 810,769 downwards.
TCAGAGAGTGATAGAGAGTGTCAGAGAGTGTCAGAGACTGTCAGAGAGTGATAGAGAGTGATAGAGAGTGACAGAGAGTGTCAGAGAGTGTCAGAGACTGTCTGAGAGTGTCAGAGAGTGATAGAGAGTGATAGAGAGTGTCAGAGAGTGTCAGAGAGTGATAGAGAGTGTCAGAGAGTGACAGAGAGTGTCAGAGAGTGATAGTGAGTGTCAGACAGTGTCAGAGAGTGTCAGAGAGTGATAGAGAGTGTCAGAGAGTGTCAGAGAGTGTCAGAGAGTGTTAGAGAGTGATAGTGAGTGTCTGAGAGTGTCAGAGAGTGACAGAGAGTGTCAGAGAGTGATAGTGAGTGTCAGACAGTGTCAGAGAGTGTCAGAGAGTGATAGAGAGTGTCAGAGAGTGATAGTGAGTGTCTGAGAGTGTCAGAGAGTGATAGAGAGCGATAGAGAGTGTCAGAGAGTGATAGAGAGTGATAGAGAGTGTCAGTGAGTGTCAGAGAGTGTCAGAGAGTGATAGTGAGTGTCTGAGAGTGTCAGAGGGTGTCAGAGAGTGATAGTGACTGTCTGAGAGTGTCAGAGAGTGATAGAGAGTGTCTGAGAGTGTCAGAGAGTGATAGAGAGTGCTGGAGAGTGTCAGAGAGTGATAGAGAGTGATAGAGAGTGTCAGTGAGTGTCAGAGAGTGTCAGAGTGTGATAGTGAGTGTCTGAGAGTGTCAGAGTGTGATAGAGAGTGATAGAGAGTGTCAGTGAGTGTCAGAGAGTGTCAGAGAGTGATAGTGAGTGTCTGAGAGTGTCAGAGAGTGATAGAGAGTGTCTGAGAGTGTCAGAGAGTGATAGAGAGTGCTAGAGAGTGTCAGAGAGTGATAGAGAGTGTCTGAGAGTGTCAGAGAGTGTCAGAGAGTGTCAGAGAGTGTCAGAGAGTGTCTGAGAGTGTCTGAGAGTGTCAGAGAGTGTCAGAGAGTGATAGAGAGTGATAGAGAGTGTCAGAGAGTGTCAGAGAGTGTCTGAGTGTGTCAGAGAGTGATAGAGAGTGATAGAGAGTGTCAGAGAGTGATAGAGAGTGATAGAGAGTGTCAGAGAGTGTCAGAGAGTGATAGTGAGTGTCAGAGAGTGTCAGAGAGTGTCAGAGGGTGATAGAGAGTGTCAGAGAGTGTCAGAGAGTGTCAGAGCGTGTCAGACAGTGATTGAGAGTGATAGAGAGTTTCAGAGAGTGCCAGAGAGTGTCTGAGAGTGTCAGAGAGTGATAGAGAGTTTCCGAGAGTGTCAGAGAGTGATAGAGAGTGATAGAGAGTGATAGAGAGTGATAGAGAGTGTCAATGAGTGATAGTGAGTGTCAGAGAGTGGTAGAGAGTTTCCGAGAGTGTCAGAGAGTGATAAAGAGTGATAGCGAGTGATAGAGAGAGTTAGAGAGTGTCAGAGAGTGATAGAGAGTTTCCGAGAGTGTCAGAGAGTGATAGAGAGTGATAGAGAGTGTCAATGAGTGATAGTGAGTGTCAGAGAGTGATAGAGAGTTTCCGAGAGTGTCAGAGAGTGATAGAGAGTGATAGAGAGTGATAGAGAGTGTTAGAGAGTGTCAATGAGTGATAGTGAGTGTCTGAGAGTGTCAGAGAGTGATAGAGAGTGATAGAGAGTGTCTGAGAGTGTCTGAGAGTGATAGTGAGTGTCAGAGAGTGTCAGAGAATGTCAGAGAGTGATAGAGAGTGTCAGAGAGTGTCAGAGAGTGATAGAGAGTGATAGAGAGTTTCAGAGAGTGCCAGAGAGTGTCTGAGAGTGTCAGAGAGTGATAGAGAGTGATAGAGAGTGTCCGAGAGTGTCAGAGAGTGATAGAGAGTGATAGAGAGTGATAGAGATTGATAGAGAGTGTCAATGAGTGATAGTGAGTGTCTGAGAGTGTCAGAGAGTGATAGAGAGTGATAGAGAGTGTCAGATAGTGTCAGAGAGTGATAGTGAGTGTCTGAGAGTGTCAGAGAGTGATAGTGAGTGTCTGAGAGTGTCAGAAAGTGTCAGAGAGTGTCTGAGAGTGTCAGAGAGTGATGGAGAGTGATAGAGAGTGTCAGGGAGTGTCTGAGAGTGTCAGAGAGTGATAGAGAGTGATATAGACTGTCAGAGACTGTCAGAGAGTGTCAGAGAGTGTCAGAGAGTTTCAGAGAGTGTCAGAGAGTGTCTGAGAGTGTCAGAGAGTGTCAGAGAGTGTCAGAGAGTGATGGAGAGTGATAGAGAGTGATAGAGAGTGTCAGAGAGTGTCAGAGAGTGATAGAGAGTGATAGAGAGTGTCAGAGAGTTTCAGAGAGTGTCAGAGAGTGTCTGAGAGTTTCAGAGAGTGATGGAGAGTGATAGAGAGTGTCAGAGAGTGATAGAGAGTGATAGAGAGTGTCAGAGAGTGTCAGAGAGTGATAGAGAGTGATGGAGAGTATCTGAGAGTGTCAGAGAGTGATAGAGATTGTCAGAGAGTGTCAGAGAGTGATAGAGAGTGTCAGAGAGTGTCAGAGAGTGTCTGAGAGTGTCAGAGAGTGTCAGAGAGTGATAGAGAGTGTCAGAGAGTGTCAGAGAGTGATAGAGAGTGATAGAGAGTGTCAGAGAGTGTCAGAGAGTGATAGTGAGTGTCTGAGAGTATCAGAGAGTGATAGAGAGTGATAGAGAGTGTCAGTGAGTGTCAGAGAGTGTCAGAGAGTGATAGTGAGTGTCTGAGAGTGTCAGAGAGTGATAGAGAGTGTCTGAGAGTGTCAGAGAGTGATAGAGAGTGCTAGAGAGTGTCAGAGAGTGATAGAGAGTGTCTGAGAGTGTCAGAGAGTGTCAGAGAGTGTCAGAGAGTGTCAGAGAGTGTCTGAGAGTGTCTGAGAGTGTCAGAGAGTGTCAGAGAGTGATAGAGAGTGATAGAGAGTGTCAGAGAGTGTCAGAGAGTGTCTGAGTGTGTCAGAGAGTGATAGAGAGTGATAGAGAGTGTCAGAGAGTGATAGAGAGTGATAGAGAGTGTCAGAGAGTGTCAGAGAGTGATAGTGAGTGTCAGAGAGTGTCAGAGAGTGTCAGAGGGTGATAGAGAGTGTCAGAGAGTGTCAGAGAGTGTCAGAGCGTGTCAGACAGTGATTGAGAGTGATAGAGAGTTTCAGAGAGTGCCAGAGAGTGTCTGAGAGTGTCAGAGAGTGATAGAGAGTTTCCGAGAGTGTCAGAGAGTGATAGAGAGTGATAGAGAGTGATAGAGAGTGTCAATGAGTGATAGTGAGTGTCAGAGAGTGATAGAGAGTTTCCGAGAGTGTCAGAGAGTGATAGAGAGTGATAGAGAGTGTCAGTGAGTGATAGTGATTGTCAGAGAGTGATAGAGAGTTTCCGAGAGTGTCAGAGAGTGATAGAGAGTGATAGAGAGTGATAGAGAGTGTTAGAGAGTGTCAATGAGTGATAGTGAGTGTCTGAGAGTGTCAGAGAGTGATAGAGAGTGATAGAGAGTGTCTGAGAGTGTCTGAGAGTGATAGTGAGTGTCAGAGAGTGTCAGAGAGTGTCAGAGAGTGATAGAGAGTGTCAGAGAGTGTCAGAGAGTGATAGAGAGTGATAGAGAGTTTCAGAGAGTGCCAGAGAGTGTCTGAGAGTGTCAGAGAGTGATAGAGAGTGATAGAGAGTGTCCGAGAGTGTCAGAGAGTGATAGAGAGTGATAGAGAGTGATAGAGATTGATAGAGAGTGTCAATGTGTGATAGTGAGTGTCTGAGAGTGTCAGAGAGTGATAGAGAGTGATAGAGAGTGTCAGATAGTGTCAGAGAGTGATAGTGAGTGTCTGAGAGTGTCAGAGAGTGATAGTGAGTGTCTGAGAGTGTCAGAAAGTGTCAGAGAGTGTCTGAGAGTGTCAGAGAGTGATGGAGAGTGATAGAGAGTGTCAGGGAGTGACAGAGAGTGATAGAGACTGTCAGAGAGTGTCAGAGAGTGTCAGAGAGTGATAGAGAGTGATAGAGAGTGATAGAGAGTTTCAGAGAGTGTCAGAGAGTGTCTGAAAGTGTCAGAGTGATGGAGAGTGATAGAGAGTGATAGAGAGTGTCAGAGAGTGATAGAGAGTGATAGAGAGTGATAGAGAGATTCAGAGAGTGATAGAGAGTGTCAGAGAGTGTCAGAGAGTGATAGTGAGTGTCTGAGAGTGTCAGAGAGTGTCTGAGAGTGTCAGAGAGTGATAGAGAGTGATATAGACTGTCAGAGACTGTCAGAGAGTGTCAGAGAGTGTCAGAGAGTTTCAGAGAGTGTCAGAGAGTGTCTGAGAGTGTCAGGGAGTGTCAGAGAGTGTCAGAGAGTGATGGAGAGTGATAGAGAGTGATAGAGAGTGTCAGAGAGTGTCAGAGAGTGATAGAGAGTGATAGAGAGTGTCAGAGAGTTTCAGAGAGTGTCAGAGAGTGTCTGAGAGTGTCAGAGAGTGATGGAGAGTGATAGAGAGTGTCAGAGAGTGATAGAGAGTGATAGAGAGTGTCAGAGAGTGTCAGAGAGTGATAGAGAGTGATGGAGAGTATCTGAGAGTGTCAGAGAGTGATAGAGAGTGTCAGAGAGTGTCAGAGAGTGATAGAGAGTGTCAGAGAGTGTCAGAGAGTGTCTGAGAGTGTCAGAGAGTGTCAGAGAGTGATAGAGAGTGTCAGAGAGTGTCAGAGAGTGATAGAGAGTGATAGAGAGTGTCAGAGAGTGTCAGAGAGTGATAGTGAGTGTCTGAGAGTGTCAGAGAGTGTCTGAGAGTGTCAGAGAGTGATAGAGAGTGATATAGACTGTCAGAGACTGTCAGAGAGTGTCAGAGAGTGTCAGAGAGTTTCAGAGAGTGTCAGAGAGTGTCTGAGAGTGTCAGAGAGTGTCAGAGAGTGTCAGAGAGTGTCAGAGAGTGTCAGAGAGTGATAGAGAGTGATAGAGAGTGTCAGAGAGTTTCAGAGAGTGTCAGAGAGTGTCTGAGAGTGTCAGAGAGTGATGGAGAGTGATAGAGAGTGTCAGAGAGTGTCAGAGAGTGATAGAGAGTGATAGAGAGTGTCAGAGAGTGTCAGAGAGTGATAGAGAGTGATGGAGAGTATCTGAGAGTGTCAGAGAGTGATAGAGAGTGTCAGAGAGTGTCAGAGAGTGATAGAGAGTGTCAGAGAGTGTCAGAGAGTGTCTGAGAGTGTCAGAGAGTGTCAGAGAGTGATAGAGAGTGATAGAGAGTTTCAGAGAGTTTCAGAGAGTGTCTGAGAGTGTCTGAGAGTGTCAGAGAGTGATAGAGAGTGATAGAGAGTGTCAGAGAGTGTCAGAGAGTGTCAGAGAGTGATAGAGAGTGATATAGAGTGATAGAGAGTTTCAGAGAGTGTCAGAGAGTGTCAGAGTGTGTCAGAGAGTGTCTGAGAGTGTCAGAGAGTGATAGAGAGTGATAGAGACTGCCAGAGAGTGTCAGAGAGTGTCAGAGAGTGATAGAGAGTGATATAGACTGTCAGAGAGTGTCAGAGTGTCAGAGAGCGTCAGAGAGTAATAGAGAGTGATAGAGAGTTTCAGAGAGTGTCAGAGAGTGTCTGAGAGTGTCAGAGAGTGTCAGAGAGTGATAGAGAGTGATATGGACTGTCAGAGATTGTCAGAGAGTGTCAGAGAGCGTCAGAGAGTAATAGAGAGTGATATAGACTGTCAGAGAGTGTCAGAGTGTCAGAGAGCGTCAGAGAGTAATAGAGAGTGATAGAGAGTTTCAGAGAGTGTCAGAGAGTGTCTGAGAGTGTCAGAGAGTGTCAGAGAGTGATAGAGAGTGATATGGACTGTCAGAGATTGTCAGAGAGTTTCAGAGAGCGTCAGAGAGTGTCTGAGAGTGTCAGAGAGTGATGGAGAGTGATAGAGAGTGATAGAGAGTGTCAGAGAGTGATAGAGAGTGATAGAGACTGTCAGAGAGTGTCAGAGAGTGTCAGAGAGTGATAGAGAGTGATAGAGAGTTTCAGAGAGTGTCAGAGAGTGTCTGAGAGTGTCAGAGTGATGGAGAGTGATAGAGAGTGATAGAGAGTGTCAGAGAGTGATAGAGAGTGATAGAGAGTGATAGAGAGATTCAGAGAGTGATAGAGAGTGATAGAGAGTGTCAGAGAGTGATAGAGAGTGATAGAGAGTGTCAGAGTGTGTCAGAGAGTGTCATAGAGTGATAGTGAGTGTCTGAGAGTGTCAGAGAGTGTCTGAGAGTGTCAGAGAGTGCTAGAGAGTGATATAGACTGTCAGAGACTGTCAGAGAGTGTCAGAGAGTGTCAGAGAGTTTCAGAGAGTGTCAGAGAGTGTCTGAGAGTTTCAGAGAGTGTCAGAGAGTGTCAGAGAGTGATAGAGAGTAATAGAGAGTGTCAGAGAGTGTCAGAGAGTGATAGAGAGTGATAGAGAGTGTCAGAGAGTTTCAGAGAGTGTCAGAGAGTGTCTGAGAGTGTCAGAGAGTGATGGACAGTGATAGAGAGTGATAGAGATTGTCAGAGAGTGTCAGAGAGTGATAGAGAGTGATAGAGAGTGTCAGAGAGTGTCAGAGAGTGATAGAGAGTGATAGAGAGTATCTGAGAGTGTCAGAGAGTGATAGAGAGTGTCAGAGAGTGTCAGAGAGTGATAGAGAGTGTCAGAGAGTGTCAGAGAGTGTCAGAGAGTGTCTGAGAGTGTCAGAGAGTGTCAGAGAGTGATAGAGAGTGTCAGAGAGTGTCAGAGAGTGATAGAGAGTGATAGAGAGTTTCAGAGAGTTTCAGAGAGTGTCTGAGAGTGTCTGAGAGTGTCAGAGAGTGATAGAGAGTGTCAGAGAGTGTCAGAGAGTCTCAGAGATTGATAGAGAGTGATAGAGAGTTTCAGAGATTGTCAGAGAGTGTCAGAGTGTGTCAGAGAGTGTCTGAGAGTGTCAGAGAGTGATAGAGAGTGATAGAGACTGCCAGAGAGTGTCAGATAGTGTCAGAGAGTGATAGAGAGTGATATAGACTGTCAGAGAGTGTCAGAGAGCGTCAGAGAGTAATAGAGAGTGATAGAGAGTTTCAGAGAGTGTCAGAGAGTGTCTGAGAGTGTCAGAGAGTGATGGAGAGTGATAGAGAGTGATAGAGAGTGTCAGAGAGTGTCAGAGAGTGATAGAGAGTGATAGAGAGTTTCAGAGAGTGATAGAGAGTGATAGAGACTGTCAGAGAGTGTCAGAGAGTGATAGAGAGTTTCAGAGAGTGTCAGAGAGTGTCAGAGAGTGTCAGAGAGTGTCTGAGAGTGTCAGAGAGTGATGGAGAGTGATAGAGAGTGATAGAGAGTGTCAGAGAGTGTCAGAGAGTGATAGAGAGTGATAGAGAGTTTCAGAGAGTGATAGAGAGTGTCAGAGAGTTTCAGAGAGTGTCAGAGAGTGTCTGAGAGTGTCAGAGAGTGTCAGAGAGTGATAGAGAGTGATATAGACTGTCAGAGACTGTCAGAGACTGTCAGACAGTGTCAGAGAGTTTCTGAGAGTTTCAGAGAGTTTCAGAGAGTGTCAGAGAGTGTCTGAGAGTGTCAGAGAGTGATGGAGAGTGATAGAGAGTGATAGAGTGTGTCAGAGAGTGTCAGAGAGTGATAGAGAGTGTCAGAGAGTGTCAGAGAGTGTCAGAGAGTGATAGAGAGTGTCAGAGAGTGATGGAGAGTGACAGAGAGTGATAGAGAGTGTCAGACAGTGATGGAGGGTGATAGAGAGTGATAGAGAGTGCCAGAGAGTGTCAGAGAGTGATAGAGAGTGATAGATAGTGTCAGAGAGTGTCAGAGAGTGATAGTGAGTGTCTGAGAGTGTCAGAGAGTGTCAGATAGTGTCAGAGAGTGATAGTGAGTGTTAGAGAGTGTCAGAGAGTTTCAGAGAGTGATAGAGAGTGTCACAGAGTGTCAGAGAGTGATAGAGAGTGATAGAGAGTTTCAGAGAGTGTCAGAGAGTGATAGAGAGTGATAGAGAGTGTCAGAGAGTGTCAGAGAGTGTCAGAGAGTGATAGAGAGTGATAGAGAGTGTCAGAGAGTGTCAGAGAGTGTCAGAGAGTGTCAGAGAGTGATAGAGAGTGATAGAGAGTTTCCGAGAGTGTCAGAGAGTGTCAGAGAGTGTCAGAGAGTGTCAGAGAGTGAAACAGAGAGATAGAGAGTTTCAGAGAGTGTCAGAGAGTGTCAGAGAGTGTCAGAGAGTGATAGAGAGTGATAGAGAGTTTCCGAGAGTTTCCGAGAGTGTCAGAGAGTGTCAGAGAGTGTCAGAGAGTGATAGAGAGTGACAGAGACTGTCAGAGAGTGTCAGTGAGTGACAGAGAGTGTCAGAGAGTGATAGAGAGAGATAGAGAGTTTCAGAGAGTGTCAGAGAGTATCTGAGAGTGTCAGAGAGTGATAGAGAGTGATATAGACTGTCAGAGAGTGTCAGAGAGTGTCAGAGAGTGTCAGAGAGTGTCAGAGAGTAATAGAGAGTGATAGAGAGTTTCAGAGAGTGTCAGAGAGTGTCTGAGAGTGTCAGAGAGTGATGGAGAGTGATAGAGAGTGATAGAGAGTGTCAGAGAGTGATAGAGAGTGATAGAGACTGTCAGAGAGTTTCAGAGAGTGATAGGGAGTGATAGAGAGTTTCAGAGAGTGTCAGAGAGTGTCTGAGAGTGTCAGAGAGTGATAGAGAGTGATATAGACTGTCAGAGAGTGTCAGAGAGAGTCAGAGAGTGATAGAGAGTGATAGAGAGTTTCAGACAGTGTCAGAGAGTGTCTGAGAGTGTCAGAGAGAGATGGAGAGTGATAGAGAGTGATAGAGAGTGTCAGAGAGTGTCAGAGAGTGATAGAGAGTGGTAGAGAGTGTCAGAGAGTGTCAGAGAGTGATAGTGTGTGTCTGAGAGTGTCAGAGAGTGTCAGAGAGTGTCAGAGAGTGATAGTGAGTGTCAGAGAGTGTCAGAGAGTGTCAGAGAGTGACAGAGAGTGTCAGAGAGTGTCAGAGAGTGATAGAGAGTGATAGAGAGTTTCAGAGAGTGCCAGAGAGTGTCAGATAGTGTCAGAGAGTGATAGTGAGTGTTAGAGAGTGTCAGAGAGTTTCAGAGAGTGATAGAGAGTGTCACAGAGTGTCAGAGAGTGATAGAGAGTGATAGAGAGTTTCAGAGAGTGTCAGAGAGTGATAGAGAGTGTCAGAGAGTGTCAGAGAGTGTCAGAGAGTGATAGAGAGTGATAGAGAGTGTCAGAGAGTGTCAGAGAGTGTCAGAGAGTGTCAGAGAGTGATAGAGAGTGATAGAGAGTTTCCGAGAGTGTCAGAGAGTGTCAGAGAGTGTCAGAGAGTGTCAGAGAGTGAAACAGAGAGATAGAGAGTTTCAGAGAGTGTCAGAGAGTGTCAGAGAGTGTCAGAGAGTGATAGAGAGTGATAGAGAGTTTCCGAGAGTTTCCGAGAGTGTCAGAGAGTGTCAGAGAGTGTCAGAGAGTGTCAGAGAGTGATAGAGAGTGACAGAGACTGTCAGAGAGTGTCAGTGAGTGACAGAGAGTGTCAGAGAGTGATAGAGAGAGATAGAGAGTTTCAGAGAGTGTCAGAGAGTATCTGAGAGTGTCAGAGAGCGATAGAGAGTGATATAGACTGTCAGAGAGTGTCAGAGAGTGTCAGAGAGTGTCAGAGAGTAATAGAGAGTGATAGAGAGTTTCAGAGAGTGTCAGAGAGTGTCTGAGAGTGTCAGAGAGTGATGGAGAGTGATAGAGAGTGATAGAGAGTGTCAGAGAGTGATAGAGAGTGATAGAGACTGTCAGAGAGTTTCAGAGAGTGATAGGGAGTGATAGAGAGTTTCAGAGAGTGTCAGAGAGTGTCTGAGAGTGTCAGAGAGTGATAGAGAGTGATATAGACTGTCAGAGAGTGTCAGAGAGAGTCAGAGAGTGATAGAGAGTGATAGAGAGTTTCAGACAGTGTCAGAGAGTGTCTGAGAGTGTCAGAGAGTGATGGAGAGTGATAGAGAGTGATAGAGAGTGTCAGAGAGTGTCAGAGAGTGATAGAGAGTGGTAGAGAGTGTCAGAGAGTGTCAGAGAGTGATAGTGTGTCTCTGAGAGTGTCAGAGAGTGTCAGAGAGTGTCAGAGAGTGATAGTGAGTGTCTGAGAGTGTCAGAGAGTGTCTGAGAGTGTCAGAGAGTGATAGAGAGTGATATAGACTGTCAGAGACTGTCAGAGAGTGTCAGAGAGTGTCAGAGAGTTTCAGAGAGTGTCAGAGAGTGTCTGAGAGTGTCAGAGAGTGTCAGAGAGTGTCAGAGAGTGTCAGAGAGTGTCAGAGAGTAATGGAGAGTGATAGAGAGTGATAGAGAGTGTCAGAGAGTGTCAGAGAGTGATAGAGAGTGATAGAGAGTGTCAGAGAGTTTCAGAGAGTGTCAGAGAGTGTCTGAGAGTGTCAGAGAGTGATGGAGAGTGATAGAGAGTGTCAGAGAGTGTCAGAGAGTGATAGAGAGTGATAGAGAGTGTCAGAGAGTGTCAGAGAGTGATAGAGAGTGATGGAGAGTATCTGAGAGTGTCAGAGAGTGATAGAGAGTGTCAGAGAGTGTCAGAGAGTGATAGAGAGTGTCAGAGAGTGTCAGAGAGTGTCTGAGAGTGTCAGAGAGTGTCAGAGAGTGATAGAGAGTGTCAGAGAGTGTCAGAGAGTGATAGAGAGTGATAGAGAGTTTCAGAGAGTTTCAGAGAGTGTCTGAGAGTGTCTGAGAGTGTCAGAGAGTGATAGAGAGTGATAGAGAGTGTCAGAGAGTGTCAGAGAGTGTCAGAGAGTGATAGAGAGTGATATAGAGTGATAGAGAGTTTCAGAGAGTGTCAGAGAGTGTCAGAGTGTGTCAGAGAGTGTCTGAGAGTGTCAGAGAGTGATAGAGAGTGATAGAGACTGCCAGAGAGTGTCAGAGAGTGTCAGAGAGTGATAGAGAGTGATATAGACTGTCAGAGAGTGTCAGAGTGTCAGAGAGCGTCAGAGAGTAATAGAGAGTGATAGAGAGTTTCAGAGAGTGTCAGAGAGTGTCTGAGAGTGTCAGAGAGTGTCAGAGAGTGATAGAGAGTGATATGGACTGTCAGAGATTGTCAGAGAGTGTCAGAGAGCGTCAGAGAGTAATAGAGAGTGATAGAGAGTTTCAGAGAGCGTCAGAGAGTGTCTGAGAGTGTCAGAGAGTGATGGAGAGTGATAGAGAGTGATAGAGAGTGTCAGTGAGTGATAGAGAGTGATAGAGACTGTCAGAGAGTGTCAGAGAGTGTCAGAGAGTGATAGAGAGTGATTGAGAGTTTCAGAGAGTGTCAGAGAGTGTCTGAGAGTGTCAGAGTGATGGAGAGTGATAGAGAGTGATAGAGAGTGTCAGAGAGTGATAGAGAGTGATAGAGAGTGATAGAGAGATTCAGAGAGTGATAGAGAGTGATAGAGAGTGTCAGAGAGTGATAGAGAGTGATAGAGAGTGTCAGAGTGTGTCAGAGAGTGTCATAGAGTGATAGTGAGTGTCTGAGAGTGTCAGAGAGTGTCTGAGAGTGTCAGAGAGTGCTAGAGAGTGATATAGACTGTCAGAGACTGTCAGAGATTGTCAGAGAGTGTCAGAGAGTTTCAGAGAGTGTCAGAGAGTGTCTGAGAGTTTCAGAGAGTGTCAGAGAGTGTCAGAGAGTGATAGAGAGTAATAGAGAGTGTCAGAGAGTGTCAGAGAGTGATAGAGAGTGATAGAGAGTGTCAGAGAGTTTCAGAGAGTGTCAGAGAGTGTCTGAGAGTGTCAGAGAGTGATGGACAGTGATAGAGAGTGATAGAGATTGTCAGAGAGTGTCAGAGAGTGATAGAGAGTGATAGAGAGTGTCAGAGAGTGTCAGAGAGTGATAGAGAGTGATAGAGAGTATCTGAGAGTGTCAGAGAGTGATAGAGAGTGTCAGAGAGTGTCAGAGAGTGATAGAGAGTGTCAGAGAGTGTCAGAGAGTGTCAGAGAGTGTCTGAGAGTGTCAGAGAGTGTCAGAGAGTGATAGAGAGTGTCAGAGAGTGTCAGAGAGTGATAGAGAGTGATAGAGAGTTTCAGAGAGTTTCAGAGAGTGTCTGAGAGTGTCTGAGAGTGTCAGAGAGTGATAGAGAGTGTCAGAGAGTGTCAGAGAGTCTCAGAGATTGATAGAGAGTGATAGAGAGTTTCAGAGATTGTCAGAGAGTGTCAGAGTGTGTCAGAGAGTGTCTGAGAGTGTCAGAGAGTGATAGAGAGTGATAGAGACTGCCAGAGAGTGTCAGATAGTGTCAGAGAGTGATAGAGAGTGATATAGACTGTCAGAGAGTGTCAGAGAGCGTCAGAGAGTAATAGAGAGTGATAGAGAGTTTCAGAGAGTGTCAGAGAGTGTCTGAGAGTGTCAGAGAGTGATGGAGAGTGATAGAGAGTGATAGAGAGTGTCAGAGAGTGTCAGAGAGTGATAGAGAGTGATAGAGAGTTTCAGAGAGTGATAGAGAGTGATAGAGACTGTCAGAGAGTGTCAGAGAGTGATAGAGAGTTTCAGAGAGTGTCAGAGAGTGTCAGAGAGTGTCAGAGAGTGTCTGAGAGTGTCAGAGAGTGATGGAGAGTGATAGAGAGTGATAGAGAGTGTCAGAGAGTGTCAGAGAGTGATAGAGAGTGATAGAGAGTTTCAGAGAGTGATAGAGAGTGTCAGAGAGTTTCAGAGAGTGTCAGAGAGTGTCTGAGAGTGTCAGAGAGTGTCAGAGAGTGATAGAGAGTGATATAGACTGTCAGAGACTGTCAGAGACTGTCAGACAGTGTCAGAGAGTTTCTGAGAGTTTCAGAGAGTTTCAGAGAGTGTCAGAGAGTGTCTGAGAGTGTCAGAGAGTGATGGAGAGTGATAGAGAGTGATAGAGAGTGTCAGAGAGTGTCAGAGAGTGATAGAGAGTGTCAGAGAGTGTCAGAGAGTGTCAGAGAGTGATAGAGAGTGTCAGAGAGTGATGGAGAGTGACAGAGAGTGATAGAGAGTGTCAGACAGTGATGGAGGGTGATAGAGAGTGATAGAGAGTGCCAGAGAGTGTCAGAGAGTGATAGAGAGTGATAGATAGTGTCAGAGAGTGTCAGAGAGTGATAGTGAGTGTCTGAGAGTGTCAGAGAGTGTCAGATAGTGTCAGAGAGTGATAGTGAGTGTTAGAGAGTGTCAGAGAGTTTCAGAGAGTGATAGAGAGTGTCACAGAGTGTCAGAGAGTGATAGAGAGTGATAGAGAGTTTCAGAGAGTGTCAGAGAGTGATAGAGAGTGATAGAGAGTGTCAGAGAGTGTCAGAGAGTGTCAGAGAGTGATAGAGAGTGATAGAGAGTGTCAGAGAGTGTCAGAGAGTGTCAGAGAGTGTCAGAGAGTGATAGAGAGTGATAGAGAGTTTCAGAGAGTGTCAGAGAGTGTCAGAGAGTGTCAGAGAGTGTCAGAGAGTGAAACAGAGAGATAGAGAGTTTCAGAGAGTGTCAGAGAGTGTCAGAGAGTGTCAGAGAGTGATAGAGAGTGATAGAGAGTTTCCGAGAGTTTCCGAGAGTGTCAGAGAGTGTCAGAGAGTGTCAGAGAGTGATAGAGAGTGACAGAGACTGTCAGAGAGTGTCAGTGAGTGACAGAGAGTGTCAGAGAGTGATAGAGAGAGATAGAGAGTTTCAGAGAGTGTCAGAGAGTATCTGAGAGTGTCAGAGAGTGATAGAGAGTGATATAGACTGTCAGAGAGTGTCAGAGAGTGTCAGAGAGTGTCAGAGAGTGTCAGAGAGTGTCAGAGAGTAATAGAGAGTGATAGAGAGTTTCAGAGAGTGTCAGAGAGTGTCTGAGAGTGTCAGAGAGTGATGGAGAGTGATAGAGAGTGATAGAGAGTGTCAGAGAGTGATAGAGAGTGATAGAGACTGTCAGAGAGTTTCAGAGAGTGATAGGGAGTGATAGAGAGTTTCAGAGAGTGTCAGAGAGTGTCTGAGAGTGTCAGAGAGTGATAGAGAGTGATATAGACTGTCAGAGAGTGTCAGAGAGAGTCAGAGAGTGATAGAGAGTGATAGAGAGTTTCAGACAGTGTCAGAGAGTGTCTGAGAGTGTCAGAGAGTGATGGAGAGTGATAGAGAGTGATAGAGAGTGTCAGAGAGTGTCAGAGAGTGATAGAGAGTGGTAGAGAGTGTCAGAGAGTGTCAGAGAGTGATAGTGTGTGTCTGAGAGTGTCAGAGAGTGTCAGAGAGTGTCAGAGAGTGATAGTGAGTGTCAGAGAGTGTCAGAGAGTGTCAGAGAGTGACAGAGAGTGTCAGAGAGTGTCAGAGAGTGATAGAGAGTGATAGAGAGTTTCAGAGAGTGCCAGAGAGTGTCAGATAGTGTCAGAGAGTGATAGTGAGTGTTAGAGAGTGTCAGAGAGTTTCAGAGAGTGATAGAGAGTGTCACAGAGTGTCAGAGAGTGATAGAGAGTGATAGAGAGTTTCAGAGAGTGTCAGAGAGTGATAGAGAGTGATAGAGAGTGTCAGAGAGTGTCAGAGAGTGTCAGAGAGTGATAGAGAGTGATAGAGAGTGTCAGAGAGTGTCAGAGAGTGTCAGAGAGTGATAGAGAGTGATAGAGAGTTTCCGAGAGTGTCAGAGAGTGTCAGAGAGTGTCAGAGAGTGTCAGAGAGTGAAACAGAGAGATAGAGAGTTTCAGAGAGTGTCAGAGAGTGTCAGAGAGTGTCAGAGAGTGATAGAGAGTGATAGAGAGTTTCCGAGAGTGTCAGAGAGTGTCAGAGAGTGTCAGAGAGTGTCAGAGAGTGATAGAGAGTGACAGAGACTGTCAGAGAGTGTCAGTGAGTGACAGAGAGTGTCAGAGAGTGATAGAGAGAGATAGAGAGTTTCAGAGAGTGTCAGAGAGTATCTGAGAGTGTCAGAGAGTGATAGAGAGTGATATAGACTGTCAGAGAGTGTCAGAGAGTGTCAGAGAGTGTCAGAGAGTAATAGAGAGTGATAGAGAGTTTCAGAGAGTGTCAGAGAGTGTCTGAGAGTGTCAGAGAGTGATGGAGAGTGATAGAGAGTGATAGAGAGTGTCAGAGAGTGATAGAGAGTGATAGAGACTGTCAGAGAGTTTCAGAGAGTGATAGGGAGTGATAGAGAGTTTCAGAGAGTGTCAGAGAGTGTCTGAGAGTGTCAGAGAGTGATAGAGAGTGATATAGACTGTCAGAGAGTGTCAGAGAGAGTCAGAGAGTGATAGAGAGTGATAGAGAGTTTCAGACAGTGTCAGAGAGTGTCTGAGAGTGTCAGAGAGTGATGGAGAGTGATAGAGAGTGATAGAGAGTGTCAGAGAGTGTCAGAGAGTGATAGAGAGTGGTAGAGAGTGTCAGAGAGTGTCAGAGAGTGATAGTGTGTGTCTGAGAGTGTCAGAGAGTGTCAGAGAGTGTCAGAGAGTGATAGTGAGTGTCTGAGAGTGTCAGAGAGTGTCTGAGAGTGTCAGAGAGTGATAGAGAGTGATATAGACTGTCAGAGACTGTCAGAGAGTGTCAGAGAGTGTCAGAGAGTTTCAGAGAGTGTCAGAGAGTGTCTGAGAGTGTCAGAGAGTGTCAGAGAGTGTCAGAGAGTGATGGAGAGTGATAGAGAGTGATAGAGAGTGTCAGAGAGTGTCAGAGAGTGATAGAGAGTGATAGAGAGTGTCAGAGAGTTTCAGAGAGTGTCAGAGAGTGTCTGAGAGTGTCAGAGAGTGATGGAGAGTGATAGAGAGTGTCAGAGAGTGATAGAGAGTGATAGAGAGTGTCAGAGAGTGTCAGAGAGTGATAGAGAGTAATGGAGAGTATCTGAGAGTGTCAGAGAGTGATAGAGAGTGTCAGAGAGTGTCAGAGAGTGATAGAGAGTGTCAGAGAGTGTCAGAGAGTGTCTGAGAGTGTCAGAGAGTGTCAGAGAGTGATAGAGAGTGTCAGAGAGTGTCAGAGAGTGATAGAGAGTGATAGAGAGTGTCAGAGAGTGTCAGAGAGTGATAGTGAGTGTCTGAGAGTGTCAGAGAGTGTCTGAGAGTGTCAGAGAGTGATAGAGAGTGATATAGACTGTCAGAGAGTGTCAGAGAGTGTCAGAGAGTGTCAGAGAGTTTCAGAGAGTGTCAGAGAGTGTCTGAGAGTGTCAGAGAGTGTCAGAGAGAGTCAGAGAGTGTCAGAGAGTGTCAGAGAGTGATGGAGAGTGATAGAGAGTGATAGAGAGTGTCAGAGAGTGTCAGAGAGTGATAGAGAGTGATAGAGAGTGTCAGAGAGTTTCAGAGAGTGTCAGAGAGTGTCTGAGAGTGTCAGAGAGTGATGGAGAGTGATAGAGAGTGTCAGAGAGTGTCAGAGAGTGATAGAGAGTGATAGAGAGTGTCAGAGAGTGTCAGAGAGTGATAGAGAGTGATGGAGAGTATCTGAGAGTGTCAGAGAGTGATAGAGAGTGTCAGAGAGTGTCAGAGAGTGATAGAGAGTGTCAGAGAGTGTCTGAGAGTGTCAGAGAGTGTCAGAGAGTGATAGAGAGTGTCAGAGAGTGTCAGAGAGTGATAGAGAGTGATAGAGAGTTTCAGAGAGTTTCAGAGAGTGTCTGAGAGTGTCTGAGAGTGTCAGAGAGTGATAGAGAGTGATAGAGAGTGTCAGAGAGTGTCAGAGAGTGTCAGAGAGTGATAGAGAGTGATATAGAGTGATAGAGAGTTTCAGAGAGTGTCAGAGAGTGTCAGAGTGTGTCAGAGAGTGTCTGAGAGTGTCAGAGAGTGATAGAGAGTGATAGAGACTGCCAGAGAGTGTCAGAGAGTGTCAGAGAGTGATAGAGAGTGATATAGACTGTCAGAGAGTGTCAGAGTGTCAGAGAGCGTCAGAGAGTAATAGAGAGTGATAGAGAGTTTCAGAGAGTGTCAGAGAGTGTCTGAGAGTGTCAGAGAGTGTCAGAGAGTGATAGAGAGTGATATGGACTGTCAGAGATTGTCAGAGAGTGTCAGAGAGCGTCAGAGAGTAATAGAGAGAGATAGAGAGTTTCAGAGAGCGTCAGAGAGTGTCTGAGAGTGTCAGAGAGTGATGGAGAGTGATAGAGAGTGATAGAGAGTGTCAGAGAGTGATAGAGAGTGATAGAGACTGTCAGAGAGTGTCAGAGAGTGTCAGAGAGTGATAGAGAGTGATAGAGAGTTTCAGAGAGTGTCAGAGAGTGTCTGAGAGTGTCAGAGTGATGGAGAGTGATAGAGAGTGATAGAGAGTGTCAGAGAGTGATAGAGAGTGATAGAGAGTGATAGAGAGATTCAGAGAGTGATAGAGAGTGATAGAGAGTGTCAGAGAGTGATAGAGAGTGATAGAGAGTGTCAGAGTGTGTCAGAGAGTGTCATAGAGTGATAGTGAGTGTCTGAGAGTGTCAGAGAGTGTCTGAGAGTGTCAGAGAGTGCTAGAGAGTGATATAGACTGTCAGAGACTGTCAGAGAGTGTCAGAGAGTGTCAGAGAGTTTCAGAGGGTGTCAGAGAGTGTCTGAGAGTGTCTGAGAGTGTCAGAGAGTGCTAGAGAGTGATATAGACTATCAGAGACTGTCAGAGAGTGTCAGAGAGTGTCAGAGAGTTTCAGAGGGTGTCAGAGAGTGTCTGAGAGTTTCAGAGAGTGTCAGAGAGTGTCAGAGAGTGATAGAGAGTAATAGAGAGTGTCAGAGAGTGATAGAGAGTGATAGAGAGTGTCAGAGAGTTTCAGAGAGTGTCAGAGAGTGTCTGAGAGTGTCAGAGAGTGATGGACAGTGATAGAGAGTGATAGAGATTGTCAGAGAGTGTCAGAGAGTGATAGAGAGTGATAGAGAGTGTCAGAGAGTGTCAGAGAGTGATAGAGAGTGATAGAGAGTATCTGAGAGTGTCAGAGAGTGATAGAGAGTGTCAGAGAGTGTCAGAGAGTGATAGAGAGTGTCAGAGAGTGTCAGAGAGTGTCTGAGAGTGTCAGAGAGTGTCAGAGAGTGATAGAGAGTGTCAGAGAGTGTCAGAGAGTGATAGAGAGTGATAGAGAGTTTCAGAGAGTTTCAGAGAGTGTCTGAGAGTGTCTGAGAGTGTCAGAGAGTGATAGAGAGTGTCAGAGAGTGTCAGAGAGTCTCAGAGATTGATAGAGAGTGATAGAGAGTTTCAGAGATTGTCAGAGAGTGTCAGAGTGTGTCAGAGAGTGTCTGAGAGTGTCAGAGAGTGATAGAGAGTGATAGAGACTGCCAGAGAGTGTCAGATAGTGTCAGAGAGTGATAGAGAGTGATATAGACTGTCAGAGAGTGTCAGAGAGCGTCAGAGAGTAATAGAGAGTGATAGAGAGTTTCAGAGAGTGTCAGAGAGTGTCTGAGAGTGTCAGAGAGTGTCAGAGAGTGAAACAGAGAGATAGAGAGTTTCAGAGAGTGTCAGAGAGTGTCAGAGAGTGTCAGAGAGTGATAGAGAGTGATAGAGAGTTTCCGAGAGTGTCAGAGAGTGTCAGAGAGTGTCAGAGAGTGTCAGAGAGTGATAGAGAGTGACAGAGACTGTCAGAGAGTGTCAGTGAGTGACAGAGAGTGTCAGAGAGTGATAGAGAGAGATAGAGAGTTTCAGAGAGTGTCAGAGAGTATCTGAGAGTGTCAGAGAGTGATAGAGAGTGATATAGACTGTCAGAGAGTGTCAGAGAGTGTCAGAGAGTGTCAGAGAGTAATAGAGAGTGATAGAGAGTTTCAGAGAGTGTCAGAGAGTGTCTGAGAGTGTCAGAGAGTGATGGAGAGTGATAGAGAGTGATAGAGAGTGTCAGAGAGTGATAGAGAGTGATAGAGACTGTCAGAGAGTTTCAGAGAGTGATAGGGAGTGATAGAGAGTTTCAGAGAGTGTCAGAGAGTGTCTGAGAGTGTCAGAGAGTGATAGAGAGTGATATAGACTGTCAGAGAGTGTCAGAGAGAGTCAGAGAGTGATAGAGAGTGATAGAGAGTTTCAGACAGTGTCAGAGAGTGTCTGAGAGTGTCAGAGAGTGATGGAGAGTGATAGAGAGTGATAGAGAGTGTCAGAGAGTGTCAGAGAGTGATAGAGAGTGGTAGAGAGTGTCAGAGAGTGTCAGAGAGTGATAGTGTGTGTCTGAGAGTGTCAGAGAGTGTCAGAGAGTGTCAGAGAGTGATAGTGAGTGTCTGAGAGTGTCAGAGAGTGTCTGAGAGTGTCAGAGAGTGATAGAGAGTGATATAGACTGTCAGAGACTGTCAGAGAGTGTCAGAGAGTGTCAGAGAGTTTCAGAGAGTGTCAGAGAGTGTCTGAGAGTGTCAGAGAGTGTCAGAGAGTGTCAGAGAGTGATGGAGAGTGATAGAGAGTGATAGAGAGTGTCAGAAAGTGTCAGAGAGTGATAGAGAGTGATAGAGAGTGTCAGAGAGTTTCAGAGAGTGTCAGAGAGTGTCTGAGAGTGTCAGAGAGTGATGGAGAGTGATAGAGAGTGTCAGAGAGTGATAGAGAGTGATAGAGAGTGTCAGAGAGTGTCAGAGAGTGTCAGAGAGTGATAGAGAGTGATATAGAGTGATAGAGAGTTTCAGAGAGTGTCAGAGAGTGTCAGAGTGTGTCAGAGAGTGTCTGAGAGTGTCAGAGAGTGATAGAGAGTGATAGAGACTGCCAGAGAGTGTCAGAGAGTGTCAGAGAGTGATAGAGAGTGATATAGACTGTCAGAGAGTGTCAGAGTGTCAGAGAGCGTCAGAGAGTAATAGAGAGTGATAGAGAGTTTCAGAGAGTGTCAGAGAGTGTCTGAGAGTGTCAGAGAGTGTCAGAGAGTGATAGAGAGTGATATGGACTGTCAGAGATTGTCAGAGAGTGTCAGAGAGCGTCAGAGAGTAATAGAGAGAGATAGAGAGTTTCAGAGAGCGTCAGAGAGTGTCTGAGAGTGTCAGAGAGTGATGGAGAGTGATAGAGAGTGATAGAGAGTGTCAGAGAGTGATAGAGAGTGATAGAGACTGTCAGAGAGTGTCAGAGAGTGTCAGAGAGTGATAGAGAGTGATAGAGAGTTTCAGAGAGTGTCAGAGAGTGTCTGAGAGTGTCAGAGTGATGGAGAGTGATAGAGAGTGATAGAGAGTGTCAGAGAGTGATAGAGAGTGATAGAGAGTGATAGAGAGATTCAGAGAGTGATAGAGAGTGATAGAGAGTGTCAGAGAGTGATAGAGAGTGATAGAGAGTGTCAGAGTGTGTCAGAGAGTGTCATAGAGTGATAGTGAGTGTCTGAGAGTGTCAGAGAGTGTCTGAGAGTGTCAGAGAGTGCTAGAGAGTGATATAGACTGTCAGAGACTGTCAGAGAGTGTCAGAGAGTGTCAGAGAGTTTCAGAGGGTGTCAGAGAGTGTCTGAGAGTGTCTGAGAGTGTCAGAGAGTGCTAGAGAGTGATATAGACTATCAGAGACTGTCAGAGAGTGTCAGAGAGTGTCAGAGAGTTTCAGAGGGTGTCAGAGAGTGTCTGAGAGTTTCAGAGAGTGTCAGAGAGTGTCAGAGAGTGATAGAGAGTAATAGAGAGTGTCAGAGAGTGATAGAGAGTGATAGAGAGTGTCAGAGAGTTTCAGAGAGTGTCAGAGAGTGTCTGAGAGTGTCAGAGAGTGATGGACAGTGATAGAGAGTGATAGAGATTGTCAGAGAGTGTCAGAGAGTGATAGAGAGTGATAGAGAGTGTCAGAGAGTGTCAGAGAGTGATAGAGAGTGATAGAGAGTATCTGAGAGTGTCAGAGAGTGATAGAGAGTGTCAGAGAGTGTCAGAGAGTGATAGAGAGTGTCAGAGAGTGTCAGAGAGTGTCTGAGAGTGTCAGAGAGTGTCAGAGAGTGATAGAGAGTGTCAGAGAGTGTCAGAGAGTGATAGAGAGTGATAGAGAGTTTCAGAGAGTTTCAGAGAGTGTCTGAGAGTGTCTGAGAGTGTCAGAGAGTGATAGAGAGTGTCAGAGAGTGTCAGAGAGTCTCAGAGATTGATAGAGAGTGATAGAGAGTTTCAGAGATTGTCAGAGAGTGTCAGAGTGTGTCAGAGAGTGTCTGAGAGTGTCAGAGAGTGATAGAGAGTGATAGAGACTGCCAGAGAGTGTCAGATAGTGTCAGAGAGTGATAGAGAGTGATATAGACTGTCAGAGAGTGTCAGAGAGCGTCAGAGAGTAATAGAGAGTGATAGAGAGTTTCAGAGAGTGTCAGAGAGTGTCTGAGAGTGTCAGAGAGTGTCAGAGAGTGAAACAGAGAGATAGAGAGTTTCAGAGAGTGTCAGAGAGTGTCAGAGAGTGTCAGAGAGTGATAGAGAGTGATAGAGAGTTTCCGAGAGTGTCAGAGAGTGTCAGAGAGTGTCAGAGAGTGTCAGAGAGTGATAGAGAGTGACAGAGACTGTCAGAGAGTGTCAGTGAGTGACAGAGAGTGTCAGAGAGTGATAGAGAGAGATAGAGAGTTTCAGAGAGTGTCAGAGAGTATCTGAGAGTGTCAGAGAGTGATAGAGAGTGATATAGACTGTCAGAGAGTGTCAGAGAGTGTCAGAGAGTGTCAGAGAGTAATAGAGAGTGATAGAGAGTTTCAGAGAGTGTCAGAGAGTGTCTGAGAGTGTCAGAGAGTGATGGAGAGTGATAGAGAGTGATAGAGAGTGTCAGAGAGTGATAGAGAGTGATAGAGACTGTCAGAGAGTTTCAGAGAGTGATAGGGAGTGATAGAGAGTTTCAGAGAGTGTCAGAGAGTGTCTGAGAGTGTCAGAGAGTGATAGAGAGTGATATAGACTGTCAGAGAGTGTCAGAGAGAGTCAGAGAGTGATAGAGAGTGATAGAGAGTTTCAGACAGTGTCAGAGAGTGTCTGAGAGTGTCAGAGAGTGATGGAGAGTGATAGAGAGTGATAGAGAGTGTCAGAGAGTGTCAGAGAGTGATAGAGAGTGGTAGAGAGTGTCAGAGAGTGTCAGAGAGTGATAGTGTGTGTCTGAGAGTGTCAGAGAGTGTCAGAGAGTGTCAGAGAGTGATAGTGAGTGTCTGAGAGTGTCAGAGAGTGTCTGAGAGTGTCAGAGAGTGATAGAGAGTGATATAGACTGTCAGAGACTGTCAGAGAGTGTCAGAGAGTGTCAGAGAGTTTCAGAGAGTGTCAGAGAGTGTCTGAGAGTGTCAGAGAGTGTCAGAGAGTGTCAGAGAGTGATGGAGAGTGATAGAGAGTGATAGAGAGTGTCAGAGAGTGTCAGAGAGTGATAGAGAGTGATAGAGAGTGTCAGAGAGTTTCAGAGAGTGTCAGAGAGTGTCTGAGAGTGTCAGAGAGTGATGGAGAGTGATAGAGAGTGTCAGAGAGTGATAGAGAGTGATAGAGAGTGTCAGAGAGTGTCAGAGAGTGATAGAGAGTAATGGAGAGTATCTGAGAGTGTCAGAGAGTGATAGAGAGTGTCAGAGAGTGTCAGAGAGTGATAGAGAGTGTCAGAGAGTGTCAGAGAGTGTCTGAGAGTGTCAGAGAGTGTCAGAGAGTGATAGAGAGTGTCAGAGAGTGTCAGAGAGTGATAGAGAGTGATAGAGAGTGTCAGAGAGTGTCAGAGAGTGATAGTGAGTGTCTGAGAGTGTCAGAGAGTGTCTGAGAGTGTCAGAGAGTGATAGAGAGTGATATAGACTGTCAGAGACTGTCAGAGAGTGTCAGAGAGTGTCAGAGAGTTTCAGAGAGTGTCAGAGAGTGTCTGAGAGTGTCAGAGAGTGTCAGAGAGAGTCAGAGAGTGTCAGAGAGTGTCAGAGAGTGATGGAGAGTGATAGAGAGTGATAGAGAGTGTCAGAGAGTGTCAGAGAGTGATAGAGAGTGATAGAGAGTGTCAGAGAGTTTCAGAGAGTGTCAGAGAGTGTCTGAGAGTGTCAGAGAGTGATGGAGAGTGATAGAGAGTGTCAGAGAGTGTCAGAGAGTGATAGAGAGTGATAGAGAGTGTCAGAGAGTGTCAGAGAGTGATAGAGAGTGATGGAGAGTATCTGAGAGTGTCAGAGAGTGATAGAGAGTGTCAGAGAGTGTCAGAGAGTGATAGAGAGTGTCAGAGAGTGTCTGAGAGTGTCAGAGAGTGTCAGAGAGTGATAGAGAGTGTCAGAGAGTGTCAGAGAGTGATAGAGAGTGATAGAGAGTTTCAGAGAGTTTCAGAGAGTGTCTGAGAGTGTCTGAGAGTGTCAGAGAGTGATAGAGAGTGATAGAGAGTGTCAGAGAGTGTCAGAGAGTGTCAGAGAGTGATAGAGAGTGATATAGAGTGATAGAGAGTTTCAGAGAGTGTCAGAGAGTGTCAGAGTGTGTCAGAGAGTGTCTGAGAGTGTCAGAGAGTGATAGAGAGTGATAGAGACTGCCAGAGAGTGTCAGAGAGTGTCAGAGAGTGATAGAGAGTGATATAGACTGTCAGAGAGTGTCAGAGTGTCAGAGAGCGTCAGAGAGTAATAGAGAGTGATAGAGAGTTTCAGAGAGTGTCAGAGAGTGTCTGAGAGTGTCAGAGAGTGTCAGAGAGTGATAGAGAGTGATATGGACTGTCAGAGATTGTCAGAGAGTGTCAGAGAGCGTCAGAGAGTAATAGAGAGAGATAGAGAGTTTCAGAGAGCGTCAGAGAGTGTCTGAGAGTGTCAGAGAGTGATGGAGAGTGATAGAGAGTGATAGAGAGTGTCAGAGAGTGATAGAGAGTGATAGAGACTGTCAGAGAGTGTCAGAGAGTGTCAGAGAGTGATAGAGAGTGATAGAGAGTTTCAGAGAGTGTCAGAGAGTGTCTGAGAGTGTCAGAGTGATGGAGAGTGATAGAGAGTGATAGAGAGTGTCAGAGAGTGATAGAGAGTGATAGAGAGTGATAGAGAGATTCAGAGAGTGATAGAGAGTGATAGAGAGTGTCAGAGAGTGATAGAGAGTGATAGAGAGTGTCAGAGTGTGTCAGAGAGTGTCATAGAGTGATAGTGAGTGTCTGAGAGTGTCAGAGAGTGTCTGAGAGTGTCAGAGAGTGCTAGAGAGTGATATAGACTGTCAGAGACTGTCAGAGAGTGTCAGAGAGTGTCAGAGAGTTTCAGAGGGTGTCAGAGAGTGTCTGAGAGTGTCTGAGAGTGTCAGAGAGTGCTAGAGAGTGATATAGACTATCAGAGACTGTCAGAGAGTGTCAGAGAGTGTCAGAGAGTTTCAGAGGGTGTCAGAGAGTGTCTGAGAGTTTCAGAGAGTGTCAGAGAGTGTCAGAGAGTGATAGAGAGTAATAGAGAGTGTCAGAGAGTGATAGAGAGTGATAGAGAGTGTCAGAGAGTTTCAGAGAGTGTCAGAGAGTGTCTGAGAGTGTCAGAGAGTGATGGACAGTGATAGAGAGTGATAGAGATTGTCAGAGAGTGTCAGAGAGTGATAGAGAGTGATAGAGAGTGTCAGAGAGTGTCAGAGAGTGATAGAGAGTGATAGAGAGTATCTGAGAGTGTCAGAGAGTGATAGAGAGTGTCAGAGAGTGTCAGAGAGTGATAGAGAGTGTCAGAGAGTGTCAGAGAGTGTCTGAGAGTGTCAGAGAGTGTCAGAGAGTGATAGAGAGTGTCAGAGAGTGTCAGAGAGTGATAGAGAGTGATAGAGAGTTTCAGAGAGTTTCAGAGAGTGTCTGAGAGTGTCAGAGAGTGATAGAGAGTGTCAGAGAGTGTCAGAGAGTCTCAGAGATTGATAGAGAGTGATAGAGAGTTTCAGAGATTGTCAGAGAGTGTCAGAGTGTGTCAGAGAGTGTCTGAGAGTGTCAGAGAGTGATAGAGAGTGATAGAGACTGCCAGAGAGTGTCAGATAGTGTCAGAGAGTGATAGAGAGTGATATAGACTGTCAGAGAGTGTCAGAGAGCGTCAGAGAGTAATAGAGAGTGATAGAGAGTTTCAGAGAGTGTCAGAGAGTGTCTGAGAGTGTCAGAGAGAGACGGAGAGTGATAGAGAGTGATAGAGAGTGTCAGAGAGTGATAGAGAGTGATAGAGACTGTCAGAGAGTGTCAGAGAGTGATAGAGAGTTTCAGAGAGTGTCAGAGAGTGTCAGAGAGTGTCAGAGAGTGTCTGAGAGTGTCAGAGAGTGATGGAGAGTGATAGAGAGTGATAGAGAGTGTCAGAGAGTGTCAGAGAGTGATAGAGAGTGATAGAGAGTTTCAGAGAGTGATAGAGAGTGTCAGAGAGTTTCAGAGAGTGTCAGAGAGTGTCTGAGAGTGTCAGAGAGTGTCAGAGAGTGATAGAGAGTGATATAGACTGTCAGAGACTGTCAGAGACTGTCAGACAGTGTCAGAGAGTTTCTGAGAGTTTCAGAGAGTTTCAGAGAGTGTCAGAGAGTGTCTGAGAGT
Organism: Heterodontus francisci; assembly: GCF_036365525.1. Classification (NCBI taxonomy): domain Eukaryota; kingdom Metazoa; phylum Chordata; class Chondrichthyes; order Heterodontiformes; family Heterodontidae; genus Heterodontus; species Heterodontus francisci. Next base: position 785,774 of record NW_027140217.1, on the reverse strand, counting down.
GTCAGAGAGTGATGGAGAGTGATAGAGAGTGATAGAGAGTGTCAGAGAGTGTCAGAGAGTGATAGAGAGTGTCAGAGAGTGTCAGAGAGTGTCAGAGAGTGATAGAGAGTGTCAGAGAGTGATGGAGAGTGACAGAGAGTGATAGAGAGTGTCAGACAGTGATGGAGGGTGATAGAGAGTGATAGAGAGTGCCAGAGAGTGTCAGAGAGTGATAGAGAGTGATAGATAGTGTCAGAGAGTGTCAGAGAGTGATAGTGAGTGTCTGAGAGTGTCAGAGAGTGTCAGATAGTGTCAGAGAGTGATAGTGAGTGTTAGAGAGTGTCAGAGAGTTTCAGAGAGTGATAGAGAGTGTCACAGAGTGTCAGAGAGTGATAGAGAGTGATAGAGAGTTTCAGAGAGTGTCAGAGAGTGATAGAGAGTGATAGAGAGTGTCAGAGAGTGTCAGAGAGTGTCAGAGAGTGATAGAGAGTGATAGAGAGTGTCAGAGAGTGTCAGAGAGTGTCAGAGAGTGATAGAGAGAGATAGAGAGTTTCCGAGAGTGTCAGAGAGTGTCAGAGAGTGTCAGAGAGTGTCAGAGAGTGATAGAGAGTGATAGAGAGTTTCCGAGAGTTTCCGAGAGTGTCAGAGAGTGTCAGAGAGTGTCAGAGAGTGTCAGAGAGTGATAGAGAGTGACAGAGACTGTCAGAGAGTGTCAGTGAGTGACAGAGAGTGTCAGAGAGTGATAGAGAGAGATAGAGAGTTTCAGAGAGTGTCAGAGAGTATCTGAGAGTGTCAGAGAGTGATAGAGAGTGATATAGACTGTCAGAGAGTGTCAGAGAGTGTCAGAGAGTGTCAGAGAGTAATAGAGAGTGATAGAGAGTTTCAGAGAGTGTCAGAGAGTGTCTGAGAGTGTCAGAGAGTGATGGAGAGTGATAGAGAGTGATAGAGAGTGTCAGAGAGTGATAGAGAGTGATAGAGACTGTCAGAGAGTTTCAGAGAGTGATAGGGAGTGATAGAGAGTTTCAGAGAGTGTCAGAGAGTGTCTGAGAGTGTCAGAGAGTAATAGAGAGTGATATAGACTGTCAGAGAGTGTCAGAGAGAGTCAGAGAGTGATAGAGAGTGATAGAGAGTTTCAGACAGTGTCAGAGAGTGTCTGAGAGTGTCAGAGAGTGATGGAGAGTGATAGAGAGTGATAGAGAGTGTCAGAGAGTGTCAGAGAGTGATAGAGAGTGGTAGAGAGTGTCAGAGAGTGTCAGAGAGTGATAGTGTGTGTCTGAGAGTGTCAGAGAGTGTCAGAGAGTGTCAGAGAGTGATAGTGAGTGTCAGAGAGTGTCAGAGAGTGTCAGAGAGTGACAGAGAGTGTCAGAGAGTGTCAGAGAGTGATAGAGAGTGATAGAGAGTTTCAGAGAGTGCCAGAGATTGTCTGAGAGTGTCAGAGAGTGATAGAGAGTGATAGAGAGTGTCAGAGAGTGTCAGAGAGTGATAGAGAGTGTCAGAGAGTGTCAGAGAGTGATAGAGAGTGATAGAGAGTTTCAGAGAGTGCCAGAGAGTGTCTCAGAGTATCAGAGAGTGATAGAGAGTGATAGAGAGTGTCAGAGAGTGTCAGAGAGTGATGGAGAATGATAGAGATTGATAGAGAGTGTCAGAGAGTGATAGAGAGTGATAGAGAATGTCAGAGAGTGTCAGAGAGTGTCTGAGAGTGTCAGAGAGTGATGGAGAGTGATAGAGAGTGATAGAGAGTGTCAGAGAGTGTCAGAGAGTGATAGAGAGTGATAGAGAGTCTCAGAGAGTGATGGAGAGTGATAGAGAGTGTCAGAGAGTGATAGAGAGTGTCAGAGAGTGATAGAGAGAGATAGAGAGAGTCAGAGAGTGTCAGAGTGTGATAGAGAGTGATAGAGAGTGTCAGAGAGTGTCAGAGAGTGATAGAGAGTGTCAGAGAGTGATAGAGAGTGATAGAGACTGTCAGAGAGAGTCAGAGAGTGTCAGAGAATGATAGAGAGTGATAGGGAGTTTCAGAGAGTGTCAGAGAGTGTCTGAGAGTGTCAGAGAGTGATAGAGAGTGATAGAGACTGTCAGAGTGTGTCAGAGAGTGTCTGAGAGTGTCAGAGAGTGATGGAGAGTGATAGAGAGTGATAGAGAGTGTCAGAGAGTGTCAGAGAGTGATAGAGAGTGATAGAGAGTCTCAGAGAGTGATGAAGATTGATAGAGAGTGTCAGAGAGTGTCAGAGAGTGATAGTGAGTGTCTGAGAGTGTCAGAGAGTGTCAGAGAGTGATGGAGAGTGATAGAGAGTGATAGAGTGTGTCAGAGAGTGTCAGAGAGTGATAGAAAGTGATAAAGTGTGTCAGAGAGTGTCAGAGAGTGTCAGAGAGTGATAGTGAGTGTCTGAGAGTGTCATAGAGTGTCAGAGAGTGTCTGAGAGTGTCAGAGAGTGAGGGAGAGTGATAGAGAGTGATAGAGAGTGTCAGAGAGTGATAGAGAGTGATAGAGACTGTCAGAGAGTGTCAGAGAGTCTCAGAGAGTGTCAGAGAGTGATAGAGAGTTTCAGAGACTGTCAGAGAGTTTCTGAGAGTGTCAGAGTGTGATGGAGAGTGATAGAGAGTGATAGAGAGTGTCAGAGAGTGTCAGAGAGTGATAGAGAGTGATAGAGAGTGATATTGAGAGTCAGAGAGTGTCAGAGAGTGATAGAGAGTGATAGAGAGTGTCAGAGAGTGTCAGAGAGTGATAGAGAGTGTCAGAGAGTGTCAGAGAGTGTTAGAGAGTGTCAGAGAGTGATAGAGAGTGTCAGAGAGTGATAGAGAGTGATAGAGAGTGATAGAGAGTTTCAGAGAGTGTCAGAGAGTGTCTGAGAGTGTCAGAGAGTGATGGAGAATGATAGAGAGTGATAGAGTGTCAGAGAGTGTCAGAGAATAATAGAGAGTGATAGAGAGTCTCAGAGAGTGATGGAGAGTGATAGAGAGTGTCAGAGAGTGTCAGAGAGTGTCAGAGATTGATAGTGAGTGTCTGAGAGTGTCAGAGAGTGTCAGAGAGTGATGGAGAGTGATAGAGAGTGTCAGAGAGTGATGGAGAGTGGTAGAGTGTGATAGAGAGTGTCAGAGTGTGATAGAGAGTGATAGAGAGTCTCAGAGAGTGATGGAGAGTGATAGAGAGTGTCAGAGAGTGTCAGAGAGTGTCAGAGTGTGATAGAGAGTGACAGAGAGTGTCAGAGAGTGTCAGAGAGTGTCAGAGAGTGATAGTGAGTGTCAGAGAGTGTCAGAGAGTGTCAGAGAGTGATAGAGAGTTTCAGAGAGTGCCAGAGAGTGTCAGAGAGTGATAGAGAGTGTCAGAGAGTGATAGAGACTGTCAGAGAGTGTCAGAGAGTGTCAGAGAGTGATAGAGAGTGATAGAGAGTGTCAGAGAGTGTCAGAGAGTGATAGTGAGTGTCAGAGAGTGTCAGAGAATGTCAGAGAGTGATAGAGAGTGTCAGAGAGTGTCAGGGAGTGATAGAGAGTGATAGAGAGTTTCAGAGAGTGCCAGAGAGTGTCTGAGAGTGTCAGAGAGTGATAGAGAGTGATAGAGACTGTCAGAGAGTGTCAGAGAGTGTCAGAGAGTGATAGTGAGTGTCAGAGAGTGATGGAGTGTGATAGAGAGTGATAGAGAGTGTCAGAGAGTGTCAGAGAGTGATAGAGAGTGTCAGAGAGTGTCAGAGAGTGTCAGAGAGTGATAGTGAGTGATAGTGAGTGTCAGAGAGTGTCAGAGAATGTCAGAGAGTGATAGAGAGTGTCAGAGAGTGTCAGAGAGTGATAGAGAGTGATAGAGAGTTTCAGAGAGTGCCAGAGAGTGTCTGAGAGTGTCAGAGAGTGATAGAGAGTGATAGAGACTGTCAGAGAGTGTCAGAGAGTGATAGTGATTGTCTGAGAGTGTCTGAGAGTGTCAGAGAGAGATAGTGAGTGTCAGAGAGTGTCAGAGAGTGTCAGAGAGTGATAGAGAGTGTCAGAGAGTGTCAGAGAGTGTCAGAGAGTGATAGAGAGTTTCAGAGAGTGCCAGAGAGTGTCAGAGAGTGATTGAGAGTGTCAGAGAGTGATAGAGACTGTCAGAGAGTGTCAGAGAGTGACAGAGAGTGTCAGAGAGTGATAGAGAGTGATAGAGAGTTTCAGAGAGTGTCAGAGAGTGTCTGAGAGTGTCAGAGAGTGATGGAGAATGATAGAGAGTGATGGAGTGTCAGAGAGTGTCAGAGAATAATAGAGAGTGATAGAGAGTCTCAGAGAGTGATGGAGAGTGATAGAGAGTGTCAGAGAGTGTCAGAGAGTGTCAGAGATTGATAGTGAGTGTCTGAGAGTGTCAGAGAGTGTCAGAGAGTGATGGAGAGTGATAGAGAGTGTCAGAGAGTGATGGAGAGTGGTAGAGTGTGATAGAGAGTGTCAGAGTGTGATAGAGAGTGATAGAGAGTCTCAGAGAGTGATGGAGAGTGATAGAGAGTGTCAGAGAGTGTCAGAGAGTGTCAGAGTGTGATAGAGAGTGACAGAGAGTGACAGAGAGTGTCAGAGAGTGTCAGAGAGTGATAGTGAGTGTCAGAGAGTGTCAGAGAGTGTCAGAGAGTGATAGAGAGTTTCAGAGAGTGCCAGAGAGTGTCAGAGAGTGATAGAGAGTGTCAGAGAGTGATAGAGACTGTCAGAGAGTGTCAGAGAGTGTCAGAGAGTGTCAGAGAGTGATAGAGAGTGATAGAGAGTGTCAGAGAGTGTCAGAGAGTGATAGTGAGTGTCAGAGAGTGTCAGAGAAAGTCAGAGAGTGATAGAGAGTGTCAGAGAGTGTCAGGGAGTGATAGAGAGTGATAGAGAGTTTCAGAGAGTGCCAGAGAGTGTCTGAGAGTGTCAGAGAGTGATAGAGAGTGATAGAGACTGTCAGAGAGTGTCAGAGAGTGTCAGAGAGTGATAGTGAGTGTCAGAGAGTGATGGAGTGTGATAGAGAGTGATAGAGAGTGTCAGAGAGTGTCAGAGAGTGATAGAGAGTGTCAGAGAGTGTCAGAGAGTGTCAGAGAGTGATAGTGAGTTATAGTGAGTGTCAGAGAGTGTCAGAGAATGTCAGAGAGTGATAGAGAGTGTCAGAGAGTGTCAGAGAGTGATAGAGAGTGATAGAGAGTTTCAGAGAGTGCCAGAGAGTGTCTGAGAGTGTCAGAGAGTGATAGAGAGTGATAGAGACTGTCAGAGAGTGTCAGAGAGTGATAGTGATTGTCTGAGAGTGTCTGAGAGTGTCAGAGAGAGATAGTGAGTGTCAGAGAGTGTCAGAGAGTGTCAGAGAGTGATAGAGAGTGTCAGAGAGTGTCAGAGAGTGTCAGAGAGTGATAGAGAGCTTCAGAGAGTGCCAGAGAGTGTCAGAGAGTGATTGAGAGTGTCAGAGAGTGATAGAGACTGTCAGAGAGTGTCAGAGAGTGACAGAGTGTCAGAGAGTGATAGAGAGTGATAGAGAGTTTCAGAGAGTGTCAGAGAGTGTCTGAGAGTGTCAGAGAGTGATGGAGAGTGATAGAGAGCGATAGAGAGTGTCAGAGAGTGTCAGAGAGTGATAGAGAGTGTCAGAGAGTGTCAGAGAGTGATAGTGAGTGTCAGAGAGTGATGGAGTGTGATAGAGAGTGATAGAGAGTGTCAGAGAGTGTCAGAGAGTGATAGAGAGTGTCAGAGAGTGTCAGAGAGTGTCAGAGAGTGATAGTGAGTGATAGTGAGTGTCAGAGAGTGTCAGAGAATGTCAGAGAGTGATAGAGAGTGTCAGAGAGTGTCAGAGAGTGATAGAGAGTGATAGAGAGTTTCAGAGAGTGCCAGAGAGTGTCTGAGAGTGTCAGAGAGTGATAGAGAGTGATAGAGACTGTCAGAGAGTGTCAGAGAGTGTCAGAGAGTGATAGTGATTGTCTGAGAGTGTCAGAGAGTGTCAGAGAGAGATAGTGAGTGTCAGAGAGTGTCAGAGAGTGTCAGAGAGTGATAGAGAGTGTCAGAGAGTGTCAGAGAGTGTCAGAGAGTGATAGAGAGTTTCAGAGAGTGCCAGAGAGTGTCAGAGAGTGATTGAGAGTGTCAGAGAGTGATAGAGACTGTCAGAGAGTGTCAGAGAGTTTCTGAGAGTGTCAGAGTGTGATGGAGAGTGATAGAGAGTGATAGAGAGTGTCAGAGAGTGTCAGAGAGTGATAGAGAGTGATAGAGAGTGATATTGAGAGTCAGAGAGTGTCAGAGAGTGATAGTGAGTGATAGTGAGTGTCAGAGAGTGTCAGAGAATGTCAGAGAGTGATAGAGAGTGTCAGAGAGTGTCAGAGAGTGATAGAGAGTGATAGAGAGTTTCAGAGAGTGCCAGAGAGTGTCTGAGAGTGTCAGAGAGTGATAGAGAGTGATAGAGACTGTCAGAGAGTGTCAGAGAGTGTCAGAGAGTGATAGTGATTGTCTGAGAGTGTCAGAGAGTGTCAGAGAGAGATAGTGAGTGTCAGAGAGTGTCAGAGAGTGTCAGAGAGTGATAGAGAGTGTCAGAGAGTGTCAGAGAGTGTCAGAGAGTGATAGAGAGTTTCAGAGAGTGCCAGAGAGTGTCAGAGAGTGATTGAGAGTGTCAGAGAGTGATAGAGACTGTCAGAGAGTGTCAGAGAGTTTCTGAGAGTGTCAGAGTGTGATGGAGAGTGATAGAGAGTGATAGAGAGTGTCAGAGAGTGTCAGAGAGTGATAGAGAGTGATAGAGAGTGATATTGAGAGTCAGAGAGTGTCAGAGAGTGATAGAGAGTGATAGAGAGTGTCAGAGAGTGTCAGAGAGTGATAGAGAGTGTCAGAGAGTGTCAGAGAGTGTTAGAGAGTGTCAGAGAGTGATAGAGAGTGTCAGAGAGTGATAGAGAGTGATAGAGAGTGATAGAGAGTTTCAGAGAGTGTCAGAGAGTGTCTGAGAGTGTCAGAGAGTGATGGAGAATGATAGAGAGTGATAGAGTGTCAGAGAGTGTCAGAGAATAATAGAGAGTGATAGAGAGTCTCAGAGAGTGATGGAGAGTGATAGAGAGTGTCAGAGAGTGTCAGAGAGTGTCAGAGATTGATAGTGAGTGTCTGAGAGTGTCAGAGAGTGTCAGAGAGTGATGGAGAGTGATAGAGAGTGTCAGAGAGTGATGGAGAGTGGTAGAGTGTGATAGAGAGTGTCAGAGTGTGATAGAGAGTGATAGAGAGTCTCAGAGAGTGATGGAGAGTGATAGAGAGTGTCAGAGAGTGTCAGAGAGTGTCAGAGTGTGATAGAGAGTGACAGAGAGTGTCAGAGAGTGTCAGAGAGTGTCAGAGAGTGATAGTGAGTGTCAGAGAGTGTCAGAGAGTGTCAGAGAGTGATAGAGAGTTTCAGAGAGTGCCAGAGAGTGTCAGAGAGTGATAGAGAGTGTCAGAGAGTGATAGAGACTGTCAGAGAGTGTCAGAGAGTGTCAGAGAGTGTCAGAGAGTGATAGAGAGTGATAGAGAGTGTCAGAGAGTGTCAGAGAGTGATAGTGAGTGTCAGAGAGTGTCAGAGAATGTCAGAGAGTGATAGAGAGTGTCAGAGAGTGTCAGGGAGTGATAGAGAGTGATAGAGAGTGATAGAGAGTGATAGAGAGTGTCAGAGAGTGTCAGAGAGTGATAGAGAGTGATAGAGAGTCTCAGAGAGTGATGGAGAGTGATAGAGAGTGTCAGAGAGTGATAGAGAGTGTCAGAGAGTGATAGAGAGAGATAGAGAGAGTCAGAGAGTGTCAGAGTGTGATAGAGAGTGATAGAGAGTGTCAGAGAGTGTCAGAGAGTGATAGAGAGTGTCAGAGAGTGATAGAGAGTGATAGAGACTGTCAGAGAGAGTCAGAGAGTGTCAGAGAATGATAGAGAGTGATAGGGAGTTTCAGAGAGTGTCAGAGAGTGTCTGAGAGTGTCAGAGAGTGATAGAGAGTGATAGAGACTGTCAGAGTGTGTCAGAGAGTGTCTGAGAGTGTCAGAGAGTGATGGAGAGTGATAGAGAGTGATAGAGAGTGTCAGAGAGTGTCAGAGAGTGATAGAGAGTGATAGAGAGTCTCAGAGAGTGATGAAGATTGATAGAGAGTGTCAGAGAGTGTCAGAGAGTGATAGTGAGTGTCTGAGAGTGTCAGAGAGTGTCAGAGAGTGATGGAGAGTGATAGAGAGTGATAGAGTGTGTCAGAGAGTGTCAGAGAGTGATAGAAAGTGATAAAGTGTGTCAGAGAGTGTCAGAGAGTGTCAGAGAGTGATAGTGAGTGTCTGAGAGTGTCATAGAGTGTCAGAGAGTGTCTGAGAGTGTCAGAGAGTGAGGGAGAGTGATAGAGAGTGATAGAGAGTGTCAGAGAGTGATAGAGAGTGATAGAGACTGTCAGAGAGTGTCAGAGAGTCTCAGAGAGTGTCAGAGAGTGATAGAGAGTTTCAGAGACTGTCAGAGAGTTTCTGAGAGTGTCAGAGTGTGATGGAGAGTGATAGAGAGTGATAGAGAGTGTCAGAGAGTGTCAGAGAGTGATAGAGAGTGATAGAGAGTGATATTGAGAGTCAGAGAGTGTCAGAGAGTGATAGAGAGTGATAGAGAGTGTCAGAGAGTGTCAGAGAGTGATAGAGAGTGTCAGAGAGTGTCAGAGAGTGTTAGAGAGTGTCAGAGAGTGATAGAGAGTGTCAGAGAGTGATAGAGAGTGATAGAGAGTGATAGAGAGTTTCAGAGAGTGTCAGAGAGTGTCTGAGAGTGTCAGAGAGTGATGGAGAATGATAGAGAGTGATAGAGTGTCAGAGAGTGTCAGAGAATAATAGAGAGTGATAGAGAGTCTCAGAGAGTGATGGAGAGTGATAGAGAGTGTCAGAGAGTGTCAGAGAGTGTCAGAGATTGATAGTGAGTGTCTGAGAGTGTCAGAGAGTGTCAGAGAGTGATGGAGAGTGATAGAGAGTGTCAGAGAGTGATGGAGAGTGGTAGAGTGTGATAGAGAGTGTCAGAGTGTGATAGAGAGTGATAGAGAGTCTCAGAGAGTGATGGAGAGTGATAGAGAGTGTCAGAGAGTGTCAGAGAGTGTCAGAGTGTGATAGAGAGTGACAGAGAGTGTCAGAGAGTGTCAGAGAGTGTCAGAGAGTGATAGTGAGTGTCAGAGAGTGTCAGAGAGTGTCAGAGAGTGATAGAGAGTTTCAGAGAGTGCCAGAGAGTGTCAGAGAGTGATAGAGAGTGTCAGAGAGTGATAGAGACTGTCAGAGAGTGTCAGAGAGTGTCAGAGAGTGTCAGAGAGTGATAGAGAGTGATAGAGAGTGTCAGAGAGTGTCAGAGAGTGATAGTGAGTGTCAGAGAGTGTCAGAGAATGTCAGAGAGTGATAGAGAGTGTCAGAGAGTGTCAGGGAGTGATAGAGAGTGATAGAGAGTTTCAGAGAGTGCCAGAGAGTGTCTGAGAGTGTCAGAGAGTGATAGAGAGTGATAGAGACTGTCAGAGAGTGTCAGAGAGTGTCAGAGAGTGATAGTGAGTGTCAGAGAGTGATGGAGTGTGATAGAGAGTGATAGAGAGTGTCAGAGAGTGTCAGAGAGTGATAGAGAGTGTCAGAGAGTGTCAGAGAGTGTCAGAGAGTGATAGTGAGTGATAGTGAGTGTCAGAGAGTGTCAGAGAATGTCAGAGAGTGATAGAGAGTGTCAGAGAGTGTCAGAGAGTGATAGAGAGTGATAGAGAGTTTCAGAGAGTGCCAGAGAGTGTCTGAGAGTGTCAGAGAGTGATAGAGAGTGATAGAGACTGTCAGAGAGTGTCAGAGAGTGATAGTGATTGTCTGAGAGTGTCTGAGAGTGTCAGAGAGAGATAGTGAGTGTCAGAGAGTGTCAGAGAGTGTCAGAGAGTGATAGAGAGTGTCAGAGAGTGTCAGAGAGTGTCAGAGAGTGATAGAGAGTTTCAGAGAGTGCCAGAGAGTGTCAGAGAGTGATTGAGAGTGTCAGAGAGTGATAGAGACTGTCAGAGAGTGTCAGAGAGTGACAGAGAGTGTCAGAGAGTGATAGAGAGTGATAGAGAGTTTCAGAGAGTGTCAGAGAGTGTCTGAGAGTGTCAGAGAGTGATGGAGAATGATAGAGAGTGATAGAGTGTCAGAGAGTGTCAGAGAATAATAGAGAGTGATAGAGAGTCTCAGAGAGTGATGGAGAGTGATAGAGAGTGTCAGAGAGTGTCAGAGAGTGTCAGAGATTGATAGTGAGTGTCTGAGAGTGTCAGAGAGTGTCAGAGAGTGATGGAGAGTGATAGAGAGTGTCAGAGAGTGATGGAGAGTGGTAGAGTGTGATAGAGAGTGTCAGAGTGTGATAGAGAGTGATAGAGAGTCTCAGAGAGTGATGGAGAGTGATAGAGAGTGTCAGAGAGTGTCAGAGAGTGTCAGAGTGTGATAGAGAGTGACAGAGAGTGACAGAGAGTGTCAGAGAGTGTCAGAGAGTGATAGTGAGTGTCAGAGAGTGTCAGAGAGTGTCAGAGAGTGATAGAGAGTTTCAGAGAGTGCCAGAGAGTGTCAGAGAGTGATAGAGAGTGTCAGAGAGTGATAGAGACTGTCAGAGAGTGTCAGAGAGTGTCAGAGAGTGTCAGAGAGTGATAGAGAGTGATAGAGAGTGTCAGAGAGTGTCAGAGAGTGATAGTGAGTGTCAGAGAGTGTCAGAGAATGTCAGAGAGTGATAGAGAGTGTCAGAGAGTGTCAGGGAGTGATAGAGAGTGATAGAGAGTTTCAGAGAGTGCCAGAGAGTGTCTGAGAGTGTCAGAGAGTGATAGAGAGTGATAGAGACTGTCAGAGAGTGTCAGAGAGTGTCAGAGAGTGATAGTGAGTGTCAGAGAGTGATGGAGTGTGATAGAGAGTGATAGAGAGTGTCAGAGAGTGTCAGAGAGTGATAGAGAGTGTCAGAGAGTGTCAGAGAGTGTCAGAGAGTGATAGTGAGTTATAGTGAGTGTCAGAGAGTGTCAGAGAATGTCAGAGAGTGATAGAGAGTGTCAGAGAGTGTCAGAGAGTGATAGAGAGTGATAGAGAGTTTCAGAGAGTGCCAGAGAGTGTCTGAGAGTGTCAGAGAGTGATAGAGAGTGATAGAGACTGTCAGAGAGTGTCAGAGAGTGATAGTGATTGTCTGAGAGTGTCTGAGAGTGTCAGAGAGAGATAGTGAGTGTCAGAGAGTGTCAGAGAGTGTCAGAGAGTGATAGAGAGTGTCAGAGAGTGTCAGAGAGTGTCAGAGAGTGATAGAGAGCTTCAGAGAGTGCCAGAGAGTGTCAGAGAGTGATTGAGAGTGTCAGAGAGTGATAGAGACTGTCAGAGAGTGTCAGAGAGTGACAGAGTGTCAGAGAGTGATAGAGAGTGATAGAGAGTTTCAGAGAGTGTCAGAGAGTGTCTGAGAGTGTCAGAGAGTGATGGAGAGTGATAGAGAGCGATAGAGAGTGTCAGAGAGTGTCAGAGAGTGATAGAGAGTGTCAGAGAGTGTCAGAGAGTGATAGTGAGTGTCAGAGAGTGATGGAGTGTGATAGAGAGTGATAGAGAGTGTCAGAGAGTGTCAGAGTGTGATGGAGAGTGTCAGAGTGTGATGGAGAGTGATAGAGAGTGATAGAGAGTGTCAGAGAGTGTCAGAGAGTGATAGAGAGTGATAGAGAGTGATATTGAGAGTCAGAGAGTGTCAGAGAGTGATAGTGAGTGATAGTGAGTGTCAGAGAGTGTCAGAGAATGTCAGAGAGTGATAGAGAGTGTCAGAGAGTGTCAGAGAGTGATAGAGAGTGATAGAGAGTTTCAGAGAGTGCCAGAGAGTGTCTGAGAGTGTCAGAGAGTGATAGAGAGTGATAGAGACTGTCAGAGAGTGTCAGAGAGTGTCAGAGAGTGATAGTGATTGTCTGAGAGTGTCAGAGAGTGTCAGAGAGAGATAGTGAGTGTCAGAGAGTGTCAGAGAGTGTCAGAGAGTGATAGAGAGTGTCAGAGAGTGTCAGAGAGTGTCAGAGAGTGATAGAGAGTTTCAGAGAGTGCCAGAGAGTGTCAGAGAGTGATTGAGAGTGTCAGAGAGTGATAGAGACTGTCAGAGAGTGTCAGAGAGTTTCTGAGAGTGTCAGAGTGTGATGGAGAGTGATAGAGAGTGATAGAGAGTGTCAGAGAGTGTCAGAGAGTGATAGAGAGTGATAGAGAGTGATATTGAGAGTCAGAGAGTGTCAGAGAGTGATAGAGAGTGATAGAGAGTGTCAGAGAGTGTCAGAGAGTGATAGAGAGTGTCAGAGAGTGTCAGAGAGTGTTAGAGAGTGTCAGAGAGTGATAGAGAGTGTCAGAGAGTGATAGAGAGTGATAGAGAGTGATAGAGAGTTTCAGAGAGTGTCAGAGAGTGTCTGAGAGTGTCAGAGAGTGATGGAGAATGATAGAGAGTGATAGAGTGTCAGAGAGTGTCAGAGAATAATAGAGAGTGATAGAGAGTCTCAGAGAGTGATGGAGAGTGATAGAGAGTGTTTGAGAGTGTCAGAGAGTGTCAGAGAGTGATGGAGAGTGATAGAGAGTGTCAGAGAGTGATGGAGAGTGGTAGAGTGTGATAGAGAGTGTCAGAGTGTGATAGAGAGTGATAGAGAGTCTCAGAGAGTGATGGAGAGTGATAGAGAGTGTCAGAGAGTGTCAGAGAGTGTCAGAGTGTGATAGAGAGTGACAGAGAGTGTCAGAGAGTGTCAGAGAGTGTCAGAGAGTGATAGTGAGTGTCAGAGAGTGTCAGAGAGTGTCAGAGAGTGATAGAGAGTTTCAGAGAGTGCCAGAGAGTGTCAGAGAGTGATAGAGAGTGTCAGAGAGTGATAGAGACTGTCAGAGAGTGTCAGAGAGTGTCAGAGAGTGTCAGAGAGTGATAGAGAGTGATAGAGAGTGTCAGAGAGTGTCAGAGAGTGATAGTGAGTGTCAGAGAGTGTCAGAGAATGTCAGAGAGTGATAGAGAGTGTCAGAGAGTGTCAGGGAGTGATAGAGAGTGATAGAGAGTTTCAGAGAGTGCCAGAGAGTGTCTGAGAGTGTCAGAGAGTGATAGAGAGTGATAGAGACTGTCAGAGAGTGTCAGAGAGTGTCAGAGAGTGATAGTGAGTGTCAGAGAGTGATGGAGTGTGATAGAGAGTGATAGAGAGTGTCAGAGAGTGTCAGAGAGTGATAGAGAGTGTCAGAGAGTGTCAGAGAGTGTCAGAGAGTGATAGTGAGTGATAGTGAGTGTCAGAGAGTGTCAGAGAATGTCAGAGAGTGATAGAGAGTGTCAGAGAGTGTCAGAGAGTGATAGAGAGTGATAGAGAGTGTCAGAGAGTGTCAGAGAATGTCAGAGAGTGATAGAGAGTGTCAGAGAGTGTCAGAGAGTGTCAGAGAGTGATAGAGAGTGTCAGAGAGTGTCAGAGAGTGATAGTGAGTGTCAGAGAGTGATGGAGTGTGATAGAGAGTGATAGAGAGTGTCAGAGAGTGTCAGAGAGTGATAGAGAGTGTCAGAGAGTGTCAGAGAGTGTCAGAGAGTGATAGTGAGTGATAGTGAGTGTCAGAGAGTGTCAGAGAATGTCAGAGAGTGATAGAGAGTGTCAGAGAGTGTCAGAGAGTGATAGAGAGTGATAGAGAGTTTCAGAGAGTGCCAGAGAGTGTCTGAGAGTGTCAGAGAGTGATAGAGAGTGATAGAGACTGTCAGAGAGTGTCAGAGAGTGTCAGAGAGTGATAGTGATTGTCTGAGAGTGTCAGAGAGTGTCAGAGAGAGATAGTGAGTGTCAGAGAGTGTCAGAGAGTGTCAGAGAGTGATAGAGAGTGTCAGAGAGTGTCAGAGAGTGTCAGAGAGTGATAGAGAGTTTCAGAGAGTGCCAGAGAGTGTCAGAGAGTGATTGAGAGTGTCAGAGAGTGATAGAGACTGTCAGAGAGTGTCAGAGAGTGTCAGAGAGTGATAGAGAGTGATAGAGATTTTCAGAGAGTGTCAGAGAGTGTCTGAGAGTGTCAGAGAGTGATGGAGAGTGATAGAGAGTGATAGAGAGTGTCAGAGAGTGTCAGAGAGTGATAGAGAGTGTCAGAGAGTGTCAGAGAGTGATAGTGAGTGTCTGAGAGTGTCAGAGAGTGTCAGAGAGTGATAGAGAGTGATAGAGAGTTTCAGAGAGTGCCAGAGAGTGTCAGAGAGTGTCAGAGAGTGATAGAGAGTGATAGAGAGTTTCAGAGAGTGCCAGAGAGTGTCTGAGAGTGTCTGAGAGTGTCAGAGAGTGATAGAGAGTGATAGAGACTGTCAGAGAGTGACAGAGAGTGATAGTTAGTGTCTGAGAGTGTCAGAGAGTGTCAGAGAGTGATAGTGAGTGTCTGAGAGTGTCAGAGAGTGATGGAGAGTGATAGAGAGTGATAGAGAGTGTCAGAGAGTGTCAGAGAGTGATAGAGAGTGTCAGAGATTGTCAGAGTGTGTCAGAGAGTGATAGTGAGTGTCTGAGAGTGTCAGAGAGTGTCAGACAGTGATGTAGATTGATAGAGAGTGGTAGAGAGTGTCAGAGAGTGATAGAGAGTGATAGAGAGTGTCAGAGAGTGTCAGAGAGTGTCAGAGAGTGATAGTGAGTGTCAAAGAGTGTCAGAGAGTGTCAGAGAGTGATAGAGAGTGTCAGAGAGTGTCAGAGAGTGTTAGAGAGTGATATAGAGTTTCAGAGAGTACCAGAGAGTGTCTGAGAGTGTCAGAGAGTGATAGAGAGTGATAGTGACTGTCAGAGAGTGTCAGAGATCGTCAGAGAGTGATAGAGAGTGATAGAGAGTGTCAGAGAGTGTCAGAGAGTGATAGAGAGTGATAGAGAGTGTCAGAGAGTGACAGAGAGTGATAGAGAGTGATAGAGAGTGTCAGAGAGTGTCAGAGAGTGATAGAGAGTGATTGAGAGTGTCAGAGAGTGACAGAAAGTGATAGAGAGTGATAGAGAGTCTCAGAGAGTGATGGAGAGTGATAGTGAGTGTCTGAGAGTGTCAGAGAGTGTCAGACAGTGATGGAGAGTGATAGAGAGAGATAGAGTGTGTCAGAGAGTGTCACAGAGTGATAGAGAGTGATAAAGAGTGTCAGAGAGTGTCAGAGAGTGATAGTGAGTGTCTGAGAGTGTCAGAGAGTGTCAGAGAGTGATAGAGAGTGATAGAGAGTGTCAGAGAGAGATAGTGAGTGTCAGAGAGTGTCAGAGAGTGTCAGAGAGTGATAGAGAGTGTCAGAGAGTGTCAGAGAGTGTCAGAGAGTGATAGAGAGTTTCAGAGAGTGCCAGAGAGTGTCAGAGAGTGATTGAGAGTGTCAGAGAGTGATAGAGACTGTCAGAGAGTGTCAGAGAGTTTCTGAGAGTGTCAGAGTGTGATGGAGAGTGATAGAGAGTGATAGAGAGTGTCAGAGAGTGTCAGAGAGTGATAGAGAGTGATAGAGAGTGATATTGAGAGTCAGAGAGTGTCAGAGAGTGATAGAGAGTGATAGAGAGTGTCAGAGAGTGTCAGAGAGTGATAGAGAGTGTCAGAGAGTGTCAGAGAGTGTTAGAGAGTGTCAGAGAGTGATAGAGAGTGTCAGAGAGTGATAGAGAGTGATAGAGAGTGATAGAGAGTTTCAGAGAGTGTCAGAGAGTGTCTGAGAGTGTCAGAGAGTGATGGAGAATGATAGAGAGTGATAGAGTGTCAGAGAGTGTCAGAGAATAATAGAGAGTGATAGAGAGTCTCAGAGAGTGATGGAGAGTGATAGAGAGTGTCAGAGAGTGTCAGAGAGTGTCAGAGATTGATAGTGAGTGTCTGAGAGTGTCAGAGAGTGTCAGAGAGTGATGGAGAGTGATAGAGAGTGTCAGAGAGTGATGGAGAGTGGTAGAGTGTGATAGAGAGTGTCAGAGTGTGATAGAGAGTGATAGAGAGTCTCAGAGAGTGATGGAGAGTGATAGAGAGTGTCAGAGAGTGTCAGAGAGTGTCAGAGTGTGATAGAGAGTGACAGAGAGTGTCAGAGAGTGTCAGAGAGTGTCAGAGAGTGATAGTGAGTGTCAGAGAGTGTCAGAGAGTGTCAGAGAGTGATAGAGAGTTTCAGAGAGTGCCAGAGAGTGTCAGAGAGTGATAGAGAGTGTCAGAGAGTGATAGAGACTGTCAGAGAGTGTCAGAGAGTGTCAGAGAGTGTCAGAGAGTGATAGAGAGTGATAGAGAGTGTCAGAGAGTGTCAGAGAGTGATAGTGAGTGTCAGAGAGTGTCAGAGAATGTCAGAGAGTGATAGAGAGTGTCAGAGAGTGTCAGGGAGTGATAGAGAGTGATAGAGAGTTTCAGAGAGTGCCAGAGAGTGTCTGAGAGTGTCAGAGAGTGATAGAGAGTGATAGAGACTGTCAGAGAGTGTCAGAGAGTGTCAGAGAGTGATAGTGAGTGTCAGAGAGTGATGGAGTGTGATAGAGAGTGATAGAGAGTGTCAGAGAGTGTCAGAGAGTGATAGAGAGTGTCAGAGAGTGTCAGAGAGTGTCAGAGAGTGATAGTGAGTGATAGTGAGTGTCAGAGAGTGTCAGAGAATGTCAGAGAGTGATAGAGAGTGTCAGAGAGTGTCAGAGAGTGATAGAGAGTGATAGAGAGTTTCAGAGAGTGCCAGAGAGTGTCTGAGAGTGTCAGAGAGTGATAGAGAGTGATAGAGACTGTCAGAGAGTGTCAGAGAGTGATAGTGATTGTCTGAGAGTGTCTGAGAGTGTCAGAGAGAGATAGTGAGTGTCAGAGAGTGTCAGAGAGTGTCAGAGAGTGATAGAGAGTGTCAGAGAGTGTCAGAGAGTGTCAGAGAGTGATAGAGAGTTTCAGAGAGTGCCAGAGAGTGTCAGAGAGTGATTGAGAGTGTCAGAGAGTGATAGAGACTGTCAGAGAGTGTCAGAGAGTGACAGAGAGTGTCAGAGAGTGATAGAGAGTGATAGAGAGTTTCAGAGAGTGTCAGAGAGTGTCTGAGAGTGTCAGAGAGTGATGGAGAGTGATAGAGAGCGATAGAGAGTGTCAGAGAGTGTCAGAGAGTGATAGAGAGTGTCAGAGAGTGTCAGAGAGTGATAGTGAGTGTCAGAGAGTGATGGAGTGTGATAGAGAGTGATAGAGAGTGTCAGAGAGTGTCAGAGAGTGATAGAGAGTGTCAGAGAGTGTCAGAGAGTGTCAGAGAGTGATAGTGAGTGATAGTGAGTGTCAGAGAGTGTCAGAGAATGTCAGAGAGTGATAGAGAGAGTCAGAGAGTGTCAGAGAGTGATAGAGAGTGATAGAGAGTTTCAGAGAGTGCCAGAGAGTGTCTGAGAGTGTCAGAGAGTGATAGAGAGTGATAGAGACTGTCAGAGAGTGTCAGAGAGTGTCAGAGAGTGATAGTGATTGTCTGAGAGTGTCAGAGAGTGTCAGAGAGAGATAGTGAGTGTCAGAGAGTGTCAGAGAGTGTCAGAGAGTGATAGAGAGTGTCAGAGAGTGTCAGAGAGTGTCAGAGAGTGATAGAGAGTTTCAGAGAGTGCCAGAGAGTGTCAGAGAGTGATTGAGAGTGTCAGAGAGTGATAGAGACTGTCAGAGAGTGTCAGAGAGTGTCAGAGAGTGATAGAGAGTGATAGAGATTGTCAGAGAGTGTCAGAGAGTGTCTGAGAGTGTCAGAGAGTGATGGAGAGTGATAGAGAGTGATAGAGAGTGTCAGAGAGTGTCAGAGAGTGATAGAGAGTGTCAGAGAGTGTCAGAGAGTGATAGTGAGTGTCTGAGAGTGTCAGAGAGTGTCAGAGAGTGATAGAGAGTGATAGAGAGTTTCAGAGAGTGCCAGAGAGTGTCAGAGAGTGTCAGAGAGTGATAGAGAGTGATAGAGAGTTTCAGAGAGTGCCAGAGAGTGTCTGAGAGTGTCTGAGAGTGTCAGAGAGTGATAGAGAGTGATAGAGACTGTCAGAGAGTGACAGAGAGTGATAGTTAGTGTCTGAGAGTGTCAGAGAGTTTCAGAGAGTGATAGTGAGTGTCTGAGAGTGTCAGAGAGTGATGGAGAGTGATAGAGAGTGATAGAGAGTGTCAGAGAGTGTCAGAGAGTGATAGAGAGTGTCAGAAATTGTCAGAGTGTGTCAGAGAGTGATAGTGAGTGTCTGAGAGTGTCAGAGAGTGTCAGACAGTGATGTAGATTGATAGAGAGTGGTAGAGAGTGTCAGAGAGTGATAGAGAGTGATAGAGAGTGTCAGAGAGTGTCAGAGAGTGTCAGAGAGTGATAGTGAGTGTCAAAGAGTGTCAGAGAGTGTCAGAGAGTGATAGAGAGTGTCAGAGAGTGTCAGAGAGTGTTAGAGAGTGATAGAGAGTTTCAGAGAGTACCAGAGAGTGTCTGAGAGTGTCAGAGAGTGATAGAGAGTGATAGTGACTGTCAGAGAGTGTCAGAGATCGTCAGAGAGTGATAGAGAGTGATAGAGAGTGTCAGAGAGTGTCAGAGAGTGATAGAGAGTGATAGAGAGTGTCAGAGAGTGACAGAGAGTGATAGAGAGTGATAGAGAGTGTCAGAGAGTGTCAGAGAGTGATAGAGAGTGATTGAGAGTGTCAGAGAGTGACAGAAAGTGATAGAGAGTGATAGAGAGTCTCAGAGAGTGATGGAGAGTGATAGTGAGTGTCTGAGAGTGTCAGAGAGTGTCAGACAGTGATGGAGAGTGATAGAGAGAGATAGAGTGTGTCAGAGAGTGTCACAGAGTGATAGAGAGTGATAAAGAGTGTCAGAGAGTGTCAGAGAGTGATAGTGAGTGTCTGAGAGTGTCAGAGAGTGTCAGAGAGTGATAGAGAGTGATAGAGAGTTTCAGAGAGTGCCAGAGAGTGTCTGAGAGTGTCTGAGAGTGTCAGAGAGTGATAGAGAGTGATAGAGACTGTCAGAGAGTGTCAGAGAGTGTCAGAGAGTGATAGTTAGTGTCTGAGAGTGTCAGAGAGTGTCAGAGAGTGATAGTGAGTGTCTGAGAGTGTCAGAGAGTGATGTAGAGTGATAGAGAGTGATAGAGAGTGTCAGAGAGTGTCAGAGAGTGATAGAGAGTGTCAGAGATTGTCAGAGTGTGTCAGAGAGTGATAGTGAGTGTCTGAGAGTGTCAGAGAGTGTCAGACAGTGATGGAGATTGATAGAGAGTGGTAGAGAGTGTCAGAGAGTGTCAGAGAGTGATAGAGAGTGATAGAGAGTGTCAGAGAGTGAAAGTGACTGTCAGAGAGTGTCAGAGAGAGTCAGAGAGTGATAGTGAGTGTCTGAGAGTGTCAGAGAGTGTCAGAGAGTGATAGTGAGTGTCAGAGTGTGTCAGAGAGTGTCAGAGAGTGATAGAGAGTGTCAGAGAGTGCCAGAGAGTGTCAGAGAGTGATAGAGAGTTTCAGAGAGTGCCAGAGAGTGTCAGAGAGTGATAGAGAGTGTCAGAGAGTGATAGAGACTGTCAGAGAGTGTCAGAGACTGTCAGAGAGTGATAGAGAGAGATAGAGAGTTTCAGAGAGTGTCTGAGAGTGTCAGAGAGTGATGGAGACTGATAGAGAGTTATAGAGTGTGTCAGAGAGTGTCAGAGAGTGATAGAGAGTGTCAGAGAGTGTCAGAGAGTGTCAGAGAGTGATAGTGAGTGTCTGAGAGTGTCAGAGAGTGATAGAGAGTGATAGAGAGTGATAGAGAGTGATAGAGAGTTTCAGAGAGTGCCAGAGAGTGTCTGAGAGTGTCAGAGAGTGATAGAGAGTGATAGAGACTGTCAGAGAGTGTCAGAGAGTGTCAGAGAGTGATAGTGAGTGTCTGAGAGTGTCAGAGAGTGTCAGAGAGTGATAGTGAGTGTCTGAGATTGTCAGAGAGTGTCGGAGAGTGATTGAGAGTGATGGAGAGTGATAGAGAGTGTCAGAGAGTGTCAGAGAGTGTCAGAGAGTGATAGAGAGTGTCAGAGAGTGTCAGAGAGTGTCAGAGAGTGATAGAGAGTGTCAGAGAGTGATAGAGAGTGATAGAGACTGTCAGAGAGTGTCAGAGAGTGTCAGAGAGTGATAGTGAGTGTCAGAGAGTGTCAGAGAGTGTCACAGAGTGATAGTGAGTGTCTGAGAGTGTCAGAGATTGTCAGAGAGTGATGGAGAGTGATAGAGAGTGATAGAGAGTGTCAGAGAGTGTCAGAGAGTGATAGAGAGTGATAGAGAGTGTCAGAGAGTGACAGAGAGTGATAGAGAGTGATAGAGAGTCTCAGAGAGTGATGGAGAGTGATAGTGAGTGTCTGAGAGTGTCAGAGAGTGTCAGACAGTGATGGAGAGTGATAGAGAGAGATAGAGTGTGTCAGAGAGTGTCACAGAGTGATAGAGAGTGATAAAGAGTGTCAGAGAGTGTCAGAGAGTGTCAGAGAGTTATAGTGAGTGTCTGAGAGTGTCATAGAGTGTCAGAGAGTGTCTGAGAGTGTCAGAGAGTGATGGAGAGTGATGGAGAGTGATAGAGAGTGTCAGAGAGTGATAGAGAGTGATAGAGACTGTCAGAGAGTGTCAGAGAGTGTCAGAGAGTGTCAGAGAGTGATAGAGAGTTTCAGAGAGTGTCAGAGAGTGTCTGAGAGTGTCAGAGTGTGATGGAGAGTGATAGAGAGTGATAGAGAGTGTCAGAGAGTGTCAGAGTGTGATAGAGAGTGATAGAGAGTGTCAGAGAGTGTCAGAGAGTGTCAGAGAGTGATAGTGAGTGTCAGAGAGTGTCAGGGAGTGATAGAGAGTGATAGAGAGTGTCAGAGAGTGTCAGAGAGTGATAGAGAGTGTCAGAGAGTGTCAGAGAGTGATAGAGTGTGATAGAGAGTTTCAGAGAGTGCCAGAGAGTGTCTGAGAGTGTCAGAGAGTGATAGAGAGTGATAGAGAGTGTCAGAGAGTGATAGGGAGTGATAGAGAGTGTCAGAGAGTGTCAGAGAGTGATAGAGAGTGGTAGATAGTGTCAGAGAGTGTCAGAGAGTGATAGAGAGTGTCAGAGAGTGATAGAGAGTGATAGAGACTGTCAGAGAGTGTCAGAGAGTGTCAGAGAGTGATAGAGAGTGTCAGAGAGTGTCAGAGAGTGATAGAGAGTGTCAGAGAGTGTCAGAGAGTGTCAGAGAGTGATAGAGAGTGATAGAGAGTTTCAGAGATTGCCAGAGAGTGTCTCAGAGTGTCAGAGAGTGATAGAGAGTGATAGAGAGTGTCAGAGAGTGTCTGAGAGGGTCAGAGAGTGATGGAGAATGATAGAGAGTGTCAGAGAGTGATAGACAGTGATAGAGTCTGTCAGAGAGTGTCAGAGAGTGTCTGAGAGTGTCAGAGAGTGATGGAGAGTGATAGAGAGTGATAGAGAGTGTCAGAGAGTGTCAGAGAGTGATAGAGAGTGATAGAGAGTCTCAGAGAGTGATGGAGAGTGATAGAGAGTGTCAGAGAGTGTCAGAGAGTGATAGAGAGTGATAGAGAGTGTCAGAGAGTGATAGAGAGTGATAGAGAGTGTCAGAGAGTGTCAGAGAGTGATAGAGAGTGATAGAGAGTGTCAGAGAGTGTCAGAGAGTGTCAGAGAGTGATAGAGAGTGTCTGAGAGTGTCAGAGAGTGATGGAGAATGATAGAGAGTGTCAGAGATTGTCAGAGAGTGTCAGAGAGTGTCAGAGAGTGTCAGAGAGTTTCTGAGATTGTCAGAGAGTGATGGAGAGTGATAGAGAGTGATAGAGAGTGTCAGAGAGTGTCAGAGAGTGATAGAGAGTGATAGAGAGTCTCAGAGAATGATAGAGAGTGATAGAGAGTGTCAGACAGTGTCAGAGAGTGATAGAGAGTGATAGAGATTGTCAGAGAGTGTCAGAGAGTGATAGAGAGTGTCAGAGAGTGATAGAGAGTGATAGAGAGTGTCAGAGAGTGTCAGAGAGTGATAGAGAGTGATAGAAAGTGATAGAGAGTTTCAGCGAGTGTCAGTGAGTGTCTGAGAGTGTCAGAGAGTGATGGAGAAATATAGAGAGTGATAGAGAGTATCAGAGAGTGATAGAGAGTGATAGAGACTATCAGAGTGTCAGAGAGTGTCTGAGAGTGTCAGAGAGTGATGGAGAGTGATAGAGAGTGATAGAGAGTGTCAGAGAGTGTCAGAGAGTGATAGAGAGTGATAGAGAGTCTCAGAGAGTGATGGAGAGTGATAGTCAGTGTCAGAGAGTTTCAGAGAGTGTCAGAGATTGATAGTGAGTGTCTGAGAGTGTCAGAGAGTGATAGAGAGTGATAGAGAGTGTCAGAGAGTGTCTGAGAGTGATAGAGAGTGTTAGAGAGTGTCAGTGAGTGTCAGAGAGTGATAGTGAGTGTCTGAGAGTGTCATAGAGTGTCAGAGAGTGTCAGATTTTGATAGTGAGTGTCAGAGAGTGTCAGAGAGTGAAATAGAGTGTCAGAGAGTGTCAGAGAGTGTCAGAGAGTGATAGAGAGTTTCAGAGAGTGCCAGAGAGTGTCAGAGAGTGATAGAGAGTGTCAGAGAGTGATAGAGACTGTCAGAGAGTGTCAGAGAGTGTCAGAGAGTGATAGTGAGTGTCAGAGTGTGTCAGAGAGTGTCAGAGAGTGATAGAGAGTGTCAGAGAGTGCCAGAGAGTGTCAGAGAGTGATAGAGAGTTTCAGAGAGTGCCAGAGAGTGTCAGAGAGTGATAGAGAGTGTCAGAGAGTGATAGAGACTGTCAGAGAGTGTCAGAGAGTGTCAGAGAGTGATAGAGAGAGATAGAGAGTATCAGAGAGTGTCTGAGAGTGTCAGAGAGTGATGGAGACTGATAGAGAGTTATAGAGTGTGTCAGAGAGTGTCAGAGAGTGATAGAGAGTGTCAGAGAGTGTCAGAGAGTGTCAGAGAGTGATAGTGAGTGTCTGAGAGTGTCAGAGAGTGATAGAGAGTGATAGAGAGTGATAGAGAGTGATAGAGAGTTTCAGAGAGTGCCAGAGAGTGTCTGAGAGTGTCAGAGAGTGATAGAGAGTGATAGAGACTGTCAGAGAGTGTCAGAGAGTGTCAGAGAGTGATAGTGAGTGTCTGAGAGTGTCAGAGAGTGTCAGAGAGTGATAGTGAGTGTCTGAGATTGTCAGAGAGTGTCGGAGAGTGATTGAGAGTGATGGAGAGTGATAGAGAGTGTCAGAGAGTGTCAGAGAGTGTCAGAGAGTGATAGAGAGTGTCAGAGAGTGTCAGAGAGTGTCAGAGAGTGATAGAGAGTGTCAGAGAGTGATAGAGAGTGATAGAGACTGTCAGAGAGTGTCAGAGAGTGTCAGAGAGTGATAGTGAGTGTCAGAGAGTGTCAGAGAGTGTCACAGAGTGATAGTGAGTGTCTGAGAGTGTCAGAGATTGTCAGAGAGTGATGGAGAGTGATAGAGAGTGATAGAGAGTGTCAGAGAGTGTCAGAGAGTGATAGAGAGTGATAGAGAGTGTCAGAGAGTGACAGAGAGTGATAGAGAGTGATAGAGAGTCTCAGAGAGTGATGGAGAGTGATAGTGAGTGTCTGAGAGTGTCAGAGAGTGTCAGACAGTGATGGAGAGTGATAGAGAGAGATAGAGTGTGTCAGAGAGTGTCACAGAGTGATAGAGAGTGATAAAGAGTGTCAGAGAGTGTCAGAGAGTGTCAGAGAGTTATAGTGAGTGTCTGAGAGTGTCATAGAGTGTCAGAGAGTGTCTGAGAGTGTCAGAGAGTGATGGAGAGTGATGGAGAGTGATAGAGAGTGTCAGAGAGTGATAGAGAGTGATAGAGACTGTCAGAGAGTGTCAGAGAGTGTCAGAGAGTGTCAGAGAGTGATAGAGAGTTTCAGAGAGTGTCAGAGAGTGTCTGAGAGTGTCAGAGTGTGATGGAGAGTGATAGAGAGTGATAGAGAGTGTCAGAGAGTGTCAGAGTGTGATAGAGAGTGATAGAGAGTGTCAGAGAGTGTCAGAGAGTGTCAGAGAGTGATAGTGAGTGTCAGAGAGTGTCAGGGAGTGATAGAGAGTGATAGAGAGTGTCAGAGAGTGTCAGAGAGTGATAGAGAGTGTCAGAGAGTGTCAGAGAGTGTCAGAGAGTGATAGAGTGTGATAGAGAGTTTCAGAGAGTGCCAGAGAGTGTCTGAGAGTGTCAGAGAGTGATAGAGAGTGATAGAGAGTGTCAGAGAGTGATAGGGAGTGATAGAGAGTGTCAGAGAGTGTCAGAGAGTGATAGAGAGTGGTAGATAGTGTCAGAGAGTGTCAGAGAGTGATAGAGAGTGTCAGAGAGTGATAGAGAGTGATAGAGACTGTCAGAGAGTGTCAGAGAGTGTCAGAGAGTGATAGAGAGTGTCAGAGAGTGTCAGAGAGTGATAGAGAGTGTCAGAGAGTGTCAGAGAGTGTCAGAGAGTGATAGAGAGTGATAGAGAGTTTCAGAGATTGCCAGAGAGTGTCTCAGAGTGTCAGAGAGTGATAGAGAGTGATAGAGAGTGTCAGAGAGTGTCTGAGAGTGTCAGAGAGTGATGGAGAATGATAGAGAGTGTCAGAGAGTGATAGACAGTGATAGAGTCTGTCAGAGAGTGTCAGAGAGTGTCTGAGAGTGTCAGAGAGTGATGGAGAGTGATAGAGAGTGATAGAGAGTGTCAGAGAGTGTCAGAGAGTGATAGAGAGTGATAGAGAGTCTCAGAGAGTGATGGAGAGTGATAGAGAGTGTCAGAGAGTGTCAGAGAGTGATAGAGAGTGATAGAGAGTGTCAGAGAGTGATAGAGAGTGATAGAGAGTGTCAGAGAGTGTCAGAGAGTGATAGAGAGTGATAGAGAGTGTCAGAGAGTGTCAGAGAGTGTCAGAGAGTGATAGAGAGTGTCTGAGAGTGTCAGAGAGTGATGGAGAATGATAGAGAGTGTCAGAGATTGTCAGAGAGTGTCAGAGAGTGTCAGAGAGTGTCAGAGAGTTTCTGAGATTGTCAGAGAGTGATGGAGAGTGATAGAGAGTGATAGAGAGTGTCAGAGAGTGTCAGAGAGTGATAGAGAGTGATAGAGAGTCTCAGAGAATGATAGAGAGTGATAGAGAGTGTCAGACAGTGTCAGAGAGTGATAGAGAGTGATAGAGATTGTCAGAGAGTGTCAGAGAGTGATAGAGAGTGTCAGAGAGTGATAGAGAGTGATAGAGAGTGTCAGAGAGTGTCAGAGAGTGATAGAGAGTGATAGAAAGTGATAGAGAGTTTCAGCGAGTGTCAGTGAGTGTCTGAGAGTGTCAGAGAGTGATGGAGAAATATAGAGAGTGATAGAGAGTATCAGAGAGTGATAGAGAGTGATAGAGACTATCAGAGTGTCAGAGAGTGTCTGAGAGTGTCAGAGAGTGATGGAGAGTGATAGAGAGTGATAGAGAGTGTCAGAGAGTGTCAGAGAGTGATAGAGAGTGATAGAGAGTCTCAGAGAGTGATGGAGAGTGATAGTCAGTGTCAGAGAGTTTCAGAGAGTGTCAGAGATTGATAGTGAGTGTCTGAGAGTGTCAGAGAGTGATAGAGAGTGATAGAGAGTGTCAGAGAGTGTCTGAGAGTGATAGAGAGTGTTAGAGAGTGTCAGTGAGTGTCAGAGAGTGATAGTGAGTGTCTGAGAGTGTCATAGAGTGTCAGAGAGTGTCAGATTTTGATAGTGAGTGTCAGAGAGTGTCAGAGAGTGAAATAGAGTGTCAGAGAGTGTCAGAGAGTGTCAGAGAGTGATAGAGAGTTTCAGAGAGTGCCAGAGAGTGTCAGAGAGTGATAGAGAGTGTCAGAGAGTGATAGAGACTGTCAGAGAGTGTCAGAGAGTGTCAGAGAGTGATAGTGAGTGTCAGAGAGTGTCAGAGAGTGATAGAGAGTGTCAGAGAGTGATAGAGAGTGTCAGAGAGTGTCAGAGAGTGATAGAGAGTGATAGAGAGTTTCAGAGAGTGTCAGAGAGTGTCTGAGTGTGTCAGAGAGTGATGGAGTGTGTTAGAGACTGATAGAGAGTGTCAGAGAGTGTCAGAGAGTGATAGAGAGTGTCAGAGAGTGTCAGAGAGTGATAGTGAGTGATAGAGAGTGATATAGAGTTTCAGAGAGTGCCAGAGAGTGTCTGAGAGTGTCAGAGAGTGATAGAGAGTGATAGAGACTGTCAGAGAGTGTCAGAGAGTGATAGTGAGTATCAGAGAGTGATGGAGTGTGATAGAGAGTGATAGAGAGTGTCAGAGTGTGTCAGAGAGTGATAGAGAGTGTCAGAGAGTGTCAGAGAGTGTCAGAGAGTGATAGTGAGTGATAGTGAGTGTCAGAGAGTGTCAGAGAATGTCAGAGAGTTTCAGAGAGTGTCAGAGAGTGTCAGAGAGTGATTGTGAGTGTCTGAGAGTGTCAGAGAGTGTCAGAGAGTGATAGTGAGTGTCAGAGAGTGTCAGAGAGTAATAGAGAGTGATAGAGAGTCTCAGAGAGTGATGGAGAGTGATAGAGAGTGTCAGAGAGTGTCAGAGAGTGTCAGAGATTGATAGTGAGTGTCTGAGAGTGTCAGAGTTTGTCAGAGAGTGTCAGAGAGTGATTGAGAGTGATAGAGAGTGTCCGAGAGTGTCAGAGAGTGATAGAGAGTGATAGAGAGTGTCAGTGAGTGTCAGAGAGTGATAGTGAGTGTCTGAGAGTGTCATAGAGTGTCAGAGAGTGTCAGATTTTGATAGTGAGTGTCAGAGAGTGTCAGAGAGTGTCAGAGAGTGAAATAGAGTGTCAGAGTGTGTCAGAGAGTGTCAGAGAGTGATAGAGAGTTTCAGAGAGTGCCAGAGAGTGTCAGAGAGTGATAGAGAGTGTCAGAGAGTGATAGAGAGTGATAGAGAGTTTCAGAGAGTGTCAGAGAGTGTCTGAGTGTGTCAGAGAGTGATGGAGTGTGTTAGAGAGTGATAGAGAGTGTCAGAGAGTGCCAGAGAGTGTCTGAGAGTGTTAGAGAGTGATAGAGAGTGATAGAGACTGTCAGAGAGTGTCAGAGAGTGATAGTGAGTGTCAGAGAGTGATGGAGTGTGATAGAGAGTGATAGAGAGTGTCAGAGAGTGTCAGAGAGTGATAGAGATTGTCAGAGAGTGTCAGAGAGTGTCAGAGAGTGATGGTGAGTGATAGTGAGTGTCAGAGAATGTCAGAGAGTGATAGAGAGTGTCAGAGAGTGTCAGAGAGTGATAGAGAGTGATAGAGAGTTTCAGAGAGTGTCAGAGAGTGTCAGAGAGTGATAGTGAGTGTCTGAGAGTGTCAGAGAGTGTCAGAGAGTGATAGTGAGTGTCAGAGAGTGTCAGAGAGTGTCAGAGAGTGATAGAGAGTGTCAGAGAGTGTCAGAGAGTGTCACAGAGTGATAGAGAATTTCAGAGAGTGCCAGAGAGTGTCAGAGAGTGATAGAGAGTGTCAGAGAGTGATAGAGACTGTCAGAGAGTGTCAGAGAGTGTCAGAGAATGTCAGAGAGTGATAGAGAGTGTCAGAGAGTGATAGAGACTGTCAGAGAGTGTCAGAGAGTGTCAGAGAGTGATGGAGAGTGATAGAGAGTGATAGAGAGTGTCAGAGAGTGTCAGAGAGTGATAGAGAGTGTCAGAGAGTGTCAGAGAGTGTCAGAGAGTGATGGAGAGTGATAGAGAGTGATAGAGAGTGTCAGAGAGTGTCAGAGAGTGATAGAGACTGTCAGAGAGTGTCAGAGAGTGTCAGAGAGTGATGGAGAGTGATAGAGAGTGATAGAGAGTGTCAGAGAGTGTCAGAGAGTGATAGAGAGTGTCAGAGAGTGTCAGAGAGTGTCAGAGAGTGATGGAGAGTGATAGAGAGTGATAGAGAGTGTCAGAGAGTGTCAGAGAGTGATGGAGAGTGATAGAGAGTGATAGAGAGTGTCAGAGAGTGTCAGAGAGTGATGGAGAGTGTCAGAGAGTGATGGAGAGTGATAGAGAGTGATAGAGAGTGTCAGAGAGTGTCAGAGAGTGATAGAGAGTGTCAGAGAGTGTCAGAGAGTGATAGTGAGTGTCTGAGAGTGTCAGAGAGTGATAGAGAGTGATAGAGAGTTTCAGAGAGTGCCAGAGAGTGTCTGAGAGTGTCAGAGAGTGATAGAGAGTGACAGAGACTGTCAGAGAGTGTCAGAGAGTGTCAGAGAGTAATAGTGAGTGTCTGAGAGTGTCAGAGAGTGTCAGAGAGTGATAGTGAGTGTCTGAGAGTGTCTGAGAGTGTCAGAGAATGTCAGAGAGTGATAGAGAGTGATAGAGAGTTTCAGAGAGTGCCAGAGAGTGTCTGAGAGTGTCAGAGAGTGATAGAGAGTGATAGAGACTGTCAGAGAGTGTCAGAGAGTAATAGTGAGTGTCTGAGAGTGTCAGAGAGTGTCAGAGAGTGATAGTGAGTGTCTGAGAGTGTCAGAGAGTGTCAGAGAGTGATGGAGAGTGTCAGAGAGTGATAGAGAGTGTCAGAAAGTGATAGAGAGTGATAGAGCCTGTCAGAGAGTGTCAGAGAGAGTCAGAGAGTAATAGTGAGTGTCTGAGAGTGTCAGAGAGTGTCAGAGAGTGACAGTGAGTGTCTGAGAGTGTCAGAGAGTGTCAGAGAGTGATAGAGAGTGATAGAGAGTTTCAGAGAGTGCCAGAGAGTGTCTGAGATTGTCAGAGAGTGATATAGAGTGATAGAGAGTGTCAGAGAGTGTCAGAGAGTTTCAGAGAGTAATAGTGAGTGTCTGAGAGTGTCAGAGAGTGTCAGAGAGTGATAGTGTGTGTCTGAGAGTGTCAGAGAGTGTCAGAGAGAGATGGAGAGTGATAGAGTGTGATAGAGAGTGTCAGAGAGTGTCAGAGAGTGATATAGAGTGTCAGAGATTGTCAGAGAGTGTCAGAGAGTGATAGTGAGAGTCTGAGAGTGTCAGAGAGTGTCAGAGAGTGATGGAGAGTGATAGAGAGTGATAGAGAGTGTCAGAGAGTGTCAGAGAGTGATAGAGAGTGTCAGAGATTGTCAGAGAGTGTCAGAGAGTGATAGTGAGTGTCTGAGAGTGTCAGAGAGTGTCAGAGAGTGATGGAGAGTGATAGAGAGTTTTAGAGAGTGTCAGAGAGTGTCAGAGAGTGATAGAGAGTGATAGAGAGTGTCAGAGAGTGTCAGAGAGTGTCAGAGAGTGATAGTGAGTGTCAGAGAGTGTCAGAGAGTGTCAGAGAGTGATAGAGAGTGTCAGAGAGTGTCAGAAAGTGATAGAGAGTGATAGAGAGATTCAGAGAGTGATAGAGAGTGTCCGAGATTGTCAGAGAGTGTCAGAGAGTGATAGTGAGTGTCTGAGAGTGTCAGAGAGTGTCAGAGAGTGATGGAGAGTGATAGAGAGTGATAGAGAGTGTCAGAGAGTGTCAGAGAGTGATAGAGAGTGATAGAGAGTGTCAGAGGAGTGTCAGAGAGTGTCAGAGAGTGATAGTGAGTGTCAGAGAGTGTCAGAGAGTGTCAGAGAGTGATAGAGAGTGTCAGAGATTGTCAGAAAGTGATAGAGAGTGATAGAGAGATTCAGAGAGTGCCAGAGAGTGTCTGAGAGTGTCAGAGAGTGAAAGAGAGTGATAGTGACTGTCAGAGAGTGTCAGAGAGTGATAGTGAGTGTCTGAGAGTGTCAGAGAGTGTCAGAGAGTGATAATGAGTGTCAGAGAGTGTCAGAGAGTGTCAGAGAGTGATAGAGAGTGTCAGAGAGTGTCAGAGAGTGTCAGAGAGTGTCAGAGAGTGATAGAGAGTTTCAGAGAGTGCCAGAGAGTGTCAGAGAGTGATTGAGAGTGTCAGAGAGAGATAGAGACTGTCCGAGTGTGTCAGAGAGTGTCAGAGATTGTCAGAGAGTGATAGAGAGTGATAGAGAGTTTCAGAGAGTGTCAGAGAGTGTCTGAGAGTGTCAGAGAGTGATGGAGAGTGATAGTGAGTGTCAGAGAGTGATGGAGAGTGATAGTGAGTGTCTGAGAGTGTCAGATAGTGTCAGAGAGTGATAGAGAGTGATAGAGAGTTTCAGAGAGTGCCAGAGAGTGTCTGAGAGTGTCAGAGAGTGATTGAGAGTTATAGAGACTGTCAGAGAGTGTCAGAGAGTGTCGGAGAGTGATAGTGAGTGTCTGAGAGTGTCAGAGTGTGTCAGAGAGTGATAGTGAGTGTCTGAGACTGTCAGAGAGTGATGGAGAGTGATAGAGAGTGATAGAGAGTGATAGAGAGTGTCAGAGAGTGTCACAGAGTGATAGAGAATTTCAGAGAGTGCCAGAGAGTGTCAGAGAGTGATAGAGAGTGTCAGAGAGTGATAGAGACTGTCAGAGAGTGTCAGAGAGTGTCAGAGAATGTCAGAGAGTGATAGAGAGTGTCAGAGAGTGATAGAGACTGTCAGAGAGTGTCAGAGAGTGTCAGAGAGTGATGGAGAGTGATAGAGAGTGATAGAGAGTGTCAGAGAGTGTCAGAGAGTGATAGAGAGTGTCAGAGAGTGTCAGAGAGTGTCAGAGAGTGATGGAGAGTGATAGAGAGTGATAGAGAGTGTCAGAGAGTGTCAGAGAGTGATAGAGACTGTCAGAGAGTGTCAGAGAGTGTCAGAGAATGTCAGAGAGTGATAGAGAGTGTCAGAGAGTGATAGAGACTGTCAGAGAGTGTCAGAGAGTGTCAGAGAGTGATGGAGAGTGATAGAGAGTGATAGAGAGTGTCAGAGAGTGTCAGAGAGTGTCAGAGAGTGATGGAGAGTGATAGAGAGTGATAGAGAGTGTCAGAGAGTGTCAGAGAGTGATGGAGAGTGATAGAGAGTGATAGAGAGTGTCAGAGAGTGTCAGAGAGTGATGGAGAGTGTCAGAGAGTGATGGAGAGTGATAGAGAGTGATAGAGAGTGTCAGAGAGTGTCAGAGAGTGATAGAGAGTGTCAGAGAGTGTCAGAGAGTGATAGTGAGTGTCTGAGAGTGTCAGAGAGTGATAGAGAGTGATAGAGAGTTTCAGAGAGTGCCAGAGAGTGTCTGAGAGTGTCAGAGAGTGATAGAGAGTGATAGAGACTGTCAGAGAGTGTCAGAGAGTGTCAGAGAGTAATAGTGAGTGTCTGAGAGTGTCAGAGAGTGTCAGAGAGTGATAGTGAGTGTCTGAGAGTGTCAGAGAATGTCAGAGAGTGATAGAGAGTGATAGAGAGTTTCAGAGAGTGCCAGAGAGTGTCTGAGAGTGTCAGAGAGTGATAGAGAGTGATAGAGACTGTCAGAGAGTGTCAGAGAGTGTCAGAGAGTAATAGTGAGTGTCTGAGAGTGTCAGAGAGTGTCAGAGAGTGATAGTGAGTGTCTGAGAGTGTCAGAGAGTGTCAGAGAGTGATGGAGAGTGTCAGAGAGTGATAGAGAGTGTCAGAAAGTGATAGAGAGTGATAGAGACTGTCAGAGAGTGTCAGAGAGAGTCAGAGAGTAATAGTGAGTGTCTGAGAGTGTCAGAGAGTGTCAGAGAGTGACAGTGAGTGTCTGAGAGTGTCAGAGAGTGTCAGAGAGTGATAGAGAGTGATAGAGAGTTTCAGAGAGTGCCAGAGAGTGTCTGAGAGTGTCAGAGAGTGATATAGAGTGATAGAGAGTGTCAGAGAGTGTCAGAGAGTTTCAGAGAGTAATAGTGAGTGTCTGAGAGTGTCAGAGAGTGTCAGAGAGTGATAGTGTGTGTCTGAGAGTGTCAGAGAGTGTCAGAGAGAGATGGAGAGTGATAGAGTGTGATAGAGAGTGTCAGAGAGTGTCAGAGAGTGATATAGAGTGTCAGAGATTGTCAGAGAGTGTCAGAGAGTGATAGTGAGAGTCTGAGAGTGTCAGAGAGTGTCAGAGAGTGATGGAGAGTGATAGAGAGTGATAGAGAGTGTCAGAGAGTGTCAGAGAGTGATAGAGAGTGTCAGAGATTGTCAGAGAGTGTCAGAGAGTGATAGTGAGTGTCTGAGAGTGTCAGAGAGTGTCAGAGAGTGATGGAGAGTGATAGAGAGTTTTAGAGAGTGTCAGAGAGTGTCAGAGAGTGATAGAGAGTGATAGAGAGTGTCAGAGAGTGTCAGAGAGTGTCAGAGAGTGATAGTGAGTGTCAGAGAGTGTCAGAGAGTGTCAGAGAGTGATAGAGAGTGTCAGAGAGTGTCAGAAAGTGATAGAGAGAGATAGAGAGATTCAGAGAGTGATAGAGAGTGTCCGAGATTGTCAGAGAGTGTCAGAGAGTGATAGTGAGTGTCTGAGAGTGTCAGAGAGTGTCAGAGAGTGATGGAGAGTGATAGAGAGTGATAGAGAGTGTCAGAGAGTGTCAGAGAATGATAGAGAGTGATAGAGAGTGTCAGAGGAGTGTCAGAGAGTGTCAGAGAGTGATAGTGAGTGTCAGAGAGTGTCAGAGAGTGTCAGAGAGTGATAGAGAGTGTCAGAGATTGTCAGAAAGTGATAGAGAGTGATAGAGAGATTCAGAGAGTGCCAGAGAGTGTCTGAGAGTGTCAGAGAGTGAAAGAGAGTGATAGTGACTGTCAGAGAGTGTCAGAGAGTGATAGTGAGTGTCTGAGAGTGTCAGAGAGTGTCAGAGAGTGATAATGAGTGTCAGAGAGTGTCAGAGAGTGTCAGAGAGTGATAGAGAGTGTCAGAGAGTGTCAGAGAGTGTCAGAGAGTGTCAGAGAGTGATAGAGAGTTTCAGAGAGTGCCAGAGAGTGTCAGAGAGTGATTGAGAGTGTCAGAGAGAGATAGAGACTGTCCGAGTGTGTCAGAGAGTGTCAGAGATTGTCAGAGAGTGATAGAGAGTGATAGAGAGTTTCAGAGAGTGTCAGAGAGTGTCTGAGAGTGTCAGAGAGTGATGGAGAGTGATAGTGAGTGTCAGAGAGTGATGGAGAGTGATAGTGAGTGTCTGAGAGTGTCAGATAGTGTCAGAGAGTGATAGAGAGTGATAGAGAGTTTCAGAGAGTGCCAGAGAGTGTCTGAGAGTGTCAGAGAGTGATTGAGAGTTATAGAGACTGTCAGAGAGTGTCAGAGAGTGTCAGAGAGTGATAGTGAGTGTCTGAGAGTGTCAGCGTGTGTCAGAGAGTGATAGTGAGTGTCTGAGACTGTCAGAGAGTGATGGAGAGTGATAGAGAGTGATAGAGAGTGATAGAGAGTGTCAGAGAGTGTCAGAGAGTGATAGAGAGTGTCAGAGATTGTCAGAGAGTGTCAGAGAGTGATAGAGAGTGTCAGAGAGTGATAGAGAGTGATAGAGACTGTCAGAGATTGTCAGAGAGTGTCAGAGAGTGATAGTGAGTGTCAGAGAGTGTCAGAGAGTGATAGAGAGTGTCAGAGATTGTCAGAGAGTGTCAGAGAGTGATAGAGAGTGTCAGAGAGTGATAGAGAGTGATAGAGACTGTCAGAGATTGTCAGAGAGTGTCAGAGAGTGATAGTGAGTGTCAGAGAGTGTCAGAGAGTGATAGTGAGTGTCTGAGAGTGTCAGAGAGTGTCAGAGAGTGATGGAGAGTGATAGAGAGTGATAGAGAGTGTCAGAGAGTGTCAGAGAGTGATAGAGAGTGATAGAGAGTGTCAGAGAGTGTCAGAGAGTGTCAGAGAGTGATAGTGAGTGTCAGAGAGTGTCAGAGAGTGTCAGAGAGTGATGGTGAGTGTCAGAGAGTGTCAGAGAGTGTCAGAGAGTGATGGTGAGTGATAGAGAGTGATAGAAAGTGTCAGAGAGTGTCAGAGAGTGATAGAGAGTGATAGAGAGTCTCAGAGAGTGATGGAGAGTGATGGAGAGTGTCAGAGAGTGTCAGTGAGTGTCAGAGAGTGATAGTGAGTGTCAGAGAGTGATAGTGAGTGTCAGAGAGTGTCAGAGAGTGTCAGAGAGTGATGGAGAGTGATAGAGAGTGATAGAAAGTGTCAGAGAGTGTCAGAGAGTGATAGAGAGTGATAGAGAGTCTCAGAGAGTGATAGAGAGTGATAGAAAGTGTCAGAGAGTGTCAGAGAGTGATAGAGAGTGATAGAGAGTCTCAGAGAGTGATGGAGAGTGATAGAGAGTGTCAGAGAGTGTCAGAGAGTGATAGTGAGTGTCTGAGAGTGTCAGAGAGTGTCAGAGAGTGATGGAGAGTGATAGAGAGTGATAGAGTGTGTCAGAGAGTGATAGAGTGTGATAAAGAGTGTCAGAGAGTGTCAGAGAGTGTCAGAGAGTGATGGAGAGTGATAGAGAGTGATAGAGTGTGTCAGAGAGTGTCAGAGAGTGATAGAGAGTGATAAAGAGTGTCAGAGAGTGATAGAGAGTGATAAAGAGTGTCAGAGAGTGTCAGAGAGTGATAGAGTGTGTCAGAGAGTGATAGAGAGTGATAGAGTGTGTCAGAGAGTGTCAGAGAGTAATAGAGAGTGATAAAGAGTGTCAGAGAGTGTCAGAGAGTGTCAGAGAGTGTCAGAGAGTGATAGTGAGTGTCTGAGAGTGTCATAGAGTGTCAGAGAGTTTCTGAGAGTGTCAGAGAGTGATGGAGAGTGATAGAGAGTGATAGAGAGTGTCAGAGAGTGATAGAGAGTGATAGAGACTGTCAGAAAGTGTCAGAGAGTGTCAGAGAGTGATAGAGAGTTTCAGAGAGTTTCAGAGAGTGTCTGAGAGTGTCAATGTGTGATGGAGAGTGATAGAGAGTGATAGAGAGTGTCAGAGAGTGATAGAGAGTGATAGAGAGTGTCAGAGAGTGTCAGAGAGTGTCAGAGAGTGATAGTGAGTGTCAGAGAGTGTCAGAGAGTGATAGAGAGTGATAGAGAGTGTCAGAGAGTGATAGAGAGTGTCAGAGAGTGTCAGAGAGTGTCAGAGAGTGATAGAGAGTGTCAGAGAGTGTCAGAGAGTGTCAGAGAGTGTCAGAGAGTGATAGTGAGTGTCAGAGAGTGTCAGAGAGTGTCAGAGAGTGTCAGAGAGTGATAGAGCGAGATAGAGAGTCTCAGAGGGTGATGGAGAGTGATAGAGAGTGTCAGAGAGTGTCAGAGAGTGATAGTGAGTGTCAGAGAGTGTCAGAGAGTGTCAGAGAGTGATAGAGAGTGATAGAGAGTGATAGAGAGTGTCAGAGAGTGTCAGAGAGTGATGGAGCGAGATAGAGAGTCTCAGAGAGTGATGGAGAGTGATAGAGAGTGTCAGAGAGTGTCAGAAAGTGTCAGAGAGTGATAGTGAGTGTCTGAGAGTGTCAGAGAGTGTCAGAGAATGATGGAGAGTGATAGAGAGTGATAGTGTGTGTCAGAGAGTGTGAGAGAGTGATAGAGAGTGATAAAGAGTGTCAGAGAGTGTCAGAGAGTGTCAGAGATTGATAGTGAGTGTCTGAGAGTGTCATAGAGTGTCAGAGAGTGTCTGAGAGTGTCAGAGAGTAATGGAGAGTGATAGAGAGCGATAGAGAGTGTCAGAGAGTGATAGAGAGTGATAGAGACTGTCAGAGAGTGTCAGAGATTGTCAGAGAGTGTCTGAGAGTGATAGAGAGTTTCAGAGAGTGTCAGAGAGTGTCTTTGAGTGTCAGAGTGTGATGGAGAGTGATAGAGAGTAATAGAGAGTGTCAGAGAGTGTCAGAGAGTGATAGTGAGTGTCAGAGAGTGTCAGAGAGTGATAGAGAGGGATAGAGTGTGATAGAGAGTGTCAGAGAGTGTCAGAGAGTGTCAGAGAGTGATAGAGAGTGATAGAGAGTTTCAGAGAGTGCCAGAGAGTGTCTGAGAGTGTCAGAGAGTGATAGAGAGTGATAGAGAGTGTCAGAGAGTGTCAGAGAGTGATAGAGAGTGATAGAGAGTGATAGAGAGTGTCAGAGAGTTTCAGAGAGTGCAGAGAGTGTCAGAGATTGATGGAGAATGATAGAGAGTGATAGAGAGTGTCAGAGAGTGTCAGAGAGTGATAGAGACTGTCAGAGAGTGTCAGAGAGTGTCTGAGTGTGTCAGAGAGTGATGGAGAGTGATAGAGAGTGTCAGAGAGTGTCAGAGAGTGATAGAGAGTGATAGAGAGTGTCAGAGAGTGTCAGAGAGTGTCAGAGAGTGATAGTGAGTGATAGAGAGTGATAGAGAGTGATAGAGAGTGTCAGAGAGTGTCAGAGAGTGATGGAGAGTGATAGAGAGTGTCAGAGAGTGTCAGAGAGTGATAGAGAGTGATAGAGAGTGTCAGAGAGTGTCAGAGAGTGTCAGAGAGTGATAGTGAGTGTCAGAGAGTGTCATAGAGTGTCAGAGAGTGTCAGAGAGTGATAGTGAGTGTCAGAGAGTGTCAGAGAGTGTCAGAGAGTGATAGAGAGTGTCAGAGAGAGTCAGAGAGTGTCAGAGAGTGATAGAGAGTTTCAGAGAGTGCCAGAGAGTGTCAGAGAGTGATAGAGAGTGTCAGAGAGTGATAGAGACTGTCAGAGAGTGTCAGAGAGTGTCAGAGAGTGTCAGAGAGTGATAGAGAGTGATAGAGAGTTTCAGAGAGTGTCTGAGAGTGTCAGAGAGTGATGGAGTGTGATAGAGAGTGATAGAGAGTGACAGAGAGTGTCAGAGAGTGTCAGAGAGTGATAGAGAGTGTCAGAGAGTGTCTGAGAGTGTCATAGAGTGTCAGAGAGTGTCAGAGAGTGTCAGAGAGTGATAGTGAGTGTCAGAGATTGTCAGAGAGTGTCAGAGAGTGATAGAGAGTGTCAGAGAGTGTCAGAGAGTGATAGAGAGTTTCAGAGAGTGCCAGAGAGTGTCAGAGAGTGATAGAGAGTGTCAGAGAGTGTCAGAGAGTGTCAGAGAGTGTCAGAGAGTGATAGTGAGTGATAGAGAGTGATAGAGAGTGTCAGAGAGTGTCAGAGAGTGATGGAGAGTGATAGAGAGTGTCAGAGAGTGTCAGAGAGTGATAGAGAGTGATAGTGAGTGTCAGAGAGTGTCATAGAGTGTCAGAGAGTGTCAGAGAGTGATAGTGAGTGTCAGAGAGTGTCAGAGAGTGTCAGAGAGTGATAGAGAGTGTCAGAGAGAGTCAGAGAGTGTCAGAGAGTGATAGAGAGTTTCAGAGAGTGCCAGAGAGTGTCAGAGAGTGATAGAGAGTGTCAGAGAGTGATAGAGACTGTCAGAGAGTGTCAGAGAGTGTCAGAGAGTGTCAGAGAGTGATAGAGAGTGATAGAGAGTTTCAGAGAGTGTCAGAGAGAGTCTGAGAGTGTCAGAGAGAGATGGAGTGTGATAGAGAGTGATAGAGAGTGACAGAGAGTGTCAGAGAGTGTCAGAGAGTGATAGAGAGTGTCAGAGAGTGTCAGAGAGTGTCAGAGAGTGATAGTGGGTGTCTGAGAGTGTCATAGAGTGTCAGAGAGTGTCAGAGAGTGATAGTGAGTGTCAGAGATTGTCAGAGAGTGTCAGAGAGTGATAGAGAGTGTCAGAGAGTGTCAGAGAGTGATAGAGAGTTTCAGAGAGTGCCAGAGAGTGTCAGAGAGTGATAGAGAGTGTCAGAGAGTGACAGAGACTGTCAGAGCGTGTCAGAGAGTGTCAGAGAGTGTCAGAGAGTGATAGAGAGTGATAGAGAGTTTCAGAGAGTGTCAGAAAGTGTCTGAGAGTGTCAGAGAGTGATGGAGTGTGATAGAGAGTGATAGAGAGTGTCAGAGAGTGATGGAGTGTGATAGAGAGTGATAGAGAGTGTCAGAGAGTGATAAAGAGTGTCAGTGCGTGTGATAGAGAGTGTCAGAGAGTGTCAGAGAGTGATAGAGAGTGACAGAGAGTGTCAGAGAGTGTCAGAGAGTGATAGAGAGTGTCAGAGAGTGTCTGAGAGTGTCATAGAGTGTCAGAGAGTGTCAGAGAGTGTCAGAGAGTGATAGTGAATGTCAGAGATTGTCAGAGAGTGTCAGAGAGTGATAGAGAGTGTCAGAGAGTGTCAGAGAGTGATAGAGAGTTTCAGAGAGTGCCAGAGAGTGTCAGAGAGTGATAGAGAGTGTCAGAGAGTGTCAGAGAGTGTCAGAGAGTGTCAGAGAGCGATAGTGAGTGATAGAGAGTGATAGAGAGTGTCAGAGAGTGTCAGAGAGTGATGGAGAGTGATAGAGAGTGTCAGAGAGTGTCAGAGAGTGATAGAGAGTGATAGAGAGTGTCAGAGAGTGTCAGAGAGTGTCAGAGATTGATAGTGAGTGTCAGAGAGTGTCATAGAGTGTCAGAGAGTGTCAGAGAGTGATAGTGAGTGTCAGAGAGTGTCAGAGAGTGTCAGAGAGTGATAGAGAGTGTCAGAGAGAGTCAGAGAGTGTCAGAGAGTGATAGAGAGTTTCAGAGAGTGCCAGAGAGTGTCAGAGAGTGATAGAGAGTGTCAGAGAGTGATAGAGACTGTCAGAGAGTGTCAGAGAGTGTCAGAGAGTGATAGAGAGTGATAGAGAGTTTCAGAGAGTGTCAGAGAGTGTCTGAGAGTGTCAGAGAGTGATGCAGTGTGATAGAGAGTGATAGAGAGTGACAGAGAGTGTCAGAGAGTGTCAGAGAGTGATAGAGAGTGTCAGAGAGTGTCAGAGAGTGTCAGAGAGTGATAGTGGGTGTCTGAGAGTGTCATAGAGTGTCATAGAGTGTCAGAGAGTGATAGTGAGTGTCAGAGATTGTCAGAGAGTGTCAGAGAGTGATAGAGAGTGTCAGAGAGTGTCAGAGAGTGATAGAGAGTTTCAGAGAGTGCCAGAGAGTGTCAGAGAGTGATAGAGAGTGTCAGAGAGTGACAGAGACTGTCAGAGCGTGTCAGAGAGTGTCAGAGAGTGTCAGAGAGTGATAGAGAGTGATAGAGAGTTTCAGAGAGTGTCAGAAAGTGTCTGAGAGTGTCAGAGAGTGATGGAGTGTGATAGAGAGTGATAGAGAGTGTCAGAGAGTGATGGAGTGTGATAGAGAGTGATAGAGAGTGTCAGAGAGTGATAGAGAGTGTCAGTGCGTGTGATAGAGAGTGTCAGAGAGTGTCAGAGAGTGACAGAGAGTGTCAGAGAGTGTCAGAGAGTGTCAGAGAGTGATAGTGAGTGTCTGAGAGTGTCAGAGAGTGTCAGAGAGTGATGGAGAGTGATAGAGAATGATAGAGAGTGTCAGAGATTGTCAGAGAGTGATAGAGAGTGATAGAGAGTGTCAGAGAGTGTCAGAGAGTGTCAGAGAGTGATAGGAAGTGTCAGAGAGTGTCAGAGAGTGTCAGAGAGTGATAGAGAGAGTCAGAAAGTGTCAGAGAGTGTCAGAGAGTGATGGAGAGTGATAGAGAGTGTCAGAGAGTGTCAGAGAGTGATAGAGAGTGATAGAGAGTGTCAGAGAGTGTCAGAGAGTGTCAGAGAGTGATAGGAAGTGTCAGAGAGTGTCAGAGAGTGTCAGAGAGTGATAGAGAGTGTCAGAGAGTGTCAGAGATTGTCAGAGAGTGATAGAGAGTTTCAGAGAGTGCCAGAGAGTGTCAGAGAGTGATAGAGAGTGTCAGAGAGTGATAGAGACTGTCAGAGAGTGTCAGAGAGTGTCAGAGAGTGACAGTGAGTGTCAGAGATTGTCAGAGAGTGTCGGAGAGTGATAGAGAGTGTCAGAGAGTGTCAGAGAGTGTCAGAGAGTGTCAGAGAGTGATAGAGAGTTTCAGAGAGTGTCAGAGAGTGTCAGAGAGTGATAGAGAGTGTCAGAGAGTGATAGATACTGTCAGAGAGTGTCAGAGAGTGTCAGAGAGTGTCAGAGAGTGATAGAGAGTGATAGAGAGTTTCAGAGAGTGTCAGAGAGTGTCTGAGAGTGTCAGAGAGTGATGGAGTGTGATAGAGAGTGATAGAGAGTGTCAGAGAGTGTCAGAGTTTGATAGAGAGTGATAGAGAGTTTCAGAGAGTGTCAGAGAGTGTCTGAGAGTGTCAGAGAGTGATGGGGTGTGATAGAGAGTGATAGAGAGTGTCAGAGAGTGTCAGAGAGTGTCAGAGAGTGATAGTGAATGTCTGAGAGTGTCAGAGAGTGTCAGAGAGTGATGGAGAGTGATAGAGAGTGATAGAGAGTGTCAGAGAGTGTCAGAGAGTGATAGAGAGTGATAGAGAGTGTCAGAGAGTGTCAGAGAGTTTCAGAGAGTGATAGTGAGTGTCAGAGAGTGTCAGAGAGTGTCAGAGAGTGATAGAGAGTGTCAGAGAGTGTCAGAGAGTGATAGAGAGTGATAGAGAGTTTCAGAGAGTGCCAGAGAGTGTCTGAGAGTGTCAGAGAGTGATAGAGAGTGATAGAGACTGTCAGAGAGTGTCAGAGAGTGTCAGAGAGTGATTGAGAGTGATAGAGAGTGTCAGAGAGTGATAGAGAGTGTCAGAGAGTGTCAGAGAGTGTCAGAGATTGATGGAGAATGATAGAGAGTGATAGAGAGTGTCAGAGAGTGATAGAGAGTGATAGAGAGTGTCAGAGAGTGTCAGAGAGTGTCTGAGAGTGTCAGAGAGTGGTGGAGAGTGACAGAGAGTGATAGAGAGTGTCAGAGAGTGTCAGAGAGTGATAGAGAGTGATAGAGAGTCTCAGAGAGTGATGGAGAGTGATAGAGAGTGTCAGAGAGTGTCAGAGAGTGTCAGAGAGTGATAGAGAGTCTCAGAGAGTGATGGAGAGTGATAGAGAGTGTCAGAGATTGTCAGAGAGTGTCAGAGAGTGATGGAGAGTGATAGAGAGTGTCAGAGAGTGTCAGAGAGTGATAGAGAGTGATAGAGAGTGTCAGAGAGTGTCAGAGAGTGATAGTGAGTGTCTGAGAGTGTCATAGAGTGTCAGAGAGTGTCAGAGAGTGATAGTGAGTGTCAGAGAGTGTCAGAGA
Organism: Heterodontus francisci; assembly: GCF_036365525.1. Lineage (NCBI taxonomy): Eukaryota > Metazoa > Chordata > Chondrichthyes > Heterodontiformes > Heterodontidae > Heterodontus > Heterodontus francisci. Next base: position 745,533 of record NW_027140217.1, on the reverse strand, counting down.
GTGTCAGAGAGTGATAGAGAGTGTCAGAGAGTGATGGAGAGTGATGGAGAGTGATGGAGAGTGTCATAGAGTGTCAGAGAGTGTCAGAGAGTGATAGTGAGTGTCTGAGAGTGTCATAGAGTGTCAGAGAGTGTCAGAGAGTGATAGTGAGTGTCAGAGAGTGTCAGAGAGTGTCAGAGAGTGATAGAGAGTGTCAGAGAGTGTCAGACAGTGTCAGAGAGTGATAGAGAGTTTCAGAGAGTGCCAGAGAGTGTCAGAGAGTGATAGAGAGTGTCAGAGAGTGATATAGACTGTCAGAGAGTGTCAGAGAGTGTCAGAGAGTTTCAGAGAGTGATAGAGAGTGATAGAGAGTTTCAGAGAGTGTCAGAGAGTGTCTGAGAGTGTCAGAGTGTGATGGAGTGTGATAGAGAGTGATAGAGAGTGTCAGAGAGTGTCAGAGAGTGTCTGAGAGTGTCAGAGAGTGATGGAGTGTGATAGAGAGTGTCAGAGAGTGATGGAGTGTAATAGAGAGTGACAGAGAGTGTCAGAGAGTGTCAGAGAGTGATAGAGAGTGTCAGAGAGTGTCAGAGAGTGTCAGAGAGTGATAGTGAGTGTCTGAGAGTGTCAGAGAGTGTCAGAGAGTGATAGTGAGTGTCTGAGAGTGTCAGAGAGTGATGGAGTGTGATAGAGAGTGTCAGAGAGTGATGGAGTGTGATACAGAGTGACAGAGAGTGTCAGAGAGTGTCAGAGAGTGATAGAGAGTGTCAGAGAGTGATAGAGAGTGATAGAGACTGTCAGAGAGTGTCAGAGAGTGTCAGAGAGTGATAGAGAGTGATAGAGAGTGTCAGAGATTGTCAGAGAGTGATAGAGAGTGATAGAGAGTGTCAGATAGTGTCAGAGAGTGTCAGAGAGTGTCAGAGATTGATGGAGAATGATAGAGAGTGATAGAGAGTGTCAGAGAGTGATAGAGAGTAATAGAGACCGTCAGAGAGTGTCAGAGAGTGTCTGAGAGTGTCAGAGAGTGATGGAGAGTGACAGAGAGTGATAGAGAGTGTCAGAGAGTGTCAGAGAGTGTCAGAGAGTGATGGAGAGTGATAAAGAGTGATAGAGAGTGTCAGAGAGTGTCAGAGAGTGATAGAGAGTGATAGAGAGTGTCAGAGAGTGTCAGAGAGTGTCAGAGAGTGATGGAGAGTGATAGAGAGTGATAGAGAGTGTCAGAGAGTGTCAGAGAGTGATAGAGAGTGATAGAGAGTGTCAGAGAGTGTCAGAGAGTGTCAGAGAGTGATAGTGAGTGTCTGAGAGTGTCATAGAGTGTCAGAGAGTGTCAGAGAGTGATAGTGAGTGTCAGAGAGTGTCAGAGAGTGTCAGAGAGTGATAGAGAGTGTCAGAGAGTGATGGAGAGTGATGGAGAGTGATGGAGAGTGTCAGAGAGTGTCAGAGAGTGATAGAGAGTGATAGAGAGTGTCAGAGAGTGTCAGAGAGTGTCAGAGAGTGATAGAGAGTGATAGAGAGTGTCAGAGAGTGTCAGAGAGTGTCAGAGAGTGATAGGAAGTGTCAGAGAGTGTCAGAGAGTGTCAGAGAGTGATAGAGAGTGTCAGAAAGTGTCAGAGTGTGTCAGAGAGTGATGGAGAGTGATAGAGAGTGATAGAGAGTGTCAGAGAGTGTCAGAGAGTGATAGAGAGTGATAGAGAGTGTCAGAGAGTGTCAGAGAGTGTCAGAGAGTGATAGGAAGTGTCAGAGAGTGTCAGAGAGTGATAGAGTGTGTCAGAGAGTGTCAGAGAGTGTCAGAGAGTGATAGAGAGTTTCAGAGAGTGCCAGAGATTGTCAGAGAGTGATAGAGAGTGTCAGAGAGTGATAGAGACTGTCAGAGAGTGTCAGAGAGAGTCAGAGAGTGATAGAGAGTGATAGTGAGTTTCAGAGAGTGTCAGAGAGTGTCTGAGAGTATCAGAGAGTGATGGAGTGTGATAGAGAGTGATAGAGAGTGTCAGAGAGTGTTTGAGAGTGATAGAGAGTGCCAGAGAGTGTCAGAGAGTGTCAGAGAGTGATAGTGGGTGTCTGAGAGTGTCATAGAGTGTCAGAGAGTGTCAGAGAGTGATAGTGAGTGTCAGAGATTGTCAGAGAGTGTCAGAGAGTGATAGAGAGTGTCAGAGAGTGTCAGAGAGTGTCAGAGATTGATAGAGAGTTTCAGAGAGTGCCAGAGAGTGTCAGAGAGTGATAGAGAGTGTCAGAGAGTGATAGATACTGTCAGAGAGTGTCAGAGAGTGTCAGAGAGTGTCAGAGAGTGATAGAGAGTGATAGAGAGTTTCAGAGAGTGTCAGAGAGTGTCTGAGAGTGTCAGAGAGTGTCAGAGTGTGATAGAGAGTGATAGAGAGTGTCAGAGAGTGTCAGAGAGTGATAGAGAGTGATAGAGAGTTTCAGAGAGTGTCAGAGAGTGTCTGAGAGTGTCAGAGAGTGATGGGGTGTGATAGAGAGTGATAGAGAGTGTCAGAGAGTGTCAGAGAGTGTCAGAGAGTGATAGTGAATGTCTGAGAGTGTCAGAGAGTGTCTGAGAGTGATGGAGAGTGATAGAGAGTGATAGAGAGTGTCAGAGAGTGTCAGAGAGTGATAGAGAGTGATAGAGAGTGTCAGAGAGTGTCAGAGTGTGTCAGAGAGTGATAGTGAGTGTCAGAGAGTGTTAGAGAGTGTCAGAAAGTGATAGAGAGTGTCAGAGAGTGATAGAGAGTGATAGAGAGTTTCAGAGAGTGCCAGAGAGTGTCTGAGAGTGTCAGAGAGTGATAGAGAGTGATAGAGACTGTCAGAGAGTGTCAGAGAGTGATTGAGAGTGATAGAGAGTGTCAGAGAGTGTCAGAGAGCGATAGAGAGTGATAGAGAGTGTCAGAGAGTGTCAGAGAGTGTCAGAGAGTGTCAGAGATTGATGGAGAATGATAGAGAATGATAGAGAGTGATAGAGAGTGTCAGAGAGTGATAGAGAGTGATAGAGACTGTCAGAGAGTGTCAGAGAGTGTCTGAGAGTGTCAGAGAGTGATGGAGAGTGACAGAGAGTGATATAGAGTGTCAGAGAGTGTCAGAGAGTGATAGAGAGTCTCAGAGAGTGATGGAGAGTGATAGAGAGTGTCAGAGAGTGTCAGAGAGTGTCAGAGAGTGATGGAGAGTGATAGAGAGTGTCAGAGAGTGTCAGAGAGTGATAGAGAGTGATAGAGAGGGTCAGAGAGTGTCAGAGAGTGTCAGAGAGTGATAGTGAGTGTCTGAGAGTGTCATAGAGTGTCAGAGAGTGTCAGCGAGTGATAGTGAGTGTCAGAGAGTGTCAGAGAGTGTCAGAGAGTGATAGAGAGTGTCGGAGAGTGATGGAGAGTGATGGAGAGTGTCAGAGAGTGTCAGAGAGTGATAGAGAGTGATAGAGAGTGTCAGAGAGTGTCAGAGAGTGTCAGAGAGTGTCAGAGAGTGATAGTGAGTGTCTGAGAGTGTCAGAGAGTGTCAGAGAGTGATAGAGAGTGTCAGAGAGTGTCAGACAGTGTCAGAGAGTGATAGAGAGTTTCAGAGAGTGTCAGAGAGTGATAGAGAGTGATAGAGACTGTCAGAGAGTGTCAGAGAGTGTCAGAGAGTGTCAGAGAGTGATAGAGAGTGATAGAGAGTTTCAGAGAGTGTCAGAGAGTGTCTGAGAGTGTCAGAGAGTGATGGAGTGTGATAGAGAGTGTCAGAGCGTGTCAGAGAGTGTCTGAGAGTGTCAGAGAGTGATGGAGTGTGATAGAGAGTGTCAGAGAGTGATGGAGTGTGATAGAGAGTGACAGAGAGTGTCAGAGAGAGTCAGAGAGTGATAGAGAGTGTCAGAGAGTGATGGAGTGTGATAGAGAGTGACAGAGAGTGTCAGAGAGTGTCAGAGAGTGATAGAGAGTGTCAGAGAGTGATAGAGAGTGTCAGAGAGTGATGGAGTGTGATAGAGAGTGACAGAGAGTGTCAGAGAGTGTCAGAGAGTGATAGAGAGTGTCAGAGAGTGATAGAGAGTGATAGAGAGTGTCAGAGAGTGTCAGAGAGTGTCAGAGAGTAATAGAGAGTGATAGTGTCAGAGATTGTCAGAGAGTGATAGAGAGTGATAGAGAGTGTCAGAGAGTGTCAGAGAGTGTCAGAGAGTGTCAGAGATGATGGAGAATGATAGAGAGTGATAGAGAGTGTCAGAGAGTGATAGAGAGTGATAGAGACTGTCAGAGAGTGTCAGAGAGTGTCTGAGAGTGTCAGAGAGTGATGGAGAGTGACAGAGAGTGATAGAGAGTGTCAGAGAGTGTCAGAGAGTGATAGAGAGTGATAGAGAGTCTCAGAGAGTGATGGAGAGTGTCAGAGAGTGTCAGAGAGTGTCAGAGTGTGATGGAGAGTGATAGAGAGTGATAGTGATTGTCTGAGAGTGCCAGAGAGTGTCTGAGAGTGTCAGAGAGTGATAGAGAGTGATAGAGACTGTCAGAGAGTGTCAGAGAGTGTCAGCGAGTGATAGTGAGTGTCTGAGATTGTCAGAGAGTGTCAGAGAATGATAGTGAGTGTCAGAGAGTGTCAGAGAGTGACAGAGAGTGATAGAGAGTGTCAGAGAGTGTCAGAGAGTGATAGAGAGTTTCAGAGAGTGTCAGAGAGTGTCAGAGAGTGATAGAGAGTGATAGAGAGTTTCAGAGAGTGTCAGAGTGTCAGAGAGTGTCAGAGAGTGATGGAGAGTGATAGAGAGTGATAGAGAGTGTCAGAGAGTGTCAGAGAGTGATAGAGAGTGTCAGAGAGTGTCAGAGAGTGATAGTGAGTGTCTGAGAGTGTCAGAGAGTGATAGAGAGTGATAGAGAGTTTCAGAGAGTGTCAGAGTGTCTGAGAGTGTCAGAGAGTGATGGAGAGTGATAGAGAGTGGTAGAGAGTGTCAGAGAGTGTCAGAGAGTGATAGAGAGTGTCAGAGAGTGTCAGTGAGTGATAGTGAGTGTCTGAGAGTGTCAGAGAGTGATAGAGAGTGATAGAGAGTTTCAGAGAGTGCCAGAGAGTGTCTGAGAGTGTCAGAGAGTGATAGAGAGTGATAGAGACTGTCAGAGAGTGTCAGAGAGTGTCAGAGAGTTTCAGAGAGTGATAGTGAGTGTCTGAGAGTTTCAGAGAGTGTCAGAGAGTGCCAGAGAGTGTCTGAGAGTGTCAGAGAGTGTCAGAGAGTGATAGAGAGTGATAGAGACAGTCAGAGAGTGTCAGAGACTGTCAGAGAGTTTCAGAGAGTGATAGTGAGTGTCTGAGAGTGTCAGAGAGTGTCAGAGAGTGATTGTGAGTGTCTGAGAGTGTCAGAGAGTGTCAGAGAGTGATGGAGAGTGATAGAGAGTGATAGAGAGTGTCAGAGAGTGTCAGAGAGTGTTAGAGAGTGTCAGAGAGTGCCAGAGTGTGTCAGAGAGTGATAGAGAGTGTCAGAGAGTGATAGAGACTGTCAGAGAGTGTCAGAGAGTGTCAGAGAGTGATAGAGAGTGATAGAGAGTTTCAGAGAGTGTCAGAGTGTCTGAGAGTGTCAGAGAGCGATGGAGAGTGATAGAGAGTGATAGAGAGTGTCAGAGAGTGTCAGAGAGTGATAGAGAGTGTCAGAGAGTGTCAGAGAGTGATAGTGAGTGTCTGAGAGTGTCAGAGAGTGTCAGAGAGTGATGGAGAGTGATAGAGAGTTTCAGAGAGTGCCAGAGAGTGTCTGAGAGTGTCAGAGAGTGATAGAGAGTGATAGAGACTGTCAGAGAGTGTCATAGAGTGTCATAGAGTGTCAGAGAGTGATAGTGAGTGTCTGAGAGTGTCAGAGAGTGTCAGAGAGTGATAGAGAGTGATAGAGAGTTTCAGAGAGTGTCAGAGTGTCTGAGAGTGTCAGAGAGTGATGGAGAGTGGTAGAGAGTGATAGAGAGTGTCAGAGAGTGTCAGAGAGTGATAGAGAGTGTCAGAGAGTGATAGTGAGTGTCTGAGAGTGTCAGAGAGTGTCAGAGAGTGATGGAGAGTGATAGAGAGTGATAGAGAGTGTCAGAGAGTGTCAGAGAGTGATAGAGAGTGTCAGAGAGTGTCAGAGAGTGATAGTGAGTGTCTGAGAGTGTCAGAGAGTGATAGAGAGTGATAGAGAGTTTCAGAGAGTGTCAGAGTGTCTGAGAGTGTCAGAGAGTGATGGAGAGTGATAGAGAGTGGTAGAGAGTGTCAGAGAGTGTCAGAGAGTGATAGAGAGTGTCAGAGAGTGTCAGTGAGTGATAGTGAGTGTCTGAGAGTGTCAGAGAGTGATAGAGAGTGATAGAGAGTTTCAGAGAGTGCCAGAGAGTGTCTGAGAGTGTCAGAGAGTGATAGAGAGTGATAGAGACTGTCAGAGAGTGTCAGAGAGTGTCAGAGAGTTTCAGAGAGTGATAGTGAGTGTCTGAGAGTTTCAGAGAGTGTCAGAGAGTGCCAGAGAGTGTCTGAGAGTGTCAGAGAGTGTCAGAGAGTGATAGAGAGTGATAGTGACAGTCAGAGAGTGTCAGAGACTGTCAGAGAGTTTCAGAGAGTGATAGTGAGTGTCTGAGAGTGTCAGAGAGTGTCAGAGAGTGATGGAGAGTGATAGAGAGTGATAGAGAGTGTCAGAGAGTGTCAGAGAGTGTTAGAGAGTGTCAGAGAGTGCCAGAGTGTGTCAGAGAGTGATAGAGAGTGTCAGAGAGTGATAGAGACTGTCAGAGAGTGTCAGAGAGTGATAGAGAGTGATAGAGAGTTTCAGAGAGTGTCAGAGTGTCTGAGAGTGTCAGAGAGCGATGGAGAGTGATAGAGAGTGATAGAGAGTGTCAGAGAGTGTCAGAGAGTGATAGAGAGTGTCAGAGAGTGTCAGAGAGTGATAGTGAGTGTCTGAGAGTGTCAGAGAGTGTCAGAGAGTGATGGAGAGTGATAGAGAGTTTCAGAGAGTGCCAGAGAGTGTCTGAGAGTGTCAGAGAGTGATAGAGAGTGATAGAGACTGTCAGAGAGTGTCATAGAGTGTCATAGAGTGTCAGAGAGTGATAGTGAGTGTCTGAGAGTGTCAGAGAGTGTCAGAGAGTGATAGAGAGTGATAGAGAGTTTCAGAGAGTGTCAGAGTGTCTGAGAGTGTCAGAGAGTGATGGAGAGTGGTAGAGAGTGATAGAGAGTGTCAGAGAGTGTCAGAGAGTGATAGAGAGTGTCAGAGAGTGATAGTGAGTGTCTGAGAGTGTCAGAGAGTGTCAGAGAGTGATGGAGAGTGATAGAGAGTTTCAGAGATTGCCAGAGAGTGTCTGAGAGTGTCAGAGAGTGATGGAGTGTGATAGAGAGTGATAGAGAGTGTCAGAGAGTGTCAGAGAGTGATAGTGAGTGTCTGAGAGTGTCAGAGAGTGATGGAGAGTGATAGAGAGTGTCAGAGTGTCTGAGAGTGTCAGAGAGTGATGGAGAGTGGTAGAGAGTGATAGAGAGTGTCAGAGAGTGTCAGAGAGTGATAGAGAGTGTCAGAGAGTGATAGTGAGTGTCTGAGAGTGTCAGAGAGTGTCAGAGAGTGATGGAGAGTGATAGAGAGTTTCAGAGATTGCCAGAGAGTGTCTGAGAGTGTCAGAGAGTGATGGAGTGTGATAGAGAGTGATAGAGAGTGTCAGAGAGTGTCAGAGAGTGTCTGAGAGTGACAGAGAGTGATGGAGTGTGATACAGAGTGTCAGAGAGTGATGGAGTGTGATAGAGAGTGACAGAGAGTGTCAGAGAGTGTCAGAGAGTGATAGAGAGTGTCAGAGAGTGTCAGAGAGTGTCAGAGAGTGATAGTGAGTGTCAGAGAGAGATAGAGAGTGATAGAGAGTGTCAGAGAGTGATAGTGAGTGTCTGAGAGTGTCAGAGAGTGATAGTGAGTGTCTGAGAGTGTCACAGAGTGATGGAGTGTGATAGAGAGTGTCAGAGAGTGATGGAGTGTGATAGAGAGTGACAGAGAGTGTCAGAGAGTGTCAGAGAGTGAGAGAGAGTGTCAGGGAGTGTCAGAGAGTGTCGGAGAGTGATAGTGAGTGTCAGAGAGTGTCAGAGAGTGTCAGAGAGTGATAGAGAGTGTCAGAGAGTGTCAGAGAGTGTCAGAGAGTGATAGAGAGTTTCAGAGAGTGCCAGAGAGTGTCAGAGAGTGATAGAGAGTGTCAGAGAGTGATAGAGACTGTCAGAGAGTGATAGAGAGTGATAGAGAGTTTCAGAGAGTGTCAGAGATTGTCTGAGAGTGTCAGAGAGTGATGGAGTGTGATAGAGAGTGATAGAGAGTGTCAGAGAGTGTCAGAGAGTGATAGAGAGTGTCAGAGAGTGTCAGAGAGTGTCAGAGAGTGATAGTGGGTGTCTGAGAGTGTCATAGAGTGTCATAGAGTGTCAGAGAGTGATAGTGAGTGTCAGAGATTGTCAGAGAGTGTCAGAGAGTGATAGAGAGTTTCAGAGAGTGCCAGAGAGTGTCAGAGAGTGATAGAGAGTGTCAGAGAGTGATAGAGACTGTCAGAGAGTGTCAGAGAGTGTCAGAGAGTGTCAGAGAGTGATAGAGAGTGATAGAGAGTGTCTGAGAGTGTCAGAGAGTGTCTGAGAGTGTCAGAGAGTGATGGAGTGTGATAGAGAGTGATAGAGAGTGTCAGAGAGTGTCAGAGAGTAATAGAGAGTGATAGAGAGTTTCAGAGAGTGTCAGAGAGTGTCAGAGATTGTCTGAGAGTGTCAGAGAGTGTCAGAGAGTGATGGAGTGTGATAGAGAGTGATAGAGTGTGTCAGAGAGTGTCAGAGAGTGATAGAGAGTGTCAGAGAGTGTCAGAGATTGATAGTGGGTCTCTGAGAGTGTCATAGAGTGTCAGAGAGTGTCAGAGAGTGATAGTGAGTGTCAGAGATTGTCAGAGAGTGTCAGAGAGTGATAGAGAGTGTCAGAGTGTGTCAGAGAGTGTCAGAGAGTGTCAGAGAGTGATAGAGAGTTTCAGAGAGTGCCAGAGAGTGTCAGAGAGTGATAGAGAGTGTCAGAGAGTGATAGAGACTGTCAGAGTGTGTCAGAGAGTGTCAGAGAGTGATAGAGAGTGTCTGAGAGTGTCAGAGAGAGTCTGAGAGTGTCAGAGAGTGATGGAGTGTGATAGAGAGTGATAGAGAGTGTCAGAGAGTGTCAGAGAGTGATAGAGAGTGATAGAGAGTTTCAGAGAGTGTCAGAGAGTGTCTGAGAGTGTCAGAGAGTGATGGAGTGTGATAGAGAGTGATAGAGAGTGTCAGAGAGTGTCAGAGAGTGTCAGAGAGTGTCTGAGAGTGTCAGAGAGTGATGGAGTGTGATAGAGAGTGATAGAGAGTGTCAGAGAGTGTCAGAGAGTGATAGTGAGTGTCTGAGAGTGTCAGAGAGTGATGGAGAGTGATAGAGAGTGATAGAGAGTGTCACAGAGTGTCAGAGAGTGATAGAGAGTGATAGAGAGTGTCAGAGAGTGTCAGAGAGTGTCAGAGAGTGATAGTGAGTGTCAGAGAGTTTCAGAGAGTGATAGAGAGTGTCAGAGAGTGTCAGAGAGTGATAGAGAGTGATAGAGAGTTTCAGAGAGTGCCAGAGAGTGTCAGAGAGTGATAGAGAGTGATAGAGAGTGTCAGAGAGTGTCAGAGAGTGTCAGAGAGTGATAGAGAGTTTCAGAGAGTGCCAGAGAGTGTCAGAGAGTGATAGAGAGTGTCAGAGAGTGTCAGAGAGTGATAGTGAGTGTCTGAGAGTGTCAGTGAGTGTCAGAGAGTGATAGTGAGTGTCAGAGAGTGTCAGAGAGTGTCAGAGAGTGATAGAGAGTGATAGAGAGTGTCAGAGAGTGTCAGAGAGTGTCAGAGAGTGATAGAGAGTTTCAGAGAGTGCCAGAGAGTGTCAGAGAGTGATAGAGAGTGTCATAGAGTGATAGAGACTGTCAGAGAGTGTCAGAGAGTGTCAGAGAGTGTGAGAGAGTGATAGAGAGTGATAGAGAGTTTCAGAGATTGTCAGAGTGTCTGAGAGTGTCAGAGAGTGTTGGAGAGAGATAGAGAGTGAAAGAGAGTGTCAAAACGTGTCAGAGTGTCAGAGACTGATAGAGAGTGATACAGAGTGTCAGAGAGTGATAGAGAGTGATAGAGAGTGATAGAGAGTGTCAGAGAGTGATAGAGAGTGTCAGAGAGTGTCAGAGAGTGATACAGAGTGATGGAGAGTTTCAGAGAGTGTCAGAGAGTGATAGAGAGTGTCAGAGAGTGTCAGAGAGTGATAGTGAGTGTCTGAGAGTGTCAGAGAGTGTCAGAGAGTGATAGAGAGTGATAGAGAGTTTCAGAGAGTGCCAGAGTGTGTCTGAGAGTGTCAGAGAGTGATAGAGAGTTTCAGAGAGTGCCAGAGAGTGTCAGAGAGTGATAGAGAGTTTCAGAGAGTGCCAGAGGGTGTCAGAGAGTGATAGAGAGTGTCAGAGAGTGATAGAGACTGTCAGAGAGTGTCAGAGAGTGTCAGAGAGTGTCAGAGAGTGATAGAGAGTGATATAGAGTTTCAGAGAGTGTCAGAGTGTCTGAGAGTGTCAGAGAGTGATAGAGAGTGATAGAGAGTGTCAGAGAGTGTCAGAGAGTGATAGAGAGTGTCAGAGAGTGTCAGAGAGTGATAGTGAGTGTCTGAGAGTGTCAGAGAGTGTCAGAGAGTGATAGAGAGTGATAGAGAGTTTCAGAGAGTGCCAGAGAGTGTCTGAGAGTGTCAGAGAGTGATAGAGAGTGATAGAGACTGTCAGAGAGTGTCAGAGAGTGTCAGCGAGTGATAGTGAGTGTCTGAGATTGTCAGAGAGTGTCAGAGAATGATAGTGAGTGTCAGAGAGTGTCAGAGAGTGACAGAGAGTGATAGAGAGTGTCAGAGAGTGTCAGAGAGTGATAGAGAGTTTCAGAGAGTGTCAGAGAGTGTCAGAGAGTGATAGAGAGTTTCAGAGAGTGTCAGAGTGTCAGAGAGTGTCAGAGAGTGATGGAGAGTGATAGAGAGTGATAGAGAGTGTCAGAGAGTGTCAGAGAGTGATAGAGAGTGTCAGAGAGTGTCAGAGAGTGATAGTGAGTGTCTGAGAGTGTCAGAGAGTGTTAGAGAGTGATAGAGAGTTTCAGAGAGTGTCAGAGTGTCTGAGAGTGTCAGAGAGTGATAGAGAGTGTCAGGGAGTGTCAGAGAGTGTCGGAGAGTGATAGTTAGTGTCAGAGAGTGTCAGAGAGTGTCAGAGAGTGATAGAGAGTGTCAGAGAGTGTCAGAGAGTGTCAGAGAGTGATAGAGAGTTTCAGAGAGTGCCAGAGAGTGTCAGAGAGTGATAGAGAGTGTCAGAGAGTGATAGAGACTGTCAGAGAGTGATAGAGAGTGATAGAGAGTTTCAGAGAGTGTCAGAGATTGTCTGAGAGTGTCAGAGAGTGATGGAGTGTGATAGAGAGTGATAGAGAGTGTCAGAGAGTGTCAGAGAGTGATAGAGAGTGTCAGAGAGTGTCAGAGAGTGTCAGAGAGTGATAGTGGGTGTCTGAGAGTGTCATAGAGTGTCATAGAGTGTCAGAGAGTGATAGTGAGTGTCAGAGATTGTCAGAGAGTGTCAGAGAGTGATAGAGAGTTTCAGAGAGTGCCAGAGAGTGTCAGAGAGTGATAGAGAGTGTCAGAGAGTGATAGAGACTGTCAGAGACTGTCAGAGTGTCAGAGAGTGTCAGAGAGTGTCAGAGAGTGTCAGAGAGTGATAGAGAGTGATAGAGAGTGTCTGAGAGTGTCAGAGAGTGTCTGAGAGTGTCAGAGAGTGATGGAGTGTGATAGAGAGTGATAGAGAGTGTCAGAGAGTGTCAGAGAGTAATAGAGAGTGATAGAGAGTTTCAGAGAGTGTCAGAGAGTGTCAGAGAGTGTCTGAGAGTGTCAGAGAGTGTCAGAGAGTGATGGAGTGTGATAGAGAGTGATAGAGAGTGTCAGAGAGTGTCAGAGAGTGATAGAGAGTGTCAGAGAGTGTCAGAGAGTGTCAGAGATTGATAGTGGGTCTCTGAGAGTGTCATAGAGTGTCAGAGAGTGTCAGAGAGTGATAGTGAGTGTCAGAGATTGTCAGAGAGTGTCAGAGAGTGATAGAGAGTGTCAGAGAGTGTCAGAGAGTGTCAGAGAGTGATAGAGAGTTTCAGAGAGTGCCAGAGAGTGTCAGAGAGTGATAGAGAGTGTCAGAGAGTGATAGAGACTGTCAGAGAGTGTCAGAGAGTTTCAGAGAGTGTCAGAGAGTGATAGAGAGTGTCTGAGACTGTCAGAGAGAGTCTGAGAGTGTCAGAGAGTGATGGAGTGTGATAGAGAGTGATAGAGAGTGTCAGAGAGTGTCAGAGAGTGATAGAGAGTGATAGAGAGTTTCAGAGAGTGTCAGAGAGTGTCTGAGAGTGTCAGAGAGTGATGGAGTGTGATAGAGAGTGATAGAGAGTGTCAGAGAGTGTCAGAGAGTGATAGTGAGTGTCTGAGAGTGTCAGAGAGTGATGGAGAGTGATAGAGAGTGATAGAGAGTGTCACAGAGTGTCAGAGAGTGATAGAGAGTGATAGAGAGTGTCAGAGAGTGTCAGAGAGTGTCAGAGAGTGATAGTGAGTGTCAGAGAGTTTCAGAGAGTGATAGAGAGTGTCAGAGAGTGTCAGAGAGTGATAGAGAGTGATAGAGAGTGATAGAGAGTTTCAGAGAGTGTCAGAGTGTCTGAGAGTGTCAGAGAGTGTTGGAGAGAGATAGAGAGTGAAAGAGAGTGTCAAAACGTGTCAGAGTGTCAGAGAGTGATAGAGAGTGATACAGAGTGTCAGAGAGTGATAGAGAGTGATAGAGAGTGATAGAGAGTGTCAGAGAGTGATAGAGAGTGTCAGAGAGTGTCAGAGAGTGATACAGAGTGATGGAGAGTTTCAGAGAGTGTCAGAGAGTGATAGAGAGTGTCAGAGAGTGTCAGAGAGTGATAGTGAGTGTCTGAGAGTGTCAGAGAGTGTCAGAGAGTGATAGAGAGTGATAGAGAGTTTCAGAGAGTGCCAGAGTGTGTCTGAGAGTGTCAGAGAGTGATAGAGAGTTTCAGAGAGTGCCAGAGAGTGTCAGAGAGTGATAGAGAGTTTCAGAGAGTGCCAGAGAGTGTCAGAGAGTGATAGAGAGTGTCAGAGAGTGATAGAGACTGTCAGAGAGTGTCAGAGAGTGTCAGAGAGTGTCAGAGAGTGATAGAGAGTGATATAGAGTTTCAGAGAGTGTCTGAGAGTGTCAGAGAGTGATAGAGAGTGATAGAGAGTGTCAGAGAGTGTCAGAGAGTGATAGAGAGTGTCAGAGAGTGTCAGAGAGTGATAGTGAGTGTCTGAGAGTGTCAGAGAGTGTCAGAGAGTGATAGAGAGTGATAGAGAGTTTCAGAGAGTGCCAGAGAGTGTCTGAGAGTGTCAGAGAGTGATAGAGAGTGATAGAGACTGTCAGAGAGTGTCAGAGAGTGTCAGCGAGTGATAGTGAGTGTCTGAGATTGTCAGAGAGTGTCAGAGAATGATAGTGAGTGTCAGAGAGTGTCAGAGAGTGACAGAGAGTGATAGAGAGTGTCAGAGAGTGTCAGAGAGTGATAGAGAGTTTCAGAGAGTGTCAGAGAGTGTCAGAGAGTGATAGAGAGTGATAGAGAGTTTCAGAGAGTGTCAGAGTGTCAGAGAGTGTCAGAGAGTGATGGAGAGTGATAGAGAGTGATAGAGAGTGTCAGAGAGTGTCAGAGAGTGATAGAGAGTGTCAGAGAGTGTCAGAGAGTGATAGTGAGTGTCTGAGAGTGTCAGAGAATGATAGAGAGTGATAGAGAGTTTCAGAGAGTGTCAGAGTGTCTGAGAGTGTCAGAGAGTGATGGAGAGTGATAGAGAGTGGTAGAGAGTGTCAGAGAGTGTCAGAGAGTGATAGAGAGTGTCAGAGAGTGTCAGTGAGTGATAGTGAGTGTCTGAGAGTGTCAGAGAGTGATAGAGAGTGATAGAGAGTTTCAGAGAGTGCCAGAGAGTGTCTGAGAGTGTCAGAGAGTGATAGAGAGTGATAGAGACTGTCAGAGAGTGTCAGAGAGTGTCAGAGAGTTTCAGAGAGTGATAGTGAGTGTCAGAGAGTGATGGAGTGTGATAGAGAGTGATAGAGAGTGTCAGAGAGTGTCAGAGAGTGATAGTGAGTGTCTGAGAGTGTCAGAGAGTGATGGAGAGTGATAGAGAGTGATAGAGAGTGTCACAGAGTGTCAGAGAGTGATAGAGAGTGATAGAGAGTGTCAGAGAGTGTCAGAGAGTGTCAGAGAGTGATAGTGAGTGTCAGAGAGTTTCAGAGAGTGATAGAGAGTGTCAGAGAGTGTCAGAGAGTGATAGAGAGTGATAGAGAGTGATAGAGAGTTTCAGAGAGTGTCAGAGTGTCTGAGAGTGTCAGAGAGTGTTGGAGAGAGATAGAGAGTGAAAGAGAGTGTCAAAACGTGTCAGAGTGTCAGAGAGTGATAGAGAGAGATACAGAGTGTCAGAGAGTGATAGAGAGTGATAGAGAGTGATAGAGAGTGTCAGAGAGTGATAGAGAGTGTCAGAGAGTGTCAGAGAGTGATACAGAGTGATGGAGAGTTTCAGAGAGTGTCAGAGAGTGATAGAGAGTGTCAGAGAGTGTCAGAGAGTGATAGTGAGTGTCAGAGAGTGTCAGAGAGTGATAGAGAGTGATAGAGAGTTTCAGAGAGTGCCAGAGTGTGTCTGAGAGTGTCAGAGAGTGATAGAGAGTTTCAGAGAGTGCCAGAGAGTGTCAGAGAGTGATAGAGAGTTTCAGAGAGTGCCAGAGAGTGTCAGAGAGTGGTAGAGAGTGTCAGAGAGTGATAGAGACTGTCAGAGAGTGTCAGAGAGTGTCAGAGAGTGTCAGAGAGTGATAGAGAGTGATATAGAGTTTCAGAGAGTGTCTGAGAGTGTCAGAGAGTGATAGAGAGTGATAGAGAGTGTCAGAGAGTGATAGAGAGTGTCAGAGAGTGTCAGAGAGTGATAGTGAGTGTCTGAGAGTGTCAGAGAGTGTCAGAGAGTGATAGAGAGTGATAGAGAGTTTCAGAGAGTGCCAGAGAGTGTCTGAGAGTGTCAGAGAGTGATAGAGAGTGATAGAGACTGTCAGAGAGTGTCAGAGAGTGTCAGCGAGTGATAGTGAGTGTCTGAGATTGTCAGAGAGTGTCAGAGAATGATAGTGAGTGTCAGAGAGTGTCAGAGAGTGACAGAGAGTGATAGAGAGTGTCAGAGAGTGTCAGAGAGTGATAGAGAGTTTCAGAGAGTGTCAGAGAGTGTCAGAGAGTGATAGAGAGTGATAGAGAGTTTCAGAGAGTGTCAGAGTGTCAGAGAGTGTCAGAGAGTGATGGAGAGTGATAGAGAGTGATAGAGAGTGTCAGAGAGTGTCAGAGAGTGATAGAGAGTGTCAGAGAGTGTCAGAGAGTGATAGTGAGTGTCTGAGAGTGTCAGAGAATGATAGAGAGTGATAGAGAGTTTCAGAGAGTGTCAGAGTGTCTGAGAGTGTCAGAGAGTGATGGAGAGTGATAGAGAGTGGTAGAGAGTGTCAGAGAGTGTCAGAGAGTGATAGAGAGTGTCAGAGAGTGTCAGTGAGTGATAGTGAGTGTTTGAGAGTGTCAGAGAGTGATAGAGAGTGATAGAGAGTTTCAGAGAGTGCCAGAGAGTGTCTGAGAGTGTCAGAGAGTGATAGAGAGTGATAGAGACTGTCAGAGAGTGTCAGAGAGTGTCAGAGAGTTTCAGAGAGTGATAGTGAGTGTCTGAGAGTGTCAGAGAGTGTCAGAGAGTGCCAGAGAGTGTCTGAGAGTGTCAGAGAGTGTCAGAGAGTGATAGAGAGTGATATGACTGTCAGAGAGTGTCAGAGAGTGTCAGAGAGTTTCAGAGAGTGATAGTGAGTGTCTGAGAGTGTCAGAGAGTGTCAGAGAGTGATTGTGAGTGTCTGAGAGTGTCAGAGAGTGTCAGAGAGTGATGGAGAGTGATAGAGAGTGATAGAGAGTGTCAGAGAGTGTCAGAGAGTGTTAGAGAGTGTCAGAGAGTGCCAGAGTGTGTCAGAGAGTGATAGAGAGTGTCAGAGAGTGATAGAGACTGTCAGAGAGTGTCAGAGAGTGTCAGAGAGTGATAGAGAGTGATAGAGAGTTTCAGAGAGTGTCAGAGTGTCTGAGAGTGTCAGAGAGCGATGGAGAGTGATAGAGAGTGATAGAGAGTGTCAGAGAGTGATAGAGAGTGTCAGAGAGTGATAGTGAGTGTCTGAGAGTGTCAGAGAGTGTCAGAGAGTGATGGAGAGTGATAGAGAGTTTCAGAGAGTGCCAGAGAGTGTCTGAGAGTGTCAGAGAGTGATAGAGAGTGATAGAGACTGTCAGAGAGTGTCATAGAGTGTCATAGAGTGTCAGAGAGTGATAGTGAGTGTCTGAGAGTGTCAGAGAGTGTCAGAGAGTGATAGAGAGTGATAGAGAGTTTCAGAGAGTGTCAGAGTGTCTGAGAGTGTCAGAGAGTGATGGAGAGTGGTAGAGAGTGATAGAGAGTGTCAGAGAGTGTCAGAGAGTGATAGAGAGTGTCAGAGAGTGATAGTGAGTGTCTGAGAGTGTCAGAGAGTGATGGAGAGTGATAGAGAGTGTTAGAGAGTGTCAGAGAGTGTCAGAGAGTGATAGAGAGTGATAGAGAGTGTCAGAGAGTGTCAGAGAGTGTCAGAGAGTGATAGTGAGAGTCAGAGAGTGTCAGAGAGTGATAGAGAGTGTCAGATAGTGTCAGAGAGTGATAGAGAGTGATAGAGACTGTCAGAGAGTGTCAGAGAGTGATAGTGAGTGTCTGAGAGTGTCAGGGAGTGTCAGAGAGTGATAGTGAGTGTCAGAGAGTGTCAGAGAGTGTCAGAGAGTGATAGAGAGTGTCAGAGAGTGTCAGAGAGTGTCAGAGAGTGATAGAGAGTTTCAGAGAGTGCCAGAGAGTGTCAGAGAGTGATAGAGAGTGTCAGAGAGTGATAGAGACTGTCAGAGAGTGTCAGAGAGTGTCAGAGAGTGTCAGAGAGTGATAGAGAGTGATAGAGAGTTTCAGAGAGTGTCAGAGTGTCTGAGAGTGTCAGAGAGTGTTGGAGAGTGATAGAGAGTGAAAGAGAGTGTCAGAGAGTGTCAGAGTGTCAGAGTGTCAGAGAGAGATAGAGAGTGATACAGAGTGTCAGAGAGAGATAGACAGTGTCAGAGAGTGATAGAGAGTTTCAGAGAGTGCCAGAGAGTGTCAGAGAGTGATAGAGAGTGTCGGAGAGTGATAGAGACTGTCAGAGAGTGTCAGAGAGTGTCAGAGAGTGTCAGAGAGTGATAGAGAGTGATATAGAGTTTCAGAGAGTGTCAGAGTGTCTGAGAGTGTCAGAGAGTGATGGAGAGTGATAGAGAGTGATAGAGAGTGTCAGAGAGTGTCAGAGAGTGATAGAGAGTGTCAGAGAGTGTCAGAGAGTGATAGTGAGTGTCTGAGAGTGTCAGAGAGTGTCAGAGAGTGATAGAGAGTGATAGAGAGTTTCAGAGAGTGCCAGAGAGTGTCTGAGAGTGTCAGCGAGTGATAGAGAGTGATAGAGACTGTCAGAGAGTGTCAGAGAGTGTGAGCGAGTGATAGTGAGTATCTGAGAGTGTCGGAGAGTGTCAGAGAATGATAGTGAGTGTCAGAGAGTGTCAGAGAGTGACAGAGATTGATAGAGAGTGTCAGAGAGTGTCAGAGAGTGATAGAGAGTTTCAGAGAGTGCCAGAGTGTGTCAGAGAGTGATAGAGAGTGTCAGAGAGTGATAGAGACTGTCAGAGAGTGTCAGAGAGTGTCAGAGAGTGTCAGAGAGTGATAGAGAGTGATAGAGAGTTTCAGAGAGTGTCAGAGTGTCAGAGAGTGTCAGAGAGTGATGGAGAGTGTCAGAGAGTGTCAGAGAGTGATGGAGAGTGATAGAGAGTGATAGAGAGTGTCAGACAGTGTCAGAGAGCGATAGAGAGTGTCCGAGAGTGTCAGAGAGTGATAGTGAGTGTCTGAGAGTGTCAGAGAGTGATAGAGAGTGATAGAGAGTTTCAGAGAGTTTCAGAGAGTGCCTGAGAGTGTCAGAGAGTGATAGAGAGTGATAGAGACTGTCAGAGAGTGTCAGAGAGTGTCAGAGAGTGATAGAGAGTGTCAGAGAGTGTCAGAGAGCGATAGAGAGTGTCAGAGAGTGTCAGAGAGTGATAGTGAGTGTCTGAGAGTGTCAGAGAGTGTCAGAGAGTGATAGAGAGTGATAGAGAGTTTCAGAGAGTGCCAGAGAGTGTCTGAGAGTGATAGAGAGTGATAGAGACTGTCAGAGAGTGTCAGAGAGTGTAAGAGAGTTATAGTGAGTGTCTGAGAGTGTCAGAGAGTGTCAGAGAGTGATAGTGAGTGTCAGAGAGTGTCAGAGAGTGTCAGAGAGTGATAGAGAGTTTCAGAGAGTGCCAGAGTGTGTCAGAGAGCGATAGAGAGTGTCAGAGAGTGATAGAGACTGTCAGAGAGTGTCAGAGAGTGTCAGAGAGTGTCAGAGAGTGATAGAGAGTGATAGAGAGTGATAGAGAGTTTCAGAGAGTGTCAGAGTGTGTGAGAGTGTCAGAGAGTAATGGAGAGTGATAGAGAGTGATAGAGAGTGTCAGAGAGTGTCAGAGAGTGATAGAGAGTGTCAGAGAGTGTCAGTGAGTGATAGTGAGTGTCTTAGAGTGTCTGAGAGTGTCAGAGAGTGATAGAGAGTGATAGAGAGTTTCAGAGAGTGCCAGAGAGTGTCTGACAGTGTCAGAGAGTGATAGAGTGTGATATAGACTGTCAGAGAGTGTCAGAGAGTGTCAGAGAGTGTCAGAGAGTTTCAGAGAGTGATAGTGAGTGTCTGAGAGTGTCAGAGAGTGTCAGAGAGTGATAGTGAGTGTCAGAGAGTGTCAGAGAGTGATAGAGAGTTATAGACAGTGTCAGAGAGTGTCAGAGAGTGATAGAGAGTGTCAGAGAGTGCCAGAGTGTGTCAGAGAGTGATAGAGAGTGTCAGAGAGTGATAGAGACTGTCAGAGAGTGTCAGAGAGTGTCAGAGAGTGATAGTGAGGGTCTGAGAATGTCAGAGAGTGTCAGAGAGTGATGGAGAGTGATAGAGAGTTTCAGAGAGTGCCAGAGAGTGTCTGAGAGTGTCAGAGAGTGATAGAGAGTGATAGAGACTGTCAAAGAGTGTCATAGAGTGACAGAGAGTGATAGTGAGTGTCTGAGAGTGTCAGAGAGTGTCAGAGAGTGATAGAGAGTGATAGAGAGTTTCAGAGAGTGTCAGAGTGTCTGAGAGTGTCAGAGAGTGATGGAGAGTGATAGAGAGTGTCATAGAGTATCAGAGAGTGATAGAGAGTGTCAGAGAGTGATAGTGAGTGTCTGAGAGTGTCAGAGAGTGTCAGAGAGTGATAGAGAGTGATAGAGAGTTTCAGAGAGTGCCAGAGAGTGTCTGAGAGTGTCAGAGAGTGATAGAGAGTGATAGAGACTGTCAGAGAGTGACAGTGAATGTCTGAGAGTGTCAGAGAGTGTCAGAGAATGATAGTGAGTGTCAGAGAGTGTCAGAGAGTGACAGAGATTGATAGAGAGTGTCAGAGAGTGTCAGAGAGTGATAGAGAGTTTCAGAGAGTGCCAGAGTGTGTCAGAGAGTGATAGAGAGTGTCAGAGAGTGATAGAGACTGTCAGAGAGTGTCAGAGAGTGTCAGAGAGTGTCAGAGAGTGATAGAGAGTGATAGAGAGTTTCAGAGAGTGTCAGAGTGTCAGAGAGTGTCAGAGAGTGATGGAGAGTGTCAGAGAGTGTCAGAGAGTGATGGAGAGTGTTAGAGAGTGATAGAGAGTGTCAGAGAGTGTCAGAGAACGATAGAGAGTGTCCGAGAGTGTCAGAGAGTGATAGTGAGTGTCTGAGAGTGTCAGAGAGTGATAGAGAGTGATAGAGAGTTTCAGAGAGTTTCAGAGAGTGCCTGAGAGTGTCAGAGAGTGATAGAGAGTGATAGAGACTGTCAGAGAGTGTCAGAGAGTGTCAGAGAGTGATAGAGAGTGTCAGAGAGTGTCAGAGAGCGATAGAGAGTGTCAGAGAGTGTCAGAGAGTGATAGTGAGTGTCTGAGAGTGTCAGAGAGTGTCAGAGAGTGATAGAGAGTGATAGAGAGTTTCAGAGAGTGCCAGAGAGTGTCTGAGAGTGATAGAGAGTGATAGAGACTGTCAGAGAGTGTCAGAGAGTGTCAGAGAGTGATAGTGAGTGTCTGAGAGTGTCAGAGAGTGTCAGAGAGTGATAGTGAGTGTCAGAGAGTGTCAGAGAGTGTCAGAGAGTGATAGAGAGTTTCAGAGAGTGCCAGAGTGTGTCAGAGAGCGATAGAGAGTGTCAGAGAGTGATAGAGACTGTCAGAGAGTGTCAGAGAGTGTCAGAGAGTGTCAGAGAGTGATAGAGAGTGATAGAGAGTGATAGAGAGTTTCAGAGAGTGTCAGAGTGTGTGAGAGTGTCAGAGAGTAATGGAGAGTGATAGAGAGTGATAGAGAGTGTCAGAGAGTGTCAGAGAGTGATAGAGAGTGTCAGAGAGTGTCAGTGAGTGATAGTGAGTGTCTTAGAGTGTCTGAGAGTGTCAGAGAGTGATAGAGAGTGATAGAGAGTTTCAGAGAGTGCCAGAGAGTGTCTGACAGTGTCAGAGAGTGATAGAGTGTGATATAGACTGTCAGAGAGTGTCAGAGAGTGTCAGAGAGTGTCAGAGAGTTTCAGAGAGTGATAGTGAGTGTCTGAGAGTGTCAGAGAGTGTCAGAGAGTGATAGTGAGTGTCAGAGAGTGTCAGAGAGTGATAGAGAGTTATAGACAGTGTCAGAGAGTGTCAGAGAGTGTCAGAGAGTGATAGAGAGTGTCAGAGAGTGCCAGAGTGTGTCAGAGAGTGATAGAGAGTGTCAGAGAGTGATAGAGACTGTCAGAGAGTGTCAGAGAGTGTCAGAGAGTGATAGTGAGGGTCTGAGAATGTCAGAGAGTGTCAGAGAGTGATGGAGAGTGATAGAGAGTTTCAGAGAGTGCCAGAGAGTGTCTGAGAGTGTCAGAGAGTGATAGAGAGTGATAGAGACTGTCAAAGAGTGTCATAGAGTGACAGAGAGTGATAGTGAGTGTCTGAGAGTGTCAGAGAGTGTCAGAGAGTGATAGAGAGTGATAGAGAGTTTCAGAGAGTGTCAGAGTGTCTGAGAGTGTCAGAGAGTGATGGAGAGTGATAGAGAGTGTCATAGAGTATCAGAGAGTGATAGAGAGTGTCAGAGAGTGATAGTGAGTGTCTGAGAGTGTCAGAGAGTGTCAGAGAGTGATAGAGAGTGATAGAGAGTTTCAGAGAGTGCCAGAGAGTGTCTGAGAGTGTCAGAGAGTGATAGAGAGTGATAGAGACTGTCAGAGAGTGACAGTGAATGTCTGAGAGTGTCAGAGAGTGTCAGAGAGTGATAGTGAGTGTCAGAGAGTGTCAGAGAGTGACAGAGAGTGATAGAGAGTGTCAGAGAGTGTCAGAGAGTGTCAGAGAGTGATAGAGAGTTTCAGAGAGTGCCAGAGTGTGTCAGAGAGTGATAGAGAGTGTCAGAGAGTGATAGAGACTGTCAGAGAGTGTCAGAGAGTGTCAGAGAGTGATAGAGAGTGATAGAGTGTTTCAGAGAGTGTCAGAGTGTCTGAGAGTGTCAGAGAGAGATGGAGAGTGATAGAGAGTGATAGAGAGTGTCAGAGAGTGTCAGAGAGTGATAGAGAGTGTCAGAGAGTGTCAGTGAGTGATAGTGAGTGTCTGAGAGTGTCAGAGAGTGATAGAGAGTGATAGAGAGTTTCAGAGAGTGCCAGAGAGTGTCTGAGAGTGTCAGAGAGTGATAGAGAGTGATAGAGACTGTCAGAGAGAGTCAGAGAGTGTCAGAGAGTTTCAGAGAGTGATAGTGAGTGTCTGAGAGTGTCAGAGAGTGTCAGAGAGTGATAGTGAGTGTCTGAGAGTGTCAGAGAGTGATGGAGAGTGATAGAGAGTGATAGAGAGTGATAGAGAGTGTCAGAGAGTGTCAGAGAGTGATAGAGAGTGTCAGAGAGTGCCAGAGTGTGTGAGAGAGTGATCGAGAGTGTCAGAGAGTGATAGAGACTGTCAGAGAGTGTCAGAGAGTGTCAGAGAGTGATAGAGAGTGATAGAGAGTGTCTGGGAGTGTCAGAGAGTGATAGAGAGTGATAGAGACTGTCAGAGAGTGTCATAGAGTGTCAGAGAGTGATAGTGAGTGTCTGAAAGTGTCAGAGAGTGTCAGAGAGTGATAGAGAGTGATAGAGTGTTTCAGAGAGTGTCAGAGTGTCTGAGAGTGTCAGAGAGTGATGGAGAGTGATAGAGAGTGATAGAGAGTGTCATAGAGTGTCAGAGAGTGATAGAGAGTGTCAGAGAGTGATAGTGAGTGTCTGAGAGTGTCTGAGAGTGTCAGAGAGTGATAGTGATAGAGACTGTCAGAGAGTGTCAGAGAGTGTCAGAGAGTGATAGTGAGTGTCCGAGAGTGTCAGAGAGTGTCAGAGAGTGTTAGAGAGTGATAGAGAGTTTCAGAGAGTGTCAGAGTGTCTGAGAGTGTCAGAGAGTGATGGAGAGTGATAGAGAGTGTCAGAGAGTGTCAGAGAGTGATAGAGAGTGATAGAGAGTGTCAGAGAGTGTCAGAGAGTGTCAGAGAGTGTCAGAGAGTGATAGTGAGTGTCAGAGAGTGTCAGAGAGTGTCAGAGAGTGATAGAGAGTGTCAGAGAGTGTCAGAGAGTGATAGAGAGTGATAGAGAGTTTCAGAGAGTGTCTGAGAGTGTCAGAGAGTGATAGAGAGTGATAGTGAATGTCAGAGAGTGTCAGAGAGTGATAGTGAGTGTCTGAGAGTGTCAGAGTGTCAGAGAGTGATAGTGAGTGTCAGAGAGTGTCAGAGAGTGTCAGAGCGTGATAGAGAGTGTCAGAGAATGTCAGAGAGTGGCAGAGAGTGATAGAGAGTTTCAGAGAGTGCCAGAGACTGTCAGAGAGTGATAGAGTGTGTCAGAGAGTGATAGAGACGGTCAGAAAGTGTCAGAGAGTGTCAGAGAGTGTCAGAGAGTGATAGAGAGTGATAGAGAGTTTCAGAGAGTGTCAGAGAGTGGCTGAGAGTGTCAGAGAGTGATAGAGAGTGTCAGAGAGTGTCAGAGAGTGTCAGAGAGTGATAGTGAGTGTCAGAGAGTGTCAGAGAGTGTCAGAGAGTGATAGAGAGTGTCAGAGAGTGTCAGAGAGTGATAGAGAGTGATAGAGAGTTTCAGAGAGTGTCTGAGAGTGTCAGAGAGTGATAGAGAGTGATAGTGAATGTCAGAGAGTGTCAGAGAGTGATAGTGAGTGTGTGAGAGTGTCAGAGTGTCAGAGAGTGATAGTGAGTGTCAGAGAGTGTCAGAGAGTGTCAGAGCGTGATAGAGAGTGTCAGAGAATGTCAGAGAGTGGCAGAGAGTGATAGAGAGTTTCAGAGAGTGCCAGAGACTGTCAGAGAGTGATAGAGTGTGTCAGAGAGTGATAGAGACGGTCAGAAAGTGTCAGAGAGTGTCAGAGAGTGTCAGAGAGTGATAGAGAGTGATAGAGAGTTTCAGAGAGTGTCAGAGAGTGTCTGAGAGTGTCAGAGAGTGATAGAGAGTGATAGAGACTGTCAGAGAGTGTCAGAGAGTGTCAGAGAGTGATAGTGAGTGTCAGAGAGTGTCAGAGAGTGTTAGTGAGTGTCTGAGAGTGTCAGAGAGTGTCAGAGAGTGTCAGAGAGTGATAGTGAGTGTCAGAGAGTGATAGAGAGTGTCAGAGAGTGATAGAGAGTGATAGAGAGTTTCAGAGAGTGCCAGAGAGTGTCTGAGAGTGTCAGAGAGTGATAGAGAGTGATAGAGACTGTCAGAGAGTGTCAGAGAGTGTCAGAGAGTGATAGTGAGTGTCTGAGAGTGACAGAGTGTGATGGAGAGTGATAGAGAGTGATAGAGAGTGTCAGAGAGTGTCAGAGAGTGATAGAGATTGATAGAGAGTGTCAGAGAGTGTCAGAGAGTGATAGTGAGTGTCAGAGAGTGTCAGAGAGTGATAGAGAGTGATAGAGAGTGTCAGAGAGTGTCAGAGAGTGATAGAAAGTTTCAGAGAGTGCCAGAGAGTGTCTGAGTGTGTCAGAGAGTGGTAGAGAGTGATAGAGAGTGTCAGAGAGTGTCAGAGAGTGATAGAGAGTGATAGAGAGTGTCAGAGAGTGTCAGAGAGTGTCAGAGAGTGATAGAGAGTGTCAGAGAGTGATTGAGAGTGATAGAGACTGTCAGAGAGTGTCAGAGAGTGTCAGAGAGTGATAGAGAGTGATAGTGAGATTCAGAGAGTGTCAGAGAGTGTCTGAGAGTGTCAGTGAGTGATGGAGAGTGATGGAGAGTGATAGAGAGTATAGAGAGTGTCAGAGAGTGATAGAGAGTGATAGAGACTGTCAGAGAGTGTCAGAGAGTGTCTGAGAGTGTCAGAGAGTGATGGAGAGTGATAGAGAGTGTCAGAGAGTGATGGAGAGTGATAGAGAGTGATAGAGAGTGTCAGAGAGTGATAGAGAGTGATAGAGACTGTCAGAGAGTGTCAGAGAGTGTCTGAGAGTGTCAGAGAGTGATGGAGAGTGATAGAGAGTGTCAGAGAGTGATGGAGAGTGATAGAGAGTGATAGAGAGTGTCAGAGAGTGTCAGAGAGTGATAGAGAGTGATAGAGAGTGATAGAGAGTGATAGAGAGTGATAGAGAGTGTCAGAGAGTGTCAGAGAGTGTCAGAGAGTGATAGTGAGTGTCTGAGAGTGTCAGAGAGTGTCAGAGAGTGATGGAGAGTGATAGAGAGTAATAGAGAGTGTCAGAGAGTGTCAGAGAGTGATAGAGAGTGATGGAGAGTGTCAGAGAGTGTCAGAGAGCGTCAGAGAGTGATAGTGAGTGTCTGAGAGTGTCAGAGAGTGTCAGAGAGTGATGGAGAGTGATAGAGAGTAATAGAGAGTGTCAGAGAGTGTCAGAGAGTGATAGAGAGTGATGGAGAGTGTCAGAGAGTGTCAGAGAGCATCAGAGAGTGATAGTGAGTGTCTGAGAATGTCAGAGAGTGTCAGAGAGTGATAGTGAGTGTCAGAGAGTGTCAGAGAGTGTCAGAGAGTGATAGAGAGTGTCAGAGACTGTCAGAGAGTGTCAGAGAGTGATAGAGAGTTTCAGAGAGTGCCAGAGAGTGTCAGAGAGTGTCAGAGAGTGTCAGAGCGCGATAGAGAGTGATAGAGAGTGTCAGACAGTGTCAGAGAGTGATAGTGAGTGTCAGAGAGTGTCAGAGAGTGTCAGAGAGTGATAGAGAGTGTCAGAGAGTGTCAGAGAGTGATAGAGAGTGATAGAGAGTTTCAGAGAGTGCCAGAGAGTGTCAGAGAGTGATAGAGAGTGATAGAGACTGTCAGAGAGTGTCAGAGAGTGATAGAGAGTGTCAGAGAGTGTCAGAGAGTGATAGTGAGTGTCAGAGAGTGTCAGAGAGTGATAGAGAGTGATAGAGAGTTTCAGAGAGTGTCAGAGAGTGTCAGAGAGTGATAGAGAGTGATAGAGAGTGATAGAGAGTGTCAGAGAGTGTCAGAGAGTGATAGAGAGTGTCAGAGAGTGTCAGAGAGTGATAGAGAGTGATAGAGAGTTTCAGAGAGTGCCAGAGAGTGTCAGAGAGTGATAGAGAGAGATAGAGACTGTCAGAGAGTGTCAGAGAGTGATAGAGAGTGTCAGAGAGTGTCAGAGAGTGATAGTGAGTGTCAGAGAGTGTCAGAGAGTGTCAGAGAGTGATAGAGAGTGATAGAGACTGTCAGAGAGTGTCAGAGAGTGATGGAGAGAGATAGAGAGTGATAGAGAGTGTCAGAGAGTGTCAGAGAGTGATAGAGAGTGATAGAGAGTGTCAGAGAGTGTCAGAGAGTGTCAGAGAGTGATAGTGAGTGTCTGAGAGTGTCAGAGAGTGTCAGAGAGTGATGGAGAGTGATAGAGAGTAATAGAGAGTGTCAGAGAGTGTCAGAGAGTGATAGAGAGTGATGGAGAGTGTCAGAGAGTGTCAGAGAGCGTCAGAGAGTGATAGTGAGTGTCTGAGAGTGTCAGAGAGTGTCAGAGAGTGATGGAGAGTGATAGAGAGTAATAGAGAGTGTCAGAGAGTGTCAGAGAGTGATAGAGAGTGATGGAGAGTGTCAGAGAGTGTCAGAGAGCGTCAGAGAGTGATGGAGAGTGATAGAGAGTGTCAGAGAGTGATGGAGAGTGATAGAGAGTGATAGAGAGTGTCAGAGAGTGTCAGAGAGTGATAGAGAGTGATAGAGAGTGTCAGAGAGTGTCAGAGAGTGTCAGAGAGTGATAGTGAGTGTCTGAGAGTGTCAGAGAGTGTCAGAGAGTGATGGAGAGTGATAGAGAGTAATAGAGAGTGTCAGAGAGTGTCAGAGAGTGATAGAGAGTGATGGAGAGTGTCAGAGAGTGTCAGAGAGCGTCAGAGAGTGATAGTGAGTGTCTGAGAGTGTCAGAGAGTGTCAGAGAGTGATGGAGAGTGATAGAGAGTAATAGAGAGTGTCAGAGAGTGTCAGAGAGTGATAGAGAGTGATGGAGAGTGTCAGAGAGTGTCAGAGAGCGTCAGAGAGTGATAGTGAGTGTCTGAGAATGTCAGAGAGTGTCAGAGAGTGATAGTGAGTGTCAGAGTGTGTCAGAGAGTGTCAGAGAGTGATAGAGAGTGTCAGAGACTGTCAGAGAGTATCAGAGAGTGATAGAGAGTTTCAGAGAGTGCCAGAGAGTGTCAGAGAGTGTCAGAGCGCGATAGAGAGTGATAGAGAGTGTCAGACAGTGTCAGAGAGTGATAGTGAGTGTCAGAGAGTGTCAGAGAGTGTCAGAGAGTGATAGAGAGTGTCAGAGAGTGTCAGAGAGTGATAGAGAGTGATAGAGAGTTTCAGAGAGTGCCAGAGAGTGTCAGAGAGTGATAGAGAGTGATAGAGACTGTCAGAGAGTGTCAGAGAGTGATAGAGAGTGTCAGAGAGTGTCAGAGAGTGATAGTGAGTGTCAGAGAGTGTCAGAGAGTGATAGAGAGTGATAGAGAGTGATAGAGAGTGTCAGAGAGTGTCAGAGAGTGATAGAGAGTGATAGAGAGTGATAGAGAGTGTCAGAGAGTGTCAGAGAGTGTCAGAGAGTGATAGTAAGTGTCAGAGAGTGTCAGAGAGTGATAGAGAGTGTCAGAGAGTGTCAGAGAGTGATAGAGTGTGATAGAGAGTGTCAGAGAGTGTCAGAGAGTGATAGAGAGTGACAGAGAGTGATAGAGAGTGATAGAGACTGTCAGAGAGTGTCAGAGAGTGATGGAGAGTGATGGAGAGTGATGGAGAGTGTCAGAGAGTGATAGAGAGTGTCAGAGAGTGATAGAGAGTGATAGAGACTGTCAGAGAGTGTCAGAGAGTGTCTGAGAGTGTCAGAGAGTGATGGAGAGTGATGGAGAGTGATAGAGAGTGTCAGAGCGTGATAGAGAGTGATCGAGAGTGTCAGAGATTGATCGAGAGTGTCAGAGAGTGTCAGAGAGTGATAGAGAGTGATAGTAAGTGTCAGAGAGTGTCAGAGAGTGTCAGAGAGTGATAGAGAGTGTCAGAGAGTGTCAGAGAGTGATAGAGTGTGATAGAGAGTGTCAGAGAGTGTCAGAGAGTGATAGAGAGTGATAGAGAGTTTCAGAGAGTGCCAGAGAGTGTCAGAGAGTGATAGAGAGTGATAGAGACTGTCAGAGAGTGTCAGAGAGTGATAGAGAGTGTCAGAGAGTGTCAGAGAGTGATAGTGAGTGTCAGAGTGTGTCAGAGAGTGATAGAGAGTGATAGAGAGTTTCAGAGAGTGTCAGAGAGTGTCTGAGAGTGTCAGAGTGTGAAGGAGAGTGAAAGAGAGTGATAGAGAGTGTCAGAGAGTGTCAGAGAGTGATAGAGAGTGATAGAGAGTGATAGAGAGTGTCAGAGAGTGTCAGAGAGTGTCAGAGAGTGATAGTAAGTGTCAGAGAGTGTCAGAGAGTGATAGAGAGTGTCAGAGAGTGTCAGAGAGTGATAGAGTGTGATAGAGAGTGTCAGAGAGTGTCAGAGAGTGATAGAGAGTGTCAGAGAGTGATAGAGAGTGATAGAGACTGTCAGAGAGTGTCAGAGAGTGATAGAGAGTGTCGGAGAGTGATAGAGAGTGTCAGAGAGTGATAGAGAGTGTCAGAGAGTGATAGAGAGTGATAGAGACTGTCAGAGAGTGTCAGAGAGTGTCTGAGAGTGTCAGAGAGTGATGGAGAGTGATGGAGAGTGATAGAGAGTGTCAGAGAGTGATAGAGAGTGATAGTGAGATTCAGAGAGTGTCAGAGAGTGTCTGAGAGTGTCAGTGAGTGACGGAGAGTGATGGAGAGTGATGGAGAGTATAGAGAGTGTCAGAGAGTGATAGAGAGTGATAGAGACTGTCAGAGAGTGTCAGAGAGTGTCTGAGAGTGTCAGAGAGTGATGGAGAGTGATAGAGAGTGTCAGAGAGTGATGGAGAGTGATAGAGAGTGATAGAGAGTGTCAGAGAGTGATAGAGAGTGATAGAGACTGTCAGAGAGTGTCAGAGAGTGTCTGAGAGTGTCAGAGAGTGATGGAGAGTGATAGAGAGTGTCAGAGAGTGATGGAGAGTGATAGAGAGTGATAGAGAGTGTCAGAGAGTGTCAGAGAGTGATAGAGAGTGATAGAGAGTGTCAGAGAGTGTCAGAGAGTGATTGAGAGTGATAGAGACTGTCAGAGAGTGTCAGAGAGTGTCAGAGAGTGATAGAGAGTGATAGTGAGATTCAGAGAGTGTCAGAGAGTGTCTGAGAGTGTCAGTGAGTGATGGAGAGTGATGGAGAGTGATAGAGAGTATAGAGAGTGTCAGAGAGTGATAGAGAGTGATAGAGACTGTCAGAGAGTGTCAGAGAGTGTCTGAGAGTGTCAGAGAGTGATGGAGAGTGATAGAGAGTGTCAGAGAGTGATGGAGAGTGATAGAGAGTGATAGAGAGTGTCAGAGAGTGATAGAGAGTGATAGAGACTGTCAGAGAGTGTCAGAGAGTGTCTGAGAGTGTCAGAGAGTGATGGAGAGTGATAGAGAGTGTCAGAGAGTGATGGAGAGTGATAGAGAGTGATAGAGAGTGTCAGAGAGTGTCAGAGAGTGATAGAGAGTGATAGAGAGTGTCAGAGAGTGTCAGAGAGTGTCAGAGAGTGATAGTGAGTGTCTGAGAGTGTCAGAGAGTGTCAGAGAGTGATGGAGAGTGATAGAGAGTAATAGAGAGTGCCAGAGAGTGTCAGAGAGTGATAGAGAGTGATGGAGAGTGTCAGAGAGTGTCAGAGAGCGTCAGAGAGTGATAGTGAGTGTCTGAGAGTGTCAGAGAGTGTCAGAGAGTGATGGAGAGTGATAGAGAGTAATAGAGAGTGTCAGAGAGTGTCAGAGAGTGATAGAGAGTGATGGAGAGTGTCAGAGAGTGTCAGAGAGCGTCAGAGAGTGATAGTGAGTGTCTGAGAGTGTCAGAGAGTGTCAGAGAGTGATAGTGAGTGTCAGAGAGTGTCAGAGATTGCCAGAGAGTGATAGAGAGTGTCAAAGACTGTCAGAGAGTGTCAGAGAGTGATAGAGAGTTTCAGAGAGTGCCAGAGAGTGTCACAGAGTGTCAGAGAGTGTCAGAGCGCGATAGAGAGTGATAGAGAGTGTCAGACAGTGTCAGAGAGTGATAGTGAGTGTCAGAGAGTGTCAGAGAGTGTCAGAGAGTGATAGAGAGTGTCAGACAGTGTCAGAGAGTGATAGAGAGTGATAGAGAGTTTCAGAGAGTGCCAGAGAGTGTCAGAGAGTGATAGAGAGTGATAGAGACTGTCAGAGAGTGTCAGAGAGTGATAGAGAGTGATAGAGAGTTTCAGAGAGTGTCAGAGAGTGATAGAGAGTGTCAGAGAGTGTCAGAGAGTGATAGAGAGTGATAGAGAGTGATAGAGAGTGTCAGAGAGTGTCAGAGAGTGTCAGAGAGTGATAGTAAGTGTCAGAGAGTGTCTGAGAGTGTCACAGTGTGAAGGAGAGTGAAAGAGAGTGATAGAGAGTGTCAGAGAGTGTCAGAGAGTGATAGAGAGTGATAGAGAGTGATAGAGAGTGTCAGAGAGTGTCAGAGAGTGTCAGAGAGTGATAGTAAGTGTCAGAGAGTGTCAGAGAGTGATAGAGAGTGTCAGAGAGTGTCAGAGAGTGATAGAGTGTGATAGAGAGTGTCAGAGAGTGTCAGAGAGTGATAGAGAGTGTCAGAGAGTGATAGAGAGTGATAGAGACTGTCAGAGAGTGTCAGAGAGTGATGGAGAGTGATGGAGAGTGATGGAGAGTGTCAGAGAGTGATAGAGAGTGTCAGAGAGTGATAGAGAGTGATAGAGACTGTCAGAGAGTGTCAGAGAGTGTCTGAGAGTGTCAGAGAGTGATGGAGAGTGATGGAGAGTGATAGAGAGTGTCAGAGAGTGATAGAGAGTGATCGAGAGTGTCAGAGAGTGATCGAGAGTGTCAGAGAGTGTCAGAGAGTGATAGAGAGTGATAGTAAGTGTCAGAGAGTGTCAGAGAGTGTCAGAGAGTGATAGAGAGTGTCAGAGAGTGTCAGAGAGTGATAGAGTGTGATCGTGAGTGTCAGAGAGTGTCAGAGAGTGATAGAGAGTGTCAGAGAGTGATAGAGAGTGATAGAGACTGTCAGAGAGTGTCAGAGAGTGATAGAGAGTGATAGAGAGTTTCAGAGAGTGTCAGAGAGTATCTGAGAGTGTCAGAGAGTGATGGAGAGTGATGGAGAGTGATAGAGAGTGATAGAGAGTGTCAGAGAGTGATAGAGAGTGATAGAGACTGTCAGAGAGTGTCAGAGAGTGTCTGAGAGTGTCAGAGAGTGATGGAGAGTGATAGAGAGTGTCAGAGAGTGATGGAGAGTGATAGAGAGTGTCAGAGAGTGTCAGAGAGTGTCAGAGAGTGATAGAGAGTGATAGAGAGTGTCAGAGAGTGTCAGAGAATGTCAGAGAGTGATAGTGAGTGTCTGAGAGTGTCAGAGAGTGATGGAGAGTGATAGAGAGTGTCAGAGAGTGATGGAGAGTGATAGAGAGTGATAGAGAGTGTCAGAGAGTGTCAGAGAGTGATAGAGAGTGATAGAGAGTGTCAGAGAATGTCAGAGAGTGATAGTGAGTGTCTCAGAGTGTCAGAGAGTGTCAGAGAGTGATAGAGAGTGTCAGAGAGTGTCAGAGAGTGATAGAGAGTGATAGAGAGTTTCAGAGAGTTTCAGAGAGTGCCAGAGAGTGTCTGAGAGTGTCAGAGAGTGATAGAGAGTGATAGAGACTGTCAGAGAGTGTCAGAGAGTGTCAGCGAGTGATAGAGAGTGTCAGAGAGTGTCAGAGAGTGATAGTGAGTGTGAGAGAGTGTCAGAGAGTGTCAGAGAGTGATAGAGAGTGTCAGAGAGTGTCAGAGAGTGATAGAGAGTGATAGAGAGTTTCAGAGAGTGCCAGAGAGTGTCTGAGAGTGTCAGAGAGTGATAGTGAGTGTCTGAGAGTGTCAGAGAGTGATATTGAGTGTCAGAGAGTGATGGAGAGTGATGGAGAGTGATAGAGAGTGATAGAGAGTGTCAGAGAGTGATAGAGAGTGATAGAGACTGTCAGAGAGTGTCAGAGAGTGTCTGAGAGTGTCAGAGAGTGATGGAGAGTGATAGAGAGTGTCAGAGAGTGATGGAGAGTGATAGAGAGTGATCGAGAGTGTCAGAGAGTGTCAGAGAGTGATAGAGAGTGATAGAGAGTGTCAGAGAGTGTCAGAGAATGTCAGAGAGTGATAGTGAGTGTCTGAGAGTGTCAGAGAGTGATGGAGAGTGATAGAGAGTGTCAGAGAGTGATGGAGAGTGATAGAGAGTGATAGAGAGTGTCAGAGAGTGTCAGAGAGTGATAGAGAGTGATAGAGAGTGTCAGAGAATGTCAGAGAGTGATAGTGAGTGTCTCAGAGTGTCAGAGAGTGTCAGAGAGTGATAGAGAGTGTCAGAGAGTGTCAGAGAGTGATAGAGAGTGATAGAGAGTTTCAGAGAGTTTCAGAGAGTGCCAGAGAGTGTCTGAGAGTGTCAGAGAGTGATAGAGAGTGATAGAGACTGTCAGAGAGTGTCAGAGAGTGTCAGAGAGTGATAGAGAGTGTCAGAGAGTGTCAGAGAGTGATAGTGAGTGTCAGAGAGTGTCAGAGAGTGTCAGAGAGTGATAGAGAGTGTCAGAGAGTGTCAGAGAGTGATAGAGAGTGATAGAGAGTTTCAGAGAGTGCCAGAGAGTGTCTGAGAGTGTCAGAGAGTGATAGTGAGTGTCTGAGAGTGTCAGAGAGTGATATTGAGTGTCTGAGAGTGTCAGAGAGTGATAGTGAGTGTCTGAGTGTGTCAGAGAGTGATAGTGAGTGTCTGAGAGTGTCAGAGAGTGATAGAGAGTGATAGAGACTGTCAGAGAGTGTCTGAGAGTGTCAGAGAGTGATAGTGAGTGTCTGAGAGTGTCAGAGAGTGATAGAGAGTGATAGAGACTGTCAGAGAGTGTCAGAGAGTGTCAGAGAGTGATAGTGAGTGTCTGAGAGTGTCAGAGAGTGATAGTGAGTGTCTGAGAGTGTCTGAGAGTGTCAGAGAGTGATAGTGAGTGTCTGAGAGTGTCAGAGAGTGATATTGAGTGTCTGAGAGTGTCAGAGAGTGATAGTGAGAGTCTGAGAGTGTCAGAGAGTGATAGTGAGTGTCTGAGAGTGTCTGAGAGTGTCAGAGAGTGATAGTGAGTGTCTGAGAGTGTCAGAGAGTGATATTGAGTGTCTGAGAGTGTCAGAGAGTGATAGTGAGTGTCTGAGAGTGTCAGAGAGTGATAGTGATTGTCTGAGAGTGTCAGAGAGTGATAGAGAATGTCAGAGAGTGTCTGGGAGTGTCAGAGAGTGATAGTGAGTGTCTGAGAGTGTCAGAGAGTGATAGTGAGTGTCTGAGAGTGTCAGAGAGTGATAGTGAGTGTCTGAGAGTGTCAGAGAGTGATAGAGAGTGATAGAGACTGTCAGAGAGTGTCTGAGAGTGTCAGAGAGTGATAGTGAGTGTCTGAGAGTGTCAGAGAGTGATAGAGAGTGATAGAGACTGTCAGAGAGTGTCAGAGAGTGTCAGAGAGTGATAGTGAGTGTCTGAGAGTGTCAGAGAGTGATAGTGAGTGTCTGAGAGTGTCTGAGAGTGACAGAGAGTGATAGTGAGTGTCTGAGAGTGTCAGAGAGTGATAGAGAGTGATAGAGACTGTCAGAGAGTGTCAGAGTGTGTCAGAGAGTGATAGTGAGTGTCTGAGAGTGTCAGAGAGTGATAGTGAGTGTCTGAGAGTGTCTGAGAGTATCAGAGAGTGATAGTGAGTGTCTGAGAGTGTCAGAGAGTGATAGTGAGTGTCTGAGAGTGTCAGAGAGTGATAGTGAGTGTCTGAGAGTGTCTGAGAGTGACAGAGAGTGATAGTGAGTGTCTGAGAGTGTCAGAGAGTGATAGAGAGTGATAGAGACTGTCAGAGAGTGTCAGAGTGTGTCAGAGAGTGATAGTGAGTGTCTGAGAGTGTCAGAGAGTGATAGTGAGTGTCTGAGAGTGTCTGAGAGTATCAGAGAGTGATAGTGAGTGTCTGAGAGTGTCAGAGAGTGATAGTGAGTGTCTGAGAGTGTCAGAGAGTGTCAGAGAGTGATAGAGAGTGATAGAGAGTTTCAGAGAGTGCCAGAGAGTGTCTGAGAGTGTCAGAGAGTGATAGTGAGTGTCTGAGAGTGTCTGAGAGTATCAGAGAGTGATAGTGAGTGTCTGAGAGTGTCAGAGAGTGATAGTGAGTGTCTGAGAGTGTCTGAGAGTATCAGAGAGTGATAGTGAGTGTCTGAGAGTGTCAGAGAGTGATAGTGAGTGTCTGAGAGTGTCAGAGAGTGTCAGAGAGTGATAGAGAGTGATAGAGAGTTTCAGAGAGTGCCAGAGAGTGTCTGAGAGTGTCAGAGAGTGATAGTGAGTGTCTGAGAGTGTCAGAGAGTGTCAGAGAGTG
The DNA here is from genome assembly GCF_036365525.1 of Heterodontus francisci. NCBI lineage: Eukaryota > Metazoa > Chordata > Chondrichthyes > Heterodontiformes > Heterodontidae > Heterodontus > Heterodontus francisci. Next base: position 711,731 of record NW_027140217.1, on the reverse strand, counting down.
ATAGAGAGTGATAGAGAGTTTCAGAGAGTGCCAGAGAGTGTCTGAGAGTGTCAGAGAGTGATAGTGAGTGTCTGAGAGTGTCAGAGAGTGATAGTGAGTGTCTGAGAGTGTCAGAGAGTGATAGTGAGTGTCTGAGAGTGTCAGAGAGTGATAGTGAGTGTCTGAGAGTGTCAGAGAGTGATAGTGAGTGTCTGAGAGTGTCAGAGAGTGTCAGAGAGTGATAGAGAGTGATAGAGAGTTTCAGAGAGTGCCAGAGAGTGTCTGAGAGTGTCAGAGAGTGATAGTGAGTGTCTGAGAGTGTCAGAGAGTGATAGTGAGTGTCTGAGAGTGTCAGAGAGTGATAGTGAGTGTCTGAGAGTGTCAGAGAGTGTCAGAGAGTGATAGAGAGTGATAGAGAGTTTCAGAGAGTGCCAGAGAGTGTCTGAGAGTGTCAGAGAGTGATAGTGAGTGTCTGAGAGTGTCAGAGAGTGATAGTGAGTGTCTGAGAGTGTCAGAGAGTGATAGTGAGTGTCTGAGAGTGTCAGAGAGTGATAGTGAGTGTCTGAGAGTGTCAGAGAGTGATAGTGAGTGTCTGAGAGTGTCAGAGAGTGTCAGAGAGTTATAGTGAGTGTCTGAGAGTGTCAGAGAGTGATAGTGAGTGTCTGAGAGTGTCAGAGAGTGATAGAGAGTGTCAGAGAGTGATAGTGAGTGTCTGAGAGAGTCAGAGAGTGATAGTGAGTGTCTGAGAGTGTCAGAGAGTGATAGTGAGTGATAGAGACTGTCAGAGAGTGTCAGAGAGTGATAGAGAGTGATCGAGAGTGTCAGAGAGTGTCAGAGAGTGATAGAGAGTGATAGTAAGTGTCAGAGAGTGTCAGAGAGTGTCAGAGAGTGATAGAGAGTGTCAGAGAGTGTCAGAGAGTGATAGAGTGTGATCGAGAGTGTCAGAGAGTGTCAGAGAGTGATAGAGAGTGTCAGAGAGTGATAGAGAGTGATAGAGACTGTCAGAGAGTGTCAGAGAGTGATAGAGAGTGATAGAGAGTTTCAGAGAGTGTCAGAGAGTATCTGAGAGTGTCAGAGAGTGATGGAGAGTGATGGAGAGTGATAGAGAGTGATAGAGAGTGTCAGAGAGTGATAGAGAGTGATAGAGACTGTCAGAGAGTGTCAGAGAGTGTCTGAGAGTGTCAGAGAGTGATGGAGAGTGATAGAGAGTGTCAGAGAGTGATGGAGAGTGATAGAGAGTGTCAGAGAGTGTCAGAGAGTGTCAGAGAGTGATAGAGAGTGATAGAGAGTGTCAGAGAGTGTCAGAGAATGTCAGAGAGTGATAGTGAGTGTCTGAGAGTGTCAGAGAGTGATGGAGAGTGATAGAGAGTGTCAGAGAGTGATGGAGAGTGATAGAGAGTGATAGAGAGTGTCAGAGAGTGTCAGAGAGTGATAGAGAGTGATAGAGAGTGTCAGAGAATGTCAGAGAGTGATAGTGAGTGTCTCAGAGTGTCAGAGAGTGTCAGAGAGTGATAGAGAGTGTCAGAGAGTGTCAGAGAGTGATAGAGAGTGATAGAGAGTTTCAGAGAGTTTCAGAGAGTGCCAGAGAGTGTCTGAGAGTGTCAGAGAGTGATAGAGAGTGATAGAGACTGTCAGAGAGTGTCAGAGAGTGTCAGCGAGTGATAGAGAGTGTCAGAGAGTGTCAGAGAGTGATAGTGAGTGTCAGAGAGTGTCAGAGAGTGTCAGAGAGTGATAGAGAGTGTCAGAGAGTGTCAGAGAGTGATAGAGAGTGATAGAGAGTTTCAGAGAGTGCCAGAGAGTGTCTGAGAGTGTCAGAGAGTGATAGTGAGTGTCTGAGAGTGTCAGAGAGTGATATTGAGTGTCAGAGAGTGATGGAGAGTGATGGAGAGTGATAGAGAGTGATAGAGAGTGTCAGAGAGTGATAGAGAGTGATAGAGACTGTCAGAGAGTGTCAGAGAGTGTCTGAGAGTGTCAGAGAGTGATGGAGAGTGATAGAGAGTGTCAGAGAGTGATGGAGAGTGATAGAGAGTGATCGAGAGTGTCAGAGAGTGTCAGAGAGTGATAGAGAGTGATAGAGAGTGTCAGAGATTGTCAGAGAATGTCAGAGAGTGATAGTGAGTGTCTGAGAGTGTCAGAGAGTGATGGAGAGTGATAGAGAGTGTCAGAGAGTGATGGAGAGTGATAGAGAGTGATAGAGAGTGTCAGAGAGTGTCAGAGAGTGATAGAGAGTGATAGAGAGTGTCAGAGAATGTCAGAGAGTGATAGTGAGTGTCTCAGAGTGTCAGAGAGTGTCAGAGAGTGATAGAGAGTGTCAGAGAGTGTCAGAGAGTGATAGAGAGTGATAGAGAGTTTCAGAGAGTTTCAGAGAGTGCCAGAGAGTGTCTGAGAGTGTCAGAGAGTGATAGAGAGTGATAGAGACTGTCAGAGAGTGTCAGAGAGTGTCAGAGAGTGATAGAGAGTGTCAGAGAGTGTCAGAGAGTGATAGTGAGTGTCAGAGAGTGTCAGAGAGTGTCAGAGAGTGATAGAGAGTGTCAGAGAGTGTCAGAGAGTGATAGAGAGTGATAGAGAGTTTCAGAGAGTGCCAGAGAGTGTCTGAGAGTGTCAGAGAGTGATAGTGAGTGTCTGAGAGTGTCAGAGAGTGATATTGAGTGTCTGAGAGTGTCAGAGAGTGATAGTGAGTGTCTGAGTGTGTCAGAGAGTGATAGTGAGTGTCTGAGAGTGTCAGAGAGTGATAGAGAGTGATAGAGACTGTCAGAGAGTGTCTGAGAGTGTCAGAGAGTGATAGTGAGTGTCTGAGAGTGTCAGAGAGTGATAGAGAGTGATAGAGACTGTCAGAGAGTGTCAGAGAGTGTCAGAGAGTGATAGTGAGTGTCTGAGAGTGTCAGAGAGTGATAGTGAGTGTCTGAGAGTGTCTGAGAGTGTCAGAGAGTGATAGTGAGTGTCTGAGAGTGTCAGAGAGTGATATTGAGTGTCTGAGAGTGTCAGAGAGTGATAGTGAGAGTCTGAGAGTGTCAGAGAGTGATAGTGAGTGTCTGAGAGTGTCTGAGAGTGTCAGAGAGTGATAGTGAGTGTCTGAGAGTGTCAGAGAGTGATAGTGAGTGTCTGAGAGTGTCTGAGAGTGTCAGAGAGTGATAGTGAGTGTCTGAGAGTGTCAGAGAGTGATAGAGAGTGATAGAGACTGTCAGAGAGTGTCAGAGAGTGTCAGAGAGTGATAGTGAGTGTCTGAGAGTGTCAGAGAGTGATAGTGAGTGTCTGAGAGTGTCTGAGAGTGTCAGAGAGTGATAGTGAGTGTCTGAGAGTGTCAGAGAGTGATAGTGAGTGTCTGAGAGTGTCAGAGAGTGATAGTGAGTGTCTGAGAGTGTCAGAGAGTGATAGAGAGTGATAGAGACTGTCAGAGAGTGTCAGAGAGTGTCAGAGAGTGATAGTGAGTGTCTGAGAGTGTCAGAGAGTGATAGTGAGTGTCTGAGAGTGTCTGAGAGTGTCAGAGAGTGATAGTGAGTGTCTGAGAGTGTCAGAGAGTGATAGTGAGTGTCTGAGAGTGTCAGAGAGTGATATTGAGTGTCTGAGAGTGTCAGAGAGTGATAGTGAGTGTCTGAGTGTGTCAGAGAGTGATAGTGAGTGTCTGAGAGTGTCAGAGAGTGATAGAGAGTGATAGAGACTGTCAGAGAGTGTCTGAGAGTGTCAGAGAGTGATAGTGAGTGTCTGAGAGTGTCAGAGAGTGATAGAGAGTGATAGAGACTGTCAGAGAGTGTCAGAGAGTGTCAGAGAGTGATAGTGAGTGTCTGAGAGTGTCAGAGAGTGATAGTGAGTGTCTGAGAGTGTCTGAGAGTGTCAGAGAGTGATAGTGAGTGTCTGAGAGTGTCAGAGAGTGATAGTGAGTGTCTGAGAGTGTCAGAGAGTGATAGTGAGTGTCTGAGAGTGTCAGAGAGTGATAGAGAGTGATAGAGACTGTCAGAGAGTGTCAGAGAGTGTCAGAGAGTGATAGTGAGTGTCTGAGAGTGTCAGAGAGTGATAGTGAGTGTCTGAGAGTGTCTGAGAGTGTCAGAGAGTGATAGTGAGTGTCTGAGAGTGTCAGAGAGTGATAGTGAGTGTCTGAGAGTGTCAGAGAGTGATATTGAGTGTCTGAGAGTGTCAGAGAGTGATAGTGAGTGTCTGAGTGTGTCAGAGAGTGATAGTGAGTGTCTGAGAGTGTCAGAGAGTGATAGAGAGTGATAGAGACTGTCAGAGAGTGTCTGAGAGTGTCAGAGAGTGATAGTGAGTGTCTGAGAGTGTCAGAGAGTGATAGAGAGTGATAGAGACTGTCAGAGAGTGTCAGAGAGTGTCAGAGAGTGATAGTGAGTGTCTGAGAGTGTCAGAGAGTGATAGTGAGTGTCTGAGAGTGTCTGAGAGTGTCAGAGAGTGATAGTGAGTGTCTGAGAGTGTCAGAGAGTGATATTGAGTGTCTGAGAGTGTCAGAGAGTGATAGTGAGAGTCTGAGAGTGTCAGAGAGTGATAGTGAGTGTCTGAGAGTGTCTGAGAGTGTCAGAGAGTGATAGTGAGTGTCTGAGAGTGTCAGAGAGTGATATTGAGTGTCTGAGAGTGTCAGAGAGTGATAGTGAGTGTCTGAGAGTGTCAGAGAGTGATAGTGATTGTCTGAGAGTGTCAGAGAGTGATAGAGAATGTCAGAGAGTGTCTGAGAGTGTCAGAGAGTGATAGTGAGTGTCTGAGAGTGTCAGAGAGTGATAGTGATTGTCTGAGAGTGTCAGAGAGTGATAGAGAATGTCAGAGAGTGTCTGAGAGTGTCAGAGAGTGATAGTGAGTGTCTGAGAGTGTCAGAGAGTGATAGTGAGTGTCTGAGAGTGTCAGAGAGTGATAGTGAGTGTCTGAGAGTGTCAGAGAGTGATAGAGAGTGATAGAGACTGTCAGAGAGTGTCTGAGAGTGTCAGAGAGTGATAGTGAGTGTCTGAGAGTGTCAGAGAGTGATAGAGAGTGATAGAGACTGTCAGAGAGTGTCAGAGAGTGTCAGAGAGTGATAGTGAGTGTCTGAGAGTGTCAGAGAGTGATAGTGAGTGTCTGAGAGTGTCTGAGAGTGACAGAGAGTGATAGTGAGTGTCTGAGAGTGTCAGAGAGTGATAGAGAGTGATAGAGACTGTCAGAGAGTGTCAGAGTGTGTCAGAGAGTGATAGTGAGTGTCTGAGAGTGTCAGAGAGTGATAGTGAGTGTCTGAGAGTGTCTGAGAGTATCAGAGAGTGATAGTGAGTGTCTGAGAGTGTCAGAGAGTGATAGTGAGTGTCTGAGAGTGTCAGAGAGTGTCAGAGAGTGATAGAGAGTGATAGAGAGTTTCAGAGAGTGCCAGAGAGTGTCTGAGAGTGTCAGAGAGTGATAGTGAGTGTCTGAGAGTGTCTGAGAGTATCAGAGAGTGATAGTGAGTGTCTGAGAGTGTCAGAGAGTGATAGTGAGTGTCTGAGAGTGTCTGAGAGTATCAGAGAGTGATAGTGAGTGTCTGAGAGTGTCAGAGAGTGATAGTGAGTGTCTGAGAGTGTCAGAGAGTGTCAGAGAGTGATAGAGAGTGATAGAGAGTTTCAGAGAGTGCCAGAGAGTGTCTGAGAGTGTCAGAGAGTGATAGTGAGTGTCTGAGAGTGCCAGAGAGTGTCTGAGAGTGTCAGAGAGTGATAGTGAGTGTCTGAGAGTGTCAGAGAGTGATAGTGAGTGTCTGAGAGTGTCAGAGAGTGATAGTGAGTGTCTGAGAGTGTCAGAGAGTGATAGTGAGTGTCTGAGAGTGTCAGAGAGTGATAGTGAGTGTCTGAGAGTGTCAGAGAGTGATAGTGAGTGTCTGAGAGTGTCAGAGAGTGTCAGAGAGTGATAGAGAGTGATAGAGAGTTTCAGAGAGTGCCAGAGAGTGTCTGAGAGTGTCAGAGAGTGATAGTGAGTGTCTGAGAGTGTCAGAGAGTGATAGTGAGTGTCTGAGAGTGTCAGAGAGTGATAGTGAGTGTCTGAGAGTGTCAGAGAGTGTCAGAGAGTGATAGAGAGTGATAGAGAGTTTCAGAGAGTGCCAGAGAGTGTCTGAGAGTGTCAGAGAGTGATAGTGAGTGTCTGAGAGTGTCAGAGAGTGATAGTGAGTGTCTGAGAGTGTCAGAGAGTGATAGTGAGTGTCTGAGAGTGTCAGAGAGTGATAGTGAGTGTCTGAGAGTGTCAGAGAGTGATAGTGAGTGTCTGAGAGTGTCAGAGAGTGTCAGAGAGTTATAGTGAGTGTCTGAGAGTGTCAGAGATTGATAGTGAGTGTCTGAGAGTGTCAGAGAGTGATAGAGAGTGTCAGAGAGTGATAGTGAGTGTCTGAGAGAGTCAGAGAGTGATAGTGAGTGTCTGAGAGTGTCAGAGAGTGATAGTGAGTGTCTGAGAGTGTCAGAGAGTGTCAGAGAGTGATAGTGAGTGTCTGAGTGAGTCAGAGAGTGATAGTGAGTGTCTGAGAGTGTCAGAGAGTGATAGTGAGTGTCTGAGAGTGTCAGAGAGTGATATTGAGTGTCTGAGAGTGTCAGAGAGTGATAGTGAGAGTCTGAGAGTGTCAGAGAGTGATAGTGAGTGTCTGAGAGTGTCTGAGAGTGTCAGAGAGTGATAGTGAGTGTCTGAGAGTGTCAGAGAGTGATAGTGAGTGTCTGAGAGTGTCAGAGAGAGATATTGAGTGTCTGAGAGTGTCAGAGAGTGATAGTGAGTGTCTGAGAGTGTCAGAGAGTGATAGTGATTGTCTGAGAGTGTCAGAGAGTGATAGAGAATGTCAGAGAGTGTCTGAGAGTGTCAGAGAGTGATAGTGAGTGTCTGAGAGTGTCAGAGAGTGATAGTGAGTGTCTGAGAGTGTCAGAGAGTGATAGTGAGTGTCTGAAAGTGTCAGAGAGTGATAGAGAGTGATAGAGACTGTCAGAGAGTGTCTGAGAGTGTCAGAGAGTGATAGTGAGTGTCTGAGAGTGTCAGAGAGTGATAGAGAGTGATAGAGACTGTCAGAGAGTGTCAGAGAGTGTCAGAGAGTGATAGTGAGTGTCTGAGAGTGTCAGAGAGTGATAGTGAGTGTCTGAGAGTGTCTGAGAGTGACAGAGAGTGATAGTGAGTGTCTGAGAGTGTCAGAGAGTGATAGAGAGTGATAGAGACTGTCAGAGAGTGTCAGAGTGTGTCAGAGAGTGATAGTGAGTGTCTGAGAGTGTCAGAGAGTGATAGTGAGTGTCTGAGAGTGTCTGAGAGTATCAGAGAGTGATAGTGAGTGTCTGAGAGTGTCTGAGAGTGTCAGAGAGTGATAGTGAGTGTCTGAGAGTGTCAGAGAGTGTCAGAGAGTGATAGAGAGTGATAGAGAGTTTCAGAGAGTGCCAGAGAGTGTCTGAGAGTGTCAGAGAGTGATAGTGAGTGTCTGAGAGTGTCAGAGAGTGTCAGAGAGTGATAGAGAGTGATAGAGAGTTTCAGAGAGTGCCAGAGAGTGTCTGAGAGTGTCAGAGAGTGTCAGAGAGTGATAGAGAGTGATAGAGAGTTTCAGAGAGTGCCAGAGAGTGTCTGAGAGTGTCAGAGAGTGATAGTGAGTGTCTGAGAGTGTCAGAGAGTGATAGTGAGTGTCTGAGAGTGTCAGAGAGTGTCAGAGAGTGATAGAGAGTGATAGAGAGTTTCAGAGAGTGCCAGAGAGTGTCTGAGAGTGTCAGAGAGTGTCAGAGAGTGATAGAGAGTGATAGAGAGTTTCAGAGAGTGCCAGAGAGTGTCTGAGAGTGTCAGAGAGTGTCAGAGAGTGATAGAGAGTGATAGAGAGTTTCAGAGAGTGCCAGAGAGTGTCTGAGAGTGTCAGAGAGTGATAGTGAGTGTCTGAGAGTGTCAGAGAGTGATAGTGAGTGTCTGAGAGTGTCAGAGAGTGATAGTGATTGTCTGAGAGTGTCAGAGAGTGATAGTGAGTGTCTGAGAGTGTCAGAGAGTGATAGTGAGTGTCTGAGAGTGTCAGAGAGTGTCAGAGAGTTATAGTGAGTGTCTGAGAGTGTCAGAGAGTGATAGTGAGTGTGAGAGAGTGATAGAGAGTGTCAGAGAGTGATAGTGAGTGTCTGAGAGAGTCAGAGAGTGATAGTGAGTGTCTGAGAGTGTCAGAGAGTGATAGTGAGTGTCTGAGAGTGTCAGAGAGTGTCAGAGAGTGATAGTGAGTGTCTGAGAGAGTCAGAGAGTGATAGTGAGTGTCTGAGAGTGTCAGAGAGTGATAGTGAGTGTCTGAGAGTGTCAGAGAGTGTCAGAGAGTGATAGTGAGTGTCTGAGAGTGTCAGAGAGTGTCAGAGAGTGATAGAGAGTGATAGAGAGTTTCAGAGAGTGCCAGAGAGTGTCTGAGAGTGTCAGAGAGTGATAGTGAGTGTCTGAGAGTGTCAGAGAGTGATAGTGAGTGTCTGAGAGTGTCAGAGAGTGATAGTGAGTGTCTGAGAGTGTCAGAGAGTGATAGTGAGTGTCTGAGAGTGTCAGAGAGTGATAGTGAGTGTCTGAGAGTGTCAGAGAGTGTCAGAGAGTTATAGTGAGTGTCTGAGAGTGTCAGAGAGTGATAGTGAGTGTCTGAGAGTGTCAGAGAGTGATAGAGAGTGTCAGAAAGTGATAGTGAGTGTCTGAGAGAGTCAGAGAGTGATAGTGAGTGTCTGAGAGTGTCAGAGAGTGTCAGAGAGTGATAGTGAGTGTCTGAGAGTGTCAGAGAGTGATAGAGAGTGATAGAGACTGTCAGAGAGTGTCAGAGAGTGATAGTGAGTGTCTGAGAGTGTCTGAGAGTGTCAGAGAGTGATAGTGAGTGTCTGAGAGTGTCTGAGAGTGTCAGAGAGTGATAGTGAGTGTCTGAGAGTGTCTGAGAGTGTCAGAGAGTGATAGTGAGTGTCTGAGAGTGTCTGAGAGTGTCAGAGAGTGATAGTGAGTGTCTGAGAGTGTCTGAGAGTGTCTGAGAGTGTCAGAGAGTGTCAGAGAGTGATAGTGAGTGTCTGAGAGTGTCTGAGAGTGTCAGAGAGTGATAGTGAGTGTCTGAGAGTGTCTGAGAGTGTCTGAGAGTGTCAGAGAGTGATAGTGAGTGTCTGAGAGTGTCTGAGAGTGTCAGAGAGTGATAGTGAGTGTCTGAGAGTGTCTGAGAGTGTCAGAGAGTGATAGTGAGTGTCTGAGAGTGTCAGAGAGTGTCAGAGAGTGATAGAGAGTGATAGAGAGTTTCAGAGAGTGCCAGAGAGTGTCTGAGAGTGTCAGAGAGTGATAGTGAGTGTCTGAGAGTGTCTGAGAGTGTCAGAGAGTGATAGTGAGTGTCTGAGAGTGTCAGAGAGTGTCAGAGAGTGATAGTGAGTGTCTGAGAGTGTCAGAGAGTGATAGTGAGTGTCTGAGAGTGTCAGAGAGTGATAGTGAATGTCTGAGAGTGTCAGAGAGTGATAGTGAGTGTCTGAGAGTGTCAGAGAGTGATAGAGAGTGATAGAGACTGTCAGAGAGTGTATGAGAGTGTCAGAGAGTGATAGTGAGTGTCTGAGAGTGTCAGAGAGTGATAGAGAGTGATAGAGACTGTCAGAGAGTGTCAGAGAGTGTCAGAGAGTGATAGTGAGTGTCTGAGAGTGTCAGAGAGTGATAGTGAGTGTCTGAGAGTGTCTGAGAGTGTCAGAGAGTGATAGTGAGTGACTGAGAGTGTCAGAGAGTGTCAGAGAGTGATAGTGAGTGACTGAGAGTGTCAGAGAGTGTCAGAGAGTGATAGTGAGTGTCTGAGAGTGTCAGAGAGTGTCAGAGAGTGATAGAGAGTGATGGAGAGTTTCAGAGAGTGCCAGAGAGTGTCTGAGAGTGTCAGAGAGTGTCAGAGAGTGATAGAGAGTGATAGAGAGTTTCAGAGAGTGCCAGAGAGTGTCTGAGAGTGTCAGAGAGTGATAGTGAGTGTCTGAGAGTGTCAGAGAGTGTCAGAGAGTGATAGAGAGTGATAGAGAGTTTCAGAGAGTGCCAGAGAGTGTCTGAGAGTGTCAGAGAGTGTCAGAGAGTGATAGAGAGTGATAGAGAGTTTCAGAGAGTGCCAGAGAGTGTCTGAGAGTGTCAGAGAGTGTCAGAGAGTGATAGAGAGTGATAGAGAGTTTCAGAGAGTGCCAGAGAGTGTCTGAGAGTGTCAGAGAGTGATAGTGAGTGTCTGAGAGTGTCAGAGAGTGATAGTGAGTGTCTGAGAGTGTCAGAGAGTGATAGTGAGTGTCTGAGAGTGTCAGAGAGTGATAGTGAGTGTCTGAGAGTGTCAGAGAGTGTCAGAGAGTTATAGTGAGTGTCTGAGAGTGTCAGAGAGTGATAGTGAGTGTCTGAGAGTGTCAGAGAGTGATAGAGAGTGTCAGAGAGTGATAGTGAGTGTCTGAGAGAGTCAGAGAGTGATAGTGAGTGTCTGAGAGTGTCAGAGAGTGATAGTGAGTGTCTGAGAGTGTCAGAGAGTGTCAGAGAGTGATAGTGAGTGTCTGAGAGAGTCAGAGAGTGATAGTGAGTGTCTGAGAGTGTCAGAGAGTGATAGAGAGTGATAGAGAGTTTCAGAGAGTGCCAGAGAGTGTCTGAGAGTGTCAGAGAGTGATAGTGAGTGTCTGAGAGTGTCAGAGAGTGTCAGAGAGTGATAGAGAGTGATAGAGAGTTTCAGAGAGTGCCAGAGAGTGTCTGAGAGTGTCAGAGAGTGTCAGAGAGTGATAGAGAGTGATAGAGAGTTTCAGAGAGTGCCAGAGAGTGTCTGAGAGTGTCAGAGAGTGTCAGAGAGTGATAGAGAGTGATAGAGAGTTTCAGAGAGTGCCAGAGAGTGTCTGAGAGTGTCAGAGAGTGATAGTGAGTGTCTGAGAGTGTCAGGAGTGATAGTGAGTGTCTGAGAGTGTCAGAGAGTGTCAGAGAGTGATAGTGAGTGTCTGAGAGAGTCAGAGAGTGATAGTGAGTGTCTGAGAGTGTCAGAGAGTGATAGTGAGTGTCTGAGAGTGTCAGAGAGTGTCAGAGAGTGATAGTGAGTGTCTGAGAGTGTCAGAGAGTGTCAGAGAGTGATAGAGAGTGATAGAGAGTTTCATAGAGTGCCAGAGAGTGTCTGAGAGTGTCAGAGAGTGATAGTGAGTGTCTGAGAGTGTCAGAGAGTGATAGTGAGTGTCTGAGAGTGTCAGAGAGTGATAGTGAGTGTCTGAGAGTGTCAGAGAGTGATAGTGAGTGTCTGAGAGTGTCAGAGAGTGTCAGAGAGTTATAGTGAGTGTCTGAGAGTGTCAGAGAGTGATAGTGAGTGTCTGAGAGTGTCAGAGAGTGATAGAGAGTGTCAGAGAGTGATAGTGAGTGTCTGAGAGAGTCAGAGAGTGATAGTGAGTGTCTGAGAGTGTCAGAGAGTGATAGTGAGTGTCTGAGAGTGTCAGAGAGTGTCAGAGAGTGATAGTGAGTGTCTGAGAGTGTCAGAGAGTGATAGTGAGTGTCTGAGAGTGTCAGAGAGTGATAGTGAGTGTCTGAGAGTGTCAGAGAGTGATAGTGAGTGTCTGAGAGTGTCAGAGAGTGTCAGAGAGTTATAGTGAGTGTCTGAGAGTGTCAGAGAGTGATAGTGAGTGTCTGAGAGTGTCAGAGAGTGATAGAGAGTGTCAGAGAGTGATAGTGAGTGTCTGAGAGAGTCAGAGAGTGATAGTGAGTGTCTGAGAGTGTCAGAGAGTGATAGTGAGTGTCTGAGAGTGTCAGAGAGTGTCAGAGAGTGATAGTGAGTGTCTGAGAGTGTCAGAGAGTGATAGAGAGTGATAGAGACTGTCAGAGAGTGTCAGAGAGTGATAGTGAGTGTCTGAGAGTGTCTGAGAGTGTCAGAGAGTGATAGTGAGTGTCTGAGAGTGTCTGAGAGTGTCAGAGAGTGATAGTGAGTGTCTGAGAGTGTCTGAGAGTGTCTGAGAGTGTCAGAGAGTGATAGTGAGTGTCTGAGAGTGTCTGAGAGTGTCAGAGAGTGATAGTGAGTGTCTGAGAGTGTCTGAGAGTGTCAGAGAGTGATAGTGAGTGTCTGAGAGTGTCTGAGAGTGTCTGAGAGTGTCAGAGAGTGATAGTGAGTGTCTGAGAGTGTCTGAGAGTGTCAGAGAGTGATAGTGAGTGTCTGAGAGTGTCAGAGAGTGTCAGAGAGTGATAGAGAGTGATAGAGAGTTTCAGAGAGTGCCAGAGAGTGTCTGAGAGTGTCAGAGAGTGATAGTGAGTGTCTGAGAGTGTCAGAGAGTGTCAGAGAGTGATAGAGAGTGATAGAGAGTTTCAGAGAGTGCCAGAGAGTGTCTGAGAGTGTCAGAGAGTGATAGTGAGTGTCTGAGAGTGTCAGAGAGTGATAGTGAGTGTCTGAGAGTGTCAGAGAGTGATAGTGAATGTCTGAGAGTGTCAGAGAGTGATAGTGAGTGTCTGAGAGTGTCAGAGAGTGATAGAGAGTGATAGAGACTGTCAGAGAGTGTATGAGAGTGTCAGAGAGTGATAGTGAGTGTCTGAGAGTGTCAGAGAGTGATAGAGAGTGATAGAGACTGTCAGAGAGTGTCAGAGAGTGTCAGAGAGTGATAGTGAGTGTCTGAGAGTGTCAGAGAGTGATAGTGAGTGTCTGAGAGTGTCTGAGAGTGTCAGAGAGTGATAGTGAGTGTCTGAGAGTGTCAGAGAGTGATAGTGAGTGTCTGAGAGTGTCAGAGAGTGTCAGAGAGTGATAGAGAGTGATAGAGAGTTTCAGAGAGTGCCAGAGAGTGTCTGAGAGTGTCAGAGAGTGATAGTGAGTGTCTGAGAGTGTCAGAGAGTGTCAGAGAGTGATAGAGAGTGATAGAGAGTTTCAGAGAGTGCCAGAGAGTGTCTGAGAGTGTCAGAGAGTGATAGTGAGTGTCTGAGAGTGTCAGAGAGTGATAGTGAGTGTCTGAGAGTGTCAGAGAGTGATAGTGAATGTCTGAGAGTGTCAGAGAGTGATAGTGAGTGTCTGAGAGTGTCAGAGAGTGATAGAGAGTGATAGAGACTGTCAGAGAGTGTATGAGAGTGTCAGAGAGTGATAGTGAGTGTCTGAGAGTGTCAGAGAGTGATAGAGAGTGATAGAGACTGTCAGAGAGTGTCAGAGAGTGTCAGAGAGTGATAGTGAGTGTCTGAGAGTGTCAGAGAGTGATAGTGAGTGTCTGAGAGTGTCTGAGAGTGTCAGAGAGTGATAGTGAGTGTCTGAGAGTGTCAGAGAGTGATAGTGAGTGTCTGAGAGTGTCAGAGAGTGTCAGAGAGTGATAGTGAGTGTCAGAGAGTGATAGTGAGTGTCTGAGAGTGTCTGAGAGTGTCAGAGAGTGATAGTGAGTGTCTGAGAGTGTCAGAGAGTGTCAGAGAGTGATAGTGAGTGTCAGAGAGTGATAGTGAGTGTCTGAGAGTGTCTGAGAGTGTCAGAGAGTGATAGTGAGTGTCTGAGAGTGTCAGAGAGTGATAGTGAGTGTCTGAGAGTGTCAGAGAGTGATAGTGAGTGTCTGAGAGTGTCAGAGAGTGATAGAGAGTGATAGAGACTGTCAGAGAGTGTCTGAGAGTGTCAGAGAGTGATAGAGAGTGATAGAGACTGTCAGAGAGTGTCTGAGAGTGTCTGAGAGTGATAGTGAGTGTCTGAGAGTGTCAGAGAGTGTCAGAGAGTGATAGAGAGTGATAGAGAGTTTCAGAGAGTGCCAGAGAGTGTCTGAGAGTGTCAGAGAGTGATAGTGAGTGTCTGAGAGTGTCAGAGAGTGATAGTGAGTGTCTGAGAGTGTCAGAGAGTGATAGTGAGTGTCTGAGAGTGTCAGAGAGTGATAGTGAGTGTCTGAGAGTGTCAGAGAGTGTCAGAGAGTGATAGAGAGTGATAGAGAGTTTCAGAGAGTGCCAGAGAGTGTCTGAGAGTGTCAGAGAGTGATAGTGAGTGTCTGAGAGTGTCAGAGAGTGATAGTGAGTGTCTGAGAGTGTCAGAGAGTGATAGTGAGTGTCTGAGAGTGTCAGAGAGTGATAGAGAGTGATAGAGACTGTAAGAGAGTGTCTGAGAGTGTCAGAGAGTGATAGAGAGTGATAGAGACTGTCAGAGAGTGTCTGAGAGTGTCTGAGAGTGATAGTGAGTGTCTGAGAGTGTCAGAGAGTGTCAGAGAGTGATAGAGAGTGATAGAGAGTTTCAGAGAGTGCCAGAGAGTGTCTGAGAGTGTCAGAGAGTGATAGTGAGTGTCTGAGAGTGTCAGAGAGTGATAGTGAGTGTCTGAGAGTGTCAGAGAGTGATAGAGAGTGATAGAGACTGTCAGAGAGTGTCAGAGAGTGTCAGAGATTGATAGTGAGTGTCTGAGAGTGTCAGAGAGTGATAGTGAGTGTCTGAGAGTGTCAGAGAGTGATAGAGAGTGATAGAGACTGTCAGAGAGTGTAAGAGAGTGATAGTGAGTGTCTGAGAGTGTCAGAGAGTGATAGAGAGTGAAAGAGACTGTCAGAGAGTGTCAGAGAGTGTCAGAGAGTGATAGTGAGTGATAGAGAGTTTCAGAGAGTGCCAGAGAGTGTCTGAGAGTGTCAGAGAGTGATAGTGAGTGTCTGAGAGTGTCAGAGAGTGATAGTGAGTGTCTGAGAGTGTCAGAGAGTGATAGAGAGTGATAGAGACTGTCAGAGAGTGTCAGAGAGTGTCAGAGATTGATAGTGAGTGTCTGAGAGTGTCAGAGAGTGATAGTGAGTGTCTGAGAGTGTCAGAGAGTGATAGAGAGTGATAGAGACTGTCAGAGAGTGTAAGAGAGTGATAGTGAGTGTCTGAGAGTGTCAGAGAGTGATAGAGAGTGAAAGAGACTGTCAGAGAGTGTCAGAGAGTGTCAGAGAGTGATAGTGAGTGTCTGAGAGTGTCAGAGAGTGATAGTGAGTGTCTGAGAGTGTCTGAGAGTGTCAGAGAGTGATAGTGAGTGTCAGAGAGTGATAGTGAGTGTCAGAGAGTGTCAGAGAGTGATAGAGAGTGAAAGAGACTGTCAGAGAGTGTCAGAGAGTGTCAGAGAGTGATAGTGAGTGTCTGAGAGTGTCAGAGAGTGATAGTGAGTGTCTGAGAGTGTCTGAGAGTGTCAGAGAGTGATAGTGAGTGTCAGAGAGTGATAGTGAGTGTCAGAGAGTGTCAGAGAGTGTCAGAGAGTGATAGAGAGTGATAGAGAGTTTCAGAGAGTGCCAGAGAGTGTCTGAGAGTGTCTGAGAGTGTCAGAGAGTGATAGAGAGTGATAGAGACTGTCAGAGAGTGTCAGAGAGTGTCAGAGAGTGATAGTGAGTGTCTGAGAGTGTCAGAGAGTGATAGTGAGTGTCTGAGAGTGTCTGAGAGTGTCAGAGAGTGATAGTGAGTGTCAGAGAGTGTCAGAGAGTGTCAGAGAGTGATAGAGAGTGTCAGAGAGTGTCAGCGAGTGATAGAGAGTGATAGAGAGTTTCAGAGAGTGCCAGAGTCTGTCTGAGAGTGTCAGAGAGTGATGGAGAGTGATAGATAGTGTCAGAGAGTGTCAGAGAGTGTCAGAGAGTGATAGAGAGTGATAGAGAGTTTCAGGGAGTGTCTGAGAGTCATAGAGAGTTTCAGGGAGTGTCAGAGAGTGTCTGAGAGTGTCAGAGAGTGATAGTGAGTGTCAGAGAGTGTCAGAGAGTGTCAGAGAGTGATAGAGAGTGTCAGAGAGTGTCAGAGAGTGATAGAGAGTGATAGGGAGTTTCAGAGAGTGCCAGAGAGTGTCTGAGAGTGTCAGAGAGTGATAGAGAGTGATAGAGAGTGTCAGAGAGTGTCAGAGAGTGTCAGAGAGTGATAGTGAGTGATAGTGAGTGTCTGAGAGTGTCAGAGAGTGATAGAGAGTGTCAGAGAGTGTCAGAGAGTGTCAGAGAGTGTCTGAGAGTGTCAGAGAGTGATAGTGAGTGTCAGAGAGTGTCAGAGAGTGTCAGAGAGTGTCTGAGAGTGTCAGAGAGCGATAGAGAGTGATAGAGAGTGATAGAGAGTGTCAGAGAGTGTCAGAGAGTGTCAGAGAGTGATAGTGAGTGTCAGAGAGTGTCAGAGAATGGCAGAGAGTGATAGAGAGTGTCAGAGAGTGTCAGAGAGTGATAGAGAGTGATAGAGAGTTTCAGAGAGTGCCAGAGAGTGTCTGAGAGTGTCAGAGAGTGATAGAGAGTGATAGAGACTGTCAGAGAGAGTCAGAGATTGTCAGAGAGTGATAGTGAGTGTCTGAGAGTGTCAGAGAGTGATAGTGAGTGATAGAGAGTGTCAGAGAGTGTCAGAGAGTGTCAGAGATTGTCAGAGAGTGATAGAGAGTTTCAGGGATTGTCAGAGAGTGTCTGAGAGTGTCTGAGAGTGTCAGAGAGTGTCAGAGAGTGATAGTGAGTGTCAGAGAGTGTCAGAGTGTGTCAGAGAGTGATAGAGAGTGTCAGAGAGTGTCAGAAAGTGATAGAGAGTGATAGAGAGTTTCATAGAGTGCCAGAGAGTGTCTGAGAGTGTCAGAGAGTGATAGAGACTGCCAGAGAGTGTCAGAGAGTGTCAGAGAGTGATAGTGAGTGTCTGAGAGTGTCTGAGAGTGTCAAAGAATGACAGAGAGTGTCAGAGAGTGTCAGAGAGTGTCAGAGAGTGATAGAGAGTGATAGAGAGTGATAGAGAGTTTCAGGGAGTGTCAGTGAGTGTCTGAGAGTGTCAGAGAGTGATATTGAGTGTCAGAGAGTGTCAGAGAGTGTCAGAGAGTGATAGAGAGTGTCAGAGAGTGTCAGAGAGTGATAGAGAGAGTTGGAGAGTTTCAGAGAGTGCAAGAGAGTGTCTGAGAGTGTCAGAGAGTAATAGAGAGTGATAGAGACTGTCAGAGAGTGTCAGAGAGTGATAGTGAGTGTCAGAGAGTGTCAGAGAGTGTCACAGAGTGATAGAGAGTGATAGAGAGTGTCAGAGAGTGTCAGAGAGTGATAGAGAGTGATAGAGAGTTTCAGAGAGTGCCAGAGAGTGTCTGAGAGTGTCAGAGAGTGATAGAGAGTGATAGAGACTGTCAGGGAGTGTCAGAGAGTGTCTGAGAGTGTCAGAGAGTGTCAGAGAGCGTCAGAGAGTGATAGAGAGTGATAGAGAGTGTCAGAGAGTGTCAGAGAGTGATAGAGAGTGATAGAGAGTTTCAGAGAGTGCCAGAGAGTGTCTGAGAGTGTCAGAGAGTGATAGAGAGCGATAGAGACTGTCAGAGAGTGTCCGAGAGTGATAGTGAGTGTCAGAGAGTGTCAGAGAGCGTCAGAGAGTGATAGAGAGTGATAGAGAGTGTCAGAGAGTGTCAGAGAGTGATAGAGAGTGATAGAGATTTTCAGAGAGTGCCAGAGAGTGTCTGAGAGTGTCAGAGAGTGATAGAGAGTGATAGAGACTGTCAGAGAGTGTCAGAGAGTGATATTGAGTGTCAGAGAGTGTCAGAGAGTGATAGAGAGTGTCAGAGAGTGTCAGAGAGTGATAGAGAGTGTTGGAGAGTTTCAGAGAGTGCAAGAGAGTGTCTGAGAGTGTCAGAGAGTGATAGAGAGTGATAGAGACTGTCAGAGAGTGTCAGAGAGTGATAGTGAGTGTCAGAGAGTGTCAGAGAGTGTCAGAGAGTGATAGAGAGTGATAGAGAGTGTCAGAGAGAGATAGAGAGTGATAGAGAGTTTCAGAGAGTGCCAGAGAGTGTCTGAGAGTGTCAGAGAGTGATAGAGAGTGATAGAGACTGTCAGAGAGTGTCAGAGAGTGATAGTGAGTGTCAGAGAGTGTCAGAGAGCGTCAGAGAGTGATAGAGAGTGATAGAGAGTGTCAGAGAGTTTCAGAGAGTGATAGAGAGTGATAGAACGTTTCAGAGAGTGCCAGAGAGTGTCTGAGAGTGTCAGAGAGTGATAGAGAGTGATAGAGACTGTCAGAGAGTGTCAGAGAGTGATAGTGAGTGTCAGAGAGTGTCAGAGAGCATCAGAGAGTGATAGAGAGTGATAGAGAGTGTCAGAGAGTGTCAGAGAGTGATAGAGAGTGATAGAGAGTTTCAGAGAGTGCCAGAGAGTGTCTGAGAGTGTCAGAGAGTGATAGAGAGTGATAGAGACTCTCAGAGAGTGTCAGAGAGTGATAGTGAGTGTCTGAGAGTGTCAGAGAGTGATAGTGAGTGATAGAGAGTGTCAGAGAGTGTCAGAGAGTGTCAGAGAGTGATGGAGAGTGATGGAGAGTTTCAGGGAGTGTCAGAGAGTGTCTGATAGTGTCTGAGAGTGTCAGAGAGTGATAGAGAGTGATAGAGAGTTTCAGAGAGTGTCAGAGAGTTGTCAGAGAGTGATAGTGAGTGTCAGAGAGTGTCAGAGAGTGATAGAGAGTGTCAGAGAGTGTCATAGAGTGATAGAGAGTGATAGAGAGTTTCAGAGAGTGCCAGAGAGTGTCTGAGAGTGTCAGAGAGTGATAGAGAGTGATAGAGACTGTCAGAGAGTGTCAGAGAGTGTCAGAGAGTGTCAGAGAGTGTCAGAGAGTGATAGAGAGTGATAGAGAGTTTCAGGGAGTGTCAGAGAGTGATAGTGAGTGTCAGAGAGTGTCAGAGAGTATCAGTGAGTGATAGAGAGTGTCAGAGAGTGTCAGAGAGTGATAGAGACTGTCAGAGAGTGTCAGAGAGTGTCAGAGAGAGATAGTGAGTGTCAGAGAGTGATAGTGAGTGTCAGAGAGTGTCAGAGAGTGATAGTGAATGTCTGAGAGTGTCAGAGAGTGATAGAGAGTGATAGAGACTGTCAGAGAGTGTCAGCGAGTGATAGTGAGTGTCAGAGAGTGATAGTGAGTGTCTGAGAGTGTCAGAGAGTGATAGTGAGTGTCTGAGAGTGACAGAGTGTGATAGAGAGTGATAGAGACTGTCAGAGAGTGTCAGAGAGTGTCAGAGAGTGATATTGAGTGTCAGAGAGTGTCAGAGAGTGATAGTGAGTGTCTGAGAGTGACAGAGTGTGATAGAGAGTGATAGAGACTGTCAGAGAGTGTCAGAGAGTGTCAGAGAGTGATATTGAGTGTCAGAGAGTGTCAGAGAGTGATATTGAGTGTCTGAGAGTGTCAGAGAGTGATAGAGAGTGATAGAGACTGTCAGAGAGTGTCAGCGAGTGATAGTGAGTGTCAGAGAGTGACAGTGAGTGTCTGAGAGTGTCAGAGAGTGATAGTGAGTGTCTGAGAGTGACAGAGAGTGATAGAGAGCGATAGAGACTGTCAGAGAGTGTCAGAGAGTGTCAGAGAGTGTCAGAGAGTGATAGTGAGTGTCTGAGAGTGTCAGAGAGTGATAGTGAGTGTCTGAGAGTGTCTGAGAGTGTCAGAGAGTGATAGTGAGTGTCAGAGAGTGTCAGAGAGTGTCTGAGAGTGATAGAGAGTGTCAGAGAGTGTCAGAGAGTGATCGAGAGTGATAGAGAGTGTCAGAGAGTGATAGAGAGTGATAGAGACTGTCAGAGAGAGTCAGCGAGTGATAGTGAGTGTCAGAGAGTGATAGTGAGTGTCTGAGAGTGTCAGAGAGTGATAGTGAGTGTCTGAGAGTGACAGAGAGTGATAGAGAGTGATAGAGACTGTCAGAGAGTGTCAGAGAGTGATAGTGAGTGTCAGAGAGTGATAGTGAGTGTCAGAGAGTGTCAGAGAGTGATAGAGAGTGTCAGAGAGTGTCAGAGAGTGATAGAGAGTGATAGAGAGTTTCAGAGAGTGCCAGAGAGTGTCTGAGAGTGTCAGAGAGTGATAGAGAGTGATAGAGACTGTCAGAGAGTGTGAGAGAGTGTCAGAGAGTGATAGTGAGTGTCTGAGAGTGTCTGAGAGTGTCAGAGAGTGATAGAGAGTGTCAGAGAGTGTCAGAGAGTGTCAGAGAGTGATAGAGAGTGATAGAGAGTTTCAGGGAGTGTCAGAGAGTGTCTGAGAGTGTCAGAGAGTGATAGTGAGTGTCAGAGAGTGTCAGAGAGTGTCAGAGAGTGATAGAGAGTGTCAGAGAGTGTCAGAGAGTGATAGAGAGTGATAGAGAGTTTCAGAGATTGCCAGAGAGTGTCTGAGAGTGTCAGAGAGTGATAGAGAGCGATAGAGACTGTCAGAGAGTGTCAGAGAGTGTCAGAGAGTGATAGTGAGTGTCAGAGAGTGTCAGAGAGTCATAGAGAGTGATAGAGAGTTTCAGAGAGTGCCAGAGAGTGTCTGAGAGTGTCAGAGAGTGTCAGAGAGTGATAGTGAGTGTCAGAGAGTGTCAGAGAGTGATAGAGAGTGTCAGAGAGTGTCAGAGAGTGAGAGAGAGTGATAGAGAGTTTCAGAGAGTGCCAGAGAGTGTCTGAGAGTGTCAGAGAGTGATAGAGAGTGATAAAGACTGTCAGAGAGTGTCAGAGAGTGTCAGAGGTGATAGTGAGTGTCTGAGAGTGTCTGAGAGTGTCAGAGAGTGATAGAGAGTGCCAGAGAGTGTCTGAGAGTGTCAGAGAGTGATTGAGAGTGATAGAGACTGTCAGAGAGTGTCAGAGAGTGTCGGAGAGTGATAGTGAGTGTCTGAGAGTGTCTGAGAGTGTCAGAGAGTGATAGAGAGTGTCAGAGAGTGATAGAGAGTGTCAGAGAGTGTCAGAGAGTGTCAGAGAGTGATAGAGAGTGATAGAAAGTTTCAGGGAGTGTCAGAGAGTGTCTCAGAGTGTCAGAGAGTGATAGTGAGTGTCAGAGAGTGTCAGAGAGTGTCAGAGAGTGATAGAGAGTGTCAGAGAGTGTCAGAGAGTGATAGAGAGTGATGGAGAGTTTCAGAGAGAGCCAGAGAGTGTCTGAGAGTGTCAGAGAGTGATAGAGAGTGTCAGAGAGTGATAGTGAGTGTCAGAGAGTGTCAGAGAGTGATAGAGAGTGTCAGAGAGTGTCAGAGAGTGAGAGAGAGTGATAGAGAGTTTCAGAGAGTGCCAGAGAGTGTCTGAGAGTGTCAGAGAGTGATAGAGAGTGATAGAGACTGTCAGAGAGTGTCAGAGAGTGTCAGAGAGTGATAGTGAGTGTCTGAGAATGTCTGAGAGTGTCAGAGAGTGATAGAGAGTGCCAGAGAGTGTCTGAGAGTGTCAGAGAGTGATAGAGAGTGATAGAGACTGTCAGAGAGTGTCAGAGAGTGTCGGAGAGTGATAGTGAGTGTCTGAGAGTGTCTGAGAGTGTCAGAGAGTGATAGAGAGTGTCAGAGAGAGATAGAGAGTGTCAGAGAGTGTCAGAGAGTGATAGAGAGTGATTGAGAGTTTCAGGGAGTGTCAGAGAGTGTCTGAGAGTGTCAGAGAGTGATAGTGAGTGTCAGAGAGTGTCAGAGAGTGTCAGAGAGTGATAGAGAGTGTCAGAGAGTGTCAGAGAGTGTCAGAGAGTGATAGAGAGTGATAGAGAGTTTCAGAGAGAGCCAGAGAGTGTCTGAGAGTGTCAGAGAGTGATAGAGAGTGTCAGAGAGTGATAGTGAGTGTCAGAGAGTGTCAGAGAGTGTCAGAGAGTGATAGAGAGTGTCAGAGAGTGTCAGAGAGTGATAGAGAGTGATAGAGAGTTTCAGAGAGTGCCAGAGAGTGTCTGAGAGTGTCAGAGAGTGATAGAGAGTGATAGAGTCTGTCAGAGAGTGTCAGAGAGTGATAGTGAGTGTCTGAGAGTGTCTGAGAGTGTCAGAGAGTGTCAGAGAGTGATAGAGAGTGATAGAGAGTTTCAGAGAGTGCCAGAGAGTGTCTGAGAGTGTCAGAGGGTGATAGAGAGTGTCAGAGAGTGATAGTGAGTGTCAGAGAGTGTCAGAGAGTGTCAGAGAGTGATAGAGAGTGTCAGAGAGTGTCAGAGAGTGATAGAGAGTGATAGAGAGTTTCAGAGAGCGCCAGAGAGTGTCTGAGAGTGTCAGAGGGTGATAGAGAGTGTCAGAGAGTGATAGTGAGTGTCAGAGAGTGTCAGAGAGTGTCAGAGAGTGATAGAGAGTGTCAGAGAGTGTAAGAGAGTGATAGAGAGTGATAGAGAGTTTCAGAGAGTGCCAGAGAGTGTCTGAGAGTGTCAGAGAGTGATAGAGAGTGATAGAGTCTGTCAGAGAGCGTCAGAGAGTGATAGTGAGTGTCTGAGAGTGTCTGAGAGTGTCAGAGAGTGATAGAGAGTGTCAGAGAGTGTCAGAGTGTGATAGAGAGTGATAGAGAGTTTCAGGCAGTGTCAGAGAGTGTCTGAGAGTGTCAGAGAGTGATAGTGAGTGTCAGAGAGTGTCAGAGAGTGTCAGAGAG
Organism: Heterodontus francisci; assembly: GCF_036365525.1. NCBI lineage: Eukaryota > Metazoa > Chordata > Chondrichthyes > Heterodontiformes > Heterodontidae > Heterodontus > Heterodontus francisci. The sequence continues at coordinate 689,714 of NW_027140217.1, read as the reverse complement.
TGATAGAGAGTGTCAGAGAGTGTCAGAGAGTGATAGTGAGTGATAGCGAGTTTCAGAGAGTGCCAGAGAGTGTCTGAGAGTGTCAGAGAGTGATAGAGAGTGTCAGAGAGTGATAGTGAGTGTCAGAGAGTGTCAGAGAGTGTCAGAGAGTGATAGAGAGTGTCAGAGAGTGTCAGAGAGTGATAGAGAGTGATCGAGAGTTTCAGAGAGTACCAGAGAGTGTCTGAGAGTGTCAGAGAGTGATAGAGAGTGATAGAGAGTGTCAGAGAGTGTCAGAGAGTGATAGAGAGTGATAGAGAGTGATAGAGAGTGTCAGAGAGTGATAGAGAGTGATAGAGAGTGTCAGAGAGTGATAGTGAGTGTCAGAGAGTGTCAGAGAGTGTCAGAGAGTGATAGAGAGTGTTAGAGAGTGTCAGAGAGTGATAGAGAGTGATAGAGAGTTTCAGAGAGTGTCAGAGAGTGTCTGAGAGTGTCAGAGAGTGATAGAGAGTGTCAGAGAGTGTCAGAGAGTGATAGAGATTGATAGAGAGTTTCAGAGAGTGCCAGAGAGTGTCAGAGAGTGTCAGAGAGTGATAGAGAGTGATAGAGAGTGTCAGAGAGTGTCAGAGAGTGTCAGAGAGTGATAGAGAGTGATAGAGAGTTTCAGAGAGTGCCAGAGAGTGTCTGAGAGTGTCAGAGAGTGATAGAGAGTGATAGAGACTGTCAGAGAGTGTCAGAGAGGGATAGTGAGTGTCTGAGATTGTCAGAGAGTGTAAGAGAGTGATAGAGAGTGTCAGAGAATGTCAGAGAGTGTCAGAGAGTGATAGAGAGTGATAGAGAGTTTCAGGGAGTGTCAGGGAGTCTCTGAGAGTGTCAGAGAGTGATAGTGAGTGTCAGAGAGTGTCAGAGAGAGTCAGAGAGTGATAGAGAGTGTCAGAGAGTGTCAGAGAGTAATAGAGAGTGATAGAGAGTGTCAAAGAGTGCCAGAGAGTGTCTGAGAGTGTAAGAGAGTGATAGAGAGTGTCCGAGAGTGATAGTGAGTGTCAGAGAGTGTCAGAGAGTGTCAGAGAGTGATAGAGAGTGTCAGAGAGTGTCAGAGAGTGATAGAGAGTGATAGAGAGTGTCAGAGAGTGATAGTGAGTGTCAGAGAGTGTCAGAGTGTCAGAGAGTGATAGAGAGTGTCAGAGAGTGTCAGAGAGTGATAGAGAGTGATAGAGAGTTTCAGAGAGTGCCAGAGAGTGTCTGAGAGTGTCAGAGAGTGATAGAGAGTGATAGAGACTGTCAGAGAGTGTCAGAGAGTGTCAGAGAGTGATAGTGAGTATCAGAGAGTGTCAGAGAGTCATAGAGAGTGATAGAGAGTTTCAGGGAGTGCCAGAGAGTGTCTGAGAGTGTCAGAGAGTGTCAGAGAGTGATAGTGAGTGTCAGAGAGTGTCAGAGAGTGATAGAGAGTGTCAGAGAGTGTCAGAGAGTGAGAGAGAGTGATAGAGAGTTTCAGAGAGTGCCAGAGAGTGTCTGAGAGTGTCAGAGAGTGATAGAGAGTGATAGAGAGTGATAGAGAGTGTCAGAGAGTGTCAGAGAGTGATAGTGAGTGTCTGAGAGTGTCTGAGAGTGTCAGAGAGTGATAGAGAGTGCCAGAGAGTGTCTGAGAGTGTCAGAGAGTGATAGAGAGTGATAGAGACTGTCAGAGAGTGTCAGAGAGTGTCGGAGAGTGATAGAGAGTGTCAGAGAGTGATAGAGAGTGTCAGAGAGTGTCAGAGAGTGTCAGAGAGTGATAGAGAGTGATAGAGAGTGATAGAGAGTTTCAGGGAGTGTCAGAGAGTGTCTGAGAGTGTCAGAGAGTGATAGTGAGTGTCAGAGAGTGTCAGAGAGTGTCAGAGAGTGATAGAGAGTGTCAGAGAGTGTCAGAGAGTGATAGAGAGTTTCAGAGAGAGCCAGAGAGTGTCTGAGAGTGTCAGAGAGTGATAGAGAGTGTCAGAGAGTGATAGTGAGTGTCAGAGAGTGATAGAGAGTGTCAGAGAGTGTCAGAGAGTGATAGAGAGTGATAGAGAGTTTCAGAGAGTGCCAGAGAGTGTCTGAGAGTGTCAGAGGGTGATAGAGAGTGTCAGAGAGTGATAGTGAGTGTCAGAGAGTGTCAGAGAGTGATAGAGAGTGTCAGAGAGTGTCAGAGAGTGTCTGAGAGTTTCAGAGAGTGATAGAGAGTGATAGAGACTGTCAGAGAGCGTCAGAGAGTGATAGTGAGTGTCAGAGAGTGTCTGAGAGTGTCAGAGAGTGTCAGAGAGTGATAGAGAGTTTCAGAGAGTGCCAGAGAGTGTCTGAGAGTTTCAGAGAGTGATAGAGAGTGATAGAGACTGTCAGAGAGCGTCAGAGAGTGATAGTGAGTGTCAGAGAGTGTCTGAGAGTGTCAGAGAGTGTCAGAGAGTGATAGAGAGTGATAGAGAGTTTCAGAGAGTGCCAGAGAGTGTCTGAGAGTGTTAAAGGGTGATGGAGAGTGTCAGAGAGTGATAGTGAGTGTCAGAGAGTGTCAGAGAGTGTCAGAGAGTGATAGGGAGTGTCAGAGAGTGTCAGAGAGTGATAGAGAGTGATAGAGAGTTTCAGAGAGTGCCAGAGAGTGTCTGAGAGTGTCAGAGAGTGATAGAGAGTGATAGAGACTGTCAGAGAGCGTCAGAGAGTGATAGTGAGTGTCTGAGAGTGTCTGAGAGTGTCAGAGAGTGATAGAGAGTGTCAGAGAGTGTCTGAGAGTGTCAGAGAGTGATAGAGAGTGATAGAGAGTTTCAGGGAGTGTCAGAGAGTGTCTGAGAGTGTCAGAGAGTGATAGTGAGTGTCAGAGAGTGTCAGAGAGTGTCAGAGAGTGATAGAGAGTGTCAGAGAGTGTCAGAGAGTGATAGTGAGTGATAGAGAGTTTCAGAGAGTGCCAGAGAGTGTCTGAGAGTGTCAGAGAGTAATAGAGAGTGTCAGAGAGTGATAGTGAGTGTCAGAGAGTGTCAGAGAGTGTCAGAGAGTGATAGAGAGTGTCAGAGAGTGTCAGAGAGTGATAGAGAGTGATAGAGAGTGTCAGAGCGTGTCAGAGAGTGATAGAGAGTGATAGAGAGTGATAGAGAGTGTCAGAGAGTGATAGAGAGTGATAGAGAGTGTCAGAGAGTGATAGTGAGTGTCAGAGAGTGTCAGAGAGTGTCAGAGAGTGATAGAGAGTGTCAGAGAGTGTCAGAGAGTGATAGAGAGTTTCAGAGAGTGCCAGAGAGTGTCTGAGAGTGTCAGAGAGTGATAGAGAGTGTCAGAGAGTGATAGTGAGTGTCAGAGAGTGTCAGAGAGTGTCAGAGAGTGATAGAGAGTGTCAGAGAGTGTCAGAAAGTGATAGAGAGTGATAGAGAGTTTCAGAGAGTGCCAGAGAGTGTCTGAGAGTGTCAGAGAGTGATAGAGAGTGATAGAGAGTGTCAGAGAGTGTCAGAGAGTGTCAGAGAGTGATAGAGAGTGATAGAGAGTTTCAGAGAGTGCCAGAGAGTGTCTGAGAGTGTCAGAGAGTGATAGAGAGTGATAGAGACTGTCAGAGAGTGTCAGAGAGGGATAGTGAGTGTCTGAGATTGTCAGAGATTGTCAGAGAGTGATAGAGAGTGTCAGAGAGTGTCAGAGAGTGTCAGAGAGTGTCAGAGAGTGATAGAGAGTGATAGAGAGTTTCAGGGAGTGTCAGAGAGTGTCTGAGAGTGTCAGAGAGTGATAGTGAGTGTCAGAGAGTGTCAGAGAGTGTCAGAGAGTGATAGAGAGTGTCAGAGAGTGTCAGAGAGTAATAGAGAGTGATAGAGAGTTTCAGAGAGTGCCAGAGAGTGTCTGAGAGTGTCAGAGAGTGATAGAGAGTGTCAGAGAGTGATAGTGAGTGTCAGAGAGTGTCAGAGAGTGTCAGAGAGTGATAGAGAGTGTCAGAGAGTGTCAGAGAGTGATAGAGAGTGATAGAGAGTTTCAGAGAGTGCCAGAGAGTGTCTGAGAGTGTCAGAGAGTGATAGAGAGTGATAGAGACTGTCAGAGAGTGTCAGAGAGTGATAGTGAGTGTCTGAGAGTGTCTGAGAGTGTCAGAGAGTGTCAGAGAGTGATAGAGAGTGTCAGAGAGTGTCAGAGAGTGATAGAGAGTGATAGAGAGTTTCAGAGAGTGCCAGAGAGTGTCTGAGAGTGTCAGAGGGTGATAGAGAGTGTCAGAGAGTGATAGTGAGTGTCAGAGAGTGTCAGAGAGTGTCAGAGAGTGATAGAGAGTGTCAGAGAGTGTCAGAGAGTGATAGAGAGTGATAGAGAGTTTCAGAGAGTGCCAGAGAGTGTCTGAGAGTGTCAGAGAGTGATAGAGAGTGATAGAGACTGTCAGAGAGCGTCAGAGAGTGATAGTGAGTGTCTGAGAGTGTCTGAGAGTGTCAGAGAGTGATAGAGAGTGTCAGAGAGTGTCAGAGAGTGTCAGAGAGTGATAGAGAGTGATAGAGAGTTTCAGGGAGTGTCAGAGAGTGTCTGAGAGTGTCAGAGAGTGATAGTGAGTGTCAGAGAGTGTCAGAGAGTGTCAGAGAGTGATAGAGAGTGTCAGAGAGTGTCAGAGAGTGATAGTGAGTGATAGAGAGTTTCAGAGAGTGCCAGAGAGTGTCTGAGAGTGTCAGAGAGTGATAGAGAGTGTCAGAGAGTGATAGTGAGTGTCAGAGAGTGTCAGAGAGTGTCAGAGAGTGATAGAGAGTGTCAGAGAGTGTCAGAGAGTGTCAGAGAGTGATAGAGAGTGATAGAGAGTTTCAGAGAGTGCCAGAGAGTGTCTGAGAGTGTCAGAGAGTGATAGAGAGTGATAGAGAGTGTCAGAGAGTGTCAGAGAGTGATAGAGAGTGATAGAGAGTGATAGAGAGTGTCAGAGAGTGATAGAGAGTGATAGAGAGTGTCAGAGAGTGATAGTGAGTGTCAGAGAGTGTCAGAGAGTGTCAGAGAGTGATAGAGTGTGTTAGAGAGTGTCAGAGAGTGATAGAGAGTGATAGAGAGTTTCAGAGAGTGCCAGAGAGTGTCTGAGAGTGTCAGAGAGTGATAGAGAGTGTCAGAGAGTGTCAGAGAGTGATAGAGATTGACAGAATGTTTCAGAGAGTGCCAGAGAGTGTCTGAGAGTGTCAGAGAGTGATAGAGAGTGATAGAGAGTGTCAGAGAGTGTCAGAGAGTGTCAGAGAGTGATAGAGAGTGATAGAGAGTTTCAGAGAGTGCCAGAGAGTGTCTGAGAGTGTCAGAGAGTGATAGAGAGTAATAGAGACTGTCAGAGAGTGTCTGAGATTGTCAGAGAGTGTCAGAGAGTGATAGAGAGTGTCAGAGAGTGTCAGAGAGTGTCAGAGAGTGATAGAGAGTGATAGAGAGTTTCAGGGAGTGTCAGGGAGTCTCTGAGAGTGTCAGAGAGTGATAGTGAGTGTCAGAGAGTGTCAGAGAGAGTCAGAGAGTGATAGAGAGTGTCAGAGAGTGTCAGAGAGTAATAGAGAGTGATAGAGAGTGTCAGAGAGTGCCAGAGAGTGTCTGAGAGTGTAAGAGAGTGATAGAGAGTGTCAGAGAGTGATAGTGAGTGTCAGAGAGTGTCAGAGAGTGTCAGAGAGTGATAGAGAGTGTCAGAGAGTGTCAGAGAGTGATAGAGAGTGATAGAGAGTGTCAGAGAGTGATAGTGAGTGTCAGAGAGTGTCAGAGTGTCAGAGAGTGATAGAGAGTGTCAGAGAGTGTCAGAGAGTGATAGAGAGTGATAGAGAGTTTCAGAGAGTGCCAGAGAGTGTCTGAGAGTGTCAGAGAGTGATAGAGAGTGATAGAGACTGTCAGAGAGTGTCAGAGAGTGTCAGAGAGTGATAGTGAGTGTCAGAGAGTGTCAGAGAGTCATAGAGAGTGATAGAGAGTTTCAGAGAGTGCCAGAGAGTGTCTGAGAGTGTCAGAGAGTGTCAGAGAGTGATAGTGAGTGTCAGAGAGTGTCAGAGAGTGATAGAGAGTGTCAGAGAGTGTCAGAGAGTGAGAGAGAGTGATAGAGAGTTTCAGAGAGTGCCAGAGAGTGTCTGAGAGTGTCAGAGAGTGATAGAGAGTGATAGAGAGTGTCAGAGAGTGTCAGAGAGTGTCAGAGAGTGATAGTGAGTGTCTGAGAGTGTCTGAGAGTGTCAGAGAGTGATAGAGAGTGCCAGAGAGTGTCTGAGAGTGTCAGAGAGTGATAGAGAGTGATAGAGACTGTCAGAGAGTGTCAGAGAGTGTCGGAGAGTGATAGAGAGTGTCAGAGAGTGATAGAGAGTGTCAGAGAGTGTCAGAGAGTGTCAGAGAGTGATAGAGAGTGATAGAGAGTTTCAGGGAGTGTCAGAGAGTGTCTGAGAGTGTCAGAGAGTGATAGTGAGTGTCAGAGAGTGTCAGAGAGTGTCAGAGAGTGATAGAGAGTGTCAGAGAGTGTCAGAGAGTGATAGAGAGTTTCAGAGAGAGCCAGAGAGTGTCTGAGAGTGTCAGAGAGTGATAGAGAGTGTCAGAGAGTGATAGTGAGTGTCAGAGAGTGATAGAGAGTGTCAGAGAGTGTCAGAGAGAGATAGAGAGTGATAGAGAGTTTCAGAGAGTGCCAGAGAGTGTCTGAGTGTGTCAGAGAGTGATAGAGAGTGATAGAGACTGTCAGAGAGTGTCAGAGAGTGATAGTGAGTGTCTGAGAGTGTCTGAGAGTGTCAGAGAGTGTCAGAGAGTGATAGAGAGTGATAGAGAGTTTCAGAGAGTGCCAGAGAGTGTCTGAGAGTGTCAGAGGGTGATAGAGAGTGTCAGAGAGTGATAGTGAGTGTCAGAGAGTGTCAGAGAGTTTCAGAGAGTGATAGAGAGTGTCAGAGAGTGATAGAGAGTGATAGAGAGTTTCAGAGAGTGCCAGAGAGTGTCTGAGAGTGTCAGAGAGTGATAGAGAGTGATAGAGACTGTCAGAGAGCGTCAGAGAGTGATAGTGAGTGTCAGAGAGTGTCTGAGAGTGATAGAGAGTGTCAGAGAGTGTCAGAGAGTGATAGAGAGTGATAGAGAGTTTCAGAGAGTGCCAGAGAGTGTCTGAGAGTGTCAGAGGGTGATAGAGAGTGTCAGAGAGTGATAGTGAGTGTCAGAGAGTGTCAGAGAGTGATAGGGAGTGTCAGAGAGTGTCAGAGAGTGATAGAGAGTGATAGAGAGTTTCAGAGAGTGCCAGAGAGTGTCTGAGAGTGTCAGAGAGTGATAGAGAGTGATAGAGACTGTCAGAGAGCGTCAGAGAGTGATAGTGAGTGTCTGAGAGTGTCTGAGAGTGTCAGAGAGTGATAGAGAGTGTCAGAGAGTGTCAGAGAGTGTCAGAGAGTGATAGAGAGTGATAGAGAGTTTCAGGGAGTGTCAGAGAGTGATAGAGAGTGTCAGAGAGTGATAGTGAGTGTCAGAGAGTGTCAGAGAGTGTCAGAGAGTGATAGAGAGTGTCAGAGAGTGTCAGAGAGTGATAGAGAGTGATAGAGAGTTTCAGAGAGTGCCAGAGAGTGTCTGAGAGTGTCAGAGAGTGATAGAGAGTGATAGAGAGTGTCAGAGCGTGTCAGAGAGTGATAGAGAGTGATAGAGAGTGTCAGAGAGTGATAGAGAGTGATAGAGAGTGTCAGAGAGTGATAGTGAGTGTCAGAGAGTGTCAGAGAGTGTCAGAGAGTGATAGAGAGTGTCAGAGAGTGTCAGAGAGTGATAGAGAGTGTCAGAGAGTGATAGTGAGTGTCAGAGAGTGTCAGAGAGTGTCAGAGAGTGATAGAGAGTGTCAGAGAGTGTCAGAAAGTGATAGAGAGTGATAGAGAGTTTCAGAGAGTGCCAGAGAGTGTCTGAGAGTGTCAGAGAGTGATAGAGAGTGATAGAGAGTGTCAGAGAGTGTCAGAGAGTGTCAGAGAGTGATAGAGAGTGATAGAGAGTTTCAGAGAGTGCCAGAGAGTGTCTGAGAGTGTCAGAGAGTGATAGAGAGTGATAGAGACTGTCAGAGAGTGTCAGAGAGGGATAGTGAGTGTCTGAGATTGTCAGAGAGTGCCAGAGAGTGATAGAGAGTGATAGAGAATTTCAGGGAGTGCCAGAGAGTGTCTGAGAGTGTCAGAGAGTGATAGTGAGTGTCAGAGAGTGTCAGAGAGTGTCAGAGAGTGATAGAGAGTGTCAGAGAGTGTCAGAGAGTAATAGAGAGTGATAGAGAGTTTCAGAGAGTGCCAGAGAGTGTCTGAGAGTGTCAGAGAGTGATAGAGAGTGTCAGAGAGTGATAGTGAGTGTCAGAGAGTGTCAGAGAGTGTCAGAGAGTGATAGAGAGTGTCAGAGAGTGTCAGAGAGTGATAGAGAGTGATAGAGAGTTTCAGAGAGTGCCAGAGAGTGTCTGAGAGTGTCAGAGAGTGATAGAGACTGTCAGAGAGTGTCAGAGAGTGATAGTGAGTGTCAGAGAGTGTCAGAAAGTGTCAGAGAGTGTCAGAGAGTGATAGAGAGTGATAGAGAGTGTCAGAGAGTGCAAGAGAGTGTCTGAGAGTGTCAGCGAGTGATAGAGACTGTCAGAGAGTGTCAGAGAGTGTCAGAGAGTGATAGTGAGTGTCTGAGAGTGTCGGAGAGTGATAGTGACTGATAGAGAGTGTCAGAGAGTGTCAGAGAGTGTCAGAGAGTGTCAGAGAGTGATAGAGAGTGATAGAGAATTTCAGGGAGTGTCAGAGAGTATCAGAGAGTGTCAGAGAGTGTCAGAGAGTGTCAGAGAGTGATAGTGAGTGTCAGAGAGTGTCAGAGAGTGTCAGAGAGTGATAGAGAGTGTCAGAGAGTGTCAGAGAGTGATAGAGAGTGATAGAGAGTTTCAGAGAGTGCCAGAGAGTGTCTGAGAGTGTCAGAGAGTTTTAGAGAGTTATACAGACTGTCTGAGAGTGTCAGAGAGTGTCAGTGAGTGATAGTGAGTGTCAGAGAGTGTCAGAGAGTGTCAGAGAGTGATAGAGAGTGTCAGAGAGGTTCAGAGAGTGATAGAGAGTGATAGAGAGTTTCAGAGAATGTCTGAGAGTGTCAGAGAGTGATAGAGAGTGATAGAGACTGTCAGAGAGTGTCAGAGAGTGTCAGAGAGTGATAGTGAGTTTCAGAGTGTGTCAGAGAGTGTCAGAGAGTGATAGAGAGTGTCAGAGAGTGTCAGAGAGTGATAGAGAGTGTCAGAGAGTGTCAGAGAGTGTCAGAGAGTGTCAGAGAGTGATAGAGAGTGATAGAGAGTTTCAGGGAGTGTCAGAGAGTGTCTGAGAGTGTCAGAGAGTGATAGTGAGTGTCAGAGAGTGTCAGAGAGTGTCAGAGAGTGATAGAGAGTGTCAGAGAGTGTCAGAGAGTAATAGAGAGTGATAGAGAGTTTCAGAGAGTGCCAGAGAGTGTCTGAGAGTGTCAGAGAGTGATAGAGAGTGTCAGAGAGTGATAGTGAGTGTCAGAGAGTGTCAGAGAGTGTCAGAGAGTGATAGAGAGTGTCAGAGAGTGTCAGAGAGTGATAGAGAGTGATAGAGAGTTTCAGAGAGTGCCAGAGAGTGTCTGAGAGTGTCAGAGAGTGATAGAGATTGATAGAGAGTGCCAGAGAGTGCCAGAGAGTGTCTGAGAGTGTCAGAGAGTGATAGTGAGTGTCAGAGAGTGTCAGAGAGTGTCAGAGAGTGATAGAGAGTGTCAGAGAGTATCAGAGAGTAATAGAGAGTGATAGAGAGTTTCAGAGAGTGCCAGAGAGTGTCTGAGAGTGTCAGAGAGTGATAGAGAGTGTCAGAGAGTGATAGTGAGTGTCAGAGAGTGTCAGAGAGTGTCAGAGAGTGATAGAGAGTGTCAGAGAGTGTCAGAGAGTGATAGAGAGTGATAGAGAGTTTCAGAGAGTGCCAGAGAGTGTCTGAGAGTGTCAGAGAGTGATAGAGAGTGATAGAGAGTGCCAGAGAGTGCCAGAGAGTGTCTGAGAGTGTCAGAGAGTGATAGAGAGTGATAGAGACTGTCAGAGAGTGTCAGAGAGTGATAGTGAGTGTCAGAGAGTGATAGTGAGTGTCAGAGAGTGTCAGAGAGTGTCAGAGAGTGATAGAGAGTGTCAGAGAGTGTCAGAGAGTAATAGAGAGTGATAGAGAGTTTCAGAGAGTGCCAGAGAGTGTCTGAGAGTGTCAGAGAGTGATAGAGAGTGTCAGAGAGTGATAGTGAGTGTCAGAGAGTGTCAGAGAGTGTCAGAGAGTGATAGAGAGTGTCAGAGAGTGTCAGAGAGTGATAGAGAGTGATAGAGAGTTTCAGAGAGTGCCAGAGAGTGTCTGAGAGTGTCAGAGAGTGATAGAGAGTGTCAGAGAGTGATAGTGAGTGTCAGAGAGTGTCAGAGAGTGTCAGAGAGTGATAGAGAGTGTCAGAGAGTGTCAGAGAGTGATAGAGAGTGATAGAGAGTTTCAGAGAGTGCCAGAGAGTGTCTGAGAGTGTCAGAGAGTGATAGAGAGTGATAGAGAGTGCCAGAGAGTGCCAGAGAGTGTCTGAGAGTGTCAGAGAGTGATAGAGAGTGATAGAGACTGTCAGAGAGTGTCAGAGAGTGATAGTGAGTGTCTGAGAGTGTCAGAGTTTGTCAGAGAGTGATAGAGAGTGTCTGAGAGTGTCAGAGAGTGATAGTGAGTGTCAGAGAGTGATAGTGAGTGTCAGAGAGTGTCAGAGAGTGTCAGAGGGTGATAGAGAGTGTCAGAGAGTGTCAGAGAGTGATAGAGAGTGATAGAGAGTTTCAGAGAGTGCCAGAGAGTGTCAGAGAGTGTCAGAGAGTGATAGAGACTGTCAGAGAGTGTCAGAGAGTGATAGTGAGTGTCAGAGTGTGTCAGAGAGTGTCAGAGAGTGTCAGAGAGTGATAGAGAGTGTCAGAGAGTGTCAGAGAGTGATAGAGAGTGATAGAGAGTGTCAGAGAGTGCAAGAGAGTGTCTGAGAGTGTCAGCGAGTGATAGAGAGTGATAGAGACTGTCAGAGAGTGTCAGAGAGTGTCAGAGAGTGATAGTGAGTGTCTGAGAGTGTCGGAGAGTGATAGTGACTGATAGAGAGTGTCAGAGAGTGTCAGAGAGTGTCAGAGAGTGTCAGAGAGTGATAGAGAGTGATAGAGAATTTCAGGGAGTGTCAGAGAGTATCAGAGAGTGTCAGAGAGTGTCAGAGAGTGTCAGAGAGTGATAGTGAGTGTCAGAGAGTGTCAGAGAGTGTCAGAGAGTGATAGAGAGTGTCAGAGAGTGTCAGAGAGTGATAGAGAGTGAAAGAGAGTTTCAGAGAGTGCCAGAGAGTGTCTGAGAGTGTCAGAGAGTTTTAGAGAGTTATAGAGACTGTCTGAGAGTGTCAGAGAGTGTCAGAGAGTGATAGTGAGTGTCAGAGAGTGTCAGAGAGTGTCAGAGAGTGATAGAGAGTGTCAGAGAGGTTCAGAGAGTGATAGAGAGTGATAGAGAGTTTCAGAGAATGTCTGAGAGTGTCAGAGAGTGATAGAGAGTGATAGAGACTGTCAGAGAGTGTCAGAGAGTGTCAGAGAGTGATAGTGAGTGTCAGAGAGTGTCAGAGAGTGTCAGAGAGTGATAGAGAGTGTCAGAGAGTGTCAGAGAGTGATAGAGAGTGATAGAGAGTTTCAGAGAGTGCCAGAGAGTGTCTGAGAGTGTCAGAGAGTGATAGAGAGTGATAGAGACTGTCAGAGAGTGTCAGAGAGTGTCAGAGAGTGATAGTGAGTGTCTGAGAGTGTCAGAGAGTGATAGTGAGTGATAGAGAGTGTCAGAGAGTGTCAGAGAGTGCCAGAGAGTGTCAGAGAGTGTCAGAGAGTGATAGAGAGTGATAGAGAGTTTCAGGGAGTGTCAGAGAGTGTCTGAGAGTGTCTGAGAGTGTCAGAGAGTGATAGAGAGTGATAGAGAGTGTCAGAGAGTGTCAGAGAGTGTCAGAGAGTGATAGTGAGTGTCAGAGAGTGGCAGAGAGTGTCAGAGAGTGATAGAGAGTGTCAGAGAGTGTCAGAGAGTGATAGAGAGTGATAGAGAGTTTCAGAGAGTGCCAGAGAGTGTCTGAGAGTGTCAGAAAGTGATAGTGAGTGTCTGAGAGTGATAGAGAGTGATAGAGAGTGTCAGAGAGTGTCAGAGAGTGTCAGAGAGTGATAGTGAGTGTCAGAGAGTGTCAGAGAGTGATAGAGAGTGTCAGAGAGTGTCAGAGAGAGATAGAGAGTGATAGAGAGTGTCAGAGAGTGATAGTGAGTGTCTGAGAGTGTCAGAGAGTGATAGTGAGTGTCTGAGAGTGTCAGAGAGTGTCAGAGAGTGATAGTGAGTGTCTGAGAGTGATAAAGAGTGATAGAGAGTGTCAGAGAGTGTCAGAGAGTGTCAGAGAGTGATAGTGAGTGTCAGAGAGTGTCAGAGAGTGTCAGAGAGTGATAGAGAGTGTCAGAGAGTGTCAGAGAGAGATAGAGAGTGATAGAGAGTGTCAGAGAGTGATAGTGAGTGTCTGAGAGTGTCAGAGAGTGATAGTGAGTGTCTGAGAGTGTCAGAGAGTGATAGTGAGTGTCTGAGAGTGTCAGAGAGTGATAGTGAGTGATAGAGAGTGTCAGAGAGTGTCAGAGAGTGATAGTGAGTGTCTGAGAGTGTCAGAGAGTGATAGTGAGTGATAGAGAGTGTCAGAGAGTGTCAGAGAGTGTCAGAGAGTGATAGAGAGTGATAGAGAGTTTCAGGGAGTGTCAGAGAGTGTCTGAGAGTGTCTGAGAGTGTCAGAGAGTGATAGAGAGTGATAGAGAGTGATAGAGAGTGTCAGAGAGTGATAGTGAGTGATAGAGAGTGTCAGAGAGTGTCAGAGAGTGTCAGAGAGTGATAGTGAGTGTCAGAGAGTGGCAGAGAGTGGCAGAGAGTGTCAGAGAGTGATAGAGAGTGTCAGAGAGTGTCAGAGAGTGATAGAGAGTGATAGAGAGTTTCAGAGAGTGCCAGAGAGTGTCTGAGAGTGTCAGAGAGTGATAGTGAGTGTCTGAGAGTGATAGAGAGTGATAGAGAGTGTCAGAGAGTGTCAGAGAGTGTCAGAGAGTGATAGTGAGTGTCAGAGAGTGTCAGAGAGTGATAGAGAGTGTCAGAGAGTGTCAGAGAGAGATAGAGAGTGATAGAGAGTGTCAGAGAGTGATAGTGAGTGTCTGAGAGTGTCAGAGAGTGATAGTGAGTGTCTGAGAGTGTCAGAGAGTGTCAGAGAGTGATAGTGAGTGTCTGAGAGTGATAGAGAGTGATAGAGAGTGTCAGAGAGTGTCAGAGAGTGTCAGAGAGTGATAGTGAGTGTCAGAGAGTGTCAGAGAGTGTCAGAGAGTGATAGAGAGTGTCAGAGAGTGTCAGAGAGTGATAGAGAGTGATAGAGAGTTTCAGAGAGTGCCAGAGAGTGTCTGAGAGTGTCAGAGAGTGATAGAGAGTGATAGAGAGTGCCAGAGAGTGCCAGAGAGTGTCTGAGAGTGTCAGAGAGTGATAGAGAGTGATAGAGACTGTCAGAGAGTGTCAGAGAGTGATAGTGAGTGTCTGAGAGTGTCAGAGATTGTCAGAGAGTGATAGAGAGTGTCTGAGAGTGTCAGAGAGTGATAGTGAGTGTCAGAGAGTGATAGTGAGTGTCAGAGAGTGTCAGAGAGTGTCAGAGGGTGATAGAGAGTGTCAGAGAGTGTCAGAGAGTGATAGAGAGTGATAGAGAGTTTCAGAGAGTGCCAGAGAGTGTCAGAGAGTGTCAGAGAGTGATAGAGACTGTCAGAGAGTGTCAGAGAGTGATAGTGAGTGTCAGAGAGTGTCAGAAAGTGTCAGAGAGTGTCAGAGAGTGATAGAGAGTGATAGAGAGTGTCAGAGAGTGCAAGAGAGTGTCTGAGAGTGTCAGCGAGTGATAGAGAGTGATAGAGACTGTCAGAGAGTGTCAGAGAGTGTCAGAGAGTGATAGTGAGTGTCTGAGAGTGTCGGAGAGTGATAGTGACTGATAGAGAGTGTCAGAGAGTGTCAGAGAGTGTCAGAGAGTGTCAGAGAGTGATAGAGAGTGATAGAGAATTTCAGGGAGTGTCAGAGAGTATCAGAGAGTGTCAGAGAGTGTCAGAGAGTGTCAGAGAGTGATAGTGAGTGTCAGAGAGTGTCAGAGAGTGTCAGAGAGTGATAGAGAGTGTCAGAGAGTGTCAGAGAGTGATAGAGAGTGAAAGAGAGTTTCAGAGAGTGCCAGAGAGTGTCTGAGAGTGTCAGAGAGTTTTAGAGAGTTATAGAGACTGTCTGAGAGTGTCAGAGAGTGTCAGAGAGTGATAGTGAGTGTCAGAGAGTGTCAGAGAGTGTCAGAGAGTGATAGAGAGTGTCAGAGAGGTTCAGAGAGTGATAGAGAGTGATAGAGAGTTTCAGAGAATGTCTGAGAGTGTCAGAGAGTGATAGAGAGTGATAGAGACTGTCAGAGAGTGTCAGAGAGTGTCAGAGAGTGATAGTGAGTGTCAGAGAGTGTCAGAGAGTGTCAGAGAGTGATAGAGAGTGTCAGAGAGTGTCAGAGAGTGATAGAGAGTGATAGAGAGTTTCAGAGAGTGCCAGAGAGTGTCTGAGAGTGTCAGAGAGTGATAGAGAGTGATAGAGACTGTCAGAGAGTGTCAGAGAGTGTCAGAGAGTGATAGTGAGTGTCTGAGAGTGTCAGAGAGTGATAGTGAGTGATAGAGAGTGTCAGAGAGTGTCAGAGAGTGCCAGAGAGTGTCAGAGAGTGTCAGAGAGTGATAGAGAGTGATAGAGAGTTTCAGGGAGTGTCAGAGAGTGTCTGAGAGTGTCTGAGAGTGTCAGAGAGTGATAGAGAGTGATAGAGAGTGTCAGAGAGTGTCAGAGAGTGTCAGAGAGTGATAGTGAGTGTCAGAGAGTGGCAGAGAGTGTCAGAGAGTGATAGAGAGTGTCAGAGAGTGTCAGAGAGTGATAGAGAGTGATAGAGAGTTTCAGAGAGTGCCAGAGAGTGTCTGAGAGTGTCAGAAAGTGATAGTGAGTGTCTGAGAGTGATAGAGAGTGATAGAGAGTGTCAGAGAGTGTCAGAGAGTGTCAGAGAGTGATAGTGAGTGTCAGAGAGTGTCAGAGAGTGATAGAGAGTGTCAGAGAGTGTCAGAGAGAGATAGAGAGTGATAGAGAGTGTCAGAGAGTGATAGTGAGTGTCTGAGAGTGTCAGAGAGTGATAGTGAGTGTCTGAGAGTGTCAGAGAGTGTCAGAGAGTGATAGTGAGTGTCTGAGAGTGATAAAGAGTGATAGAGAGTGTCAGAGAGTGTCAGAGAGTGTCAGAGAGTGATAGTGAGTGTCAGAGAGTGTCAGAGAGTGTCAGAGAGTGATAGAGAGTGTCAGAGAGTGTCAGAGAGAGATAGAGAGTGATAGAGAGTGTCAGAGAGTGATAGTGAGTGTCTGAGAGTGTCAGAGAGTGATAGTGAGTGTCTGAGAGTGTCAGAGAGTGATAGTGAGTGTCTGAGAGTGTCAGAGAGTGATAGTGAGTGATAGAGAGTGTCAGAGAGTGTCAGAGAGTGATAGTGAGTGTCTGAGAGTGTCAGAGAGTGATAGTGAGTGATAGAGAGTGTCAGAGAGTGTCAGAGAGTGTCAGAGAGTGATAGAGAGTGATAGAGAGTTTCAGGGAGTGTCAGAGAGTGTCTGAGAGTGTCTGAGAGTGTCAGAGAGTGATAGAGAGTGATAGAGAGTGATAGAGAGTGTCAGAGAGTGATAGTGAGTGATAGAGAGTGTCAGAGAGTGTCAGAGAGTGTCAGAGAGTGATAGTGAGTGTCAGAGAGTGGCAGAGAGTGGCAGAGAGTGTCAGAGAGTGATAGAGAGTGTCAGAGAGTGTCAGAGAGTGATAGAGAGTGATAGAGAGTTTCAGAGAGTGCCAGAGAGTGTCTGAGAGTGTCAGAGAGTGATAGTGAGTGTCTGAGAGTGATAGAGAGTGATAGAGAGTGTCAGAGAGTGTCAGAGAGTGTCAGAGAGTGATAGTGAGTGTCAGAGAGTGTCAGAGAGTGATAGAGAGTGTCAGAGAGTGTCAGAGAGAGATAGAGAGTGATAGAGAGTGTCAGAGAGTGATAGTGAGTGTCTGAGAGTGTCAGAGAGTGATAGTGAGTGTCTGAGAGTGTCAGAGAGTGTCAGAGAGTGATAGTGAGTGTCTGAGAGTGATAGAGAGTGATAGAGAGTGTCAGAGAGTGTCAGAGAGTGTCAGAGAGTGATAGTGAGTGTCAGAGAGTGTCAGAGAGTGTCAGAGAGTGATAGAGAGTGTCAGAGAGTGTCAGAGAGAGATAGAGAGTGATAGAGAGTGTCAGAGAGTGATAGTGAGTGTCTGAGAGTGTCAGAGAGTGATAGTGAGTGTCTGAGAGTGTCAGAGAGTGATAGTGAGTGTCTGAGAGTGTCAGAGAGTGATAGTGAGTGATAGAGAGTGTCAGAGAGTGTCAGAGAGTGATAGTGAGTGTCTGAGAGTGTCAGAGAGTGATAGTGAGTGATAGAGAGTGTCAGAGAGTGTCAGAGAGTGTCAGAGAGTGATAGAGAGTGATAGAGAGTTTCAGGGAGTGTCAGAGAGTGTCTGAGAGTGTCTGAGAGTGTCAGAGAGTGATAGAGAGTGATAGAGAGTGATAGAGAGTGTCAGAGAGTGATAGTGAGTGATAGAGAGTGTCAGAGAGTGTCAGAGAGTGTCAGAGAGTGATAGTGAGTGTCAGAGAGTGGCAGAGAGTGGCAGAGAGTGTCAGAGAGTGATAGAGAGTGTCAGAGAGTGTCAGAGAGTGATAGAGAGTGATAGAGAGTTTCAGAGAGTGCCAGAGAGTGTCTGAGAGTGTCAGAGAGTGATAGTGAGTGTCTGAGAGTGATAGAGAGTGATAGAGAGTGTCAGAGAGTGTCAGAGAGTGTCAGAGAGTGATAGTGAGTGTCAGAGAGTGTCAGAGAGTGATAGAGAGTGTCAGAGAGTGTCAGAGAGAGATAGAGAGTGATAGAGAGTGTCAGAGAGTGATAGTGAGTGTCTGAGAGTGTCAGAGAGTGATAGTGAGTGTCTGAGAGTGTCAGAGAGTGTCAGAGAGTGATAGTGAGTGTCTGAGAGTGATAGAGAGTGATAGAGAGTGTCAGAGAGTGTCAGAGAGTGTCAGAGAGTGATAGTGAGTGTCAGAGAGTGTCAGAGAGTGTCAGAGAGTGATAGAGAGTGTCAGAGAGTGTCAGAGAGAGATAGAGAGTGATAGAGAGTGTCAGAGAGTGATAGTGAGTGTCTGAGAGTGTCAGAGAGTGATAGTGAGTGTCTGAGAGTGTCAGAGAGTGATAGTGAGTGTCTGAGAGTGTCAGAGAGTGATAGTGAGTGATAGAGAGTGTCAGAGAGTGTCAGAGAGTGTCAGAGAGTGTCAGAGAGTGATAGAGAGTGATAGAGAGTTTCAGGGAGAGTCAGAGAGTGTCTGAGAGTGTCAGAGAGTGTCAGAGAGTGATAGAGAGTGATAGAGAGTGTCAGAGAGTGATAGTGAGTGTCTGAGAGTGTCAGAGAGTGATAGTGAGTGATAGAGAGTGTCAGAGAGTGTCAGAGAGTGTCAGAGAGTGATAGAGAGTGATAGAGAGTTTCAGGGAGTGTCAGAGAGTGTCTGAGAGTGTCTGAGAGTGTCAGAGAGTGATAGAGAGTGATAGAGAGTGATAGAGAGTGTCAGAGAGTGTCAGAGAGTGATAGTGAGTGTCAGAGAGTGGCAGAGAGTGTCAGAGAGTGATAGAGAGTGTCAGAGAGTGTCAGAGAGTGATAGAGAGTGATAGAGAGTTTCAGAGAGTGTCTGAGAGTGTCAGAGAGTGATAGTGAGTGTCTGAGAGTGATAGAGAGTGATAGAGAGTGTCAGAGAGTGTCAGAGAGTGTCAGAGAGTGTCAGAGAGTGATAGTGAGTGTCAGAGAGTGTCAGAGAGTGTCAGAGAGTGATAGAGAGTGTCAGAGAGTGTCAGAGAGAGATAGAGAGTTTCAGAGAGTGCCAGAGAGTGTCTGAGAGTTTCAGAGAGTGCCAGAGAGTGTCTGAGAGTGTCAGAGAGTGATAGTGAGTGTCTGAGAGTGTCAGAGAGTTATAGTGAGTGTCTGAGAGTGTCAGAGAGTGATAATGAGTGTCTGAGAGTGTCTGAGAGTGTCAGAGAGTGATAGAGAGTGTCAGAGAGTGATAGTGAGTGTCAGAGAGTGTCAGAGAGTGTCAGAGAGTGATAGAGAGTGTCAGAGAGTGTCAGAGAGTGATAGAGAGTGATAGAGAGTTTCAGAGAGTGCCAGAGAGTGTCTGAGAGTGTCAGAGAGTGATAGAGAGTGATAGAGAGTGTCAGAGCGTGTCAGAGAGTGATAGAGAGTGATAGAGAGTGTCAGAGAGTGATAGAGAGTGATAGAGAGTGTCAGAGAGTGATAGTGAGTGTCAGAGAGTGTCAGAGAGTGTCAGAGAGTGATAGAGAGTGTCAGAGAGTGTCAGAGAGTGATAGAGAGTGATAGAGAGTTTCAGAGAGTGCCAGAGAGTGTCTGAGAGTGTCAGAGAGTGATAGAGAGTGTCAGAGAGTGATAGTGAGTGTCAGAGAGTGTCAGAGAGTGTCAGAGAGTGATAGAGAGTGTCAGAGAGTGTCAGAAAGTGATAGAGAGTGATAGAGAGTTTCAGAGAGTGCCAGAGAGTGTCTGAGAGTGTCAGAGAGTGATAGAGAGTGATAGAGAGTGTCAGAGAGTGTCAGAGAGTGTCAGAGAGTGATAGAGAGTGATAGAGAGTTTCAGGGAGAGTCAGAGAGTGTCTGAGAGTGTCAGAGAGTGTCAGAGAGTGATAGAGAGTGATAGAGAGTGTCAGAGAGTGATAGTGAGTGTCTGAGAGTGTCAGAGAGTGATAGTGAGTGATAGAGAGTGTCAGAGAGTGTCAGAGAGTGTCAGAGAGTGATAGAGAGTGATAGAGAGTTTCAGGGAGTGTCAGAGAGTGTCTGAGAGTGTCTGAGAGTGTCAGAGAGTGATAGAGAGTGATAGAGAGTGATAGAGAGTGTCAGAGAGTGTCAGAGAGTGATAGTGAGTGTCAGAGAGTGTCAGAGAGTGTCAGAGAGTGATAGAGAGTGTCAGAGAGTGTCAGAGAGAGATAGAGAGTTTCAGAGAGTGCCAGAGAGTGTCTGAGAGTTTCAGAGAGTGCCAGAGAGTGTCTGAGAGTGTCAGAGAGTGATAGTGAGTGTCTGAGAGTGTCAGAGAGTGATAGTGAGTGTCTGAGAGTGATAGAGAGTGATAGAGAGTGTCAGAGAGTGTCAGAGAGTGTCAGAGAGTGATAGTGAGTGTCAGAGAGTGTCAGAGAGTGTCAGAGAGTGATAGAGAGTGTCAGAGAGTGTCAGAGAGAGATAGAGAGTTTCAGAGAGTGCCAGAGAGTGTCTGAGAGTTTCAGAGAGTGCCAGAGAGTGTCTGAGAGTGTCAGAGAGTGATAGTGAGTGTCTGAGAGTGTCAGAGAGTGATAGTGAGTGTCTGAGAGAGTCAGAGAGTGATAATGAGTGTCTGAGAGTGTCTGAGAGTGTCAGAGAGTGATAGAGAGTGTCAGAGAGTGATAGTGAGTGTCAGAGAGTGTCAGAGAGTGTCAGAGAGTGATAGAGAGTGTCAGAGAGTGTCAGAGAGTGATAGAGAGTGATAGAGAGTTTCAGAGAGTGCCAGAGAGTGTCTGAGAGTGTCAGAGAGTGATAGAGAGTGATAGAGAGTGTCAGAGCGTGTCAGAGAGTGATAGAGAGTGATAGAGAGTGATAGAGAGTGTCAGAGAGTGATAGAGAGTGATAGAGAGTGTCAGAGAGTGATAGTGAGTGTCAGAGAGTGTCAGAGAGTGTCAGAGAGTGATAGAGAGTGTCAGAGAGTGTCAGAGAGTGATAGAGAGTGATAGAGAGTTTCAGAGAGTGCCAGAGAGTGTCTGAGAGTGTCAGAGAGTGATAGAGAGTGTCAGAGAGTGATAGTGAGTGTCAGAGAGTGTCAGAGAGTGTCAGAGAGTGATAGAGAGTGTCAGAGAGTGTCAGAAAGTGATAGAGAGTGATAGAGAGTTTCAGAGAGTGCCAGAGAGTGTCTGAGAGTGTCAGAGAGTGATAGAGAGTGATAGAGAGTGTCAGAGAGTGTCAGAGAGTGTCAGAGTGTGTCAGAGAGTGATAGAGAGAGATAGAGAGTTTCAGAGAGTGCCAGAGAGTGTCTGAGAGTGTCAGAGAGTGATAGAGAGTGATAGAGACTGTCAGAGAGTGTCAGAGAGGGATAGTGAGTGTCTGAGAATGTCAGAGAGTGTCAGAGAGTGATAGAGAGTGTCAGAGAGTGTCAGAGAGTGTCAGAGAGTGTCAGAGAGTGATAGAGCGTGATAGAGAGTTTCAGGGAGTGTCAGAGAGTGTCTGAGAGTGTCAGAGAGTGATAGTGAGTGTCAGTGAGTGTCAGAGAGTGTCAGAGAGCGATAGAGAGTGTCAGAGAGTGTCAGAGAGTAATAGAGAGTGATAGAGAGGTTCAGAGAGTGCCAGAGAGTGTCTGAGAGTGTCAGAGAGTGATAGAGAGTGTCAGAGAGTGATAGAGAGTGTCAGAGAGTGTCAGAGAGTGATAGAGAGTGATAGAGAGTTTCAGAGAGTGCCAGAGAGTGTCTGAGAGTGTCAGAGAGTGATAGAGAGTGATAGAGAGTGCCAGAGAGTGCCAGAGAGTGTCTGAGAGTGTCAGAGAGTGATAGAGAGTGATAGAGACTGTCAGAGAGTGTCAGAGAGTGATAGTGAGTGTCTGAGAGTGTCAGAGAGTGATAGTGAGTGTCTGAGAGTGTCAGAGAGTGATAGTGAGTGATAGAGAGTGATAGAGAGTGTCAGAGAGTGATAGTGAGTGTCTGAGAGTGTCAGAGAGTGATAGTGAGTGATAGAGAGTGTCAGAGAGTGTCAGAGAGTGTCAGAGAGTGATAGAGAGTGATAGAGAGTTTCAGGGAGTGTCAGAGAGTGTCTGAGAGTGTCTGAGAGTGTCAGAGAGTGATATAGAGTGATAGAGAGTGATAGAGAGTGTCAGAGAGAGTCAGAGAGTGATAGTGAGTGATAGAGAGTGTCAGAGAGTGTCAGAGAGTGTCAGAGAGTGATAGTGAGTGTCAGAGAGTGGCAGAGAGTGTCAGAGAGTGATAGAGAGTGTCAGAGAGTGTCAGAGAGTGATAGAGAGTGATAGAGAGTTTCAGAGAGTGCCAGAGAGTGTCTGAGAGTGTCAGAGAGTGATAGTGAGTGTCTGAGAGTGATAGGCAGTGATAGAGAGTGTCAGAGAGTGTCAGAGAGTGTCAGAGAGTGATAGTGAGTGTCAGAGAGTGTCAGAGAGTGTCAGAGAGTGATAGAGAGTGTCAGAGAGTGTCAGAGAGAGATAGAGAGTGATAGAGAGTGTCAGAGAGTGATAGTGAGTGTCTGAGAGTGTCAGAGAGTGATAGTGAGTGTCTGAGAGTGTCAGAGAGTGATAGTGAGTGATAGAGAGTGTCAGAGAGTGTCAGAGAGTGTCAGAGAGTGTCAGAGAGTGATAGAGAGTGATAGAGAGTTTCAGGGAGAGTCAGAGAGTGTCTGAGAGTGTCAGAGAGTGTCAGAGAGTGATAGAGAGTGTCAGAGAGTGTCAGAGAGTGATAGAGAGTGATAGAGAGTGTCAGAGAGTGATAGTGAGTGTCTGAGAGTGTCAGAGAGTGATAGTGAGTGTCTGAGAGTGTCAGAGAGTGTCAGAGAGTGATAGTGAGTGTCTGAGAGTGATAGAGAGTGTCAGAGAGTGTCAGAGAGTGTCAGAGAGTGATAGTGAGTGTCAGAGAGTGTCAGAGAGTGTCAGAGAGTGATAGAGAGTGTCAGAGAGTGTCAGAGAGAGATAGAGAGTGATAGAGAGTGTCAGAGAGTGATAGTGAGTGTCTGAGAGTGTCAGAGAGTGATAGTGAGTGTCTGAGAGTGTCAGAGAGTGATAGTGAGTGATAGAGAGTGTCAGAGAGTGTCAGAGAGTGTCAGAGAGTGTCAGAGAGTGATAGAGAGTGATAGAGAGTTTCAGGGAGAGTCAGAGAGTGTCTGAGAGTGTCAGAGAGTGTCAGAGAGTGATAGAGAGTGATAGAGAGTGTCAGAGAGTGATAGTGAGTGTCTGAGAGTGTCAGAGAGTGATAGTGAGTGATAGAGAGTGTCAGAGAGTGTCAGAGAGTGTCAGAGAGTGATAGAGAGTGATAGAGAGTTTCAGGGAGTGTCAGAGAGTGTCTGAGAGTGTCTGAGAGTGTCAGAGAGTGATAGAGAGTGATAGAGAGTGATAGAGAGTGTCAGAGAGTGTCAGAGAGTGATAGTGAGTGTCAGAGAGTGGCAGAGAGTGTCAGAGAGTGATAGAGAGTGTCAGAGAGTGTCAGAGAGTGATAGAGAGTGATAGAGAGTTTCAGAGAGTGTCTGAGAGTGTCAGAGAGTGATAGTGAGTGTCTGAGAGTGATAGAGAGTGATAGAGAGTGTCAGAGAGTGTCAGAGAGTGTCAGAGAGTGTCAGAGAGTGATAGTGAGTGTCAGAGAGTGTCAGAGAGTGTCAGAGTGTGATAGAGAGTGTCAGAGAGTGTCAGAGAGAGATAGAGAGTTTCAGAGAGTGCCAGAGAGTGTCTGAGAGTTTCAGAGAGTGCCAGAGAGAGTCTGAGAGTGTCAGAGAGTGATAGTGAGTGTCAGAGAGTGTCAGAGAGTGTCAGAGTGTGATAGAGAGTGTCAGAGAGTGTCAGAGAGAGATAGAGAGTTTCAGAGAGTGCCAGAGAGTGTCTGAGAGTTTCAGAGAGTGCCAGAGAGTGTCTGAGAGTGTCAGAGAGTGATAGTGAGTGTCTGAGAGTGTCAGAGAGTGATAGTGAGTGTCTGAGAGTGTCAGAGAGTGATAATGAGTGTCTGAGAGTGTCTGAGAGTGTCAGAGAGTGATAGAGAGTGTCAGAGAGTGATAGTGAGTGTCAGAGAGTGTCAGAGAGTGTCAGAGAGTGTCAGAGAGTGATAGTGAGTGTCAGAGAGTGGCAGAGAGTGTCAGAGAGTGATAGAGAGTGTCAGAGAGTGTCAGAGAGTGATAGAGAGTGATAGAGAGTTTCAGAGAGTGCCAGAGAGTGTCTGAGAGTGTCAGAGAGTGATAGTGAGTGTCTGAGAGTGATAGAGAGTGATAGAGAGTGTCAGAGAGTGTCAGAGAGTGATAGTGAGTGTCAGAGAGTGTCAGAGAGTGTCAGAGAGTGATAGAGAGAGTCAGAGAGTGTCAGAGAGAGATAGAGAGTGATAGAGAGTGTCAGAGAGTGATAGTGAGTGTCTGAGAGTGTCAGAGAGTGATAGTGAGTGTCTGAGAGTGTCAGAGAGTGTCAGAGAGTGATAGTGAGTGTCTGACAGTGATAGAGAGTGTCAGAGAGTGTCAGAGAGTGTCAGAGAGTGATAGTGAGTGTCAGAGAGTGTCAGAGAGTGTCAGAGAGTGATAGAGAGTGCCAGAGAGTGTCAGAGAGAGATAGAGAGTGATAGAGAGTGTCAGAGAGTGATAGTGAGTGTCTGAGAGTGTCAGAGAGTGATAGTGAGTGTCTGAGAGTGTCAGAGAGTGATACTGAGTGATAGAGAGTGTCAGAGAGTGTCAGAGAGTGTCAGAGAGTGTCAGAGAGTGATAGAGAGTGATAGAGAGTTTCAGGGAGAGTCAGAGAGTGTCTGAGAGTGTCAGAGAGTGTCAGAGAGAGATAGAGAGTGATAGAGAGTGTCAGAGAGTGATAGTGAGTGTCTGAGAGTGTCAGAGAGTGATAGTGAGTGTCTGAGAGTGTCAGAGAGTGTCAGTGAGTGATAGTGAGTGTCTGACAGTGATAGAGAGTGTCAGAGAGTGTCAGAGAGTGTCAGAGAGTGATAGTGAGTGTCAGAGAGTGTCAGAGAGTGTCAGAGAGTGATAGAGAGTGTCAGAGAGTGTCAGAGAGAGATAGAGAGTGATAGAGAGTGTCAGAGAGTGATAGTGAGTGTCTGAGAGTGTCAGAGAGTGATAGTGAGTGTCTGAGAGTGTCAGAGAGTGATACTGAGTGATAGAGAGTGTCAGAGAGTGTCAGAGAGTGTCAGAGAGTGTCAGAGAGTGATAGAGAGTGATAGAGAGTTTCAGGGAGAGTCAGAGAGTGTCTGAGAGTGTCAGAGAGTGTCAGAGAGTGATAGAGAGTGATAGAGAGTGTCAGAGAGTGATAGTGAGTGTCTGAGAGTGTCAGAGAGTGATAGTGAGTGATAGAGAGTGTCAGAGAGTGTCAGAGAGTGTCAGAGAGTGATAGAGAGTGATAGAGAGTTTCAGGGAGTGTCAGAGAGTGTCTGAGAGTGTCTGAGAGTGTCAGAGAGTGATAGAGAGTGATAGAGAGTGATAGAGAGTGTCAGAGAGTGTCAGAGAGTGATAGTGAGTGTCAGAGAGTGGCAGAGAGTGTCTGAGAGTGATAGAGAGTGTCAGAGAGTGATAGAGAGTGTCAGAGAGTGTCAGAGAGTGATAGAGAGTGATAGAGAGTTTCAGAGAGTGCCAGAGAGTGTCTGAGAGTGTCAGAGAGTGATAGAGAGTGATAGAGAGTGTCAGAGCGTGTCAGAGAGTGATAGAGAGTGATAGAGAGTGATAGAGAGTGTCAGAGAGTGATAGAGAGTGATAGAGAGTGTCAGAGAGTGATAGTGAGTGTCAGAGAGTGTCAGAGAGTGTCAGAGAGTGATAGAGAGTGTCAGAGAGTGTCAGAGAGTGATAGAGAGTGATAGAGAGTTTCAGAGAGTGCCAGAGAGTGTCTGAGAGTGTCAGAGAGTGATAGAGAGTGTCAGAGAGCGATAGTGAGTGTCAGAGAGTGTCAGAGAGTGTCAGAGAGTGATAGAGAGTGTCAGAGAGTGTCAGAAAGTGATAGAGAGTGATAGAGAGTTTCAGAGAGTGCCAGAGAGTGTCTGAGAGTGTCAGAGAGTGATAGAGAGTGATAGAGAGTGTCAGATAGTGTCAGAGAGTGTCAGAGTGTGTCAGAGAGTGATAGAGAGTTTCAGAGAGTGCCAGAGAGTGTCTGAGAGTGTCGGAGAGTGATAGAGAGTGATAGAGACTGTCAGAGAGTGTCAGAGAGGGATAGTGAGTGTCTGAGATTGTCAGAGAGTGATAGAGAGTGTCAGAGAGTGTCAGAGAGTGTCAGAGAGTGATAGAGAGTGATAGAGAGTTTCAGGGAGTGTCAGAGAGTGTCTGAGAGTGTCAGAGAGTGATAGTGAGTGTCAGTGAGTGTCAGAGAGTGTCAGAGAGTGATAGAGAGTGTCAGAGAGTGTCAGAGAGTAATACAGAGTGATAGAGAGTTTCAGAGAGTGCCAGAGAGTGTCTGAGAGTGTCAGAGAGTGATAGAGAGTGTCAGAGAGTGATAGAGAGTGTCAGAGAGTGTCAGAGAGTGATAGAGAGTGATAGAGAGTTTCAGAGAGTGCCAGAGAGTGTCTGAGAGTGTCAGAGAGTGATAGAGACTGTCTGAGAGTTTCAGAGAGTGCCAGAGAGTGTCTGAGAGTGTCAGAGAGTGATAGAGAGTGATAGAGAGTGCCAGAGAGTGCCAGAGAGTGTCTGAGAGTGTCAGAGAGTGATAGAGAGTGATAGAGACTGTCAGAGAGTGTCAGAGAGTGATAGTGAGTGTCTGAGAGTGTCAGAGAGTGTCAGAGAGTGATAGAGAGTGTCTGAGAGTGTCAGAGAGTGATAGTGAGTGTCAGAGAGTGATAGTGAGTGTCAGAGAGTGTCAGAGAGTGTCAGAGAGTGATAGAGAGTGTCAGAGAGTGTCAGAGAGTGATAGAGAGTGATAGAGAGTTTCAGAGAGTGCCAGAGAGTGTCTGAGAGTGTCAGAGAGTGATAGAGACTGTCTGAGAGTGTCAGAGAGTGATAGTGAGTGTCTGAGAGTGTCAGAGAGTGATAGAGAGTGATAGAGACTGTCAGAGAGTGTCAGAGAGTGATAGTGAGTGTCTGAGAGTGTCAGAGAGTGTCAGAGAGTGATAGAGAGTGTCTGAGAGTGTCAGAGAGTGATAGTGAGTGTCAGAGAGTGATAGTGAGTGTCAGAGAGTGTCAGAGAGTGTCAGAGAGTGATAGAGAGTGTCAGAGAGTGTCAGAGAGTGATAGTGAGTGTCAGAGAGTGATAGTGAGTGTCAGAGAGTGTCAGAGAGTGTCAGAGAGTGATAGAGAGTGTCAGAGAGTGTCAGAGAGTGATAGAGAGTGATAGAGAGTTTCAGAGAGTGCCAGAGAGTGTCTGAGAGTGTCAGAGAGTGATAGAGACTGTCTGAGAGTGTCAGAGAGTGATAGTGAGTGTCTGAGAGTGTCAGAGAGTGTCAGAGAGTGATAGTGAGTGTCTGAGAGTGATAGAGAGTGATAGAGAGTGTCAGAGAGTGTCAGAGAGTGTCAGAGAGTGATAGTGAGTGTCAGAGAGTGTCAGAGAGTGTCAGAGAGTGATAGAGAGTGTCAGAGAGTGTCAGAGAGAGATAGAGAGTGATAGAGAGTGTCAGAGAGTGATAGTGAGTGTCTGAGAGTGTCAGAGAGTGATAGTGAGTGTCTGAGAGTGTCAGAGAGTGATAGTGAGTGATAGAGAGTGTCAGAGAGTGTCAGAGAGTGTCAGAGAGTGTCAGAGAGTGATAGAGAGTGATAGAGAGTTTCAGGGAGAGTCAGAGAGTGTCTGAGAGTGTCAGAGAGTGTCAGAGAGTGATAGAGAGTGATAGAGAGTGTCAGAGAGTGATAGTGAGTGTCTGAGAGTGTCAGAGAGTGATAGAGAGTGTCAGAGAGTGTCAGAGAGTGTCAGAGAGTGATAGAGAGTGATAGAGAGTTTCAGGGAGTGTCAGAGAGTGTCTGAGAGTGTCTGAGAGTGTCAGAGAGTGATAGAGAGTGATAGAGAGTGATAGAGAGTGTCAGAGAGTGTCAGAGAGTGATAGTGAGTGTCAGAGAGTGGCAGAGAGTGTCAGAGAGTGATAGAGAGTGTCAGAGAGTGTCAGAGAGTGATAGAGAGTGATAGAGAGTTTCAGAGAGTGTCTGAGAGTGTCAGAGAGTGATAGTGAGTGTCTGAGAGTGATAGAGAGTGATAGAGAGTGTCTGAGAGTGTCAGAGAGTGATAGTGAGTGTCAGAGAGTGTCAGAGAGTGATAATGAGTGATAGAGAGTGCCAGAGAGTGCCAGAGAGTGATAGAGAGTGTCAGAGAGTGTCAGAGAGTGATAGAGAGTGATAGAGAGTTTCAGAGAGTGCCAGAGAGTGTCTGAGAGTGTCAGAGAGTGATAGAGAGTGATAGAGAGTGCCAGAGAGTGCCAGAGAGTGTCTGAGAGTGTCAGAGAGTGATAGAGAGTGATAGAGACTGTCAGAGAGTGTCAGAGAGTGATAGTGAGTGTCTGAGAGTGTCAGAGAGTGTCAGAGAGTGATATAGAGTGTCTGAGAGTGTCAGAGAGTGATAGTGAGTGACAGAGAGTGATAGTGAGTGTCAGAGAGTGTCAGAGAGTGTCAGAGAGTGATAGAGAGTGTCAGAGAGTGTCAGAGAGTGATAGAGAGTGATAGAGAGTTTCAGAGAGTGCCAGAGAGTGTCTGAGAGTGTCAGAGAGTGATAGAGACTGTCAGAGAGTGTCAGAGAGTGATAGTGAGTGTCAGAGAGTGTCAGAAAGTGTCAGAGAGTGTCAGAGAGTGATAGAGAGTGATAGAGAGTGTCAGAGAGTGCAAGAGATTGTCTGAGAGTGTCAGCGAGTGATAGAGAGTGATAGAGACTGTCAGAGAGTGTCAGAGAGTGTCAGAGAGTGATAGTGAGTGTCTGAGAGTGTCGGAGAGTGATAGTGACTGATAGAGAGTGTCAGAGAGTGTCAGAGAGTGTCAGAGAGTGTCAGAGAGTGATAGAGAGTGATAGAGAATTTCAGGGAGTGTCAGAGAGTGTCAGAGAGTGTCAGAGAGTGTCAGAGAGTGTCAGAGAGTGATAGTGAGTGTCAGAGAGTGTCAGAGAGTGTCAGAGAGTGATAGAGAGTGTCAGAGAGTGTCAGAGAGTGATAGAGAGTGATAGAGAGTTTCAGAGAGTGCCAGAGAGTGTCTGAGAGTGTCAGAGGGTTTTAGAGAGTTATAGAGACTGTCTGAGAGTGTCAGAGAGTGTCAGAGAGTGATAGTGAGTGTCAGAGAGTGTCAGAGAGTGTCAGAGAGTGATAGAGAGTGTCAGAGAGTGTCAGAGAGAGATAGAGAGTGATAGAGAGTTTCAGAGAGTGCCAGAGAATGTCTGAGAGTGTCAGAGAGTGATAGAGAGTGATAGAGACTGTCAGAGAGTGTCAGAGAGTGTCAGAGAGTGATAGTGAGTGTCAGAGAGTGATAGAGAGTGTCAGAGAGTGTCAGAGAGTGATAGAGAGTTTCAGAGAGTGCCAGAAAGTGTCTGAGAGTGTCAGAGAGTGATAGAGAGTGATAGAGACTGTCAGAGAGTGTCAGAGAGTGTCAGAGAGTGATAGTGAGTGTCTGAGAGTGTCAGAGAGTGATAGTGAGTGATAGAGAGTGTCAGAGAGTGTCAGAGAGTGTCAGAGAGTGTCAGAGAGTGATAGAGAGTGATAGAGAGTTTCAGGGAGTGTCAGAGAGTGTCTGAGAGTGTCTGAGAGTGTCAGAGAGTGATAGAGAGTGATAGAGAGTGTCAGAGAGTGGCAGAGAGTGTCAGAGAGTGATAGAGAGTGTCAGAGAGTGGCAGAGAGTGATAGAGAGTGTTAGAGAGTTTCAGAGAGTGCCAGAGAGTGATAGTGAGTGTCAGAGTGTGATAGTGAGTGTCTGAGAGTGATAGAGAGTGATAGAGAGTGTCAGAGAGTGTCAGAGAGTGTCAGAGAGTGATAGTGAGTGTCAGAGAGTGTCAGAGAGTGTCAGAGAGTGATAGAGAGTGTCAGAGAGTGTCAGAGAGAGATAGAGAGTGATAGAGAGTGTCAGAGAGTGATAGTGAGTGTCTGAGAGTGTCAGAGAGTGATAGTGAGTGTCTGAGAGTGATAGAGAGTGATAGAGACTGTCAGAGAGTGTCAGAGAGTGTCAGAGAGTGATAGTGAGTGTCAGAGAGTGTCAGAGAGTGTCAGAGAGTGATTGAGAGTGTCAGAGAGTGTCAGAGAGAGATAGAGAGTGATAGAGAGTGTCAGAGAGTGATAGTGAGTGTCTGAGAGTGTCAGAGAGTGATAGTGAGTGTCTGAGAGTGTCAGAGAGTGTCAGAGAGTGATAGTGAGTGTCTGAGAGTGATAGAGAGTGATAGAGAGTGTCAGAGAGTGTCAGAGAGTGTCAGAGAGTGATAGTGAGTGTCAGAGAGTGTCAGAGAGTGTCAGAGAGTGATAGAGAGTGTCAGAGAGTGTCAGAGAGAGATAGAGAGTGATAGAGAGTGTCAGAGAGTGATAGAGAGTGTCAGAGAGTGATAGTGAGTGTCTGAGAGTGTCAGAGAGTGATAGTGAGTGTCTGAGAGTGTCAGAGAGTGATAGTGAGTGTCTGAGAGTGATAGTGAGTGTCAGAGAGAGATAGAGAGTGATAGAGAGTGTCAGAGAGTGATAGTGAGTGTCTGAGAGTGTCAGAGAGTGATAGTGAGTGTCTGAGAGTGTCAGCGAGTGATAGTGAGTGTCAGAGAGTGATAGTGAGTGTCTGAGAGTGTCAGAGAGTGATAGTGAGTGATAGAGAGTGTCAGAGAGTGTCAGAGAGTGTCAGAGAGTGTCAGAGAGTGATAGAGAGTGATAGAGAGTTTCAGGGAGTGTCAGAGAGTGTCTGAGAGTGTCTGAGAGTGTCAGAGAGTGATAGAGAGTGATAGAGAGTGTCAGAGAGTGTCAGAGAGTGTCAGAGAGTGATAGTGAGTGTCAGAGAGTGGCAGAGAGTGTCAGAGAGTGATAGAGAGTGTCAGAGAGAGTCAGAGATTGATAGAGAGTGATAGAGAGTTTCAGAGAGTGCCAGAGAGTGTCTGAGAGTGTCAGAGAGTGATAGTGAGTGTCTGAGAGTGATAGAGAGTGATAGAGAGTGTCAGAGAGTGTCAGAGAGTGTCAGAGAGTGATAGTGAGTGTCAGAGAGTGTCAGAGAGTGTCAGAGAGTGATAGAGAGTGTCAGAGAGTGTCAGAGAGAGATAGAGAGTGATAGAGAGTGTCAGAGAGTGATAGTGAGTGTCTGAGAGTGTCAGAGAGTGATAGTGAGTGTCAGAGAGTGGCAGAGAGTGTCAGAGAGTGATAGAGAGTGTCAGAGAAAGTCAGAGAGTGATAGAGAGTGATAGAGAGTTTCAGAGAGTGCCAGAGAGTGTCTGAGAGTGTCAGAGAGTGATAGTGAGTGTCTGAGAGTGTCAGAGAGTGATAGTGAGTGTCAGAGAGTGTCAGAGAGTGTCAGAGAGTGTCAGAGAGTGATAGTGAGTGTCTGAGAGTGATAGAGAGTGATAGAGAGTGTCAGAGAGTGTCAGAGAGTGTCAGAGAGTGATAGTGAGTGTCAGAGAGTGTCAGAGAGTGATAGAGAGTGTCAGAGAGTGTCAGAGAGAGATAGAGAGTGATAGAGAGTGTCAGAGAGTGATAGTGAGTGTCTGAGAGTGTCAGAGAGTGATAGTGAGTGTCTGAGAGTGTCAGAGAGTGATAGTGAGTGATAGAGAGTGATAGAGAGTGTCAGAGAGTGATAGTGAGTGTCTGAGAGTGTCAGAGAGTGATAGTGAGTGATAGAGAGTGTCAGAGAGTGTCAGAGAGTGTCAGAGAGTGTCAGAGAGTGATAGAGAGTGTCAGTGAGTGTCAGAGAGTTTCAGGGAGTGTCAGAGAGTGTCTGAGAGTGTCTGAGAGTGTCAGAGAGTGATAGAGAGTGATAGAGAGTGATAGAGAGTGTCAGAGAGTGTCAGAGAGTGATAGTGAGTGATAGAGAGTGTCAGAGAGTGTCAGAGAGTGTCAGAGAGTGATAGTGAGTGTCAGAGAGTGGCAGAGAGTGTCAGAGAGTGATAGAGAGTGTCAGAGAGTGTCAGAGAGTGATAGAGAGTGATAGAGAGTTTCAGAGAGTGCCAGAGAGTGTCTGAGAGTGTCAGAGAGTGATAGTGAGTGTCTGAGAGTGATAGAGAGTGATAGAGAGTGTCAGAGAGTGTCAGAGAGTGTCAGAGAGTGATAGTGAGTGTCAGAGAGTGTCAGAGAGTGTCAGAGAGTGATAGAGAGTGTCAGAGAGTGTCAGAGAGAGATAGAGAGTGATAGAGAGTGTCAGAGAGTGATAGTGAGTGTCTGAGAGTGTCAGAGAGTGATAGTGAGTGTCTGAGAGTGTCAGAGAGTGTCAGAGAGTGATAGTGAGTGTCTGAGAGTGATAGAGAGTGATAGAGAGTGTCAGAGAGTGTCAGAGAGTGATAGTGAGTGTCAGAGAGTGTCAGAGAGTGTCAGAGAGTGATAGAGAGTGTCAGAGAGTGTCAGAGAGAGATAGAGAGTGATAGAGAGTGTCAGAGAGTGATAGTGAGTGTCTGAGAGTGTCAGAGAGTGATAGTGAGTGTCTGAGAGTGTCAGAGAGTGATAGTGAGTGTCTGAGAGTGTCAGAGAGTGATAGTGAGTGATAGAGAGTGTCAGAGAGTGTCAGAGAGTGTCAGAGAGTGATAGAGAGTTTCAGGGAGAGTCAGAGAGTGTCTGAGAGTGATAGAGAGTGTCAGAGAGTGTCAGAGAGTGTCAGAGAGTGTCAGAGAGTGATAGTGAGTGTCTGAGAGTGATAGAGAGTGATAGAGAGTGTCAGAGAGTGTCAGAGAGTGTCAGAGAGTGATAGTGAGTGTCAGAGAGTGTCAGAGAGTGATAGAGAGTGTCAGAGAGTGTCAGAGAGAGATAGAGAGTGATAGAGAGTGTCAGAGAGTGATAGTGAGTGTCAGAGAGTGTCAGAGAGTGATAGTGAGTGTCTGAGAGTGTCAGAGAGTGTCAGAGAGTGATAGTGAGTGTCTGAGAGTGATAGAGAGTGATAGAGAGTGTCAGAGAGTGTCAGAGAGTGATAGTGAGTGTCAGAGAGTGTCAGAGAGTGTCAGAGAGTGATAGAGAGTGTCAGAGAGTGTCAGAGAGAGATAGAGAGTGATAGAGAGTGTCAGAGAGTGATAGTGAGTGTCTGAGAGTGTCAGAGAGTGATAGTGAGTGTCTGAGAGTGTCAGAGAGTGATAGTGAGTGTCTGAGAGTGTCAGAGAGTGATAGTGAGTGATAGAGAGTGTCAGAGAGTGTCAGAGAGTGTCAGAGAGTGATAGAGAGTTTCAGGGAGAGTCAGAGAGTGTCTGAGAGTGATAGAGAGTGTCAGAGAGTGTCAGAGAGTGTCAGAGAGTGTCAGAGAGTGATAGTGAGTGTCTGAGAGTGATAGAGAGTGATAGAGAGTGTCAGAGAGTGTCAGAGAGTGTCAGAGAGTGATAGTGAGTGTCAGAGAGTGTCAGAGAGTGATAGAGAGTGTCAGAGAGTGTCAGAGAGAGATAGAGAGTGATAGAGAGTGTCAGAGAGTGATAGTGAGTGTCTGAGAGTGTCAGAGAGTGATAGTGAGTGTCTGAGAGTGTCAGAGAGTGATAGTGAGTGATAGAGAGTGTCAGAGAGTGTCAGAGAGTGTCAGAGAGTGATAGTGAGTGATAGAGAGTGTCAGAGAGTGTCAGAGAGTGTCAGAGAGTGATAGTGAGTGTCAGAGAGTGGCAGAGAGTGTCAGAGAGTGATAGAGAGTGTCAGAGAGTGTCAGAGAGTGATAGAGAGTGATAGAGAGTTTCAGAGAGTGCCAGAGAGTGTCTGAGAGTGTCAGAGAGTGATAGTGAGTGTCTGAGAGTGATAGAGAGTGATAGAGAGTGTCAGAGAGTGTCAGAGAGTGTCAGAGAGTGATAGTGAGTGTCAGAGAGTGTCAGAGAGTGTCAGAGAGTGATAGAGAGTGTCAGAGAGTGTCAGAGAGAGATAGAGAGTGATAGAGAGTGTCAGAGAGTGATAGTGAGTGTCTGAGAGTGATAGAGAGTGATAGAGAGTGTCAGAGAGTGTCAGAGAGTGTCAGAGAGTGATAGTGAGTGTCAGAGAGTGTCAGAGAGTGTCAGAGAGTGATAGAGAGTGTCAGAGAGTGTCAGAGAGAGATAGAGAGTGATAGAGAGTGTCAGAGAGTGATAGTGAGTGTCTGAGAGTGTCAGAGAGTGATAGTGAGTGTCTGAGAGTGTCAGAGAGTGTCAGAGAGTGATAGTGAGTGTCTGAGAGTGATAGAGAGTGATAGAGAGTGTCAGAGAGTGTCAGAGAGTGTCAGAGAGTGATAGTGAGTGTCAGAGAGTGTCAGAGAGTGTCAGAGAGTGATAGAGAGTGTCAGAGAGTGTCAGAGAGAGATAGAGAGTGATAGAGAGTGTCAGAGAGTGATAGTGAGTGTCTGAGAGTGTCAGAAGGTGATAGTGAGTGTCTGAGAGTGTCAGAGAGTGATAGTGAGTGATAGAGAGTGTCAGAGAGTGTCAGAGAGTGTCAGAGAGTGATAGTGAGTGTCTGAGAGTGTCAGAGAGTGATAGTGAGTGTCTGAGAGTGTCAGAGAGTGATAGTGAGTGTCTGAGAGTGTCAGAGAGTGATAGTGAGTGATAGAGAGTGTCAGAGAGTGTCAGAGAGTGTCAGAGAGTGATAGTGAGTGTCAGAGAGTGGCAGAGAGTGTCAGAGAGTGATAGAGAGTGTCAGAGAGTGTCAGAGAGAGATAGAGAGTGATAGAGAGTGTCAGAGAGTGATAGTGAGTGTCTGAGAGTGTCAGAGAGTGATAGTGAGTGTCTGAGAGTGTCAGAGAGTGATAGTGAGTGTCTGAGAGTGTCAGAGAGTGATAGTGAGTGTCTGAGAGTGTCAGAGAGTGATAGTGAGTGATAGAGAGTGTCAGAGAGTGTCAGAGAGTGTCAGAGAGTGATAGTGAGTGTCAGAGAGTGGCAGAGAGTGTCAGAGAGTGATAGAGAGTGTCAGAGAGTGTCAGAGAGTGATAGAGAGTGATAGAGAGTTTCAGAGAGTGCCAGAGAGTGATAGTGAGTGTCAGAGAGTGATAGTGAGTGTCTGAGAGTGATAGAGAGTGATAGAGAGTGTCAGAGAGTGTCAGAGAGTGTCAGAGAGTGATAGTGAGTGTCAGAGAGTGTCAGAGAGTGTCAGAGAGTGATAGAGAGTGTCAGAGAGTGTCAGAGAGAGATAGAGAGTGATAGAGAGTGTCAGAGAGTGATAGTGAGTGTCTGAGAGTGTCAGAGAGTGATAGTGAGTGTCTGAGAGTGTCAGAGAGTGTCAGAGAGTGATAGTGAGTGTCTGAGAGTGATAGAGAGTGATAGAGAGTGTCAGAGAGTGTCAGAGAGTGTCAGAGAGTGATAGTGAGTGTCAGAGAGTGTCAGAGAGTGTCAGAGAGTGATAGAGAGTGTCAGAGAGTGTCAGAGAGAGATAGAGAGTGATAGAGAGTGTCAGAGAGTGATAGTGAGTGTCTGAGAGTGTCAGAGAGTGATAGTGAGTGTCTGAGAGTGTCAGAGAGTGATAGTGAGTGTCTGAGAGTGTCAGAGAGTGATAGTGAGTGATAGAGAGTGTCAGAGAGTGTCAGAGAGTGTCAGAGAGTGATAGAGAGTTTCAGGGAGAGTCAGAGAGTGTCTGAGAGTGATAGAGAGTGTCAGAGAGTGTCAGAGAGTGTCAGAGAGTGTCAGAGAGTGATAGTGAGTGTCTGAGAGTGATAGAGAGTGATAGAGAGTGTCAGAGAGTGTCAGAGAGTGTCAGAGAGTGATAGTGAGTGTCAGAGACTGTCAGAGAGTGATAGAGAGTGTCAGAGAGTGTCAGAGAGAGATAGAGAGTGATAGAGAGTGTCAGAGAGTGATAGTGAGTGTCAGAGAGTGTCAGAGAGTGATAGTGAGTGTCTGAGAGTGTCAGAGAGTGTCAGAGAGTGATAGTGAGTGTCTGAGAGTGTCTGAGAGTGATAGAGAGTGATAGAGAGTGTCAGAGAGTGTCAGAGAGTGTCAGAGAGTGATAGTGAGTGTCAGAGAGTGTCAGAGAGTGTCAGAGTGTGATAGAGAGTGTCAGAGAGTGTCAGAGAGAGATAGAGAGTGATAGAGAGTGTCAGAGAGTGATAGTGAGTGTCTGAGAGTGTCAGAGAGTGATAGTGAGTGTCTGAGAGTGTCAGAGAGTGATAGTGAGTGTCTGAGAGTGTCAGAGAGTGATAGTGAGTGATAGAGAGTGTCAGAGAGTGTCAGAGAGTGTCAGAGAGTGATAGAGAGTTTCAGGGAGAGTCAGAGAGTGTCTGAGAGTGATAGAGAGTGTCAGAGAGTGTCAGAGAGTGTCAGAGAGTGATAGTGAGTGTCTGAGAGTGATAGAGAGTGATAGAGAGTGTCAGAGAGTGTCAGAGAGTGTCAGAGAGTGATAGTGAGTGTCAGAGAGTGTCAGAGAGTGATAGAGAGTGTCAGAGAGTGTCAGAGAGAGATAGAGAGTGATAGAGAGTGTCAGAGAGTGATAGTGAGTGTCTGAGAGTGTCAGAGAGTGATAGTGAGTGTCTGAGAGTGTCAGAGAGTGATAGTGAGTGATAGAGAGTGTCAGAGAGTGTCAGAGAGTGTCAGAGAGTGTCAGAGAGTGATAGAGAGTGATAGAGAGTTTCAGGGAGAGTCCGAGAGTGTCAGAGAGTGATAGAGAGTGATAGAGAGTTTCAGGGAGTGTCAGAGAGTGTCTGAGAGTGTCTGAGAGTGTCAGAGAGTGATAAAGAGTGATAGAGAGTGTAGAGAGTGTCAGAGAGTGTCAGAGAGTGATAGTGAGTGTCAGAGAGTGATAGAGAGTGTCAGAGAGTGTCAGAGAGTGATAGAGAGTGATAGAGAGTTTCAGAGAGTGTCTGAGAGTGTCAGAGAGTGATAGTGAGTGTCTGAGAGTGATAGAGAGTGATAGAGAGTGTCAGAGAGTGTCAGAGAGTGTCAGAGAGTGTCAGAGAGTGATAGTGAGTGTCAGAGAGTGTCAGAGAGTGTCAGAGAGTGATAGAGAGTGTCAGAGAGTGTCAGAGAGAGATAGAGAGTTTCAGAGAGTGCCAGAGAGTGTCTGAGAGTTTCAGAGAGTGCCAGAGAGTGTCTGAGAGTGTCAGAGAGTGATAGTGAGTGTCTGAGAGTGTCAGAGAGTGATAGTGAGTGTCTGAGAGTGTCAGAGAGTGATAATGAGTGTCTGAGAGTGTCAAGAGTGATAGTGAGTGATAGAGAGTGTCAGAGAGTGTCAGAGAGTGTCAGAGAGTGATAGAGAGTGATAGAGAGTGATAGAGAGTTTCAAGGAGAGCCAGAGAGTGTCTGAGAGTGTCTGAGAGTGTCAGAGAGTGATAGAGAGTGATAGAGAGTGTCAGAGAGTGTCAGAGAGTGTCAGAGAGTGATAGTGAGTGTCAGAGAATGTCAGAG
Organism: Heterodontus francisci; assembly: GCF_036365525.1. NCBI lineage: Eukaryota > Metazoa > Chordata > Chondrichthyes > Heterodontiformes > Heterodontidae > Heterodontus > Heterodontus francisci. The sequence goes on along the minus strand of NW_027140217.1, from coordinate 653,702 downwards.
AGTGATAGAGAGTGTCAGAGAGTGTCATAGAGTGATAGAGAGTTTCAGAGAGTGCCAGAGAGTGTCTGAGAGTTTCAGAGAGTGATAGAGAGTGATAGAGACTGTCAGAGAGTGCCAGAGAGTGATAGTGAGTGTCTGAGAGTGTCAGAGAGTGATAGTGAGTGATAGAGAGTGTCAGAGAGTGTCAGAGAGTGTCAGAGAGTGATAGAGAGTGATAGAGAGTTTCAGGGAGTGTCAGAGAGTGTCTGAGAGTGTCTGAGATAGTCAGAGAGTGATAGAGAGTGATAGAGAGTGTCAGAGAGTGTCAGAGAGTGATAGTGAGTGTCAGAGAGTGTCAGAGAGTGTCAGAGAGTGATAGAGAGTGTCAGAGAGTGTTAGAGAGTGTCAGAGAGTGATAGTGAGTGTCTGAGAGTGTCAGAGAGTGATAGTGAGTGTCTGAGAGTGTCAGAGAGTGTCAGAGAGTGATAGAGACTGTCAGAGAGTGTCAGAGAGTGTCAGAGAGTGATAGTGAGTGTCAGAGAGTGATAGTGAGTGTCAGAGAGTGTCAGAGAGTGATAGTGAGTGTCAGAGAGTGTCAGAGAGTGTCAGAGAGTGATAGAGAGTGATAGAGAGTTTCAGGGAGTGTCAGAGAGTGATAGTGAGTGTCAGAGTGTGTCAGAGAGTGTCAGAGAGTGTCAGAGAGTGATAGAGAGTGTCAGAGAGTGTCAGAGAGTGATAGAGAGTGATAGAGAGTTTCAGAGAGTGTCAGAGAGTGATAGAGAGTGTCAGAGAGTGTTAGAGAGTGTCAGAGAGTGATAGTGAGTGTCTGAGAGTGTCAGAGAGTGATAGTGAGTGTCTGAGAGTGTCAGAGAGTGTCAGAGAGTGATAGAGACTGTCAGAGAGTGTCAGAGAGTGTCAGAGAGTGATAGTGAGTGTCAGAGAGTGATAGTGAGTGTCTGAGAGTGTCAGAGAGTGATAGTGAGTGTCAGAGAGTGTCAGAGAGTGTCAGAGAGTGATAGACAGTGATAGAGAGTTTCAGGGAGTGTCAGAGAGTGATAGTGAGTGTCAGAGTGTGTCAGAGAGTGTCAGAGAGTGTCAGAGAGTGATAGAGAGTGTCTGAGATAGTCAGAGAGTGATAGAGAGTGATAGAGAGTGTCAGAGAGTGTCAGAGAGTGTCAGAGAGTGATAGTGAGTGTCAGAGAGTGTCAGAGAGTGTCAGAGAGTGATAGAGAGTGTCAGAGAGTGTTAGAGAGTGTCAGAGAGTGATAGTGAGTGTCTGAGAGTGTCAGAGAGTGATAGTGAGTGTCTGAGAGTGTCAGAGAGTGTCAGAGAGTGATAGAGACTGTCAGAGAGTGTCAGAGAGTGTCAGAGAGTGATAGTGAGTGTCAGAGAGTGATAGTGAGTGTCAGAGAGTGTCAGAGAGTGATAGTGAGTGTCAGAGAGTGTCAGAGAGTGTCAGAGAGTGATAGAGAGTGATAGAGAGTTTCAGGGAGTGTCAGAGAGTGATAGTGAGTGTCAGAGTGTGTCAGAGAGTGTCAGAGAGTGTCAGAGAGTGATAGAGAGTGTCAGAGAGTGTCAGAGAGTGATAGAGAGTGATAGAGAGTTTCAGAGAGTGTCAGAGAGTGATAGAGAGTGTCAGAGAGTGTTAGAGAGTGTCAGAGAGTGATAGTGAGTGTCTGAGAGTGTCAGAGAGTGATAGTGAGTGTCTGAGAGTGTCAGAGAGTGTCAGAGAGTGATAGAGAATGTCAGAGAGTGTCAGAGAGTGTCAGAGAGTGATAGTGAGTGTCAGAGAGTGATAGTGAGTGTCTGAGAGTGTCAGAGAGTGATAGTGAGTGTCAGAGAGTGTCAGAGAGTGTCAGAGAGTGATAGACAGTGATAGAGAGTTTCAGGGAGTGTCAGAGAGTGATAGTGAGTGTCAGAGTGTGTCAGAGAGTGTCAGAGAGTGTCAGAGAGTGATAGAGAGTGTCAGAGAGTGTCAGAGAGTGATAGAGAGTGATAGAGAGTTTCAGAGAGTGCCAGAGAGTGTCTGAGAGTGTCAGAGAGTGATATTGAGTGTCTGAGAGTGTCAGAGAGTGATAGTGAGTGTCTGAGAGTGTCAGAGAGTGATAGTGAGTGTCTGAGAGTGTCAGAGAGTGTCAGAGAGTGATAGAGACTGTCAGAGAGTGTCAGAGAGTGTCAGAGAGTGATAGTGAGTGTCAGAGAGTGATAGTGAGTGTCAGAGAGTGTCAGAGAGTGATAGTGAGTGTCAGAGAGTGTCAGAGAGTGTCAGAGAGTGATAGAGAGTTTCAGGGAGTGTCAGAGAGTGATAGTGAGTGTCAGAGTGTGTCAGAGAGTGTCAGAGAGTGTCAGAGAGTGTCAGAGAGTGATAGAGAGTGTCAGAGAGTGTCAGAGAGTGATAGAGAGTGATAGAGAGTTTCCGAGAGTGCCAGAGAGTGTCTGAGAGTGTCAGAGAGTGATATTGAGTGTCTGAGAGTGTCAGAGAGTGATAGTGAGTGTCTGAGAGTGTCAGAGAGTGATATTGAGTGTCTGAGAGTGTCAGAGAGTGATAGTGAGTGTCTGAGAGTGTCAGAGAGTGATAGTGAGTGTCTGAGAGTGTCAGAGAGTGTCAGAGAGTGATAGAGACTGTCAGAGAGTGTCAGAGAGTGTCAGAGAGTGATAGTGAGTGTCAGAGAGTGGTAGAGACTGTCAGAGAGTGTCAGAGAGTGATAGTGAGTGTCAGAGAGTGATAGTGAGTGTCTGAGAGTGTCAGAGAGTAATAGTGAGTGTCAGAGAGTGTCAGAAAGTGTCAGAGAGTGATAGAGAGTGATAGTGAGTTTCATGGAGTGTCAGTGAGAGTCTGAGAGTGTCAGAGAGTGATAGTGAGTGTCAGAGAGTGTCAGAGAGTGATAGAGAGTGTCAGAGAGTGTCAGAGAGTGATAGAGAGTGATAGAGACTGTCAGAGAGTGTCAGAGAGTGATAGTGAGTGTCAGAGAGTGTCAGAGAGTGATAGAGAGTGATAGAGAGTGTCAGAGAGTGTCAGAGAGTGATAGAGAGTGATAGAGAGTGATAGTGAGTTTCATGGAGTGTCAGTGAGAGTCTGAGAGTGTCAGAGAGTGATAGTGAGTGTCAGAGAGTGTCAGAGAGTGATAGAGAGTGTCAGAGAGTGTCAGAGAGTGATAGAGAGTGATAGAGACTGTCAGAGAGTGTCAGAGAGTGATAGTGAGTGTCAGAGAGTATCAGAGAGTGTAAGAGAGTGATAGAGAGTGATAGAGGGTGTCAGAGAGTGTCAGAGAGTGATAGAGAGTTTCAGAGAGTGCCAGAGAGTGTCTGAGAGTGTCAGAGAGTGATTGAGAGTGATCGAGACTGTCAGAGAGTGTCAGAGAGTGATAGTGAGTGTCAGAGAGTGTCAGAGAGTGATAGAGAGTGATAGAGAGTGTCAGAGAGTGTCAGAGAGTGATAGAGAGTGATAGAGAGTTTCAGAGAGTGCCAGAGAGTGTCTGAGAGTGTCAGAGAGTGATAGAGAGTGATAGAGACTGTCAGAGAGTGTCAGAGAGTGATAGTGAGTGATAGAGAGTGTCAGAGAGTGTCAGAGAGTGTCAGAGAGTGATAGAGAGGATAGAGAGTTTCAGGGAGTGTCAGAGAGTGTCTGAGAGTGTCTGAGAGTGTCAGAGAGTGATAGAGAGTGATAGAGAGTGTCAGAGAGTGTCAGAGAGTGTCAGAGAGTGATAGTGAGTGTCAGAGAGCGTCAGAGAGTGTCAGAGAGTGTCAGAGAGTGTCAGAGAGTGAGAGAGAGTGATAGAGAGTGATAGAGAGTTTCAGAGAGTGCCAGAGAGTGTCTGAGAGTGTCAGAGAGTGATAGAGAGTGATAGAGAGTGATAGAGACTGTCAGAGAGTGTCAGAGAGTGATAGTGAGTGTCTGAGAGTGTCAGAGAGTGATAGAGAGTGATAGAGAGTTTCAGAGAGTGCCAGAGAGTGTCTGAGAGTGTCAGAGAGTGATAGAGAGTGATAGAGAGTGATAGAGACTGTCAGAGAGTGTCAGAGAGTGATAGTGACTGTCTGAGAGTGTCAGAGAGTGATAGAGAGTGATAGAGAGTTTCAGAGAGTGCCAGAGAGTGTCTGAGAGTGTCAGAGAGTGATAGAGACTGTCAGAGAGTGTCAGAGAGTGATAGTGAGTGTCTGAGAGTGTCAGAGAGTGATAGAGAGTGATAGAGAGTTTCAGAGAGTGCCAGAGAGTGTCTGAGAGTGTCAGAGAGTGATAGAGAGTGATAGAGAGTGATAGAGACTGTCAGAGAGTGTCAGAGAGTGATAGTGAGTGTCTGAGAGTGTTAGAGAGTGATAGAGAGTGATAGAGAGTTTCAGAGAGTGCCAGAGCGTGTCTGAGTGTGTCAGAGAGTGATAGTGAGTGTCTGAGAGTGATAGAGAGTGATAGAGAGTGTCAGAGAGTGTCAGAGAGTGTCAGAGAGTGATAGTGAGTGTCAGAGAGTGTCAGAGAGTGTCAGAGAGTGATAGAGAGTGTCAGAGAGTGTCAGAGAGAGATAGAGAGTGATAGAGAGTTTCAGAGAGTGCCAGAGAGTGTCTGAGAGTGTCAGAGAGTGATAGTGAGTGTCTGAGAGTGTCAGAGAGTGATAGTGAGTGTCTGAGAGTGTCAGAGAGTGATAGTGAGTGATAGTGAGTGTCAGAGAGTGTCAGAGAGTGTCAGAGAGTGTCAGAGAGTGATAGAGAGTGATAGAGAGTGATAGAGAGTTTCAGGGAGAGTCAGAGAGTGTCTGAGATTGTCTGAGAGTGTCAGAGAGTGATAGAGAGTGATAGAGAGTGTCAGAGAGTGTCAGAGAGTGTCAGAGAGTGATAGTGAGTGTCAGAGAGTGATAGAGAGTAATAGAGAGTTTCAGGGAGTGTCAGAGAGTGTCTGAGAGTGTCTGAGAGTGTCTGAGATTGTCAGAGAGTGATAGAGAGTGATAGAGAGTGTCAGAGAGTGTCAGAGAGTGTCAGAGAGTGATAGTGAGTGTCAGAGAGTGTCAGAGAGTGATAGAGAGTGTCAGAGAGTGTCAGAGAGTGTTAGAGAGTTTCAGAGAGTGCCAGAGAGTGTCTGAGAGTGTCAGAGAGTGTCAGAGAGTGTCAGAGAGTGATAGTGAGTGTCAGAGAGTGATAGAGAGTAATAGAGAGTTTCAGGGAGTGTCAGAGAGTGTCTGAGAGTGTCTGAGAGTGTCTGAGATTGTCAGAGAGTGATAGAGAGTGATAGAGAGTGTCAGAGAGTGTCAGAGAGTGTCAGAGAGTGATAGTGAGTGTCAGAGAGTGTCAGAGAGTGATAGAGAGTGTCAGAGAGTGTCAGAGAGTGTTAGAGAGTTTCAGAGAGTGCCAGAGAGTGTCTGAGAGTGTCAGAGAGTGATAGAGAGTGATAGAGACTGTCAGAGAGTGTCAGAGAGTGTCAGAGAGTGATAGTGAGTGATAGAGAGTGTCAGAGAGTGTCAGAGAGTGTCAGAGAGTGATAGAGAGTGATAGAGAGTGATAGAGAGTTTCAGGGAGAGTCAGAGAGTGTCTGAGATTGTCTGAGAGTGTCAGAGAGTGTCAGAGAGTGATAGTGAGTGTCAGAGAGTGATAGAGAGTGATAGAGAGTTTCAGGGAGTGTCAGAGAGTGTCTGAGAGTGTCTGAGATTGTCAGCGAGTGATAGAGAGTGATAGAGAGTGTCAGAGAGTGTCAGAGAGTGTCAGAGAGTGATAGTGAGTGTCAGAGAGTGTCAGAGAGTGTCAGAGAGTGATAGAGAGTGTCAGAGAGTGTCAGAGAGTGTTAGAGAGTTTCAGAGAGTGCCAGAGAGTGTCTGAGAGTGTCAGAGAGTGATAGAGAGTGATAGAGACTGTCAGAGAGTGTCAGAGAGTGTCAGAGAGTGATAGTGAGTGTCTGAGAGTGTCAGAGAGTGATAGTGAGTGTCTGAGAGTGATAGTGAGTGTCTGAGAGTGTCAGAGAGTTTCAGAGAGTGTCTGAGAGTGTCAGAGAGTGATAGTGAGTGATAGTGAGTGTCAGAGAGTGTCAGAGAGTGTCAGAGAGTGATAGAGAGTGATAGAGAGTGATAGAGAGTTTCAGGGAGAGTCAGAGAGTGTCTGAGATTGTCTGAGAGTGTCAGAGAGTGATAGAGAGTGATAGAGAGTGTCAGAGATTGTCAGAGATTGATAGTGAGTGTCAGAGAGTAATAGAGAGTAATAGAGAGTTTCAGGGAGTGTCAGAGAGTGTCTGAGAGTGTCTGAGATTGTCAGAGAGTGATAGAGAGTGATAGAGAGTGTCAGAGAGTGTCAGAGAGTGTCAGAGAGTGATAGTGAGTGTCAGAGAGTGTCAGAGAGTGTCAGAGAGTGATAGAGAGTGTCAGAGAGTGTCAGAGAGTGTTAGAGAGTTTCAGAGAGTGTCAGAGAGTGTCTGAGAGTGTCAGAGAGTGAAAGAGACTGTCAGAGAGTGTCAGAGAGTGTCAGAGAGTGATAGTGAGTGTCAGAGAGTGTCAGAGAGTGTCAGAGAGTGATGGAGAGTGATAGAGAGTGTCAGAGAGTGTCAGAGAGTGTCAGAGAGTGATAGTGAGTGTCAGAGAGTGATAGAGAGTAATAGAGAGTTTCAGGGAGCGTCAGAGAGTGTCTGAGAGTGTCTGAGATTGTCAGAGAGTGATAGAGAGTGATAGAGAGTGATAGAGAGTGTCAGAGAGTGTCAGAGAGTGTCAGAGAGTGATAGTGAGTGTCAGAGAGTGTCAGAGAGTGTCAGAGAGTGATAGAGAGTATCAGAGAGTGTCAGAGAGTGTTAGAGAGTTTCAGAGATTGCCAGAGAGTGTCTGAGAGTGTCAGAGAGTGATAGAGAGTGATAGAGACTGTCAGAGAGTGTCAGAGCGTGTCAGAGAGTGATAGTGAGTGATAGTGAGTGTCAGAGAGTGTCAGAGAGTGTCAGAGAGTGATAGAGAGTGATAGAGAGTTTCAGGGAGAGTCAGAGAGTGTCTGAGATTGTCTGAGAGTGTCAGAGAGTGATAGAGAGTGATAGAGAGTGTCAGAGAGTGTCAGAGAGTGTCAGAGAGTGATAGTGAGTGTCAGAGAGTGATAGAGAGTGATAGCGAGTTTCAGGGAGTGTCAGAGAGTGTCTGAGAGTGTCTGAGATTGTCAGAGAGTGATAGAGAGTGATAGAGAGTGTCAGAGAGTGTCAGAGAGTGTCAGAGAGTGATAGTGAGTGTCAGAGAGTGTCAGAGAGTGTCAGAGAGTGATAGAGAGTGTCAGAGAGTGTTAGAGAGTGTCAGAGAGTGTTAGAGAGTTTCAGAGAGTGCCAGAGAGTGTCTGAGAGTGTCAGAGAGTGATAGAGAGTGATAGAGACTGTCAGAGAGTGTCAGAGAGTGATAGAGAGTGAAAGAGAGTTTCAGGGAGTGTCAGAGAGTGATAGTGAGTGTCAGAGAGTGTCAGAGAGTGTCAGAGAGTGATAGAGAGTGTCAGAGAGTGTCAGAGACTGATAGAGAGTGATAGAGAGTTTCAGAGAGGGCCAGAGAGTGTCTGAGAGTGTCAGAGAGCGATAGTGAGTGTCTGAGAGTGTCAGAGAGTGATAGTGAGTGTCTGAGAGCGTCAGAGAGTGATAGTGAGTGTCTGAGAGTGTCAGAGAGTGATAGTGAGTGTCTGAGAGTGTCAGAGAGTGATAGTGAGTGTCTGAGATTGTCAGAGAGTGATAGTGAGTGTCTGAGAGTGTCAGAGAGTGATAGTGAGTGTCTGAGAGTGGCAGAAAGTGTCAGAGAGTGATAGAGACTGTCAGAGAGTGTGAGAGAGTGTCAGAGAGTGATAGTGAGTGTCAGAGAGTGATAGTGAGTGTCAGAGAGTGTCAGAGAGTGATAGTGAGTGTCAGAGAGTGTCAGAGAGTGTCAGAGAGTGATAGAGAGTGATAGAGAGTTTCAGGGAGTGTCAGAGAGTGATAGTGAGTGTCAGAGTGTGTCAGAGAGTGTCAGAGAGTGATAGAGAGTGTCAGAGAGTGTCAGAGAGTGATAGAGAGTGATAGAGAGTTTCAGAGAGTGCCAGAGAGTGTCTGAGAGCGTCAGAGAGTGATAGTGAGTGTCTGAGAGTGTCAGAGAGTGATAGTGAGTGTCTGAGAGTGCCAGAGAGTGCCAGAGAGTGTCTGAGAGTGTCAGAGAGTGATATTGAGTGTCTGAGAGCGTCAGAGAGTGATATTGAGTGTCTGAGAGTGTCAGAGAGTGATAGTGAGTGTCTGAGAGTGTCAGAGAGTGATATTGAGTGTCTGAGAGTGTCAGAGAGTGATATTGAGTGTCTGAGAGTGTCAGAGAGTGATATTGAGAGTCTGAGAGTGTCAGAGAGTGATATTGAGTGTCTGAGAGTGTCAGAGAGTGTCAGAGAGTGATAGAGACTGTCAGAGAGTGTCAGAGAGTGATAGTGAGTGTCAGAGAGTGATAGAGACTGTCAGAGAGTGTCAGAGAGTGATAGTGAGTGTCAGAGAGTGATAGTGAGTGTCTGAGAGTGTCAGAGAGTAATAGCGAGTGTCAGGGAGTGTCAGAGAGTGATAGAGAGTGACATGAGTTTCATGGAGTGTCAGTGAGTGTCTGAGAGTGTCAGAGAGTGTCAGAGAGTGATAGAGAGTGTCAGAGAGTGTCAGAGAGTGATAGAGAGTGTCAGAGAGTGATAGAGAGTGATAGAGAGTGATAGAGAGTATCAGAGAGTGCCAGAGAGTGTCTGAGAGTGTCAGAGAGTGATAGAGAGTGATAGAGACTGTCAGAGAGTGTCAGAGAGTGATAGTGAGTGACAGAGAGTGTCAGAGAGTGTAAGAGAGTGATAGAGAGTGATAGAGTGTGTCAGAGAGTGTCAGAGAGTGATAGAGAGTTTCAGAGAGTGCCAGAGAGTGTCTGAGAGTGTCAGAGAGTGATTGAGAGTGATCAAGACTGTCAGAGAGTGTCAGAGAGTGATAGTGAGTGTCAGAGAGTGTCAGAGAGTGATAGAGGGTGATAGAGAGTGTCAGAGAGTGTCAGAGAGTGATAGAGAGTGATAGAGAGTTTCAGAGAGTGCCAGAGAGTGTCTGAGAGTGTCAGAGAGTGATAGAGAGTGATAGAGACTGTCAGAGAGTGTCAGAGAGTGATAGTGAGTGATAGAGAGTGTCAGAGAGTGTCAGAGAGTGTCAGAGAGTGTCAGAGAGTGATAGAGAGGATAGAGAGTTTCAGGGAGTGTCAGAGAGTGTCTGAGAGTGTATGAGAGTGTCAGAGAGTGATAGAGAGTGATAGAGAGTGTCAGAGAGTGTCAGAGAGTGTCAGAGAGTGATAGTGAGTGTCAGAGAGCGTCAGAGAGTGTCAGAGAGTGATAGAGAGTGTCAGAGAGTGTCAGAGAGTGATAGAGAGTGATAGAGAGTGATAGGGAGTTTCAGAGAGTGCCAGAGAGTGTCTGAGAGTGTCAGAGAGTGATAGAGAGTGATAGAGAGTGATAGAGACTGTCAGAGAGTGTCAGAGAGTGATAGAGAGTGATATAGAGTGTCCGAGAGTGTCAGAGAGTGTCAGAGAGTGATAGTGAGTGTCAGAGAGCGTCAGAGAGTGTCAGAGAGTTATAGAGAGTGTCAGAGAGTGTCAGAGAGTGATAGAGAGTGATAGAGAGTGATAGGGAGTTTCAGAGAGTGCCAGAGAGTGTCTGAGATTGTCAGAGAGTGATAGAGAGTGATAGAGAGTGATAGAGACTGTCAGAGAGTGTCAGAGAGTGATAGAGAGTGTCAGAGAGTGTCAGAGAGTGTCAGAGAGTGATAGTGAGTGTCAGAGAGTGTCAGAGAGTGATAGAGAGTGTCAGAGAGTGTCAGAGAGTGATAGAGAGTGATAGAGAGTTTCAGAGAGTGCCAGAGAGTGTCTGAGAGTTTCAGAGAGTGATAGAGACTGATAGAGACTGTCAGAGAGTGTCAGAGAGTGATAGTGAGTGTCTGAGAGTGTCAGAGAGTGATAGTGAGTGATAGAGAGTGTCAGAGAGTGATAGAGATTGTCAGAGAGTGTCAGAGAGTGTCTGAGAGTGTCTGAGAGTGTCAGAGAGTGATAGAGAGTGATAGAGAGTGTCAGAGAGTGTCAGAGAGTGTCAGAGAGTGATAGTGAGTGTCAGAGAGTGTCAGAGAGTGTCAGAGAGTGATAGAGAGTGTCAGAGAGTGTCAGAGAGTGTTAGAGAGTTTCAGAGAGTGCCAGAGAGTGTCTGAGAGTGTCAGAGAGTGATAGAGAGTGATAGAGACTGTCAGAGAGTGTCAGAGAGTGATAGTGAGTGTCTGAGAGTGTCAGAGAGTGATAGTGAGTGATAGAGAGTGTCAGAGAGTGTCAGAGAGTGTCAGAGAGTGTCAGAGAATGATGGAGAGTGATAGAGAGTTTCAGGGAGTGTCAGAGAGTGATAGTGAGTGTCAGAGAGTGTCAGAGAGTGTCAGAGAGTGTCAGAGAGTGATAGAGAGTGTCAGAGAGTGTCAGAGAGTGATAGAGAGTGATAGAGAGTGTCAGAGAGTGTCAGAGAGTGTCAGAGAGTGATAGTGAGTGTCTGAGAGTGTCAGAGAGTGATAGTGAGTGTCTGAGAGTGTCAGAGAGTGATAGTGAGTGTCTGAGAGTGTCAGAGAGTTTCAGAGAGAGTCTGAGAGTGTCAGAGAGTGATAGTGAGTGATAGAGAGTGTCAGAGAGTGTCAGAGAGTGTCAGAGAGTGATAGAGAGTGATAGAGAGTGATAGAGAGTTTCAGGGAGAGTCAGAGAGTGTCTGAGATTGTCTGAGAGTGTCAGAGAGTGATAGAGAGTGATAGAGAGTGTCAGAGAGTGTCAGAGAGTGTCAGAGAGTGATAGTGAGTGTCAGGGAGTGTCAGAGAGTGATAGAGAGTGTCAGAGAGTGTCAGAGAGTGATAGAGAGTGATAGAGAGTTTCAGAGAGTGCCAGAGAGTGTCTGAGAGTTTCAGAGAGTGATAGAGAGTGATAGAGACTGTCAGAGAGTGTCAGAGAGTGATAGTGAGTGTCTGAGAGTTTCAGAGAGTGATAGAGAGTGATATAGACAGTCAGAGAGTGTAAGAGAGTGATAGTGAGTGTCTGAGAGTGTCAGAGAGTGATAGTGAGTGATAGAGAGTGTCAGAGAGTGTCAGAGAGTGTCAGAGAGTGTCAGAGAGTGATAGAGAGTGATAGAGAGTTTCAGGGAGTGTCAGAGAGTGTCTGAGAGTGTCAGAGAGTGTCAGAGAGTGATAGAGAGTGATAGAGAGTGGCAGAGAGTGTCAGAGAGTGTCAGAGAGTGATAGTGAGTGTCAGAGAGTGTCAGAGAGTGTCAGAGAGTGATGGAGAGTGTCAGAGAGTGTCAGAGAGTGTTAGAGAGTTTCAGAGAGTGCCAGAGAGTGTCTGAGAGTGTCAGAGAGTGATAGAGAGTGATAGAGACTGTCAGAGAGTGTCAGAGAGTGTCAGAGAGTGATAGTGAGTGTCTGAGAGTGTCAGAGAGTGATAGTGAGTGATAGAGAGTGTCAGAGAGTGTCAGAGAGTGTCAGAGAGTGTCAGAGAATGATAGAGAGTGATAGAGAGTTTCAGGGAGTGTCAGAGAGTGATAGTGAGTGTCAGAGAGTGTCAGAGAGTGTCAGAGAGTGTCAGAGAGTGTCAGAGAGTGATAGAGAGTGTCAGAGAGTGTCAGAGAGTGATAGAGAGTGATAGAGAGTGTCAGAGAGTGATAGTGAGTGTCTGAGAGTGTCAGAGAGTGATAGTGAGTGTCTGAGAGTGTCAGAGAGTGATAGTGAGTGTCTGAGAGTGTCAGTGAGTGATAGTGAGTGTCTGAGAGTGTCAGAGAGTGATAGTGAGTGTCTGAGAGTGTCAGAGAGTGTCAGAGAGTGATAGAGACTGTCAGAGAGTGTCAGAGAGTGTCAGAGAGTGATAGTGAGTGTCAGAGAGTGATAGTGAGTGTCAGAGAGTGTCAGAGAGTGATAGTGAGTGTCAGAGAGTGTCAGAGAGTGTCAGAGAGTGATAGAGAGTGATAGAGAGTTTCAGGGAGTGTCAGAGAGTGATAGTGAGTGTCAGAGTGTGTCAGAGAGTGTCAGAGAGTGTCAGAGAGTGATAGAGAGTGATAGAGAGTTTCAGAGAGTGTCAGAGAGTGATAGAGAGTGTCAGAGAGTGTTAGAGAGTGTCAGAGAGTGATAGTGAGTGTCTGAGAGTGTCAGAGAGTGATAGTGAGTGTCAGAGTGTGTCAGAGAGTGTCAGAGAGTGTCAGAGAGTGATAGAGAGTGTCAGAGAGTGTCAGAGAGTGATAGAGAGTGATAGAGAGTTTCAGAGAGTGCCAGAGAGTGTCTGAGAGTGTCAGAGACTGATAGTGAGTGTCTGAGAGTGTCAGAGAGTGATAGTGAGTGTCTGAGAGTGTCAGAGAGTGATAGTGAGTGTCTGAGAGTGTCAGAGAGTGATAGTGAGTGTCTGAGAGTGTCAGAGAGTGTCAGAGAGTGATAGAGACTGTCAGAGAGTGTCAGAGAGTGATAGTGAGTGTCAGAGAGTGATAGTGAGTGTCAGAGAGTGTCAGAGAGTGATAGTGAGTGTCAGAGAGTGTCAGAGAGTGTCAGAGAGTGATAGAGAGTGATAGAGAGTTTCAGGGAGTGTCAGAGAGTGATAGTGAGTGTCAGAGTGTGTCAGAGAGTGTCAGAGAGTGTCAGAGAGTGATAGAGAGTGATAGTGAGTGTCAGAGAGTGTCAGTGAGTGATAGAGAGTGATAGAGAGTGTCAGAGAGTGTCAGAGAGTGTCAGAGAGTGATAGTGAGTGTCAGAGAGTGTCAGAGAGTGTCAGAGAGTGATAGAGAGTGTCAGAGAGTGTCAGAGAGTGTTAGAGAGTTTCAGAGAGTTCCAGAGAGTGTCTGAGAGTGTCAGAGAGTGATAGAGAGTGATAGAGACTGTCAGAGAGTGTCAGAGAGTGTCAGAGAGTGATAGTGAGTGTCTGAGAGTGATAGAGAGTGTCAGAGAGTGTCTGAGAGTGTCTGAGAGTGTCAGAGAGTGATAGTGAGTGTCTGAGAGTGTCAGAGAGTGATAGTGAGTTCTTGAGAGTGTCAGAGAGTGATAGTGAGTGTCTGAGAGTGTCAGAGAGTGATAGTGAGTGATAGAGAGTGTCAGAGAGTGTCAGAGAGTGTCAGAGATTGTCAGAGAGTGATAGAGAGTGATAGAGAGTTTCAGGGAGTGTCAGAGAGTGATAGAGAGTGTCAGAGAGTGTCAGAGAGTGATAGAGAGTGATAGAGAGTTTCAGAGAGTGCCAGAGAGTGTCTGAGAGTGTCAGAGAATGATAGTGAGTGTCTGAGAGTGTCAGAGAGTGATAGTGAGTGTCTGAGAGTGTCAGAGAGTGATAGAGAGTGTCTGAGAGTGTCAGAGAGTGATAGTGAGTGTCTGAGAGTGTCAGAGAGTGATAGTGAGTTCTTGAGAGTGTCAGAGAGTGATAGTGAGTGTCTGAGAGTGTCAGAGAGTGATAGTGAGTGTCTGAGAGTGTCAGAGAGTGTCAGAGAGTGATAGAGACTGTCAGAGAGTGTCAGAGAGTGATAGTGAGTGTCAGAGAGTGATAGTGAGTGTCAGAGAGTGTCAGAGAGTGATAGTGAGTGTCAGAGAGTGTCAGAGAGTGTCAGAGAGTGATAGAGAGTGATAGAGAGTTTCAGGGAGTGTCAGAGAGTGATAGTGAGTGTCAGAGTGTGTCAGAGAGTGTCTGAGAGTGTCAGAGAGTGTCAGAGAGTGATAGAGACTGTCAGAGAGTGTCAGAGGGTGATAGAGAGTGATAGAGAGTGTCAGAGAGTGTCAAAGAGTGTCAGAGAGTGTCAAAGAGTGTCAGAGAGTGATAGTGAATGTCAGAGAGTGTCAGAGAGTGTCAGAGAGTGATAGAGAGTGTCAGAGAGTGTCAGAGAGTGTTAGAGAGTTTCAGAGAGTGCCAGAGAGTGTCTGAGAGTGTCAGAGGGTGATAGAGAGTGATAGAGACTGTCAGAGAGTGTCAGAGAGTGTCAGAGAGTGATAGTGAGTGTCTGAGAGTGTCAGAGAGTGATAGTGAGTGATAGAGTGTGTCAGAGAGTGTCAGAGAGTGTCAGAGAGTGATAGAGAGTGATAGAGAGTTTCAGGGAGTGTCAGAGAGTGATAGTGAGTGTCAGAGAGTGTCAGAGAGTGTCAGAGATTGTCAGAGAGTGATAGAGAGTGTCAGAGAGTGTCAGAGAGTGATAGAGAGTGATAGAGAGTGTCAGAGAGTGATAGTGAGTGTCTGAGAGCGTCAGAGAGTGAAAAAGAGTGTCAGAGAGTGTCAGAGAGTGATAGAGAGTGATAGAGAGTGTCAGAGAGTGATAGTGAGTGTCTGAGAGTGTCAGAGAGTGATAGTGAGTGTCTGAGAGTGTCAGAGAGTGATAGTGAGTGTCTGAGAGTGTCAGAGAGTGATAGAGAGTGTCAGAGAGTGTCAGAGAGTGATAGAGAGTGATAGAGAGTTTCAGAGAGTGCCAGAGAGTGTCTGAGAGTGTCAGAGAGTGATAGTGAGTGTCTGAGAGCGTCAGAGAGTGATAGTGAGTGTCTGAGAGTGTCAGAGAGTGAAAAAGAGTGTCAGAGAGTGTCAGAGAGTGATAGAGAGTGATAGAGAGTGTCAGAGAGTGATAGTGAGTGTCTGAGAGTGTCAGAGAGTGATAGTGAGTGTCTGAGAGCGTCAGAGAGTGATAATGAGTGTCTGAGAGTGTCAGAGAGTGATAGTGAGTGTCTGAGAGTGTCAGAGAGTGATAGTGAGTGTCTGAGAGTGTCAGAGAGTGATAGAGAGTGTCAGAGAGTGTCAGAGAGTGATAGAGAGTGATAGAGAGTGTCAGAGAGTGATAGTGAGTGTCTGAGAGTGTCAGAGAGTGATAGTGAGTGTCTGAGAGCGTCAGAGAGTGATAATGAGTGTCTGAGAGTGTCAGAGAGTGATAGTGAGTGACTGAGAGTGTCAGAGAGTGATAGTGAGTGTCTGAGAGTGTCAGAGAGTGATAGAGAGTGTCAGAGAGTGTCAGAGAGTGATAGAGAGTGATAGAGAGTTTCAGAGAGTGCCAGAGAGTGTCTGAGAGTGTCAGAGAGTGATAGTGAGTGTCTGAGAGTGTCAGAGAGTGATAGTGAGTGTCTGAGAGCGTCAGAGAGTGATAGTGAGTGTCTGAGAGTGTCAGAGAGTGATAGTGAGTGTCTGAGAGTGTCAGAGAGTGATAGTGAGTGTCTGAGAGTGTCAGAGAGTGATAGTGAGTGTCTGAGAGGGTCAGAGAGTGATAGTGAGTGTCTGAGAGTGTCAGAGTGTGATAGTGAGTGTCTGAGAGTATCAGAGAGTGTCAGAGAGTGATAGAGACTGTCAGAGAGTGTCAGAGAGTGTCAGAGAGTGATAGTGAGTGTCAGAGAGTGATAGTGAGTGTCAGAGAGTGTCAGAGGGTGATAGTGAGTGTCAGAGAGTGTCAGAGAGTGTCAGAGAGTGATAGAGAGTGATAGAGAGTTTCAGGGAGTGTCAGAGAGTGATAGTGAGTGTCAGAGTGTGTCAGAGAGTGTCAGAGAGTGTCAGAGAGTGATAGAGAGTGTCAGAGAGTGTCAGAGAGTGATAGAGAGTGATAGAGAGTTTCAGAGAGTGCCAGAGAGTGTCTGAGAGTGTCAGAGAGTGATATTGAGTGTCTGAGAGTGTCAGAGAGTGATAGCGAGTGTCTGAGAGTGTCAGAGAGTGATAGTGAGTGTCTGAGAGTGTCAGAGAGTGTCAGAGAGTGATAGCGACTGTCAGAGAGTGTCAGAGAGTGTCAGAGAGTGATAGTGAGTGTCAGAGAGTGATAGAGACTGTCAGAGAGTGTCAGAGAGTGATAGTGAGTGTCAGAGAGTGATAGTGAGTGTCTGAGAGTGTCAGAGAGTAATAGTGAGTGTCAGAGAGTGTCAGAAAGTGTCAGAGAGTGATAGAGAGTGATAGAGAGTTTCATGGAGTGTCCGTGAGTGTCTGAGAGTGTCAGAGAGTGATAGTGAGTGTCAGAGAGTGTCAGAGAGTGTCAGAGAGTGATAGAGAGTGTCAGAGAGTGATAGAGAGTGATAGAGAGTATCAGAGAGTGCCAGAGAGTGTCTGAGAGTGTCAGAGAGTGATAGAGAGTGATAGAGACTGTCAGAGAGTGATAGTGAGTGTCAGAGAGTGTCAGAGAGTGTAAGAGAGTGATAGAGAGTGATAGAGGGTGTCAGAGAGTGTCAGAGAGTGATAGAGAGTTTCAGAGAGTGCCAGAGAGTGTCTGAGAGTGTCAGAGAGTGATTAAGAGTGATCAAGACTGTCAGAGAGTGTCAGAGAGTGATAGTGAGTGTCAGAGAGTGTCAGAGAGTGATAGAGAGTGATAGAGAGTGTCAGAGAGTGTCAGAGAGTGTCAGAGAGTGATAGAGACTGTCAGAGAGTGTCAGAGAGTGTCAGAGAGTGATAGTGAGTGTCAGAGAGTGATAGAGACTGTCAGAGAGTGTCAGAGAGTGATAGTGAGTGTCAGAGAGTGATAGTGAGTGTCTGAGAGTGTCAGAGAGTAATAGTGAGTGTCAGGGAGTGTCAGAGAGTGATAGAGAGTGACAGTGAGTTTCATGGAGTGTCAGTGAGTGTCTGAGAGTGTCAGAGAGTGTCAGAGAGTGTCAGAGAGTGATAGAGAGTGTCAGAGAGTGTCAGAGAGTGATAGAGAGTGTCAGAGAGTGATAGAGAGTGATAGAGAGTGATAGAGAGTATCAGAGAGTGCCAGAGAGTGTCTGAGAGTGTCAGAGAGTGATAGAGAGTGATAGAGACTGTCAGAGAGTGTCAGAGAGTGATAGTGAGTGACAGAGAGTGTCAGAGAGTGTAAGAGAGTGATAGAGAGTGATAGAGTGTGTCAGAGAGTGTCAGAGAGTGATAGAGAGTTTCAGAGAGTGCCAGAGAGTGTCTGAGAGTGTCAGAGAGTGATTGAGAGTGATCAAGACTGTCAGAGAGTGTCAGAGAGTGATAGTGAGTGTCAGAGAGTGTCAGAGAGTGATAGAGGGTGATAGAGAGTGTCAGAGAGTGTCAGAGAGTGATAGAGAGTGATAGAGAGTTTCAGAGAGTGCCAGAGAGTGTCTGAGAGTGTCAGAGAGTGATAGAGAGTGATAGAGACTGTCAGAGAGTGTCAGAGAGTGATAGTGAGTGATAGAGAGTGTCAGAGAGTGATAGTGAGTGTCTGAGAGTGTCAGAGAGTGATAGTGAGTGTCTGAGAGTGTCAGAGAGTGATAGTGAGTGTCTGAGAGTGTCAGAGAGTGATAGAGAGTGTCAGAGAGTGTCAGAGAGTGTCTGAGAGTGTCTGAGAGCGTCAGAGAGTGAAAAAGAGTGTCAGAGAGTGTCAGAGAGTGATAGAGAGTGATAGAGAGTGTCAGAGAGTGATAGTGAGTGTCTGAGAGTGTCAGAGAGTGATAGTGAGTGTCTGAGAGTGTCAGAGAGTGATAGTGAGTGTCTGAGAGTGTCAGAGAGTGATAGAGAGTGTCAGAGAGTGTCAGAGAGTGATAGAGAGTGATAGAGAGTTTCAGAGAGTGCCAGAGAGTGTCTGAGAGTGTCAGAGAGTGATAGTGAGTGTCTGAGAGCGTCAGAGAGTGATAGTGAGTGTCTGAGAGTGTCAGAGAGTGAAAAAGAGTGTCAGAGAGTGTCAGAGAGTGATAGAGAGTGATAGAGAGTGTCAGAGAGTGATAGTGAGTGTCTGAGAGTGTCAGAGAGTGATAGTGAGTGTCTGAGAGCGTCAGAGAGTGATAATGAGTGTCTGAGAGTGTCAGAGAGTGAAAAAGAGTGTCAGAGAGTGTCAGAGAGTGATAGAGAGTGATAGAGAGTGTCAGAGAGTGATAGTGAGTGTCTGAGAGTGTCAGAGAGTGATAGTGAGTGTCTGAGAGTGTCAGAGAGTGATAGTGAGTGTCTGAGAGTGTCAGAGAGTGATAGAGAGTGTCAGAGAGTGTCAGAGAGTGATAGAGAGTGATAGAGAGTTTCAGAGAGTGCCAGAGAGTGTCTGAGAGTGTCAGAGAGTGATAGTGAGTGTCTGAGAGCGTCAGAGAGTGATAGTGAGTGTCTGAGAGTGTCAGAGAGTGAAAAAGAGTGTCAGAGAGTGTCAGAGAGTGATAGAGAGTGATAGAGAGTGTCAGAGAGTGATAGTGAGTGTCTGAGAGTGTCAGAGAGTGATAGTGAGTGTCTGAGAGCGTCAGAGAGTGATAATGAGTGTCTGAGAGTGTCAGAGAGTGATAGTGAGTGTCTGAGAGTGTCAGAGAGTGATAGTGAGTGTCTGAGAGTGTCAGAGAGTGATAGAGAGTGTCAGAGAGTGTCAGAGAGTGATAGAGAGTGATAGAGAGTGTCAGAGAGTGATAGTGAGTGTCTGAGAGTGTCAGAGAGTGATAGTGAGTGTCTGAGAGCGTCAGAGAGTGATAATGAGTGTCTGAGAGTGTCAGAGAGTGATAGTGAGTGTCTGAGAGTGTCAGAGAGTGATAGTGAGTGTCTGAGAGTGTCAGAGAGTGATAGAGAGTGTCAGAGAGTGTCAGAGAGTGATAGAGAGTGATAGAGAGTTTCAGAGAGTGCCAGAGAGTGTCTGAGAGTGTCAGAGAGTGATAGTGAGTGTCTGAGAGTGTCAGAGAGTGATAGTGAGTGTCTGAGAGCGTCAGAGAGTGATAGTGAGTGTCTGAGAGTGTCAGAGAGTGATAGTGAGTGTCTGAGAGTGTCAGAGAGTGATAGTGAGTGTCTGAGAGTGTCAGAGAGTGATAGTGAGTGTCTGAGAGTGTCAGAGAGTGATAGTGAGTGTCTGAGAGTGTCAGAGTGTGATAGTGAGTGTCTGAGAGTATCAGAGAGTGTCAGAGAGTGATAGAGACTGTCAGAGAGTGTCAGAGAGTGTCAGAGAGTGATAGTGAGTGTCAGAGAGTGATAGTGAGTGTCAGAGAGTGTCAGAGGGTGATAGTGAGTGTCAGAGAGTGTCAGAGAGTGTCAGAGAGTGATAGAGAGTGATAGAGAGTTTCAGGGAGTGTCAGAGAGTGATAGTGAGTGTCAGAGTGTGTCAGAGAGTGTCAGAGAGTGTCAGAGAGTGATAGAGAGTGTCAGAGAGTGTCAGAGAGTGATAGAGAGTGATAGAGAGTTTCAGAGAGTGCCAGAGAGTGTCTGAGAGTGTCAGAGAGTGATATTGAGTGTCTGAGAGTGTCAGAGAGTGATAGCGAGTGTCTGAGAGTGTCAGAGAGTGATAGTGAGTGTCTGAGAGTGTCAGAGAGTGTCAGAGAGTGATAGCGACTGTCAGAGAGTGTCAGAGAGTGTCAGAGAGTGATAGTGAGTGTCAGAGAGTGATAGAGACTGTCAGAGAGTGTCAGAGAGTGATAGTGAGTGTCAGAGAGTGATAGTGAGTGTCTGAGAGTGTCAGAGAGTAATAGTGAGTGTCAGAGAGTGTCAGAAAGTGTCAGAGAGTGATAGAGAGTGATAGAGAGTTTCATGGAGTGTCCGTGAGTGTCTGAGAGTGTCAGAGAGTGATAGTGAGTGTCAGAGAGTGTCAGAGAGTGTCAGAGAGTGATAGAGAGTGTCAGAGAGTGATAGAGAGTGATAGAGAGTATCAGAGAGTGCCAGAGAGTGTCTGAGAGTGTCAGAGAGTGATAGAGAGTGATAGAGACTGTCAGAGAGTGATAGTGAGTGTCAGAGAGTGTCAGAGAGTGTAAGAGAGTGATAGAGAGTGATAGAGGGTGTCAGAGAGTGTCAGAGAGTGATAGAGAGTTTCAGAGAGTGCCAGAGAGTGTCTGAGAGTGTCAGAGAGTGATTAAGAGTGATCAAGACTGTCAGAGAGTGTCAGAGAGTGATAGTGAGTGTCAGAGAGTGTCAGAGAGTGATAGAGAGTGATAGAGAGTGTCAGAGAGTGTCAGAGAGTGTCAGAGAGTGATAGAGACTGTCAGAGAGTGTCAGAGAGTGTCAGAGAGTGATAGTGAGTGTCAGAGAGTGATAGAGACTGTCAGAGAGTGTCAGAGAGTGATAGTGAGTGTCAGAGAGTGATAGTGAGTGTCTGAGAGTGTCAGAGAGTAATAGTGAGTGTCAGGGAGTGTCAGAGAGTGATAGAGAGTGACAGTGAGTTTCATGGAGTGTCAGTGAGTGTCTGAGAGTGTCAGAGAGTGTCAGAGAGTGTCAGAGAGTGATAGAGAGTGTCAGAGAGTGTCAGAGAGTGATAGAGAGTGTCAGAGAGTGATAGAGAGTGATAGAGAGTGATAGAGAGTATCAGAGAGTGCCAGAGAGTGTCTGAGAGTGTCAGAGAGTGATAGAGAGTGATAGAGACTGTCAGAGAGTGTCAGAGAGTGATAGTGAGTGACAGAGAGTGTCAGAGAGTGTAAGAGAGTGATAGAGAGTGATAGAGTGTGTCAGAGAGTGTCAGAGAGTGATAGAGAGTTTCAGAGAGTGCCAGAGAGTGTCTGAGAGTGTCAGAGAGTGATTGAGAGTGATCAAGACTGTCAGAGAGTGTCAGAGAGTGATAGTGAGTGTCAGAGAGTGTCAGAGAGTGATAGAGGGTGATAGAGAGTGTCAGAGAGTGTCAGAGAGTGATAGAGAGTGATAGAGAGTTTCAGAGAGTGCCAGAGAGTGTCTGAGAGTGTCAGAGAGTGATAGAGAGTGATAGAGACTGTCAGAGAGTGTCAGAGAGTGATAGTGAGTGATAGAGAGTGTCAGAGAGTGTCAGAGAGTGTCAGAGAGTGTCAGAGAGTGATAGAGAGGATAGAGAGTTTCAGGGAGTGTCAGAGAGTGTCTGAGAGTGTATGAGAGTGTCAGAGAGTGATAGAGAGTGATAGAGAGTGTCAGAGAGTGTCAGAGAGTGTCAGAGAGTGATAGTGAGTGTCAGAGAGCGTCAGAGAGTGTCAGAGAGTGATAGAGAGTGTCAGAGAGTGTCAGAGAGTGATAGAGAGTGATAGAGAGTGATAGGGAGTTTCAGAGAGTGCCAGAGAGTGTCTGAGAGTGTCAGAGAGTGATAGAGAGTGATAGAGAGTGATAGAGACTGTCAGAGAGTTTCAGAGAGTGATAGAGAGTGATATAGAGTGTCAGAGAGTGTCAGAGAGTGTCAGAGAGTGATAGTGAGTGTCAGAGAGCGTCAGAGAGTGTCAGAGAGTGATAGAGAGTGTCAGAGAGTGTCAGAGAGTGATAGAGAGTGATAGAGAGTGATAGGGAGTTTCAGAGAGTGCCAGAGAGTGTCTGAGATTGTCAGAGAGTGATAGAGAGTGATAGAGAGTGATAGAGACTGTCAGAGAGTGTCAGAGAGTGATAGAGAGTGTCAGAGAGTGTCAGAGAGTGTCAGAGAGTGATAGTGAGTGTCAGAGAGTGTCAGAGAGTGATAGAGAGTGTCAGAGAGTGTCAGAGAGTGATAGAGAGTGATAGAGAGTTTCAGAGAGTGCCAGAGAGTGTCTGAGAGTTTCAGAGAGTGATAGAGACTGATAGAGACTGTCAGAGAGTGTCAGAGAGTGATAGTGAGTGTCTGAGAGTGTCAGAGAGTGATAGTGAGTGATAGAGAGTGTCAGAGAGTGATAGAGATTGTCAGAGAGTGTCAGAGAGTGTCTGAGAGTGTCTGAGAGTGTCAGAGAGTGATAGAGAGTGATAGAGAGTGTCAGAGAGTGTCAGAGAGTGTCAGAGAGTGTCAGAGAGTGATAGTGAGTGTCAGAGAGTGTCAGAGAGTGTCAGAGAGTGATAGAGAGTGTCAGAGAGTGTCAGAGAGTGTTAGAGAGTTTCAGAGAGTGCCAGAGAGTGTCTGAGAGTGTCAGAGAGTGATAGAGAGTGATAGAGACTGTCAGAGAGTGTCAGAGAGTGATAGTGAGTGTCTGAGAGTGTCAGAGAGTGATAGTGAGTGATAGAGAGTGTCAGAGAGTGTCAGAGAGTGTCAGAGAGTGTCAGAGAATGATGGAGAGTGATAGAGAGTTTCAGGGAGTGTCAGAGAGTGATAGTGAGTGTCAGAGAGTGTCAGAGAGTGTCAGAGAGTGTCAGAGAGTGATAGAGAGTGTCAGAGAGTGTCAGAGAGTGATAGAGAGTGATAGAGAGTGTCAGAGAGTGTCAGAGAGTGTCAGAGAGTGATAGTGAGTGTCTGAGAGTGTCAGAGAGTGATAGTGAGTGTCAGAGAGTGATAGAGAGTGATAGAGACTGTCAGAGAGTGTCAGAGAGTGATAGTGAGTGTCTGAGTGTGTCAGAGAGTGATAGTGAGTGATAGAGAGTGTCAGAGAGTGTCAGAGAGTGTCAGAGAGTGTCAGAGAATGATGGAGAGTGATAGAGAGTTTCAGGGAGTGTCAGAGAGTGATAGTGAGTGTCAGAGAGTGTCAGAGAGTGTCAGAGAGTGTCAGAGAGTGATAGAGAGTGTCAGAGAGTGTCAGAGAGTGATAGAGAGTGATAGAGAGTGTCAGAGAGTGTCAGAGAGTGTCAGAGAGTGATAGTGAGTGTCTGAGAGTGTCAGAGAGTGATAGTGAGTGTCTGAGAGTGTCAGAGAGTGATTGAGAGTGTCTGAGAGTGTCAGAGAGTGATAGTGAGTGTCTGAGAGTGTCAGAGAGTGATAGTGAGTGTCTGAGAGTGTCAGAGAGTGATAGTGAGTGTCTGAGAGTGTCAGAGAGTTTCAGAGAGAGTCTGAGAGTGTCACAGAGTGATAGTGAGTGATAGAGAGTGTCAGAGAGTGTCAGAGAGTGTCAGAGAGTGATAGAGAGTGATAGAGAGTGATAGAGAGTTTCAGGGAGAGTCAGAGAGTGTCTGAGATTGTCTGAGAGTGTCAGAGAGTGATAGAGAGTGATAGAGAGTGTCAGAGAGTGTCAGAGAGTGTCAGAGAGTGATAGTGAGTGTCAGGGAGTGTCAGAGAGTGATAGAGAGTGTCAGAGAGTGTCAGAGAGTGATAGAGAGTGATAGAGAGTTTCAGAGAGTGCCAGAGAGTGTCTGAGAGTTTCAGAGAGTGATAGAGAGTGATAGAGACTGTCAGAGAGTGTCAGAGAGTGATAGTGAGTGTCTGAGAGTTTCAGAGAGTGATAGAGAGTGATAGAGACTGTCAGAGAGTGTCAGAGAGTGATAGTGAGTGTCTGAGAGTGTCAGAGAGTGATAGTGAGTGATAGAGAGTGTCAGAGAGTGTCAGAGAGTGTCAGAGAGTGTCAGAGAGTGATAGAGAGTGATAGAGAGTTTCAGGGAGTGTCAGAGAGTGTCTGAGAGTGTCAGAGAGTGTCAGAGAGTGATAGAGAGTGATAGAGAGTGGCAGAGAGTGTCAGAGAGTGTCAGAGAGTGATAGTGAGTGTCAGAGAGTGTCAGAGAGTGTCAGAGAGTGATAGAGAGTGTCAGAGAGTGTCAGAGAGTGTTAGAGAGTTTCAGAGAGTGCCAGAGAGTGTCTGAGAGTGTCAGAGAGTGATAGAGAGTGATAGAGACTGTCAGAGAGTGTCAGAGAGTGTCAGAGAGTGATAGTGAGTGTCTGAGAGTGTCAGAGAGTGATAGTGAGTGATAGAGAGTGTCAGAGAGTGTCAGAGAGTGTCAGAGAGTGTCAGAGAATGATAGAGAGTGATAGAGAGTTTCAGGGAGTGTCAGAGAGTGATAGTGAGTGTCAGAGAGTGTCAGAGAGTGTCAGAGAGTGTCAGAGAGTGTCAGAGAGTGATAGAGAGTGTCAGAGAGTGTCAGAGAGTGATAGAGAGTGATAGAGAGTGTCAGAGAGTGATAGTGAGTGTCTGAGAGTGTCAGAGAGTGATAGTGAGTGTCTGACAGTGTCAGAGAGTGATAGTGAGTGTCTGAGAGTGTCAGAGAGTGATAGTGAGTGTCTGAGAGTGTCAGAGAGTGATAGTGAGTGATAGAGAGTGTCAGAGAGTGTCAGAGAGTGTCAGAGAGTGTCAGAGAATGATAGAGAGTGATAGAGAGTTTCAGGGAGTGTCAGAGAGTGATAGTGAGTGTCAGAGAGTGTCAGAGAGTGTCAGAGAGTGTCAGAGAGTGTCAGAGAGTGATAGAGAGTGTCAGAGAGTGTCAGAGAGTGATAGAGAGTGATAGAGAGTGTCAGAGAGTGATAGTGAGTGTCTGAGAGTGTCAGAGAGTGATAGTGAGTGTCTGACAGTGTCAGAGAGTGATAGTGAGTGTCTGAGAGTGTCAGTGAGTGATAGTGAGTGTCTGAGAGTGTCAGAGAGTGATAGTGAGTGTCTGAGAGTGTCAGAGAGTGTCAGAGAGTGATAGAGACTGTCAGAGAGTGTCAGAGAGTGTCAGAGAGTGATAGTGAGTGTCAGAGAGTGATAGTGAGTGTCAGAGAGTGTCAGAGAGTGATAGTGAGTGTCAGAGAGTGTCAGAGAGTGTCAGAGAGTGATAGAGAGTTTCAGGGAGTGTCAGAGAGTGATAGTGAGTGTCAGAGTGTGTCAGAGAGTGTCAGAGAGTGTCAGAGAGTGATAGAGAGTGTCAGAGAGTGTCAGAGAGTGATAGAGAGTGATAGAGAGTTTCAGAGAGTGCCAGAGAGTGTCTGAGAGTGTCAGAGACTGATAGTGAGTGTCTGAGAGTGTCAGAGAGTGATAGTGAGTGTCTGAGAGTGTCAGAGAGTGATAGTGAGTGTCTGAGAGTGTCAGAGAGTGATAGTGAGTGTCTGAGAGTGTCAGAGAGTGTCAGAGAGTGATAGAGACTGTCAGAGAGTGTCAGAGAGTGTCAGAGAGTGATAGTGAGTGTCAGAGAGTGATAGTGAGTGTCAGAGAGTGTCAGAGAGTGATAGTGAGTGTCAGAGAGTGTCAGAGAGTGTCAGAGAGTGATAGAGAGTGATAGAGAGTTTCAGGGAGTGTCAGAGAGTGATAGTGAGTGTCAGAGTGTGTCAGAGAGTGTCAGAGAGTGTCAGAGAGTGATAGAGAGTGATAGTGAGTGTCAGAGAGTGTCAGAGAGTGATAGAGAGTGATAGAGAGTGTCAGAGAGTGTCAGAGAGTGTCAGAGAGTGATAGTGAGTGTCAGAGAGTGTCAGAGAGTGTCAGAGAGTGATAGAGAGTGTCAGAGAGTGTCAGAGAGTGTTAGAGAGTTTCAGAGAGTTCCAGAGAGTGTCTGAGAGTGTCAGAGAGTGATAGAGAGTGATAGAGACTGTCAGAGAGTGTCAGAGAGTGTCAGAGAGTGATAGTGAGTGTCTGAGAGTGATAGAGAGTGTCAGAGAGTGTCTGAGAGTGTCTGAGAGTGTCAGAGAGTGATAGTGAGTGTCTGAGAGTGTCAGAGAGTGATAGTGAGTTCTTGAGAGTGTCAGAGAGTGATAGTGAGTGTCTGAGAGTGTCAGAGAGTGATAGTGAGTGATAGAGAGTGTCAGAGAGTGTCAGAGAGTGTCAGAGATTGTCAGAGAGTGATAGAGAGTGATAGAGAGTTTCAGGGAGTGTCAGAGAGTGATAGAGAGTGTCAGAGAGTGTCAGAGAGTGATAGAGAGTGATAGAGAGTTTCAGAGAGTGCCAGAGAGTGTCTGAGAGTGTCAGAGAATGATAGTGAGTGTCTGAGAGTGTCAGAGAGTGATAGTGAGTGTCTGAGAGTGTCAGAGAGTGATAGAGAGTGTCTGAGAGTGTCAGAGAGTGATAGTGAGTGTCTGAGAGTGTCAGAGAGTGATAGTGAGTTCTTGAGAGTGTCAGAGAGTGATAGTGAGTGTCTGAGAGTGTCAGAGAGTGATAGTGAGTGTCTGAGAGTGTCAGAGAGTGTTAGAGAGTGATAGAGACTGTCAGAGAGTGTCAGAGAGTGATAGTGAGTGTCAGAGAGTGATAGTGAGTGTCAGAGAGTGTCAGAGAGTGATAGTGAGTGTCAGAGAGTGTCAGAGAGTGTCAGAGAGTGATAGAGAGTGATAGAGAGTTTCAGGGAGTGTCAGAGAGTGATAGTGAGTGTCAGAGTGTGTCAGAGAGTGTCTGAGAGTGTCAGAGAGTGTCAGAGAGTGATAGAGACTGTCAGAGAGTGTCAGAGGGTGATAGAGAGTGATAGAGAGTGTCAGAGAGTGTCAAAGAGTGTCAGAGAGTGTCAAAGAGTGTCAGAGAGTGATAGTGAATGTCAGAGAGTGTCAGAGAGTGTCAGAGAGTGATAGAGAGTGTCAGAGAGTGTCAGAGAGTGTTAGAGAGTTTCAGAGAGTGCCAGAGAGTGTCTGAGAGTGTCAGAGGGTGATAGAGAGTGATAGAGACTGTCAGAGAGTGTCAGAGAGTGTCAGAGAGTGATAGTGAGTGTCTGAGAGTGTCAGAGAGTGATAGTGAGTGATAGAGTGTGTCAGAGAGTGTCAGAGAGTGTCAGAGAGTGTCAGAGAGTGATAGAGAGTGATAGAGAGTTTCAGGGAGTGTCAGAGAGTGATAGTGAGTGTCAGAGAGTGTCAGAGAGTGTCAGAGATTGTCAGAGAGTGATAGAGAGTGTCAGAGAGTGTCAGAGAGTGATAGAGAGTGATAGAGAGTTTCAGAGAGTGCCAGAGAGTGTCTGAGAGTGTCAGAGAGTGATAGTGAGTGTCTGAGAGTGTCAGAGAGTGATAGTGAGTGTCTGAGAGCGTCAGAGAGTGATAGTGAGTGTCTGAGAGTGTCAGAGAGTGAAAAAGAGTGTCAGAGAGTGTCAGAGAGTGATAGAGAGTGATAGAGAGTGTCAGAGAGTGATAGTGAGTGTCTGAGAGTGTCAGAGAGTGATAGTGAGTGTCTGAGAGTGTCAGAGAGTGATAGTGAGTGTCTGAGAGCGTCAGAGAGTGATAATGAGTGTCTGAGAGTGTCAGAGAGTGATAGTGAGTGTCTGAGAGTGTCAGAGTGTGATAGTGAGTGTCTGAGAGTGTCAGAGAGTGATAGAGAGTGTCAGAGAGTGTCAGAGAGTGATAGAGAGTGATAGAGAGTTTCAGAGAGTGCCAGAGAGTGTCTGAGAGTGTCAGAGAGTGATAGTGAGTGTCTGAGAGTGTCAGAGAGTGATAGTGAGTGTCTGAGAGCGTCAGAGAGTGATAGTGAGTGTCTGAGAGTGTCAGAGAGTGATAGTGAGTGTCTGAGAGTGTCAGAGAGTGATAGTGAGTGTCTGAGAGTGTCAGAGAGTGATAGTGAGTGTCTGAGAGTGTCAGAGAGTGATAGTGAGTGTCTGAGAGTGTCAGAGAGTGATAGTGAGTGTCTGAGAGTGTCAGAGAGTGATAGTGAGTGTCTGAGAGTATCAGAGAGTGTCAGAGAGTGATAGAGACTGTCAGAGAGTGTCAGAGAGTGTCAGAGAGTGATAGTGAGTGTCAGAGAGTGATAGTGAGTGTCAGAGAGTGTCAGAGGGTGATAGTGAGTGTCAGAGAGTGTCAGAGAGTGTCAGAGAGTGATAGAGAGTGATAGAGAGTTTCAGGGAGTGTCAGAGAGTGATAGTGAGTGTCAGAGTGTGTCAGAGAGTGTCAGAGAGTGTCAGAGAGTGATAGAGAGTGTCAGAGAGTGTCAGAGAGTGATAGAGAGTGATAGAGAGTTTCAGAGAGTGCCAGAGAGTGTCTGAGAGTGTCAGAGAGTGATATTGAGTGTCTGAGAGTGTCAGAGAGTGATAGCGAGTGTCTGAGAGTGTCAGAGAGTGATAGTGAGTGTCTGAGAGTGTCAGAGAGTGTCAGAGAGTGATAGCGACTGTCAGAGAGTGTCAGAGAGTGTCAGAGAGTGATAGTGAGTGTCAGAGAGTGATAGAGACTGTCAGAGATTGTCAGAGAGTGATAGTGAGTGTCAGAGAGTGATAGTGAGTGTCTGAGAGTGTCAGAGAGTAATAGTGAGTGTCAGAGAGTGTCAGAAAGTGTCAGAGAGTGATAGAGAGTGATAGAGAGTTTCATGGAGTGTCCGTGAGTGTCTGAGAGTGTCAGAGAGTGATAGTGAGTGTCAGAGAGTGTCAGAGAGTGTCAGAGAGTGATAGAGAGTGTCAGAGAGTGATAGAGAGTGATAGAGAGTATCAGAGAGTGCCAGAGAGTGTCTGAGAGTGTCAGAGAGTGATAGAGAGTGATAGAGACTGTCAGAGAGTGATAGTGAGTGTCAGAGAGTGTCAGAGAGTGTAAGAGAGTGATAGAGAGTGATAGAGGGTGTCAGAGAGTGTCAGAGAGTGATAGAGAGTTTCAGAGAGTGCCAGAGAGTGTCTGAGAGTGTCAGAGAGTGATTAAGAGTGATCAAGACTGTCAGAGAGTGTCAGAGAGTGATAGTGAGTGTCAGAGAGTGTCAGAGAGTGATAGAGAGTGATAGAGAGTGTCAGAGAGTGTCAGAGAGTGATAGAGAGTGATAGAGAGTTTCAGAGAGTGCCAGAGAGTGTCTGAGAGTGTCAGAGAGTGATAGAGAGTGATAGAGACTGTCAGAGAGTGTCAGAGAGTGATAGTGAGTGATAGAGAGGATAGAGAGTTTCAGGGAGTGTCAGAGAGTGTCTGAGAGTGTCTGAGAGTGTCAGAGAGTGATAGAGAGTGATAGAGAGTGTCAGAGAGTGTCAGAGAGTGTCAGAGAGTGATAGTGAGTGTCAGAGAGCGTCAGAGAGTGTCAGAGAGTGATAGAGAGTGTCAGAGAGTGTCAGAGAGTGATAGAGAGTGATAGAGAGTGATAGAGAGTTTCAGAGAGTGCCAGAGAGTGTCTGAGAGTGTCAGAGAGTGATAGAGAGTGATAGAGACTGTCAGAGAGTGTCAGAGAGTGATAGTGAGTGTCTGAGAGTGTCAGAGAGTGATAGAGAGTGATAGAGAATTTCAGAGAGTGCCAGAGAGTGTCTGAGAGTGTCAGAGAGTGATAGTGAGTGTCTGAGAGTGATAGAGAGTGATAGAGAGTGTCAGAGAGTGTCAGAGAGTGTCAGAGAGTGATAGTGAGTGTTAGAGAGTGTCAGAGAGTGTCAGAGAGTGATAGAGAGTGATAGAGAGTGTCAGAGAGTGTCAGAGAGTGTGTGAGAGTGATAGAGAGTGATAGAGAGTTTCAGAGAGTGCCAGAGAGTGTCTGAGAGTGTCAGAGAGTGATAGAGAGTGATAGAGACTGTCAGAGATTGTCAGAGAGTGATAGTGAGTGATAGAGTGTGTCAGAGAGTGTCAGAGAGTGTCAGAGAGTGTCAGAGAGTGATAGAGAGGATAGAGAGTTTCAGGGAGTGTCAGAGAGTGTCTGAGAGTGTCTGAGAGTGTCAGAGAGTGATAGAGAGTGATAGAGAGTGTCAGAGAGTGTCAGAGAGTGTCAGAGAGTGATAGTGAGTGTCAGAGAGCGTCAGAGAGTGTCAGAGAGTGATAGAGAGTGTCAGAGAGTGTCAGAGAGTGATAGAGAGTGATAGAGAGTGATAGAGAGTTTCAGAGAGTGCCAGAGAGTGTCTGAGAGTGTGAGAGAGTGATAGAGAGTGATAGAGAGTGATAGAGACTGTCAGAGAGTGTCAGAGAGTGATAGTGAGTGTCTGAGAGTGTCAGAGAGTGACAGAGAGTGATAGAGAGTTTCAGAGAGTGCCAGAGAGTGTCTGAGAGTGTCAGAGAGTGATAGTGAGTGTCTGAGAGTGATAGAGAGTGTCAGAGAGTGTCAGAGAGTGTCGGAGAGTGATAGTGAGTGTCAGAGAGTGTCAGAGAGTGTCAGAGAGTGATAGAGAGTGTCAGAGAGTGTCAGAGAGAGATAGAGAGTGATAGAGAGTTTCAGAGAGTGCCAGAGAGTGTCTGAGAGTGTCAGAGAGTGATAGTGAGTGTCTGAGAGTGTCAGAGAGTGATAGTGAGTGTCTGAGAGTGTCAGAGAGTGATAGTGAGTGTCTGAGAGTGTCAGAGAGTGATAGTGAGTGTCTGAGAGTGTCAGAGAGTGATAGTGAGTGTCTGAGAGTGTCAGAGAGTGATAGTGAGTGATAGAGAGTGTCAGAGAGTGTCAGAGAGTGATAGAGAGTGATAGAGAGTGATAGAGAGTTTCAGGGAGAGTCAGAGAGTGTCTGAGATTGTCTGAGAGTGTCAGAGAGTGATAGAGAGTGAGAGAGAGTGTCAGAGAGTGTCAGAGAGTGTCAGAGAGTGATAGTGAGTGTCAGAGAGTGTCAGAGAGTGATAGAGAGTGTCAGAGAGTTTCAGAGAGTGATAGAGAGTTTCAGAGAGTGCCAGAGAGTGTCTGAGAGTTTCAGAGAGTGATAGAGAGTGATAGAGACTGTCAGAGAGTGTCAGAGAGTGATAGTGAGTGTCTGAGAGTGTCAGAGAGAGATAGTGAGTGATAGAGAGTGTCAGAGAGTGTCAGAGAGTGTCAGAGAGTGTCAGAGAGTGATAGAGAGTGATAGAGAGTTTCAGGGAGTGTCAGAGAGTGTCTGAGAGTGTCAGAGAGTGATAGAGAGTGATAGAGAGTGTCAGAGAGTGTCAGAGAGTGATAGTGAGTGTCAGAGAGTGTCAGAGAGTGTCAGAGAGTGATAGAGAGTGTCAGAGAGTGTCAGAGAGTGTTAGAGAGTTTCAGAGAGTTCCAGAGAGTGTCTGAGAGTGTCAGAGAGTGATAGAGAGTGATAGAGACTGTCAGAGAGTGTCAGAGAGTGATAGTGAGTGTCTGAGAGTGTCAGAGAGTGATAGTGAGTGATAGAGAGTGTCAGAGAGTGTCAGAGAGTGTCAGAGATTGTCAGAGAGTGATAGAGAGTGATAGAGAGTTTCAGGGAGTGTCAGAGAGTGATAGAGAGTGTCAGAGAGTGTCAGAGAGTGATAGAGAGTGATAGAGAGTTTCAGAGAGTGCCAGAGAGTGTCTGAGAGTGTCAGAGAATGATAGTGAGTGTCTGAGAGTGTCAGAGAGTGATAGTGAGTGTCTGAGAGTGTCAGAGAGTGATAGAGAGTGTCTGAGAGTGTCAGAGAGTGATAGTGAGTGTCTGAGAGTGTCAGAGAGTGATAGTGAGTTCTTGAGAGTGTCAGAGAGTGATAGTGAGTGTCTGAGAGTGTCAGAGAGTGATAGTGAGTGTCTGAGAGTGTCAGAGAGTGATAGTGAGTGTCTGAGAGTGTCAGAGAGTGATAGTGAGTGATAGAGAGTGTCAGAGAGTGTCAGAGAGTGATAGAGAGTGATAGAGAGTGATAGAGAGTTTCAGGGAGAGTCAGAGAGTGTCTGAGATTGTCTGAGAGTGTCAGAGAGTGATAGAGAGTGAGAGAGAGTGTCAGAGAGTGTCAGAGAGTGTCAGAGAGTGATAGAGAGTGTCAGAGAGTGATAGAGAGTGATAGAGAGTATCAGAGAGTGCCAGAGAGTGTCTGAGAGTGTCAGAGAGTGATAGAGAGTGATAGAGACTGTCAGAGAGTGATAGTGAGTGTCAGAGAGTGTCAGAGAGTGTAAGAGAGTGATAGAGAGTGATAGAGGGTGTCAGAGAGTGTCAGAGAGTGATAGAGAGTTTCAGAGAGTGCCAGAGAGTGTCTGAGAGTGTCAGAGAGTGATTAAGAGTGATCAAGACTGTCAGAGAGTGTCAGAGAGTGATAGTGAGTGTCAGAGAGTGTCAGAGAGTGATAGAGAGTGATAGAGAGTGTCAGAGAGTGTCAGAGAGTGATAGAGAGTGATAGAGAGTTTCAGAGAGTGCCAGAGAGTGTCTGAGAGTGTCAGAGAGTGATAGAGAGTGATAGAGACTGTCAGAGAGTGTCAGAGAGTGATAGTGAGTGATAGAGAGGATAGAGAGTTTCAGGGAGTGTCAGAGAGTGTCTGAGAGTGTCTGAGAGTGTCAGAGAGTGATAGAGAGTGATAGAGAGTGTCAGAGAGTGTCAGAGAGTGTCAGAGAGTGATAGTGAGTGTCAGAGAGCGTCAGAGAGTGTCAGAGAGTGATAGAGAGTGTCAGAGAGTGTCAGAGAGTGATAGAGAGTGATAGAGAGTGATAGAGAGTTTCAGAGAGTGCCAGAGAGTGTCTGAGAGTGTCAGAGAGTGATAGAGAGTGATAGAGACTGTCAGAGAGTGTCAGAGAGTGATAGTGAGTGTCTGAGAGTGTCAGAGAGTGATAGAGAGTGATAGAGAATTTCAGAGAGTGCCAGAGAGTGTCTGAGAGTGTCAGAGAGTGATAGTGAGTGTCTGAGAGTGATAGAGAGTGATAGAGAGTGTCAGAGAGTGTCAGAGAGTGTCAGAGAGTGATAGTGAGTGTTAGAGAGTGTCAGAGAGTGTCAGAGAGTGATAGAGAGTGATAGAGAGTGTCAGAGAGTGTCAGAGAGTGTGTGAGAGTGATAGAGAGTGATAGAGAGTTTCAGAGAGTGCCAGAGAGTGTCTGAGAGTGTCAGAGAGTGATAGAGAGTGATAGAGACTGTCAGAGATTGTCAGAGAGTGATAGTGAGTGATAGAGTGTGTCAGAGAGTGTCAGAGAGTGTCAGAGAGTGTCAGAGAGTGATAGAGAGGATAGAGAGTTTCAGGGAGTGTCAGAGAGTGTCTGAGAGTGTCTGAGAGTGTCAGAGAGTGATAGAGAGTGATAGAGAGTGTCAGAGAGTGTCAGAGAGTGTCAGAGAGTGATAGTGAGTGTCAGAGAGCGTCAGAGAGTGTCAGAGAGTGATAGAGAGTGTCAGAGAGTGTCAGAGAGTGATAGAGAGTGATAGAGAGTGATAGAGAGTTTCAGAGAGTGCCAGAGAGTGTCTGAGAGTGTGAGAGAGTGATAGAGAGTGATAGAGAGTGATAGAGACTGTCAGAGAGTGTCAGAGAGTGATAGTGAGTGTCTGAGAGTGTCAGAGAGTGACAGAGAGTGATAGAGAGTTTCAGAGAGTGCCAGAGAGTGTCTGAGAGTGTCAGAGAGTGATAGTGAGTGTCTGAGAGTGATAGAGAGTGTCAGAGAGTGTCAGAGAGTGTCGGAGAGTGATAGTGAGTGTCAGAGAGTGTCAGAGAGTGTCAGAGAGTGATAGAGAGTGTCAGAGAGTGTCAGAGAGAGATAGAGAGTGATAGAGAGTTTCAGAGAGTGCCAGAGAGTGTCTGAGAGTGTCAGAGAGTGATAGTGAGTGTCTGAGAGTGTCAGAGAGTGATAGTGAGTGTCTGAGAGTGTCAGAGAGTGATAGTGAGTGTCTGAGAGTGTCAGAGAGTGATAGTGAGTGTCTGAGAGTGTCAGAGAGTGATAGTGAGTGTCTGAGAGTGTCAGAGAGTGATAGTGAGTGATAGAGAGTGTCAGAGAGTGTCAGAGAGTGATAGAGAGTGATAGAGAGTGATAGAGAGTTTCAGGGAGAGTCAGAGAGTGTCTGAGATTGTCTGAGAGTGTCAGAGAGTGATAGAGAGTGAGAGAGAGTGTCAGAGAGTGTCAGAGAGTGTCAGAGAGTGATAGTGAGTGTCAGAGAGTGTCAGAGAGTGATAGAGAGTGTCAGAGAGTTTCAGAGAGTGATAGAGAGTTTCAGAGAGTGCCAGAGAGTGTCTGAGAGTTTCAGAGAGTGATAGAGAGTGATAGAGACTGTCAGAGAGTGTCAGAGAGTGATAGTGAGTGTCTGAGAGTGTCAGAGAGAGATAGTGAGTGATAGAGAGTGTCAGAGAGTGTCAGAGAGTGTCAGAGAGTGTCAGAGAGTGATAGAGAGTGATAGAGAGTTTCAGGGAGTGTCAGAGAGTGTCTGAGAGTGTCAGAGAGTGATAGAGAGTGATAGAGAGTGTCAGAGAGTGTCAGAGAGTGATAGTGAGTGTCAGAGAGTGTCAGAGAGTGTCAGAGAGTGATAGAGAGTGTCAGAGAGTGTCAGAGAGTGTTAGAGAGTTTCAGAGAGTTCCAGAGAGTGTCTGAGAGTGTCAGAGAGTGATAGAGAGTGATAGAGACTGTCAGAGAGTGTCAGAGAGTGATAGTGAGTGTCTGAGAGTGTCAGAGAGTGATAGTGAGTGATAGAGAGTGTCAGAGAGTGTCAGAGAGTGTCAGAGATTGTCAGAGAGTGATAGAGAGTGATAGAGAGTTTCAGGGAGTGTCAGAGAGTGATAGAGAGTGTCAGAGAGTGTCAGAGAGTGATAGAGAGTGATAGAGAGTTTCAGAGAGTGCCAGAGAGTGTCTGAGAGTGTCAGAGAATGATAGTGAGTGTCTGAGAGTGTCAGAGAGTGATAGTGAGTGTCTGAGAGTGTCAGAGAGTGATAGAGAGTGTCTGAGAGTGTCAGAGAGTGATAGTGAGTGTCTGAGAGTGTCAGAGAGTGATAGTGAGTTCTTGAGAGTGTCAGAGAGTGATAGTGAGTGTCTGAGAGTGTCAGAGAGTGATAGTGAGTGTCTGAGAGTGTCAGAGAGTGATAGTGAGTGTCTGAGAGTGTCAGAGAGTGATAGTGAGTGATAGAGAGTGTCAGAGAGTGTCAGAGAGTGATAGAGAGTGATAGAGAGTGATAGAGAGTTTCAGGGAGAGTCAGAGAGTGTCTGAGATTGTCTGAGAGTGTCAGAGAGTGATAGAGAGTGAGAGAGAGTGTCAGAGAGTGTCAGAGAGTGTCAGAGAGTGATAGTGAGTGTCAGAGAGTGTCAGAGAGTGATAGAGAGTGTCAGAGAGTTTCAGAGAGTGATAGAGAGTTTCAGAGAGTGCCAGAGAGTGTCTGAGAGTTTCAGAGAGTGATAGAGAGTGATAGAGACTGTCAGAGAGTGTCAGAGAGTGATAGTGAGTGTCTGAGAGTGTCAGAGAGAGATAGTGAGTGATAGAGAGTGTCAGAGAGTGTCAGAGAGTGTCAGAGAGTGTCAGAGAGTGATAGAGAGTGATAGAGAGTTTCAGGGAGTGTCAGAGAGTGTCTGAGAGTGTCAGAGAGTGATAGAGAGTGATAGAGAGTGTCAGAGAGTGTCAGAGAGTGATAGTGAGTGTCAGAGAGTGTCAGAGAGTGTCAGAGAGTGATAGAGAGTGTCAGAGAGTGTCAGAGAGTGTTAGAGAGTTTCAGAGAGTTCCAGAGAGTGTCTGAGAGTGTCAGAGAGTGATAGAGAGTGATAGAGACTGTCAGAGAGTGTCAGAGAGTGATAGTGAGTGTCTGAGAGTGTCAGAGAGTGATAGTGAGTGATAGAGAGTGTCAGAGAGTGTCAGAGAGTGTCAGAGATTGTCAGAGAGTGATAGAGAGTGATAGAGAGTTTCAGGGAGTGTCAGAGAGTGATAGAGAGTGTCAGAGAGTGTCAGAGAGTGATAGAGAGTGATAGAGAGTTTCAGAGAGTGCCAGAGAGTGTCTGAGAGTGTCAGAGAATGATAGTGAGTGTCTGAGAGTGTCAGAGAGTGATAGTGAGTGTCTGAGAGTGTCAGAGAGTGATAGAGAGTGTCTGAGAGTGTCAGAGAGTGATAGTGAGTGTCTGAGAGTGTCAGAGAGTGATAGTGAGTTCTTGAGAGTGTCAGAGAGTGATAGTGAGTGTCTGAGAGTGTCAGAGAGTGATAGTGAGTGTCTGAGAGTGTCAGAGAGTGTCAGAGAGTGATAGAGACTGTCAGAGAGTGTCAGAGAGTGATAGTGAGTGTCAGAGAGTGATAGTGAGTGTCAGAGAGTGTCAGAGAGTGATAGTGAGTGTCAGAGAGTGTCAGAGAGTGTCAGAGAGTGATAGAGAGTGATAGAGAGTTTCAGGGAGTGTCAGAGAGGGATAGTGAGTGTCAGAGTGTGTCTGAGAGTGTCAGAGAGTGTCAGAGAGTGATAGAGACTGTCAGAGAGTGTCAGAGAGTGATAGAGAGTGATAGAGAGTGTCAGAGAGTGTCAAAGAGTGTCAGAGAGTGTCAAAGAGTGTCAGAGAGTGATAGTGAATGTCAGAGAGTGTCAGAGAGTGTCAGAGAGTGATAGAGAGTGTCAGAGAGTGTCAGAGAGTGTTAGAGAGTTTCAGAGAGTGCCAGAGAGTGTCTGAGAGTGTCAGAGGGTGATAGAGAGTGATAGAGACTGTCAGAGAGTGTCAGAGAGTGTCAGAGAGTGATAGTGAGTGTCTGAGAGTGTCAGAGAGTGATAGTGAGTGATAGAGTGTGTCAGAGAGTGTCAGAGAGTGTCAGAGAGTGTCAGAGAGTGATAGAGAGTGATAGAGAGTTTCAGGGAGTGTCAGAGAGTGATAGTGAGTGTCAGAGAGTGTCAGAGAGTGTCAGAGATTGTCAGAGAGTGATAGAGAGTGTCAGAGAGTGTCAGAGAGTGATAGAGAGTGATAGAGAGTTTCAGAGAGTGCCAGAGAGTGTCTGAGAGTGTCAGAGAGTGATAGTGAGTGTCTGAGAGTGTCAGAGAGTGATAGTGAGTGTCTGAGAGCGTCAGAGAGTGATAGTGAGTGTCTGAGAGTGTCAGAGAGTGATAGAGAGTGTCAGAGAGTGTCAGAGAGTGATAGCGAGTGATAGAGAGTTTCAGAGAGTGCCAGAGAGTGTCTGAGAGTGTCAGAGAGTGATAGTGAGTGTCTGAGAGTGTCAGAGAGTGATAGTGAGTGTCTGAGAGTGTCAGAGAGTGATAGTGAGTGTCTGAGAGCGTCAGAGAGTGATAGTGAGTGTCTGAGAGTGTCAGAGAGTGATAGAGAGTGTCAGAGAGTGTCAGAGAGTGATAGCGAGTGATAGAGAGTTTCAGAGAGTGCCAGAGAGTGTCTGAGAGTGTCAGAGAGTGATAGTGAGTGTCTGAGAGTGTCAGAAAGTGATAGTGAGTGTCTGAGAGCGTCAGAGAGTGATAGTGAGTATCTGAGAGTGTCAGAGAGTGATAGAGAGTGTCAGAGAGTGTCAGAGAGTGATAGTGAGTGTCTGAGAGTGTCAGAGAGTGATAGTGAGTGTCTGAGAGTGTCAGAGAGTGATAGTGAGTGTCTGAGAGCGTCAGAGAGTGATAGTGAGTGTCTGAGAGTGTCAGAGAGTGATAGTGAGTGTCTGAGAGTGTCAGAGAGTGATAGTGAGTGTCTGAGAGTGTCAGAGAGTGATAGAGAGTGTCAGAGAGTGTCAGAGAGTGATAGAGAGTGATAGAGAGTTTCAGAGAGTGCCAGAGAGTGTCTGAGAGTGTCAGAGAGTGATAGTGAGTGTCTGAGAGTGTCAGAGAGTGATAGTGAGTGTCTGAGAGTGTCAGAGAGTGATAGTGAGTGTCTGAGAGCGTCAGAGAGTGATAGTGAGTGTCTGAGAGTGTCAGAGAGTGATAGTGAGTGTCTGAGAGTGTCAGAGAGTGATAGTGAGTGTCTGAGAGTGTCAGAGAGTGATAGTGAGTGTCTGAGAGTGTCAGAGAGTGATAGTGAGTGTCTGAGAGTGTCAGAGAGTGATAGTGAGTGTCTGAGAGTATCAGAGAGTGTCAGAGAGTGATAGAGACTGTCAGAGAGTGTCAGAGATTGTCAGAGAGTGATAGTGAGTGTCAGAGAGTGATAGTGAGTGTCAGAGAGTGTCAGAGGGTGATAGTGAGTGTCAGAGAGTGTCAGAGAGTGTCAGAGAGTGATAGAGAGTGATAGAGAGTTTCAGGGAGTGTCAGAGAGTGATAGTGAGTGTCAGAGTGTGTCAGAGAGTGTCAGAGAGTGTCAGAGAGTGATAGAGAGTGTCAGAGAGTGTCAGAGAGTGATAGAGAGTGATAGAGAGTTTCAGAGAGTGCCAGAGAGTGTCTGAGAGTGTCAGAGAGTGATATTGAGTGTCTGAGAGTGTCAGAGAGTGATAGCGAGTGTCTGAGAGTGTCAGAGAGTGATAGTGAGTGTCTGAGAGTGTCAGAGAGTGTCAGAGAGTGATAGCGACTGTCAGAGAGTGTCAGAGAGTGTCAGAGAGTGATAGTGAGTGTCAGAGAGTGATAGAGACTGTCAGAGAGTGTCAGAGAGTGATAGTGAGTGTCAGAGAGTGATAGTGAGTGTCTGAGAGTGTCAGAGAGTAATAGTGAGTGTCAGAGAGTGTCAGAAAGTGTCAGAGAGTGATAGAGAGTGATAGAGAGTTTCATGGAGTGTCCGTGAGTGTCTGAGAGTGTCAGAGAGTGATAGTGAGTGTCAGAATGTGTCAGAGAGTGTCAGAGAGTGATAGAGAGTGTCAGAGAGTGATAGAGAGTGATAGAGAGTATCAGAGAGTGCCAGAGAGTGTCTGAGAGTGTCAGAGAGTGATAGAGAGTGATAGAGACTGTCAGAGAGTGATAGTGAGTGTCAGAGAGTGTCAGAGAGTGTAAGAGAGTGATAGAGAGTGATAGAGGGTGTCAGAGAGTGTCAGAGAGTGATAGAGAGTTTCGGAGAGTGCCAGAGAGTGTCTGAGAGTGTCAGAGAGTGATTGAGAGTGATCAAGACTGTCAGAGAGTGTCAGAGAGTGATAGTGAGTGTCAGAGAGTGTCAGAGAGTGATAGAGAGTGATAGAGAGTGTCAGAGAGTGTCAGAGAGTGATAGAGAGTGATAGAGAGTTTCAGAGAGTGCCAGAGAGTGTCTGAGAGTGTCAGAGAGTGATAGAGAGTGATAGAGACTGTCAGAGATTGTCAGAGATTGATAGTGAGTGATAGAGAGGATAGAGAGTTTCAGGGAGTGTCAGAGAGTGTCTGAGAGTGTCTGAGAGTGTCAGAGAGTGATAGAGAGTGTCAGAGAGTGTCAGAGAGTGTCAGAGAGTGATAGTGAGTGTCAGAGAGCATCAGTGAGTGTCAGAGAGTGATAGAGAGTGTCAGAGAGTGTCAGAGAGTGATAGAGAGTGATAGAGAGTGATAGAGAGTTTCAGAGAGTGCCAGAGAGTGTCTGAGAGTGTCAGAGAGTGATAGTGAGTGTCAGAGAGTGTCAGAGAGTGTCAGAGAGTGATAGTGAGTGTCAGAGAGTGTCAGAGAGTGTCAGAGAGTGATAGAGAGTGTCAGAGAGTGTCAGAGAGTGTTAGAGAGTTTCAGAGAGTTCCAGAGAGGGTCTGAGAGTGTCAGAGAGTGATAGAGAGTGATAGAGACTGTCAGAGAGTGTCAGAGAGTGTCAGAGAGTGATAGTGAGTGTCTGAGAGTGATAGAGAGTGTCAGAGAGTGTCTGAGAGTGTCTGAGAGTGTCTGAGAGTGATAGTGAGTGTCTGAGAGTGTCAGAGAGTGATAGTGAGTTCTTGAGAGTGTCAGAGAGTGATAGTGAGTGTCAGAGAGTGTCAGAGAGTGATAGTGAGTGTCAGAGAGTGTCAGAGAGTGTCAGAGAGTGATAGAGAGTGTCAGAGAGTGTCAGAGAGTGTTAGAGAGTTTCAGAGAGTTCCAGAGAGGGTCTGAGAGTGTCAGAGAGTGATAGAGAGTGATAGAGACTGTCAGAGAGTGTCAGAGAGTGTCAGAGAGTGATAGTGAGTGTCTGAGAGTGATAGAGAGTGTCAGAGAGTGTCTGAGAGTGTCTGAGAGTGTCTGAGAGTGTCTGAGAGTGATAGTGAGTGTCTGAGAGTGTCAGAGAGTGATAGTGAGTTCTTGAGAGTGTCAGAGAGTGATAGTGAGTGTCTGAGAGTGTCAGAGAGTGATAGTGAGTGATAGAGAGTGTCAGAGAGTGTCAGAGAGTGTCAGAGATTGTCAGAGAGTGATAGAGAGTGATAGAGAGTTTCAGGGAGTGTCAGAGAGTGATAGAGAGTGTCAGAGAGTGTCAGAGAGTGATAGAGAGTGATAGAGAGTTTCAGAGAGTGCCAGAGAGTGTCTGAGAGTGTCAGAGAATGATAGTGAGTGTCTGAGAGTGTCAGAGAGTGATAGTGAGTGTCTGAGAGTGTCAGAGAGTGATAGAGAGTGTCTGAGAGTGTCAGAGAGTGATAGTGAGTGTCTGAGAGTGTCAGAGAGTGATAGTGAGTTCTTGAGAGTGTCAGAGAGTGATAGTGAGTGTCTGAGAGTGTCAGAGAGTGATAGTGAGTGTCTGAGAGTGTCAGGGAGTGTCAGAGAGTGATAGAGACTGTCAGAGAGTGTCAGAGAGTGATAGGGAGTGTCAGAGAGTGATAGTGAGTGTCAGAGTGTGTCAGAGAGTGTCTGAGAGTGTCAGAGAGTGTCAGAGAGTGATAGAGACTGTCAGAGAGTGTCAGAGGGTGATAGAGAATGATAGAGAGTGTCAGAGAGTGTCAAAGAGTGTCAGAGAGTGTCAAAGAGTGTCAGAGAGTGATAGTGAATGTCAGAGAGTGTCAGAGAGTGTCAGAGAGTGATAGAGAGTGTCAGAGAGTGTCAGAGAGTGTTAGAGAGTTTCAGAGAGTGCCAGAGAGTGTCTGAGAGTGTCAGAGGGTGATAGAGAGTGATAGAGACTGTCAGAGAGTGTCAGAGAGTGTCATAGAGTGATAGTGAGTGTCTGAGAGTGTCAGAGAGTGATAGTGAGTGATAGAGTGTGTCAGAGAGTGTCAGAGAGTGTCAGAGAGTGTCAGAGAGTGATAGAGAGTGATAGAGAGTTTCAGGGAGTGTCAGAGAGTGATAGTGAGTGTCAGAGAGTGTCAGAGAGTGTCAGAGATTGTCAGAGAGTGATAGAGAGTGTCAGAGAGTGTCAGAGAGTGATAGAGAGTGATAGAGAGTTTCAGAGAGTGCCAGAGAGTGTCTGAGAGTGTCAGAGAGTGATAGTGAGTGTCTGAGAGTGTCAGAGAGTGATAGTGAGTGTCTGAGAGCGTCAGAGAGTGATAGTGAGTGTCTGAGAGTGTCAGAGAGTGAAAAAGAGTGTCAGAGAGTGTCAGAGAGTGATAGAGAGTGATAGAGAGTGTCAGAGAGTGATAGTGAGTGTCTGAGAGTGTCAGAGAGTGATAGTGAGTGTCTGAGAGTGTCAGAGAGTGATAGTGAGTGTCTGAGAGCGTCAGAGAGTGATAATGAGTGTCTGAGAGTGTCAGAGAGTGATAGTGAGTGTCTGAGAGTGTCAGAGAGTGATAGTGAGTGTCTGAGAGTGTCAGAGAGTGATAGAGAGTGTCAGAGAGTGTCAGAGAGTGATAGAGAGTGATAGAGAGTTTCAGAGAGTGCCAGAGAGTGTCTGAGAGTGTCAGAGAGTGATAGTGAGTGTCTGAGAGTGTCAGAGAGTGATAGTGAGTGTCTGAGAGCGTCAGAGAGTGATAGTGAGTGTCTGAGAGTGTCAGAGAGTGATAGTGAGTGTCTGAGAGTGTCAGAGAGTGATAGTGAGTGTCTGAGAGTGTCAGAGAGTGATAGTGAGTGTCTGAGAGTGTCAGAGAGTGATAGTGAGTGTCTGAGAGTATCAGAGAGTGTCAGAGAGTGATAGAGACTGTCAGAGAGTGTCAGAGAGTGTCAGAGAGTGATAGTGAGTGTCAGAGAGTGATAGTGAGTGTCAGAGAGTGTCAGAGGGTGATAGTGAGTGTCAGAGAGTGTCAGAGAGTGTCAGAGAGTGATAGAGAGTGATAGAGAGTTTCAGGGAGTGTCAGAGAGTGATAGTGAGTGTCAGAGTGTGTCAGAGAGTGTCAGAGAGTGTCAGAGAGTGATAGAGAGTGTCAGAGAGTGTCAGAGAGTGATAGAGAGTGATAGAGAGTTTCAGAGAGTGCCAGAGAGTGTCTGAGAGTGTCAGAGAGTGATATTGAGTGTCTGAGAGTGTCAGAGAGTGATAGCGAGTGTCTGAGA
Organism: Heterodontus francisci; assembly: GCF_036365525.1. Lineage (NCBI taxonomy): Eukaryota > Metazoa > Chordata > Chondrichthyes > Heterodontiformes > Heterodontidae > Heterodontus > Heterodontus francisci. The sequence goes on along the minus strand of NW_027140217.1, from coordinate 612,730 downwards.
GTGTCAGAGAGTGATAGTGAGTGTCTGAGAGTGTCAGAGAGTGTCAGAGAGTGATAGCGACTGTCAGAGAGTGTCAGAGAGTGTCAGAGAGTGATAGTGAGTGAAGGAGAGTGATAGAGACTGTCAGAGAGTGTCAGAGAGTGATAGTGAGTGTCAGAGAGTGATAGTGAGTGTCTGAGAGTGTCAGAGAGTAATAGTGAGTGTCAGAGAGTGTCAGAAAGTGTCAGAGAGTGATAGAGAGTGATAGAGAGTTTCATGGAGTGTCCGTGAGTGTCTGAGAGTGTCAGAGAGTGATAGTGAGTGTCAGAGAGAGTCAGAGAGTGTCAGAGAGTGATAGAGAGTGTCAGAGAGTGATAGAGAGTGATAGAGAGTATCAGAGAGTGCCAGAGAGTGTCTGAGAGTGTCAGAGAGTGATAGAGAGTGATAGAGACTGTCAGAGAGTGATAGTGAGTGTCAGAGAGTGTCAGAGAGTGTAAGAGAGTGATAGAGAGTGATAGAGGGTGTCAGAGAGTGTCAGAGAGTGATAGAGAGTTTCAGAGAGTGCCAGAGAGTGTCTGAGAGTGTCAGAGAGTGATTAAGAGTGATCAAGACTGTCAGAGAGTGTCAGAGAGTGATAGTGAGTGTCAGAGAGTGTCAGAGAGTGATAGAGAGTGATAGAGAGTGTCAGAGAGTGTCAGAGAGTGATAGAGAGTGATAGAGAGTTTCAGAGAGTGCCAGAGAGTGTCTGAGAGTGTCAGAGAGTGATAGAGAGTGATAGAGACTGTCAGAGAGTGTCAGAGAGTGATAGTGAGTGATAGAGAGGATAGAGAGTTTCAGGGAGTGTCAGAGAGTGTCTGAGAGTGTCTGAGAGTGTCAGAGAGTGATAGAGAGTGATAGAGAGTGTCAGAGAGTGTCAGAGAGTGTCAGAGAGTGATAGTGAGTGTCAGAGAGCGTCAGAGAGTGTCAGAGAGTGATAGAGAGTGTCAGAGAGTGTCAGAGAGTGATAGAGAGTGATAGAGAGTGATAGAGAGTTTCAGAGAGTGCCAGAGAGTGTCTGAGAGTGTCAGAGAGTGATAGAGAGTGATAGAGACTGTCAGAGAGTGTCAGAGAGTGATAGTGAGTGTCTGAGAGTGTCAGAGAGTGATAGAGAGTGATAGAGAATTTCAGAGAGTGCCAGAGAGTGTCTGAGAGTGTCAGAGAGTGATAGTGAGTGTCTGAGAGTGATAGAGAGTGATAGAGAGTGTCAGAGAGTGTCAGAGAGTGTCAGAGAGTGATCGTGAGTGTTAGAGAGTGTCAGAGAGTGTCAGAGAGTGATAGAGAGTGATAGAGAGTGTCAGAGAGTGTCAGAGAGTGTGTGAGAGTGATAGAGAGTGATAGAGAGTTTCAGAGAGTGCCAGAGAGTGTCTGAGAGTGTCAGAGAGTGATAGAGAGTGATAGAGACTGTCAGAGATTGTCAGAGAGTGATAGTGAGTGATAGAGTGTGTCAGAGAGTGTCAGAGAGTGTCAGAGAGTGATAGAGAGGATAGAGAGTTTCAGGGAGTGTCAGAGAGTGTCTGAGAGTGTCTGAGAGTGTCAGAGAGTGATAGAGATTGATAGAGAGTGTCAGAGAGTGTCAGAGAGTGTCAGAGAGTGATAGTGAGTGTCAGAGAGCGTCAGAGAGTGTCAGAGAGTGATAGAGAGTGTCAGAGAGTGTCAGAGAGTGATAGAGAGTGATAGAGAGTGATAGAGAGTTTCAGAGAGTGCCAGAGAGTGTCTGAGAGTGTGAGAGAGTGATAGAGAGTGATAGAGAGTGATAGAGACTGTCAGAGAGTGTCAGAGAGTGATAGTGAGTGTCTGAGAGTGTCAGAGAGTGATAGTGAGTGATAGAGAGTGTCAGAGAGTGTCAGAGAGTGTCAGAGAGTGATAGAGAGTGATAGAGAGTGATAGAGAGTTTCAGGGAGAGTCAGAGAGTGTCTGAGATTGTCTGAGAGTGTCAGAGAGTGATAGAGAGTGAGAGAGAGTGTCAGAGAGTGTCAGAGAGTGTCAGAGAGTGATAGTGAGTGTCAGAGAGTGTCAGAGAGTGATAGAGAGTGTCAGAGAGTTTCAGAGAGTGATAGAGAGTTTCAGAGAGTGCCAGAGAGTGTCTGAGAGTTTCAGAGAGTGATAGAGACTGTCAGAGAGTGTCAGAGAGTGATAGTGAGTGTCTGAGAGTGTCAGAGAGAGATAGTGAGTGATAGAGAGTGTCAGAGAGTGTCAGAGAGTGTCAGAGAGTGTCAGAGAGTGATAGAGAGTGATAGAGAGTTTCAGGGAGTGTCAGAGAGTGTCTGAGAGTGTCAGAGAGTGATAGAGAGTGATAGAGAGTGTCAGAGAGTGTCAGAGAGTGTCAGAGAGTGATAGTGAGTGTCAGAGAGTGTCAGAGAGTGTCAGAGAGTGATAGAGAGTGTCAGAGAGTGTCAGAGAGTGTTAGAGAGTTTCAGAGAGTTCCAGAGAGTGTCTGAGAGTGTCAGAGAGTGATAGAGAGTGATAGAGACTGTCAGAGAGTGTCAGAGAGTGATAGTGAGTGTCTGAGAGTGTCAGAGAGTGATAGTGAGTGATAGAGAGTGTCAGAGAGTGTCAGAGATTGTCAGAGAGTGATAGAGAGTGATAGAGAGTTTCAGGGAGTGTCAGAGAGTGATAGAGAGTGTCAGAGAGTGTCAGAGAGTGATAGAGAGTGATAGAGAGTTTCAGAGAGTGCCAGAGAGTGTCTGAGAGTGTCAGAGAATGATAGTGAGTGTCTGAGAGTGTCAGAGAGTGATAGTGAGTGTCTGAGAGTGTCAGAGAGTGATAGAGAGTGTCTGAGAGTGTCAGAGAGTGATAGTGAGTGTCTGAGAGTGTCAGAGAGTGATAGTGAGTTCTTGAGAGTGTCAGAGAGTGATAGTGAGTGTCTGAGAGTGTCAGAGAGTGATAGTGAGTGTCTGAGAGTGTCAGAGAGTGTCAGAGAGTGATAGAGACTGTCAGAGAGTGTCAGAGAGTGATAGTGAGTGTCAGAGAGTGATAGTGAGTGTCAGAGAGTGTCAGAGAGTGATAGTGAGTGTCAGAGAGTGTCAGAGAGTGTCAGAGAGTGTCAGAGAGTGATAGAGACTGTCAGAGAGTGTCAGAGAGTGATAGAGAGTGATAGAGAGTGTCAGAGAGTGTCAAAGAGTGTCAGAGAGTGTCAAAGAGTGTCAGAGAGTGATAGTGAATGTCAGAGAGTGTCAGAGAGTGTCAGAGAGTGATAGAGAGTGTCAGAGAGTGTCAGAGAGTGTTAGAGAGTTTCAGAGAGTGCCAGAGAGTGTCTGAGAGTGTCAGAGGGTGATAGAGAGTGATAGAGACTGTCAGAGAGTGTCAGAGAGTGTCAGAGAGTGATAGTGAGTGTCTGAGAGTGTCAGAGAGTGATAGTGAGTGATAGAGTGTGTCAGAGAGTGTCAGAGAGTGTCAGAGAGTGTCAGAGAGTGTCAGAGAGTGATAGAGAGTGATAGAGAGTGATAGTGAGTGTCAGAGAGTGATAGTGAGTGTCAGAGAGTGTCAGAGAGTGTCAGAGATTGTCAGAGAGTGATAGAGAGTGTCAGAGAGTGTCAGAGAGTGATAGAGAGTGATAGAGAGTTTCAGAGAGTGCCAGAGAGTGTCTGAGAGTGTCAGAGAGTGATAGTGAGTGTCTGAGAGTGTCAGAGAGTGATAGTGAGTGTCTGAGAGTGTCAGAGAGTGATAGTGAGTGTCTGAGAGTGTCAGAGAGTGATAGTGAGTGTCTGAGAGTGTCAGAAAGTGATAGTGAGTGTCTGAGAGCGTCAGAGAGTGATAGTGAGTGTCTGAGAGTGTCAGAGAGTGATAGAGAGTGTCAGAGAGTGTCAGAGAGTGATAGTGAGTGTCTGAGAGTGTCAGAGAGTGATAGTGAGTGTCTGAGAGCGTCAGAGAGTGATAGTGAGTGTCTGAGAGTGTCAGAGAGTGATAGTGAGTGTCTGAGAGTGTCAGAGAGTGATAGAGAGTGTCAGAGAGTGTCAGAGAGTGATAGAGAGTGATAGAGAGTTTCAGAGAGTGCCAGAGAGTGTCTGAGAGTGTCAGAGAGTGATAGTGAGTGTCTGAGAGTGTCAGAGAGTGATAGTGAGTGTCTGAGAGCGTCAGAGAGTGATAGTGAGTGTCTGAGAGTGTCAGAGAGTGATAGTGAGTGTCTGAGAGTGTCAGAGAGTGATAGTGAGTGTCTGAGAGTGTCAGAGAGTGATAGTGAGTGTCTGAGAGTGTCAGAGAGTGATAGTGAGTGTCTGAGAGTGTCAGAGAGTGATAGTGAGTGTCTGAGAGTATCAGAGAGTGTCAGAGAGTGATAGAGACTGTCAGAGAGTGTCAGAGATTGTCAGAGAGTGATAGTGAGTGTCAGAGAGTGATAGTGAGAGTCAGAGAGTGTCAGAGGGTGATGGTGAGTGTCAGAGAGTGTCAGAGAGTGTCAGAGAGTGATAGAGAGTGATAGAGAGTTTCAGGGAGTGTCAGAGAGTGATAGTGAGTGTCAGAGTGTGTCAGAGAGTGTCAGAGAGTGTCAGAGAGTGATAGAGAGTGTCAGAGAGTGTCAGAGAGTGATAGAGAGTGATAGAGAGTTTCAGAGAGTGCCAGAGAGTGTCTGAGAGTGTCAGAGAGTGATATTGAGTGTCTGAGAGTGTCAGAGAGTGATAGCGAGTGTCTGAGAGTGTCAGAGAGTGATAGTGAGTGTCTGAGAGTGTCAGAGAGTGTCAGAGAGTGATAGCGACTGTCAGAGAGTGTCAGAGAGTGATAGTGAGTGTCAGAGAGTGAGAGAGACTGTCAGAGAGTGTCAGAGAGTGATAGTGAGTGTCAGAGAGTGATAGTGAGTGTCTGAGAGTGTCAGAGAGTAATAGTGAGTGCCAGAGAGTGTCAGAAAGTGTCAGAGAGTGATAGAGAGTGATAGAGAGTTTCATGGAGTGTCCGTGAGTGTCTGAGAGTGTCAGAGAGTGATAGTGAGTGTCAGAATGTGTCAGAGAGTGTCAGAGAGTGATAGAGAGTGTCAGAGAGTGATAGAGAGTGATAGAGAGTATCAGAGAGTGCCAGAGAGTGTCTGAGAGTGTCAGAGAGTGATAGAGAGTGATAGAGACTGTCAGAGAGTGATAGTGAGTGTCAGAGAGTGTCAGAGAGTGTAAGAGAGTGATAGAGAGTGATAGAGGGTGTCAGAGAGTGTCAGAGAGTGATAGAGAGTTTCGGAGAGTGCCAGAGAGTGTCTGAGAGTGTCAGAGAGTGATTGAGAGTGATCAAGACTGTCAGAGAGTGTCAGAGAGTGATAGTGAGTGTCAGAGAGTGTCAGAGAGTGTCAGAGAGTGATAGAGAGTGATAGAGAGTTTCAGAGAGTGCCAGAGAGTGTCTGAGAGTGTCAGAGAGTGATAGAGAGTGATAGAGACTGTCAGAGATTGTCAGAGAGTGATAGTGAGTGATAGAGAGGATAGAGAGTTTCAGGGAGTGTCAGAGAGTGTCTGAGAGTGTCAGAGAGTGATAGAGAGTGATAGAGAGTGATAGAGACTGTCAGAGAGTGTCAGAGAGTGATAGTGAGTGTCTGAGAGTGTCAGAGAGTGATAGAGAGTGATAGAGAATTTCAGAGAGTGCCAGAGAGAGTCTGAGAGTGTCAGAGAGTGATAGTGAGTGTCTGAGAGTGATAGAGAGTGATAGAGAGTGTCAGAGAGTGTCAGAGAGTGTCAGAGAGTGATAGTGAGTGTTAGAGACTGTCAGAGAGTGTCAGAGAGTGATAGTGAGTGTCTGAGAGTGTCAGAGAGTGATAGAGAGTGATAGTGAGTGTCTGAGAGTGTCAGAGAGTGATAGTGAGTGTCTGAGAGTGATAGAGAGTGATAGAGAGTTTCAGAGAGTGTCAGAGAGTGTCAGAGAGCGTCAGAGAGTGTCAGAGAGTGATAGTGAGTGTCAGAGAGTGTCAGAGAGTGTCAGAGAGTGATAGAGAGTGTCAGAGAGTGTCAGAGAGAGATAGAGAGTGATAGAGAGTTTCAGAGAGTGATAGAGAGTGATAGAGAGTTTAAGAGAGTGCCAGAGAGTGTCTGAGAGTGTCAGAGAGAAATAGTGACTGATAGAGAGTGTCAGAGAGTGTCAGAGAGTGTCAGAGAGTGTCAGAGAGTGTCAGAGAGTGATAGAGAGTGATAGAGAGTGATAGAGAGTTTCAGGGAGTGTCAGAGAGTGTCTGAGAGTGTCAGAGAGTGATAGAGAGTGATAGAGAGTGTCAGAGAGTGTCAGAGAGTGTCAGAGAGTGATAGTGAGTGTCAGAGAGTGTCAGAGAGTGTCAGAGAGTGATAGAGAGTGTCAGAGAGTGTCAGAGAGTGTTAGAGAGTTTCAGAGAGTTCCAGAGAGTGTCTGAGAGTGTCAGAGAGTGATAGAGAGTGATAGAGACTGTCAGAGAGTGTCAGAGAGTGTCAGAGAGTGATAGTGAGTGTCTGAGAGTGTCAGAGAGTGATAGTGAGTGATAGAGAGTGTCAGAGAGTGTCAGAGAGTGTCAGAGAGTGTCAGAGAGTGATAGAGAGTGATAGAGAGTTTCGGGGAGTGTCAGAGAGTGATAGTGAGTGTCAGAGAGTGTCAGAGAGTGTCAGAGTGTGTCAGAGAGTGATAGAGAGTGTCAGAGAGTGTCAGAGAGTGATAGAGAGTGATAGAGAGTTTCAGAGAGTGCCAGAGAGTGTCTGAGAGTGTGAGAGAATGATAGTGAGTGTCTGAGAGTGTCAGAGAGTGATAGTGAGTGTCTGAGAGTGTCAGAGAGTGATAGAGAGTGTCTGAGAGTGTCAGTGAGTGATAGTGAGTGTCTGAGAGTGTCAGAGAGTGATAGTGAGTTCTTGAGAGTGTCAGAGAGTGATAGTGAGTGTCTGAGAGTGTCAGAGAGTGATAGTGAGTGTCTGAGAGTGTCAGAGAGTGTCAGAGAGTGATAGAGACTGTCAGAGAGTGTCAGAGAGTGTCAGAGAGTGATAGTGAGTGTCAGAGAGTGATAGTGAGTGTCAGAGAGTGTCAGAGAGTGATAGTGAGTGTCAGAGAGTGATAGTGAGTGTCAGAGTGTGTCAGAGAGTGTCAGAGAGTGATAGAGAGTGTCAGAGAGTGTCAGAGAGTGTCAGAGAGTGTCAGAGAGTGATAGAGAGTGATAGAGAGTTTCAGAGAGTGCCAGAGAGTGTCTGAGAGTGTCAGAGAGTGATATTGAGTGTCTGAGAGTGTCAGAGAGTGATATTGAGTGTCTGAGAGTGTCAGAGAGTGATATTGAGTGTCTGAGAGTGTCAGAGAGTGATATTGAGTGTCAGAGAGTGTCAGAGAGTGATAGTGAGTGTCTGAGAGTGTCAGAGAGTGATAGTGAGTGTCTGAGAGTGTCAGAGAGTGTCAGAGAGTGATAGAGACTGTCAGAGTGTGTCAGAGAGTGTCAGAGAGTGATAGTGAGTGTCAGAGAGTGATAGAGACTGTCAGAGAGTGTCAGAGAGTGATAGTGAGTGTCAGAGAGTGTCTGAGATTGTCAGAGAGTGATACTGAGTGTGAGAGAGTGTCAGAGAGTGTCAGAGAGTGATAGAGAGTGTCAGAGAGTGTCAGAGAGTGATAGAGAGTGATAGAGAGTTTCAGAGAGTGCCAGAGAGTGTCAGAGAGTGATAGAGACTGTCAGAGAGTGTCAGAGAGTGATAGTGAGTGTCAGAGAGTGTCAGAGAGTGTAAGAGAGTGATAGAGAGTGATAGAGAGTGTCAGAGAGTGTCAGAGAGTGATAGAGAGTTTCAGAGAGTGCCAGAGAGTGTCAGAGAGTGTCAGAGAGTGATAGAGAGTGATAGAGAGTTTCAGAGAGTGCCAGAGAGTGTCTGAGAGTGTCAGAGAGTGATAGAGAGTGATAGAGACTGTCAGAGAGTGTCAGAGAGTGATAGTGAGTGATAGAGAGTGTCAGAGAGTGTCAGAGAGTGTCAGAGAGTGATAGAGAGGATAGAGAGTTTCAGGGAGTGTCAGAGAGTGTCTGAGAGTGTCTGAGAGTGTCAGAGAGTGATAGAGAGTGATAGAGAGTGTCAGAGAGTGTCAGAGAGTGTCAGAGAGTGATAGTGAGTGTCAGAGAGCGTCAGAGAGTGTCAGAGAGTGATAGAGAGTGTCAGAGAGTGATAGAGAGTGATAGAGAGTGATAGAGAGTTTCAGAGAGTGCCAGAGAGTGTCTGAGAGTGTCAGAGAGTGATTGAGAGTGTCTGAGAGTGACAGAGAGTGTCAGAGTGTGTCAGAGAGTGGCATTGAGTGATGGAGAGTGTCAGAGAGTGATTGAGAGTGTCTGAGAGTGACAGAGAGTGTCAGAGTGTGTCAGAGAGTGGCATTGAGTGATGGAGAGTGATAGAGAGTGTCAGAGAGTGGCATTGAGTGATGGAGAGTGATAGAGAGTGCCAGAGAGTGGCATTGAGTGATGGAGAGTGATAGAGAGTGTCAGAGAGTGTCAGAGAGTGTCAGAGAGTGATAGTGAGTGTTAGAGACTGTCAGAGAGTGTCAGAGAGTGATATTGAGTGTCTGAGAGTGTCAGAGAGTGATAGAGAGTAATAGAGAGTGTCAGAGAGTGTCAGAGAGTGTCAGAGAGTGATAGTGAGTGTCAGAGAGCGTCAGAGAGTGTCAGAGAGTGATAGAGAGTGTCAGAGAGTGATAGAGAGTGATAGAGAGTGATAGAGAGTTTCAGAGAGTGCCAGAGAGTGTCTGAGAGTGTCAGAGAGTGATTGAGAGTGTCTGAGAGTGACAGAGAGTGTCAGAGTGTGTCAGAGAGTGGCATTGAGTGATGGAGAGTGATAGAGAGTGTCAGAGAGTGGCATTGAGTGATGGAGAGTGATAGAGAGTGCCAGAGAGTGGCATTGAGTGATGGAGAGTGATAGAGAGTGTCAGAGAGTGTCAGAGAGTGTCAGAGAGTGATAGTGTGTGTTAGAGACTGTCAGAGAGTGTCAGAGAGTGATAGTGAGTGTCTGAGAGTGTCAGAGAGTGATAGAGAGTGATAGTGAGTGTCTGAGAGTGTCAGAGAGTGATAGTGAGTGTCTGAGAGTGATAGAGAGTGATAGAGAGTGTCAGAGAGTGTCAGAGAGTGTCAGAGAGTGTCAGAGAGTGATAGTGAGTGTCAGAGAGTGTCAGAGAGTGTCAGAGAGTGATAGAGAGTGTCAGAGAGTGTCAGAGAGAGATAGAGAGTGATAGAGAGTTTCAGAGAGTGATAGAGAGTGATAGAGAGTTTCAGAGAGTGCCAGAGAGTGTCTGAGAGTGTCAGAGAGTGATAGTGAGTGTCTGAGAGTGTCAGAGAGTGATAGTGAGTGTCTGAGAGTGTCAGAGAGTGATAGTGAGTTCTTGAGAGTGTCAGAGAGTGATAGTGAGTGTCTGAGAGTGTCAGAGAGTGATAGTGAGTGTCTGAGAGTGTCAGAGAGTGTCAGAGAGTGATAGAGACTGTCAGAGAGTGTCAGAGAGTGATAGTGAGTGTCAGAGAGTGATAGTGAGTGTCAGAGAGTGTCAGAGAGTGATAGTGAGTGTCAGAGAGTGTCAGAGAGTGTCAGAGAGTGATAGAGAGTGATAGAGAGTTTCAGGGAGTGTCAGAGAGTGATAGTGAGTGTCAGAGTGTGTCAGAGAGTGTCAGAGAGTGATAGAGAGTGTCAGAGAGTGTCAGAGAGTGTCAGAGAGTGATAGAGAGTGATAGAGAGTTTCAGAGAGTGCCAGAGAGTGTCTGAGAGTGTCAGAGAGTGATATTGAGTGTCTGAGAGTGTCAGAGAGTGATAGAGAGTGTCAGAGATTGTCAGAGAGTGATAGAGAGTGTCAGAGAGTGATAGAGAGTGAGAGAGAGTGTCAGAGAGTGTCAGAGAGTGTCAGAGAGTGATAGTGAGTGTCAGAGAGTGTCAGAGAGTGATAGAGAGTGTCACAGAGTTTCAGAGAGTGATAGAGAGTGATAGAGAGTTTCAGAGAGTGCCAGAGAGTGTCTGAGAGTTTCAAAGAGTGATAGAGAGTGATAGAGACTGTCAGAGAGTGTCAGAGAGTGATAGTGAGTGTCTGAGAGTGTCAGAGAGTGATAGTGAGTGATAGAGAGTGTCAGAGAGTGTCAGAGAGTGTCAGAGAGTGATAGAGAGTGATAGAGAGTGTCAGAGAGTGTCAGAGAGTGGCATTGAGTGATGGAGAGTGATAGAGAGTGCCAGAGAGTGGCATTGAGTGATGGAGAGTGATAGAGAGTGTCTGAGAGTGTCAGAGAGTGTCAGAGAGTGTCAGAGAGTGATAGTGAGTGTTAGAGACTGTCAGAGAGTGTCAGAGAGTGATAGTGAGTGTCTGAGAGTGTCAGAGAGTGATAGAGAGTGATAGTGAGTGTCTGAGAGTGTCAGAGAGTGATAGTGAGTGTCTGAGAGTGATAGAGAGTGATAGAGAGTGTCAGAGAGTGTCAGAGAGTGTCAGAGAGTGATAGTGAGTGTCAGAGAGTGTCAGAGAGTGTCAGAGAGTGATAGAGAGTGTCAGAGAGTGTCAGAGAGAGATAGAGAGTGATAGAGAGTTTCAGAGAGTGTTAGAGAGTGATAGAGAGTTTCAGAGAGTGCCAGAGAGTGTCTGAGAGTGTCAGAGAGTGATAGTGAGTGTCTGAGAGTGTCAGAGAGTGATAGTGAGTGTCTGAGAGTGTCAGAGAGTGATAGTGAGTTCTTGAGAGTGTCAGAGAGTGATAGTGAGTGTCTGAGAGTGTCAGAGAGTGATAGTGAGTGTCTGAGAGTGTCAGAGAGTGTCAGAGAGTGATAGAGACTGTCAGAGAGTGTCAGAGAGTGTCAGAGAGTGATAGTGAGTGTCAGAGAGTGATAGTGAGTGTCAGAGAGTGTCAGAGAGTGATAGTGAGTGTCAGAGAGTGTCAGAGAGTGTCAGAGAGTGATAGAGAGTGATAGAGAGTTTCAGGGAGTGTCAGAGAGTGATAGTGAGTGTCAGAGTGTGTCAGAGAGTGTCAGAGAGTGATAGAGAGTGTCAGAGAGTGTCAGAGAGTGTCAGAGAGTGATAGAGAGTGATAGAGAGTTTCAGAGAGTGCCAGAGAGTGTCTGAGAGTGTCAGAGAGTGATATTGAGTGTCTGAGAGTGTCAGAGAGTGATATTGAGTGTCTGAGAGTGTCAGAGAGTGATATTGAGTGTCTGAGAGTGTCAGAGAGTGATAGTGAGTGTCTGAGAGTGTCAGAGAGTGATAGTGAGTGTCTGAGAGTGTCAGAGAGTGTCAGAGAGTGATAGAGACTGTCAGAGAGTGTCAGAGAGTGTCAGAGAGTGATAGTGAGTGTCAGAGAGTGTCAGAGAGTGATAGAGAGTGATAGAGAGTTTCAGAGAGTGCCAGAGAGTGTCTGAGAGTGTCAGAGAGTGATAGAGACTGTCAGAGAGTGTCAGAGAGTGATAGTGAGTGTCAGAGAGTGTCAGAGAGTGTAAGAGAGTGATAGAGAGTGATAGAGAGTGTCAGAGAGTGTCAGAGAGTGATAGAGAGTTTCAGAGAGTGCCAGAGAGTGTCAGAGAGTGTCAGAGAGTGATAGAGAGTGATAGAGAGTTTCAGAGAGTGCCAGAGAGAGTCTGAGAGTGTCAGAGAGTGATAGAGAGTGATAGAGGCTGTCAGAGAGTGTCAGAGAGTGATAGTGAGTGATAGAGAGTGTCAGAGAGTGTCAGAGAGTGTCAGAGAGTGATAGAGAGGATAGAGAGTTTCAGGGAGTGTCAGAGAGTGTCTGAGAGTGTCTGAGAGTGTCAGAGAGTGTCAGAGAGTGATAGAGAGTGATAGAGAGTGATAGAGAGTTTCAGAGAGTGCCAGAGAGTGTCTGAGAGTGTCAGAGAGTGATTGAGAGTGTCTGAGAGTGACAGAGAGTGTCAGAGTGTGTCAGAGAGTGGCATTGAGTGATGGAGAGTGATAGAGAGTGTCAGAGAGTGGCATTGAGTGATGGAGAGTGATAGAGAGTGCCAGAGAGTGGCATTGAGTGATGGAGAGTGATAGAGAGTGTCTGAGAGTGTCAGAGAGAGTCAGAGAGTGTCAGAGAGTGATAGTGAGTGTTAGAGACTGTCAGAGAGTGTCAGAGAGTGATAGTGAGTGTCTGAGAGTGTCAGAGAGTGATAGAGAGTGATAGTGAGTGTCTGAGAGTGTCAGAGAGTGATAGTGAGTGTCTGAGAGTGATAGAGAGTGATAGAGAGTGTCAGAGAGTGTCAGAGAGTGTCAGAGAGTGATAGTGAGTGTCAGAGAGTGTCAGAGAGTGTCAGAGAGTGATAGAGAGTGTCAGAGAGAGATAGAGAGTGATAGAGAGTTTCAGAGAGTGATAGAGAGTGATAGAGAGTTTCAGAGAGTGCCAGAGAGTGTCTGAGAGTGTCAGAGAGTGATAGTGAGTGTCTGAGAGTGTCAGAGAGTGATAGTGAGTGTCTGAGAGTGTCAGAGAGTTTCAGAGAGTGTCTGAGAGTGTCAGAGAGTGATAGTGAGTGATAGAGAGTGTCAGAGGGTGTCAGAGAGTGTCAGAGAGTGATAGAGTGTGATAGAGAGTGATAGAGAGTTTCAGGGAGAGTCAGAGAGTGTCTGAGATTGTCTGAGAGTGTCAGAGAGTGATAGAGAGTGAGAGAGAGTGTCAGAGAGTGTCAGAGAGTGTCAGAGAGTGATAGTGAGTGTCAGAGAGTGTCAGAGAGTGATAGAGAGTGTCACAGAGTTTCAGAGAGTGATAGAGAGTGATAGAGAGTTTCAGAGAGTGCCAGAGAGTGTCTGAGAGTTTCAGAGAGTGATAGAGAGTGATAGAGACTGTCAGAGAGTGTCAGAGAGTGATAGTGAGTGTCTGAGAGTGTCAGAGAGTGATAGTGAGTGATAGAGAGTGTCAGAGAGTGTCAGAGAGTGTCAGAGAGTGATCGAGAGTGATAGAGAGTTTCAGGGAGTGTCAGAGAGTGTCTGAGAGTGTCAGAGATTGATAGAGAGTGATAGAGAGTGTCAGAGAGTGTCAGAGAGTGTCAGAGAGTGATAGTGAGTGTCAGAGAGTGTCAGAGACTGTCCGAGAATGATAGAGAGTGTCAGAGAGTGTCAGAGAGTTTTAGAGAGTTTCAGAGAGTTCCAGAGAGTGTCTGAGAGTGTCAGAGAGTGATAGAGAGTGATAGAGACTGTCAGAGAGTGTCAGAGAGTGTCAGAGAGTGATAGTGAGTGTCTGAGAGTGTCAGAGAGTGATAGTGAGTGATAGAGAGTGTCAGAGAGTGTCAGAGAGTGTCAGAGAGAGTCAGAGAGTGATAGAGAGTGATAGAGAGTTTCAGGGAGTGTCAGAGAGTGATAGTGAGTGTCAGAGAGTGTCAGAGAGTGTCAGAGTGTGTCAGAGAGTGATAGAGAGTGTCAGAGAGTGTCAGAGAGTGATAGAGAGTGATAGAGAGTTTCAGAGAGTGCCAGAGAGTGTCTGAGAGTGTGAGAGAATGATAGTGAGTGTCTGAGAGTGTCAGAGAGTGATAGTGAGTGTCTGAGAGTGTCAGAGAGTGATAGAGAGTGTCTGAGAGTGTCAGAGAGTGATAGTGAGTGTCTGAGAGTGTCAGAGAGTGATAGTGAGTTCTTGAGAGTGTCAGAGAGTGATAGTGAGTTCTTGAGAGTGTCAGAGAGTGATAGTGAGTGTCTGAGAGTGTCAGAGAGTGATAGTGAGTGTCTGAGAGTGTCAGAGAGTGTCAGAGAGTGATAGAGACTGTCAGAGAGTGTCAGAGAGTGTCAGAGAGTGATAGTGAGTGTCAGAGAGTGATAGTGAGTGTCAGAGAGTGTCAGAGAGTGATAGTGAGTGTCAGAGAGTGTCAGAGAGTGATAGAGAGTGATAGAGAGTTTCAGGGAGTGTCAGAGAGTGATAATGAGTGTCAGAGTGTGTCAGAGAGTGTCAGAGAGTGATAGTGAGTGTCAGAGAGTGTCAGAGAGTGTCAGAGAGTGATAGAGAGTGATAGAGAGTGTCAGAGGGTGTCAGAGAGTGTCAGAGAGTGTCAGAGAGTGATTGAGAGTGTCAGAGAGTGTCAGAGAGTGATTGAGAGTGTCTGAGAGTGTCAGAGAGTGATATTGAGTGTCTGAGAGTGTCAGAGAGTGATAGTGAGTGTCTGAGAGTGTCAGAGAGTGATAGTGAGTGTCTGAGAGTGTCAGAGAGTGATAGTGAGTGTCTGAGAGTGTCAGAGAGTGTCAGAGAGTGATAGAGACTGTCAGAGAGTGTCAGAGAGTGTCAGAGAGTGATAGTGAGTGTCAGAGAGTGTCAGAGAGTGATAGAGAGTGATAGAGAGTTTCAGAGAGTGCCAGAGAGTGTCTGAGAGTGTCAGAGAGTGATAGAGACTGTCAGAGAGTGTCAGAGAGTGATAGTGAGTGTCAGAGAGTGTCAGAGAGTGTAAGAGAGTGATAGAGAGTGATAGAGAGTGTCAGAGAGTGTCAGAGAGTGATAGAGAGTTTCAGAGAGTGCCAGAGAGTGTCAGAGAGTGTCAGAGAGTGATAGAGAGTGATAGAGAGTTTCAGAGAGTGCCAGAGAGTGTCTGAGAGTTTCAGAGAGTGATAGAGAGTGATAGAGACTGTCAGAGAGTGTCAGAGAGTGATAGTGAGTGTCTGAGAGTGTCAGAGAGTGATAGTGAGTGATAGAGAGTGTCAGAGAGTGTCAGAGAGTGTCAGAGAGTGATCGAGAGTGATAGAGAGTTTCAGGGAGTGTCAGAGAGTGTCTGAGAGTGTCAGAGATTGATAGAGAGTGATAGAGAGTGTCAGAGAGTGTCAGAGAGTGTCAGAGAGTGATAGTGAGTGTCAGAGAGTGTCAGAGACTGTCAGAGAGTGATAGAGAGTGTCAGAGAGTGTCAGAGAGTTTTAGAGAGTTTCAGAGAGTTCCAGAGAGTGTCTGAGAGTGTCAGAGAGTGATAGAGAGTGATAGAGACTGTCAGAGAGTGTCAGAGAGTGTCAGAGAGTGATAGTGAGTGTCTGAGAGTGTCAGAGAGTGATAGTGAGTGATAGAGAGTGTCAGAGAGTGTCAGAGAGTGTCAGAGAGAGTCAGAGAGTGATAGAGAGTGATAGAGAGTTTCAGGGAGTGTCAGAGAGTGATAGTGAGTGTCAGAGAGTGTCAGAGAGTGTCAGAGTGTGTCAGAGAGTGATAGAGAGTGTCAGAGAGTGTCAGAGAGTGATAGAGAGTGATAGAGAGTTTCAGAGAGTGCCAGAGAGTGTCTGAGAGTGTGAGAGAATGATAGTGAGTGTCTGAGAGTGTCAGAGAGTGATAGTGAGTGTCTGAGAGTGTCAGAGAGTGATAGAGAGTGTCTGAGAGTGTCAGAGAGTGATAGTGAGTGTCTGAGAGTGTCAGAGAGTGATAGTGAGTTCTTGAGAGTGTCAGAGAGTGATAGTGAGTGTCTGAGAGTGTCAGAGAGTGATAGTGAGTGTCTGAGAGTGTCAGAGAGTGTCAGAGAGTGATAGAGACTGTCAGAGAGTGTCAGAGAGTGTCAGAGAGTGATAGTGAGTGTCAGAGAGTGATAGTGAGTGTCAGAGAGTGTCAGAGAGTGATAGTGAGTGTCAGAGGGTGTCAGAGAGTGTCAGAGAGTGATAGAGAGTGATAGAGAGTTTCAGGGAGTGTCAGAGAGTGATAATGAGTGTCAGAGTGTGTCAGAGAGTGTCAGAGAGTGATAGTGAGTGTCAGAGAGTGTCAGAGAGTGTCAGAGAGTGATAGAGAGTGATAGAGAGTGTCAGAGGGTGTCAGAGAGTGTCAGAGAGTGTCAGAGAGTGATTGAGAGTGTCAGAGAGTGTCAGAGAGTGATTGAGAGTGTCTGAGAGTGTCAGAGAGTGTCAGAGTGTGTCAGAGAGTGTCAGAGAGTGTCTGAGAGTGTCAGAGAGTGATAGTGAGTGTCTGAGAGTGTCAGAGAGTGATAGTGAGTTCTTGAGAGTGTCAGAGAGTGATAGTGAGTGTCTGAGAGTGTCAGAGAGTGATAGTGAGTGTCTGAGAGTGTCAGAGAGTGTCAGAGAGTGATAGAGACTGTCAGAGAGTGTCAGAGAGTGTCAGAGAGTGATAGTGAGTGTCAGAGAGTGAAAGAGAGTGAAAGAGAGTGTCTGAGAGTGTCTGAGAGTGTCAGAGAGTGTCAGAGAGTGTCTGAGAGTGTCAGAGGGTGTCAGAGAGTGTCAGAGAGTGTCAGAGAGTGATTGAGAGTGTCTGAGAGTGATAGAGTGTCAGAGTGTGTCAGAGAGTGGCATTGAGTGATGGAGAGTGATAGAGAGTGTCAGAGAGTGGCATTGAGTGATGGAGAGTGATAGAGAGTGCCAGAGAGTGGCATTGAGTGATGGAGAATGATAGAGAGTGTCTGAGAGTGTCAGAGAGTGTCAGAGAGTGATAGAGAGTGATAGTGAGTGTCTGAGAGTGTCAGAGAGTGATAGTGAGTGTCTGAGAGTGATAGAGAGTGATAGAGAGTGTCAGAGAGTGTCACAGAGTGTCAGAGAGCGTCAGAGAGTGTCAGAGAGTGATAGTGAGTGTCAGAGAGTGTCAGAGAGTGATAGAGAGTGTCAGAGAGTGTCAGAGAGAGATAGAGAGTGATAGAGAGTTTCAGAGAGTGATAGAGAGTGATAGAGAGTTTCAGAGAGTGCCAGAGAGTGTCTGAGAGTGTCAGAGAGTGATAGTGAGTGTCTGAGAGTGTCAGAGAGTGATAGTGAGTGTCTGAGAGTGTCAGAGAGTTTCAGAGAGTGTCTGAGAGTGTCAGAGAGTGTTAGTGAGTGATAGAGAGTGTCAGAGAGTGTCAGAGAGTGTCAGAGAGTGATAGAGAATGATAGAGATTGATAGAGAGTTTCAGGGAGAGTCAGAGAGTGTCTGAGATTGTCTGAGAGTGTCAGTGAGTGATAGAGAGTGAGAGAGAGTGTCAGAGAGTGTCAGAGAGTGTCAGAGAGTGATAGTGAGTGTCAGAGAGTGTCAGAGAGTGATAGAGAGTGTCAGAGAGTTTCAGAGAGTGATAGAGAGTGATAGAGAGTTTCAGAGAGTGCCAGAGAGTGTCTGAGAGTTTCAGAGAGTGATAGAGAGTGATAGAGACTGTCAGAGAGTGTCAGAGAGTGATAGTGAGTGTCTGAGAGTGTCAGAGAGTGTCAGAGAGTGTCAGAGAGTGTCAGAGAGTGATAGAGAGTGATAGAGAGTTTCAGGGAGTGTCAGAGAGTGTCTGAGAGTGTCAGAGAGTGATAGAGAGTGATAGAGAGTGTCAGAGAGTGTCAGAGAGTGTCAGAGAGTGATAGTGAGTGTCAGAGAGTGTCAGAGAGTGTCAGAGAGTGATAGAGAGTGTCAGAGAGTGTCAGAGAATGTTAGAGAGTTTCAGAGAGTTCCAGAGAGTGTCTGAGAGTGTCAGAGAGTGATAGAGAGTGATATAGACTGTCAGAGAGTGTCAGAGAGTGTCAGAGAGTGATAGTGAGTGTCTGAGAGTGTCAGAGAGTGATAGTGAGTGATAGAGAGTGTCAGAGAGTGTCAGAGAGTGTCAGAGAGTGTCAGAGAGTGATAGAGAGTTTCAGGGAGTGTCAGAGAGTGATAGTGAGTGTCAGAGAGTGTCAGAGAGTGTCAGAGTGTGTCAGAGAGTGATAGAGAGTGTCAGAGAGTGTCAGAGAGTGATAGAGAGTGATAGAGAGTTTCAGAGAGTGACAGAGAGTGTCTGAGAGTGTCAGAGAGTGATAGTGAGTGTCTGAGAGTGTCAGAGAGTGATAGTGAGTTCTTGAGAGTGTCAGAGAGTGATATTGAGTGTCTGAGAGTGTCAGAGAGTGATATTGAGTGTCAGAGAGTGATAGTGAGTGTCTGAGAGTGTCAGAGAGTGATATTGAGTGTCTGAGAGTGTCAGAGAGTGATATTGAGTGTCTGAGAGTGTCAGAGAGTGATATTGAGTGTCTGAGAGTGTCAGAGAGTGATATTGAGTGTCTGAGAGTGTCAGAGAGTGATATTGAGTGTCTGAGAGTGTCAGAGAGTGATAGTGAGTGTCAGAGAGTGATAGAGACTGTCAGAGAGTGTCAGAGAGTGTCAGAGAGTGATAGTGAGTGTCAGAGAGTGATAGAGACTGTCAGAGAGTGATAGTGAGTGTCAGAGAGTGTCAGAGAGTGATAGAGAGTGATAGAGAGTTTCAGAGAGTGCCAGAGAGTGTCAGAGAGTGTCAGAGAGTGATAGAGAGTGTCAGAGAGTGTCAGAGAGTGATAGAGAGTGATAGAGAGTTTCAGAGAGTGCCAGAGAGTGTCTGAGAGTGTCAGAGAGTGATAGAGAGTGATAGAGACTGTCAGAGAGTGTCAGAGAGTGATAGTGAGTGTCAGAGAGTGTCAGAGAGTGTAAGAGAGTGATAGAGAGTGATAGAGAGTGTCAGAGAGTGTCAGAGAGTGATAGAGAGTTTCAGAGAGTGCCAGAGAGTGTCTGAGAGTGTCAGAGAGTGATTGAGAGTGATCGAGACTGTCAGAGAGTGTCAGAGAGTGATAGTGAGTGTCAGAGAGTGTCAGAGAGTGTCAGAGAGTGATAGAGAGTTTCAGAGAGTGCCAGAGAGTGTCTGAGAGTGTCAGAGAGTGATAGAGAGTGATAGAGACTGTCAGAGAGTGTCAGAGAGTGATAGTGAGTGATAGAGAGTGTCAGAGAGTGTCAGAGAGTGTCAGAGAGTGATAGAGAGGATAGAGAGTTTCAGGGAGTGTCAGAGAGTGTCTGAGATTGTCTGAGAGTGTCAGAGAGTGATAGAGAGTGATAGAGAGTGTCAGAGAGTGTCAGAGCGTGTCAGAGAGTGATAGTGAGTGTCAGAGAGCGTCAGAGAGTGTCAGAGAGTGATAGAGAGTGTCAGAGAGTGATAGAGAGTGATAGAGAGTGATAGAGAGTTTCAGAGAGTGCCAGAGAGTGTCTGAGAGTGTCAGAGAGTGATAGAGAGTGATAGAGACTGTCAGAGAGTGTCAGAGAGTGATAGTGAGTGTCTGAGAGTGTCAGAGAGTGATAGTGAGTGATAGAGAGTGTCAGAGAGTGTCAGAGAGTGTCAGAGAGTGTCAGAGAGTGATAGAGAGTGATAGAGAGTTTCAGGGAGTGTCAGAGAGTGTCTGAGAGTGTCTGAGAGTGATCGAGAGTGATAGAGACTGTCAGAGAGTGTCAGAGAGTGATAGTGAGTGTCTGAGAGTGTCAGAGAGTGATAGTGAGTGATAGAGAGTGTCGGAGAGTGTCAGAGAGTGTCTGAGAGTGTCTGAGAGTGTCAGAGAGTGATAGAGAGTGATAGAGAGTGTCAGAGAGTGTCAGAGAGTGTCAGAGAGTGATAGTGAGTGTCAGAGAGTGATAGAGAGTGTCAGAGAGTGTCAGAGAGTGATAGAGAGTGATAGAGAGTTTCAGAGAGTGCCAGACAGTGTCTGAGAGTGTCAGAGAGTGTCTGAGAGTGATAGAGAGTGATAGAGAGTGTCAGAGAGTGTCAGAGAGTGATAGTGAGTGTCAGAGAGTGATAGAGAGTGTCAGAGAGTGTCAGAGAGTGATAGAGAGTGATAGAGAGTTTCAGAGAGTGCCAGACAGTGTCTGAGAGTGTCAGAGAGTGATAGTGAGTGTCTGAGAGTGTCAGAGAGTGATGGAGAGTGATAGAGAGTGATAGAGAGTGTCAGAGAGTGTCAGAGAGTGTCAGAGAGTGATGGAGAGTGGTAGAGAGTGTCAGAGAGTGTCTGAGAGTGATAGAGAGTGTCAGAGAGTGATAGAGAGTGTCAGAGAGTGTCAGAGAGTGTTAGAGAGTGATAGAGAGTTTCAGAGAGTGCCAGAGAGTGTCTGAGAGTGTCAGAGAGTGATAGAGAGTGATAGAGACTGTCAGAGAGTGTCAGAGAGTGATAGTGAGTGTGTGAGAGTGTCAGAGAGTGATGGAGAGTGATAGAGAGTGATAGAGAGTGATAGAGCGTGTCAGAGAGTGTCAGAGAGTGATGGAGAGCGGTAGAGAGTGTCAGAGAGTGATAGAGAGTGATAGAGACTGTCAGAGAGTGTCAGAGAGTGTCAGAGAGTGTCAGAGAGTTTCAGGGAGTGTCAGAGAGTGTCAGAGAGTGTCTGAGAGTGTCTGAGAGTGTCAGAGAGGGATAGAGAGGGATAGATAGTGTCAGAGAGTGTCAGAGAGTTATAGTGAGTGTCAGAGAGTGTCAGAGAGTGTCAGAGAGGGATAGAGAGTGATAGATAGTGTCAGAGAGTAATAGAGAGTGATAGAGAGTGTCAGAGAGTGTCAGAGAGTGTCAGAGAGTGATAGTGAGTGTCAGAGAGTGTCAGAGAGTGATAGAGAGTGTCAGAGAGTGTCAGAGAGTGATAGAGAGTGTCAGAGAGTGTCAGAGAGTGTCAGAGAGTGATAGAGAGTTTCAGAGAGTGCCAGAGAGTGTCAGAGAGTGTCAGAGAGTGTCAGAGAGTGATAGAGAGTGATAGAGAGTGTCAGAGAGTGTCAGACATTGTCTGAGAGTGTCTGAGAGTGTCAGAGAGGGATAGAGAGTGATAGATAGTGTCAGAGAGTGTCAGAGAGTGTCAGAGAGTGATAGTGAGTGTCAGAGAGTGTCAGAGAGTGTCAGAGAGGGATAGAGAGTGATAGATAGTGTCAGAGAGTGTCAGAGAGTGATACTGAGTGTCTGAGAGTGTCAGAGAGTGATAGTGAGTGTCTGAGAGTGTCAGAGAGTGATAGTGAGTGTCTGAGAGTGTCAGAGAGTGTCAGAGAGTGATGGAGAGTGGTAGAGAGTGTCAGCGAGTGATAGAGAGTGATAGAGACTGTCAGAGAGTGTCAGAGAGTGTCAGAGAGTGTCAGAGAGTGATAGAGAGTGATAGAGAGTGTCAGAGAGTGATGGAGAGTGATAGAGACTGTCAGAGAGTGTCAGAGAGTGTCAGAGAGTGATAGAGAGTTTCAGAGAGTGTCAGAGAGTGTCTGAGAGTGTCAGAGAGAGATGGAGAGTGATGGAGAGTGTCAGAGAGTGTCAGAGAGTGATAGAGAGTGATAGAGAGTTTCAGCGAGTGTCAGAGAGTGTCTGAGAGTGTCTGAGAGTGTCAGAGAGGGATGGAGAGTGATAGATAGTGTCAGAGAGTGTCAGAGAGTTTCAGAGAGTGATAGTGAGTGTCAGTGAGTGTCAGAGAGTGTCAGAGAGGGATAGAGAGTGATAGATAGTGTCAGAGAGTGTCAGAGAGTGATACTGAGTGTCTGAGAGTGTCAGAGAGTGATAGTGAGTGTCTGAGAGTGTCAGAGAGTGATAGTGAGTGTCTGAGAGTATCAGAGAGTGATAGTGAGTGTCTGAGAGTGTCAGAGAGTGATAGTGAGTGTCTGAGAGTGTCAGAGAGTGTCAGAGAGTGATGGAGAGTGGTAGAGAGTGTCAGCGAGTGATAGAGAGTGATAGAGACTGTCAGAGAGTGTCAGAGAGTGTCAGAGAGTGTCAGAGAGTGATAGACAGTGATAGAGAGTGTCAGAGAGTGTCAGAGAGTGATAGTGAGTGTCAGAGAGTGTCAGTGAGTGTCAGAGAGGGATAGAGAGTGATAGATAGTGTCAGAGAGTGTCAGAGAGTGATAGTGAGTGTCTGAGATTGTCAGAGAGTGATAGAGAGTGTCAGAGAGTGTCAGAGAGAGATAGAGAGTGTCAGAGAGTGACAGAGAGTGTCAGAGAGTGATAGAGAGTTTCAGAGAGTGCCAGAGAGTGTCTGAGAGTGTCAGAGAGTGATAGAGAGTGATAGAGAGTGTCAGAGAGTGTCAGAGAGTGTCAGAGAGTGATAGAGAGTGTCAGAGAGTGTCAGAGAGTGTCAGAGAGTGATAGAGAGTGTCAGAGAGTGATAGAGAGTGATAGAGACTGTCAGAGAGTGTCGGAGAGTGTCAGAGAGTGATAGAGAGTGATAGAGAGTGATAGAGAGTTTCAGAGAGTGTCACAGAGTGTCTGAGAGAGTCAGAGAGTGATGGAGAATGTCAGAGAGTGATAGAGAGTGTCAGAGAGTGATAGAGACTGTCAGAGAGTGTCAGAGAGTGTCAGAGAGTGATAGAGAGTGATAGAGAGTGATAGAGAGTGTCAGAGAGTGTCAGAGAGTGTCGGAGAGTGTCAGAGAGTGATAGAGAGTGTCAGAGAGTGATAGAGACTGTCAGAGAGTGTCAGAGAGTGTCAGAGAGTGATAGAGAGTGATAGAGAGTGATAGAGAGTGTCAGAGAGTGTCAGAGAGTGTCTGAGAGTGTCAGAGAGTGATGGAGAGTGATAGGGAGTGATAGAGAGTGTCAGAGAGTGTCACAGAGTGATAGAGAGTGATAGAGAGTGTCAGAGAGTGATGGAGAGTGATAGAGAGTTATAGAGAGTGTCAGAGAGTGTCAGAGAGTGATAGAGAGTGATAGAGAGTGTCAGAGAGTGTCAGAGAGTGTCTGAGAGTGTCAGAGAGTGATAGTGAGTGTCAGAGAGTGTCAGAGAGTGATAGTGAGTGTCAGAGAGTGTCAGAGAGTGTCAGAGAGTGATAGAGAGTTTCAGAGAGTGCCAGTGAGTGTCAGAGAGTGATAGAGAGTGTCAGAGAGTGATAGACAGTGATAGAGACTGTCAGAGAGTGTCAGAGAGTGTCAGAGACTGATAGAGAGTGATAGAGAGTTTCAGAGACTGTCAGAGAGTGTCAGAGAGTGTCAGAGAGTGATAGAGAGTGATAGAGAGTGATAGAGAGTGTCAGAGAGTGTCAGAGAGTGTCTGAGAGTGTCAGAGAGTGATGGAGAGTGATAGGGAGTGATAGAGAGTGTCAGAGAGTGTCACAGAGTGATAGAGAGTGATAGAGAGTGTCAGAGAGTGATGGAGAGTGATAGAGAGTTATAGAGAGTGTCAGAGAGTGTCAGAGAGTGATAGAGAGTGATAGAGAGTGTCAGAGAGTGTCAGAGAGTGTCTGAGAGTGTCAGAGAGTGATAGTGAGTGTCAGAGAGTGTCAGAGAGTGATAGTGAGTGTCAGAGAGTGTCAGAGAGTGTCAGAGAGTGATAGAGAGTTTCAGAGAGTGCCAGTGAGTGTCAGAGAGTGATAGAGAGTGTCAGAGAGTGATAGACAGTGATAGAGACTGTCAGAGAGTGTCAGAGAGTGTCAGAGACAGATAGAGAGTGATAGAGAGTTTCAGAGAGTGTCAGAGAGTGGCTGAGAGTGTCAGAGAGTGTCAGAGAGTGATGGAGAGTGATATAGAGTGATAGAGAGTGTCAGAGAGTGTCAGAGAGTGATATAGAGTGATAGAGAGTGTCAGAGAGTGTCAGAGAGTGTCCGAGAGTGATAGTGAGTGTCTGAGAATGTCAGAGAGTGTCAGAGAGTGTCAGAGAGTGATAGAGAGTGATAGTGAGTGTCAGATAGTGTCAGAGAGTGTCAGACAGTGATAGTGAGTATCAGAGAGTGTCAGAGAGTGTCAGAGAGTGATAGAGAGTGTCAGAGAGTGTCAGAGAGTGATAGAGAGTTTCAGAGAGTGCCAGAGAGTGTCAGAGAGTGATAGAGAGTGTCAGAGAGTGATAGAGAGTGATAGAGAGTGTCAGAGAGTGTCAAAGAGTGTCAGAGAGTGATAGAGAGTGATATAGAGTTTCAGAGAGTGTCAGAGAGTGATGGAGAGTGTCAGAGAGTGATGGAGAGTGACAGAGAGTGATAGAGAGTGTCAGAGAGTGTCAGATAGTGTCAGAGAGTCAGAGAGTGATAGAGAGTGATAGAGAGTTTCAGGGAGTGTCAGAGAGTGTCTGAGTGTGTCTGAGAGTGATAGAGAGTGATAGAGACTGTCAGAGAGTGTCAGAGAGTGATAGTGAGTGTCTGAGAGTGTCAGAGAGTGATGGAGAGTGATAGAGACTGTCAGAGAGTGTCAGAGAGTGTCAGAGAGTGTCAGATAGTGATAGAGAGTGATAGAGAGTTTCAGAGAGTGTCAGAGAGTGTCTGAGAGTGTCAGAGAGTGATGGAGAGAGATGGAGAGTGTCAGAGAGTGTCAGAGATTGTCTGAGAGTGTCTGAGAGTGTCAGAGAGGGATAGAGAGTGATAGATAGTGTCAGAGAGTGTCAGAGAGTGTCAGAGAGTGATAGTGAGTGTCAGAGAGTGATGGAGAGTGATGGAGAGTGTCAGAGAGTGTCAGAGAGTGATAGAGAGTGATAGAGAGTTTCAGGGAGTGTCAGAGAGTGTCTGAGAGTGTCTGAGAGTGTCAGAGAGGGATAGAGAGTGATAGATAGTGTCAGAGAGTGTCAGAGAGTGTCAGAGAGTGATAGTGAGTGTCAGAGAGTGTCAGAGAGTGTCAGAGAGGGACAGAGAGTGATAGATAGTTTCAGAGAGTGTCAGAGAGTGTCAGAGAGTGATAGTGAGTGTCTGAGAGTGTCTGAGAGTGTCAGAGAGTGATGGAGAGTGATAGAGAGTGATAGAGAGTGTCAGAGAGGGTCAGAGAGTAATAGAGAGTGATAGAGAGTGTCAGAGAGTGTCAGAGAGTGTCAGAGAGTGATAGTGAGTTTCTGAGAGTGTCAGAGAGTGTCACAGGGTGTCAGAGGTTGTCAGAGGTTGTCAGAGAGTGATAGTGAATGTTTGAGTATGTCTGAGAGTGTCAGAGAGTGTTAGAGAGGGACAGAGAGTGTCAGAGAGAGATAGAGAGTGTCAGAGAGTGATAGTGAGTGTCAGAGAGTGTCAGAGATTGATAGAGAGTGTCAGAGAGTGATAGTGAGTGTCAGAGAGTATCAGAGAGTGATAGTGAGTGTCCGTGAGTGTCAGAGAGTGTCAGAGAGTGTCAGGGAGAGTCAGAGAGTGTCAGAGAGTGATAGAGAGTTTCCGAGAGTGATATAGAGTGTCAGAGAGTTATCGAGACTGTCAGAGAGTGATAATGAGTGACAGAGAGTGTCAGCTAGTGACAGAGACTGTCAGAGAGTGATAGTGACAGTCAGAGAGTATCAGAGAGTGATAGTGTCAGAGAGTGTCAGAGAGTGTCAGAGAGTGACAGTGAGTGACAGTGTGTGTCAGAGAGTGACAGAGTGTGTCAGAGAGTGATAGTGAGTGTCTGTCAGTGTCTGAGAGTATGAGAGAGTGTCAGAGAGTGATAGAGAGTAATAGAGAGTGTCAGAGAGTGTCAGAGAGTGATAGTGATTGTCTCAGAGTGTCAGAGAGTGCTCGAGAGTCTCAGAGAGTGATAGAGAAAGTCAGAGAGTGATATTGAGTGTCAGAGAGTATCAGAGAGTGATAGTGAGCGTCAGAGAGTATCAGAGAGTGATAGTGAGTGTCTGAGAGTGTCTGAGAGTGATAGAGAGTTTCAGAGAGTGTCAGAGAGTATTAGAGAGTGTCAGAGAGTGTCAGAGAGTGTCAGAGAGTGTCAGAGAGTATTAAAGAGTGTCAGAGAGTGTCAGAGAGTGTGAGAGAGTGTCAGAGAGTGAGAGTGAGTGTCTGAGAGTGTCAGAGAGTGATAGTGAGTGTCAGAGAGTGTCAGAGAGTGACAGTGAGTGTCTGAGTTTCAGAGAGTGTCAGAGTGTGATAGAGAGTGATAGAGTGTGTCAGAGTGTGTCAGAGAGTGATAGAGAGTGATAGAGAGTGTCAGAGACAGTCAGAGAGTGACACTGAGTGTCTGAGAGTGTCAGAGTGTGTCAGAGAGTGATTGTGAGTGTCAGAGAGTGTCAGAGAGTGATAGTGCGTGTCAGAGAGTGATAGAGAGTGTCAGAGAGTATCAGAGAGTGATAATGAGTGTCGGGCAGTATCAGAGAGTGATAGTGAGTGTCTGAGAGTGTCTGAGAGTGTCAGAGAGTGTCAGAGATTGTCAGAGAGTGATGGAGAGTGTCAGAGAGAGATAGAGAGTTTCAGAGAGTGCCAGAGAGTGTGAGAGAGTGTCAGAGAGTGATAGTGAGTGTCAGAGAGTGATAGTGAGTCTCTGAGAGTGTCTGAGAGTGTTAGAGAGTGATAGAGAGTGTCTGTGAGTGATAGAGAGTGTCAGAGAGTGATAGTGAGTGTCAGAGAGTGTCAGAGATTGATAGAGAGTATCAGAGAGAGATAGAGTGTATCAGAGAGTATCAGAGAGTGATAGTGAGTGTCTGAGAGTATCTGAGAGTGTCAGAGAGTGTCAGAGGTTGTCAGAGGTTGTCAGAGAATGATAGTGAGTGTTTGAGAATGTCTGAGAGTGTCAGAGAGTGTCAGAGTATGTTAGAGAGTGTTAGAGAGGGACAGAGAGTGTCAGAGAGAGATAGAGAGTGTCAGAGAGTGATAGTGAGTGTCAGAGAGTGTCTGAGAGTGATAGAGAGTGATAGAGAGTGTCTGAGAGTGATAGAGATTGATAGAGAGTATCAGAGAGAGATAGTGTGTATCAGAGAGTATCAGAGAGTGATAGTGAGTGTCTGAGAGTGTCTGAGAGTGTCAGAGGGTGTCAGAGGTTGTCAGAGGTTGTCAGAGAGTGATAGTGAGTGTTTGAGAATGTCTGAGAGTTTCAGAGAGTGTTAGAGAGGGACAGAGAGTGTCAGAGAGAGATAGAGAGTGTCAGAGAGTGATAGTGAGTGTCAGAGAGTGTCAGAGATTGATAGAGAGTGTCAGAGAGTGATAGTGAGTGTCAGAGAGTATCAGAGAGTGATAGTGAGTGTCCGTGAGTGTCAGAGAGTGTCAGAGAGTGTCAGGGAGAGTCAGAGAGTGTCAGAGAGTGATAGAGAGTTTCAGAGAGTGATATAGAGTGTCAGAGAGTTATCAAGACTGTCAGAGAGTGATAATGAGTGACAGAGAGTGTCAGCGAGTGACATAGACTGTCAGAGAGTGATAGTGAGAGTCAGAGAGTATCAGAGAGTGATAGTTTCAGAGAGTGTCAGAGAGTGTCAGAGAGTGACAGTGAGTGTCAGAGAGTGACAGAGTGTGTCAGAGAGTGATAGTGAGTGTCTGACAGTGTCTGAGAGTATGAGAGAGTGTCAGAGAGTGATAGAGAGTAATAGAGAAAGTCAGAGAGTGTCAGAGAGTGATAGCGATTGTCTCAGAGTGTCAGAGAGTGTTCGAGAGTCTCAGAGAGTGATAGAGAAAGTCAGAGAGTGATATTGAGTGTCAGAGAGTATCAGAGAGTGATAGTGAGCGTCAGAGAGTATCAGAGAGTGATAGTGAGTGTCTGAGAGTGATAGAGAGTTTCAGAGAGTGTCAGAGAGTATTAGAGAGTGTCAGAGAGTGTCAGAGAGTGTGCGAGAGTGTCAGAGAGTATTAAAGAGTGACAGAGAGTGTCAGAGTGTGTGAGAAAGTGTCAGAGAGTGATAGTGAGTGTCTGAGAGTGGCAGAGAGTGATAGTGAGTGTCAGAGAGTGTCAGAGAGTGACAGTGAGTGTCTGAGTGTCAGAGAGTGTCAGAGTGTGATAGAGAGTGATAGAGTGTGTCAGAGTGTGTCAGAGAGTGATAGAGAGTGATAGAGAGTGTCAGAGAGAGTCAGAGAGTGACACTGAGTGTCTGAGAGTGTCAGAGTGTGTCAGAGAGTGATTGTGAGTGTCAGAGAGTGTCAGAGAGTGATAGTGCGTGTCAGAGAGTGATAGAGAGTGTCAGAGAGTATCAGAGAGTGATAGTGAGTGTCGGACAGTATCAGAGAGTGATAGTGAGTGTCTGAGAGTGTCTGAGAGTGTCAGAGAGAGTCAGAGAGTGACACTGAGTGTCTGAGAGTGTCAGAGTGTGTCAGAGAGTGATTGTGAGTGTCAGAGAGTGTCAGAGAGTGATAGTGCGTGTCAGAGAGTGATAGAGAGTGTCAGAGAGTATCAGAGAGTGATAGTGAGTGTCGGACAGTATCAGAGAGTGATAGTGAGTGTCTGAGAGTGTCTGAGAGTGTCAGAGAGTGTCAGAGAGTGATAGAGAGTGTCAGGGATTGTCAGAGAGTGATAGAGAGTGTCAGAGAGAGATAGAGAGTTTCAGAGAGTGTCAGAGAGTGTGAGAGAGTGATAGAGAGTGATAGAGAGTGTCAGAGAGTGTCAGAGTGTGTCAGAGAGTGACAGTGAGTGTTAGAGAGTGACAGAGTGTGTCAGAGAGTGATAGTGAGTGTCTGTCAGTGTCTGAGAGTATGAGAGAGTATCAGAGAGTGATAGAGAGTAATAGAGAGTGTCAGAGAGTGTCAGAGAGTGATAGTGATTGTCTCAGAGTGTCAGAGAGTTCTCGAGAGTCTCAGAGAGTGATAGAGAAAGTCAGAGAGTGATATTGAGTGTCAGAGAGTATCAGAGAGTGATAGTGAGCGTCTGAGAGTGTCGGAGAGTGATAGAGAGTTTCAGAGAGTGTCAGAGAGTATTAGAGAGTGTCAGAGAGTGTCAGAGAGTGTGAGAGAGTGTCAGCGAGTGATAGTGAGTGTCTGAGAGTGTCAGAGAGTGATAGTGAGTGTCAGAGAGTGTCAGAGAGTGACAGTGAGTGTCTGAGTGTCAGAGATTGTCAGAGTGTGATAGAGAGTGATAGAGTGTGTCAGAGTGTGTCAGAGAGTGAAAGAGAGTGATAGAGAGTGTCAGAGAGAGTCAGAGAGTGACACTGAGTGTCTGAGAGTGTCAGAGTGTGTCAGAGAGTGATTGTGAGTGTCAGAGAGTGTCAGAGAGTGATAGTGCGTGTCAGAGAGTGATAGAGAGTGTCAGAGAGTATCAGAGAGTGATAGTGAGTGTCGGACAGTATCAGAGAGTGATAGTGAGTGTCTGAGAGTGTCTGAGAGTGTCAGAGAGTGTCAGAGAGTGATAGAGAGTGTCAGAGATTGTCAGAGAGTGATAGAGAGTGTCAGAGAGAGATAGAGAGTTTCAGAGAGTGTCAGAGAGTGTGAGAGAGTGATAGAGAGTGATAGAGAGTGATAGAGAGTGTCAGAGAGTGTCAGAGTGTGTCAGAGAGTGACAGTGAGTGTCAGATAGTGACAGAGTGTGTCAGAGAGTGATAGTGAGTGTCTGTCAGTGTCTGAGAGTATGAGAGAGTGTCAGAGAGTGATAGAGAGTAATAGAGAGTGTCAGAGAGTGTCAGAGTGTGATAGTGATTGTCTCAGAGCGTCAGAGTGTGCGAGAGACTCAGAGAGAGATAGAGAATGTCAGAGAGTGATATTGAGTGTCAGAGAGTATCAGAGAGTGATAGTGAGCGTCAGAGAGTATCAGAGAGTGATAGTGAGTGTCTGAGAGTGTCTGAGAGTGATAGAGAGTGTCAGAGAGTGTCAGAGAGTGTCAGAGAGTGTGAGAGAGTGTCAGAGAGTATTAAAGAGTGTCAGAGAGTGTGAGAGAGTGTCAGAGAGTGTCAGAGAGTGTCAGAGAGTGACAGTGAGTGTTAGAGAGTGACAGAGTGTGTCAGAGAGTGATAGTGAGTGTCTGTCAGTGTCTGAGAGTATGAGAGAGTGTCAGAGAGTGATAGAGAGTAATAGAGAGTGTCAGAGAGTGATAGTGATTGTCTCAGAGCGTCAGAGTGTGCGAGAGACTCAGAGAGAGATAGAGAATGTCAGAGAGTGATATTGAGTGTCAGAGAGTATCAGAGAGTGATAGTGAGCGTCAGAGAGTATCAGAGAGTGATAGTGAGTGTCTGAGAGTGTCTGAGAGTGATAGAGAGTGTCAGAGAGTGTCAGAGAGTATTAGAGAGTGTCAGAGAGTGTCAGAGAGTGTCAGAGAGTGCTCGAGAGTCTCAGAGAGTGATAGAGAAAGTCAGAGAGTGATATTGAGTGTCAGAGAGTATCAGAGAGTGATAGTGAGCGTCGGAGAGTATCAGAGAGTGATAGTGAGTGTCTGAGAGTGTCTGAGAGTGATAGAGAGTTTCAGAGAGTGTCAGAGAGTATTAGAGTGTGTCAGAGAGTGTCAGAGAGTGTGAGAGAGTGTCAGAGAGTATTAAAGAGTGTCAGAGAGTGTCAGAGAGTGTGAGAGAGTGTCCGAGAGTGATAGTGAGTGTCTGAGAGTGTCAGAGAGTGATAGTGAGTGTCAGAGAGTTTCAGAGAGTGACAGTGAGTTTCTGAGTGTCAGAGAGTGTCAGAGTGTGATAGAGAGTGATAGAGTGTGTCAGAGTGTGTCAGAGAGTGATAGAGAGTGATAGAGAGTGTCAGAGATTGTCAGAGAGTGATAGAGAGTGTCAGAGAGAGATAGAGAGTTTCAGAGAGTGTCATAGAGTGTGAGAGATGATAGAGAGTGATAGAGAGTGTCAGAGAGTGTCAGAGTGTGTCAGAGAGTGACAGTGAGTGTCAGAGAGTGACAGAGTGTGTCAGAGAGTGATAGCGAGTGTCTGTCAGTGTCTGACAGTATGAGAGAGTGTCAGAGAGTGATAGAGAGTAATAGAGAGTGTCAGAGAGTGTCAGAGATTGATAGTGATTGTCTCAGAGTGTCAGAGTGTGCTAGAGAGTCTCAGAGAGTGATAGAGAATGTCAGAGAGTGATATTGAGTGTCAGAGAGTATCAGAGAGTGATAGTGAGCGTCAGAGATTATCAGAGAGTGATAGTGAGTGTCTGAGAGTGTCTGAGAGTGATAGAGAGTGTCAGAGAGTGTCAGAGAGTATTAGAGAGTGTCAGAGAGTGTGAGAGAGTGTCAGAGAGTATTAAAGAGTGTCAGAGAGTGTGAGAGAGTGTCAGAGTGTGTCAGAGAGTGACAGAGAGTGTCGGAGAGCATTAGAGAGTGATAGTGAGTGTCAGAGAGTATCAGAGACTGATAGTGAGTGTCTGAGAGTGTCTGAGAGTGTCAGAGTGTGTCAGAGAGTGATAGAGAGTGTCAGAGAGTGTCAGAGAGTGATAGAGAATGTCAGAGAGAGATAGAGAGTTTCAGAGAGTGTCAGAGAGTGTGAGAGAGTGCCAGACAGTGTGAGAGAGTGTCAGAGAGTGATAGTGAGTGTCAGAGAGTGACAGTGAGTGTCTGAGAGTGTCTGAGAGTGATAGAGAGTATCAGAGAGTGATAGTGAATGTCCGAGAGTGTCAGAGAGTGTCAGGGATAGTCAGAGAGTGTCAGAGAGTGTCAGAGATTGATAGAGAGTATCAGAGAGTGATAGTGAGTGTCAGAGAGTATCAGAGAGTGATAGTGAGTGTCCGAGAGTGTCAGAGAGTGTCAGGGAGAGTCATTGAGTGTCAGAGAGTGTCAGAGAGTGATAGAGAGTTTCAGAGACAGACAGAGAGTTTCAGAGAATCTCAGAGAGTGATAGCGAGTTTCAGAGAGTGTCAGAGAGTGTCAGAGATTGATAGAGAGTATCAGAGAGTGATAGTGAGTGATAGAGAGTATCAGAGAGTGATAGTGAGTGTCCGAGAGTATCAGAGAGTGATAGTGAGTGTCCGAGAGTGTCAGAGAGTGTCAGGGATAGTCAGAGAGTGTCAGAGAGTGTCAGAGATTGATAGAGAGTATCAGAGAGTGATAGTGAGTGTCAGAGAGTATCAGAGAGTGATAGTGAGTGTCCGAGAGTGTCAGAGAGTGTCAGGGAGTGTCAGAGAGTGTCAGGGAGTGTCAGAGAGTGATAGAGAGTTTCAGAGACAGACAGAGAGTTTCAGAGAATCTCAGAGAGTGATAGCGAGTGTCAGAGTGTGTCAGAGAGTGTCAGAGATTGATAGAGAGTATCAGAGAGTGATAGTGAGTGTCAGAGAGTATCAGAGAGCGATAGTGAGTGTCCGAGAGTGTCAGAGAGTGTCAGGGAGAGTCAGAGAGTGTCAGAGAGTGTCAGAGAGTGATAGAGAGGTTCAGAGACAGACAGAGAGTTTCAGAGAAACTCAGAGAGTGTGAGAGAGTGTCAGAGATTGATAGTGAGTGTCAGAGAGTGATAGTGAGTGTCTGAGAGTGATAGTGAGTGTGAGAGAGTGTCAGGGAGAGATAGAGAGTGTCAGAGAGTGATAGTGAGTGTCTGAGAGTGTCTGAGAGTGATAGAGAGTGTATCAGCGTGATAGAGAGTGTCAGACAGTGTGAGAGAGTGTCAGAGACTGATAGTGAGTGTCAGAGAGTGATATTGAGTGTCAGAGAGTATCAGAGAGTGATAGTGAGCGTCAGAGAGTGTCAGAGAGTGATAGTGAGTGTCTGAGAGTGTCAGAGAGTGATAGAGAGTGTCAGAGAGTGATAGTGAGTGCCAGCGAGTGTCAGAGAGTGTCAGAGAGTGATAGAGAGTGTCAGAGAGTGATATTGAGTGTCAGAGAGTATCAGAGAGTGATAGTGAGCGTCAGAGAGTATCAGAGAGTGATAGTGAGTGTCTGAGAGTGTCAGAGAGTGTCAGAGAGTGATAGAGAGTGTCAGAGAGTGTCAGAGAGTGATAGAGAGTATCAGAGAGAGATAGAGAGTTTCAGAGAGTGTGAGAGAGTGTCAGAGAGTGATAGTGAGTGTCAGAGAGTGCTAGTGAGTGTCTGAGAGTGTCTGAGAGTGATAGAGAGTGTCTGAGAGGGATAGAGACTGTCAGAGAGTGATAGTGAGTGTCAGAGAGTGTCAGAGATAGATAGAGAGTGTCAGAGAGTGATAGTGAGTGTCCGAGAGTATCCGAGAGTTGTAGTGAGTGTCTGAGAGTGTCTGAGAGTGTCAGAGAGTGTCAGAGAGTGATAGAGAGTGTCAGAGAGTGTCAGAGAGTGTCAGAAAGTGTCAGAGAGAGATAGAGAGTTTCAGAGAGTGTCAGAGAGTGTGAGAGAGTGTCAGACAGTGTGAGAGAGTGTCAGAGAGTGATAGTGAGTGTCAGAGAGTGACAGTGAGTGTCTGAGAGTGTCTGAGAGTGATAGAGAGTGATAGAGAGTGTCAGAGATTGATAGAGAGTATCAGAGAGTGATAGTGTGTGTCAGAGAGTATCAGAGAGTGATAGTGAGTGTCTGAGAGTGTCTGAGAGTGTCAGAGAGTGTCAGAGGTTGTCAGAGAGTGATAGTGAGTGTCAGAGAGTGTCTGTGAGTGACAGTGAGTGTCTCTGAGTGTCAGAGTGTGTCAGAGTGTGATAGAGAGTGACAGAGTGTGTCAGAGAGTGTCAGAGAGTGACACTGAGTATCTGAGAGTGTCAGAGTGTGTCAGAGAGTGATAGAGAGTGATAGAGAGTGTCAGAGAGAGTCAGAGAGTGACACTGAGTGTCTGAGAGTGTCAGAGTGTGTCAGAGAGTGACAGAGAGTGTCAGACAGTATCAGAGAGTGATAGTGAGTGTCTGAGAGTGTCTGAGAGTGTCAGAGAGTGTCAGAGAGTGAAAGAGAGTGTCAGCGAGTGTCAGAGAGTGATAGAGAGTGTCAGAGAGAGATAGAGAGTTTCAGAGAGTGTGAGAGAGTGTCAGACAGTGTGAGAGAGTGTCAGAGAGTGACAGTGAGTGTCAGAGAGTGACAGTGAGTGTCTGAGCCTGTCTGAGAGTGATAGAGAGTGATAGGGAGTGTCAGAGATTAATAGAGAGTCGCAGAGAGTGATAGTGTGTGTCAGAGAGTATCAGAGAGTGATAGTGAGTGTCTGAGAGTGTCAGAGAGGGTCAGAGGTTGTCAGAGGTTGTCAGATAGTGATAGTGAGTGTCAGAGAGTGTCTGAGAGTGACAGTGAGTGTCTCTGAGTGTCAGAGTGTGTCAGAGAGTGATAGGGAGTGATAGAGTGTGTCAGAGAGAGTCAGAGAGTGATAGTGATTGTCTGAGAGTGTCAGAGAGTGTCTCTGAGTGTCAGAGTGTGTCAGAGAGTGATAGGGAGTGATAGAGTGTGTCAGAGAGAGTCAGAGAGTGATAGTGATTGTCTGAGAGTGTCAGAGAGTGACACTGAGTGTCTGAGAGTGTCAGAGTGTGTCAGAGAGTGATAGAGAGTTTCAGAGACAGACAGAGAGTTTCAGAGAATCTCAGAGAGTGATAGCGAGTTTCAGAGAGTGTCAGAGAGTGTCAGAGATTGATAGAGAGTATCAGAGAGTGATAGTGAGTGATAGAGAGTATCAGAGAGTGATAGTGAGTGTCCGAGAGTATCAGAGAGTGATAGTGAGTGTCCGAGAGTGTCAGAGAGTGTCAGGGATAGTCAGAGAGTGTCAGAGAGTGTCAGAGATTGATAGAGAGTATCAGAGAGTGATAGTGAGTGTCAGAGAGTATCAGAGAGTGATAGTGAGTGTCCGAGAGTGTCAGAGAGTGTCAGGGAGTGTCAGAGAGTGTCAGGGAGTGTCAGAGAGTGATAGAGAGTTTCAGAGACAGACAGAGAGTTTCAGAGAATCTCAGAGAGTGATAGCGAGTGTCAGAGTGTGTCAGAGAGTGTCAGAGATTGATAGAGAGTATCAGAGAGTGATAGTGAGTGTCAGAGAGTATCAGAGAGCGATAGTGAGTGTCCGAGAGTGTCAGAGAGTGTCAGGGAGAGTCAGAGAGTGTCAGAGAGTGTCAGAGAGTGATAGAGAGGTTCAGAGACAGACAGAGAGTTTCAGAGAAACTCAGAGAGTGTGAGAGAGTGTCAGAGAGTGATAGTGAGTGTCAGAGAGTGATAGTGAGTGTCTGAGAGTGATAGTGAGTGTGAGAGAGTGTCAGGGAGAGATAGAGAGTGTCAGAGAGTGATAGTGAGTGTCTGAGAGTGTCTGAGAGTGATAGAGAGTGTATCAGCGTGATAGAGAGTGTCAGACAGTGTGAGAGAGTGTCAGAGACTGATAGTGAGTGTCAGAGAGTGATATTGAGTGTCAGAGAGTATCAGAGAGTGATAGTGAGCGTCAGAGAGTGTCAGAGAGTGATAGTGAGTGTCTGAGAGTGTCAGAGAGTGATAGAGAGTGTCAGAGAGTGATAGTGAGTGCCAGCGAGTGTCAGAGAGTGTCAGAGAGTGATAGAGAGTGTCAGAGAGTGATATTGAGTGTCAGAGAGTATCAGAGAGTGATAGTGAGCGTCAGAGAGTATCAGAGAGTGATAGTGAGTGTCTGAGAGTGTCAGAGAGTGTCAGAGAGTGATAGAGAGTGTCAGACAGTGTCAGAGAGTGATAGAGAGTATCAGAGAGAGATAGAGAGTTTCAGAGAGTGTGAGAGAGTGTCAGAGAGTGATAGTGAGTGTCAGAGAGTGCTAGTGAGTGTCTGAGAGTGTCTGAGAGTGATAGAGAGTGTCTGAGAGGGATAGAGACTGTCAGAGAGTGATAGTGAGTGTCAGAGAGTGTCAGAGATAGATAGAGAGTGTCAGAGAGTGATAGTGAGTGTCAGAGAGTATCCGAGAGTTGTAGTGAGTGTCTGAGAGTGTCTGAGAGTGTCAGAGAGTGTCAGAGAGTGATAGAGAGTGTCAGAGAGTGTCAGAGAGTGTCAGAAAGTGTCAGAGAGAGATAGAGAGTTTCAGAGAGTGTCAGAGAGTGTGAGAGAGTGTCAGACAGTGTGAGAGAGTGTCAGAGAGTGATAGTGAGTGTCAGAGAGTGACAGTGAGTGTCTGAGAGTGTCTGAGAGTGATAGAGAGTGATAGAGAGTGTCAGAGATTGATAGAGAGTATCAGAGAGTGATAGTGTGTGTCAGAGAGTATCAGAGAGTGATAGTGAGTGTCTGAGAGTGTCTGAGAGTGTCAGAGAGTGTCAGAGGTTGTCAGAGAGTGATAGTGAGTGTCAGAGAGTGTCTGTGAGTGACAGTGAGTGTCTCTGAGTGTCAGAGTGTGTCAGAGTGTGATAGAGAGTGACAGAGTGTGTCAGAGAGTGTCAGAGAGTGACACTGAGTATCTGAGAGTGTCAGAGTGTGTCAGAGAGTGATAGAGAGTGATAGAGAGTGTCAGAGAGAGTCAGAGAGTGACACTGAGTGTCTGAGAGTGTCAGAGTGTGTCAGAGAGTGACAGAGAGTGTCAGACAGTATCAGAGAGTGATAGTGAGTGTCTGAGAGTGTCTGAGAGTGTCAGAGAGTGTCAGAGAGTGAAAGAGAGTGTCAGCGAGTGTCAGAGAGTGATAGAGAGTGTCAGAGAGAGATAGAGAGTTTCAGAGAGTGTGAGAGAGTGTCAGACAGTGTGAGAGAGTGTCAGAGAGTGACAGTGAGTGTCAGAGAGTGACAGTGAGTGTCTGAGCCTGTCTGAGAGTGATAGAGAGTGATAGGGAGTGTCAGAGATTAATAGAGAGTCGCAGAGAGTGATAGTGTGTGTCAGAGAGTATCAGAGAGTGATAGTGAGTGTCTGAGAGTGTCAGAGAGGGTCAGAGGTTGTCAGAGGTTGTCAGATAGTGATAGTGAGTGTCAGAGAGTGTCTGAGAGTGACAGTGAGTGTCTCTGAGTGTCAGAGTGTGTCAGAGAGTGATAGGGAGTGATAGAGTGTGTCAGAGAGAGTCAGAGAGTGATAGTGATTGTCTGAGAGTGTCAGAGAGTGTCTCTGAGTGTCAGAGTGTGTCAGAGAGTGATAGGGAGTGATAGAGTGTGTCAGAGAGAGTCAGAGAGTGATAGTGATTGTCTGAGAGTGTCAGAGAGTGACACTGAGTGTCTGAGAGTGTCAGAGTGTGTCAGAGAGTGATAGAGAGTGATCAAGAGTGTCAGAGAGTATCAGAGAGTGACACTGAGTGTCTGAGAGTGTCAGAGTGTGTCAGAGAGTGACAGAGAGTGTCGGAGAGTATTAGAGAGTGATAGTGAGTGTCAGAGAGTATCAGAGACTGATAGTGAGTGTCTGAGAGTGTCTGAGAGTGTCAGAGAGTGTCAGAGAGTGATAGAGAGTGTCAGAGAGTGTCAGAGAGTGATAGAGAGTGTCAGAGAGAGATAGAGAGTTTCAGAGAGTGTCAGAGAGTGTGAGAGAGTGCCAGACAGTGTGAGAGAGTGTCAGAGAGTGATAGTGAGAGTCAGAGAGTGACAGTGAGTGTCTGAGAGTGTCTGAGAGTGATAGAGAGTATCAGAGAGTGATAGTGAGTGTCAGAGAGTATCAGAGAGTGATAGTGAGTGTCCGAGAGTGTCAGAGAGTGTCAGGGATAGTCGGAGAGTGTCAGAGAGTGTCAGAGATTGATAGAGAGTATCAGAGAGTGATAGTGAGTGTCAGAGAGTATCAGAGAGTGATAGTGAGTGTCCGAGAGTGTCAGAGAGTGTCAGGGAGAGTCAGAGAGTGTCAGAGAGTGTCAGAGAGTGATAGAGAGTTTCAGAGACAGACAGAGAGTTTCAGAGAATCTCAGAGAGTGATAGCGAGTGTCAGAGAGTGTCAGAGAGTGTCAGAGATTGATAGAGAGTATCAGAGAGTGATAGTGAGTGTCACAGAGTATCAGAGAGTGATAGTGAGAGTCCTAGAGTGTCAGAGTGTGTCAGGGAGAGTCAGAGAGTGTCAGAGAGTGTCAGAGAGTGATAGAGAGGTTCAGAGACAGACAGAGAGTTTCAGAGAAACTCAGAGAGTGTGAGAGAGTGTCAGAGAGTGATAGTGAGTGTCAGAGAGTGTTAATGAGTGTCTGAGAGTGTCTGAGAGTGATAGAGAGTGTCAGAGAGTGTCAGAGAGTGTCAGAGAGTATTAGAGGGTGTCAGAGAGTGTGAGAGAGTGTGAGTGAGTGTCAGAGAGTGATAGTGAGTGTCTGAGAGTGTCAGAGAGTGATAGAGAGTGTCAGAGAGTGATAGTGAGTGCCAGCGACTGTCAGAGAGTGTCAGAGAGTGATAGTGAGTGTCTGAGAGTGTCTGAGAGTGATAGAGAGTGTCTGAGAGAGATAGAGACTGTCAGAGAGTGATAGTGATTGTCAGAGAGTGCCAGACATAGATCGAGAGTGTCAGAGAGTGACAGTGAGTGTCAGAGAGTATCAGGGAGTGATAGTGAGTGTCTGAGAGTGATAGTGAGTGTCAGAGAGTGTCAGAGAGTGTCAGAGAGTGATAGTGAGAGTGTCAGAGAGTGTCAGAGTGTGTCAGAGAGTGATAGAGAGTGATAGAGAGTGATAGAGAGTGTCAGAGAGAGTCACAGAGTGACACTGAGTGTCAGAGAGTGTTAGAGAGTGTTGGAGAGTGTCAGAGAATGTCAGAGAGTGATAGGGAGTGTCAGAGAGTGATAGTGAGTGTCCGAGAGTGTCAGAGAGTGTCAGAGTTTGTCAGAGATTGATAGAGAGTGTCAGAGAGTGATAGAGAGTGTCAGAGAGTGATAGTGAGTGTCAGAGAGTGTCTGAGAGTGACAGTGAGTGTCTCTGAGTGTCAGAGTGTGTCAGAGTGTGATAGAGAGTGACAGAGTGTGTCAGAGAGTGTCAGAGAGTGACACTGAGTATCTGAGAGTGTCAGAGTGTGTCAGAGAGTGATAGAGAGTGATAGAGATTGTCAGAGAGAGTCAGAGAGTGACACTGAGTGTCTGAGAGTGTCAGAGTGTGTCAGAGAGTGGCAGAGAGTGTCAGACAGTATCAGAGAGTGATAGTGAGTGTCTGAGAGTGTCTGAGAGTGTCAGAGAGTGTCAGAGAGTGATAGAGAGTGTCAGCGAGTGTCAGAGAGTGATAGAGAGTGTCAGAGAGAGATAGAGAGTTTCAGAGAGTGTGAGAGAGTGTCAGACAGTGTGAGAGAGTGTCAGAGAGTGATAGTGAGTGTCAGAGAGTGACAGTGAGTGTCTGAGCGTGTCTGAGAGTGATAGAGAGTGATAGGGAGTGTCAGAGATTAATAGACAGTGGTTAGCACCGCAGCCTCACAGCTCCAGCGACCCGGGTTCAATTCTGGGTACTGCCTGTGTGGAGTTTGCAAGTTCTCCCTGTGTCTGCGTGGGTTTCCTCCGGGTGCTCCGGTTTCCTCCCACATGCTAAAGACTTGCAGGTTGATAGGTAAATTGGCCATTATAAATTGCCCCTAGTATAGGTAGGTGGTAGGGAAATATAGGGACAGGTGGGGATGTGGTAGGAATATGGAATTGGTGTAGGATTAGTATAAATGGGTGGTTGATGGTCGGCACAGACTCGGTGGGCCGAAGGGCCTGTTTCAGTGCTGTATTTCTAAAAAAAAAAGAGAGTAGCAGAGAGTGATAGTGTGTGTCAGAGAGTATCAGAGAGTGATAGTGAGTGTCTGAGAGTGTCAGAGAGGGTCAGAGGTTGTCAGAGGTTGTCAGATAGTGATAGTGAGTGTCAGAGATTGTCTGAGAGTGACAGTGGGTGTCTCTGAGTGTCAGAGTGTGTCAGAGAGTGATAGAGTGTGTCAGAGAGAGTCAGAGAGTGATAGTGATTGTCTGAGAGTGTCAGAGAGTGTCTCTGAGTGTCAGAGTGTGTCAGAGAGTGATAGGGAGTGATAGAGTGTGTCAGAGAGAGTCAGAGAGTGATAGTGATTGTCTGAGAGTGTCAGAGAGTGACACTGAGTGTCTGAGAGTGTCAGAGTGTGTCAGAGAGTGATAGAGAGTGATCAAGAGTGTCAGAGACAGTCAGAGAGTGACACTGAGTGTCTGAGAGTGTCAGAGTGTGTCAGAGAGCATTAGAGAGTGATAGTGAGTGTCAGAGAGTATCAGAGACTGATAGTGAGTGTCTGAGAGTGTCTGAGAGTGTCAGAGTGTGTCAGAGAGTGATAGAGAGTGTCAGAGAGTGTCAGAGAGTGATAGAGAATGTCAGAGAGAGATAGAGAGTTTCAGAGAGTGTCAGAGAGTGTGAGAGAGTGCCAGACAGTGTGAGAGAGTGTCAGAGAGTGATAGTGAGTGTCAGAGAGTGACAGTGAGTGTCTGAGAGTGTCTGAGAGTGATAGAGAGTATCAGAGAGTGATAGTGAATGTCCGAGAGTGTCAGAGAGTGTCAGGGATAGTCAGAGAGTGTCAGAGAGTGTCAGAGATTGATAGAGAGTATCAGAGAGTGATAGTGAGTGTCAGAGAGTATCAGAGAGTGATAGTGAGTGTCCGAGAGTGTCAGAGAGTGTCAGGGAGAGTCATTGAGTGTCAGAGAGTGTCAGAGAGTGATAGAGAGTTTCAGAGACAGACAGAGAGTTTCAGAGAATCTCAGAGAGTGATAGCGAGTTTCAGAGAGTGTCAGAGAGTGTCAGAGATTGATAGAGAGTATCAGAGAGTGATAGTGAGTGATAGAGAGTATCAGAGAGTGATAGTGAGTGTCCGAGAGTATCAGAGAGTGATAGTGAGTGTCCGAGAGTGTCAGAGAGTGTCAGGGATAGTCAGAGAGTGTCAGAGAGTGTCAGAGATTGATAGAGAGTATCAGAGAGTGATAGTGAGTGTCAGAGAGTATCAGAGAGTGATAGTGAGTGTCCGAGAGTGTCAGAGAGTGTCAGGGAGTGTCAGAGAGTGTCAGGGAGTGTCAGAGAGTGATAGAGAGTTGCAGAGACAGACAGAGAGTTTCAGAGAATCTCAGAGAGTGATAGCGAGTGTCAGAGAGTGTCAGAGAGTGTCAGAGATTGATAGAGAGTATCAGAGAGTGATAGTGAGTGTCAGAGAGTATCAGAGAGTGATAGTGAGTGTCCGAGAGTGTCAGAGTGTGTCAGGGAGAGTCAGAGAGTGTCAGAGAGTGTCAGAGAGTGATAGAGAGGTTCAGAGACAGACAGAGAGTTTCAGAGAAACTCAGAGAGTGTGAGAGAGTGTCAGAGAGTGATAGTGAGTGTCAGAGAGTGATAGTGAGTGTCTGAGAGTGATAGTGAGTGTGAGAGAGTGTCAGGGAGAGATAGAGAGTGTCAGAGAGTGATAGTGAGTGTCTGAGAGTGTCTGAGAGTGATAGAGAGTGTATCAGCGTGATAGAGAGTGTCAGACAGTGTGAGAGAGTGTCAGAGACTGATAGTGAGTGTCAGAGAGTGATATTGAGTGTCAGAGAGTATCAGAGAGTGATAGTGAGCGTCAGAGAGTGTCAGAGAGTGATAGTGAGTGTCTGAGAGTGTCAGAGAGTGATAGAGAGTGTCAGAGAGTGATAGTGAGTGCCAGCGAGTGTCAGAGAGTGTCAGAGAGTGATAGAGAGTGTCAGAGAGTGATATTGAGTGTCAGAGAGTATCAGAGAGTGATAGTGAGCGTCAGAGAGTATCAGAGAGTGATAGTGAGTGTCTGAGAGTGTCAGAGAGTGTCAGAGAGTGATAGAGAGTGTCAGACAGTGTCAGAGAGTGATAGAGAGTATCAGAGAGAGATAGAGAGTTTCAGAGAGTGTGAGAGAGTGTCAGAGAGTGATAGTGAGTGTCAGAGAGTGCTAGTGAGTGTCTGAGAGTGTCTGAGAGTGATAGAGAGTGTCTGAGAGGGATAGAGACTGTCAGAGAGTGATAGTGAGTGTCAGAGAGTGTCAGAGATAGATAGAGAGTGTCAGAGAGTGATAGTGAGTGTCAGAGAGTATCCGAGAGTTGTAGTGAGTGTCTGAGAGTGTCTGAGAGTGTCAGAGAGTGTCAGAGAGTGATAGAGAGTGTCAGAGAGTGTCAGAGAGTGTCAGAAAGTGTCAGAGAGAGATAGAGAGTTTCAGAGAGTGTCAGAGAGTGTGAGAGAGTGTCAGACAGTGTGAGAGAGTGTCAGAGAGTGATAGTGAGTGTCAGAGAGTGACAGTGAGTGTCTGAGAGTGATAGAGAGTGATAGAGAGTGTCAGAGATTGATAGAGAGTATCAGAGAGTGATAGTGTGTGTCAGAGAGTATCAGAGAGTGATAGTGAGTGTCTGAGAGTGTCTGAGAGTGTCAGAGAGTGTCAGAGGTTGTCAGAGAGTGATAGTGAGTGTCAGAGAGTGTCTGTGAGTGACAGTGAGTGTCTCTGAGTGTCAGAGTGTGTCAGAGTGTGATAGAGAGTGACAGAGTGTGTCAGAGAGTGTCAGAGAGTGACACTGAGTATCTGAGAGTGTCAGAGTGTGTCAGAGAGTGATAGAGAGTGATAGAGAGTGTCAGAGAGAGTCAGAGAGTGACACTGAGTGTCTGAGAGTGTCAGAGTGTGTCAGAGAGTGACAGAGAGTGTCAGACAGTATCAGAGAGTGATAGTGAGTGTCTGAGAGTGTCTGAGAGTGTCAGAGAGTGTCAGAGAGTGAAAGAGAGTGTCAGCGAGTGTCAGAGAGTGATAGAGAGTGTCAGAGAGAGATAGAGAGTTTCAGAGAGTGTGAGAGAGTGTCAGACAGTGTGAGAGAGTGTCAGAGAGTGACAGTGAGTGTCAGAGAGTGACAGTGAGTGTCTGAGCCTGTCTGAGAGTGATAGAGAGTGATAGGGAGTGTCAGAGATTAATAGAGAGTCGCAGAGAGTGATAGTGTGTGTCAGAGAGTATCAGAGAGTGATAGTGAGTGTCTGAGAGTGTCAGAGAGGGTCAGAGGTTGTCAGAGGTTGTCAGATAGTGATAGTGAGTGTCAGAGAGTGTCTGAGAGTGACAGTGAGTGTCTCTGAGTGTCAGAGTGTGTCAGAGAGTGATAGGGAGTGATAGAGTGTGTCAGAGAGAGTCAGAGAGTGATAGTGATTGTCTGAGAGTGTCAGAGAGTGTCTCTGAGTGTCAGAGTGTGTCAGAGAGTGATAGGGAGTGATAGAGTGTGTCAGAGAGAGTCAGAGAGTGATAGTGATTGTCTGAGAGTGTCAGAGAGTGACACTGAGTGTCTGAGAGTGTCAGAGTGTGTCAGAGAGTGATAGAGAGTGATCAAGAGTGTCAGAGAGTATCAGAGAGTGACACTGAGTGTCTGAGCGTGTCAGAGTGTGTCAGAGAGTGACAGAGAGTGTCGGAGAGTATTAGAGAGTGATAGTGAGTGTCAGAGAGTATCAGAGACTGATAGTGAGTGTCTGAGAGTGTCTGAGAGTGTCAGAGAGTGTCAGAGAGTGATAGAGAGTGTCAGAGAGTGTCAGAGAGTGTCAGAGAGTGATAGAGAGTGTCAGAGAGAGATAGAGAGTTTCAGAGAGTGTCAGAGAGTGTGAGAGAGTGCCAGACAGTGTGAGAGAGTGTCAGAGAGTGATAGTGAGTGTCAGAGAGTGACAGTGAGTGTCTGAGAGTGTCTGAGAGTGATAGAGAGTATCAGAGAGTGATAGTGAGTGTCAGAGAGTATCAGAGAGTGATAGTGAGTGTCCGAGAGTGTCAGAGAGTGTCAGAGAGTGATAGAGAGTGTCAGACAGTGTCAGAGAGTGATAGAGAGTATCAGAGAGAGATAGAGAGTTTCAGAGAGTGTGAGAGAGTGTCAGAGAGTGATAGTGAGTGTCAGAGAGTGCTAGTGAGTGTCTGAGAGTGTCTGAGAGTGATAGAGAGTGTCTGAGAGGGATAGAGACTGTCAGAGAGTGATAGTGAGTGTCAGAGAGTGTCAGAGATAGATAGAGAGTGTCAGAGAGTGATAGTGAGTGTCAGAGAGTATCCGAGAGTTGTAGTGAGTGTCTGAGAGTGTCTGAGAGTGTCAGAGAGTGTCAGAGAGTGATAGAGAGTGTCAGAGAGTGTCAGAGAGTGTCAGAAAGTGTCAGAGAGAGATAGAGAGTTTCAGAGAGTGTCAGAGAGTGTGAGAGAGTGTCAGACAGTGTGAGAGAGTGTCAGAGAGTGATAGTGAGTGTCAGAGAGTGACAGTGAGTGTCTGAGAGTGTCTGAGAGTGATAGAGAGTGATAGAGAGTGTCAGAGATTGATAGAGAGTATCAGAGAGTGATAGTGTGTGTCAGAGAGTATCAGAGAGTGATAGTGAGTGTCTGAGAGTGTCTGAGAGTGTCAGAGAGTGTCAGAGGTTGTCAGAGAGTGATAGTGAGTGTCAGAGAGTGTCTGTGAGTGACAGTGAGTGTCTCTGAGTGTCAGAGTGTGTCAGAGTGTGATAGAGAGTGACAGAGTGTGTCAGAGAGTGTCAGAGAGTG
Source organism: Heterodontus francisci (assembly GCF_036365525.1). Taxonomy (NCBI): domain Eukaryota; kingdom Metazoa; phylum Chordata; class Chondrichthyes; order Heterodontiformes; family Heterodontidae; genus Heterodontus; species Heterodontus francisci. The sequence goes on along the minus strand of NW_027140217.1, from coordinate 569,561 downwards.
ACACTGAGTATCTGAGAGTGTCAGAGTGTGTCAGAGAGTGATAGAGAGTGATAGAGAGTGTCAGAGAGAGTCAGAGAGTGACACTGAGTGTCTGAGAGTGTCAGAGTGTGTCAGAGAGTGACAGAGAGTGTCAGACAGTATCAGAGAGTGATAGTGAGTGTCTGAGAGTGTCTGAGAGTGTCAGAGAGTGTCAGAGAGTGAAAGAGAGTGTCAGCGAGTGTCAGAGAGTGATAGAGAGTGTCAGAGAGAGATAGAGAGTTTCAGAGAGTGTGAGAGAGTGTCAGACAGTGTGAGAGAGTGTCAGAGAGTGACAGTGAGTGTCAGAGAGTGACAGTGAGTGTCTGAGCCTGTCTGAGAGTGATAGAGAGTGATAGGGAGTGTCAGAGATTAATAGAGAGTCGCAGAGAGTGATAGTGTGTGTCAGAGAGTATCAGAGAGTGATAGTGAGTGTCTGAGAGTGTCAGAGAGGGTCAGAGGTTGTCAGAGGTTGTCAGATAGTGATAGTGAGTGTCAGAGAGTGTCTGAGAGTGACAGTGAGTGTCTCTGAGTGTCAGAGTGTGTCAGAGAGTGATAGGGAGTGATAGAGTGTGTCAGAGAGAGTCAGAGAGTGATAGTGATTGTCTGAGAGTGTCAGAGAGTGTCTCTGAGTGTCAGAGTGTGTCAGAGAGTGATAGGGAGTGATAGAGTGTGTCAGAGAGAGTCAGAGAGTGATAGTGATTGTCTGAGAGTGTCAGAGAGTGACACTGAGTGTCTGAGAGTGTCAGAGTGTGTCAGAGAGTGATAGAGAGTGATCAAGAGTGTCAGAGAGTATCAGAGAGTGACACTGAGTGTCTGAGCGTGTCAGAGTGTGTCAGAGAGTGACAGAGAGTGTCGGAGAGTATTAGAGAGTGATAGTGAGTGTCAGAGAGTATCAGAGACTGATAGTGAGTGTCTGAGAGTGTCTGAGAGTGTCAGAGAGTGTCAGAGAGTGATAGAGAGTGTCAGAGAGTGTCAGAGAGTGATAGAGAGTGTCAGAGAGAGATAGAGAGTTTCAGAGAGTGTCAGAGAGTGTGAGAGAGTGCCAGACAGTGTGAGAGAGTGTCAGAGAGTGATAGTGAGTGTCAGAGAGTGACAGTGAGTGTCTGAGAGTGTCTGAGAGTGATAGAGAGTATCAGAGAGTGATAGTGAGTGTCAGAGAGTATCAGAGAGTGATAGTGAGTGTCCGAGAGTGTCAGAGAGTGTCAGGGATAGTCAGAGAGTGTCAGAGAGTGTCAGAGATTGATAGAGAGTGTCAGACAGTGTCAGAGAGTGATAGAGAGTATCAGAGAGAGATAGAGACTTTCAGAGAGTGTCAGACAGTGTAAGAGAGTGTCAGAGAGTGATAGTGAGTGTCAGAGAGTGATAGTGAGTGTCTGAGAGTGTCTGAGTGTGATAGAGAGTGTCTGAGAGGGATAGAGACTGTCAGAGAGTGATAGTGTGTGTCAGAGAGTGTCAGAGATAGATAGAGAGTGTCAGAGAGTGATAGTGAGTGTCAGAGAGTATCCGAGAGTTGTAGTGAGTGTCTGAGAGTGTCAGAGAGTGTCAGAGTGTGATAGAGAGTGTCAGAGAGTGTCACAGAGTGTCAGAGAGTGTCAGAGAGAGATAGAGAGTTTCAGAGAGTGTCAGAGAGTGTGAGAGAGTGTCAGACAGTGTGAGAGAGTGTCAGAGAGTGATAGTGAGTGTCAGAGAGTGACAGAGAGTGTCTGAGAGTGATAGAGAGTGATAGAGAGTGTCAGAGATTGATAGAGAGTATCAGAGAGTGATAGTGTGTGTCAGAGAGTATCAGAGAGTGATAGTGAGTGTCTGAGAGTGTCTGAGAGTGTCAGAGAGTGTCAGAGGTTGTCAGAGGTTGTCAGAGAGTCATAGTGAGTGTATGAGAATGTCTGAGATTGTCAGAGAGTGTCAGAGAGAGTTAGAGAGGGACAGAGAGTGTTAGAGAGAGATAGAGAGTGTCAGAGAGTGATAGCGAGTGTCAGAGAGTGTCAGAGAGTGTCAGAGATTGATAGAGAGTATCAGAGAGTGATAGTGAGTGTCAGAGAGTATCAGAGAGTGATAGTGAGTGTCCGAGAGTGTCAGAGAGTGTCAGGGAGAGTCAGAGAGTGTCAGAGAGTGATAGTGAGTGTCTGAGAGTGTCTGAGAGTGATAGAGAGTGTCACAGAGTGATAGAGAGTGTCAGACAGTGTGAGAGAGTGTCAGAGAGTGATAGTGAGTGTCTGAGAGTGTCAGAGAGTGATAGAGATTGTCAGAGAGTGATAGAGAGAGTCAGAGAGTGATAGTGAGTGACAGCGAGTGTCAGAGTGTGTCAGAGAGTGTGAGAGAGTGTCAGAGAGTGATAGTGAGTGTCTGAGAGTGTCAGAGAGTTATAGAGAGTGTCAGAGAGTGATAGTGAGTGCCAGCGAGTGTCAGAGAGTGTCAGAGAGTGTCAGAGAGTGATAGAGAGTGTCAGAGAGTGATATTGAGTGTCAGAGAGTATCAGAGAGTGATAGTGAGCGTCAGAGAGTATCAGAGAGTGATAGTGAGTGTCTGAGAGTGTCAGAGATTGTCAGAGAGTGATAGAGAGTGTCAGAGAGTGTTAGTGAGTGTGTCAGAGAGTGTCAGAGAGTGATAGTGAGTGTCTGAGAGTGATAGTGAGTGTCAGAGAGTGTCAGAGAGTGATAGTGAGAGTGTCAGAGAGTGTCAGAGAGTGTTAGAGAGTGTTAGAGAGTGTCATAGAGTGTCAGAGAGTGATAGGGAGTGTCAGAGTATGTCAGAGATTGATAGAGAGTGTCAGAGAGTGATAGAGTGTGTCAGAGAGTGTCAGAGAGTGATAGTGATTGTCTGAGAGTGTCAGAGAGTGTCACAGGGTGACACTGAGTGTCTGAGAGTGTCAGAGTGTGTCAGAGAGTGATTGAGAGTGATAGTGAGTGATAGTGAGTGTCTGAGAGTGTCTGAGAGTGATAGAGAGTGTCTGAGAGTGATAGAGACTGTCAGAGATTGATAGTGAGTGTCAGAGAGTGTCAGACATAGATCGAGAGTGTCAGAGAGTGATAGTGAGTGTCAGAGAGTATCAGGGAGTGATAGTGAGTGTCTGAGAGTGGTAGTGAGTGTCAGAGAGTGTCAGAGAGTGTCAGAGAGTGATAGTGAGAGTGTCAGAGAGTGTCAGAGAGTGTCAGAGAGTGTCTGAGAGTGTCGGAGAGTGTCAGAGAGTGTCAGAGAGTGATAGAGAGTGTCAGAGTGTGTCAGAGAGTGATAGAGAGTGTCAGAGAGAGATGGAGAGTTTCAGAGAGTGTCAGAGAGTGTGAGAGAGTGCCAGACAGTGTGAGAGAGTATCAGAGAGTGATAGTGTGTGTCAGAGAGTATCAGAGATTGACAGTGAGTGTCTGAAAGTGTCTGAGAGTGTCAGAGAGTGTCAGAGGTTGTCAGAGGCTGTCAGAGAGTGATAGTGAGTGTATCTGAATGTCTGAGAGTGTCAGAGAGTGTCAGAGAGAGTTGGAGAGGGACAGAGAGTGTTAGAGAGAGATAGAGAGTGTCAGAGAGTGATAGCGAGTGTCAGAGAGTGATAGCGAGTGTCAGAGAGTGTCAGAGATTGATAGAGAGTATCAGAGAGTGATAGTGAGTGTCAGAGAGTATCAGAGAGTGATAGTGAGTGTCCGAGAGTGTCAGAGAGTGTCAGGGATAGTCAGAGAGTGTCAGAGAGTGTCAGAGATTGATAGAGAGTATCAGAGAGTGATAGTGAGTGTCAGAGAGTATCAGAGAGTGATAGTGAGTGTCCGAGAGTGTCAGAGTGTGTCAGGGAGAGTCAGAGAGTGTCAGAGAGTGTCAGAGAGTGATAGAGAGTTTCAGAGACAGACAGAGAGTTTCAGAGAATCTCGGAGAGTGATAGCGAGTGTCAGAGAGTGTCAGAGAGTGTCAGAGAGTGATAGAGAGCTCCAGAGACAGACAGAGAGTTTCAGAGAAACTCACAGAGTGTGAGAGAGTGTCAGAGAGTGATAGTGAGTGTCAGAAAGTGATAGTGAGTGTCTGAGAGTGATAGAGAGTGTGAGAGAGTGTCAGGGAGAGATAGAGAGTGTCAGAGAGTGATAGTGAGTGTCTGAGAGTGTCTGAGAGTGATAGAGAGTGTCACAGAGTGACAGAGAGTGTCAGACAGTGTGAGAGAGTGTCAGAGACTGATAGTGAGTGTCTGAGAGTGTCAGAGAGTGATAGAGATTGCCAGAGAGTGATAGAGAGAGTCAGAGAGTGATAGTGAGTGCCAGCGAGTGTCAGAGAGTGTCAGAGAGTGTGAGAGAGTGTCAGAGAGTGTCAGAGAGTGATAGTGAGTGTCTGAGAATGTCAGAGAGTGATCGAGAGTGTCAGAGAGTGATAGAGAGTGTCAGAGAGTGATATTGAGTGTCAGAGAGTATCAGAGAGTGACAGTGAGCGTCAGAGAGTGTCAGAGAGTGATAGTGAGTGTCTGAGAGTGTCAGAGAGTGATAGAGAGTGACAAAGAGTGATAGAGAGTGTCAGAGAGTGATAGTGAGTGCCAGCGAGTGTCAGAGAGTGTCAGAGAGAGATAGAGAGTGTCAGAGAGTGATATTGAGTGTCAGAGAGTATCAGAGAGTGATAGTGAGCGTCAGAGAGTATCCGAGAGTGATAGTGAGTGTATATGAATGTCTGAGAGTGTCAGAGAGTGTCAGAGAGAGTCAGAGAGTGTCAGAGAGTGAATGAGAGTGATAGAGAGTGTCAGACAGTGTCAGAGAGTGATAGAGAGTATCAGAGAGAGATAGAGAGTTTCAGAGAGTGTGAGAGAGTGTCAGAGAGTGATAGTGAGTGTCTGAGAGTGTCTGAGAGTGATAGAGTGTGTCTGAGAGGGATAGAGACTGTCAGAGAGTGATAGTGAGTGTCAGAGAGTGTCAGAGATAGATAGAGAGTGTCAGAGAGTGATAGTGAGTGTCAGAGAGTATCCGAGAGTTGTAGTGAGGGTCTGAGAGTGTCTGAGAGTGTCAGAGAGGGTCAGAGAGTGATAGAGAGTGTCAGAGAGTGTCAGAGAGAGATAGAGAGTTTCAGAGAGTGTCAGAGAGTGTGAGAGAGTGTCAGACAGTGTGAGACAGTGTCAGAGAGTGATAGTGAGTGTCAGAGAGTGACAGTGAGTGTCTGAGAGTGTCTGAGAGTGATAGAGAGTGATAGAGAGTGTCAGAGATTGATAGAGAGTATCAGAGAGTGATAGTGTGTGTCAGAGAGTATCAGAGAGTGATAGTGAGTGTCTGAGAGTGTCTGAGAGTGTCAGAGAGTGTCAGAGGTTGTCAGAGGTTGTCAGAGAGTGATAGTGAGTGCATGAGAATGTCTGAGAGTGTCAGAGAGTGTCAGAGAGAGTTAGAGAGGGACAGAGAGTGTTAGAGAGAGATAGAGAGAGGCAGAGAGTGATAACGAGTGTCAGAGAGTGTCAGAGAGTGTCAGAGATTGATAGAGAGTATCAGAGAGTGATAGTGAGTGTCAGAGTGTATCAGAGAGTGATAGTGAGTGTCCGAGAGTGTCAGGGAGAGTCAGAGAGTGTCAGAGAGTGTCAGGGATTGATCGAGAGTATCAGAGAGTGATAATGAGTGTCAGAGAGTATCAGAGAGTGATAGTGAGTGTCAGAGAGTATCAGAGAGTGATAGTGAGTGTCCGAGAGTGTCAGAGAGTGTCAGGGAGAGTCAGAGAGTGTCAGAGAGTGGCAGAAAGTGATAGAGAGTTTCAGAGACAGACAGAGAGTTTCAGAGAATCTCAGAGAGTGATAGCGAGTGTCAGAGAGTGTCAGAGATTGATAGAGCGTATCAGAGAGTGATAGTGAGTGTCAGAGAGTATCAGAGAGTGATAGTGAGTGTCCGAGAGTGTCAGAGAGTGTCAGGGAGAGTCAGAGAGTGTCAGTGAGTGATAGTGAGTTTCTGAGAGTGTCTGAGAGTGATAGAGAGTGTCACAGAGTGATAGAGAGTGTCAGACAGTGTGAGAGAGTGTCAGAGAGTGATAGTGAGTGTCTGAGAGTGTCAGAGAGTGATAGAGATTGTCAGAGAGTGATAGAGAGAGTCAGAGAGTGATAGTGAGTGCCAGCGAGTGTCAGAGAGTGTCAGAGAGTGTGAGAGAGTGTCAGAGAGTGATAGTTAGTGTCTGAGAGTGTCAGAGAGTGATAGAGCGTGTCAGAGAGTGATAGAGAGTGTCAGCGAGTGATAGTGAGTGCCAGCGAGTGTCAGAGTGTGTCAGAGAGTGTCAGAGAGTGATAGAGAGTGTCAGAGAGTGATAGTGAGCGTCAGAGAGTATCAGAGAGTGATAGTGAGTGTCTGAGAGTGTCAGAGAGTGTCAGAGAGTGATAGAGAGTGTCAGAGAGTGATAGTGAGTGTGTCAGAGAGTGTCAGAGAGTGATAGTGAGTGTCGGAGAGTGATTGTGAGGGTCAGAGAGTGTCAGAGAGTGATAGTGAGAGTGTCAGAGAGTGTCACAGAGTGTCAGAGAGTGTTAGAGAGTGTCATAGAGTGTCAGAGAGTGATAGGGAGTGTCAGAGTATGTCAGAGATTGATAGAGAGTGTCAGAGAGTGATAGAGTGTGTCAGAGAGTGTCAGAGAGTGATAGTGATTGTCTGAGAGTGTCAGAGAGTGTCAGAGGGTGACACTGAGTGTCTGAGAGTGTCAGAGTGTGTCAGAGAGTGATTGAGAGTGATAGTGAGTGATAGTGTGTGTCAGAGAGTGTCAGAGGTTGATAGTGCGTGTCAGAGAGTGACAGAGAGTGTCAGAGAGTATCAGAGAGTGATAGTGAGTGTCTGAGAGTGTCTGAGAGTGTCAGAGAGTGTCAGAGAGTGATAGAGAGTGTCAGAGAGTGTCAGAGAGTGATAGAGAGTGATAGAGAGTTTCAGTGAGTGTCAGAGAGTGTGAGAGAGTGTCAGAGAGTATCAGAGAGTGATAGTGAGCGTCAGAGAGTGTCAGAGAGTGATAGTGAGTGTCTGAGAGTGTCAGAGAGTGATAGAGAGTGACAGAGAGTGATAGAGAGTGTCAGAGAGTGATAGTGAGTGCCAGCGAGTGTCAGAGAGTGTCAGAGAGTGATAGAGAGTGTCAGAGAGTGATATTCAGTGTCAGAGAGATCAGAGAGTTAAAGTGAGCGTCAGAGAGTATCAGAGAGTGATAGTGAGTGTGTGAGAGTGTCAGAGAGTGTCAGAGAGTGATAGAGAGTGTCAGACAGTGTCAGAGAGTGATAGAGAGTATCAGAGAGAGATAGAGAGTTTCAGAGAGTGTGAGAGAGTGTCAGAGAGTGATAGTGAGTGTCAGAGAGTGATAGTGAGTGTCTGAGAGTGTCTGAGAGTGTCAGAGAGTGTCCGAGGTTTTCAGAGAGCGATAGTGAGTGTATGAGAATGTCTGAGAGTGTCAGAGAGTGTCAGAGAGAGTTAGAGAGGGACAGAGAGTGTTAGAGAGAGATAGAGAGAGTCAGAGAGTGATAACGAGTGTCAGAGAGTGTCAGAGAGTGTCAGAGATTGATAGAGAGTATCAAAGAGTGATAGTGAGTGTCAGAGAGTATCAGAGAGTGATAGTGAGTGTCCGAGAGTGTCAGAGAGTGTCAGGGAGAGTCAGAGCGTGTCAGAGAGTGTCAGAGAGTGATAGAGAGTTTCAGAGAGAGACAGAGAGTTTCAGAGAATCTCAGAGAGTGATAGCGAGTGTCAGAGAGTGTCAGAGAGTGTCAGAGATTGATAGAGAGTATCAGAGAGTGATAGTGAGTGTCAGAGAGTATCAGAGAGTGATAGTGAGTGTCCGAGAGTGTCAGAGAGTGTCAGGGAGAGTCAGAGAGTGACAGAGAGTTATAGTGAGTGTCTGAGAGTGTCTGAGAGTGATAGAGAATGTCACAGAGTGATAGAGAGTGTCAGACAGTGTGAGAGAGTGTCAGAGAGTGATAGTGAGTGTCTGAGAGTGTCAGAGAGTGATAGAGATTGTCAGAGAGTGATAGAGAGAGTCAGAGAGTGATAGTGAGTGCCAGCGAGTGTCAGAGAGTGTGAGAGAGTGTCAGAGAGTGATAGTGAGTGTCTGAGAGTGTCAGAGAGTGATAGAGAGTGTCAGAGATTGATAGTGAGTGCCAGCGAGTGTCAGAGAGTGTCAGAGAGTGTCAGAGAGTGTCAGAGAGTGATAGAGAGTGTCGGAGAGTGATATTGAGTGTCAGAGAGTATCAGAGAGTGATAGTGAGCGTCAGAGAGTATCAGAGAGTGATAGTGAGTGTCTGAGAGTGTCAGAGAGTGTCAGAGAGTGATAGAGAGTGTCAGAGAGTGATAGCGAGTGTGTCAGAGAGTGTCAGAGAGTGATAGTGAGTGTCTGAGAGTGATAGTGAGAGTCAGAGTGTGTCAGAGTGTGTCAGAGAGTGATAGTGAGAGTGTCAGAGAGTGTCAGAGTGTGTCAGAGAGTGTTAGAGAGTGTTAGAGAGTGTCATAGAGTGTCAGAGACTGATAGGGAGTGTCAGAGTATGTCAGAGATTGATAGAGAGTGTCAGAGAGTGATAGAGTGTGTCAGAGAGTGTCAGAGAGTGATAGTGATTGTCTGAGAGTGTCAGAGAGTGTCAGAGGGTGACACTGAGTGTCTGAGAGTGTCAGAGTGTGTCAGAGAGTGATTGAGAGTGATAGTGAGTGATAGTGTGTGTCAGAGAGTGTCAGAGTGTGATAGTGCGTGTCAGAGAGTGACAGAGAGTGTCAGAGAGTATCAGAGAGTGATAGTGAGTGTCTGAGAGTGTCTGAGAGTGTCAGAGAGTGTCAGAGAGTGATAGAGAGTGTCAGAGAGTGTCAGAGAGTGTCAGAGAGTGATAGTGAGTGTCAGAGAGTGTCAGAGATTGGTAGAGAGTGTCAGAGAGGGATAGAGAGTTTCAGTGAGTGTGAGAGAGTGATAGAGAGTGTCAGAGAGTGTCAGTGAGTATCTGAGTGTGATAGAGAGTGTCAGAGAGTGTCAGAGAGTGTGAGAGAGTGTCAGAGAGAGATAGCGAGTGTCAGAGAGTGATAGTGAGTGTCTGAGAGTGTCTGAGAGTGATAGAGAGTGTCAGAGAGTGTCAGAGAGTGATAGTGAGTGTCTGAGAGTGTCAGAGAGTGATGGAGAGTGATAGTGAGTGCCAGCGAGTGTCAGAGAGTGTCAGAGAGTGATAGAGAGTGTCAGAGAGTGATAGTGAGTGTCTGAGAGTGTCTGAGAGTGATAGAGAGTGTCTGAGAGTGATAGAGACTGTCAGAGAGTGATAGTGAGTGTCAGAGAGTGTCAGACATAGATCGAGAGTGTCAGAGAGTGATAGTGAGTGTCAGAGAGTATCAGGGAGTGATAGTGAGTGTCTGAGAGTGGTAGTGAGTGTCAGAGAGTGTCAGAGAGTGTCAGAGAGTGATAGTGAGAGTGTCAGAGAGTGTCTGAGAGTGTCTGAAGGTGTCAGAGTGTGTCAGAGAGTGATAGAGAGTGTCAGAGAGTGTCAGAGAGTGATAGAGAGTGTCAGAGAGAGATGGAGAGTTTCAGAGAGTGTCAGAGAGTGTGAGAGAGTGTCAGACAGTGTGAGAGAGTGTCAGAGAGTGATAGTGAGTGTCAGAGAGTGACAGTGAGTGTCTGAGAGTGTATCAGAGAGTGATAGTGAGTGTCTGAGAGTGTCTGAGAGTGTCAGAGAGTGTCAGAGGTTGTCAGAGGTTGTCAGAGAGTGATAGTGAGTGTATGAGAATGTCTGAGAGTGTCAGAGAGTGTCAGAGAGAGTTAGAGAGTGTCAGAGAGTGTCAGAGATTGATAGAGAGTATCAGAGAGTGATAGTGAGTGTCAGAGAGTATCAGAGAGTGATAGTGAGTGTCTGAGAGTGTCAGAGAGTGTCAGGGAGAGTCAGAGAGTGTCAGAGAGTGTCAGAGATTGATAGAGAGTATCAGAGAGTGATAGTAAGTGTCCGAGAGTGTCAGAGAGTGTCAGGGAGAGTCAGAGAGTGTCAGAGAGTGTCAGAGAGTGATAGAGAGTTTCATAGACAGACAGAGAGTTTCAGAGAATCTCAGAGAGTGATAGCGAGTGTCAGAGAGTGTCAGAGAGTGTCAGAGATTGATAGAGAGTATCAGAGAGTGATAGTGAGTGTCAGAGAGTGATAGTGAGTGTCCGAGAGGGTCAGAGAGTGTCAGGGAGAGTCAGAGAGTGTCAGAGAGTGATAGTGAGTGTCTGAGAGTGTCTGAGAGTGATAGAGAGTGTCACAGAGTGATAGAGAGTGTCAGACAGTGTGAGAGAGTGTCAGAGAGTGATAGTGAGTGTCTGAGAGTGTCAGAGAGTGATAGAGATTGTCAGAGAGTGATAGAGAGAGTCAGAGAGTGATAGTGAGTGCCAGCGAGTGTCAGAGAGTGTCAGAGTGTGTGAGAGAGTGTCAGAGAGTGATAGTGAGTGTCTGAGAGTGTCAGAGAGTGATAGAGAGTGTCAGAGAGTGATAGAGAGTGTCAGAGAGTGATAGTGAGTGCCAGCGAGTGTCAGAGAGTGTCAGAGAGTGTCAGAGAGTGATAGTGAGCGTCAGAGAGTATCAGAGAGTGATAGTGAGTGTCTGAGAGTGTCAGAGAGTGTCAGAGAGTGATAGAGAGTGTCAGAGAGTGATAGTGAGTGTGTCAGAGAGTGTCAGACAGTGATAGTGAGTGTCTGAGAGTGATAGTGAGTGTCAGAGAGTGTCAGAGAGTGATAGTGAGAGTGTCAGAGTGTGTCAGAGAGTGTCAGAGTGTGTTAGAGAGTGTCAGAGAATGTCAGAGAGTGATAGGGAGTGTCAGAGAGTGATAGTGAGTGTCCGAGAGTGTCAGAGAGTGTCAGAGTATGTCAGAGATTGATAGAGAGTGTCAGAGAGTGATAGAGTGTGTCAGAGAGTGTCAGAGAGTGATAGTGATTGTCTGAGAGTGTCAGAGAGTGTCAGAGGGTGACACTGAGTGTCTGAGAGTGTCAGAGTGTGTCAGAGAGTGATAGAGAGTAATAGAGAGTGTCAGAGAGAGTCAGAGAGTGACACTTAGTGTCTGAGAGTATCAGAGTGTGTCAGAGAGTGATCGAGAGTGATAGTGAGTGATAGTGAGTGTCAGAGTGTGATAGTGCGTGTCAGAGAGTGACAGAGAGTGTCAGAGAGTATCAGAGAGTGATAGTGAGTGTCTGAGAGTGTCTGAGAGTGTCAGAGAGTGTCAGAGAGATTCAGAGAGTGTCAGAGAGTGTCGGAGAGAGATAGAGAGTTTCAGTGAGTGTCAGAGAGTGTGAGAGAGTGTCAGAGAGTGATAGAGAGTGTCAGAGAGTGATAGTGAGTGTCTGAGAGAGAAAGAGAGTGTCAGAGAGTGTCAGAGAGTGTGAGAGAGTGTCAGAGAGAGATAGAGAGTGTCAGAGAGTGATAGTGAGTGTCTGAGAGTGTCTGAGAGTGATAGAGAGTGTCTGAGAGTGTCAGAGAGTATTAGAGAGTGATAGAGAGTGTCAGAGAGTGATAGTGAGTGCCAGCGAGTGTCAGAGAGTGTCAGAGAGTGATAGAGAGTGTCAGAGAGTGATAGTGAGTGTCTGAGAGTGATAGAGAGTGTCTGAGAGTGATTTGAGACTGTCAGAGAGTATCAGAGAGTGATAGTGAGTGTCTGAGAGTGTCTGAGAGTGTCAGAGAGTGTCAGAGAGTGATAGAGAGTGTCAGAGAGTGTCAGAGAGTGATAGAGAGTGTCAGAGAGAGATAGAGAGTTTCAGTGAGTGTCAGAGAGTGTGTGAGAGTGTCAGAGAGTGATAGTGAGTGTCAGAGAGTGATAGTGAGTATCTGAGAGTGATAGAGAGTGTCAGAGAGTGTCAGAGAGTGTGAGAGAGTGTCAGAGAGAGATAGAGAGTGTCAGAGAATGATAGTGAGTGTCTGAGAGTGTCTGAGAGTGATAGAGAGTGTCAGAGAGTGTCAGAGAGTATTAGAGAGTATTAGAGAGTGTCAGAGAGTGTGAGAGAGTGTGAGAGAGTGTCAGAGAGTGATAGTGAGTGTCAGAGAGTGTCAGAGAGTGATAGAGAGTGTCAGAGAGTGATAGTGAGTGCCAGCGAGTGTCAGAGAGTGTCAGAGAGTGTCAGAGAGTGATAGAGAGTGTCAGAGAGTGATAGTGTGTGTCTGAGAGTGTCTGAGAGTGATAGAGAGTGTCAGAGAGTGATAGAGACTGTCAGAGAGTGACAGTGAGTGTCAGAGAGTGTCAGACATAGATCGAGAGTGTCAGAGAGTGATAGTGAGTGTCAGAGAGTATCAGGGAGTGATAGTGAGTGTCTGAGAGTGATAGTGAGTATCAGAGAGTGTCAGAGAGTGTCAGAGAGTGATAGTGAGAGTGTCAGAGAGTGTCAGAGAGTGTCTGAGAGTGTCTGAGAGTATCAGAGAGTGATAGAGAGTGTCAGAGAGTGTCAGAGAGTGATAGAGAGTGTCAGAGAGAGATAGAGAGTTTCAGAGAGTGTCAGAGAGTGTGAGAGAGTGTCAGACAGTGTGAGAGATGTCAGAGAGTGATAGTGAGTGTCAGAGAGTGATAGTGAGTGTCAGAGAGTATCTGGGAGTGATAGTGAGTGTCTGAGAGTGATAGTGAGTGTCAGAGAGTGTCAGAGAGTGATAGTGAGAGTGACAGATAGTGTCAGAGAGTGTCTGAGAGTGTCAGAGAGTGTCAGAGAGTGTCAGACAGTGATAGAGAGTGTTTGAGAGTGTCAGAGATTGATAGAGAGTGTCAGAGAGAGATAGAGAGTTTCAGAGAGTGTCAGACAGTGTAAGAGAGTGTCAGAGAGTGATAGTGAGTGTCAGAGAGTGACAGTGAGTGTCTGAGAGTGTCTGAGAGTGAGAGAGAGTGAGATAGAGTGTCAGAGATTGATAGAGAGTATCAGAGAGTGATAGTGTGTGTCAGAGAGTATCAGAGAGTGTAAGAGAGTGTCAGAGAGTGATAGTGAGTGTATGAGAATGTCTGAGAGTGTCAGAGAGTGTCAGAGAGAGTTAGAGAGTGTCAGAGAGTGTCAGAGATTGATAGAGAGTATCAGAGAGTGATAGTGAGTGTATGAGAATGTCCGAGAGTGTCAGATAGTGTCAGGGAGAGTCAGAGAGTGTCAGAGAGTGTCAGAGATTGATGGAGAGTTTCAGACAGTGATAGTGAGTGTCAGAGAGTATCAGAGAGTAATAGTGAGTGTCCGAGAGTGTCAGAGAGTGTCAGAGAGAGTCAGAGAGTGTCAGAGAGTGTCAGAGAGTGTCAGAGAGTGTCAGAGAGTGATAGAGAGTTTCAGAGACAGACAGAGAGTTTCAGAGAATCTCAGAGAGTGATAGCGAGTGTCAGAGAGTGTCAGAGAGTGTCAGAGATTGATAGAGAGTATCAGAGAGTGATAGTGAGTGTCAGAGAGTATCAGAGAGTGATAGTGAGTGTCCGAGAGTGTCAGAGAGTGTCAGGGAGAGTCAGAGAGTGTCAGAGAGTGTCAGAGAGTGATAGAGAGTTTCAGAGACAGACAGAGAGTTTCAGAGAATCTCAGAGAGTGTGAGAGAGTGTCAGAGAGTGATAGTGAGTGTCAGAGAGTGATAGTGAGTTTCTGAGAGTGATAGAGAGTGTCAGAGAGTGTGAGAGAGTGTCAGAGAGAGATAGAGAGTGTCAGAGAGTGATAGTGAGTGTCTGAGAGTGTCTGAGAGTGATAGAGAGTGTCACAGAGTGATAGAGAGTGTCAGACAGTGTGAGAGAGTGTCAGAGAGTGATAGTGAGTGTCTGAGAGTGTCAGAGAGTGATAGAGATTGTCAGAGAGTGATAGAGAGAGTCAGAGAGTGATAGTGAGTGCCAGCGAGTGTCGGAGAGTGTCAGAGTGTGTGAGAGAGTGTCAGAGAGTGATAGTGAGTGTCTGAGAGTGTCAGAGAGTGTCAGAGAGTGATAGAGAGTATCAGAGAGTGATATTGAGTGTCAGAGAGTATCAGAGAGTGATAGTGAGCGTCAGAGAGTATCAGAGAGTGATACCGAGTGTCTGAGAGTGTCAGAGAGTGTCAGAGAGTGATAGAGAGTGTCAGAGAGTGACAGTGAGTGTGTCAGAGAGTGTCAGACAGTGATAGTGAGTGTCTGAGAGTGATAGTGAGTGTCAGAGAGTGTCAGAGAGTGTTAGAGAGTGTTAGAGAGAGTCAGAGAGTGTCAGAGAGTGATAGGGAGTGTCAGAGAGTGATAGTGAGTGTCCGAGAGTGTCAGAGAGTGTCAGAGTATGTCAGAGATTGATAGAGAGTGTCAGAGAGTGATAGAGTGTGTCAGAGAGTGTCAGAGAGTGATAGTGATTGTCTGAGAGTGTCAGAGAGTGTCAGAGGGTGACACTGAGTGTCTGAGAGTTTCAGAGTGTGTCAGAGAGTGATAGAGAGTAATAGAGAGTGTCAGAGTGAGTCAGAGAGTGACACTCAGTGTCTGAGAGTATCAGAGTGTGTCAGAGAGTGATCGAGAGTGATAGTGAGTGATAGTGAGTGTCAGAGTGTGATAGTGCGTGTCAGAGAGTGACAGAGAGTGTCAGAGAGTATCAGAGAGTGATAGTGAGTGTCTGAGAGTGTCTGAGAGTGTCTGAGAGTGTCTGAGAGTGTCTGAGAGTGTCAGAGAGTGTCAGAGAGTGATAGAGAGTGTCAGAGAGAGATAGAGATTTTCAGTGAGTGTCAGAGAGTGTGAGAGAGTGTCAGAGAGTGATAGAGAGTGTCAGAGTGTGATAGTGAGTGTCTGAGAGAGAAAGAGAGTGTCAGAGAGTGTCAGAGAGTGTGAGAGAGTGTCAGAGAGAGATAGAGAGTGTCAGAGAGTGATAGTGAGTGTCTGAGAGTGTCTGAGAGTGATAGAGAGTGTCTGAGAGTGTCAGAGAGTGTCAGAGAGTGATAGTGAGTGTCTGAGCGTGTCAGAGAGCGTCAGAGAGTGATAGAGAGTGTCAGAGAGTGATAGTGAGTGCCAGCGAGTGTCTGAGAGTGTCAGAGAGTGTCAGAGAGTGATAGAGAGTGTCAGAGAGTGATAGTGAGTGTCTGAGAGTGTCTGAGAGTGATAGAGAGTGTCTGAGAGTGATTTGAGACTGTCAGAGAGTGTCAGAGAGTATCAGAGAGTGATAGTGAGTGTCAGAGAGTGTCAGAGAGTGCTAGAGAGTGATAGAGAGTGTCAGAGAGTGTCAGAGAGTGATAGAGAGTGTCAGAGAGAGATAGAGAGTTTCAGTGAGTGTCAGAGAGTGTGTGAGAGTGTCAGAGAGTGATAGTGAGTGTCAGAGAGTGATAGTGAGTATCTGAGAGTGATAGAGAGTGTCAGAGAGTGTCAGAGAGTGTGAGGGAGTGTCAGAGAGAGATAGAGAGTGTCAGAGAGTGATAGTGAGTGTCTGAGAGTGTCTGAGAGTGATAGAGAGTGTCAGAGAGTGTCAGAGAGTATTAGAGAGTATTAGAGAGTGTCAGAGAGTGTGAGAGAGTGTGAGAGAGTGTCAGAGAGTGATAGGGAGTGTCAGAGAGTGTCAGAGAGTGATATAGAGTGTCAGAGAGTGATAGTGAGTGCCAGCGAGTGTCAGAGAGTGTCAGAGAGTGATAGAGAGTGTCAGAGAGTGATAGTGAGTGTCTGAGAGTGTCTGAGAGTGATAGAGAGTGTCAGAGAGTGATAGAGACTGTCAGAGAGTGATAGTGAGTGTCAGAGAGTGTCAGACATAGATCGAGAGTGTCAGAGAGTGATAGTGAGTGTCAGAGAGTATCAGGGAGTGATAGTGAGTGTCTGAGAGTGATAGTGAGTGTCCGAGAGTGTCAGAGAGTGTCAGAGAGTGATAGTGAGAGTGTCAGAGAGTGTCAGAGAGTGTTTGAGAGTGTCTGAGAGTGTCAGAGAGTGATAGAGAGTGTCAGAGAGTGTCAGAGAGTGTCAGAGAGAGATAAAGAGTTTCAGAGAGTGTCAGAGAGTCTGAGAGAGTGTCAGACAGTGTGAGAGAGTGTCAGAGAGTGATAGTGAGTGTCAGAGATAGATAGTGAGTGTCAGAGAGTATCTGGGAGTGATAGTGAGTGTCTGAGAGTGATAGTGAGTGTCAGAGAGTGTCAGAGAGTGTCAGAGAGTGATAGTGAGAGTATCAGAGAGTGTCAGAGAGTGTCTGAGAGTGTCTGAGAGTGTCAGAGAGTGTCAGACAGTGATAGAGAGTGTCAGAGAGTGTCAGAGAGTGATAGAGAGTGTCAGAGAGAGATAGAGAGTTTCAGAGAGTGTCAGACAGTGTAAGAGAGTGTCAGAGAGTGATAGTGAGTGTCAGAGAGTGATAGTGAGTGTCTGAGAGTGTCTGAGAGTGTCAGAGAGTGTCCGAGGTTGTCAGAGGATGTCAGAGAGTGATAGTGAGTGTATGAGAATGTCTGAGAGTGTCAGAGATTGTCAGAGAGTGTTTGAGAGTGTCAGAGAGTGTCAGAGATTGATAGAGAGTATCAGAGAGTGATAGTGAATGTCAGAGAGTATCAGAGAGTGATAGTGAGTGTCCGAGAGTGTCAGAGAGTGTCAGAGTATGTCAGAGATTGATAGAGAGTGTCAGAGAGTGATAGAGTGTGTCAGAGAGTGTCAGAGAGTGATAGTGATTGTCTGAGAGTGTCAGAGAGTGTCAGAGGGTGACACTGAGTGTCTGAGAGTGTCAGAGTGTGTCAGAGAGTGATAGAGAGTAATAGAGAGTGTCAGAGAGAGTCAGAGAATGACACTCAGTGTCTGAGATTATCAGAGTGTGTCAGAGAGTGATCGAGAGTGATAGTGAGTGATAGTGAGTGTCAGAGAGTGTCAGAGTGTGATAGTGCATGTCAGAGAGTGACAGAGAGTGTCAGAGTGTATCAGAGAGTGATAGTGAGTGTCTGAGAGTGTCTGAGAGTGTCAGAGAGTGTCAGAGAGTGTCAGAGAGTGATAGAGAGTGCCAGAGAAAGATAGAGAGTTTCAGTGAGTGTCAGAGAGAGATAGAGAGTGTCAGAGAGTGATAGTGAGTGTCTGAGAGTGTCTGAGAGTGATAGAGAGTGTCTGAGAGTGTCAGAGAGTGTCAGAGAGTGATAGTGAGTGTCTGAGCGTGTCAGAGAGTGTCAGAGAGTGATAGAGAGTGTCTGAGAGTGATAGTGAGTGCCAGCGAGTGTCAGAGAGTGTAAGAGAGTGTCAGAGAGTGATAGAGAGTGTCAGAGAGTGATAGTGAGTGTCTGAGAGTGTCTGAGAGTGATAGAGAGTGTCTGAGAGTGATTTGAGACTGTCAGAGAGTGTCAGAGAGTATCAGAGTGTGATAGTGAGTGTCTGAGATTGTCTGAGAGTGTCAGAGAGTGTCAGAGAGTGATAGAGAGTGATAGAGAGTGTCAGAGAGTGTCAGAGAGTGATAGAGAGTGTCAGAGAGAGATAGAGAGTGTCAGTGAGTGTCAGAGAGTGTGTGAGAGTGTCAGAGAGTGATAGTGAGTGTAAGAGAGTGACAGTGAGTATCTGAGAGTGATAGAGAGTGTCAGAGAGTGTCAGAGAGTGTGAGCGAGTGTCAGAGAGAGATAGATAGTGTCAGAGAGTGATAGTGAGTGTCTGAGAGTGTCTGAGAGTGATAGAGAGTGTCAGAGAGGGTCAGAGAGAATTAGAGAGTATTAGAGAGTGTCAGAGAGTGTGAGAGAGTGTGAGAGAGTGTCAGAGAGTGATAGTGAGTGTCAGAGAGTGTCAGAGAGTGATAGAGAGTGTCAGAGAGTGATAGTGAGTGCCAGCGAGTGTCAGAGAGTGTCAGAGAGTGTCAGAGAGTGATAGAGAGTGTCAGAGAGTGATAGTGAGTGTCTGAGAGTGTCTGAGAGTGATAGAGAGTGTCAGAGAGTGATAGAGACTGTCAGAGAGTGATAGTGAGTGTCAGAGAGTGTCAGGGAGTGATAGTGAGTGTCTGAGAGTGATAGTGAGTGTCAGAGAGTGTCAGAGAGTGATAGTGAGAGTGTCAGAGAGTGTCAGAGAGTGTCTGAGAGTGTCTGAGAGTGTCAGAGAGTGATAGAGAGTGTCAGAGAGTGTCAGAGAGTGATAGAGAGTGTCAGAGAGAGATAGAGAGTTTCAGAGAGTGTCAGAGAGTGTGAGAGAGTGTCAGACAGTGTGAGAGAGTGTCAGAGAGTGATAGTGAGTGTCAGAGAGTGATAGTGAGTGTCAGAGAGTATCTGGGAGTGATAGTGAGTGTCTGAGAGTGATATTGAGTGTCAGAGAGTGTCAGAGAGTGTCAGAGAGTGATAGTGAGAGTGTCAGAGAGTGTCAGAGAGTGTCTGAGAGTGTCTGAGAGTGTCAGAGAGTGTCAGACAGTGATAGAGAGTGTCAGAGAGTGTCAGAGAGTGATAGAGAGTGTCAGAGAGAGATAGAGACTTTCAGAGAGTGTCAGACAGTGTAAGAGAGTGTCAGAGAGTGATAGTGAGTGTCAGAGAGTGACAGTGAGTGTCTGAGAGTGTCTGAGAGTGATAGAGAGTGATAGAGAGTGTCAGAGATTGACAGAGAGTATCAGAGAGTGATAGTGTGTGTCAGAGAGTATCAGAGAGTGATAGTGAGTTTCTGAGAGTGTCTGAGAGTTTCAGAGAGTTTCAGAGGTTGTCAGAGGTTGTCAGAGGTTGTCAGAGAGTGATAGTGAGTGTATGAGAATGTCTGAGAGTGTCAGAGAGTGTCAGAGAGAGTTAGAGAGTGTCAGAGAGTGTCAGAGATTGATAGAGAGTATCAGAGAGTGATAGTGAGTGTCAGAGAGTATCAGAGAGTGATAGTGAGTGTCCGAGAGTGTCAGAGAGTGTCAGGGAGAGTCAGAGAGTGTCAGAGAGTGTCAGAGATTGATAGAGAGTATCAGAGAGTGATAGTGAGTGTCAGAGAGTATCAGAGAGTAATAGTGAGTGTCCGAGAGTGTCTGAGAGTGATAGAGAGTGTCACAGAGTGATAGAGAGTGTCAGACAGTGTGAGAGAGTGTCAGAGAGTGATAGTGAGTGTCTGAGAGTGTCAGAGAGTGATAGAGATTGTCAGAGAGTGATAGAGAGAGTCAGAGAGTGATAGTGAGTGCCAGCGAGTGTCAGAGAGTGTCAGAGTGTGTGAGAGAGTGTCAGAGAGTGATAGTGAGTGTCTGAGAGTGTCAGAGAGTGATAGAGAGTGTCAGAGAGTGATAGAGAGTGTCAGAGAGTGATAGTGAGTGCCAGCGAGTGTCAGAGAGTGTCAGAGAGTGTCAGAGAGTGATAGAGAGTGTCAGAGAGTATCAGAGAGTGATAGTGAGTGTCTGAGAGTGTCAGAGAGTGTCAGAGAGTGATAGAGAGTGTCAGAGTGTGATAGTGAGTGTGTCAGAGAGTGTCAGACAGTGATAGTGAGTGTCTGAGAGTGATAGTGAGTGTCAGAGAGTGTCAGAGAGTGATAGTGAGAGTGTCAGAGAGTGTCAGAGAGTGTCAGTGAGTGTTTGAGAGTGTCAGAGAGTGTCAGAGAGTGATAGGGAGTGTCAGAGAGTGATAGTGAGTGTCCGAGAGTGTCAGAGAGTGTCAGAGTATGTCAGAGATTGATAGAGATTGTCAGAGAGTGTCAGAGAGTGTCAGAGGGTGACACTGAGTGTCTGAGAGTGTCAGAGTGTGTCAGAGAGTGATAGAGAGTAATAGAGAGTGTCAGGGAGAGTCAGAGAGTGACACTCAGTGTCTGAGAGTATCAGAGTGTGTCAGAGAGTGATTGAGAGTGATAGTGAGTGATAGTGAGTGTCAGAGAGTGTAAGAGTGTGATAGTGCGTGTCAGAGAGTGACAGAGAGTGTCAGAGAGTATCAGAGAGTGATAGTGAGTGTCTGAGAGTGTCTGAGAGTGTCAGAGATTGTCAGAGAGTGATAGAGAGTGTCAGAGAGTGTCAGAGAGTGATAGAGAGTGTCAGAGAGAGATCGAGAGTTCCAGTGAGTGTCAGAGAGTGTGAGAGAGTGTCAGAGAGTGATAGTGAGTGTCAGAGAGTGATAGTGAGTGCCTGAGAGTGATAGAGAGTGTCAGAGAGTGTCAGAGAGTGTGAGAGGGTGTCAGAGAGAGATAGAGAGTGTCAGAGATGATAGTGATTGTCTGAGAGTGTCAGAGAGTGTCAGAGGGTGACACTGAGTGTCTGAGAGTGTCAGAGTGTGTCAGAGAGTGATAGAGAGTAATAGAGAGTGTCAGGGAGAGTCAGAGAGTGACACTCAGTGTCTGAGAGTATCAGAGTGTGTCAGAGAGTGATTGAGAGTGATAGAGAGTGATAGTGAGTGTCAGAGAGTGTAAGAGTGTGATAGTGCGTGTCAGAGAGTGACAGAGAGTGTCAGAGAGTATCAGAGAGTGATAGTGAGTGTCTGAGAGTGTCTGAGAGTGTCAGAGATTGTCAGAGAGTGATAGAGAGTGTCAGAGAGTGTCAGAGAGTGATAGAGAGTGTCAGAGAGAGATCGAGAGTTCCAGTGAGTGTCAGAGAGTGTGAGAGAGTGTCAGAGAGTGATAGTGAGTGTCAGAGAGTGATAGTGAGTGCCTGAGAGTGATAGAGAGTGTCAGAGAGTGTCAGAGAGTGTGAGAGGGTGTCAGAGAGAGATAGAGAGTGTCAGAGAGTGATAGTGAGTGTCTGAGAGTGTCTGAGAGTGATAGAGAGTATCAGAGAGTGATAGTGAGTGTCTGAGAGTGTCAGAGAGTGTCAGAGAGTGATAGTGAGAGTGTCAGAGAGTGTCAGAGAGTGTCAGAGAGTGTTAGAGAGTGTCAAAGAGTGTCAGAGAGTGATAGGGAGTGTCAGAGAGTGATAGTGAGTGTCCGAGAGTGTCAGAGAGTGATAGAGAGTATCAGAGAGTGATAGTGAGTGTCTGAGAGTGTCAGAGAGTGTCAGAGAGTGATAGTGAGTGTGTCAGAGAGTGTCAGACAGTGATAGTGAGTGTCTGAGAGACATAGTGAGTGTCAGAGAGTGTCAGAGAGTGATAGTGAGAGTGTCAGAGAGTGTCAGAGAGTGTCAGAGAGTGTTAGAGAGTGTTAGAGAGTGTCAGAGAGTGTCAGAGAGTGATAGGGAGTGTCAGAGAGTGATAGTGAGTGTCCGAGAGTGTCAGAGAGTGATAGAGTGTGTCAGAGAGTGTCAGAGAGTGATAGTGATTGTCTGAGAGTGTCAGACAGTGTCAGAGGGTGACACTGAGTGTCTGAGAGTGTCAGAGTGTGTCAGAGAGTGATAGAGAGTAATAGAGAGTGTCAGCGAGAGTCAGAGAGTGACATTCAGTGTCTGAGAGTATCAGAGTGTGTCAGAGAGTGATCGAGAGTGATAGTGAGTGATAGTGAGTGTCAGAGAGTGTCAGAGTGTGATAGTGCGTGTCAGAGAGTGACAGAGAGTGTCAGAGTGTATCAGAGAGTGATAGTGAGTGTCTGAGAGTGTCTGAGAGTGTCAGAGAGTGTCAGAGAGTGTCAGAGAGTGTCAGAGTGTGATAGTGAGAGTGTCAGCGAGAGATATAGAGTTTCAGTGAGTGTCAGAGAGTGTGAGAGAGTGTCAGAGAGTGATAGAGAGTGTCAGAGTGATAGTGAGTGTCTGAGAGAGAAAGAGAGTGTCAGAGAGTGTCAGAGAGTGTGAGAGACTGTCAGAGAGAGATAGAGAGTGTCAGAGAGTGATAGTGAGTGTCTGCGAGTGTCTGAGAGTGATAGAGAGTGTCTGAGAGTGTCAGAGAGTGTCAGAGAGTGATAGAGAGTGTCAGAGAGTGATAGTGAGTGCCAGCGAGTGTCAGAGAGTGTCAGAGAGTGTCAGAGAGTGATAGAGAGTGTCAGAGAGTGATAGTGAGTGTCTGAGAGTGTCTGAGAGTGATAGAGAGTGTCTGAGAGTGATTTGAGACTGTCAGAGAGTGTCAGAGTGTATCAGAGAGTGATAGTGAGTGTCTGAGAGTGTCTGAGAGTGTCAGAGAGTGTCAGAGAGTGTCAGAGTGTGATAGAGAGTGTCAGAGAGAGATATAGAGTTTCAGTGAGTGTCAGAGAGTGTGAGAGAGTGTCAGAGAGTGATAGAGAGTGTCAGAGTGATAGTGAGTGTCTGAGAGAGAAAGAGAGTGTCAGAGAGTGTCAGAGAGTGTGAGAGAGTGTCAGAGAGAGATAGAGAGTGTCAGAGAGTGATAGTGAGTGTCTGCGAGTGTCTGAGAGTGATAGAGAGTGTCTGAGAGTGTCAGAGAGTGTCAGAGAGTGATAGAGAGTGTCAGAGAGTGATAGTGAGTGCCAGCGAGTGTCAGAGAGTGTCAGAGAGTGTCAGAGAGTGATAGAGAGTGTCAGAGAGTGATAGTGAGTGTCTGAGAGTGTCTGAGAGTGATAGAGAGTGTCTGAGAGTGATTTGAGACTGTCAGAGAGTGTCAGAGTGTATCAGAGAGTGATAGTGAGTGTCTGAGAGTGTCTGAGAGTGTCAGAGAGTGTCAGAGAGTGTCAGAGAGTGATAGAGAGTGTCAGAGAGAGATAGAGAGTTTCAGTGAGTGCCAGAGAGTGTGAGAGAGTGTCAGAGAGTGATAGAGAGTGTCAGAGAGTGATAGTGAGTGTCTGAGAGAGAAAGAGAGTGTCAGAGAGTGTGAGAGAGTGTCAGAGAGAGAGATAGAGAGTGTCAGAGAGTGATAGTGAGTGTCTGAGAGTGTCTGAGAGTGATAGAGAGTGATAGAGAGTGTCTGAGAGTGTCAGAGAGTGTCAGAGAGTGATAGAGAGTGTCAGAGAGTGATAGTGAGTGCCAGCAAGTGTCAGAGAGTGTCAGAGAGTGATAGAGAGTGTCAGAGAGTGATAGTGAGTGTCTGAGAGTGTCTGAGAGTGATAGAGAGTGTCTGAGAGTGATTTGAGACTGTCAGAGAGTGTCAGAGAGTATCAGAGTGTGATAGTGAGTGTCTGAGATTGTCTGAGAGTGTCAGAGAGTGTCAGAGAGTGATAGAGAGTGTCAGAGAGAGATAGAGAGTTTCAGTGAGTGTCAGAGAGTGTGTGAGAGTGTCAGAGAGTGATAGTGAGTGTCAGAGAGTGATAGTGAGTATCTGAGAGTAATAGAGAGTGTCAGAGAGTGTCAGAGAGTGTGAGAGAGTGTCAGAGAGAGATAGAGAGTGTCAGAGAGTGATAGTGAGTGTCTGAGAGTGTCTGAGAGTGATAGAGAGTGTCAGAGAGTGTCAGAGAGTATTAGAGAGTGTTAGAGAGTGTCAGAGAGTGTGAGAGAGTGTGAGAGAGTGTCAGAGAGTGATAGTGAGTGTCAGAGAGTGTCAGAGAGTGATCGAGAGTGTCAGAGAGTGATAGTGAGTGCCAGCGAGTGTCAGAGAGTGTCAGAGAGTGTCAGAGAGTGATAGAGAGTGTCAGAGAGTGATAGTGAGTTTCTGAGAGTGTCTGAGAGTGATAGAGAGTGTCAGAGAGTGATAGAGACTGTCAGAGAGTGATAGTGAGTGTCAGAGAGTGTCAGACATAGATCGAGAGTGTCAGAGAGTGATAGTGAGTGTCAGAGAGTATCAGGGAGTGATAGTGAGTGTCTGAGAGTGATAGTGAGTGTCCGAGAGTGTCAGAGAGTGTCAGAGAGTGATAGTGAGAGTGTCAGAGAGTGTCAGAGAGTGTCTGAGAGTGTCTGAGAGTGTCAGAGAGTGATAG
This sequence comes from Heterodontus francisci, assembly GCF_036365525.1. Classification (NCBI taxonomy): domain Eukaryota; kingdom Metazoa; phylum Chordata; class Chondrichthyes; order Heterodontiformes; family Heterodontidae; genus Heterodontus; species Heterodontus francisci. The sequence goes on along the minus strand of NW_027140217.1, from coordinate 546,156 downwards.
AGAGTGTCAGAGAGTGTCAGAGAGTGATAGAGAGTGTCAGAGAGAGATAGAGAGTTTCAGAGTGTGTCAGAGTGTGTGAGAGAGTGTCAGACAGTGTGAGAGAGTGTCAGAGAGTGATAGTGAGTGTCAGAGAGTGATAGTGAGTGTCAGAGAGTATCAGGGAGTGATAGTGAGTGTCTGAGAGTGATAGTGAGTGTCAGAGAGTGTCAGAGAGTGTCAGAGAGTGATAGTGAGAGTGTCAGAGAGTGTCAGAGAGTGTCTGAGAGTGTCTGAGAGTGTCAGAGAGTGTCAGACAGTGATAGAGAGTGTCAGAGGGTGTCAGAGAGTGTGAGAGAGTGTCAGACAGTGTGAGAGAGTGTCAGAGAGTGATAGTGAGTGTCAGAGAGTGACAGTGAGTGTCTGAGAGTGTCTGAGAGTGATAGAGAGTGATAGAGAGTGTCAGAGATTGATAGAGAGTATCAGAGAGTGATAGTGTGTGTCAGAGAGTATCAGAGAGTGATAGTGAGTTTCTGAGAGTGTCTGAGAGTGTCAGAGAGTGTCAGAGGTTGTCAGAGGTTGTCAGAGAGTGATCGTGAGTGTATGAGAATGTCTGAGAGTGTCAGAGAGTGTCAGAGAGAGCTAGAGAGTGTCAGAGAGTGTCAGACATTGATAGAGAGTATCAGAGAGTGATAGTGAGTGTCAGAGAGTATCAGAGAGTGATAGTGAGTGTCCGAGAGTGTCAGAGAGTGTCAGGGAGAGTCAGAGAGTGTCAGAGAGTGTCAGAGATTGATAGAGAGTATCAGAGAGTGATAGTGAGTGTCAGAGAGTATCAGAGAGTAATAGTGAGTGTCCGAGAGTGTCAGAGAGTGTCAGGGAGAGTCAGAGAGTGTCAGAGAGTGTCAGAGAGTGTCAGAGAGTGTCTGAGAGTGTCAGAGATTGTCAGAGAGTGATAGAGAGTGTCAGAGAGTGTCAGAGAGTGATAGAGAGTGTCAGAGAGAGATCGAGAGTTCCAGTGAGTGTCAGAGAGTGTGAGAGAGTGTCAGAGAGTGATAGTGAGTGTCAGAGAGTGATAGTGAGTGCCTGAGAGTGATAGAGAGTGTCAGAGAGTGTCAGAGAGTGTGAGAGGGTGTCAGAGAGAGATAGAGAGTGTCAGAGAGTGATAGTGAGTGTCTGAGAGTGTCTGAGAGTGATAGAGAGTATCAGAGAGTGATAGTGAGTGTCTGAGAGTGTCAGAGAGTGTCAGAGAGTGATAGTGAGAGTGTCAGAGAGTGTCAGAGAGTGTCAGAGAGTGTTAGAGAGTGTTAGAGAGTGTCAGAGAGTGTCAGAGAGTGATAGGGAGTGTCAGAGAGTGATAGTGAGTGTCCGAGAGTGTCAGAGAGTGTCAGAGAGTGTCAGAGAGTGATAGAGAGTATCAGAGAGTGATAGTGAGTGTCTGAGAGTGTCAGAGAGTGTCAGAGAGTGATAGTGAGTGTGTCAGAGAGTGTCAGACAGTGATAGTGAGTGTCTGAGAGACATAGTGAGTGTCAGAGAGTGTCAGAGAGTGATAGTGAGAGTGTCAGAGAGTGTCAGAGAGTGTCAGAGAGTGTTAGAGAGTGTTAGAGAGTGTCAGAGAGTGTCAGAGAGTGATAGGGAGTGTCAGAGAGTGATAGTGAGTGTCCGAGAGTGTCAGAGAGTGTCAGAGTATGTCAGAGAGTGATAGAGTGTGTCAGAGAGTGTCAGAGAGTGATAGTGATTGTCTGAGAGTGTCAGACAGTGTCAGAGGGTGACACTGAGTGTCTGAGAGTGTCAGAGTGTGTCAGAGAGTGATAGAGAGTAATAGAGAGTGTCAGCGAGAGTCAGAGAGTGACATTCAGTGTCTGAGAGTATCAGAGTGTGTCAGAGAGTGATCGAGAGTGATAGTGAGTGATAGTGAGTGTCAGAGAGTGTCAGAGTGTGATAGTGCGTGTCAGAGAGTGACAGAGAGTGTTAGAGTGTATCAGAGAGTGATAGTGAGTGTCTGAGAGTGTCTGAGAGTGTCAGAGAGTGTCAGAGAGTGTCAGAGAGTGTCAGAGTGTGATAGAGAGTGTCAGAGAGAGATAGAGAGTTTCAGTGAGTGTCAGAGAGTGTGAGAGAGTGTCAGAGAGTGATAGAGAGTGTCAGAGTGATAGTGAGTGTCTGAGAGAGAAAGAGAGTGTCAGAGAGTGTCAGAGAGTGTGAGAGAGTGTCAGAGAGAGATAGAGAGTGTCAGAGAGTGATAGTGAGTGTCTGCGAGTGTCTGAGAGTGATAGAGAGTGTCTGAGAGTGTCAGAGAGTGTCAGAGAGTGATAGAGAGTGTCAGAGAGTGATAGTGAGTGCCAGCGAGTGTCAGAGAGTGTCAGAGAGTGTCAGAGAGTGATAGAGAGTGTCAGAGAGTGATAGTGAGTGTCTGAGAGTGTCTGAGAGTGATAGAGAGTGTCTGAGAGTGATTTGAGACTGTCAGAGAGTGTCAGAGTGTATCAGAGAGTGATAGTGAGTGTCTGAGAGTGTCTGAGAGTGTCAGAGAGTGTCAGAGAGTGTCAGAGAGTGATAGAGAGTGTCAGAGAGAGATAGAGAGTTTCAGTGAGTGTCAGAGAGTGTGAGAGAGTGTCAGAGAGTGATAGAGAGTGTCAGAGAGTGATAGTGAGTGTCTGAGAGAGAAAGAGAGTGTCAGAGAGTGTGAGAGAGTGTCAGAGAGTGTGAGAGAGTGTCAGAGAGAGATAGAGAGTGTCAGAGAGTGATAGTGAGTGTCTGAGAGTGATAGAGAGTGATAGAGAGTGTCTGAGAGTGTCAGAGAGTGTCAGAGAGTGATAGAGAGTGTCAGAGAGTGATAGTGAGTGCCAGCAAGTGTCAGAGAGTGTCAGAGAGTGATAGAGAGTGTCAGAGAGTGATAGTGAGTGTCTGAGAGTGTCTGAGAGTGATAGAGAGTGTCTGAGAGTGATTTGAGACTGTCAGAGAGTGTCAGAGAGTATCAGAGTGTGATAGTGAGTGTCTGAGATTGTCTGAGAGTGTCAGAGAGTGTCAGAGAGTGATAGAGAGTGTCAGAGAGAGATAGAGAGTTTCAGTGAGTGTCAGAGAGTGTGTGAGAGTGTCAGAGAGTGATAGTGAGTGTCAGAGAGTGATAGTGAGTATCTGAGAGTAATAGAGAGTGTCAGAGAGTGTCAGAGAGTGTGAGAGAGTGTCAGAGAGAGATAGAGAGTGTCAGAGAGTGATAGTGAGTGTCTGAGAGTGTCTGAGAGTGATAGAGAGTGTCAGAGAGTGTCAGAGAGTATTAGAGAGTGTTAGAGAGTGTCAGAGAGTGTGAGAGAGTGTGAGAGAGTGTCAGAGAGTGATAGTGAGTGTCAGAGAGTGTCAGAGAGTGATAGAGAGTGTCAGAGAGTGATAGTGAGTGCCAGCGAGTGTCAGAGAGTGTCAGAGAGTGTCAGAGAGTGATAGAGAGTGTCAGAGAGTGATAGTGAGTGTCTGAGAGTGTCTGAGAGTGATAGAGAGTGTCAGAGAGTGATAGAGACTGTCAGAGAGTGATAGTGAGTGTCAGAGAGTGTCAGACATAGATCGAGAGTGTCAGAGAGTGATAGTGAGTGTCAGAGAGTATCAGGGTGTGATAGTGAGTGTCTGAGAGTGATAGTGAGTGTCCGAGAGTGTCAGAGAGTGTCAGAGAGTGATAGTGAGAGTGTCAGAGAGTGTCAGAGAGTGTCTGAGAGTGTCTGAGAGTGTCAGAGAGTGATAGAGAGTGTCAGAGAGTGTCAGAGAGTGATAGAGAGTGTCAGAGAGAGATAGAGAGTTTCAGAGTGTGTCAGAGTGTGTGAGAGAGTGTCAGACAGTGTGAGAGAGTGTCAGAGAGTGATAGTGAGTGTCAGAGAGTGATAGTGAGTGTCAGAGAGTATCAGGGAGTGATAGTGAGTGTCTGAGAGTGATAGTGAGTGTCAGAGTGTGTCAGAGAGTGTCAGAGAGTGATAGTGAGAGTGTCAGAGAGTGTCAGAGAGTGTCTGAGAGTGTCAGAGAGTGTCAGACAGTGATAGAGAGTGTCAGAGAGTGTCAGAGAGTGTGAGAGAGTGTCAGACAGTGTGAGAGAGTGTCAGAGAGTGATAGTGAGTGTCAGAGAGTGACAGTGAGTGTCTGAGAGTGTCTGAGAGTGATAGAGAGTGATAGAGAGTGTCAGAGATTGATAGAGAGTATCAGAGAGTGATAGTGTGTGTCAGAGAGTATCAGAGAGTGATAGTGAGTGTCTGAGAGTGTCTGAGAGTGTCAGAGAGTGTCAGAGGTTGTCAGAGGTTGTCAGAGAGTGATAGTGAGTGTATGAGAATGTCTGAGAGTGTCAGAGAGTGTCAGAGAGAGCTAGAGAGTGTCAGAGAGTGTCAGACATTGATAGAGAGTATCAGAGAGTGATAGTGAGTGTCAGAGAGTATCAGAGAGTGATAGTGAGTGTCCGAGAGTGTCAGAGTGTGTCAGGGAGAGTCAGAGAGTGTCAGAGAGTGTCAGAGATTGATAGAGAGTATCAGAGAGTGATAGTGAGTGTCAGAGAGTATCAGAGAGTAATAGTGAGTGTCCGAGAGTGTCAGAGAGTGTCAGGGAGAGTCAGAGAGTGTCAGAGAGTGTCAGAGAGTGTCAGAGAGTGTCAGGGAGAGTCAGAGAGTGTCAGAGAGTGTCAGAGATTGATAGAGAGTATCAGAGAGTGATAGTGAGTGTCAGAGAGTATCAGAGAGTGATAGTGAGTGTCCGAGAGTGTCAGAGAGTGTCAGGGAGAGTCAGAGAGTGTCAGAGAGTGTCAGAGAGTGTCAGAGATTGATAGAGAGTATCAGAGAGTGATAGTGAGTGTCAGAGATTATCAGAGAGTAATAGTGAGTGTCCGAGAGTGTCAGAGAGTGTCAGGGAGAGTCAGAGAGTGTCAGAGAGTGTCAGAGAGTGTCAGAGAGTGTCAGAGAGTGATAGAGAGTTTCAGAGACAGACAGAGAGTTTCAGAGAATCTCAGAGAGTGATAGCGAGTGTCAGAGAGTGTCAGAGAGTGTCAGAGATTGATAGAGAGTATCAGAGAGTGATAGTGAGTGTCAGAGAGTATCAGAGAGCGATAGTGAGTGTCCGAGAGTGTCAGAGAGTGTCAGGGAGAGTCAGAGAGTGTCAGAGAGTGTCAGAGAGTGATAGAGAGTTTCAGAGACAGACAGAGAGTTTCAGAGAATCTCAGAGAGTGTGAGAGAGTGTCAGAGAGTGATAGTGAGTGTCAGAGAGTGATAGTGAGTGTCTGCGAGTGTCTGAGAGTGATAGAGAGTGTCTGAGAGTGTCAGAGAGTGTCAGAGAGTGATAGAGAGTTTCAGAGACAGACAGAGAGTTTCAGAGAATCTCAGAGAGTGTGAGAGAGTGTCAGAGAGTGATAGAGAGTGTCAGAGAGTGATAGTGAGTGTCTGAGAGTGTCTGAGAGTGATAGAGAGTGTCTGAGAGTGATTTGAGACTGTCAGAGAGTGTCAGAGTGTATCAGAGAGTGATAGTGAGTGTCTGAGAGTGTCTGAGAGTGTCAGAGAGTGTCAGAGAGTGTCAGAGAGTGATAGAGAGTGTCAGAGAGAGATAGAGAGTTTCAGTGAGTGTCAGAGAGTGTGAGAGAGTGTCAGAGAGTGATAGAGAGTGTCAGAGAGTGATAGTGAGTGTCTGAGAGAGAAAGAGAGTGTCAGAGAGTGTGAGAGAGTGTCAGAGAGTGTGAGAGAGTGTCAGAGAGAGATAGAGAGTGTCAGAGAGTGATAGTGAGTGTCTGAGAGTGATAGAGAGTGATAGAGAGTGTCTGAGAGTGTCAGAGAGTGTCAGAGAGTGATAGAGAGTGTCAGAGAGTGATAGTGAGTGCCAGCAAGTGTCAGAGAGTGTCAGAGAGTGATAGAGAGTGTCAGAGAGTGATAGTGAGTGTCTGAGAGTGTCTGAGAGTGATAGAGAGTGTCTGAGAGTGATTTGAGACTGTCAGAGAGTGTCAGAGAGTATCAGAGTGTGATAGTGAGTGTCTGAGATTGTCTGAGAGTGTCAGAGAGTGTCAGAGAGTGATAGAGAGTGTCAGAGAGAGATAGAGAGTTTCAGTGAGTGTCAGAGAGTGTGTGAGAGTGTCAGAGAGTGATAGTGAGTATCTGAGAGTAATAGAGAGTGTCAGAGAGTGTCAGAGAGTGTGAGAGAGTGTCAGAGAGAGATAGAGAGTGTCAGAGAGTGATAGTGAGTGTCTGAGAGTGTCTGAGAGTGATAGAGAGTGTCAGAGAGTGTCAGAGAGTATTAGAGAGTGTTAGAGAGTGTCAGAGAGTGTGAGAGAGTGTGAGAGAGTGTCAGAGAGTGATAGTGAGTGTCAGAGAGTGTCAGAGAGTGATAGAGAGTGTCAGAGAGTGATAGTGAGTGCCAGCGAGTGTCAGAGAGTGTCAGAGAGTGTCAGAGAGTGATAGAGAGTGTCAGAGAGTGATAGTGAGTGTCTGAGAGTGTCTGAGAGTGATAGAGAGTGTCAGAGAGTGATAGAGACTGTCAGAGAGTGATAGTGAGTGTCAGAGAGTGTCAGACATAGATCGAGAGTGTCAGAGAGTGATAGTGAGTGTCAGAGAGTATCAGGGAGTGATAGTGAGTGTCTGAGAGTGATAGTGAGTGTCCGAGAGTGTCAGAGAGTGTCAGAGAGTGATAGTGAGAGTGTCAGAGAGTGTCAGAGAGTGTCTGAGAGTGTCTGAGAGTGTCAGAGAGTGATAGAGAGTGTCAGAGAGTGTCAGAGAGTGATAGAGAGTGTCAGAGAGAGATAGAGAGTTTCAGAGTGTGTCAGAGTGTGTGAGAGAGTGTCAGTCAGTGTGAGAGAGTGTCAGAGAGTGATAGTGAGTGTCAGAGAGTGATAGTGAGTGTCAGAGAGTATCAGGGAGTGATAGTGAGTGTCTGAGAGTGATAGTGAGTGTCAGAGAGTGTCAGAGAGTGTCAGAGAGTGATAGTGAGAGTGTCAGAGAGTGTCAGAGAGTGTCTGAGAGTGTCAGAGAGTGTCAGACAGTGATAGAGAGTGTCAGAGAGTGTCAGAGAGTGTGAGAGAGTGTCAGACAGTGTGAGAGAGTGTCAGAGAGTGATAGTGAGTGTCAGAGAGTGACAGTGAGTGTCTGAGAGTGTCTGAGAGTGATAGAGAGTGATAGAGAGTGTCAGAGATTGATAGAGAGTATCAGAGAGTGATAGTGTGTGTCAGAGAGTATCAGAGAGTGATAGTGAGTGTCTGAGAGTGTCTGAGAGTGTCAGAGAGTGTCAGAGGTTGTCAGAGGTTGTCAGAGAGTGATAGTGAGTGTATGAGAATGTCTGAGAGTGTCAGAGAGTGTCAGAGAGAGCTAGAGAGTGTCAGAGAGTGTCAGACATTGATAGAGAGTATCAGAGAGTGATAGTGAGTGTCAGAGAGTATCAGAGAGTGATAGTGAGTGTCCGAGAGTGTCAGAGAGTGTCAGGGAGAGTCAGAGAGTGTCAGAGAGTGTCAGAGATTGATAGAGAGTATCAGAGAGTGATAGTGAGTGTCAGAGAGTATCAGAGAGTAATAGTGAGTGTCCGAGAGTGTCAGAGAGTGTCAGGGAGAGTCAGAGAGTGTCAGAGAGTGTCAGAGAGTGTCAGGGAGTGTCAGGGAGAGTCAGAGAGTGTCAGAGAGTGTCAGAGATTGATAGAGAGTATCAGAGAGTGATAGTGAGTGTCAGAGAGTATCAGTGAGTGATAGTGAGTGTCCGAGAGTGTCAGAGAGTGTCAGGGAGAGTCAGAGAGTGTCAGAGAGTGTCAGAGAGTGTCAGAGATTGATAGAGAGTATCAGAGAGTGATAGTGAGTGTCAGAGATTATCAGAGAGTAATAGTGAGTGTCCGAGAGTGTCAGAGAGTGTCAGGGAGAGTCAGAGAGTGTCAGAGAGTGTCAGAGAGTGTCAGAGAGTGTCAGAGAGTGATAGAGAGTTTCAGAGACAGACAGAGAGTTTCAGAGAATCTCAGAGAGTGATAGCGAGTGTCAGAGAGTGTCAGAGAGTGTCAGAGATTGATAGAGAGTATCAGAGAGTGATAGTGAGTGTCAGAGAGTATCAGAGAGCGATAGTGAGTGTCCGAGAGTGTCAGAGAGTGTCAGGGAGAGTCAGAGAGTGTCAGAGAGTGTCAGAGAGTGATAGAGAGTTTCAGAGACAGACAGAGAGTTTCAGAGAATCTCAGAGAGTGTGAGAGAGTGTCAGAGAGTGATAGTGAGTGTCAGAGAGTGATAGTGAGTGTCTGAGAGTGATAGAGACTGTCAGAGAGTGTGAGAGAGTGTCAGAGAGAGATAGAGAGTGTCAGAGTGTGATAGTGAGTGTCTGAGAGTGTCTGAGAGTGATAGAGAGTGTCACAGAGTGATAGAGAGTGTCAGACAGTGTGAGAGAGTGTCAGAGAGTGATAGTGAGTGTCTGAGAGTGTCAGAGAGTGATAGAGATTGTCAGAGAGTGATAGAGAGAGTCAGAGAGTGATAGTGAGTGCCAGCGAGTGTCAGAGAGTGTCAGAGTGTGTGAGAGAGTGGCAGAGAGTGATAGTGAGTGTCTGAGAGTGTCAGAGAGTGATAGAGAGTGTCAGAGAGTGATAGTGAGTGCCAGCGAGTGTCAGAGAGTGTCAGAGAGTGTCAGAGAGTGATAGAGAGTGTCAGAGAGTGATATTGAGTGTCACAGAGTGATAGTGAGTGTCAGAGAGTATCAGAGAGTGATAGTGAGCGTCAGAGAGTATCAGAGAGTGATAGTGAGTGTCTGAGAGTGTCAGAGAGAGTCAGAGAGTGATAGAGAGTGTCAGAGAGTGATAGTGAGTGTGTCAGAGAGTGTCAGACAGTGATAGTGAGTGTCTGAGAGTGATAGTGAGTGTCAGAGAGTGTCAGAGAGTGATAGTGAGAGTTTAAGAGTGTGTCAGAGAGTGTCAGAGAGTGTTAGAGAGTGTTTGAGAGTGATAGTGAGTGTCCGAGAGTGGCAGAGAGTGTCAGAGTATGTCAGAGATTGATAGAGAGTGTCAGAGAGTGATAGAGTGTGTCAGAGAGTGTCAGAGAGTGATAGTGATTGTCTGAGAGTGTCAGAGAGTGTCAGAGGGTGACACTGAGTGTCTGAGAGTGTCAGAGTGTGTCAGAGAGTGATAGAGAGTAATAGAGAGTGTCAGAGAGAGTCAGAGAGTGACACTCAGTGTCTGAGAGTATCAGAGTGTGTCAGAGAGTGATTGAGAGTGATAGTGAGTGTCTGAGAGTGTCTGAGAGTGTCAGAGATTGTCAGAGAGTGATAGAGAGTGTCAGTGAGTGTCAGAGAGTGATAGAGAGTGTCAGAGAGAGATAGAGAGTTCCAGTGAGTGTCAGAGAGTGTGAGAGAGTGTCAGAGAGTGATAGTGAGTGTCAGAGAGTGATAGTGAGTGTCAGAGAGTGATAGTGAGTGTCTGAGAGTGATAGAGAGTGTCAGAGAGTGCCAGAGAGTGTGAGAGGGTGTCAGAGAGAGATAGAGAGTGTCAGAGAGTGATAGTGAGTGTCTGAGAGTGTCGGAGAGTGATAGAGAGTGTCAGAGAGTGTCAGAGAGTATTAGAGAGTGTCAGAGAGTGTGAGAGAGAGTCAGAGAGTGATAGTGAGTGTCTGAGAGTGTCAGAGAGTGTCAGAGAGTGATAGAGAGTGTCAGAGAGTGATAGTGAGAGCCAGCGAGTGTCAGAGAGTGTCAGAGAGTGTCAGAGAGTGATAGAGAGTGTCAGAGAGTGATAGTGAGTATCTGAGAGTGATAGAGAGTGTCAGAGAGTGTCAGAGAGTGTCAGAGAGAGATAGAGAGTGTCAAAGAGTGATAGTGTGTGTCTGAGAGTGTCTGAGAGTGATAGAGAGTGTCAGAGTGTGTCAGAGAGTATTAGATAGTGTCAGAGAGTGTGAGAGAGTGTGAGAGAGTGTCAGAGAGTGATAGTGAGTGTCAGAGAGTGTCAGAGAGTGATAGAGAGTGTCAGAGAGTGATAGTGAGTATCTGAGAGTGATAGAGTGTGTCAGAGAGTGTCAGAGAGTGTGAGAGAGTGTCAGAGAGAGATAGAGAGTGTCAGAGAGTGATAGTGAGTGTCTGAGAGTGTCTGAGAGTGATAGAGAGTGTCAGAGAGTGTCAGAGAGTATTAGAGAGTGTCAGAGAGTGTGAGAGAATGTGAGAGAGTGATAGTGAGTGTCGGAGAGTGTCAGAGGGTGATAGAGAGTGTCAGAGAGTGATAGTGAGTGCCAGCGAGTGTCAGAGAGTGTCAGAGAGTGATAGAGAGTGTCAGAGAGTGATAGTGAGTGTCGGAGAGTGTCAGAGGGTGATAGAGAGTGTCAGAGAGTGATAGTGAGTGCCAGCGAGTGTCAGAGAGTGTCAGAGAGTGTCAGAGAGTGATAGAGAGTGTCAGAGAGTGATAGTGAGTGTCTGAGAGTGTCAGAGAGTGATAGAGAGTGTCTGAGAGTGATAGAGACTGTCAGAGAGTGATAGTGAGTGTCAGAGTGTGTCAGACATAGATCGAGAGTGTAAGAGAGTGATAGTGAGTGTCAGAGAGTATCAGGGAGTGATAGTGAGTGTCTGAGATTGATAGTGAGTGTCAGAGAGTGTCAGAGAGTGTCAGAGAGTGATAGTGAGAGTGTCAGAGCGTGTCAGAGAGTGTCTGAGCGTGTCTGAGAGTGTCAGAGAGTGTCAGAGAGTGATAGAGAGTGTCAGAGAGTGATAGAGAGTGTCAGAGAGTGTCAGAGTGTGTGAGAGAGTGTCAGACAGTGTGAGAGAGTGTCAGAGAGTGACAGTGATTGTCTGAGAGTGTCTGAGAGTGATAGAGAGTGATAGAGAGTGTCAGAGATTGATAGAGAGTATCAGAGAGTGATAGTGTGTGTCAGAGAGTATCAGAGAGTGATAGTGAGTGTCTGAGAGTGTCTGAGAGTGTCAGAGAGTGTCAGAGGTTGTCAGAGGTTGTCAGAGAGTGATAGTGAGTGTATGAGAATGTCTGAGAGTGTCAGAGAGTGTCAGAGAGAGTTAGAGAGTGTCAGAGAGTGTCAGAGATTGATAGAGAGTATCAGAGAGTGATAGTGAGTGTCAGAGAGTATCAGAGAGTGATAGTGAGTGTCCGAGAGTGTCAGAGAGTGTCAGGGAGAGTCAGAGAGTGTCAGAGATTGATAGAGAGTATCAGAGAGTGATAATGAGTGTCAGAGAGTATCAGAGAGTGATAGTGAGTGTCCGAGAGTGTCAGAGAGTGTCAGGGAGAGTCAGAGAGTGTCAGAGAGTGTCAGAGAGTGATAGAGAGTTTCAGAGACAGACAGAGAGTTTCAGAGAATCTCAGAGAGTGATAGCGAGTGTCAGAGAGTGTCAGAGAGTGTCAGAGATTGATAGAGAGTATCAGAGAGTGATAGTGAGTGTCAGAGAGTATCAGAGAGTGATAGTGAGTGTCCGAGAGTGTCAGAGAGTGTCAGGGAGAGTCAGAGAGTGTCAGAGAGTGTCAGAGAGTGATAGAGAGTTTCAGAGACAGACAGAGAGTTTCAGAGACAGACAGAGAGTTTCAGAGAATCTCAGAGAGTGATAGCGAGTGTCAGAGAGTGTCAGAGTGTGTCAGAGATTGATAGAGAGTATCAGAGAGTGATAGTGAGTGTCAGAGAGTATCAGAGAGTGATAGTGAGTGTCCGAGAGTGTGAGAGAGTGTCAGAGAGTGATAGTGAGTGTCAGAGAGTGATAGTGAGTGTCTGAGAGTGATAGAGAGTGTCAGAGAGTGTGAGAGAGTGTCAGAGAGAGATAGAGAGTGTCAGAGAGTGATAGTGAGTGTCAGAGAGTGATGGTGAGTGTCTGAGAGTGTCAGAGAGTGATAGAGATTGTCAGAGAGTGATAGAGAGAGTCAGAGAGTGATAGTGAGTGCCAGCGAGTGTCAGAGAGTGTCAGAGTGTGTGAGTGAGTGTCAGAGAGTGATAGTGAGTGTCTGAGAGTGTCAGAGAGTGATAGAGAGTGTCAGAGAGTGATAGAGAGTGTCAGAGAGTGATAGTGAGTGCCAGCGAGTGTCAGAGAGAGTCAGAGAGTGCCAGAGAGTGATAGAGAGTGTCAGAGAGTGATATTGAGTGTCAGAGAGTATCAGAGAGTGATAGTGAGCGTCAGAGAGTATCAGAGAGTGATAGTGAGTGTCTGAGAGTGTCAGAGAGTGTCAGACAGTGACAGAGAGTGTCAGAGAGTGTCAGAGAGTGATAGTGAGTGTGTCAGAGAATGTCAGACAGTGATAGTGAGTGTCTGAGAGTGATAATGAGTGTCAGAGAGTGTCAGAGAGTGATAGTGAGCGTGTCAGAGAGTGTCAGAGAGTGTCAGAGAGTGTTAGAGAGTGTCAGAGAGTGTCAGAGAGTGATAGGGAGTGTCAGAGAGTGATAGTGATTGTCCGAGAGTGTCAGAGAGTGTCAGAGTATGTCAGAGAGTGTTAGAGAGTGTCAGCGAGTGTCAGAGAGTGATAGGGAGTGTCAGAGAGTGATAGTGATTGTCCGAGAGTGTCAGAGAGTGTCAGAGTATGTCAGAGATTGATAGAGAGTGTCAGAGAGTGATAGAGTGTGTCAGAGAGTGTCAGAGAGTGATAGTGATTGTCTGAGAGCGTCAGAGAGTGTCAGAGGGTGACACTGAGTGTCTGAGAGTGTCAGAGTGTGTCAGAGAGTGATAGAGAGTAATAGAGAGTATTAGAGAGTGTCAGAGATTGATAGTGAGAGTGTCAGAGAGTGTCAGAGAGTGTCTGAGAGTGTCAGAGAGTGTCAGAGAGTGTCAGAGAGTGTCAGAGAGTGTCAGAGAGTGATAGAGCGTGTCAGAGAGTGTCAGAGAGTAATAGCGAGTGTCAGAGAGAGATAGAGAGTTTCAGAGAGTGTGAGAGAGTGTCAGAGAGTGATAGTGAGTGTCAGAGAGTGACAGTGATTGTCTGAGAGTGTCTGAGAGTGATAGAGAGTGATAGAGAGTGTCAGAGATTGATTGAGAGTATCGGAGAGTGATAGTGTGTGTCAGAGAGTATCAGAGAGTGATAGTGAGTGTCTGAGAGTGTCTGAGAGTGTCAGAGAGTGTCAGAGGTTGTCAGAGGTTGTCAGAGAGTGACAGTGAGTGTATGAGAATGTCTGAGATTGTCAGAGAGTGTCAGAGAGAGTTAGAGAGTGTCAGAGAGTGTCAAAGATTGATAGAGAGTATCAGAGAGTGATAGTGAGTGTCAGAGAGTATCAGAGAGTGATAGTGAGTGTCCGAGAGTGTCAGAGAGTGTCAGGGAGAGTCAGAGAGTGTCAGAGCGTGTCAGAGATTGATAGAGAGTATCAGAGAGTGATAGTGAGTGTCAGAGAGCATCAGAGAGTGATAGTGAGTGTCTGAGAGTGTCAGAGAGTGTCAGGGAGAGTCAGAGAGTGTCAGAGAGTGTCAGAGAGTGATAGAGAGTTTCAGAGACAGACAGAGAGTTTCAGAGAATCTCAGAGAGTGATAGCGAGTGTCAGAGAGTGTCAGAGATTGATAGAGAGTATCAGAGAGTGATAGTGAGTGTCAGAGAGTATCAGAGAGTGATAGTGAGTGTCCGAGAGTGTGAGAGTGTGTCAGGGAGAGTCAGAGAGTGTCAGAGAGTGTCAGAGAGTGATAGAGAGTTTCAGAGACAGACAGAGAGTTTCAGAGAATCTCAGAGAGTGTGAGAGAGTGTCAGAGAGTGATAGTGAGTGTCAGAGAGTGATAGTGAGTGTCTGAGAGTGATAGAGAGTGTCAGAGAGTGTGAGAGAGTGTCAGAGATAGAGAGTGTCAGAGAGTGATAGTGAGTGTCTGAGAGTGTCTGAGAGTGATAGAGAGTGTCACAGAGTGATAGAGAGTGTCAGACAGTGTGAGAGAGTGTCAGAGAGTGATAGTGAGTGTCTGAGAGTGTCAGAGAGTGATAGAGATTGTCAGAGAGTGATAGAGAGTCAGAGAGTGATAGTGAGTGCCAGCGAGTGTCAGAGAGTGTCAGAGTGTGTGAGAGAGTGTCAGAGAGTGATAGTGAGTGTCTGAGAGTGTCAGAGAGTGATAGAGAGTGTCAGAGAGTGATAGAGAGTGTCAGAGAGTGATAGTGAGAGTCAGAGAGTGATAGTGAGTGCCAGCGAGTGTCAGAGTGTGTGAGAGAGTGTCAGAGAGTGATAGTGAGGGTCTGAGAGTGTCAGAGAGTGATAGAGAGTGTCAGAGAGTGATAGTGAGTGCCAGCGAGTGTCAGATAGTGTCAGAGAGTGTCATGAGTGATAGAGAGTGTCAGAGAGTGATATTGAGTGTCAGAGAGTATCAGAGAGTGATAGTGAGCGTCAGAGAGTATCAGAGAGTGATAGTGAGTGTCTGAGAGTGTCAGAGAGTGTCAGAGAGTGATAGAGAGTGTCAGAGAGTGATAGTGAGTGTGTCAGAGAATGTCAGACAGTGATAGTGAGTGTCTGAGAGTGATAGTGAGTGTCAGAGAGTGTCAGAGAGTGTCAGAGAGTGTTAGAGAGTGTTAGAGAGTGTCAGAGAGTGTCAGAGAGTGATAGGGAGTGTCAGACAGTGATAGTGAGTGTCCGAGAGTGTCAGAGAGTGTCAGAGTATGTCAGAGATTGATAGAGAGTGTCAGAGAGTGATAGAGTGTGTCAGAGAGTGTCAGAGAGTGATAGTGATTGTCTGAGAATGTCAGAGAGTGTCAGAGGGTGACACTGAGTGTCTGAGAGTGTCAGAGTGTGTCAGAGAGTGATAGAGAGTAATAGAGAGTGTCAGAGAGAGTCAGAGAGTGACACTCAGTGTCTGACAGTATCAGAGTGTGTCAGAGTGTGATTGAGAGTGATAGTGAGTGATAGTGAGTGTCAGAGAGTGTCAGAGTGTGATAGTGCGTGTCAGAGCGTGACAGAGAGTTTCAGAGAGTATCAGAGAGTGATAGTGAGTGTCTGAGAGTGTCTGAGAGTGTCAGAGAGTGTCAGAGAGTGTCAGAGAGTGATAGAGAGTGTCAGAGAGTGTCAGAGAGTGATAGAGAGTGTCAGAGAGAGATAGAGCGTTTCAGTGACTGTCAGAGAGTGTCAGAGAGTGGTAGTGAGTGTCAGAGAGTGATAGTGAGTGTCTGAGAGTGATAGAGACTGTCAGAGAGTGTCAGAGAGTGTGAGAGAGTGTCAGAGAGAGATAGAGAGTGTCAGAGAGTGATAGTGAGTGTCTGAGAGTTTCTGAGAGTGATAGAGAGTGTCAGAGAGTGTCAGAGAGTATTAGTGAGTGTCAGAGAGTGTGAGAGAGTGTCAGAGAGTGTCAGAGAGTGTCAGAGAGTGATAGTGAGTGTGTCAGAGAATGTCAGACAGTGATAGTGAGTGTCTGAGAGTGATAATGAGTGTCAGAGAGTGTCAGAGAGTGATAGTGAGCGTGTCAGAGAGTGTCAGAGAGTGTCAGAGAGTGTCAGAGAGTGTCAGAGAGTGATAGGGAGTGTCAGAGAGTGATAGTGATTGTCCGAGAGTGTCAGAGAGTGTCAGAGTATGTCAGAGAGTGTTAGAGAGTGTCAGCGAGTGTCAGAGAGTGATAGGGAGTGTCAGAGAGTGATAGTGATTGTCCGAGAGTGTCAGAGAGTGTCAGAGTATGTCAGAGATTGATAGAGAGTGTCAGAGAGTGATAGAGTGTGTCAGAGAGTGTCAGAGAGTGATAGTGATTGTCTGAGAGCGTCAGAGAGTGTCAGAGGGTGACACTGAGTGTCTGAGAGTGTCAGAGTGTGTCAGAGAGTGATAGAGAGTAATAGAGAGTATTAGAGAGTGTCAGAGATTGATAGTGAGAGTGTCAGAGAGTGTCAGAGAGTGTCTGAGAGTGTCAGAGAGTGTCAGAGAGTGTCAGAGAGTGATAGAGCGTGTCAGAGAGTGTCAGAGAGTAATAGCGAGTGTCAGAGAGAGATAGAGAGTTTCAGAGAGTGTGAGAGAGTGTCAGAGAGTGATAGTGAGTGTCAGAGAGTGACAGTGATTGTCTGAGAGTGTCTGAGAGTGATAGAGAGTGATAGAGAGTGTCAGAGATTGATTGAGAGTATCGGAGAGTGATAGTGTGTGTCAGAGAGTATCAGAGAGTGATAGTGAGTGTCTGAGAGTGTCTGAGAGTGTCAGAGAGTGTCAGAGGTTGTCAGAGGTTGTCAGAGAGTGACAGTGAGTGTATGAGAATGTCTGAGATTGTCAGAGAGTGTCAGAGAGAGTTAGAGAGTGTCAGAGAGTGTCAAAGATTGATAGAGAGTATCAGAGAGTGATAGTGAGTGTCAGAGAGCATCAGAGAGTGATAGTGAGTGTCTGAGAGTGTCAGAGAGTGTCAGGGAGAGTCAGAGAGTGTCAGAGAGTGTCAGAGAGTGATAGAGAGTTTCAGAGACAGACAGAGAGTTTCAGAGAATCTCAGAGAGTGATAGCGAGTGTCAGAGAGTGTCAGAGATTGATAGAGAGTATCAGAGAGTGATAGTGAGTGTCAGAGAGTATCAGAGAGTGATAGTGAGTGTCCGAGAGTGTGAGAGTGTGTCAGGGAGAGTCAGAGAGTGTCAGAGAGTGTCAGAGAGTGATAGAGAGTTTCAGAGACAGACAGAGAGTTTCAGAGAATCTCAGAGAGTGTGAGAGAGTGTCAGAGAGTGATAGTGAGTGTCAGAGAGTGATAGTGAGTGTCTGAGAGTGATAGAGAGTGTCAGAGAGTGTGAGAGAGTGTCAGAGATAGAGAGTGTCAGAGAGTGATAGTGAGTGTCTGAGAGTGTCTGAGAGTGATAGAGAGTGTCACAGAGTGATAGAGAGTGTCAGACAGTGTGAGAGAGTGTCAGAGAGTGATAGTGAGTGTCTGAGAGTGTCAGAGAGTGATAGAGATTGTCAGAGAGTGATAGAGACTGTCAGAGAGTGATAGTGAGTGCCAGCGAGTGTCAGAGAGTGTCAGAGTGTGTGAGAGAGTGTCAGAGAGTGATAGTGAGTGTCTGAGAGTGTCAGAGAGTGATAGAGAGTGTCAGAGAGTGATAGAGAGTGTCAGAGAGTGATAGTGAGAGTCAGAGAGTGATAGTGAGTGCCAGCGAGTGTCAGAGTGTGTGAGAGAGTGTCAGAGAGTGATAGTGAGGGTCTGAGAGTGTCAGAGAGTGATAGAGAGTGTCAGAGAGTGATAGTGAGTGCCAGCGAGTGTCAGAGAGTGTCAGAGAGTGTCATGAGTGATAGAGAGTGTCAGAGAGTGATATTGAGTGTCAGAGAGTATCAGAGAGTGATAGTGAGCGTCAGAGAGTATCAGAGAGTGATAGTGAGTGTCTGAGAGTGTCAGAGAGTGTCAGAGAGTGATAGAGAGTGTCAGAGAGTGATAGTGAGTGTGTCAGAGAATGTCAGACAGTGATAGTGAGTGTCTGAGAGTGATAGTGAGTGTCAGAGAGTGTCAGAGAGTGTCAGAGAGTGTTAGAGAGTGTTAGAGAGTGTCAGAGAGTGTCAGAGAGTGATAGGGAGTGTCAGACAGTGATAGTGAGTGTCCGAGAGTGTCAGAGAGTGTCAGAGTATGTCAGAGATTGATAGAGAGTGTCAGAGAGTGATAGAGTGTGTCAGAGAGTGTCAGAGAGTGATAGTGATTGTCTGAGAATGTCAGAGAGTGTCAGAGGGTGACACTGAGTGTCTGAGAGTGTCAGAGTGTGTCAGAGAGTGATAGAGAGTAATAGAGAGTGTCAGAGAGAGTCAGAGAGTGACACTCAGTGTCTGACAGTATCAGAGTGTGTCAGAGTGTGATTGAGAGTGATAGTGAGTGATAGTGAGTGTCAGAGAGTGTCAGAGTGTGATAGTGCGTGTCAGAGCGTGACAGAGAGTTTCAGAGAGTATCAGAGAGTGATAGTGAGTGTCTGAGAGTGTCTGAGAGTGTCAGAGAGTGTCAGAGAGTGTCAGAGAGTGATAGAGAGTGTCAGAGAGTGTCAGAGAGTGATAGAGAGTGTCAGAGAGAGATAGAGCGTTTCAGTGACTGTCAGAGAGTGTCAGAGAGTGGTAGTGAGTGTCAGAGAGTGATAGCGAGTGTCTGAGAGTGATAGAGACTGTCAGAGAGTGTCAGAGAGTGTGAGAGAGTGTCAGAGAGAGATAGAGAGTGTCAGAGAGTGATAGTGAGTGTCTGAGAGTTTCTGAGAGTGATAGAGAGTGTCAGAGAGTGTCAGAGAGTATTAGTGAGTGTCAGAGAGTGTGAGAGAGTGTCAGAGAGTGTCAGAGAGTGATAGAGAGTGATAGAGAGTGTCAGAGAGTGATAGTGAGTGCCAGCGAGTGTCAGAGAGTGTCAGAGAGTGATAGTGATTGTCCGAGAGTGTCAGAGAGTGTCAGAGTATGTCAGAGATTGATAGAGTGTGTCAGAGAGTGATAGAGTGTGTCAGAGAGTGTCAGAGAGTGATAGTGATTGTCTGAGAGAGTCAGAGAGTGTCAGAGGGTGACACTGAGTGTCTGAGAGTGTCAGAGTGTGTCAGAGAGTGATAGAGAGTAATAGAGAGTATTAGAGAGTGTCAGAGATTGATAGTGAGAGTGTCAGAGAGTGTCAGAGAGTGTCTGAGAGTGTCAGAGAGTGTCAGAGAGTGTCAGAGAGTGATAGAGCGTGTCAGAGAGTGTCAGAGAGTAATAGCGAGTGTCAGAGAGAGATAGAGAGTTTCAGAGAGTGTCAGAGAGTGTGAGAGAGTGTCAGAGAGTGATAGTGAGTGTCAGAGAGTGACAGTGATTGTCTGAGAGTGTCTGAGAGTGATAGAGAGTGATAGAGAGTGTCAGAGATTGATTGAGAGTATCGGAGAGTGATAGTGTGTGTCAGAGAGTATCAGAGAGTGATAGTGAGTGTCTGAGAGTGTCTGAGAGTGTCAGAGAGTGTCAGAGGTTGTCAGAGGTTGTCAGAGAGTGACAGTGAGTGTATGAGAATGTCTGAGATTGTCAGAGAGTGTCAGAGAGAGTTAGAGAGTGTCAGAGAGTGTCAAAGATTGATAGAGAGTATCAGAGAGTGATAGTGAGTGTCAGAGAGTATCAGAGAGTGATAGTGAGTGTCCGAGAGTGTCAGAGAGTGTCAGGGAGAGTCAGAGAGTGTCAGAGCGTGTCAGAGATTGATAGAGAGTATCAGAGAGTGATAGTGAGTGTCAGAGAGCATCAGAGAGTGATAGTGAGTGTCTGAGAGTGTCAGAGAGTGTCAGGGAGAGTCAGAGAGTGTCAGAGAGTGTCAGAGAGTGATAGAGAGTTTCAGAGACAGACAGAGAGTTTCAGAGAATCTCAGAGAGTGATAGCGAGTGTCAGAGAGTGTCAGAGATTGATAGAGAGTATCAGAGAGTGATAGTGAGTGTCAGAGAGTATCAGAGAGTGATAGTGAGTGTCCGAGAGTGTGAGAGTGTGTCAGGGAGAGTCAGAGAGTGTCAGAGAGTGTCAGAGAGTGATAGAGAGTTTCAGAGACAGACAGAGAGTTTCAGAGAATCTCAGAGAGTGTGAGAGAGTGTCAGAGAGTGATAGTGAGTGTCAGAGAGTGATAGTGAGTGTCTGAGAGTGATAGAGAGTGTCAGAGAGTGTGAGAGAGTGTCAGAGATAGAGAGTGTCAGAGAGTGATAGTGAGTGTCTGAGAGTGTCTGAGAGTGATAGAGAGTGTCACAGAGTGATAGAGAGTGTCAGACAGTGTGAGAGAGTGTCAGAGAGTGATAGTGAGTGTCTGAGAGTGTCAGAGAGTGATAGAGATTGTCAGAGAGTGATAGAGACTGTCAGAGAGTGATAGTGAGTGTCAGAGAGTGTCAGACATAGATCGAGAGTGTCAGAGAGTGATAGTGAGTGTCAGAGAGTATCAGGGAGTGATAGTGAGTGTCTGAGAGTGATAGTGAGTGTCAGAGAGTGTCAGAGGTGTCAGAGAGTGATAGTGAGTGTCTGAGAGTGTCTGAGAGTGATAGAGTGTGTCAGAGAGTGTCAGAGAGTATTAGAGAGTGTCAGAGAGTGTGAGAGAGTGTGAGAGAGTGATAGAGAGTGTCAGAGAGTGATAGAGAGTGTCAGAGAGAGATAGAGAGTCTCAGTGAGTGTCAGAGAGTGTGAGAGAGTGTCAGAGAGTGATAGTGAGTGTCAGAGAGTGATAGTGAGTGTCTGAGAGTGATAGAGAGTGTCAGAGAGTGTCAGAGAGTGTCAGAGAGAGTGAGAGAGTATCAGAGAGAGATAGAGAGTGTCAGAGAGTGATAGTGAGTGTCTGAGAGTGTCTGAGAGTGTCAGAGAGTGATAGAGAGTGTCAGAGAGTGATAGAGAGTGTCAGAGAGAGATAGAGAGTTTCAGTGAGTGTCAGAGAGTGTGAGAGAGTGTCAGAGAGTGATAGTGAGTGTCAGAGAGTGATAGTGAGTGTCTGAGAGTGATAGAGAGTGTCAGAGAGTGTCAGAGAGAGTGAGAGAGTGTCAGAGAGAGATAGAGAGTGTCAGAGAGTGATAGTGAGTGTCTGAGAGTGTCTGAGAGTGATAGAGAGTGTCAGAGAGTGTCAGAGAGTATTAGAGAGTGTGAGAGAGTGTGAGAGAGTGTGAGAGAGTGTGAGAGAGAGTCAGAGAGTGATAGTGAGTGTCTGAGAGTTTCAGAGAGTGTCAGAGAGTGATAGAGAGTGTCAGAGAGTGATAGTGAGTACCAGCGAGTGTCAGAGAGTGTCAGAGAGTGTCAGAGAGTGATAGAGAGTGTCAGAGAGTGATAGAGAGTGTCAGAGAGTGATAGAGAGTGTCAGAGAGAGATAGAGAGTTTCAGTGAGTGTCAGAGAGTGTGAGAGAGTGTCAGAGAGTGATAGTGAGTGTCAGAGAGTGATAGTGAGTGTCTGAGAGTGATAGAGAGTGTCAGAGAGTGTCAGAGAGAGTGAGAGAGTGTCAGAGAGAGATAGAGAGTGTCAGAGAGTGATAGTGAGTGTCTGAGAGTGTCTGAGAGTGATAGAGAGTGTCAGAGAGTGTCAGAGAGTATTAGAGAGTGTGAGAGAGTGTGAGAGAGTGTGAGAGAGAGTCAGAGAGTGATAGTGAGTGTCTGAGAGTGTCAGAGAGTGTCAGAGAGTGATAGAGAGTGTCAGAGAGTGATAGTGAGTACCAGCGAGTGTCAGAGAGTGTCAGAGAGTATCAGAGAGTGATTGAGAGTGTCAGAGAGTGATAGTGAGTGTCTGAGAGTGTCAGAAAGTGTCAGAGTATGTCAGAGATTGATAGAGAGTGTCAGAGAGTGATAGTGAGTGTCAGAGATTGACAGTGAGTGTCTCTGAGTGTCAGAGTGTGTCAGAGAGTGATAGAGAGTGTCAGAGAGTGATAGAGTGTGTCAGAGAGTGATAGAGAGTTACAGAGAGTTTCAGAGTGTGATAGAGAGTTACAGAGAGTGACACTGAGTGTCTCTGAGTGTCAGAGTGTGTCAGAGAGTGATAGAGAGTGATAGAGTGTGTCAGAGAGTGTCAGAGAGTGATAGTGATTGTCTGAGAGTGTCAGAGTGTGTCAGAGTGCGATAGACATTGATAGAGAGTGTCAGAGAGAGTCAGAGAGTGACACTGAGTGTCTGCGAGTGTCAGAGTGTGTCAGAGAGTGACAGAGAGTGTCAGAGAGTATCAGAGAGTGATAGTGAGTGTCAGAGCGTATCAGAGAGTGATAGTGAGTGGCTGAGAGTGTCTGAGAGTGTCAGAGAGTGTCAGAGAGTGATAGAGAGTTTCAGAGAGTGTCAGAGAGTGTGAGAGAGTGTCAGAGAGTGATAGTGAGAGTGTCAGAGTGTGTCAGAGAGTGATAGAGAGTGTCAGAGAGAGATAGAGAGATTCAGTGAGTGTCAGAGAGTGTGAGAGAGTGTCAGAGAGTGATAGAGAGTGTGAGAGAGTGATACTGAGTGTCTGAGAGTGTCTGAGAGTGATAGAGAGTGTCAGAGAGTGTCAGAGAGTGATAGTGAGTATCTGAGAGTGATAGAGAGTGTCAGAGAGTGTGAGAGAGTGTCAGAGAGTGATAGAGAGTGTCAGAGAGTGATAGTGAGTGTCTGAGAGTGTCTGAGAGTGATAGAGAGTGTCAGAGAGTGTCAGAGAGTATTAGAGAGTGTCAGAGAGTGTGAGAGAGTGTGAGAGAGTGTGAGAGAGTGTCAGAGAGTGATAGTGAGTGTCAGAGAGTGTCAGAGAGTGATAGAGAGTGTCAGAGAGTGATAGTGAGTGCCAGCGAGTGTCAGAGAGTGTCAGAGAGTGATAGAGAGTGTCAGAGAGTGATAGTGAGTGTCTGAGAGTTTCAGAGCGTGATAGAGAGTGTCTGAGAGTGATAGAGACTGTCAGAGAGTGTTAGTGAGTGTCAGAGAGTGTCAGACATAGATCGAGAGTGTAAGAGAGTGATAGTGAGTGTCAGAGAGTATCAGGGAGTGATAGTGAGTGTCTGAGAGTGATAGTGAGTGTCAGAGAGTGTCAGAGAGTGTCAGAGAGTGATAGTGAGAGTGTCAGAGCGTGTCAGAGAGTTTCTGAGACTTTCTGAGAGTGTCAGAGAGTGTCAGAGAGTGATAGAGAGTGTGAGAGAGTGATAGAGAGTGTCAGAGAGAGATAGTGAGTTTCAGAGAGTGACAGTGAGTGTCTGAGAGTGTCTGAGAGTGATAGAGAGTGATAGAGAGTGTCAGAGATTGATAGAGAGTATCAGAGAGTGATAGTGTGTGTCAGAGAGTATCAGAGAGTGATAGTGAGTGTCTGAGAGTGTCTGAGAGTGTCAGAGAGTGTCAGAGGTTGTCAGAGGTTGTCAGAGAGTGATAGTGAGTGTATGAGAATGTCTGAGAGTGTCAGAGAGTGTCAGAGAGAGTTAGAGAGTGTCAGAGAGTGTCAGAGATTGATAGAGAGTATCAGAGAGTGATAGTGAGTGTCAGAGAGTATCAGAGAGTGATAGTGAGTGTCCGAGAGTGTCAGAGAGTGTCAGGGAGAGTCAGAGAGTATCAGAGAGTGATAGTGAGTGTCCGAGATTGTCAGAGAGTGTCAGAGAGTGATAGAGAGTGTCAGAGAGTGATAGTGAGTGTGTCATAGAATGTCAGACAGTGATAGTGAGTGTCTGAGAGTGATAGTGATTGTCAGAGAGTGTTAGAGAGTCTCAGAGAGTGTCAGAGAGTGTCAGAGATTGATAGGGAGTGTCAGAGAGTGATAGTGAGTGCCCGAGAGTGTCAGAGAGAGTCAGAGTATGTCAGAGATTGATAGAGAGTGTCAGAGAGTGATAGAGTGTGTCAGAGAGTGTCAGAGAGTGATAGTGATTGTCTGAGCGTGTCAGAGAGTGTCAGAGGGTGACACTGTGTGTCTGAGAGTGTCAGAGTGTGTCAGAGAGTGATAGAGAGTAATAGAGAGTGTCAGAGAGAGTCAGAGAGTGACACTCAGTGCCTGAGAGTATCAGAGTGTGTCAGAGAGTGATTGAGATTGATAGTGAGTGATAGTGAGTGTCAGAGAGTGTCAGAGTGTGATAGTGCGTGTCAGAGCTTGACAGAGAGTGTCAGAGAGTATCAGAGAGTGTCAGAGAGTGATAGAGAGTGTCAGAGAGTGTCAGAGAGTGATAGAGAGTGTCAGAGAGAGATAGAGAGTTTCAGTGAGTGTCAGAGAGTGTCAGAGAGTGATAGTGAGTGTCAGAGAGTGATAGTGAGTGTCTGAGAGTGATAGAGACTGTCAGAGAGTGTGAGAGAGTGTGAGAGAGTGTGAGAGAGAGATAGAGAGTGTCAGAGAGTGATAGTGAGTGTCTGAGAGTTTCTGAGAGTGATAGAGAGTGTCAGAGAGTGTCAGAGAGTATTAGAGAGTGTCAGAGAGTGATAGAGAGTGTCAGCGGGTGTCAGAGAGTGATAGAGAGTGTCAGAGAGAGATAGAGAGTTTCAGTGAGTGTCAGAGAGTGTGAGAGAGTGTCAGAGAGTGATAGTGAGTGTCAGAGAGTGATAGTGAGTGTCTGAGAGTGATAGAGAGTGTCAGAGAGTGTAAGAGAGTGTCAGAGAGAGATAGAGAGTGTCAGAGAGTGATAGTGAGTGTCTGAGAGTGTCTGAGAGTGATAGAGAGTGTCACAGAGTGATAGAGAGTGTCAGACAGTGTGAGAGAGTGTCAGAGAGTGATAGTGAGTGTCTGAGAGTGTCAGAGAGTGTCTGAGATTGTCAGAGAGTGATCGAGAGAGTCAGAGAGTGATAGTGAGTGTCATCGAGTGTCAGAGAGTGTCAGAGTGTGTGAGAGAGTGTCAGAGAGTGATAGTGAGGGTCTGAGAGTGTCAGAGAGTGATAGAGAGTGTCAGAGAGTGATAGTGAGTGCCAGCGAGTGTCAGAGAGTGTCAAAGAGTGTCATGAGTGATAGAGAGTGTCAGAGAGTGATATTGTGTGTCAGAGAGTATCAGAGAGTGATAGTGAGCGTCAGAGAGTATCAGAGAGTGATAGTGAGTGTCTGAGAGTGTCAGAGAGTGTCAGAGAGTGATAGAGAGTGTCAGAGAGTGATAGTGAGTGTGTCATAGAATGTCAGACAGTGATAGTGAGTGTCTGAGAGTGATAGTGAGTGTCAGAGAGTGTCAGAGAGTGTTAGAGAGTGTTAGAGAGTGTCAGAGAGTGTCAGAGAGTGTCAGAGATTGATAGGGAGTGTCAGAGAGTGATAGTGAGTGCCCGAGAGTGTCAGAGAGAGTCAGAGTATGTCAGAGATTGATAGAGAGTGTCAGAGAGTGATAGAGTGTGTCAGAGAGTGTCAGAGAGTGATAGTGATTGTCTGAGAGTGTCAGAGAGTGTCAGAGGGTGACACTGAGTGTCTGAGAGTGTCAGAGTGTGTCAGAGAGTGGTAGAGAGTAATAGAGAGTGTCAGAGAGAGTCAGAGAGTGACACTCAGTGTCTGAGAGTATCAGAGTGTGTCAGAGAGTGATTGAGATAGATAGTGAGTGATAGTGAGTGTCAGAGAGTGTCAGAGTGTGATAGTGCGTGTCAGAGCGTGACAGAGAGTGTCAGAGAGTATCAGAGAGTGTCAGAGAGTGATAGAGAGTGTCAGAGAGTGTCAGAGAGTGATAGAGAGTGTCAGAGAGAGATAGAGAGTTTCAGTGAGTGTCAGAGAGTGTCAGAGAGTGATAGTGAGTGTCAGAGAGTGATAGTGAGTGTCAGAGAGTGATAGAGACTGTCAGAGAGTGTCAGAGAGTGTGAGAGAGTGTGAGAGAGAGATAGAGAGTGTCAGAGAGTGATAGTGAGTGTCTGAGAGTTTCTGAGAGTGATAGAGAGTGTCAGAGAGTGTCAGAGAGTATAAGAGAGTGTCAGAGAGTGTGAGAGTGTGTCAGAGAGTGTCAGAGAGTGGTAGTGAGTGTCTGAGAGTGATAGTGAGTGTCTGAGAGTTTCTGAGAGTGATAGAGAGTGTCAGAGAGTGTCAGAGAGTATTAGAGAGTGTCAGAGAGTGTGAGAGTGTGTCAGAGAGTGTCAGAGAGTGATAGTGAGTGTCTGAGAGTGTCAGAGAGTGTCAGAGAGTGATAGAGAGTGTCAGAGAGTGATAGTGAGTGTCTGAGGGTGTCTGAGAGTGATAGAGAGTGTCTGAGAGTGATAGAGACTGTCAGAGAGTGATAGTGAGTGTCAGAGAGTGTCAGACATAGATCGAGAGTGTCAGAGATTGATAGTGAGTGTCAGAGAGTATCAGGGAGTGATAGTGAGTGTCTGAGAGTGATAGTGAGTGTCAGAGATTGTCAGAGGTGTCAGAGAGTGATAGTGAGTGTCTGAGAGTGTCTGAGAGTGATAGAGAGTGTCAGAGAGTGTCAGAGAGTATTAGAGAGTGTCAGAGAGTGTGAGAGAGTGTGAGAGAGTGTCAGAGAGTGATAGAGAGTGTCAGCGGGTGTCAGAGAGTGATAGAGAGTGTCAGAGAGAGATAGAGAGTTTCAGTGAGTGTCAGAGAGTGTGAGAGAGTGTCAGAGAGTGATAGTGAGTGTCAGAGAGTGATAGTGAGTGTCTGAGAGTGATAGAGAGTGTCAGAGAGTGTCAGAGAGTGTCAGAGAGAGATAGAGAGTGTCAGAGAGTGATAGTGAGTGCCATCGAGTGTCTGAGAGTGTCAGAGTGTGTGAGAGAGTGTCAGAGAGTGTTAGTGAGGGTCTGAGAGTGTCAGAGAGTGATAGAGAGTGTCAGAGAGTGATAGAGAGTGTCAGAGAGTGATAGTGAGTGCCAGCGAGTGTCAGAGATTGTCAAAGAGTGTCATGAGTGATAGAGAGTGTCAGAGAGTGATATTGAGTGTCAGAGAGTATCAGAGAGTGATAGTGAGCGTCAGAGAGTATCAGAGAGTGATAGTGAGTGTCTGAGAGTGTCAGAGAGTGTCAGAGAGTGATAGAGCGTGTCAGAGAGTGATAGTGAGTGTGTCAGAGAATGTCAGACAGTGATAGTGAGTGTCTGAGAGTGATAGTGAGTGTCAGAGAGTGTCAGAGAGTGTCAGAGAGTGTTAGAGAGTGTTAGAGAGTGTCAGAGAGTGTCAGAGAGTGTCAGAGGTGATAGGGAGTGTCAGAGAGTGATAGTGAGTGTCCGAGAGTGTCAGAGAGAGTCAGAGTATGTCAGAGATTGATAGAGAGTGTCAGAGAGTGATAGAGTGTGTCAGAGAGTGTCAGAGAGTGATAGTGATTGTCTGAGAGTGTCAGAGAGTGTCAGAGGGTGACACTGAGTGTCTGAGAGTGTCAGAGTTTGTCAGAGAGTGATAGAGAGTAATAGAGAGTGTCAGAGAGAGTCAGAGAGTGACACTCAGTGTCTGAGAGTATCAGAGTGTGTCAGAGAGTGATTGAGAGTGATAGTGAGTGTCAGAGAGTGTCAGAATGTGATAGTGCGTGTCAGAGCGTGACAGAGAGTGTCAGAGAGTATCAGAGAGTGTCAGAGAGTGATAGAGAGTGTCAGAGAGTGTCAGAGAGTATAGAGAGTGTCAGAGAGAGATAGAGAGTTTCAGTGAGTGTCAGAGAGTGTCAGAGAGTGATAGTGAGTGTCAGAGAGTGATAGTGAGTGTCTGAGAGTGATAGAGACTGTCAGAGAGTGTCAGAGAGTGTGAGAGAGTGTCAGAGAGAGATAGAGAGTGTCAGAGAGTGATAGTGAGTGTCTGAGAGTTTCTGAGAGTGATAGAGAGTGTCAGAGAGTGTCAGAGAGTATTAGAGAGTGTCAGAGAGTGTGAGAGAGTGTCAGAGAGTGTCAGAGAGTGATAGTGAGTGTCTGAGAGTGTCAGAGAGTGTCAGAGAGTGATAGAGAGTGTCAGAGAGTGATAGTGAGTGCCAGCGAGTGTCAGAGAGTGTCAGAGAGTGTATGAGAGTGATAGAGAGTGTCAGAGAGTGATAGTGAGTGTCTGAGGGTGTCTGAGAGTGATAGAGAGTGTCTGAGAGTGATAGAGACTGTCAGAGAGTGATAGTGAGTGTCAGAGAGTGTCAGACATAGATCGAGAGTGTCAGAGAGTGATAGTGAGTGTCAGAGAGTATCAGGGAGTGATAGTGAGTGTCTGAGAGTGATAGTGAGTGTCAGAGAGTGTCAGAGGTGTCAGAGAGTGATAGTGAGTGTCTGTGAGTGTCTGAGAGTGATAGAGAGTGTCAGAGAGTATTAGAGAGAGTCAGAGAGTGTGAGAGAGTGTGAGAGAGTGTCAGAGAGTGATAGAGTGTGTCAGCGGGTGTCAGAGAGTGATAGAGAGTGTCAGAGAGAGATACAGAGTTTCAGTGAGTGTCAGAGAGTGTGAGAGAGTGTCAGAGAGTGATAGTGAGTGTCAGAGAGTGCTAGTGAGTGACTGAGAGTGATAGAGAGTGTCAGAGAGTGTCAGAGAGAGTGAGAGAGTGTCAGAGAGAGATAGAGAGTGTCAGAGAGTGATAGTGAGTGTCTGAGAGTGTCTGAGAGTGTCAGAGAGTGATAGAGAGTGTCAGAGAGTGATAGAGAGTGTCAGAGAGAGATAGAGAGTTTCAGTGAGTGTCAGAGCGTGTGAGAGAGTGTCAGAGAGTGATAGTGAGTGTCAGAGAGTGATAGTGAGTGTCTGAGAGTGATGTAGAGTGTCAGAGAGTGTCAGAGAGAGTGAGAGAGTGTCAGAGAGAGATAGAGAGTGTCAGAGAGTGATAGTGAGTGTCTACGAGTGTCTGAGAGTGATAGAGAGTGTCAGAGAGTGTCAGAGAGTATTAGAGAGTGTCAGAGAGTGTGAGAGAGTGTGAGAGAGTGTCAGAGAGTGATAGTGAGTGTCTGAGAGTGTCAGAGAGTGTCAGAGAGTGATAGAGAGTGTCAGAGAGTGCTAGTGAGTACCAGCGAGTGTCAGAGAGTGTCAGAGAGTATCAGAGAGTGATAGAGAGTGTCAGAGAGTGATAGTGAGTGTCTGAGAGTGTCAGAAACTGTCAGAGTATGTCAGAGATTGATAGAGAGTGTCAGAGAGTGATAGTGAGTGTCAGAGAGTGATAGTGAGTGTCAGAGAGTGTCTGAGAGTGACAGTGAGTGTCTCTGAGTGTCAGAGTGTGTCAGAGAGTGATAGAGAGTGTCAGAGAGTGATAGAGAGTTACAGAGAGTGTCAGAGAGTGATAGAGAGTTACAGAGAGTGACACTGAGTGTCTCTGAGTGTCAGAGTGTGTCAGAGAGTGATCGAGAGTGATAGAGTGTGTCAGAGCGTGTCAGAGAGTGATAGTGATTGTCTGAGAGTGTCAGTGAGTGTCAGAGAGTGACACTGAGTGCCTGAGAGTGTCAGAGTGTGTCAGAGAGCGATAGACATTGATAGAGAGTGTCAGAGAGAGTCAGAGAGTGACACTGAGTGTCTGCGAGTGTCAGAGTGTGTCAGAGAGTGACAGAGAGTGTCAGAGCGTATCAGAGAGTGATAGTGAGTGTCAGAGAGTATCAGAGAGTGATAGTGAGTGGCTGAGAGTGTCAGAGAGTGATAGAGAGTTTCAGAGAGTGTCAGAGAGTGTAAGAGAGTGTCAGAGAGTGTTAGTGAGAGTGTCAGAGAGTGTCAGAGAGTGTCAGAGAGTGTCAGAGAGTGTTAGAGAGTGTTGGAGAGTGTCAGAGAAAGTCAGAGAGTGATAGGGAGTGTCAGAGAGTGATAGTGACTGTCCGAGAGTGTCAGAGAGTGTCAAGGTATGTCAGAGATTGATAGAGAGTGTCAGAGAGTGATAGTGAGTGTCCGAGAGTGTCAGAGAGTGTCAGAGTATGTCAGATATTGATAGAGAGTGTCAGAGAGTGATAGAGAGTGTCAGAGAGTGATAGTGAGTGTCAGAGAGTGTCTGAGAGTGACAGTGAGTGTCTCTGAGTGTCAGAGTGTGTCAGAGAGTGATAGAGAGTGATAGAGTGTGTCAGAGAGTGTCAGAGAGTGATAGTGATTGTCTGAGAGTGTCAGAGAGTGACACTGAGTGTCTGAGAGTGTCAGAGTGTGTCAGAGAGTGATAGAGAGTGATAGAGAGTGTCAGAGAGAGTCAGAGAGTGACACTGAGTGTCTGAGAGTGTCAGAGTGTGTCAGAGATTGATAGAGAGTGTCAGAGAGTATCAGAGAGTGATAGTGAGTGTCAGAGAGTATCAGAGAGTGATACTGAGTGGCTGAGAGTGTCTGAGAGTGTCAGAGAGTGTCAGAGAGTGATAGAGAGTGTCAGAGAGTGTCAGAGAGTGATAGCGAGTGTCAGAGAGAGATAGAGAGTTTCAGAGAGTGTCAGAGAGTGTCAGAGAGTGATAGAGAGTGTCTGAGAGTTTCTGAGAGTGATAGAGAGTGTCAGAGAGTGTCAGAGAGTATTAGAGAGTGTCAGAGAGTGTGAGAGTGTGTCAAAGAGTGTCAGAGAGTGATAGTGAGTGTCTGAGAGTGTCAGAGAGTGTCAGAGAGTGATAGAGAGTGTCAGAGAGTGATAGTGAGTGTCTGAGGGTGTCTGAGAGTGATAGAGAGTGTCTGAGAGTGATAGAGACTGTCAGAGAGTGATAGTGAGTGTCAGAGAGTGTCAGTCATAGATCGAGAGTGTCAGAGAGTGATAGTGAGTGTCAGAGAGTATCAGGGAGTGATAGTGAGTGTCTGAGAGTGATAGTGAGTGTCAGAGAGTGTCAGAGGTGTCAGAGAGTGATAGTGAGTGTCTGAGAGTGTCTGAGAGTGATAGAGAGTGTCAGAGAGTGTCAGAGAGTATTAGAGAGTGTCAGAGAGTGTGAGAGAGTGTGAGAGAGTGTCAGAGAGTGATAGAGAGTGTCAGCGGGTGTCAGAGAGTGATAGAGAGTGTCAGAGAGAGATAGAGAGTTTCAGTGAGTGTCAGAGAGTGTGAGAGAGTGTCAGAGAGTGATAGTGAGTGTCAGAGAGTGATAGTGAGTGTCTGAGAGTCATAGAGAGTGTCAGAGAGTGTGAGAGAGTGTCAGAGAGAGATAGAGAGTGTCAGAGAGTGATAGTGAGTGTCTGAGAGTGTCTGAGAGTGATAGAGAGTGTCACAGAGTGATAGAGAGTGTCAGACAGTGTGAGAGAGTGTCAGAGAGTGATAGTGAGTGTCTGAGAGTGTCAGAGAGTGATAGAGATTGTCAGAGAGTGATAGAGAGAGTCAGAGAGTGATAGTGAGTGTCATCGAGTGTCTGAGAGTGTCAGAGTGTGTGAGAGAGTGTCAGAGAGTGTTAGTGAGGGTCTGAGAGTGTCAGAGAGTGATAGAGAGTGTCAGAGAGTGATAGAGAGTGTCAGAGAGTGATAGTGAGTGCCAGCGAGTGATATTGAGTGTCAGAGAGTATCAGAGAGTGATAGTGAGCGTCAGAGAGTATCAGAGAGTGATAGTGAGTGTCTGAGAGTGATAGTGAGTGTGTCATAGAATGTCAGACAGTGATAGTGAGTGTCTGAGAGTGATAGTGAGTGTCAGAGAGTGTCAGAGAGTGTTAGAGAGTGTTAGAGAGTGTCAGAGAGTGTCAGAGAGTGTCAGAGATTGATAGGGAGTGTCAGAGAGTGATAGTGAGTGCCCGAGAGTGTCAGAGAGAGTCAGAGTATGTCAGAGATTGATAGAGAGTGTCAGAGAGTGATAGAGTGTGTCAGAGAGTGTCAGAGAGTGATAGTGATTGTCTGAGAGTGTCAGAGAGTGTCAGAGGGTGACACTGGAGTGTCTGAGAGTGTCAGAGTGTGTCAGAGAGTGACAGAGAGTAATAGAGAGTGTCAGAGAGAGTCAGAGAGTGACACTCAGTGTCTGAGAGTATCAGAGTGTGTCAGAGAGTGATTGAGATTGATAGTGAGTGATAGTGAGTGTCAGAGAGTGTCAGAGTGTGATAGTGCGTGTCAGAGCGTGACAGAGAGTGTCAGAGAGTATCAGAGAGTGTCAGAGAGTGATAGAGAGTGTCAGAGAGTGTCAGAGAGTGATAGAGAGTGTCAGAGAGAGATAGAGAGTTTCAGTGAGTGTCAGAGAGTGTCAGAGAGTGATAGTGAGTGTCAGAGAGTGATAGTGAGTGTCAGAGAGTGATAGAGACTGTCAGAGAGTGTCAGAGAGTGTGAGAGAGTGTGAGAGAGAGATAGAGAGTGTCAGAGAGTGATAGTGAGTGTCTGAGAGTTTCTGAGAGTGATAGAGAGTGTCAGAGAGTGTCAGAGAGTATTAGAGAGTGTCAGAGAGTGTGAGAGTGTGTCAGAGAGTGTCAGAGAGTGATAGTGAGTGTCTGAGAGTGTCAGAGAGTGTCAGAGAGTGATAGAGAGTGTCAGAGAGAGATAGTGAGTGTCTGAGGCTGTCTGAGAGTGATAGAGAGTGTCTGAGAGTGATAGAGACTGTCAGAGAGTGATAGTGAGTGTCAGAGAGTGTCAGACATAGATCGAGAGTGTCAGAGAGTGATAGTGAGTGTTAGAGAGTATCAGGGAGTGATAGTGAGTGTCTGAGAGTGATAGTGAGTTTCAGAGAGTGTCAGAGGTGTCAGAGAGTGATAGTGAGTGTCTGAGAGTGTCTGAGAGTGATAGAGAGTGTCAGAGAGTGTCAGAGAGTATTAGAGAGTGTCAGAGAGTGTGAGAGAGTGTCAGAGAGTGATAGAGAGTGTCAGCGGGTGTCAGAGAGTGATAGAGAGTGTCAGAGAGAGATAGAGAGTTTCAGTGAGTGTCAGAGAGTGTGAGAGAGTGTCAGAGAGTGATAGTGAGTGTCAGAGAGTGATAGTGAGTGTCTGAGAGTGATAGAGAGTGTCAGAGAGTGTGAGAGAGTGTCAGAGAGAGATAGAGAGTGTCAGAGAGTGATAGTGAGTGTCTGAGAGTGTCTGAGAGTGATAGAGAGTGTCACAGAGTGATAGAGAGTGATAGTGAGTGGCTGAGAGTGTCTGAGAGTGTCAGAGAGTGTCAGAGAGTGATAGAGAGTGTCAGAGAGTGTCAGAGAGTGATAGCGAGTGTCAGAGAGAGACAGAGAGTTTCAGAGAGTGTCAGAGAGTGTCAGAGAGTGATAGAGAGTGTCTGAGAGTTTCTGAGAGTGATAGAGAGTGTCAGTGAGTGTCAGAGAGTATTAGAGAGTGTCAGAGAGTGTGAGAGTGTGTCAGAGAGTGTCAGAGAGTGATAGTGAGTGTCTGAGAGTGTCAGAGAGTGTCAGAGAGTGATAGAGAGTGTCAGAGAGTGATAGTGAGTGTCTGAGGGTGTCTGAGAGTGATAGAGAGTGTCTGAGAGTGATAGAGACTGTCAGAGAGTGATAGTGAGTGTCAGAGAGTGTCAGACATAGATCGAGAGTGTCAGAGAGTGATAGTGAGTGTCAGAGAGTATCAGGGAGTGATAATGAGTGTCTGAGAGTGATAGTGAGTGTCAGAGAGTGTCAGAGGTGTCAGAGAGTGATAGTGAGTGTCTGAAAGTTTCTGAGAGTGATAGAGAGTGTCAGAGAGTGTCAGAGAGTATTAGCGAGTGTCAGAGAGTGTGAGAGTGTGTCAGAGATTGTCAGAGAGTGATAGTGAGTGTCTGAGAGTGTCAGAGAGTGTCAGAGAGTGATAGAGACTGTCAGAGAGTGATAGTGAGTGTCAGAGAGTGTCAGATATAGATCTAGAGTGTCAGAGAGTGATAGTGAGTGTCAGAGAGTATCAGGGAGTGATAGTGAGTGTCTGAGAGTGATAGTGAGTGTCTGAGAGTGTCTGAGAGTGATAGAGAGTGTCAGAGAGTGTCAGAGAGTATTAGAGAGTGTCAGAGAGTGTGAGAGAGTGTGAGAGAGTGTCAGAGAGTGATAGAGAGTGTCAGCGGGTGTCAGAGAGTGATAGAGAGTGTCAGAGAGAGATAGAGAGTTTCAGTGAGTGTCAGAGAGTGTGAGAGAGTGTCAGAGAGTGATAGTGAGTGTCAGAGAGTGATAGTGAGTGTCTGAGAGTGATAGAGAGTGTCAGAGAGTGTGAGAGAGTGTCAGAGAGAGATAGAGAGTGTCAGAGAGTGATAGTGAGTGTCTGAGAGTGTCAGAGAGTGATAGAGATTGTCAGAGAGTAATAGAGAGAGTCAGAGAGTGATAGTGAGTGCCATCGAGTGTCTGAGAGTGTCAGAGTGTGTGAGAGAGTGTCAGAGAGTGTTAGTGAGGGTCTGAGAGTGTCAGAGAGTGATAGAGAGTGTCAGAGAGTGATAGAGAGTGTCAGAGAGTGATGGTGAGTGACAGCGAGTGTCAGAGATTGTCAAAGAGTGTCATGAGTGATAGAGAGTGTCAGAGAGTGATATTGAGTGTCAGAGAGTATCAGAGAGTGATAGTGAGCGTCAGAGAGTATCAGAGAGTGATAGTGAGTGGCTGAGAGTGTCAGAGAGTGTCAGAGAGTGATAGAGAGTGTCAGAGAGTGATAGTGAGTGTGTCAGAGAATGTCAGACAGTGATAGTGAGTGTCTGAGAGTGATAGTGAGTGTCAGAGAGTGTCAGAGAGTGTCAGAGAGTGTCAGAGAGGTTAGAGAGTGTTAGAGAGTTTCAGAGAGTGTCAGAGAGTGATAGGGAGTGTCAGAGAGTGATAGTGAGTGTCCGAGAGTGTCAGAGAGAGTCAGAGTATGTCAGAGATTGATAGAGAGTGTCAGAGAGTGATAGAGTGTGTCAGAGAGTGTCAGAGAGTGATAGTGATTGTCTGAGAGTGTCAGAGAGTGTCAGAGGGTGACACTGAGTGTCTGAGAGTGTCAGGGTTTGTCAGAGAGTGATAGAGAGTAATAGAGAGTGTCAGAGAGAGTCAGAGAGTGACACTCAGTTTCTGAGAGTATCAGAGTGTGTCAGAGAGTGATTGAGAGTGATAGTGAGTGTCAGAGAGTGTCAGAATGTGATAGTGCGTGTCAGAGCGTGACAGAGAGTGTCAGAGAGTATCAGAGAGTGTCAGAGAGTGATAGAGAGTGTCAGAGAGTGTCAGAGAGTATAGAGAGTGTCAGAGAGAGATAGAGAGTTTCAGTGAGTGTCAGAGAGTGTCAGAGAGTGATAGTGAGTGTCAGAGAGTGATAGTGAGTGTCTGAGAGTGATAGAGACTGTCAGAGAGTGTCAGACAGTGTGAGAGAGTGTCAGTGAGAGATAGAGAGTGTCAGAGAGTGATAGTGAGTGTCTGAGAGTTTCTGAGAGTGTCAGAGAGTATTAGAGAGTGTCAGAGAGTGTGAGAGAGTGTCAGAGAGTGTCAGAGAGTGATAGTGAGTGTCTGAGAGTGTCAGAGAGTGTCAGAGAGTGATAGAGAGTGTCAGAGAGTGATAGTGAGTGCCAGCGAGTGTCAGAGAGTGTCAGAGAGTGTCAGAGAGTGATAGAGAGTGTCAGAGAGTGATAGTGAGTGTCTGAGGGTGTCTGAGAGTGATAGAGAGTGTCTGAGAGTGATAGAGACTGTCAGAGAGTGATAGTGAGTGTCAGAGAGTGTCAGACATAGATCGAGAGTGTCAGAGAGTGATAGTGAGTGTCAGAGAGTATCAGGGAGTGATAGTGAGTGTCTGAGAGTGATAGTGAGTGTCAGAGAGTGTCAGAGGTGTCAGAGAGTGATAGTGAGTGTCTGAGAGTGTCTGAGAGTGATAGAGAGTGTCAGAGAGTGTCAGAGAGTATTAGAGAGTGTCAGAGAGTGTGGGAGAGTGTGAGAGAGTGTGAGAGAGTGTCAGAGAGTGATAGAGAGTGTCAGCGGGTGTCAGAGAGTGATAGAGAGTGTCAGAGAGAGATAGAGAGTTTCAGTGAGTGTCAGAGAGTGTGAGAGAGTGTCAGAGAGTGATAGTGAGTGTCAGAGAGTGATAGTGAGTGACTGAGAGTGATAGAGAGTGTCAGAGAGTGTCAGAGAGAGTGAGAGAGTGTCTGAGAGAGATAGAGAGTGTCAGAGAGTTTTAGTGTGTGTCTGAGAGTGTCTGAGAGTGTCAGAGAGTGATAGAGAGTGTCAGAGAGTGATAGAGAGTGTCAGAGAGAGATAGAGAGTTTCAGTGAGCGTCAGAGAGTGTGAGAGAGTGTCAGAGAGTGATAGTGAGTGTCAGAGAGTGATAGTGAGTGTCTGAGAGTGATGTAGAGTGTCAGAGAGTGTCAGAGAGAGTGAGAGAGTGTCAGAGAGAGATAGAGAGTGTCAGAGAGTGATAGTGAGTGTCTACGACTGTCTGAGAGTGATAGAGAGTGTCAGAGAGTGTCAGAGAGTATTAGAGAGTGTCAGAGAGTGTGAGAGAGTGTCAGAGAGTGTCAGAGAGTGATAGTGAGTGTCTGAGAGTGTCAGAGAGTGATAGAGAGTGTCAGAGAGTGATAGTGAGTACCAGCGAGTGTCAGAGAGTGTCAGAGAGTATCAGAGAGTGATAGAGAGTGTCAGAGAGTGATAGTGAGTGTCTGAGAGTGTCAGAGAGTGTCAGAGAGTGATAGAGAGTGTCAGAGAGTGATAGTGAGTACCAGCGAGTGTCAGAAAGTGTCAGAGAGTATCAGAGAGTGTCAGAGAGTGATAGAGAGTGTCAGAGAGTGATAGTGAGTGCCAGCGAGTGTCAGAGAGTGTCAGAGAGTGTCAGAGAGTGATAGAGAGTGTCAGAGAGTGATAGTGAGTGTCTGAGGGTGTCTGAGAGTGATAGAGAGTGTCTGAGAGTGATAGAGACTGTCAGAGAGTGATAGTGAGTGTCAGAGAGTGTCAGACATAGATCGAGAGTGTCAGAGAGTGATAGTGAGTGTCAGAGAGTATCAGGGAGTGATAGTGAGTGTCTGAGAGTGATAGTGAGTGTCAGAGAGTGTCAGAGGTGTCAGAGAGTGATAGTGAGTGTCTGAGAGTGTCTGAGAGTGATAGAGAGTGTCAGAGAGTGTCAGAGAGTATTAGAGAGTGTCAGAGAGTGTGGGAGAGTGTGAGAGATTGTCAGAGAGTGATAGAGAGTGTCAGCGGGTGTCAGAGAGTGATAGAGAGTGTCAGAGAGAGATAGAGAGTTTCAGTGAGTGTCAGAGAGTGTGAGAGAGTGTCAGAGAGTGATAGTGAGTGTCAGAGAGTGATAGTGAGTGACTGAGAGTGATAGAGAGTGTCAGAGAGTGTCAGAGAGAGTGAGAGAGTGTCAGAGAGAGATAGAGAGTGTCAGAGAGTTTTAGTGTGTGTCTGAGAGTGTCTGAGAGTGTCAGAGAGTGATAGAGAGTGTCAGAGAGTGATAGAGAGTGTCAGAGAGAGATAGAGAGTTTCAGTGAGCGTCAGAGAGTGTGAGAGAGTGTCAGAGAGTGATAGTGAGTGTCAGAGAGTGATAGTGAGTGTCTGAGAGTGATGTAGAGTGTCAGAGAGTGTCAGAGAGAGTGAGAGAGTGTCAGAGAGAGATAGAGAGTGTCAGAGAGTGATAGTGAGTGTCTACGACTGTCTGAGAGTGATAGAGAGTGTCAGAGAGTGTCAGAGAGTATTAGAGATTGTCAGAGAGTGTGAGAGAGTGTCAGAGAGTGTCAGAGAGTGATAGTGAGTGTCTGAGAGTGTCAGAGAGTGATAGAGAGTGTCAGAGAGTGATAGTGAGTACCAGCGAGTGTCAGAGAGTGTCAGAGAGTATCAGAGAGTGATAGAGAGTGTCAGAGAGTGATAGTGAGTGTCTGAGAGTGTCAGAGAGTGTCAGAGAGTGATAGAGAGTGTCAGAGAGTGATAGTGAGTACCAGCGAGTGTCAGAAAGTGTCAGAGAGTATCAGAGAGTGTCAGAGAGTGATAGAGAGTGTCAGAGAGTGATAGTGAGTGCCAGCGAGTGTCAGAGAGTGTCAGAGAGTGTCAGAGAGTGATAGAGAGTGTCAGAGAGTGATAGTGAGTGTCTGAGGGTGTCTGAGAGTGATAGAGAGTGTCTGAGAGTGATAGAGACTGTCAGAGAGTGATAGTGAGTGTCAGAGAGTGTCAGACATAGATCGAGAGTGTCAGAGAGTGATAGTGAGTGTCAGAGAGTATCAGGGAGTGATAGTGAGTGTCTGAGAGTGATAGTGAGTGTCAGAGAGTGTCAGAGGTGTCAGAGAGTGATAGTGAGTGTCTGAGAGTGTCTGAGAGTGATAGAGAGTGTCAGAGAGTGTCAGAGAGTATTAGAGAGTGTCAGAGAGTGTGGGAGAGTGTGAGAGAGTGTCAGAGAGTGATAGAGAGTGTCAGCGGGTGTCAGAGAGTGATAGAGAGTGTCAGAGAGAGATAGAGAGTTTCAGTGAGTGTCAGAGAGTGTGAGAGAGTGTCAGAGAGTGATAGTGAGTGTCAGAGAGTGATAGTGAGTGACTGAGAGTGATAGAGAGTGTCAGAGAGTGTCAGAGAGAGTGAGAGAGTGTCAGAGAGAGATAGAGAGTGTCAGAGAGTTTTAGTGTGTGTCTGAGAGTGTCTGAGAGTGTCAGAGAGTGATAGAGAGTGTCAGAGAGTGATAGAGAGTGTCAGAGAGAGATAGAGAGTTTCAGTGAGCGTCAGAGAGTGTGAGAGAGTGTCAGAGAGTGATAGTGAGTGTCAGAGAGTGATAGTGAGTGTCTGAGAGTGATGTAGAGTGTCAGAGAGTGTCAGAGAGAGTGAGAGTGTCAGAGAGAGATAGAGAGTGTCAGAGAGTGATAGTGAGTGTCTACGACTGTCTGAGAGTGATAGAGAGTGTCAGAGAGTGTCAGAGAGTATTAGAGAGTGTCAGAGAGTGTGAGAGAGTGTCAGAGAGTGTCAGAGAGTGATAGTGAGTGTCTGAGAGTGTCAGAGAGTGATAGAGAGTGTCAGAGAGTGATAGTGAGTACCAGCGAGTGTCAGAGAGTGTCAGAGAGTATCAGAGAGTGATAGAGAGTGTCAGAGAGTGATAGTGAGTGTCTGAGAGTGTCAGAGAGTGTCAGAGAGTGATAGAGAGTGTCAGAGAGTGATAGTGAGTACCAGCGAGTGTCAGAAAGTGTCAGAGAGTATCAGAGAGTGTCAGAGAGTGATAGAGAGTGTCAGAGAGTGATAGTGAGTGCCAGCGAGTGTCAGAGAGTGTCAGAGAGTGTCAGAGAGTGATAGAGAGTTTCAGTGAGCGTCAGAGAGTGTGAGAGAGTGTCAGAGAGTGATAGTGAGTGTCAGAGAGTGATAGTGAGTGTCTGAGAGTGATGTAGAGTGTCAGAGAGTGTCAGAGAGAGTGAGAGAGTGTCAGAGAGAGATAGAGAGTGTCAGAGAGTGATAGTGAGTGTCTACGACTGTCTGAGAGTGATAGAGAGTGTCAGAGAGTGTCAGAGAGTATTAGAGAGTGTCAGAGAGTGTGAGAGAGTGTCAGAGAGTGTCAGAGAGTGATAGTGAGTGTCTGAGAGTGTCAGAGAGTGATAGAGAGTGTCAGAGAGTGATAGTGAGTACCAGCGAGTGTCAGAGAGTGTCAGAGAGTATCAGAGAGTGATAGAGAGTGTCAGAGAGTGATAGTGAGTGTCTGAGAGTGTCAGAGAGTGTCAGAGAGTGATAGAGAGTGTCAGAGAGTGATAGTGAGTACCAGCGAGTGTCAGAAAGTGTCAGAGAGTATCAGAGAGTGTCAGAGAGTGATAGAGAGTGTCAGAGAGTGATAGTGAGTGCCAGCGAGTGTCAGAGAGTGTCAGAGAGTGTCAGAGAGTGATAGAGAGTGTCAGAGAGTGATAGTGAGTGTCTGAGGGTGTCTGAGAGTGATAGAGAGTGTCTGAGAGTGATAGAGACTGTCAGAGAGTGATAGTGAGTGTCAGAGAGTGTCAGACATAGATCGAGAGTGTCAGAGAGTGATAGTGAGTGTCAGAGAGTATCAGGGAGTGATAGTGAGTGTCTGAGAGTGATAGTGAGTGTCAGAGAGTGTCAGAGGTGTCAGAGAGTGATAGTGAGTGTCTGAGAGTGTCTGAGAGTGATAGAGAGTGTCAGAGAGTGTCAGAGAGTATTAGAGAGTGTCAGAGAGTGTGGGAGAGTGTGAGAGAGTGTCAGAGAGTGATAGAGAGTGTCAGCGGGTGTCAGAGAGTGATAGAGAGTGTCAGAGAGAGATAGAGAGTTTCAGTGAGTGTCAGAGAGTGTGAGAGAGTGTCAGAGAGTGATAGTGAGTGTCAGAGAGTGATAGTGAGTGACTGAGAGTGATAGAGAGTGTCAGAGAGTGTCAGAGAGAGTGAGAGAGTGTCAGAGAGAGATAGAGAGTGTCAGAGAGTTTTAGTGTGTGTCTGAGAGTGTCTGAGAGTGTCAGAGAGTGATAGAGAGTGTCAGAGAGTGATAGAGAGTGTCAGAGAGAGATAGAGAGTTTCAGTGAGCGTCAGAGAGTGTGAGAGAGTGTCAGAGAGTGATAGTGAGTGTCAGAGAGTGATAGTGAGTGTCTGAGAGTGATGTAGAGTGTCAGAGAGTGTCAGAGAGAGTGAGAGAGTGTCAGAGAGAGATAGAGAGTGTCAGAGAGTGATAGTGAGTGTCTACGACTGTCTGAGAGTGATAGAGAGTGTCAGAGAGTGTCAGAGAGTATTAGAGATTGTCAGAGAGTGTGAGAGAGTGTCAGAGAGTGTCAGAGAGTGATAGTGAGTGTCTGAGAGTGTCAGAGAGTGATAGAGAGTGTCAGAGAGTGATAGTGAGTACCAGCGAGTGTCAGAGAGTGTCAGAGAGTATCAGAGAGTGATAGAGAGTGTCAGAGAGTGATAGTGAGTGTCTGAGAGTGTCAGAGAGTGATAGAGAGTGTCAGAGAGTGATAGTGAGTACCAGCGAGTGTCAGAAAGTGTCAGAGAGTATCAGAGAGTGTCAGAGAGTGATAGAGAGTGTCAGAGAGTGATAGTGAGTGCCAGCGAGTGTCAGAGAGTGTCAGAGAGTGTCAGAGAGTGATAGAGAGTGTCAGAGAGTGATAGTGAGTGTCTGAGGGTGTCTGAGAGTGATAGAGAGTGTCTGAGAGTGATAGAGACTGTCAGAGAGTGATAGTGAGTGTCAGAGAGTGTCAGACATAGATCGAGAGTGTCAGAGAGTGATAGTGAGTGTCAGAGAGTATCAGGGAGTGATAGTGAGTGTCTGAGAGTGATGTAGAGTGTCAGAGAGTGTCAGAGAGAGTGAGAGTGTCAGAGAGAGATAGAGAGTGTCAGAGAGTGATAGTGAGTGTCTACGACTGTCTGAGAGTGATAGAGAGTGTCAGAGAGTGTCAGAGAGTATTAGAGAGTGTCAGAGAGTGTGAGAGAGTGTCAGAGAGTGTCAGAGAGTGATAGTGAGTGTCTGAGAGTGTCAGAGAGTGATAGAGAGTGTCAGAGAGTGATAGTGAGTACCAGCGAGTGTCAGAGAGTGTCAGAGAGTATCAGAGAGTGATAGAGAGTGTCAGAGAGTGATAGTGAGTGTCTGAGAGTGTCAGAGAGTGTCAGAGAGTGATAGAGAGTGTCAGAGAGTGATAGTGAGTACCAGCGAGTGTCAGAAAGTGTCAGAGAGTATCAGAGAGTGTCAGAGAGTGATAGAGAGTGTCAGAGAGTGATAGTGAGTGCCAGCGAGTGTCAGAGAGTGTCAGAGAGTGTCAGAGAGTGATAGAGAGTTTCAGTGAGCGTCAGAGAGTGTGAGAGAGTGTCAGAGAGTGATAGTGAGTGTCAGAGAGTGATAGTGAGTGTCTGAGAGTGATGTAGAGTGTCAGAGAGTGTCAGAGAGAGTGAGAGAGTGTCAGAGAGAGATAGAGAGTGTCAGAGAGTGATAGTGAGTGTCTACGACTGTCTGAGAGTGATAGAGAGTGTCAGAGAGTGTCAGAGAGTATTAGAGAGTGTCAGAGAGTGTGAGAGAGTGTCAGAGAGTGTCAGAGAGTGATAGTGAGTGTCTGAGAGTGTCAGAGAGTGATAGAGAGTGTCAGAGAGTGATAGTGAGTACCAGCGAGTGTCAGAGAGTGTCAGAGAGTATCAGAGAGTGATAGAGAGTGTCAGAGAGTGATAGTGAGTGTCTGAGAGTGTCAGAGAGTGTCAGAGAGTGATAGAGAGTGTCAGAGAGTGATAGTGAGTACCAGCGAGTGTCAGAAAGTGTCAGAGAGTATCAGAGAGTGTCAGAGAGTGATAGAGAGTGTCAGAGAGTGATAGTGAGTGCCAGCGAGTGTCAGAGAGTGTCAGAGAGTGTCAGAGAGTGATAGAGAGTGTCAGAGAGTGATAGTGAGTGTCTGAGGGTGTCTGAGAGTGATAGAGAGTGTCTGAGAGTGATAGAGACTGTCAGAGAGTGATAGTGAGTGTCAGAGAGTGTCAGACATAGATCGAGAGTGTCAGAGAGTGATAGTGAGTGTCAGAGAGTATCAGGGAGTGATAGTGAGTGTCTGAGAGTGATAGTGAGTGTCAGAGAGTGTCAGAGGTGTCAGAGAGTGATAGTGAGTGTCTGAGAGTGTCTGAGAGTGATAGAGAGTGTCAGAGAGTGTCAGAGAGTATTAGAGAGTGTCAGAGAGTGTGGGAGAGTGTGAGAGAGTGTCAGAGAGTGATAGAGAGTGTCAGCGGGTGTCAGAGAGTGATAGAGAGTGTCAGAGAGAGATAGAGAGTTTCAGTGAGTGTCAGAGAGTGTGAGAGAGTGTCAGAGAGTGATAGTGAGTGTCAGAGAGTGATAGTGAGTGACTGAGAGTGATAGAGAGTGTCAGAGAGTGTCAGAGAGAGTGAGAGAGTGTCAGAGAGAGATAGAGAGTGTCAGAGAGTTTTAGTGTGTGTCTGAGAGTGTCTGAGAGTGTCAGAGAGTGATAGAGAGTGTCAGAGAGTGATAGAGAGTGTCAGAGAGAGATAGAGAGTTTCAGTGAGCGTCAGAGAGTGTGAGAGAGTGTCAGAGAGTGATAGTGAGTGTCAGAGAGTGATAGTGAGTGTCTGAGAGTGATGTAGAGTGTCAGAGAGTGTCAGAGAGAGTGAGAGAGTGTCAGAGAGAGATAGAGAGTGTCAGAGAGTGATAGTGAGTGTCTACGACTGTCTGAGAGTGATAGAGAGTGTCAGAGAGTGTCAGAGAGTATTAGAGATTGTCAGAGAGTGTGAGAGAGTGTCAGAGAGTGTCAGAGAGTGATAGTGAGTGTCTGAGAGTGTCAGAGAGTGATAGAGAGTGTCAGAGAGTGATAGTGAGTACCAGCGAGTGTCAGAGAGTGTCAGAGAGTATCAGAGAGTGATAGAGAGTGTCAGAGAGTGATAGTGAGTGTCTGAGAGTGTCAGAGAGTGATAGAGAGTGTCAGAGAGTGATAGTGAGTACCAGCGAGTGTCAGAAAGTGTCAGAGAGTATCAGAGAGTGTCAGAGAGTGATAGAGAGTGTCAGAGAGTGATAGTGAGTGCCAGCGAGTGTCAGAGAGTGTCAGAGAGTGTCAGAGAGTGATAGAGAGTGTCAGAGAGTGATAGTGAGTGTCTGAGGGTGTCTGAGAGTGATAGAGAGTGTCTGAGAGTGATAGAGACTGTCAGAGAGTGATAGTGAGTGTCAGAGAGTGTCAGACATAGATCGAGAGTGTCAGAGAGTGATAGTGAGTGTCAGAGAGTATCAGGGAGTGATAGTGAGTGTCTGAGAGTGATAGTGAGTGTCAGAGAGTGTCAGAGGTGTCAGAGAGTGATAGTGAGTGTCTGAGAGTGTCTGAGAGTGATAGAGAGTGTCAGAGAGTGTCAGAGAGTATTAGAGAGTGTCAGAGAGTGTGGGAGAGTGTGAGAGAGTGTCAGAGAGTGATAGAGAGTGTCAGCGGGTGTCAGAGAGTGATAGAGAGTGTCAGAGAGAGATAGAGAGTTTCAGTGAGTGTCAGAGAGTGTGAGAGAGTGTCAGAGAGTGATAGTGAGTGTCAGAGAGTGATAGTGAGTGACTGAGAGTGATAGAGAGTGTCAGAGAGTGTCAGAGAGAGTGAGAGAGTGTCAGAGAGAGATAGAGAGTGTCAGAGAGTTTTAGTGTGTGTCTGAGAGTGTCTGAGAGTGTCAGAGAGTGATAGAGAGTGTCAGAGAGTGATAGAGAGTGTCAGAGAGAGATAGAGAGTTTCAGTGAGCGTCAGAGAGTGTGAGAGAGTGTCAGAGAGTGATAGTGAGTGTCAGAGAGTGATAGTGAGTGTCTGAGAGTGATGTAGAGTGTCAGAGAG
This sequence comes from Heterodontus francisci, assembly GCF_036365525.1. Taxonomy (NCBI): domain Eukaryota; kingdom Metazoa; phylum Chordata; class Chondrichthyes; order Heterodontiformes; family Heterodontidae; genus Heterodontus; species Heterodontus francisci. Next base: position 503,222 of record NW_027140217.1, on the reverse strand, counting down.
TGTCAGAGAGAGTGAGAGTGTCAGAGAGAGATAGAGAGTGTCAGAGAGTGATAGTGAGTGTCTACGACTGTCTGAGAGTGATAGAGAGTGTCAGAGAGTGTCAGAGAGTATTAGAGAGTGTCAGAGAGTGTGAGAGAGTGTCAGAGAGTGTCAGAGAGTGATAGTGAGTGTCTGAGAGTGTCAGAGAGTGATAGAGAGTGTCAGAGAGTGATAGTGAGTACCAGCGAGTGTCAGAGAGTGTCAGAGAGTATCAGAGAGTGATAGAGAGTGTCAGAGAGTGATAGTGAGTGTCTGAGAGTGTCAGAGAGTGTCAGAGAGTGATAGAGAGTGTCAGAGAGTGATAGTGAGTACCAGCGAGTGTCAGAAAGTGTCAGAGAGTATCAGAGAGTGTCAGAGAGTGATAGAGAGTGTCAGAGAGTGATAGTGAGTGCCAGCGAGTGTCAGAGAGTGTCAGAGAGTGTCAGAGAGTGATAGAGAGTGTCAGAGAGTGATAGTGAGTGTCTGAGGGTGTCTGAGAGTGATAGAGAGTGTCTGAGAGTGATAGAGACTGTCAGAGAGTGATAGTGAGTGTCAGAGAGTGTCAGACATAGATCGAGAGTGTCAGAGAGTGATAGTGAGTGTCAGAGAGTATCAGGGAGTGATAGTGAGTGTCTGAGAGTGATAGTGAGTGTCAGAGAGTGTCAGAGGTGTCAGAGAGTGATAGTGAGTGTCTGAGAGTGTCTGAGAGTGATAGAGAGTGTCAGAGAGTGTCAGAGAGTATTAGAGAGTGTCAGAGAGTGTGGGAGAGTGTGAGAGAGTGTGAGAGAGTGATAGAGAGTGTCAGCGGGTGTCAGAGAGTGATAGAGAGTGTCAGAGAGAGATAGAGAGTTTCAGTGAGTGTCAGAGAGTGTGAGAGAGTGTCAGAGAGTGATAGTGAGTGTCAGAGAGTGATAGTGAGTGACTGAGAGTGATAGAGAGTGTCAGAGAGTGTCAGAGAGAGTGAGAGAGTGTCAGAGAGAGATAGAGAGTGTCAGAGAGTTTTAGTGTGTGTCTGAGAGTGTCTGAGAGTGTCAGAGAGTGATAGAGAGTGTCAGAGAGTGATAGAGAGTGTCAGAGAGAGATAGAGAGTTTCAGTGAGCGTCAGAGAGTGTGAGAGAGTGTCAGAGAGTGATAGTGAGTGTCAGAGAGTGATAGTGAGTGTCTGAGAGTGATGTAGAGTGTCAGAGAGTGTCAGAGAGAGTGAGAGAGTGTCAGAGAGAGATAGAGAGTGTCAGAGAGTGATAGTGAGTGTCTACGACTGTCTGAGAGTGATAGAGAGTGTCAGAGAGTGTCAGAGAGTATTAGAGAGTGTCAGAGAGTGTGAGAGAGTGTCAGAGAGTGTCAGAGAGTGATAGTGAGTGTCTGAGAGTGTCAGAGAGTGATAGCGAGTGTCAGAGAGTGATAGTGAGTACCAGCGAGTGTCAGAGAGTGTCAGAGAGTATCAGAGAGTGATAGAGAGTGTCAGAGAGTGATAGTGAGTGTCTGAGAGTGTCAGAGAGTGTCAGAGAGTGATAGAGAGTGTCAGAGAGTGATAGTGAGTACCAGCGAGTGTCAGAAAGTGTCAGAGAGTATCAGAGAGTGATAGAGAGTGTCAGAGAGTGATAGTGAGTGTCTGAGAGTGTCAGAAAGTGTCAGAGTATGTCAGAGATTGATAGAGAGTGTCAGAGAGTGATAGTGAGTGTCAGAGAGTGATAGTGAGTGACAGAGAGTGTCTGAGAGTGACAGTGAGTGTCTCTGAGTGTCAGAGTGTGTCAGCGAGTGATAGAGAGTGTCAGAGAGTGATAGAGAGTTACAGAGAGTGTCAGAGAGTGATAGAGAGTTACAGAGAGTGACACTGAGTGTCTCTGAGTGTCAGAGTGTGTCATAGAGTGATCGAGAGTGATAGAGTGTTTCAGAGCGTGTCAGAGAGTGATAGTGATTGTCTGAGAGTGTCAGAGAGTGTCAGAGAGTGACACTGAGTGTCCGAGAGTGTCAGAGTGTGTCAGAGAGCGATATACATTGATAGAGAGTGTCAGAGAGAGTCAGAGAGTGACACTGAGTGTCTGCGAGTGTCAGAGTGTGTCAGAGAGTGACAGAGAGTGTCAGAGCGTATCAGAGAGTGATAGTGAGTGTCAGAGAGTATCAGAGAGTGATAGTGAGTGGCTGAGAGTGTCTGAGAGTGTCAGAGAGTGTCAGAGAGTGATAGAGAGTTTCAGAGAGTGTCAGAGAGTGTGAGAGAGTGTCAGAGAGTGATAGTGAGAGTGTCAGAGAGTGTCAGAGAGTGTCAGAGAGTGTCAGAGAGTGTTAGAGAGTGTTGGAGAGTGTCAGAGAAAGTCAGAGAGTGATAGGGAGTGTCAGAGAGTGATAGTGACTTTCCGAGAGTGTCAGAGAGTGTCAAGGTATGTCAGAGATTGATAGAGAGTGTCAGAGAGTGATAGTGAGTGTCCGAGAGTGTCAGAGAGTGTCAGAGTATGTCAGATATTGATAGAGAGTGTCAGAGAGTGATAGAGAGTGTCAGAGAGTGATAGTGAGTGTCAGAGAGTGTCTGAGAGTGACAGTGAGTGTCTCTGAGTGTCAGAGTGTGTCAGAGAGTGATAGAGAGTGATAGAGTGTGTCAGAGAGTGTCAGAGAGTGATAGTGATTGTCTGAGAGTGTCAGAGAGTGACACTGAGTGTCTGAGAGTGTCAGAGTGTGTCAGAGAGTGATAGAGAGTGATAGAGAGTGTCAGAGAGAGTCAGAGAGTGACACTGAGTGTCTGAGAGTGTCAGAGTGTGTCAGAGAGTGATAGAGAGTGTCAGAGAGTATCAGAGAGTGATAGTGAGTGTCAGAGAGTATCAGAGAGTGATAGTGAGTGGCTGAGAGTGTCTGAGAGTGTCAGAGAGTGTCAGAGAGTGATAGAGATGTCAGAGAGAGATAGAGAGTTTCAGAGAGTGTCAGAGAGTGTCAGAGAGTGATAGAGAGTGTCTGAGAGTTTCTGAGAGTGATAGAGAGTGTCAGAGAGTGTCAGAGAGTATTAGAGAGTGTCAGAGAGTGTGAGAGTGTGTCAGAGAGTGTCAGAGAGTGATAGTGAGTGTCTAAGTGTGTCAGAGTGTGTGAGAGAGTGTCAGAGAGTGTTAGTGAGGGTCTGAGAGTGTCAGAGAGTGATAGAGAGTGTCAGAGAGTGATAGTGAGTGCCAGCGAGTGTCAGAGAGTGTCAAAGAGTGTCATGAGTGATAGAGAGTGTCAGAGAGTGATATTGAGTGTCAGAGAGTATCAGAGAGTGATAGTGAGCGTCAGAGAGTATCAGAGAGTGATAGTGAGTGTCTGAGAGTGTCAGAGAGTGTCAGAGAGTGTCAGAGAGTGTCAGAGAGTGATAGAGAGTGTCAGAGAGTGATAGTGAGTGTGTCAGAGAATGTCAGACAGTGATAGTGAGTGTCTGAGAGTGATAGTGAGTGTCAGAGAGTGTCAGAGAGTGTCAGAGAGTGTCAGAGAGTGTTAGAGAGTGTCAGAGAGTGTCAGAGAGTGATAGGGAGTGTCATAGAGTGATAGTGAGTGTCCGAGAGTGTCAGAGAGAGTCAGAGTATGTCAGAGATTGATAGAGAGTGTCAGAGAGTGATAGAGTGTGTCAGAGAGTGTCAGAGAGTGATAGTGATTGTCTGAGAGTGTCAGAGAGAGTCAGAGAGTGACACTCAGTGTCTGAGAGTATCAGAGTGTGTCAGAGAGTGATTGAGAGTGATAGTGAGTGTCAGAGAGTGTCAGAATGTGATAGTGCGTGTCAGAGCGTGACAGAGAGTGTCAGAGAGTATCAGAGAGTGTCAGAGAGTGATAGAGAGTGTCAGAGAGTGTCAGAGAGTATAGAGAGTGTCAGAGAGAGATAGAGAGTTTCAGTGAGTGTCAGAGAGTGTCAGAGAGTGATAGTGAGTGTCAGAGAGTGATAGTGAGTGTCTGAGAGTGATAGAGACTGTCAGAGAGTGTCAGAGAGTGTGAGAGAGTGTGAGAGAGAGATAGAGAGTGTCAGAGAGTGATAGTTAGTGTCTGAGAGTTTCTGAGAGTGATAGAGAGTGTCAGAGAGTGTCAGAGAGTATTAGAGAGTGTCCGAGTGTGTGAGAGAGTGTCAGAGAGTGTCAGAGAGTGATAGTGAGTGTCTGAGAGTGTCAGAGAGTGTCAGAGAGTGATAGAGAGTGTCAGAGAGTGACAGTGAGTGCCAGCGAGTGTCAGAGGGTGTCAGAGAGTGTCAGAGAGTGTCAGAGAGTGATAGAGAGTGTCAGAGAGTGATAGTGAGTGTCTGAGGGTGTCTGAGAGTGATAGAGAGTGTCTGAGAGTGATAGAGACTGTCAGAGAGTGATAGTGAGTGTCAGAGAGTGTCAGACATAGATCGAGAGTGTCAGAGAGTGATAGTGAGTGTCAGAGAGTATCAGGGAGTGATAGTGAGTGTCTGAGAGTGATAGTGAGTGTCAGAGAGTGTCAGAGGTGTCAGAGAGTGATAGTGAGTGTCTGAGAGTGTCTGAGAGTGATAGAGAGTGTCAGAGAGTGTCAGAGAGTATTAGAGAGTGTCAGAGAGTGTGAGAGAGTGTGAGAGAGTGTCAGAGAGTGATAGAGAGTGTCAGCGGGTGTCAGTGAGTGATAGAGAGTGTCAGAGAGAGATAGAGAGTTTCAGTGAGTGTCAGAGAGTGTCAATGAGTGTCAGAGAGTGATAGTGAGTGTCAGAGAGTGATAGTGAGTGACTGAGAGTGATAGAGAGTGTCAGAGAGTGTCAGAGAGTTTGAGAGAGTGTCAGAGAGAGATAGAGAGTGTCAGAGAGTGATAGTGAGTGTCTGAGAGTGTCTAGGAGTGTCAGAGAGTGATAGAGAGTGTCAGAGAGTGATAGAGATTGTCAGAGAGAGATAGAGAGTTTCAGTGAGTGTCAGAGAGTGTGAGAGAGTGTCAGAGAGTGATAGTGAGTGTCAGAGAGTGATAGTGAGTGTCTGAGAGTGATGTAGAGTGTCAGAGAGTGTCAGAGAGAGTGAGAGAGTGTCAGAGAGAGATAGAGAGTGTCAGAGAGTGATAGTGAGTGTCTACGAGTGTCTGAGAGTGATAGAGAGTGTCAGAGAGTGTCAGAGAGTATTAGAGAGTGTCAGAGAGTGTGAGAGAGTGTGAGAGAGTGTCAGAGAGTGATAGTGAGTGTCTGAGAGTGTCAGAGAGTGATAGTGAGTGTCTGAGAGTGTCAGAGAGTGATAGTGAGTGTCTGAGAGTGTCAGAGAGTATTAGAGAGTGTCAGAGAGTGATAGAGAGTGTCAGAGAGTGATAGTGAGTACCAGCGAGTGTCAGAGAGTGTCAGAGAGTATCAGAGAGTGATAGAGTGTGTCAGAGAGTGATAGTGAGTGTCTGAGAGTGTCAGAAAGTGTCAGAGTATGTCAGAGATTGATAGAGAGTGTCAGAGAGTGATAGTGAGTGTCAGAGAGTGATAGTGAGTGTCAGAGAGTGTCTGAGAGTGACAGTGAGTGTCTCTGAGTGTCAGAGTGTGTCAGAGAGTGATAGAGAGTGTCAGAGAGTGATAGAGAGTTACAGAGAGTGTCAGAGAGTGATGGAGAGTTACAGAGAGTGACACTGAGTGTCTCTGAGTGTCAGAGTGTGTCAGAGAGTGATCGAGAGTGATAGAGTGTGTCAGAGCGTGTCAGAGAGTGATAGTGATTGTCTGAGAGTGTCAGAGAGTGTCAGAGAGTGACACTGAGTGTCTGAGAGTGTCAGAGTGTGTCAGAGAGCGATAGACATTGATAGAGAGTGTCAGAGAGAGTCAGAGAGTGACACTGAGTGTCTGCGAGTGTCAGAGTGTGTCAGAGAGTGACAGAGAGTGTCAGAGCGTATCAGAGAGTGATAGTGAGTGTCAGAGAGTATCAGAGAGTGATAGTGAGTGGCTGAGAGTGTCTGAGAGTGTCAGAGAGTGTCAGAGAGTGATAGAGAGTTTCAGAGAGTGTCAGAGAGTGAGAGAGAGTGTCAGAGAGTGATAGTGAGAGTGTCAGAGAGTGTCAGAGAGTGTCAGAGAGTGTCAGAGAGTGTTAGAGAGTGTTGGAGAGTGTCAGAGAAAGTCAGAGAGTGAAAGGGAGTGTCAGAGAGTGATAATGACTGTCCGAGAGTGTCAGAGAGTGTCAAGGTATGTCAGAGATTGATAGAGAGTGTCAGAGAGTGATAGTGAGTGTCCGAGAGTGTCAGAGAGTGTCAGAGTATGTCAGATATTGATAGAGAGTGTCAGAGAGTGATAGAGAGTGTCAGAGAGTGATAGTGAGTGTCAGAGAGTGTCTGAGAGTGACAGTGAGTGTCTCTGAGTGTCAGAGTGTGTCAGAGAGTGATAGAGAGTGATAGAGTGTTTCAGAGAGTGTCAGAGAGTGATAGTGATTGTCTGAGAGTGTCAGAGAGTGACACTGAGTGTCTGAGAGTATCAGAGTGTGTCAGAGAGTGATAGAGAGTGATAGAGAGTGTCAGAGAGAGTCAGAGAGTGACACTGAGTGTCTGAGAGTGTCAGAGAGTGTCAGAGAGTGACAGAGAGTGTCAGAGAGTATCAGAGAGTGATAGTGAGTGTCAGAGAGTATCAGAGAGTGATAGTGAGTGGCTGAGAGTGTCTGAGAGTGTCAGAGAGTGTCAGAGAGTGTGAGAGTGATAGAGTGTGTCAGAGCGTGTCAGAGAGTGATAGTGATTGTCTGAGAGTGTCAGAGAGTGTCAGAGAGTGACACTGAGTGTCCGAGAGTGTCAGAGTGTGTCAGAGAGCGATATACATTGATAGAGAGTGTCAGAGAGAGTCAGAGAGTGACACTGAGTGTCTGCGAGTGTCAGAGTGTGTCAGAGAGTGACAGAGAGTGTCAGAGCGTATCAGAGAGTGATAGTGAGTGTCAGAGAGTATCAGAGAGTGATAGTGAGTGGCTGAGAGTGTCTGAGAGTGTCAGAGAGTGTCAGAGAGTGATAGAGAGTTTCAGAGAGTGTCAGAGAGTGTGAGAGAGTGTCAGAGAGTGATAGTGAGAGTGTCAGAGAGTGTCAGAGAGTGTCAGAGAGTGTCAGAGAGTGTTAGAGAGTGTTGGAGAGTGTCAGAGAAAGTCAGAGAGTGATAGGGAGTGTCAGAGAGTGATAGTGACTTTCCGAGAGTGTCAGAGAGTGTCAAGGTATGTCAGAGATTGATAGAGAGTGTCAGAGAGTGATAGTGAGTGTCCGAGAGTGTCAGAGAGTGTCAGAGTATGTCAGATATTGATAGAGAGTGTCAGAGAGTGATAGAGAGTGTCAGAGAGTGATAGTGAGTGTCAGAGAGTGTCTGAGAGTGACAGTGAGTGTCTCTGAGTGTCAGAGTGTGTCAGAGAGTGATAGAGAGTGATAGAGTGTGTCAGAGAGTGTCAGAGAGTGATAGTGATTGTCTGAGAGTGTCAGAGAGTGACACTGAGTGTCTGAGAGTGTCAGAGTGTGTCAGAGAGTGATAGAGAGTGATAGAGAGTGTCAGAGAGAGTCAGAGAGTGACACTGAGTGTCTGAGAGTGTCAGAGTGTGTCAGAGAGTGATAGAGAGTGTCAGAGAGTATCAGAGAGTGATAGTGAGTGTCAGAGAGTATCAGAGAGTGATAGTGAGTGGCTGAAAGTGTCTGAGAGTGTCAGAGAGTGTCAGAGAGTGATAGAGAGTGTCAGAGAGAGATAGAGAGTTTCAGAGAGTGTCAGAGAGTGTCAGAGAGTGATAGAGAGTGTCTGAGAGTTTCTGAGAGTGATAGAGAGTGTCAGAGAGTGTCAGAGAGTATTAGAGAGTGTCAGAGAGTGTGAGAGTGTGTCAGAGAGTGTCAGAGAGTGATAGTGAGTGTCTAAGTGTGTCAGAGTGTGTGAGAGAGTGTCAGAGAGTGTTAGTGAGGGTCTGAGAGTGTCAGAGAGTGATAGAGAGTGTCAGAGAGTGATAGTGAGTGCCAGCGAGTGTCAGAGAGTGTCAAAGAGTGTCATGAGTGATAGAGAGTGTCAGAGAGTGATATTGAGTGTCAGAGAGTATCAGAGAGTGATAGTGAGCGTCAGAGAGTATCAGAGAGTGATAGTGAGTGTCTGAGAGTGTCAGAGAGTGTCAGAGAGTGTCAGAGAGTGTCAGAGAGTGTCAGAGAGTGATAGAGAGTGTCAGAGAGTGATAGTGAGTGTGTCAGAGAATGTCAGACAGTGATAGTGAGTGTCTGAGAGTGATAGTGAGTGTCAGAGAGTGTCAGAGAGTGTCAGAGAGTGTCAGAGAGTGTTAGAGAGTGTCAGAGAGTGTCAGAGAGTGATAGGGAGTGTCATAGAGTGATAGTGAGTGTCCGAGAGTGTCAGAGAGAGTCAGAGTATGTCAGAGATTGATAGAGAGTGTCAGAGAGTGATAGAGTGTGTCAGAGAGTGTCAGAGAGTGATAGTGATTGTCTGAGAGTGTCAGAGAGTGTCAGAGGGTGACACTGAGTGTCTGAGAGTGTCAGAGTGTGTCAGAGAGTGATAGAGAGTAATAGAGAGTGTCAGAGAGAGTCAGAGAGTGACACTCAGTGTCTGAGAGTATCAGAGTGTGTCAGAGAGTGATTGAGAGTGATAGTGAGTGTCAGAGAGTGTCAGAATGTGATAGTGCGTGTCAGAGCGTGACAGAGAGTGTCAGAGAGTATCAGAGAGTGTCAGAGAGTGATAGAGAGTGTCAGAGAGTGTCAGAGAGTATAGAGAGTGTCAGAGAGAGATAGAGAGTTTCAGTGAGTGTCAGAGAGTGTCAGAGAGTGATAGTGAGTGTCAGAGAGTGATAGTGAGTGTCTGAGAGTGATAGAGACTGTCAGAGAGTGTCAGAGAGTGTGAGAGAGTGTGAGAGAGAGATAGAGAGTGTCAGAGAGTGATAGTTAGTGTCTGAGAGTTTCTGAGAGTGATAGAGAGTGTCAGAGAGTGTCAGAGAGTATTAGAGAGTGTCAGAGTGTGTGAGAGAGTGTCAGAGAGTGTCAGAGAGTGATAGTGAGTGTCTGAGAGTGTCAGAGAGTGTCAGAGAGTGATAGAGAGTGTCAGAGAGTGACAGTGAGTGCCAGCGAGTGTCAGAGGGTGTCAGAGAGTGTCAGAGAGTGTCAGAGAGTGATAGAGAGTGTCAGAGAGTGATAGTGAGTGTCTGAGGGTGTCTGAGAGTGATAGAGAGTGTCTGAGAGTGATAGAGACTGTCAGAGAGTGATAGTGAGTGTCAGAGAGTGTCAGACATAGATCGAGAGTGTCAGAGAGTGATAGTGAGTGTCAGAGAGTATCAGGGAGTGATAGTGAGTGTCTGAGAGTGATAGTGAGTGTCAGAGAGTGTCAGAGGTATCAGAGAGTGATAGTGAGTGTCTGAGAGTGTCTGAGAGTGATAGAGAGTGTCAGAGAGTGTCAGAGAGTCTTAGAGAGTGTCAGAGAGTGTGAGAGAGTGTGAGAGAGTGTCAGAGAGTGATAGAGAGTGTCAGCGGGTGTCAGTGAGTGATAGAGAGTGTCAGAGAGAGATAGAGAGTTTCAGTGAGTGTCAGAGAGTGTCAGAGAGTGTCAGAGAGTGATAGTGAGTGTCAGAGAGTGATAGTGAGTGACTGAGAGTGATAGAGAGTGTCAGAGAGTGTCAGAGAGTTTGAGAGAGTGTCAGAGAGAGATAGAGAGTGTCAGAGAGTGATAGTGAGTGTCTGAGAGTGTCTAGGAGTGTCAGAGAGTGATAGAGAGTGTCAGAGAGTGATAGAGATTGTCAGAGAGAGATAGAGAGTTTCAGTGAGTGTCAGAGAGTGTGAGAGAGTGTCAGAGAGTGATAGTGAGTGTCAGAGAGTGATAGTGAGTGTCTGAGAGTGATGTAGAGTGTCAGAGAGTGTCAGAGAGAGTGAGAGAGTGTCAGAGAGATAGAGAGTGTCAGAGAGTGATAGTGAGTGTCTACGAGTGTCTGAGAGTGATAGAGAGTGTCAGAGAGTGTCAGAGAGTATTAGAGAGTGTCAGAGAGTGTGAGAGAGTGTGAGAGAGTGTCAGAGAGTGATAGTGAGTGTCTGAGAGTGTCAGAGAGTGATAGTGAGTGTCTGAGAGTGTCAGAGAGTGATAGTGAGTGTCTGAGAGTGTCAGAGAGTATTAGAGAGTGTCAGAGAGTGATAGAGAGTGTCAGAGAGTGATAGTGAGTACCAGCGAGTGTCAGAGAGTGTCAGAGAGTATCAGAGAGTGATAGAGTGTGTCAGAGAGTGATAGTGAGTGTCTGAGAGTGTCAGAAAGTGTCAGAGTATGTCAGAGATTGATAGAGAGTGTCAGAGAGTGATAGTGAGTGTCAGAGAGTGATAGTGAGTGTCAGAGAGTGTCTGAGAGTGACAGTGAGTGTCTCTGAGTGTCAGAGTGTGTCAGAGAGTGATAGAGAGTGTCAGAGAGTGATAGAGAGTTACAGAGAGTGTCAGAGAGTGATGGAGAGTTACAGAGAGTGACACTGAGTGTCTCTGAGTGTCAGAGTGTGTCAGAGAGTGATCGAGAGTGATAGAGTGTGTCAGAGCGTGTCAGAGAGTGATAGTGATTGTCTGAGAGTGTCAGAGAGTGTCAGAGAGTGACACTGAGTGTCTGAGAGTGTCAGAGTGTGTCAGAGAGCGATAGACATTGATAGAGAGTGTCAGAGAGAGTCAGAGAGTGACACTGAGTGTCTGCGAGTGTCAGAGTGTGTCAGAGAGTGACAGAGAGTGTCAGAGCGTATCAGAGAGTGATAGTGAGTGTCAGAGAGTATCAGAGAGTGATAGTGAGTGGCTGAGAGTGTCTGAGAGTGTCAGAGAGTGTCAGAGAGTGATAGAGAGTTTCAGAGAGTGTCAGAGAGTGAGAGAGAGTGTCAGAGAGTGATAGTGAGAGTGTCAGAGAGTGTCAGAGAGTGTCAGAGAGTGTCAGAGAGTGTTAGAGAGTGTTGGAGAGTGTCAGAGAAAGTCAGAGAGTGAAAGGGAGTGTCAGAGAGTGATAATGACTGTCCGAGAGTGTCAGAGAGTGTCAAGGTATGTCAGAGATTGATAGAGAGTGTCAGAGAGTGATAGTGAGTGTCCGAGAGTGTCAGAGAGTGTCAGAGTATGTCAGATATTGATAGAGAGTGTCAGAGAGTGATAGAGAGTGTCAGAGAGTGATAGTGAGTGTCAGAGAGTGTCTGAGAGTGACAGTGAGTGTCTCTGAGTGTCAGAGTGTGTCAGAGAGTGATAGAGAGTGATAGAGTGTTTCAGAGAGTGTCAGAGAGTGATAGTGATTGTCTGAGAGTGTCAGAGAGTGACACTGAGTGTCTGAGAGTATCAGAGTGTGTCAGAGAGTGATAGAGAGTGATAGAGAGTGTCAGAGAGAGTCAGAGAGTGACACTGAGTGTCTGAGAGTGTCAGAGAGTGTCAGAGAGTGACAGAGAGTGTCAGAGAGTATCAGAGAGTGATAGTGAGTGTCAGAGAGTATCAGAGAGTGATAGTGAGTGGCTGAGAGTGTCTGAGAGTGTCAGAGAGTGTCAGAGAGTGTGAGAGTGTGTCAGAGAGTGTCAGAGAGTGATAGTGAGTGTCTGAGAGTGTCAGAGAGTGTCAGAGAGTGATAGAGAGTGTCAGAGAGTGATAGTGAGTGTCTGAGGGTGTCTGAGAGTGATAGAGAGTGTCTGAGAGTGATAGAGACTGTCAGAGAGTGATAGTGAGTGTCAGAGAGTGTCAGACATAGATCGAGAGTGTCAGAGAGTGATAGTGAGTGTCAGAGAGTATCAGGGAGTGATAGTGAGTGTCTGAGAGTGATAGTGAGTGTCAGAGAGTGTCAGAGGTGTCAGAGAGTGATAGTGAGTGTCTGAGAGTGTCTGAGAGTGATAGAGAGTGTCAGAGAGTGTCAGAGAGTATTAGAGAGTGTCAGAGAGTGTGAGAGAGTGTGAGAGAGTGTCAGAGAGTGATAGAGAGTGTCAGCGGGTGTCAGAGAGTGATAGAGAGTGTCAGAGAGAGATAGAGAGTTTCAGTGAGTGTCAGAGAGTGTGAGAGAGTGTCAGAGAGCGATAGTGAGTGTCAGAGAGTGATAGTGAGTGTCTGAGAGTGTTAGAGAGTGTCAGAGAGTGTGAGAGAGTGTCAGAGAGAGATAGAGAGTGTCAGAGAGTGATAGTGAGTGTCTGAGAGTGTCTGAGAGTGATAGAGAGTGTCACAGAGTGATAGAGAGTGTCAGACAGTGTGAGAGAGTGTCAGAGAGTGATAGTGAGTGTCTGAGAGTGTCAGAGAGTGATAGAGATTGTCAGAGAGTGATAGAGAGAGTCAGAGAGTGATAGTGAGTGCCATCGAGTGTCTGAGAGTGTCAGAGTGTGTGAGAGAGTGTCAGAGAGTGTTAGTGAGGGTCTGAGAGTGTCAGAGAGTGATAGAGAGTGTCAGAGAGTGATAGAGAGTGTCAGAGAGTGATAGTGAGTGCCAGCGAGTGTCAGAGAGTGTCAAAGAGTGTCATGAGTGATAGAGAGTGTCAGAGAGTGATATTGAGTGTCAGAGAGTATCAGAGAGTGATAGTGAGCGTCAGAGAGTATCAGAGAGTGATAGTGAGTGTCTGAGAGTGTCAGAGAGTGTCAGAGAGTGATAGAGAGTGTCAGAGAGTGATAGTGAGTGTGTCAGAGAATGTCAGACAGTGATAGTGAGTGTCTGAGAGTGATAGTGAGTGTCAGAGAGTGTCAGAGAGTGTCAGAGAGTGTTAGAGAGTGTCAGAAAGTGTCAGAGAGTGTCAGAGAGTGATAGGGAGTGTCAGAGAGTGATAGTGAGTGTCCGAGAGTGTCAGAGAGAGTCAGAGTATGTCAGAGATTGATAGAGAGTGTCAGAGAGTGATAGAGTGTGTCAGAGAGTGTCAGAGAGTGATAGTGATTGTCTGAGAGTGTCAGAGAGTGTCAGAGGGTGACACTGAGTGTCTGAGAGTGTCAGAGTGTGTCAGAGAGTGATAGAGAGTAATAGAGAGTGTCAGAGAGAGTCAGAGAGTGACACTCAGTGTCTGAGAGTATCAGAGTGTGTCAGAGAGTGATTGAGAGTGATGGTGAGTGTCAGAGAGTGTCAGAATGTGATAGTGCGTGTCAGAGCGTGACAGAGAGTGTCAGAGAGTATCAGAGAGTGTCAGAGAGTGATAGAGAGTGTCAGAGAGTGTCAGAGAGTATAGAGAGTGTCAGAGAGAGATAGAGAGTTTCAGTGAGTGTCAGAGAGTGTCAGAGAGTGATAGTGAGTGTCAGAGAGTGATAGTGAGTGTCTGAGAGTGATAGAGACTGTCAGAGAGTGTCAGAGAGTGTGAGAGAGTGTGAGAGAGAGATAGAGAGTGTCAGAGAGTGATAGTGAGTGTCTGAGAGTTTCTGAGAGTGATAGAGAGTGTCAGAGAGTGTCAGAGAGTGTCAGAGAGTATTAGAGAGTGTCAGAGAGTGTGAGAGAGTGTCAGAGAGTGTCAGAGAGTGATAGTGAGTGTCTGAGAGTGTCAGAGAGTGTCAGAGAGTGATAGAGAGTGTCAGAGAGTGATAGTGAGTGCCAGCGAGTGTCAGAGGGTGTCAGAGAGTGTCAGAGAGTGTCAGAGAGTGATAGAGAGTGTCAGAGAGTGATAGTGAGTGTCTAAGGGTGTCTGAGAGTGATAGAGAGTGTCTGAGAGTGATAGAGACTGTCAGAGAGTGATAGTGAGTGTCATAGAGTGTCAGACATAGATCGAGAGTGTCAGAGAGTGATAGTGAGTGTCAGAGAGTATCAGGGAGTGATAGTGAGTGTCTGAGAGTGATAGTGAGTGTCAGAGAGTGTCAGAGGTGTCAGAGTGTGATAGTGAGTGTCTGAGAGTGTCTGAGAGTGATAGAGAGTGTCAGAGAGTATTAGAGAGTGTCAGAGAGTGTGAGAGAGTGTGAGAGAGTGTCAGAGAGTGATAGAGAGTGTCAGCGGGTGTCAGAGAGTGATAGAGAGTGTCAGAGAGAGATAGAGAGTTTCAGTGAGTGTCAGAGAGTGTGAGAGAGTGACACTGAGTGTCTGCGAGTGTCAGAGTGTGTCAGAGAGTGACAGAGAGTGTCAGAGCGTATCAGAGAGTGATAGTGAGTGTCAGAGAGTATCAGAGAGAGATAGAGAGTGTCAGAGAGTGATAGTGAGTGTCTGCGAGTGTCTGAGAGTGTCAGAGAGTGATAGAGAGTGTCAGAGAGTGATAGAGAGTGTCAGAGAGAGATAGAGAGTTTCAGTGAGTGTCAGAGAGTGTGAGAGAGTGTCAGAGAGTGTCAGAGAGAGTGAGAGAGTGTCAGAGAGAGATAGAGAGTGTCAGAGAGTGATAGTGAGTGTCTACGAGTGTCTGAGAGTGATAGAGAGTGTCAGAGAGTGTCAGAGAGTATTAGAGAGTGTCAGAGAGTGTGAGAGAGTGTGAGAGAGTGTCAGAGAGTGATAGTGAGTGTCTGAGAGTGTCAGAGAGTGATAGTGAGTGTCAGAGAGTGATAGTGAGTGTCTGAGAGTGTCAGAGAGTGTCAGAGAGTGATAGAGAGTGTCAGAGAGTGATAGTGAGTACCAGCGAGTGTCAGAGAGTGTCAGAGAGTATCAGAGAGTGATAGAGAGTGTCAGAGAGTGATAGTGAGTGTCTGAGAGTGTCAGAAAGTGTCAGAGTATGTCAGAGATTGATAGAGAGTGTCAGAGAGTGATAGTTAGTGTCAGAGAGTGATAGTGAGTGTCAGAGAGTGTCTGAGAGTGACAGTGAGTGTCTCTGAGTGTCAGAGTGTGTCAGAGAGTGATAGAGAGTGTCAGAGAGTGATAGAGAATTACAGAGAGTGTCAGAGAGTGATAGAGAGTTACAGAGAGTGACACTGAGTGTCTCTGAGTGTCAGAGTGTGTCAGAGAGTGATCGAGAGTGATAGAGTGTGTCAGAGCGTGTCAGAGAGTGATAGTGATTGTCTGAGAGTGTCAGAGAGTGTCAGAGAGTGACACTGAGTGGCTGAGAGTGTCTGAGAGTGTCAGAGAGTGTCAGAGAGTGATAGAGAGTTTCAGAGAGTGTCAGAGAGTGTGAGAGAGTGTCAGAGAGTGATAGTGAGAGTGTCAGAGAGTGTCAGAGAGTGTCAGAAAGTGTCAGAGAGTGTTAGAGAGTGTTGGAGAGTGTCAGAGAAAGTCAGAGAGTGATAGGGAGTGTCAGAGAGTGATAGTGACTGTCCGAGAGTGTCAGAGAGTGTCAAGGTATGTCAGAGATTGATAGAGAGTGTCAGAGAGTGATAGTGAGTGTCCGAGAGTGTCAGAGAGTGTCAGAGTATGTCAGATATTGATAGAGAGTGTCAGAGAGTGATAGAGAGTGTCAGAGAGTGATAGTGAGTGTCAGAGAGTGTCTGAGAGTGACAGTGAGTGTCTCTGAGTGTCAGAGTGTGTCAGAGAGTGATAGAGAGTGATAGAGTGTGTCAGAGAGTGTCAGAGAGTGATAGTGATTGTCTGAGAGTGTCAGAGAGTGACACTGAGTGTCTGAGAGTGTCAGAGTGTTTCAGAGAGTGATAGAGAGTGATAGAGAGTGTCAGAGAGAGTCAGAGAGTGACACTGAGTGTCTGAGAGTGTCAGAGAGTGTCAGAGAGTATCAGAGAGTGATAGTGAGTGTCAGAGAGTATCAGAGAGTGATAGTGAGTGGCTGAGAGTGTCTGAGAGTGTCAGAGAGTGTCAGAGAGTGATAGAGAGTGTCAGAGAGTGTCGGAGAGTGATAGAGAGTGTCAGAGAGAGATAGAGAGTTTCAGAGAGTGTCAGAGAGTGTGAGAGAGTGTCAGACAGTGTGAGAGAGTGTCGGAGAGTGATAGTGAGTGTCAGAGAGTGACAGTGAGTGTCTGAGAGTGTCTGAGAGTGATAGAGAGTGATAGAGAGTGATAGAGAGTGTCAGAGATTGATAGAGAGTATCAGAGAGTGATAGTGTGTGTCAGAGAGTATCAGAGAGTGATAGTGAGTGTCTGAGAGTGTCAGAGAGTGTCAGAGGTTGTCAGCGGTTGTCAGAGAGTGATAGTGAGTGTATGAGAATGTCTGAGAGTGTCAGAGAGTGTCAGAGAGAGTTAGAGAGGGACAGAGAGTGTTAGAGAGAGATAGAGAGTGTCAGAGAGTGATAGCGAGTGTCGGAGAGTTTCTGAGAGTGATAGAGAGTGTCAGAGAGGGTCAGAGAGTATTAGAGAGTGTCAGAGAGTGTGAGAGAGTGTGAAAGAGTGTCAGAGAGTGATAGTGAGTGTCAGAGAGTGATAGTGAGTGTCTGAGAGTGTCAGAGAGTGTCAGAGAGTGATAGAGAGTGTCAGAGAGTGATAGTGAGTGCCAGCGAGTGTCAGAGAGTGTCAGAGAGTGTCAGAAAGTGATAAAGAGTGTCAGAGAGTGATAGAGAGTGTCAGAGAGTGATAGAGAGTGTCTGAGAGTGATAGAGACTGTCAGAGAGTGATAGTGAGTGTCAGAGAGTGTCAGACATAGATCGAGAGTGTCAGAGAGTGATAGTGAGTGTCAGAGAGTGTCAGAGAGTGTCAGAGATTGATAGAGAGTATCAGAGAGTGATAGTGACTGTCAGAGAGCATCAGAGAGTGATAGTGAGTTTCCGAGAGTGTCAGAGAGTGTTAGAGAGAGATAGAGAGTTTCAGAGAGTGATAGCGAGTGTCAGAGAGTGTCAGAGAGTGTCAGAGATTGATAGAGAGTATCAGAGAGTGATAGTGTGTGTCAGAGAGTATCAGAGAGTGATAGTGAGTGTCCGAGAGTGTCAGAGAGTGTCAGGGAGAGTCAGAGAGTGTCAGAGAGTGTCAGACAGTAATAGAGAGTTTCAGAGACAGACAGAGAGTTTCAGAGAATCTCAGAGAGTGATAGCGAGTGTCAGAGAGTGTCAGAGAGTGTCAGAGATTGATAGAGAGTATCAGAGAGTGATAGTGAGTGTCAGAGAGTATCAGAGAGTGATAGTGAGTGTCCGGGAGTGTCAGAGAGTGTCAGGGAGAGTCAGAGAGTGATAGTGAGTGTCAGAGAGTATCAGAGAGTGATAGTGAGTGTCCGAGAGTGTCAGAGAGTGTCAGGGAGAGTCAGAGAGTGTCAGAGAGCGTCAGAGAGTGATAGAGAGTTTCAGAGACAGACAGAGAGTTTCAGAGAATCTCAGAGAGTGTGAGAGAGTGTCAGAGAGTGATAGAGAGTGTCAGAGAGTGATAGCGAGTGTCGGAGAGTTTCTGAGAGTGATAGAGAGTGTCAGAGAGGGTCAGAGAGTATTAGAGAGTGTCAGAGAGTGTGAGAGAGTGTGAAAGAGTGTCAGAGAGTGATAGTGAGTGTCAGAGAGTGATAGTGAGTGTCTGAGGGTGTCAGAGAGTGTCAGAGAGTGATAGAGAGTGTCAGAGAGTGATAGTGAGTGCCAGCGAGTGTCAGAGAGTGTCAGAGAGTGTCAGAAAGTGATAAAGAGTGTCAGAGAGTGATAGAGAGTGTCAGAGAGTGATAGAGAGTGTCTGAGAGTGATAGAGACTGTCAGAGAGTGATAGTGAGTGTCAGAGAGTGTCAGACATAGATCGAGAGTGTCAGAGAGTGATAGTGAGTGTCAGAGAGTGTCAGAGAGTGTCAGAGATTGATAGAGAGTATCAGAGAGTGATAGTGAGTGTCAGAGAGCATCAGAGAGTGATAGTGAGTTTCCGAGAGTGTCAGAGAGTGTTAGAGAGAGATAGAGAGTTTCAGAGAGTGATAGCGAGTGTCAGAGAGTGTCAGAGAGTGTCAGAGATTGATAGAGAGTATCAGAGAGTGATAGTGAGTGTCAGAGAGTATCAGAGAGTGATAGTGAGTGTCCGAGAGTGTCAGAGAGTGTCAGGGAGAGTCAGAGAGTGATAGTGAGTGTCTGAGAGTGATAGAGATTGTCAGAGAGTGTGAGAGATTGTCAGAGAGTGATAGAGAGTTTCAGAGACAGACAGAGAGTTTCAGAGAATCTCAGAGAGTGTGAGAGAGTGTCAGAGAGTGATAGTGAGTGTCAGAGAGTGATAGTGAGTGTCTGAGAGTGATAGAGATTGTCAGAGAGTGTGAGAGATTGTCAGAGAGTGATAGAGAGAGTCAGAGAGTGATAGTGAGTGCCAGCGAGTGTCAGAGAGTGTCAGAGAGTGTGAGAGAGTGTCAGAGAGTGATAGTGAATGTCTGAGAGTGTCAGAGAGTGATAGAGAGTGTCAGAGAGTGATAGTGAGTGTCTGAGATTGTCTGAGAGTGATAGAGATTGTCAGAGAGTGATAGAGAGAGTCAGAGAGTGATAGTGAGTGCCAGCGAGTGTCAGAGAGTGTCAGAGAGTGTGAGAGAGTGTCAGAGAGTGATAGTGAATGTCTGAGAGTGTCAGAGAGTGATAGAGAGTGTCAGAGAGTGATAGTGAGTGCCAGCGAGTGTCAGAGAGTGTCAGAGAGTATCAGAGAGTGATAGTGAGCGTCAGAGAGTATCAGAGAGTGATAGTGAGTGTCCAAGAGTGTCAGAGAGTGTCAGAGAGTGATAGACAGTGTCAGACAGTGTCAGAGAGTGATAGAGAGTGTCAGAGAAGATAGAGAGTTTCAGAGAGTGTGAGAGAGTGTCAGAGAGTGATAGTGAGTGTCAGAGAGTGATAGTGAGTGTCTGAGAGTGTCTGAGAGTGATAGAGAGTGTCTGAGACTGATAGAGACTGTCAGAGACTGTCAGTGAGTGTCAGAGAGTGTCAGAGATAGATAGAGAGTGTCAGAGAGTGATAGTGATTGTCAGAGAGTATCAGAGAGTTGTAGTGATTGTCTGAGAGTGATAGTGAGTGTCAGAGAGTGTCAGAGAGTTACAGAGAGTGACACTGAGTGTCTCTGAGTGTCAGAGTGTGTCAGAGAGTGATAGTGAGTGTCAGAGAGTGTCTGAGAGTGACAGTGAGTGTCTCTGAGTGTCAGAGTGTGTCAGAGAGTGATAGAGAGTGTCAGAGAGTGATAGAGAGTTACAGAGAGTGTCAGAGAGTGATAGAGAGTTACAGAGAGTGACACTGAGTGTCTCTGAGTATCAGAGTGTGTCAGAGAGTGATCGAGAGTGATAGAGTGTGTCAGAGCGTGTCAGAGAGTGATAGTGATTGTCTGAGAGTGTCAGAGAGTGTCAGAGAGTGACACTGAGTGTCTGAGAGTGTCAGAGTGTGTCAGAGAGCGATAGACATTGATAGAGAGTGTCAGAGAGAGTCAGATAGTGACACTGAGTGTCTGCGAGTGTCAGAGTGTGTCAGAGAGTGACAGAGAGTGTCAGAGCGTATCAGAGAGTGATAGTGAGTGTCAGCGAGTATCAGAGAGTGATAGTGAGTGGCTGAGAGTGTCTGAGAGTGTCAGAGAGTGTCAGAGAGTGATAGAGAGTTTCAGAGAGTGTCAGAGAGTGTGAGAGAGTGTCAGAGAGTGATTGTGAGAGAGTCAGAGAGTGTCAGAGAGTGTCAGAGAGTGTCAGAGAGTGTTAGAGAGTGTTGGAGAGTGTCAGAGAAAGTCAGAGAGTGATAGAGAGTGTCAGAGAGTGATAGTGACTGTCCGAGAGTGTCAGAGAGTGTCAAGGTATGTCAGAGATTGATAGAGAGTGTCAGAGAGTGATAGTGAGTGTCCAAGAGTGTCAGAGAGTGTCAGAGTATGTCAGATATTGATAGAGAGTGTCAGAGAGTGATAGAGAGTGTCAGAGAGTGATAGTGAGTGTCAGAGAGTGTCTGAGAGTGACAGTGAGTGTCTCTGAGTGTCAGAGTGTGTCAGAGAGTGATAGAGAGTGATAGAGTGTGTCAGAGAGTGTCAGAGAGTGATAGTGATTGTCTGAGAGTGTCAGAGAGTGATAGTGATTGTCTGAGAGTGTCAGAGAGTGACACTGAGTGTCTGAGAGTGTCAGAGTGTGTCAGAGAGTGATAGAGAGTGATAGAGAGTGTCAGAGAGAGTCAGAGAGTGACACTGAGTGTCTGAGAGTGTCAGAGTGTGTCAGAGAGTGACAGAGAGTGTCAGAGCGTATCAGAGAGTGATAGTGAGTGTCATAGATTATCAGAGAGTGATAGTGAGTGGCTGAGAGTGTCTGAGAGTGTCAGAGAGTGTCAGAGAGTGATAGAGAGTGTCAGAGTGTGTCAGAGAGTGATTAAGAGTGTCAGAGAGAGATAGAGAGTTTCAGAGAGTGTCAGAGAGTGTGAGAGAGTGTCAGACAGTGTGAGAGAGTGTCGGAGAGTGATAGTGAGTGTCAGAGAGTGACAGTGAGTGTCTGAGAGTGTCTGAGAGTGATAGAGAGTGATAGAGAGTGATAGAGAGTGTCGGAGATTGATAGAGTGTATCAGAGAGTGATAGTGTGTGTCAGAGAGTATCAGAGAGTGATAGTGAGTGTCTGAGATTGTCAGAGAGTGTCAGAGGTTGTCAGCGGTTGTCAGAGAGTGATAGTGAGTGTATGCGAATGTCTGAGAGTGTCAGAGAGTGTCAGAGAGAGTTAGAGCGGGACAGAGATTGTTAGAGAGAGATAGAGAGTGTCAGAGAGTGATAGCGAGTGTCAGAGTGTTTCTGAGAGTGATAGAGAGTGTCAGAGAGGGTCAGAGAGTATTAGAGAGTGTCAGAGAGTGTGAGAGAGTGTGAAAGAGTGTCAGAG
The DNA here is from genome assembly GCF_036365525.1 of Heterodontus francisci. NCBI lineage: Eukaryota > Metazoa > Chordata > Chondrichthyes > Heterodontiformes > Heterodontidae > Heterodontus > Heterodontus francisci. Next base: position 482,825 of record NW_027140217.1, on the reverse strand, counting down.
AGTGATAGTGAGTGTCAGAGAGTGATAGTGAGTGTCTGAGAGTGTCAGAGAGTGTCAGAGAGTGATAGAGAGTGTCAGAGAGTGATAGTGAGTGCCAGCGAGTGTCAGAGAGTGTCAGAGAGTGTCAGAGAGTGATAGAGAGTGTCAGAGAGTGATAGAGAGCGTCAGAGAGTGATAGAGAGTGTCTGAGAGTGATAGAGACTGTCAGAGAGTGATAGTGAGTGTCAGAGAGTGTCAGACATAGATCGAGAGTGTCAGAGAGTGATAGTGAGTGTCAGAGAGTGTCAGAGAGTGTCAGAGATTGATAGAGAGTATCAGAGAGTGATAGTGAGTGTCAGAGAGTATCAGAGAGTGATAGTGAGTTTCCGAGAGTGTCAGAGAGTGTTAGAAAGAGATAGAGAGTTTCAGAGAGTGATAGCGAGTGTCAGAGAGTGTCAGAGAGTGTCAGAGATTGATAGAGAGTATCAGAGAGTGATAGTGAGTGTCAGAGAGTATCAGAGAGTGATAGTGAGTGTCAGAGAGTATCAGAGAGTGATAGTGAGTTTCCGAGAGTGTCAGAGAGTGTTAGAAAGAGATAGAGAGTTTCAGAGAGTGATAGCGAGTGTCAGAGAGTGTCAGAGAGTGTCAGAGATTGATAGAGAGTATCAGAGAGTGATAGTGAGTGTCAGAGAGTATCAGAGAGTGATAGTGAGTGTCCGAGAGTGTCAGAGAGTGTCAGGGAGAGTCAGAGAGTGTCAGAGAGTGTCAGAGATTGATAGAGAGTATCAGAGAGTGATAGTGTGTGTCAGAGAGTATCAGAGAGTGATAGTGAGTGTCCGAGAGTGTCAGAGAGTGTCAGGGAGAGTCAGAGAGTGTCAGAGAGTGTCAGACAGTGATAGAGAGTTTCAGAGACAGACAGAGAGTTTCAGAGAATCTCAGAGAGTGATAGCGAGTGTCAGAGAGTGTCAGAGAGTGTCAGAGATTGATAGAGAGTATCAGAGAGTGATAGTGAATGTCAGAGAGTATCAGAGAGTGATAGTGAGTGTCCGAGAGTGTCAGAGAGTGTCAGGGAGAGTCAGAGAGTGTCAGAGAGTGTCAGAGAGTGATAGAGAGTTTCAGAGACAGACAGAGAGTTTCAGAGAATCTCAGAGAGTGTGAGAGAGTGTCAGAGAGTGATAGTGAGTGTCAGAGAGTGATAGTGAGTGTCTGAGAGTGATAGAGAGTGTCAGAGAGTGTGAGAGATTGTCAGAGAGAGATAGAGAGTGTCAAAGAGTGATAGTGAGTGTCTGAGATTGTCTGAGAGTGATAGAGATTGTCAGAGAGTGATAGAGAGAGTCAGAGAGTAATAGTGAGTGCCAGCGAGTGTCAGAGAGTGTCAGAGAGTGTGAGAGAGTGTCAGAGAGTGATAGTGAATGTCTGAGAGTGTCAGAGAGTGATAGAGAGTGTCAGAGAGTGATAGTGAGTGCCAGCGAGTGTCAGAGAGTGTCAGAGAGTATCAGAGAGTGATAGTGAGCGTCAGAGAGTATCAGAGAGTGATAGTGAGTGTCCGAGAGTGTCAGAGAGTTTCAGAGAGTGATAGACAGTGTCAGACAGTGTCAGAGAGTGATAGAGAGTGTCAGAGAAGATAGAGAGTTTCAGAGAGTGTGAGAGAGTGTCAGAGAGTGATAGTGAGTGTCAGAGAGTGATAGTGAGTGTCTGAGAGTGTCTGAGAGTGATAGAGAGTGTCTGAGAGTGATAGAGACTGTCAGAGAGTGATAGTGAGTGTCAGAGAGTGTCAGAGATAGATAGAGAGTGTCAGAAGGTACTAGTGATTGTCAGAGAGTATCAGAGAGTTGTAGTGATTGTCTGAGAGTGATAGTGAGTGTCAGAGAGTGTCAGAGAGTTACAGAGAGTGACACTGAGTGTCTCTGAGTGTCAGAGTGTGTCAGATAGTGATAGAGAGTTACAGAGAGTGTCAGAGAGTGATAGAGAGTTACAGAGAGTGACACTGAGTGTCTCTGAGTGTCAGAGTGTGTCAGAGAGTGATAGAGAGTGATAGAGTGTGTCAGAGAGTGTCAGAGAGTGATAGTGATTGTCTGAGAGTGTCAGAGAGTGTCAGAGAGTGACACTGAGTGTCTGAGAGTGTCAGAGTGTGTCAGAGAGCGATAGACATTGATAGAGAGTGTCAGAGAGAGTCAGAGAGTGACACTGAGTGTCTGCGAGTGTCAGAGTGTGTCAGAGAGTGACAGAGAGTCTCAGAGCGTATCAGAGAGTGATAGTGAGTGTCAGAGAGTATCAGAGAGTGATAGTGAGTGGCTGAGAGTGTCTGAGAGTGTCAGAGAGTGTCAGAGAGTGATAGAGAGTTTCAGAGAGTGTCAGAGAGTGTGAGAGAGTGTCAGAGAGTGATAGTGAGAGTGTCAGAGAGTGTCAGAGAGTGTCAGAGAGTGTTAGAGAGTGTTGGAGAGTGTGAGAGAAAGTCAGAGAGTGATAGGGAGTGTCAGAGAGTGATAGTGAGTGTCCGAGAGTGTCAGAGAGTGTCAAGGTATGTCAGAGATTGATAGAGAGTGTCAGAGAGTGATAGTGAGTGTCCGAGAGTGTCAGAGAGTGTCAGAGTATGTCAGATATTGATAGAGAGTGTCAGAGAGTGATAGAGAGTGTCAGAGAGTGATAGTGAGTGTCAGAGAGTGTCTGAGAGTGACAGTGAGTGTCTCGGAGTGTCAGAGTGTGTCAGAGAGTGATAGAGAGTGATAGAGTGTGTCAGAGAGTGTCAGAGAGTGATAGTGATTGTCTGAGAGTGTCAGAGTGTGTCAGCGAGTGACAGAGAGTGTCAGAGAGTATCAGAGAGTGATAGTGAGTGTCAGAGAGTATCAGAGAGTGATAGTGAGTGGCTGAGAGTGTCTGAGAGTGTCAGAGAGTGTCAGAGAGTGATAGAGAGTGTCAGAGAGTGTCAGAGAGTGATAGAGAGTGTCAGAGAGAGATAGAGAGTTTCAGAGAGTGTCAGAGAGTGTGAGAGAGTTTCAGACAGTGTGAGAGAGTGTCGGAGAGTGATAGTGAGTGTCAGAGAGTGACAGTGAGTGTCTGAGAGTGTCTGAGAGTGATAGAGAGTGATAGAGAGTGATAGAGAGTGTCAGAGATTGATAGAGAGTATCAGAGAGTGATAGTGTGTGTCAGAGAGTATCAGAGAGTGATAGTGAGTGTCTGAGAGTGTCAGAGAGTGTCAGAGGTAGTCAGCGGTTGTCAGAGAGTGATAGTGAGTGTATGAGAATGTCTGAGAGTGTCAGAGAGTGGCAGAGAGAGTTGGAGAGGGACAGAGAGTGTTAGAGAGAGATAGAGAGTGTCAGAGAGTGATAGCGAGTGTCAGAGAGTTTCTGAGAGTGATAGAGAGTGTCAGAGAGGGTCAGAGAGTATTAGAGAGTGTCAGAGAGTGTGAGAGAGTGTCAGAGAGTGTCAGAGAGTGATAGTGAGTGTCTGAGAGTGTCAGAGAGTGTCAGAGATTGATAGAGAGTATCAGAGAGTGATCGTGTGTGTCAGAGAGTATCAGAGAGTGATAGTGAGTGTCCGAGAGTGTCAGAGAGTGTCAGGGAGAGTCAGAGAGTGTCAGAGAGTGTCAGACAGTGATAGAGAGTTTCAGAGACAGACAGAGAGTTTCAGAGAATCTCAGAGAGTGATAGCGAGTGTCAGAGAGTGTCAGAGAGTGTCAGAGATTGATAGAGAGTATCAGAGAGTGATAGTGAGTGTCAGAGAGTATCAGAGAGTGATAGTGAGTGTCCGAGAGTGTCAGAGAGTGTCAGGGAGAGTCAGAGAGTGTCAGAGAGTGATAGAGAGTTTCAGAGACAGACAGAGAGTTTCAGAGAATCTCAGAGAGTGTGAGAGAGTGTCAGAGAGTGATAGTGAGTGTCAGAGAGTGATAGTGAGTGTCTGAGAGTTATAGAGAGTGTCAGAGAGTGTGAGAGATTGTCAGAGAGAGATAGAGAGTGTCAGAGAGTGATAGTGAGTGTCTGAGAGTGTCTGAGAGTGATAGAGAGCGTCACAGAGTGATAGAGAGTGTCAGACAGTGTGAGAGAGTGTCAGAGAGTGATAGTGAGTGTCTGAGAGTGTCAGAGAGTGATATAGATTGTCAGAGAGTGATAGAGAGAGTCAGAGAGTGATAGTGAGTGCCAGCGAGTGTCAGAGAGTGTCAGAGAGTGTGAGAGAGTGTCAGAGAGAGATAGTGAGTGTCTGAGAGTGTCAGAGAGTGATAGAGAGTGTCAGAGAGTGATAGTGAGTGCCAGCGAGTGTCAGAGAGTGTCAGAGAGTATCAGAGAGTGATAGTGAGTGTCCGAGAGTGTCAGAGAGTGTCAGAGAGTGTCAGAGAGTGATAGACAGTGTCAGACAGTGTCAGAGAGTGATAGAGAGTGTCAGAGAAGATAGAGAGTTTCAGAGAGTGTGAGAGAGTGTCAGAGAGTGATAGTGAGTGTCAGAGAGTGATAGTGAGTGTCTGAGAGTGTCTGAGAGTGATAGAGAGTGTCTGAGAGTGATAGAGACTGTCAGAGAGTGATAGTGAGTGTCAGAGAGTGTCAGAGATAGATAGAGAGTGTCAGAGAGTGATGGTGAGTGTCAGAGCGTATCAGAGAGTTGTAGTGATTGTCTGAGAGTGATAGTGAGTGTCAGAGAGTGTCAGAGAATGTCAGAGAGTGATAGTGAGAGTGTCAGTGAGTGTCAGAGAGTGTTATAGAGTGTTAGAGAGTGTCAGAGAGTGTCAGAGAGTGATAGGGTGTGTCAGAGAGTGATAGTGAGTGTCCGAGAGTGTCAGAGAGTGTCAGAGTATGTCAGAGATTGATAGAGAGTGTCAGAGAGTGATAGAGTGTGTCAGAGAGTGTCAGAGAGTGATAGTGATTGTCTGAGAGTGTCAGAGAGTGTCAGAGGGTGACACTGAGTGTCTGAGAGCGTCAGAGTGTGTCAGAGAGTGATAGAGAGTAATAGAGAGTGTCAGAGAGAGTCAGAGAGTGACACTCAGTGTCTGAGAGTGTCAGAGTGTGTCAGAGAGTGATTGAGAGTGATAGTGAGTGATAGTGAGTGTCAGAGAGTGTCAGAGTGTGATAGTGCGTGTCAGAGAGTGTCAGAGAGTGTCAGAGAGTGTCAGAGATTGTCAGAGATTGTCAGAAAGTGTCAGAGAGTGATAGAGAGTGTCAGAGAGAGATAGAGAGTTTCAGAGAGTGTCAGAATGTGTGAGAGAGTGTCAGAGAGTGATAGTGAGTGTCAGAGAGTGATAGTGAGTGTCTGAGAGTGATAGAGAGTGTCAGAGAGTGTGAGAGAGTGTCAGAGAGAGATAGAGAGTGTCAGAGAGTGATAGTGAGTGTCTGAGAGTGTCTGAGAGTGATAGAGAGTGTCACAGAGTGATAGAGAGTGTCAGAGAGTGAGAGAGAGTGTCAGAGAGTGATAGTGAGTGCCTGAGAGTGTCAGAGAGTGATAGAGATTGTCAGAGAGTGATAGAGAGAGTCAGAGAGTGATAGTGATTGCCAGCGAATGTCAGAGAGTGTCAGAGACTGTGAGAGAGTGTCAGAGAGTGATAGTGAGTGTCTGAGAGTGTCAGAGAGTGATAGAGAGTGTCAGAGAGTGATAGTGAGTGTCAGAGAGTGATAGTGAGTGCCAGCGAGTGTCAGAGAGTGTCAGAGAGTGATAGAGAGTGTCAGAGAGTGATATTGAGTGTCAGAGAGTATCAGAGAGTGATAGTGAGCGTCAGAGAGTATCAGAGAGTGATAGTGAGTGTCTGAGAGTGTCAGAGAGTGTCAGAGAGTGATAGAGAGTGTCAGACAGTGTCAGAGAGTGATAGAGAATGTCAGAGAGATAGAGAGTTTCAGAGAGTGTGAGAGAGTGTCAGAGAGTGATAGTGAGTGTCAGAGAGTGATAGTGAGTGTCTGAGAGTGTCTGAGAGTGATAGAGAGTGTCTGAGAGTGATAGAGACTGTCAGAGAGTGATAGTGAGTGTCAGAGAGTGTCGGAGATAGATAGAGAGTGTCAGAGAGTGATAGTGAGTGTCAGAGAGTATCAGAGAGTTGTAGTGAGTGTCTGAGAGTGATAGTGAGTGTCAGAGAGTGTCAGAGAGTTGTAGTGAGTGTCTGAGAGTGATAGTGAGTGTCAGAGAGTGATAGTGAGTGTCTGAGAGTTATAGAGAGTGTCAGAGAGTGTGAGAGATTGTCAGAGAGAGATAGAGAGTGTCAGAGAGTGATAGTGAGTGTCTGAGAGTGTCTGAGAGTGATAGAGAGTGTCACAGAGTGATAGAGAGTGTCAGACAGTGTGAGAGAGTGTCAGAGAGTGATAGTGAGTGTCTGAGAGTGTCAGAGAGTGATATAGATTGTCAGAGAGTGATAGAGAGAGTCAGAGAGTGATAGTGAGTGCCAGCGAGTGTCAGAGAGTGTCAGAGAGTGTGAGAGAGTGTCAGAGAGAGATAGTGAGTGTCTGAGAGTGTCAGAGAGTGATAGAGAGTGTCAGAGAGTGATAGTGAGTGCCAGCGAGTGTCCGAGAGTGTCAGAGAGTATCAGAGAGTGATAGTGAGCGTCAGAGAGTATCAGAGAGTGATAGTGAGTGTCCGAGAGTGTCAGAGAGTGCCAGAAAGTGTCAGAGAGTGATAGACAGTGTCAGAAAGTGTCAGAGAGTGATAGAGAGTGTCAGAGAAGATAGAGAGTTTCAGAGAGTGTGAGAGAGTGTCAGAGAGTGATAGTGAGTGTCAGAGAGTGATAGTGAGTGTCTGAGAGTGTCTGAGAGTGATAGAGAGTGTCTGAGAGTGATAGAGACTGTCAGAGAGTGATAGTGAGTGTCAGAGAGTGTCAGAGATAGATAGAGAGTGTCAGAGAGTGATAGTGAGTGTCAGAGCGTATCAGAGAGTTGTAGTGATTGTCTGAGAGTGATAGTGAGTGTCAGAGAGTGTCAGAGAGTGTCAGAGAGTGATAGTGAGAGTGTCAGAGAGTGTCAGAGAGTGTTATAGAGTGTTAGAGAGTGTCAGAGAGTGTCAGAGAGTGATAGGGTGTGTCAGAGAGTGATAGTGAGTGTCCGAGAGTGTCAGAGAGTGTCAGAGTATGTCAGAGATTGATAGAGAGTGTCAGAGAGTGATAGAGTGTGTCAGAGAGTGTCAGAGAGTGATAGTGATTGTCTGAGAGTGTCAGAGAGTGTCAGAGGGTGACACTGAGTGTCTGAGAGCGAGAGAGTGTGTCAGAGAGTGATAGAGAGTAATAGAGAGTGTCAGAGAGAGTCAGAGAGTGACACTCAGTGTCTGAGAGTGTCAGAGTGTGTCAGAGAGTGATTGAGAGTGATAGTGAGTGATAGTGAGTGTCAGAGAGTGTCAGAGTGTGATAGTGCGTGTCAGAGAGTGTCAGAGAGTGTCAGAGAGTGTCAGAGAGTGTCAGAGATTGTCAGAAAGTGTCAGAGAGTGATAGAGAGTGTCAGAAAGAGATAGAGAGTTTCAGAGAGTGTCAGAATGTGTGAGAGAGTGTCAGAGAGTGATGGTGAGTGTCAGAGAGTGATAGTGAGTGTCTGAGAGTGATAGAGAGTGTCAGAGAGTGTGAGAGAGTGTCAGAGAGAGATAGAGAGTGTCAGAGAGTGATAGTGAGTGTCTGAGAGTGTCTGAGAGTGATAGAGAGTGTCACAGAGTGATAGAGAGTGTCAGAGAGTGAGAGAGAGTGTCAGAGAGTGATAGTGAGTGCCTGAGAGTGTCAGAGAGTGATAGAGATTGTCAGAGAGAGATAGAGAGAGTCAGAGAGTGATAGTGATTGCCAGCGAATGTCAGAGAGTGTCAGAGACTGTGAGAGAGTGTCAGAGAGTGATAGTGAGTGTCTGAGAGTGTCAGAGAGTGATAGAGAGTGTCAGAGAGTGATAGTGAGTGTCAGAGAGTGATAGTGAGTGCCAGCGAGTGTCAGAGAGTGTCAGAGAGTGTCAGAGAGTGATAGAGAGTGTCAGAGAGTGATATTGAGTGTCAGAGAGTATCAGAGAGTGATAGTGAGCGTCAGAGAGTTTCAGAGAGTGATAGTGAGTGTCTGAGAGTGTCAGAGAGTGATAGAGAGTGTCAGACAGTGTCAGAGAGTGATAGAGAATGTCAGAGAGATAGAGAGTTTCAGAGAGTGTGAGAGAGTGTCAGAGAGTGATAGTGAGTGTCAGAGAGTGATAGTGTGTGTCTGAGAGTGTCTGAGAGTGATAGAGAGTGTCTGAGAGTGATAGAGACTGTCAGAGAGTGATAGTGAGTGTCAGAGAGTGTCGGAGATAGATAGAGAGTGTCAGAGAGTGATAGTGAGTGTCAGAGAGTATCAGAGAGTTGTAGTGAGTGTCTGAGAGTGATAGTGAGTGTCAGAGAGTGTCAGAGAGTGTCAGAGAGTGATAGAGAGTGTCAGAGAGAGATAGAGAGTTTCAGAGAGTGTGAGAGAGTGTCAGAGAGTGATAGTGAGTGTCAGAGAGTGATAGTGAGTGTCTGAGAGTGTCTGAGAGTGATAGAGAGTGTCTGAGAGTGATAGAGACTGTCAGAGAGTGATAGTGAGTGTCAGAGAGTGTCAGAGATAGACAGAGAGTGTCAGAGAGTGATAGTGAGTGTCAGAGAGTATCAGAGAGTTGCAGTGAGTGTCTGAGAGTGACAGTGAGTGTCAGAGAGTGTCAGAGAGTGTCAGAGAGTGATAGTGAGAGTGTCAGAGAGTGTCAGAGAGTGTCAGAGAGTGTTAGAGTGTGTTAGAGTGTGTCAGAGAGTGTCAGAGAGTGTCAGAGAGTGATAGGGAGTGTCAGAGTGTTATAGTGAGTGTCCGAGAGTGTCAGAGAGTGTCAGAGTATGTCAGAGATTGATAGAGATTGTCAGAGAGTGATAGAGTGTGTCAGAGAGTGTCAGAGAGTGATAGTGATTGTCTGAGAGTGTCAGAGAGTGTCAGAGGGTGACACTGAGTGTCTGAGAGTGTCAGAGTGTGTCACAGAGTGATAGAGAGTGATAGAGAGTGTCAGAGAGAGTCAGAGAGTGTTAGAGAGGGACAGAGAGTGTCAGAGAGAGGTAGAGAGTGTCAGAGAGTGATAGTGAGTGTCAGAGAGTGTCAGAGAGTGTCAGAGATTGATAGAGAGTGTCAGAGAGTGATAGTGAGTGTCAGAGAGTATCAGAGAGTGATGGTGAGTGTCCGAGAGTGTCAGAGAGTGTCAGGGAGAGTCAGAGAGTGTCAGAGAGTGTCAGAGAGTGTCAGAAAGTGGTAGAGAGTTTCAGAGAGTGAGAAGAGTGTCAGAGAGTTATCGAGACTGTCAGAGAGTGATAGTGAGAGTCAGAGAGTATCAGAGAGTGATAGTGTCAGAGAGTGTCAGAGAGTGTCAGAGAGTGATAGTGAGTGTATGAGAGTGTCAGAGAGTGTCAGAGAGTGATAGTGAGTGTCCGAGAGTGTCTGAGAATGTCAGAGAGTGTCAGAGCGTGATTGAGAGTGTCAGAGAGTGTCAGAGAGTGTCAGAGAGTGATAGTGAGTGACAGAGAGTGTCAGAGAGTGTCAGAGGGTGTCCGAGAGTGTCAGAGAGTGTCAGAGTGTGAAAGTGAGTGTCGGAGAGTGTCGGAGAGTGATAGAGAGTGTCAGAGAGTGATAGAGAGTGTCAGAAATTTTTAGTGAGTGTCAGAGAGTGTCAGAGAGTGATAGTGAGTGTCCGAGAGTGTCTGAGAATGTCAGAGAGAGTCAGAGAGTGAAGAGAGTGTCAGAGAGTGTCAGAGAGTGATAGTGAGTGTCAGAGAGTGTCCGAGAGTGTCAGAGAGTGTCAGAGAGTGTCAGAGAGTGATAGTGAGTGTCAGAGAGTGTCAGAGAGTGATAGTGATTGTCTGAGAGTTTCAGAGAGTGTCAGAGAGAGTCAGAGAGTGATAGAGATTGTCAGAGAGTGTCAGAGAGTGATAGTGATTGTCTGAGAGTGTCAGAGAGTGATAGTAAGTGTCTGAGAGTGTCAGAGAGTGATAGAGAGTGTCAGAGAGTGATAGTGAGTGTCAGAGAGTGTCATAGAGTGATAGAGAGTGCCAGAGAGTGTCAGAGAGTGTCAGAGAGTGTCAGAGAGTGATGGTAAGTGTCAGAGTGTTATACTGAGTGTCAGAGAGAATCAGAGAGTGATAGTGAGTGTCAGAGAGTGATAGTGAGTGTCTGAGAGTTTCAGAGAGTGTCAGAGAGTGTCAGAGAGTGATAGAGATTGTCAGAGAGTGTCAGAGAGTGATAGTGATTGTCTGAGAGTGTCAGAGAGTGATAGTAAGTGTCTGAGAGTGTCAGAGAGTGTCAGAGAGTGTCAGAGAGTGATAGAGATTGTCAGAGAGTGTCAGAGAGTGATAGTGATTGTCTGAGAGTGTCAGAGAGTGATAGTAAGTATCTGAGAGTGTCAGAGAGTGATAGAGAGTGTCAGAGAGTGATAGTGAGTGTCAGAGAGTGTCATAGTGTGATAGAGAGTGCCAGAGAGTGTCAGAGAGTGTCAGAGAGTGATGGTGAGTGTCAGAGTGTTATACTGAGTGTCAGAGAGAATCAGAGAGTGATAGTGAGTGTCAGAGAGTGATAGTGAGTGTCTGAGAGTGATAGAGAGTGTCAGAGAGTGTGAGAGATTGTCAGAGAGTGATAGAGAGTGTCAGAGAGTGATAGTGAGTGTCTGAGAGTGTCTGAGAGTGATACAGAGTGTCTGAGAGTGATCGAGACTGTCAGAGAGTGATAGTGAGTGTCAGAGATAGATAGAGTGTGTCAGAGAGTGATAGTGAGTGTCAGAGAGTATCAGAGAGTTGTAGTGAGTGTCTGAGAGTGATAGTGAGTGTCAGAGAGTGTCAGAGAGTGTCAGAGAGTGATAGAGAGTGTCAGAGAGAGATAGTGAGTGCCAGCGAGTGTCAGAGAGTGTCAGAGAGTGTCAGAGAGTGATAGAGAGTGTCAGAGAGTGATATTGACTTTCAGAGAGTATCAGAGAGTGATAGTGAGCGTCAGAGAGTATCAGAGAGTGATAGTGAGTGTCTGAGAGTGTCAGAGAGTGTCAGAGAGTGATAGAGGGTGTCAGACAGTGTCAGAGAGTGATAGAGAGTGTCAGAGAGAGATAGAGAGTTTCAGAGAGTGTGAGAGAGTGTCAGAGAGTGATAGTGAGTGTCAGAGAGTGATAGTGAGTGTCTGAGAGTGTCTGAGAGTGATAGAGAGTGTCTGAGAGTGATAGAGACTGTCAGAGAGTGATAGTGAGTGTCAGAGAGTGTCGGAGATAGATAGAGAGTGTCAGAGAGTGATAGTGAGTGTCAGAGAGTATCAGAGAGTTGTAGTGAGTGTCTGAGAGTGATAGTGAGTGTCAGAGAGTGTCAGAGAGTGTCAGAGAGTGATAGAGTGTGTCAGAGAGAGATAGAGAGTTTCAGAGAGTGTGAGAGAGTGTCAGAGAGTGATAGTGAGTGTCAGAGATTGATAGTGAGTGTCTGAGAGTGTCTGAGAGTGATAGAGAGTGTCTGAGAGTGATAGAGACTGTCAGAGAGTGATAGTGAGTGTCAGAGAGTGTCAGAGATAGATAGAGAGTGTCAGAGAGTGATAGTGAGTGTCAGAGAGTATCAGAGAGTTGTAGTGAGTGTCTGAGAGTGATAGTGAGTGTCAGAGAGTGTCAGAGGTTGTCAGAGAGTGATAGTGAGAGTGTCAGAGAGTGTCAGAGAGTGTCAGAGAGTGTTAGAGTGTGTTAGAGTGTGTCAGAGAGTGTAAGAGAGTGTCAGAGAGTGATAGGGAGTGTCAGAGAGTTATAGTGAGTGTCCGAGAGTGTCAGAGAGTGTCAGAGTATGTCAGAGATTGATAGAGAGAGTCAGAGAGTGATAGAGTGTGTAAGAGAGTGTCAGAGAGTGATAGTGATTGTCTGAGAGTGTCAGAGAGTGTCAGAGGGTGACACTGAGTGTCTGAGAGTGTCAGAGTGTGTCACAGTGTGATAGAGATTGATAGAGAGTGTCAGAGAGAGTCAGAGAGTGTTAGAGAGGGACAGAGAGTGTCAGAGAGAGATAGAGAGTGTCAGAGAGTGATAGTGAGTGTCAGAGAGTGTCAGAGAGTGTCAGAGATTGATAGAGAGTGTCAGAGAGTGATAGTGAGTGTCAGAGAGTATCAGAGAGTGATGGTGAGTGTCCGAGAGTGTCAGAGAGTGTCAGGGAGTTTCAGAGAGTGTCAGAGAGTGTCAGAGAGTGTCAGAAAGTGGTAGAGAGTTTCAGAGAGTGATATAGAGTGTCAGAGAGTTATCGAGACTGTCCGAGAGTGATAGTGAGAGTCAGAGAGTATCAGAGAGTGATAGTGTCAGAGAGTGTCAGAGAGTGTCAGAGAGTGATAGTGAGTGTATGAGAGTGTCAGAGAGTGTCAGAGAGTGATAGTGAGTGTCCGAGAGTGTCTGAGAATGTCAGAGAGTGTCAGAGCGTGATTGAGAGTGTCAGAGAGTGATAGTGAGTGACAGAGAGTGTCAGAGAGTGTCAGAGAGTGTCCGAGAGTGTCAGAGAGTGTCAGAGTGTGAAATTGAGTGTCGGAGAGTGTCGGAGAGTGATAGAGAGTGTCAGAGAGTGATAGAGAGTGTCAGAAATTTTTAGTGAGTGTCAGAGAGTGTCAGAGAGTGATAGTGAGTGTCCGAGAGTGTCTGAGAATGTCAGAGAGTGTCAGAGAGTGAAGAGAGTGTCAGAGAGTGTCAGAGAGTGATAGTGAGTGTCAGAGAGTGTCCGAGAGTGTCAGAGAGTGTCAGAGAGTGTCAGAGAGTGTCAGAGAGTGTCAGAGAGTGTCAGAGAGTGATAGTGAGTGTCAGAGAGTGTCAGAGAGTGATAGTGATTGTCTGAGAGTTTCAGAGAGTGTCAGAGAGTGTCAGAGAGTGATAGAGATTGTCAGAGAGTGTCAGAGAGTGATAGTGATTGTCTGAGAGTGTCAGAGAGTGATAGTAAGTGTCTGAGAGTGTCAGAGAGTGATAGAGAGTGTCAGAGAGTGACAGTGAGTGTCAGAGAGTGTCATAGAGTGATAGAGAGTGCCAGAGAGTGTCAGAGAGTGTCAGAGAGTGTCAAAGAGTGATGGTGAGTGTCAAAGTGTTATACTGAGTGTCAGAGAGAATCAGAGAGTGATAGTGAGTGTCAGAGATTGATAGTGAGTGTCTGAGAGTGATAGAGAGTGTCAGAGAGTGTGAGAGATTGTCAGAGAGAGATAGAGAGTGTCAGAGAGTGATAGTGAGTGTCTGAGAGTGTCTGAGAGTGATAGAGAGTGTCTGAGAGTGATAGAGACTGTCAGAGAGTGATAGTGAGTGTCAGAGAGTGTCAGAGATAGATAGAGAGTGTCAGAGAGTGATAGTGAGTGTCAGAGAGTATCAGAGAGTGATAGTGAGTGTCTGAGAGTGATAGTGAGTGTCAGAGAGTGTCAGAGAGTGTCAGAGAGTGATAGAGAGTGTCAGAGAGAGATAGAGAGTTTCAGAGAGTGTGAGAGAGTGTCAGAGAGTGATAGTGAGTGTCAGAGAGTGATAGTGAGTGTCTGAGAGTGTCTGAGAGTGATAGAGAGTGTCTGAGAGTGATAGAGACTGTCAGAGAGTGATAGTGAGTGTCAGAGAGTGTCAGAGATAGATAGAGAGTGTCAGAGGGTGATAGTGAGTGTCAGAGAGTATCAGAGAGTTGTAGTGAGTGTCTGAGACTGATAGTGAGTGTCAGAGAGTGTCAGAGAGTGTCAGAGAGTGATAGTGAGAGTGTCAGAGAGTGTCAGAGAGTGTTAGAGTGTGTCAGAGAGTGTCAGAGAGTGTCAGAGAGTGATAGGGAGTGTCAGAGAGTGATAGTGAGTGTCCGAGAGTGTCAGAGAGTGTCAGAGTATGTCAGAGATTGATAGAGAGTGTCAGAGAGTGATAGAGTGTGTCAGAGAGTGTCAGAGAGTGATAGTGATTGTCTGAGAGTGTCAGAGAGTGTTAGAGGGTGACACTGAGTGTCTGAGAGTGTCAGAATGTCTCACAGAGTGATAGAGAGTGATAGAGAGTGTCAGAGAGAGTCAGAGAGTGACACTCAGTGTCTGAGAGTATCAGAGTGTGTCAGAGAGTGATTGAGAGTGATAGTGAGTGATAGTGAGTGTCAGAGAGTGTCAGACTGTGATAGTGCGTGTCAGAGAGTGTCAGAGAGTATCAGAGAGTGATAAGAGTGTCTGAGAGTGTCAGAGAGTGTCAGAGAGTGTCAGAGAGTGTGAGAGAGTGTCAGAGAGTGATAGTGAGTGTCAGAGAGTGATAGTGAGTGTCTGAGAGTGTCTGAGAGTGATGGAGAGTTTCTGAGAGTGATAGCGAGTGTCAGAGAGTGTCAGAGATTGATAGAGAGTATCAGAGAGTGATAGTGAGTGTCAGAGAGTATCAGAGAGTGATAGTGAGTGTCCGAGAGTGTCAGAGAGTGTCAGGGAGAGTCAGAGAGTGTCAGAGAGTGTCAGAGATTGATAGAGAGTATCAGAGAGTGATAGTGAGTGTCAGAGAGTATCAGAGAGTGATAGTGAGTGTCCGAGAGTGTCAGAGAGTGTCAGGGAGAGTCAGAGAGTGTCAGAGAGTGTCAGAGAGTGATAGAGAGTTTCAGAGACAGACAGAGAGTTTCAGAGAATCTCAGAGAGTGATAGCGAGTGTCAGAGAGTGTCAGAGAGTGTCAGAGATTGATAGAGAGTATCAGAGAGTGATAGTGAGTGTCAGAGAGTATCAGAGAGTGATAGTGAGTGTCCGAGAGTGTCAGAGAGTGTCAGGGAGAGTCAGAGAGTGTCAGAGAGTGTCAGAGAGTGATAGAGAGTTTCAGAGACAGACAGAGAGTTTCAGAGAATCTCAGAGAGTGTGAGAGAGTGTCAGAGAGTGTCAGAGAGTGATAGTGAGTGTCTGAGAGTGTCTGAGAGTGATAGAGAGTGTCACAGAGTGATAGAGAGTGTCAGACAGTGTGAGAGAGTGTCAGAGAGTGATAGTGAGTGTCTGAGAGTGTCAGAGAGTGATAGAGATTGTCAGAGAGTGATAGAGAGAGTCAGAGAGTGATAGTGAGTGCCAGCGATTGTCAGAGAGTGTCAGAGAGTGTGAGAGAGTGTCAGAGAGTAATAGAGATTGTCAGAGAGTGATAGAGAGAGTCAGAGAGTGATAGTGAGTGCCAGCGAGTGTCAGAGAGTGTCACAGTGTGTGAGAGAGTGTCAGAGAGTGATAGTGAGTGTCTGAGAGTGTCAGAGAGTGATAGAGAGTGTCAGAGAGTGATAGTGTGTGCCAGCGAGTGTCAGAGAGTGTCAGAGAGTGTCAGAGAGTGATAGAGAGTATCAGAGAGTGATAGTGAGTGTCAGAGAGTATCAGAGAGTGATAGTGAGTGTCCGAGAGTGTCAGAGAGTGTCAGGGAGAGTCAGAGAGTGTCAGAGAGTGTCAGAGAGTGATAGAGAGTTTCAGAGACAGACAGAGAGTTTCAGAGAATCTCAGAGAGTGTGAGAGAGTGTCAGAGAGTGTCAGAGAGTGATAGTGAGTGTCTGAGAGTGTCTGAGAGTGATAGAGAGTGTCACAGAGTGATAGAGAGTGTCAGACAGTGTGAGAGAGTGTCAGAGAGTGATAGTGAGTGTCTGAGAGTGTCAGAGAGTGATAGAGATTGTCAGAGAGTGATAGAGAGAGTCAGAGAGTGATAGTGAGTGCCAGCGAGTGTCAGAGAGTGTCAGAGAGTGTGAGAGAGTGTCAGAGAGTGATAGTGAGTGTCTGAGAGTGTCAGAGAGTGATAGAGAGTGTCAGAGAGTGATAGTGTGTGCCAGCGAGTGTCAGAGAGTGTCAGAGAGTATCAGAGAGTGATAGTGAGCATCAGAGAGTATCAGAGAGTGATAGTGAGTGTCCGAGAGTGTCAGAGAGTGTCAGGGAGAGTCAGAGAGTGTCAGAGAGTGTCTGAGATTGATAGAGAGTATCAGAGAGTGATAGTGAGTGTCAGAGAGTATCAGAGAGTGATAGTGAGTGTCCGAGAGTGTCAGAGAGTGTCAGGGAGAGTCAGAGAGTGTCAGAGAGTGTCAGAGAGTGATAGAGAGTTTCAGAGACAGACAGAGAGTTTCAGAGAATCTCAGAGAGTGATAGCGAGTGTCAGAGAGTGTCAGAGAGTGTCAGAGATTGATAGAGAGTATCAGAGAGTGATAGTGAGTGTCAGAGAGTATCAGAGAGTGATAGTGAGTGTCCGAGAGTGTCAGAGAGTGTCAGGGAGAGTCAGAGAGTGACAGAGAGTGTCAGAGAGTGATAGAGAGTTTCAGAGACAGACAGAGAGTTTCAGAGAATCTCAGAGAGTGTGAGAGAGTGTCAGAGAGTGATAGTGAGTGTCAGAGAGTGATAGTGAGTGTCTGAGAGTGATAGAGAGTGTCAGAGAGTGTGAGAGATTGTCAGAGAGAGATAGAGAGTGTCAGAGAGTGATAGTGAGTGTCTGAGAGTGTCTGAGAGTGATAGAGAGTGTCACAGAGTGATAGAGAGTGTCAGAAAGTGTGAGAGAGTGTCAGAGAGTGATAGTGAGTGTCTGAGAGTGTCAGAGAGTGATAGAGATTGTCAGAGAGTGATAGAGAGAGTCAGAGAGTGATAGTGAGTGCCAGCGAGTGTCAGAGAGTGTCAGAGAGTGTGAGAGAGTGTCAGAGAGTGATAGTGAGTGTCTGAGAGTGTCAGAGAGTGATAGAGAGTGTCAGAGAGTGATAGTGTGTGCCAGCGAGTGTCAGAGAGTGTCAGAGAGTATCAGAGAGTGATAGTGAGCGTCAGAGAGTATCAGAGAGTGATAGTGAGTGTCCGAGAGTGTCAGAGAGTGTCAGAGAGTGATAGACAGTGTCAGACAGTGTCAGAGAGTGATAGAGAGTGTCAGAGAAGATAGAGAGTTTCAGAGAGTGTAAGAGAGTGTCAGAGAGTGATAGTGAGTGTCAGAGAGTGATAGTGAGTGTCTGAGAGTGTCAGAGATAGATAGAGAGTGTCAGAGAGTGATAGTGAGTGTCAGAGAGTTTCAGAGAGTTGTAGTGATTGTCTGAGAGTGATAGTGAGTGACAGAGACTGTCAGAGAGTGTCAGAGAGTGATAGTGAGAGTGTCAGAGAGTGTCAGAGAGTGTCAGAGAGTGTTAGAAAGTGTCAGAGAGTGTCAGAGAGTGATAGGGAGTGTCAGAGAGTGATAGTGAGTGTCCAAGTGTGTCAGAGAGTGTCAGAGTATGTCAGAGATTGATAGAGAGTGTCAGAGAGTGATAGAGTGTGTCAGAGGGTGTCAGAGAGTGATAGTGATTGTCTGAGAGTGTCAGAGAGTGTCAGAGGGTGACACTGAGTGTCTGAGAGCGTCAGAGTGTGTCAGAGAGTGATAGAGAGTAATAGAGAGTGTCAGAGAGAGTCAGAGAATGACACTCAGTGTCTGAGAGTGTCAGAGTGTGTCAGAGTGATTGCGAGTGATAGTGAGTGATAGTGAGTGTCAGAGAGTGTCAGAGTGTGATAGTGCGTGTCAGAGAGTGACAGAGAGTGTCAGAGAGTGTCAGAGAGTGTCAGAAAGTGTCAGAGAGTGATAGAGAGTGTCAGAGAGAGATAGAGAGTGTCAGAGAGTGTCAGAATGTGTGAGAGAGTGTCAGAGAGTGATAGTGAGTGTCAGAGAGTGATAGTGAGTGTCAGAGAGTGATAGAGAGTGTCAGAGAGTGTGAGAGAGTGTCAGAGAGAGATAGAGAGTGTCAGAGAGTGATAGTGAGTGTCTGAGAGTGTCTGAGAGTGATAGAGAGTGTCACAGAGTGATAGAGAGTGTCAGAGAGTGTGAGAGAGTGTCAGAGAGTGATAGTGAGTGCCTGAGAGTGTCAGAGAGTGATAGAGATTGTCAGAGAGGGATAGAGAGAGTCAGAGAGTGATAGTGATTGCCAGCGAGTGTCAGAGAGTGTCAGAGACTGTGAGAGAGTGTCAGAGAGTGATAGTGAGTGTCTGAGAGTGATAGTGAGTGTCTGAGAGTGATAGAGAGTGTCAGAGAGTGTGAGAGAGTGTCAGAGAGAGATAGAGAGTGTCAGAGAGTGATAGTGAGTGTCTGAGAGTGTCTGAGAGTGATAGAGAGTGCCACAGAGTGATAGAGAGTGTCAGAGAGTGTGAGAGAGTGTCAGAGAGTGATAGTGAGTGCCTGAGAGTGTCAGAGAGTGATAGAGATTGTCAGAGAGTGATAGAGAGAGTCAGAGAGTGATAGTGATTGCCAGCGAGTGTCAGAGAGTGTCAGAGACTGTGAGAGAGTGTCAGAGAGTGATAGTGAGTGTCTGAGAGTGTCAGAGAGTGATAGAGAGTGTCAGAGAGTGATAGTGAGTGCCAGTGAGTGTCAGAGAGTGTCAGAGAGTGTCAGAGAGTGTCAGAGAGTGATAGAGAGTGTCAGAGAGTGATATTGAGTGTCAGAGAGTATCAGAGAGTGATAGTGAGCGTCAGAGAGTATCAGAGAGTGATAGTGAGTGTCTGAACGTGTCAGAGAGTGATAGAGAGTGTCAGACAGTGTCAGAGAGTGATAGAGAGTGTCAGAGAAAGATAGAGAGTTTCAGAGAGTGTGAGAGAGTGTCAGAGAGTGATAGTGAGTGTCAGAGAGTGATAGTGAGTGTCAGAGAGTGTCGGAGATAGATAGAGAGTGTCAGAGAGTGATAGTGAGTGTCAGAGAGTATCAGAGAGTTATAGTGAGTGTCTGAGAGTGATAGTGAGTGTCAGAGAGTGTCAGAGAGTGATAGAGAGTGTCAGAGAGTGATAGTGAGAGTGTCAGAGAGTGTTAGAGAGTGTCAGAGAGTGTCAGAGAGTGATAGGGAGTGTCAGAGAGTTATAGTGAGTGTCCGAGAGTGTCAGAGAGTGATAGTGATTGTCTGAGAGTGTCAGAAAGTGTCAGAGGGTGACACTGAGTGTCTGAGAGTGTCAGAGTGTGTCACAGAGTGACAGAGAGTGATAGAGAGTGTCAGAGAGAGTCAGAGAGTGTTAGAGAGGGACAGAGAGTGTCAGAGAGAGATCGAGAGTGTCAGAGAGTGATAGTGAGTGTCAGAGAGTGTCAGAGAGTGTCAGAGATTGATAGAGAGTGTCAGAGAGTGATAGTGAGTGTCAGAGAGTATCAGAGAGTGATGGTGAGTGTCCGAGAGTGTCAGAGAGTGTCAGGGAGAGTCAGAGAGTGTCAGAGAGTGTCAGAGAGTGTCAGAGAGTGGTAGAGAGTTTCAGAGAGTGATATAGAGTGTCAGAGAGTTATCGAGACTGTCAGAGAGTGATAGTGAGAGTCAGAGAGTATCAGAGAGTGATAGCGTCAGAGAGTGTCAGAGAGTGTCAGAGAGTGATAGTGAGTGTATGAGAGTGTCAGAGAGTGTCAGAGAGTGATAGTGAGTGTCCGAGAGTGTCTGAGAATGTCAGAGAGTGTCAGAGAGTGATTGAGAGTGTCAGAGAGTGTCAGAGAGTGATAGTGAGTGACAGAGAGTGTCCGAGAGTGTCAGAGAGTGTCAGAGTGTGAAAGTGAGTGTCGGAGAGTGTCGGAGAGTGATAGAGAGTGTCAGAGAGTGATAGAGAGTGTCAGAAAGTTTTAGTGAGTGTCAGAGAGTGTCAGAGAGTGATAGTGAGTGTCCGAGAGTGTCTGAGAATGTCAGAGAGAGTCAGAGAGTGAAGAGAGTGTCAGAGAGTGTCAGTGAGTGATAGTGAGTGACAGAGAGTGTCAGAGAGTGTCCGAGAGTGTCAGAGAGTGTCAGAGAGTGAAGGTGAGTGTCTGAGTGTGTCAGAGAGTGACAGTGAGTGTCAGAGAGTGACAGTGAGTTTCAGAGAGTGTCAGAGAGTGATAGTGAGTGTCAGAGAGTGTCAGAGAGTGATAGTGATTGTCTGAGAGTTTCAGAGAGTGTCAGAGAGTGTCAGAGAGAGATAGAGATTGTCAGAGAGTGTCAGAGAGTGATAGTGATTGTCTGAGAGTGTCAGAGAGTGATAGTTAGTGTCTGAGAGTGTCAGAGAGTGATAGAGAGTGTCAGAGAGTGATAGTGAGTGTCAGAGAGTGTCATAGAGTGATAGAGAGTGCCAGAGAGTGTCAGAGAGTGTCAGAGAGTGATGGTGAGTGTCAGAGTGTTATACTGAGTGTCAGAGAGAATCAGAGAGTGATAGTGAGTGTCAGAGAGTATCAGAGAGTGATAGTAAGTGTCTGAGAGTGTCAGAGAGTGATAGTAAGTGTCTGAGAGAGTCAGAGAGTGATAGTGAGTGTCAGGGAGTGTCTTAGAGTGATAGTGAGTGTCAGAGAGTGTCAGAGTGTGTCAGAGAGTGATGGTGAGTGTCAGAGAGTGATCGTGAGTGTCAGAGAGAATCAGAGAGTGATAGTGAGTGTCAGAGAGTATCAGAGAGTGATAATGAGTGTCTGAGAGTGTCAGAGAGTGTCTGAGAGTGTCAGAGAGTGATAGAGAGTGTCAGAGAGCGTCAGAGAGTGTCTGAGAGTGACTGAGAGTGTCTGAGAGTGATAGAGAGTGTCAGAGAGTGTCAGAGAGTGTGAGAGAGTGTCAGAGAGTGATAGTGAGTGCCAGAGAGTGTCAGAGAGTATCAGAGAGTGATAGTGAGTGTCTGAGAGTGTCAGAGAGTGTCAGAGAGTGTTAGAGAGTGATTGAGAGTGATAGAGAGTGATAGAGAGTATCAGAAAGTGTCAGAGAGTGATAGTGATTGTCTGAGAGTTTCAGAGTGCATCAGAGAGTTTCAGAGAGTGATAGAGAGTGTCAGACAATGTCAGAGAGTGATGCAGAGTGTCAGAGAGTGTCAGAGTGTATCAGAGAGGTTCAGAGAGTGTCGGACAGTGATAGAGAGTGTCAGAGAGTGTCTGAGAGTTTCAGAGTGTATCAGAGAGTGTCAGAGAGTGTCAGAGAGTGATAGAGAGTATCAGAGAGTGATAGAGAGTTGTACAGATGTCTGAGGTGTCAGAGAGTGTCTGAGAGTGTCAGGGAGTCAGAGAGTCATGGAGAGTGAAAGAGATTGTCAGACAGAATCTGAGAGTGTCAGGGATTGATATGGAGTGTCACAGAGTGATAGACAGCGAAAGAGAGTGTCTGAGAGTGTCAGAGAGTGTCACAGTGTGTCAGAGAGTGTCTGAGAGTGTCTGAGAGTGTCTGAGAATGTCAGAGAGAGTCAGAGAGAGTCAGAGAGTGTCAGAAAGTGATAGAGAGTGTCAGAGAGTGTCAGAGATAGATAGAGAGTGTCAGAGAGTGATAGTGAGTGTCAGAGAGTATCAGAGAGTTGTAGTGAGTGTCTGAGAGTGATAGTGAGTGTCAGAGAGTGTCAGAGAGTGTCAGAGAGTGATAGTGAGAGTGTCAGAGAGTGTCTGAGAGTGTCAGAGTGTGTCACAGAGTGATAGAGAGTGATAGAGAGTGTCAGAGAGAGTCAGAGAGTGTTAGAGAGGGACAGAGAGTGTCAGAGAGAGATAGAGAGTGTCAGAGAGTGATAGTGAGTGTCAGAGAGTGTCAGAGAGTGTCAGAGATTGATAGAGAGTGTCAGAGAGTGATAGTGAGTGTCAGAGAGTATCAGAGAGTGATGGTGAGTGTCCGAGAGTGTCAGAGAGTGTCAGGGAGAGTCAGAGAGTGTCAGAGAGTGTCAGAGAGTGTCAGAGAGTGATAGAGAGTTTCAGAGAGTGATATAGAGTGTCAGAGAGTTATCGAGACTGTCAGAGAGTGATAGTGAGAGTCAGAGAATATCAGAGAGTGATAGTGTCAGAGAGTGTCAGAGAGTGTCAGAGAGTGATAGTGAGTGTATGAGAGTGTCAGAGAGTGTCAGAGAGTGATAGTGAGTGTCCGAGAGTGTCTGAGAAAGTCAGAGAGTGTCAGAGAGTGATTGAGAGTGTCAGAGAGTGTCAGAAAGTGATAGTGAGTGACAGAGAGTGTCAGAGAGTGTCAGAGAGTGTCCGAGAGTGTCAGAGAGTGTCAGAGTGTGAAAGTGAGTGTCGGAGAGTGTCGGAGAGTGATAGAGAGTGTCAGAGAGTGATAGAGAGTGTCAGAAATATTTAGTGAGTGTCAGAGAGTGCCAGAGAGTGATAGTGAGTGTCCGAGAGTGTCTGAGAATGTCAGAGAGAGTCAGAGAGTGAAGAGAGTGTCAGAGAGTGTCAGAGAGTGATAGTGAGTGACAGAGAGTGTCAGAGAGTGTCCGAGAGTGTCAGAGAGTGTCAGAGAGTGAAAGTGAGTGTCTGAGTGTGTCAGAGAGTGACAGTGAGTGTCAGAGAGTGACAGTGAGTTTCAGAGAGTGTCAGAGAGTGATAGTGAGTGTCAGAGAGTGTCAGAGAGTGATAGTGATTGTCTGAGAGTTTCAGAGAGTGTCAGAGATGTCAGAGAGTGATAGAGATTGTCAGAGAGTGTCAGAGAGTGATAGTGATTGTCTGAGAGTGTCAGAGAGTGATAGTAAGTGTCTGAGATTGTCAGAGAGTGATAGAGAGTGTCAGAGAGTGATAGTGAGTGTCAGAGAGTGTCATAGAGTGATAGAGAGTGCCAGAGAGTGCCAGAGAGTGTCAGAGAGTGTCAGAGAGTGATGGTGAGTGTCAGAGTGTTATACTGAGTGTCAGAGAGAATCAGAGAGTGATAGTGAGTGTCAGAGAGTATCAGAGAGTGATAGTAAGTGTCTGAGAGTGTCAGAGAGTGATAGTGATTGTCTGAGAGTGTCAGAGAGTGTCAGAGGGTGACACTGAGTGTCTGAGAGTGTCAGAGTGTGTCACAGAGTGATAGAGAGTGATAGAGAGTGTCAGAGAGAGTCAGAGAGTGTTAGAGAAGGACAGAGAGTGTCAGAGAGAGATAGAGAGTGTCAGAGAGTGATAGTGAGTGTCAGAGAGTGTCAGAGAGTGTCAGAGAATGATAGAGAGTGTCAGAGAGTGATAGTGAGTGTCAGAGAGTATCAGAGAGTGATGGTGAGTGTCCGAGAGTGTCAGAGAGTGTCAGGGAGAGTCAGAGAGTGTCAGAGAGTGTCAGAGAGTGTCAGAGAGTGATAGAGAGTTTCAGAGAGTGATATAGAGTGTCAGAGAGTTATCGAGACTGTCAGAGAGTGATAGTGAGAGTCAGAGAGTATCAGAGAGTGAAGGTGTCAGAGAGTGTCAGAGAGTGTCAGAGAGTGATAGTGAGTGTATGAGAGTGTCAGAGAGTGTCAGAGAGTGATAGTGAGTGTCCGAGAGTGTCTGAGAATGTCAGAGAGTGTCAGAGAGTGATTGAGAGTGTCAGAGAGTGTCAGAGAGTGACAGTGAGTGACAGAGTGTGTCAGAGAGTGTCAGAGCGTGTCCGAGAGTGTCAGAGAGTGTCAGAGTGTGAAAGTAAGTGTCGGAGAGTGTCGGAGAGTGATAGAGAGTGCCAGAGAGTGATAGTGAGTGTCAGAAATTTTTAGTGAGTGTCAGAGAGTGCCAGAGAGTGATCGTGAGTGTCCGAGAGTGCCTGAGAATGTCAGATGGAGTCAGAGAGTGAAGAGAGTGTCAGAGAGTGTCAGAGAGTGATAGTGAGTGACAGAGAGTGTCAGAGAGTGTCCGAGAGTGTCAGAGAGTGTCAGAGAGTGAAAGTGAGTGTCTGAGTGTGTCAGAGAGTGACAGTGAGTGTCAGAGAGTGACAGTGAGTTTCAGAGAGTGTCAGAGAGTGATAGTGAGTGTCAGAGAGTGTCAGAGAGTGATAGTGATTGTCTGAGAGTTTCAGAGAGTGTCAGAGAGTGTCAGAGAGTGATAGAGATTGTCAGAGAGTGTCAGAGAGTGATAGTGATTGTCTGAGAGTGTCAGAGAGTGATAGTAAGTGTCTGAGAGTGTCAGAGAGTGATAGA
Organism: Heterodontus francisci; assembly: GCF_036365525.1. Taxonomy (NCBI): domain Eukaryota; kingdom Metazoa; phylum Chordata; class Chondrichthyes; order Heterodontiformes; family Heterodontidae; genus Heterodontus; species Heterodontus francisci. The sequence goes on along the minus strand of NW_027140217.1, from coordinate 459,240 downwards.
GAGTGTCAGAGAGTGATAGTGAGTGTCAGAGAGTGTCATAGAGTGATAGAGAGTGCCAGAGAGTGTCAGAGAGTGTCAGAGAGTGATGGTGAGTGTCAGAGTGTTATACTGAGTGTCAGAGAGAATCAGAGAGTGATAGTGAGTGTCAGAGAGTATCAGAGAGTGATAGTAAGTGTCTGAGAGTGTCAGAGAGTGATAGTGAGTGTCAGGGAGTGTCAGAGAGTGATAGTGAGTGTCAGAGAGTGTCAGAGTGTGTCAGAGAGTGATGGTGAGTGTCAGAGAGTGATCGTGAGTGTCAGAGAGAATCAGAGAGTGATAGTGAGTGTCAGAGAGTATCAGAGAGTGATAATGAGTCTCTGAGAGTGTCAGAGAGTGTCAGAGAGTGTCCGAGAGTGATAGAGAGTGTCAGAGAGCGTCAGAGAGTGTCTGAGAGTGATAGAGAGTGTCAGAGAGTGTCAGAGAGTGTGAGAGAGTGTCAGAGAGTGATAGTGAGTGCCAGAGAGTGTCAGAGAGTATCAGAGAGTGATAGTGAGTGTCTGAGAGTGTCAGAGAGTGTTAGAGAGTGATTGAGAGTGATAGAGAGTGATAGAGAGTATCAGAAAGTGTCAGAGAGTGATAGTGATTGTCTGAGAGTTTCAGAGTGTATCAGAGAGTGTCAGAGAGTGATAGAGAGTGTCAGAGAATGTCAGAGAGTGATGCAGAGTGTCAGAGAGTGTCAGAGTGTATCAGAGAGGTTCAGAGAGTGTCGGAGAGTGATAGAGAGTGTCAGAGAGTGTCTGAGAGTTTCAGAGTGTATCAGAGAGTGTCAGAGAGTGATAGAGAGTATCAGAGAGTGATAGAGAGTTGTACAGATGTCTGAGGTGTCAGAGAGTGTCTGAGAGTGTCAGGGAGTGTCAGAGAGTCATGGAGAGTGAAAGAGATTGTCAGGCAGAATCTGAGAGTGTCAGGGAGTGATATGGAGTGTCACAGAGTGATAGACAGCGAAAGAGAGTGTCTGAGAGTGTCAGAGAGTGTCAGAGTGTGTCTGAGAGTGTCTGAGAGTGTCTGAGAGTGTCTGAGAGTGTCTGAGAGTGATAGAGAGTGTCAGAGAGTGTGAGTGAGTGTCAGAGAGTGATAGTGAGTGCCAGAGAGTGTCAGAGAGTGTCAGAGAGTGTTAGAGAGTGATTGAGAGTGATAGAGAGTGATAGAGAGTATCAGAAAGTGTCAGAGAGTGATAGTGATTGTCTGAGAGATTCAGAGTGCATCAGAGAGTGTCAGAGAGTGATAGAGAGTGTCAGACAATGTCAGAGAGTGATGCAGAGTGTCAGAGAGTGTCAGAGTGTATCAGAGAGGTTCAGAGAGTGTCGGACAGTGATAGAGAGTGTCAGAGAGTGTCTGAGAGTTTCAGAGTGTATCAGAGAGTGTCAGAGAGTGATAGAGAGTATCAGAGAGTGATAGAGAATTGTACAGATGTCTGAGGTGTCAGAGAGTGTCTGAGAGTGTCAGGGAGTGTCAGAGAGTCATGGAGAGTGAAAGAGATTGTCAGACAGAATCTGAGAGTGTCAGGGAGTGATATGGAGTGTCACAGAGTGATAGACAGCGAAAGAGAGTGTCTGAGAGTGTCAGAGAGTGTCACAGTGTGTCAGAGAGTGTCAGAGAGTGTCTGAGAGTGTCTGAGAGTGTCTGAGAATGTCAGAGAGAGTCAGAGAGTGTCAGAAAGTGATAGAGAGTGTCAGAGAGTGTCAGAGATAGATAGAGAGTGTCAGAGAGTGATAGTGAGTGTCAGAGAGTATCAGAGAGTTGTAGTGAGTGTCTGAGAGTGATAGTGAGTGTCAGAGAGTGTCAGCGAGTGTCAGAGAGTGATAGTGAGAGTGTCAGAGAGTGTCAGAGAGTGTTAGAGTGTGTCAGAGAGTGTCAGAGAGTGTCAGAGAGTGATAGGGAGTGTCAGAGAGTGATAGTGAGTGTCCGAGAGTGTCAGAGTATGTCAGAGATTGATAGAGAGTGTCAGAGAGTGATAGAGTGTATCAGAGAGTGTCAGAGAGTGATAGTGATTGTCTGAGAGTGTCAGAGAGTGTCAGAGGGTGACATTGAGTGTCTGAGAGTGTCAGAGTGTTTCACAGAGCGATAGAGAGTGATAGAGAGTGTCAGAGAGAGTCAGAGTGTGTTAGAGAGGGACAGAGAGTGTCAGAGAGAGATAGAGAGTGTCAGAGAGTGATAGTGAGTGTCAGAGAGTGTCAGAGAGTGTCAGAGATTGATAGAGAGTGTCAGAGAGTGATAGTGAGTGTCAGAGAGTATCAGAGAGTGATGGTGAGTGTCCGAGAGTGTCAGGGAGTGTCAGGGAGAGTCAGAGAGTGTCAGAGAGTGTCAGAGAGTGTCAGAGAGTGATAGAGAGTTTCAGAGAGTGATATAGAGTGTCAGAGAGTTATCGAGACTGTCAGAGAGTGATAGTGAGAGTCAGAGAGTATCAGAGAGTGATAGCGAGTTGTACAGATGTCTGAGGTGTCAGAGAGTGTCTGAGAGTGTCAGGGAGTGTCAGAGAGTCATGGAGAGTGAAAGAGATTGTCAGACAGAATCTGAGAGTGTCAGGGAGTGATATGGAGTGTCACAGAGTGATAGACAGCGAAAGAGAGTGTCTGAGAGTGTCAGAGAGTGTCACAGTGTGTCAGAGAGTGTCTGAGAGTGTCTGAGAGTGTCTGAGAGTGTCTGAGAATGTCAGAGAGAGTCAGAGAGAGTCAAGAGTGTCAGAAAGTGATAGAGAGTGTCAGAGAGTGTCAGAGATAGATAGAGTGTGTCTGAGAGTGATAGTGAGTGTCGGAGAGTATCGGAGAGTTGTAGTGAGTGTCTGAGAGTGATAGTGAGTGTCAGAGAGTGTCAGAGAGTGTCAGAGAGTGATAGTGAGAGTGTCAGAGAGTGTCAGAGAGTGTCAGAGAGTGTTAGAGTGTGTCAGAGAGTGTCAGAGAGTGTCAGAGAGTGATAGGGAGTGTCAGAGAGTGCTAGTGAGTGTCCGAGAGTGTCAGAGAGTGTCAGAGTATGTCAGAGATTGATAGAGAGTGTCAGAGAGTGATAGAGTGTATCAGAGAGTGTCAGAGAGTCATAGTGATTGTCTGAGAGTGTCAGAGAGTGTCAGAGGGTGACACTGAGTGTCTGAGAGTGTCAGAGTGTTTCACAGAGTGATAGAGAGTGATAGAGAGTGTCAGAGAGAGTCAGAGAGTGTTAGAGAGGGACAGAGAGTGTCAGAGAGAGATAGAGAGTGTCAGAGAGTGATAGTGAGTGTCAGAGAGTGTCAGAGAGTGTCAGAGATTGATAGAGAGTGTCAGAGAGTGATAGTGAGTGTCAGAGAGTATCAGAGAGTGATGGTGAGTGTCCGAGAGTGTCAGAGAGTGTCAGGGAGAGTCAGAGAGTGTCAGAGAGTGTCAGAGAGTGTCAGAGAGTGATAGAGAGTTTCAGAGAGTGATATAGAGTGTCAGAGAGTTATCGAGACTGTCAGAGAGTGATAGTGAGAGTCAGAGAGTATCAGAGAGTGATAGTGTCAGAGAGTGTCAGAGAGTGTCAGAGAGTGATAGTGAGTGTATGAGAGTGTCAGAGAGTGTCAGAGAGTGATAGTGAGTGTCCGAGAGTGTCTGAGAAAGTCAGAGAGTGTCAGAGAGTGATTGAGAGTGTCAGAGAGTGTCAGAAAGTGATAGTGAGTGACAGAGAGTGTCAGAGAGTGTCAGAGAGTGTCCGAGAGTGTCAGAGAGTGTCAGAGTGTGAAAGTGAGTGTCGGAGAGTGTCGGAGAGTGATAGAGAGTGTCAGAGAGTGATAGAGAGTGTCCGAGAGTGTCTGAGAATGTCAGAGAGAGTCAGAGAGTGAAGAGAGTGTCAGAGAGTGTCAGAGAGTGATAGTGAGTGACAGAGAGTGTCAGAGAGTGTCCGAGAGTGTCAGAGAGTGTCAGAGAGTGAAAGTGAGTGTCTGAGTGTGTCAGAGAGTGACAGTGAGTGTCAGAGAGTGACAGTGTGTTTCAGAGAGTGCCAGAGAGTGATAGTGAGTGTCAGAGAGTGTCAGAGAGTGATAGTGATTGTCTGAGAGTTTCAGAGAGTGTCAGAGATGTCAGAGAGTGATAGAGATTGTCAGAGAGTGTCAGAGAGTGATAGTGATTGTCTGAGAGTGTCAGAGAGTGATAGTAAGTGTCTGAGATTGTCAGAGAGTGATAGAGAGTGTCAGAGAGTGATAGTGAGTGTCAGAGAGTGTCATAGAGTGATAGAGAGTGCCAGAGAGTGCCAGAGAGTGTCAGAGAGTGTCAGAGAGTGATAGTCAGTGTCAGAGAGTATCAGAGAGTGATAGTAAGTGTCTGAGAGTGTCAGAGAGTGATAGTGATTGTCTGAGAGTGTCAGAGAGTGTCAGAGGGTGACACTGAGTGTCTGAGAGTGTCAGAGTGTGTCACAGAGTGATAGAGAGTGATAGAGAGTGTCAGAGAAGGTCAGAGAGTGTCAGAGAGTGATAGTGAGTGTCAGAGAGTGTCAGAGAGTGTCAGAGATTGATAGAGAGTGTCAGAGAGTGATAGTGAGTGTCAGAGAGTATCAGAGAGTGATGGTGAGTGTCCGAGAGTGTCAGAGAGTGTCAGGGAGAGTCAGAGAGTGTCAGAGAGTGTCAGAGAGTGATAGAGAGTTTCAGAGAGTGATATAGAGTGTCAGAGAGTTATCGAGACTGTCAGAGAGTGATAGTGAGAGTCAGAGAGTATCAGAGAGTGAAGGTGTCAGAGAGTGTCAGAGAGTGTCAGAGAGTGATAGTGAGTGTATGAGAGTGTCAGAGAGTGTCAGAGAGTGACAGTGAGTGACAGAGTGTGTCAGAGAGTGTCAGAGAGTGTCCGAGAGTGTCCGAGAGTGTCAGAGAGTGTCAGAGAGTGTCAGAGTGTGAAAGTAAGTGTCGGAGAGTGTCGGAGAGTGATAGAGAGTCCCAGAGAGTGATAGAGAGTGTCAGAAATTTTAGTGAGTGTCAGAGAGTGCCAGAGAGTGATCGTGAGTGTCCGAGAGTGCCTGAGAATGTCAGAGAGAGTCAGAGAGTGAAGAGAGTGTCAGAGAGTGTCAGAGAGTGATAGTGAGTGACAGAGAGTGTCAGAGAGTGTCCGAGAGTGCTAGAGAGTGTCTGAGACTGTCTGAGAGTGTCTGAGAGTTTCAGAGTGTGCCAGTGAGTGTCAGAGAGTGATAGAGAGTGTCAGAGATTGATAGAGAGCGTCTGAGAGTGTCAGAGTGTATCTGAGAGTGTCAGAGAGTGATAGAGAGTGTCAGAGAGTGTCAGAGAGTAACAAAGTTTGTCAGAGAGTGTCTGAAAAAGTCTGAGAGTGTCTGAGAGTGTCAGTAATTGATAGAATGTGTCAGTGTGTGTCAGGCAGTGTCAGAAAGTGATGGAGAGTGTCAGAGAGTTATAGAGAGCGATAGAGAGTGAGAGAGAGTGTCTGAGAGCGTCAGAGAATGTCAGAGAGTGTCTGAGAGTGTCTGAGAGTGTCAGAGAGTGTCAGAGAGTGATAGAGAGAGTCAGAGAGAGTCTGAGAGTGTCAGGGAGAGTCTGAGAGTGTCAGGGAGTGTCAGGCAGTGATAGAGTGTGTCAGAGAGTGATATAAAAATTCAGAGAGTGTCAGAGAGTGTCAGAGAGTGATAGAGACCGCCAGAGAGTGCCAGAAAGTGTCTGATTGTGTCTGAGATTGTCAGAGAGTGTCAGAGAGTGATAGAGAGTGCCAGAGAGTGCCAGAGTGTGTCTGAGTGTGTCTGAGTGTGTATGAGAGTGTCTGAAAGTGTCAGAGAGTGTCAGAGGGTGACAGAGAGTGTCTGAGAGTTTCTGATTGTGTCTGAGATTGTCAGAGATTGTCAGAGAGTGACAGAAAATGTCAGAGAGCGTCAGGCTGTGTCAGAGTGTATCAGAGAGTGTCAGAGAGTGGTAGAGAGTGGCAGTGAGTGTCTGAGAGTGTCTGAATGTGTCAGAGAGTGTCAGAGAGTGATAGAGAGTGTCTGAGTGTGTCTGAGTGTGTCTGAGATTGTCAGAGAGTGTCAGAGAGTGATAAAGTTTGTCAGAGAGTGTCTGAAAAAGTCTGAGAGTGTCAGTAATTGATAGAATGTGTTAGTGTGTGTCAGGCAGTGTCAGAAAGTGATGGAGAGTGTCAGAGAGTTATAGAGAGCGATAGAGAGTGAGAGAGAGTGTCTGAGAGCGTCAGAGAGTGTCAGAGAGTGTCTGAGAGTGTCAGAGAGTGATAGAGAGAGTCAGAGAGAGTCTGAGAGTGTCAGGGAGAGTCTGAGAGTGTCAGGGAGTGTCAGGCAGTGATAGAGTGTGTCAGAGAGTGATATAAACATTCAGAGAGTGTCAGAGAGTGTCAGAGTGTGATCGAGAGTGCCAGAGAGTGATCGAGACCGCCAGAGAGTTCCAGAGATTGTCGGATTGTGTCTGAGATTGTCAGAGAGTGTCAGAGAGTGATAGAGAGTGCCAGAGAGTGCCAGAGTGTGTCTGAGTGTGTCTGAGTGTGTCTGAGAGTGTCTGAAAGTGTCAGAGAGTGTCAGAGGGTGACAGAGAGTGTCTGAGAGTTTCTGATTGTGTCTGAGATTGTCAGAGATTGTCCGAGAGTGACAGAATGTGTCAGAGAGCGTCAGGGTGTGTCAGAGTGTATCAGAGAGTGTCAGAGAGTGGTAGAGAGTGGCAGTGAGTGTCTGAGAGTGTCTGAATGTGTCAGAGAGTGTCAGAGAGTGGCAGAGAGTGTCAGAGAGTGTCAGAGAGTGTCTGAGTGTGTCTGAGATTGTCAGAGAGTGTCAGAGAGTGTCAGAGAGTGAAAGAGAGTGTCAGAGAGTGTCAGGGAGTGTCAGCGTGTATCCGAGAGTGTCAGAGAGTGCCAGAGAGTGATAGAGGGAGATAGAGAGAGTCACAGCGTGGTAGAGAGTTTCAGAGAGTGATAGAGAGTGTCTGAGACTGTCTGAGAGTGTCAAAGTGTGTCAGAGAGTGAGAGAGTGTCAGAGATTGTAAGAGAGTGAAAGAGAGTTTCAGAGAGAATCTGAGAGTGTCAGAGAGTGATGGAAAGTGTCTGAGAGTGTCCGAGAGTGTCAGAGGGTGACAGAGAGTGTCTGAGAGTTTCTGATTGTGTCTGAGATTGTCAGAGATTGTAAGAGAGTGACAGAAAATGTCAGAGAGCGTCAGGCTGTGTCAGACTGTATCAGAGAGTGTCAGAGAGTGGTAGAGAGTGGCAGTGAGTGTCTGAGAGTGTCTGAATGTGTCAGAGAGTGTCAGAGGGTGACAGAGAGTGTCTGAGAGTTTCTGATTGTGTCTGAGATTGTCAGAGAGTGTCAGAGAGTGATAAAGTTTGTCAGAGAGTGTCTGAAAAAGTCTGAGAGTGTCTGAGAGTGTCAGTGATTGATAGAATGTGTTAGTGTGTGTCAGGCAGTGTCAGAAAGTGATGGAGAGTGTCAGAGAGTTATAGAGAGCGATAGAGAGTGAGAGAGAGTGTCTGAGAGCGTCAGAGAGTGTCAGAGAGTGTCTGAGAGTGTCAGAGAGTGTCAGAGAGTGATAGAGAGAGTCAGAGAGAGTCTGCGAGTGTCAGGGAGAGTCTGAGAGTGTCAGGGAGTGTCAGGCAGTGATAGAGTGTGTCAGAGAGTGATATAAACATTCAGAGAGTGTCAGAGAGTGTCAGAGTGTGATCGAGAGTGCCAGAGAGTGACAGAGACCGCCAGAGAGTTCCAGAGATTGTCGGATTGTGTCTGAGATTGTCAGAGAGTGTCAGAGAGTGATAGAGAGTGCCAGAGAGTGCCAGAGTGTGTCTGAGTGTGTCTGAGTGTGTATGAGAGTGTCTGAAAGAGTCAGAGAGTGTCAGAGGGTGACAGAGAGTGTCTGAGAGTTTCTGATTGTGTCTGAGATTGTCAGAGATTGTCCGAGAGTGACAGAATGTGTCAGAGATCGTCAAGGTGTGTTAGAGTGTATCAGAGAGTGTCAGAGAGTGGTAGAGAGTGGCATTGAGTGTCTGAGAGTGTCTGAATGTGTCAGAGAGTGTCAGAGAGTGGCAGAGAGTGTCAGAGAGTGTCAGAGAGTGTCAGAGAGTGTCTGAGTGTGTCTGAGATTGTCAGAGAGTGTCAGAGAGTGTCAGACAGTGAAAGAGAGTGTCAGAGAGTGTCAGGGAGTGTCAGCGTGTATCCGAGAGTGTCAGAGAGTGCCAGAGAGTGATAGAGGGAGATAGAGAGAGTCACAGCGTGGTAGAGAGTTTCAGAGAGTGATAGAGAGTGTCTGAGACTGTCTGAGAGTGTCAAAGTGTGTCAGAGAGTGAGAGAGTGTCAGAGATTGTAAGAGAGTGAAAGAGAGTTTCAGAGAGAATCTGAGAGTGTCAGAGAGTGATGGAAAGTGTCTGAGAGTGTCCGAGAGCGACAGATAGTGTCAGGGAGTGTCCGTGAGTGTCAGAGAGTGATAGAGAGTGTCAGAGAGTGATAGAGAGTGTCATAGAGTGATGGAGAGTGTCTGAGAGTGTCAGAGAGTGTCAGAGAGGGTCAGAGTGTGTCAGAGAGTGATAGAGAGTGATCGAGAGTGTCAGAGAGTGTCAGAGAGTGATAGAGAGTGTCAGAGAGTGATATAGAGTGCCGGAGAGTTGCAGAGACTGCCAGAGAGTGTCAGAGAGTGCCAGAGTGTGAAAGTGAGTGTCGGAGAGTGTCGGAGAGTGATAGAGAGTGTCAGAGAGTGATAGAGAGTGTCAGAAAGTTTTAGTGAGTGTCAGAGAGTGTCAGAGAGTGATAGTGAGTGTCCGAGAGTGTCTGAGAATGTCAGAGAGAGTCAGAGAGTGAAGAGAGTGTCAGAGGTTGTCAGAGATTGATAGTGAGTGTATGAGAATGTCTGAGGGTGTCAGAGATTGATCGAGAGTGTCAGAGAGTGATAGTGAGTGTCAGAAGGTGTCAGAGAGTGTCAGAGATTGATAGAGAGTGTCAGAGAGTGATAGTGAGTGTCAGAGAGTATCAGAGAGTGATGGTGAGTGTCCGAGAGTGTCAGAGAGTGTCAGGGTGTGTCAGAGTCTGTCAGAGAGTGTCAGAGAGTGTCAGAGAGTGATAGTGAGTGCAAGAGAGTGTCAGAGAGTGTCAGAGAGTGATAGTGAGTGTCCGAGAGTGTCTGAGAATGTCAGAGAGTGTCAGAGAGTGATAGAGAGTGTCAGAGAGTGTCAGAGAGTGATAGTGAGTGACAGAGAGTGTCAGAGAGTGCCAGAGAGTGTCAGAGAGTGTCCGAGAGTGTCAGAGAGTGTCAGAGTGTGAAAGTGAGTGTCGGAGAGTGTCAGAGAGTGATAGAGAGTGTCAGAGAGTGATAGAGAGTGTCAGAAAGTTTTAGTGAGTTTCAGAGAGTGTCAGAGAGTGATAGTGAGTGTCCGAGAGTGTCTGAGAATGTCAGAGAGAGTCAGAGAGTGAAAGTGAGTGTCTGAGTGTGTCAGAGAGTGACAGTGAGTGTCAGAGAGTGACAGTGAGTTTCAGAGAGTGTCAGAGAGTGATAGTGAGTGTCAGAGAGTGTCAGAGAGTGATAGTGATTGTCTGAGAGTTTCAGAGAGTGTCAGAGAGTGTCAGAGAGTGATAGAGATTGTCAGAGAGTGTCAGAGAGTGATAGTGAGTGTCTGAGAGTGCCAGAGAGTGATAGTAAGTGTCTGAGAGTGTCAGAGAGTGATAGAGAGTGTCAGAGAGTGATAGCGAGTGTCAGAGAGTGTCATAGAGTGATAGAGAGTGTCAGAGAGTGTCAGAGAGTGATGGTGAGTGTCAGTGTGTTATACTGAGTGTCAGAGAGAATCAGAGAGTGATAGTGAGTGTCAGAGAGTATCAGAGAGTGATAGTAAGTGTCTGAGAGTGTCAGAGAGTGATAGTAAGTGTCTGAGAGTGTCAGAGAGTGATAGTGAGTGTCAGGGAGTGTCAGAGAGTGAGAGAGTGTCAGAGATTGTAAGAGAGTGAAAGAGAGTTTCAGAGAGAATCTGAGAGTGTCAGAGAGTGATGGAAAGTGTCTGAGAGTGTCCGAGAGCGACAGATAGTGTCAGGGAGTGTCCGTGAGTGTCAGAGAGTGATAGAGAGTGTCAGAGAGTGATAGAGAGTGTCATAGAGTGATGGAGAGTGTCAGAGTGGGTCAGAGTGTGTCAGAGAGTGATAGAGAGTGATCGAGAGTGTCAGAGAGTGTCAGAGAGTGATAGAGAGTGTCAGAGAGTGTCAGAGAGTGATATAGAGTGATGGAGAGTTGAAGAGACTGCCAGAGAGTGTCAGAGAGTGTCAGAGTGTGAAAGTGAGTGTCGGAGAGTGTCGGAGAGTGATAGAGAGTGTCAGAGAGTGATAGAGAGTGTCAGAAAGTTTTAGTGAGTGTCAGAGAGTGTCAGAGAGTGATAGTGAGTGTCCGAGAGTGTCTGAGAATGTCAGAGAGAGTCAGAGAGTGAAGAGAGTGTCAGAGGTTGTCAGAGATTGATAGTGAGTGTATGAGAATGTCTGAGGGTGTCAGAGATTGATCGAGAGTGTCAGAGAGTGATAGTGAGTGTCAGAAGGTGTCAGAGAGTGTCAGAGATTGATAGAGAGTGTCAGAGAGTGATAGTGAGTGTCAGAGAGTATCAGAGAGTGATGGAGAGCGTCCGAGAGTGTCAGAGAGTGTTAGTGAGTGCATGAAAGTGTCAGAGAGTGTCAGAGAGTGATAGTGAGTGTCCGAGAGTGTCTGAGAATGTCAGAGAGTGTCAGAGAGTGATAGAGAGTGTCAGAGAGTGTCAGAGAGTGATAGTGAGTGTCAGAGAGTGTCAGAGAGTGATAGTGAGTGCATGAAAGTGTCAGAGAGTGTCAGAGAGTGATAGTGAGTGTCCGAGAGTGTCTGAGAATGTCAGAGAGTGTCAGAGAGTGATAGAGAGTGTCAGAGAGTGTCAGAGAGTGATAGTGAGTGACAGAGAGTGTCCGAGAGTGTCTGAGAATGTCAGAGAGAGTCAGAGAGTGAAGAGAGTGTCAGAGAGTGTCAGAGAGTGTCAGAGAGTGATAGTGAGTGACAGAGAGTGTCAGAGAGTGTCCGAGAGTGTCAGAGAGTTTCAGAGAGTGAAAGTGAGTGTCTGAGTGTGTCAGAGAGTGACAATGAGTGTCAGAGAGTGACAGTGAGTTTCACAGAGTGTCAGAGAGTGATAGTGAGTGTCAGAGAGTGTCAGAGAGCGATAGTGATTGTCTGAGAGTTTCAGAGAGTGTCAGAGAGTGTCAGAGAGTGATAGAGATTGTCAGAGAGTGTCAGAGTTTGATAGTGAGTGTCTGAGAGTGCCAGAGAGTGATAGTAAGTGTCTGAGAGTGTCAGAGAGTGATAGAGAGTGTCAGAGAGTGATAGTGAGTGTCAGAGAGTGTCATACAGTGATAGAGAGTGTCAGAGAGTGTCAGAGAGTGATGGTGAGTGTCAGTGTGTTATACTGAGTGTCAGAGAGAATCAGAGAGTGATAGTGAGTGTCAGAGAGTATCAGAGAGTGATAGTAAGTGTCTGAGAGTGTCAGAGAGTGATAGTAAGTGTCTGAGAGTGTCAGAGAGTGATATTGAGTGTCAGGGAGTGTCAGAGAGTGATAGTGAGTGTCAGAGAGTGTCAGAGTGTGTCAGAGAGTGATGGTGAGTGTCAGAGAGAATCAGAGAGTGATAGTGAGTGTCAGAGAGTATCAGAGAGTGATAATGAGTGTCTGAGAGTGTCAGAGAGTGTCAGAGAATGTCAGAGAGTGATAGAGAGTGTCAGAGAGTGTCAGAGAGTGTCTGAGAGTGTCTGAGAGTGATAGAGAGTGTCAGAGAGTGTCAGAGAGTGTGAGAGAGTGTCAGAGAGTTTTAGTGAGTGCCAGAGAGTGTCAGAGAGTATCAGAGAGTGATAGTGAGTGTCTGAGAGTGATAGTGAGTTTCAGAGAGTGTCAGAGAGTGTGAGAGAGTGTCAGAGAGTGATAGTGAGTGCCAGAGAGTGTCAGAGAGTATCAGAGAGTGATAGCGAGTGTCTGAGAGTGTCAGAGAGTGTCAGAGAGTGTTAGAGAGTGATTGAGAGTGATAGAGAGTGATAGAGAGTATCAGAAAGTGTCAGAGAGTGATAGTGATTGTCTGAGAGTTTCAGAGTGTTTCAGAGAGTGTCAGAGAGTGATAGAGAGTGTCAGAGAATGTCAGAGAGTGATGCAGAGTGTTAGAGAGTGTCAGAGTGTATCAGAGAGTGATAATGAGTGTCTGAGAGTGTCAGAGAGTGTCAGAGAGTGTCTGAGAGTTTCAGAGTGTATCAGAGAGTGTCAGAGAGTGATAGAGAGTATCAGAGAGTGATAGAGAGTTGTACAGATGTCTGAGGTGTCAGAGAGTGTCTGAGAGTGTCAGGGAGTGTCAGAGAGTCATGGAGAGTGAAAGAGATTGTCAGACAGAATCTGAGAGTGTCAGGGAGTGATATGGAGAGTCACAGAGTGATAGACAGCGAAAGAGAGTGTCTGAGAGTGTCAGAGAGTGTCAGAGTGTGTCAGAGAGTGTCTGAGAGTGTCTGAGAGTGTCTGAGAGTGTCTGAAAGTGATAGAGAGTGTCAGAGAGTCCCAGAGACTGTCTGAGAGTGTCAGAGAGTGATAGAGATAATGAGAGAGTGTCGGAGAGTGATGGAGAGTGATAGAGAGTGTCTGATAGTGCCTGAGAGTGTCAGAGTCTGTCAGAGAGGGTGTGAGAGTGTCAGAGAGTCTCAGAGAGTGTCAGGGAGTGTCTGAGAGTGTCTGAGAGTGTCAGAGAGTGTCAGACAGTGTCAGAGAGTGTTAGAAAGTGTCTGAGAGAGTCAGGGAGTGTCTGAGAGTGTCTGAGAGTGTCAGAGAGTGTCAAACAGTGGCAGAGAATGATAGAGAGCGTCTGAGACTGCCTGAGAGTCTCTGAGAGTGTCAGAGAGTGTCAAAGAGAGATAGAATGTGTCTGAGAGTGTCAGAGAGTGAAAGAAAGGGACAGAGAGTGTCAGAGTGTGTCGGAGAGTGTCAAACAGTGTCAGAGAGTGATAGAGAGAGTGAGAGAGCGTCTGAGAGTGTGAGAGAGTGATAAAAAGTGTCTGAGAGTTTCAGAGAGTGTTAGAAAGTGTCAGAGAGTGCCTGAGAGTGTCAGAGAGTGTCAGAGAGTGTCAGAGAGTTATAGAGAGTGATAGAGAGTGTCAGAGAGTGTCAGAGAGTGTCAGAGACTGTCAGAGACTGTCAGAGACTGTCATAGAGGAATAGAGAGTGAAAGAGATTGTCTGAGAGTGTCAGAGAGTGTCAGGCAGTGTCAGAGAGTGATATAAATTGTCTGAGACTGTCTGAGAGTTTCTGAGAGTGTCAGAGAGTGATAGACAGTGTCAGAGAGTGTCTGAGAGTGTCAGAGAATGTCAGAGAGTGTCAAACAGCGTCAGAGAGTGAGAGAAAGTGACAGAGAGTGTCTGAGAGTGTCATACAGTGATAGAAAGTATCAAGAGTGTCTGAGGGGGTCTGAGCGTGTCAGAGAGTGTCTGAGAGTGTCAGAGAGTGTCAGAGAGTGATAGAGAGTGATAGAGAGTGTCAGAGAGTGTCAGAGAGTGACAGAGAGTTGTAGAGCGTGGTATAGAGTGGTAGAGAATGTCAGAGAGTGACAGAGAGTGACAGAGAGTGTCAGAGAGTTTCCGTGAGATTCAGAGAGTGTTAGAGTGTGTCAGAGAGTGATAGAGATTGTCTGAGAGTGTCTGAGAGTGTCAGGGAGTGTCTGAGAGAGACTGAGAGTGATAGAGAGTGTCTGATAGTGATACAGAGTGACAGAGTGTATCAGAGAGTGACAGAGAGTGTCAGAGAGTGATAGAGAGTGATAGAGAGTGTCAGAGAGTGACAGAGAGTTGTAGAGCGTGGTATAGAGTGGTAGAGAATGTCAGAGAGTGACAGAGAGTGACAGAGAGTGTCAGAGAGTTTCCGTGAGATTCAGAGAGTGATAGAGTGTGTCAGAGAGTGATAGAGATTGTCTGAGAGTGTCTGAGAGTGTCAGGGAGTGTCTGAGAGAGACTGAGAGTGATAGAGAGTGTCTGATAGTGATACAGAGTGACAGAGTGTATCAGAGAGTGACAGAGAGTGTCAGAGAGTGATAGAACATAGAACATAGAACATAGAACATACAGCACAGAACAGGCCCTTCGGCCCACAATGTTGTGCCGATCCTTTGTCCTCTGTCAAGGACAATTTAATCTATACCCCATCATTCTCTTTTATCCATATACCTATCCAAAAGCCTTTTGAAAGTCCCTAAAGTTTCTGACTCAACAACTTCCCCGGGCAAGGCATTCCATGCCTCGACCACTCTCTGGGTAAAGAACCTTCCCCTGACATCCCCCTTATATCTCCCACCCTTCACCTTAAATTTATGACCCCTTGTAACGCTTTGCTCCACCCGGGGAAAAAGTTTCTGACTGTCTACCCTATCTATTCCCCTGATCATCTTATAAACCTCTATCATGTCACCCCTCATCCTTCTCCGTTCTAATGAGAAGAGGCCTAGAATGTTCAGCCTTTCCTCGTAAGACTTATTCTCCATTCCAGGCAACATCCTGGTAAATCTCCTCTGCACCCTCTCCAAGGCTTCCACATCCTTCCTAAAATGAGGCGACCAGAACTGCACACAGTACTCCAAATGAGGCCTTACCAAGGTCCTGTACAGCTGCATCATCACCTCACGGCTCTTAAATTCAATCCCTCTGCTAATGAACGCTAACACCCCATATGCCTTCTTCACAGCCCTATCCACTTGAGTTGCAACCTTCAACGATCTATGCACATAGACCCCAAGGTCTCTCTGCTCCTCCACATGCCCAAGAACCCTACCGTTAACCCAGTATTTTGCATTCGTGTTTGTCCTTCCAAAATGGACGACCTCACACTTTTCAGGGTTAAACTCCATCTGCCACTTTTCAGCCCAGCACTGCAACCTATCCAAGTCCCTTTGCAGACGACAATAGCCCTCCTCGGTATCCACAACTCCACCAACCTTTGTATCATCTGCAAATTTACTGACCCACCCTTCGACTTCCTCATCCAAGTCGTTAATAAAAATCACAAACAGGAGAGGACCCAGAACTGATCCCTGCGGCACGCCACTGGTAACTGGGCTCCAGGCTGAGTATTTACCATCTAAGACCACTCTCTGCCTTCTATCAGTTAGCCAATTCTTAATCCAACTGGCCACATTCCCCACTATCCCATGCCTCCTGACTTTCTCCATAAGTCTACCATGGGGGACCTTATCAAATGCCTTACAAAAATCCATGTACACCACATCCACTGGTTTACCCTCATCCACTTGCTTGGTCACCTGCTCAAAGAATTCAATCAGGCTTGTGAGGCAAGACCTACCCCTCACAAAACCGTGCTGACTGTCCCGAATCAAGCAGTGTCTTTCCAGATGCTCAGAAATCCTATCCCTCAGCACCTTTTCCATCAACTTGCCTACCACCGAAGTAAGACTAACTGGCCTGTAATTCCCAGGGTTGTTCCTATTCCCTTTCTTGAACAGGGGCACAACATTTGCCACCCTCCAATCACCTGGTACCACCCCCGTCAGCAGAGAAGATGAAAAGATCATTGTCAGCGGCTCTGCAATTTCATCCCTTGCTTCCCATAACATCCTTGGATATACCCCGTCAGGCCCGGGAGACTTGTCTATCTTCAAGTTATTCAAAAACCCCAACACATCTTCCCTCCTAACGAGCACTTCCTCGAGCTTACCAGTCTGCTTCCCACCGTCCTCTTCAGTAATACACCCCTTCTCATTCGTAAATACCGAAGAGAAGTACCAATTCAAAACCTCACTTATCTCTTCCGGCTCAACACACAGTCTCCCGCTATTGTCCTTGACCGGACCTACGGTCCCCCTAGTCATCCTCATATTTCTGACATACGCGTAAAAGGCCTTGGGGTTTTCTTTTATCCTACCCGCCAAGCATTTTTCATGCCCTCTCTTAGCTCTCCTAATCCCTTTCTTCAGATCCTTCCTGGCCATCTTGTATCCCTCCAGAGCTATGCCTGTGCCCTTTTTCCTCAACTTTATATACGCATCCTTCTTCTTCCTAACAAGACTCTCAACCTCTCTTGTCAACCACGGTTCCCTCACATGACCATCCCTTCCCTGTCTGACAGGGACATGCTTATCAATGGCCCCTACTATCTGCTCCTTGAAAAAGTTCCACATTTCGACCGTGCCCTTCCCTGCCAGCATATGCTCCCAACTTATGCTCCTCAGTGTGTCTCCAGAGAGTGTCTGAGTGTGTCTGAGAATGTCTGAAAGTGTCTGAAAGTGTCAGAGAGTGTCAGAGAGTGACATAGAGGGTCTGAGAGTTTCTGATAGTGTCTGAGATTGTCAGAGAGTGTCTGAGAGTCATAGAAAGTGTCAGAGAGTGTCAGGGTGTGTCAGAGTGTATAAGAGAGTGTCAGAGTGTGTCAGAGAGTGGTAGAGAGTGGTAGAGAGAGGTAGAGAGTGTCTGAGAGTGTCTGAAAGTGTCAGAGAATGTCAGAGAGTGATAGAGAGTGCCAAAGAGTGTCTGATTGTGTCTGAGATTGTCAGAGAGTGTCAGAAAGTGAAACAGAGTGTCAGAGAATGTCAGGGAGTGTCAGAGTGTATCTGAGAGTGTCAGAGAGTGCCAGAGAGAGATAGAGATAGATAGAGAGAGTCAAAGCGTGGTAGAGAGTTTCAGAGAGTGCTAGAGAGTGTCTGAGACTGTCTGAGAGTGTCTGAGAGTTTCAGAGTGTGTCAGTGAGTGTCAGAGAGTGATAGAGAGAGTCAGAGAGAGTCTGAGAGTGTCAGGGAGAGTCTGAGAGTGTCAGGGAGTGTCAGGCAGTGATAGAGTGTGTCAGAGAGTGATATAAACATTCAGAGAGTGTCAGAGAGTGTCAGAGTGTGATCGAGAGTGCCAGAGAGTGATAGAGACCGCCAGAGAGTTCCAGAGATTGTCGGATTGTGTCTGAGATTGTCAGAGAGTGTCAGAGAGTGATAGAGAGTGCCAGAGAGTGCCAGAGTGTGTCTGAGTGTGTCTGAGTGTGTATGAGAGTGTCTGAAAGTGTCAGAGAGTGTCAGAGAGTGTCAGAGGGTGACAGAGAGTGTCTGAGAGTTTCTGATTGTGTCTGAGATTGTCAGAGATTGTCCGAGAGTGACAGAATGTGTCAGAGAGCGTCAGGGCGTGTCAGAGTGTATCAGAGAGTGTCAGAGAGTGGTCGAGAGTGGCATTGAGTGTCTGAGAGTGTCTGAATGTGTCAGAGAGTGTCAGAGAGTGGCAGAGAGTGGCAGAGAGTGTCAGAGAGTGTCAGAGAGTGTCAGAGAGTGTCAGAGAGTGTCTGAGTGTGTCTGAGATTGTCAGAGAGTGTCAGAGAGTGTCAGAGAGTGAAAGAGAGTGTCAGAGAGTGTCAGGGAGTGTCAGCGTGTATCCGAGAGTGTCAGAGAGTGCCAGAGAGTGATAGAGGGAGATAGAGAGAGTCACAGCGTGGTAGAGAGTTTCAGAGAGTGATAGAGAGTGTCTGAGACTGTCTGAGAGTGTCAAAGTGTGTCAGAGAGTGAGAGAGTGTCAGAGATTGTAAGAGAGTGAAAGAGAGTTTCAGAGAGAATCTGAGAGTGTCAGAGAGTGATGGAAAGTGTCTGAGAGTGTCCGAGAGCGACAGATAGTGTCAGGGAGTGTCCGTGAGTGTCAGAGAGTGATAGAGAGTGTCAGAGAGTGATAGAGAGTGTCATAGAGTGATGGAGAGTGTCTGAGAGTGTCAGAGAGTGTCAGAGAGGGTCAGAGTGTGTCAGAGAGTGATAGAGAGTGATCGAGAGTGTCAGAGAGTGTCAGAGAGTGATATAGAGTGTCAGAGAGTGTCAGAGAATGATATAGAGTGACGGAGAGTTGCAGAGACTGCCAGAGAGTGTCAGAGTGTGCCAGAGTGTGAAAGTGAGTGTCGGAGAGTGTCGGAGAGTGATAGAGAGTGTCAGAGAGTGATAGAGAGTGTCAGAAAGTTTTAGTGAGTGTCAGAGAGTGTCAGAGAGTGATAGTGAGTGTCCGAGAGTGTCTGAGAATGTCAGAGAGAGTCAGAGAGTGAAGAGAGTGTCAGAGGTTGTCAGAGATTGATAGTGAGTGTATGAGTTGTCTGAGGGTGTCAGAGATTGATCGAGAGTGTCAGAGAGTGATAGTGAGTGTCAGAAGGTGTCAGAGAGTGTCAGAGATTGATAGAGAGTGTCAGAGAGTGATAGTGAGTGTCAGAGAGTATCAGAGAGTGATGGTGAGTGTCCGAGAGTGTCAGAGAGTGTCAGGGTGTGTCAGAGAGTGTCAGAGAGTGTCAGAGAGTGATAGAGAGTTTCAGAGAGTGATATAAAGTGTCAGAGAGTTATCGAGACTGTCAGAGTGTGATAGTGAGAGTCAGAGAGTATCAGAGAGTGATAGTGTCAGAGAGTGTCAGAGAGTGTCAGAGAGTGATAGTGAGTGCATGAGAGTGTCAGAGAGTGTCAGAGAGTGATAGTGAGTGTCCGAGAGTGCCTGAGGATGTCAGAGAGTGTCAGAGAGTGATAGAGAGTGTCAGAGAGTGTCAGAGAGTGATAGTGAGTGACAGAGAGTGTCAGAGAGTATCAGAGAGTGTCAGAGAGTGTCCGAGAGTGTCAGAGAGTGTCAGAGTGTGAAAGTGAGTGTCGGAGAGTGTCAGAGAGTGATAGAGAGTGTCAGAGAGTGATAGAGAGTGTCAGAAAGTTTTAGTGAGTGTCAGAGAGTGTCAGAGAGTGATAGTGAGTGTCCGAGAGTGTCTGAGAATGTCAGAGAGAGTCAGAGAGTGAAAGTGAGTGTCTGAGTGTGTCAGAGAGTGACAGTGAGTGTCAGAGAGTGACCGTGAGTTTCAGAGAGTGTCAGATAGTGATAGTGAGTGTCAGAGAGTGTCAGAGAGTGATAGTGATTGTCTGAGAGTTTCAGAGAGTGTCAGAGAGTGTCAGAGAGTGATAGAGATTGTCAGAGAGTGTCAGAGAGTGATAGTGAGTGTCTGAGAGTGCCAGAGAGTGATAGTAAGTGTCTGAGAGTGTCAGAGAGTGATAGAGAGTGTCAGAGAGTGATAGTGAGTGTCAGAGAGTGTCATAGAGTGATAGAGAGTGTCAGAGAGTGTCAGAGAGTGATGGTGAGTGTCAGTGTGTTATACTGAGTGTCAGAGAGAATCAGAGAGTGATAGTGAGTGTCAGAGAGTATCAGAGAGTGATAGTAAGTGTCTGAGAGTGTCAGAGAGTGATAGTAAGTGTCTGAGAGTGTCAGAGAGTGATAGTGAGTGTCAGGGAGTGTCAGAGAGTGATAGTGAGTGTCAGGGAGTGTCAGAGAGTGATAGTGAGTGTCAGAGAGTGTCAGAGTGTGTCAGAGAGTGATGGTGAGTGTCAGAGAGAATCAGAGAGTGATAGTGAGTGTCAGAGAGTATCAGAGAGTGATAATGAGTGTCTGAGAGTGTCAGAGAGTGTCAGAGAGTGTCAGAGAGTGATAGAGAGTGTCAGAGAGTGTCAGAGAGTGTCTGAGTGTGTCTGAGAGTGATAGAGAGTGTCAGAGAGTGTCAGAGAGTGTGAGAGAGTGTCAGAGAGTTTTAGTGAGTGTCAGAGAGTGTGAGAGAGTATCAGAGAGTGATAGTGAGTGTCTGAGAGTGATAGTGAGTGTCAGAGAGTGTCAGAGAGTGTGAGAGAGTGTTAGAGAGTGATTGAGAGTGATGGAGAGTGATAGAGAGTATCAGTAAGTGTCAGAGAGTGATAGTGATTGTCTGAGAGTTTCAGAGTGTATCAGAGAGTGTCAGAGAGTGATAGAGAGTGTCAGAGAATGTCAGAGAGTGATGCAGAGTGTTAGAGAGTGTCAGAGTGTATCAGAGAGTGATAATGAGTGTCTGAGAGTGTCAGAGAGTGTCAGAGAGTGTCTGAGAGTTTCAGAGTGTATCAGAGAGTGTCAGAGAGTGATAGAGATAATGAGAGAGTGTCGGAGAGTGATGGAGAGTGATAGAGAGTGTCTGATAGTGCCTGAGAGTGTCAGAGTCTGTCAGAGAGGGTGTGAGAGTGTCAGAGAGTCTCAGAGAGTGTCAGGGAGTGTCTGAGAGTGTCTGAGAGTGTCAGAGAGTGTCAGACAGTGTCAGAGAGTGTTAGAAAGTGTCTGAGAGAGTCAGGGAGTGTCTGAGAGTGTCTGAGAGTGTCAGAGAGTGTCAAACAGTGGCAGAGAGTGATAGAGAGCGTCTGAGACTGCCTGAGAGTCTCTGAGAGTGTCAGAGAGTGTCAAAGAGAGATAGAATGTGTCTGAGAGTGTCAGAGAGTGAAAGAAAGGGACAGAGAGTGTCAGAGTGTGTCGGAGAGTGTCAAACAGTGTCAGAGAGTGATAGAGAGAGTGAGAGAGCGTCTGAGAGTGTGAGAGAGTGATAAAAAGTGTCTGAGAGTTTCAGAGAGTGTTAGAAAGTGTCAGAGAGTGCCTGAGAGTGTCAGAGAGTGTCAGAGAGTTATAGAGAGTGATAGAGAGTGATAGAGAGTGTCAGAGAGTGTCAGAGACTGTCATAGAGGAATAGAGAGTGAAAGAGATTGTCTGAGAGTGTCAGAGAGTGTCAGGCAGTGTCAGAGAGTGATATAAATTGTCTGAGACTGTCTGAGAGTTTCTGAGAGTGTCAGAGAGTGATAGACAGTGTCAGAGAGTGTCTGAGAGTGTCAGAGAATGTCAGAGAGTGTCAAACAGCGTCAGAGAGTGAGAGAAAGTGACAGAGAGTGTCTGAGAGTGTCATACAGTGATAGAAAGTATCAAGAGTGTCTGAGGGGGTCTGAGCGTGTCAGAGAGTGTCTGAGAGTGTCAGAGAGTGTCAGAGAGTGATAGAGAGTGATAGAGAGTGTCAGAGAGTGTCAGAGAGTGTCAGAGAGTGACAGAGAGTTGTAGAGCGTGGTATAGAGTGGTAGAGAATGTCAGAGAGTGACAGAGAGTGACAGAGAGTGTCAGAGAGTTTCCGTGAGATTCAGAGAGTGTTAGAGTGTGTCAGAGAGTGATAGAGATTGTCTGAGAGTGTCTGAGAGTGTCAGGGAGTGTCTGAGAGAGACTGAGAGTGATAGAGAGTGTCTGATAGTGGTACAGAGTGACAGAGTGTATCAGAGAGTGACAGAGAGTGTCAGAGAGTGATAGAGAGTGATAGAGAGTGTCAGAGAGTGTCAGAGAGTGACAGAGAGTTGTAGAGCGTGGTATAGAGTGGTAGAGAATGTCAGAGAGTGACAGAGAGTGACAGAGAGTGTCAGAGAGTTTCCGTGAGATTCAGAGAGTGATAGAGTGTGTCAGAGAGTGATAGAGATTGTCTGAGAGTGTCTGAGAGTGTCAGGGAGTGTCTGAGAGAGACTGAGAGTGATAGAGAGTGTCTGATAGTAATAGAGAGCGACAGAGTGTATCAGAGAGTGACAGAGAGTGTCAGAGAGTTTCAGTGAGTTTCAGAGAGTGATAGAGTGTGTCAGAGAGTGATAGAGTGTGTCAGAGAGTGATAGAGTGTGTCTGAGAGTGTCTGAGAGTGTCAGGGAGTGTCTGAGAGAGAATGAGAGTGATAGGGAGTGTCAGAGAGTGATAGAGAGTGCCAGAGAGTGTCTGAAAATGTCTGAGAGTGTCTGAGAGTGTCTGAGAGTGTCAGAAAGTGATAGAAAGTGTCAGAGAGTGTCTGCCAGTGTCAGAGAGTTTCAGAGAGTGTTAGAGACCTTCAGAGAGTGCCTGAGAGTGTCAGTGTGTGTCAGGCAGTGTCAGAAAGTCATACAGAGTGTCAGAGAGTGATAGAGAGTGATAGAGAGTGATAGAGAGCGTCTGCGAGCCTCAGAGAGTGTCAGAGAGTGTCAGAGAGTGTCTGAGAATGTCCTAGAGGGTCAGAGAGTGTCAGAGAGTGATAGAGAGTGATAGAGACAGTCAGAGAGAGTCTGAGAGTGTCAAGGAGACTCAGAAAGTGTCAGGGAGTGTCAGACAGTGATAGAGTGTGTCAGAGAGTGATATAAACATTCAGAGAGTGTCAGAGAGTGTCAGAGAGTGAGACAGAGTGATAGAGAGTGCCAGAGAGTGTTAGAGTGTGCCAGAGAGTGCCAGAGAGTGTCTGAGAGTGTCTGAGAATGTCTGAAAGTGTCTGAAAGTGTCAGAGAGTGTCAGAGAGTGACATAGAGGGTCTGAGAGTTTCTGATAGTGTCTGAGATTGTCAGAGAGTGTCTGAGAGTGATAGAAAGTGTCAGAGAGTGTCAGGGTGTGTCAGAGTGTATAAGAGAGTGTCAGAGTGTGTCAGAGTGTGTCAGAGTGTGTCAGAGAGTGGTAGAGAGTGGTAGAGAGTGGTAGAGAGAGGTAGAGAGTGTCTGAGAGTGTCTGAAAGTGTCAGAGAATGTCAGAGAGTGATAGAGAGTGCCAAAGAGTGTCTGATTGTGTCTGAGATTGTCAGAGAGTGTCAGAAAGTGAAACAGAGTGTCAGAGAATGTCAGGGAGTGTCAGAGTGTATCTGAGAGTGTCAGAGAGTGCCAGAGAGAGATAGAGATAGATAGAGAGAGTCAAAGCGTGGTAGAGAGTTTCAGAGAGTGCTAGAGAGTGTCTGAGACTGTCTGAGAGTGTCTGAGAGTTTCAGAGTGTGTCAGTGAGTGTCAGAGAGTGATAGAGAGTGTCTGAGATTGATAGAGAGCGTCTGAGAGTGTCAGAGTGTATCAGAGAGTGTCAGAGAGTGATAGAGAGTGTCAGCGAGTGTCAGAGAGTGACAAAGTTTGTCAGAGAGTGTCTGAAAAAGTCTGAGAGTGTCTGAGAGTGTCAGTAATTGATAGAATGTGTCAGTGTGTGTCAGGCAGTGTCAGAAAGTGATGGAGAGTGTCAGAGAGTTATAGAGAGCGATAGAGAGTGAGAGAGAGTGTCTGAGAGCGTCAGAGGGTGTCAGAGAGTGTCTGAGAGTGTCTGAGAGTGTCTGAGAGTGTCTGAGAGTGTCAGAGAGTGATAGAGAGTGTCAGAGAGAGTCTGAGAGTGTCAGGGAGAGTCTGAGAGTGTCAGGGAGTGTCAGGCAGTGATAGAGTGTGTCAGAGAGTGATATAAACATTCAGAGAGTGTCAGAGAGTGTCAGAGAGTGTCAGAGTGTGATCGAGAGTGCCAGAGAGTGATAGAGACCGCCAGAGAGTGCCAGAAAGTGTCTGATTGTGTCTGAGATTGTCAGAGAGTGTCAGAGAGTGATAGAGAGTGCCAGAGAGTGCCAGAGTGTGTCTGAGTGTGTTTGAGTGTGTATGAGAGTGTCTGAAAGTGTCAGAGAGTGTCAGAGGGTGACAGAGAGTGTCTGAGAGTTTCTGATTGTGTCTGAGATTGTCAGAGATTGTCAGAGAGTGACAGAATGTGTCAGAGAGCGTCAGGCTGTGTCAGAGTGTATCAGAGAGTGTCAGAGAGTGGTAGAGAGTGGCAGTGATTGTCTGAGAGTGTCTGAATGTGTCAGAGAGTGTCAGAGAGTGATAGAGAGTGTCTGAGTGTGTCTGAGTTTGTCTGAGATTGTCAGAGAGTGTCAGAGAGTGTCAGAGAGTGTCAGAGAGTGTCAGAGAGTGATAAAGTTTGTCAGAGAGTGTCTGAAAAAGTCTGAGAGTGTCTGAGAGTGTCAGTAATTGATAGAATGTGCCAGTGTGTGTCAGGCAGTGTCAGAAAGTGATGGAGAGTGTCAGAGTGTTATAGAGAGCGAAAGAGAGAGAGAGAGAGAGTGTCTGAGAGCGTCAGAGAATGTCAGAGAGCGTCTGAGAGTGTCAGAGAGAGTCAGAGAGTGATAGAGAGAGTCAGAGAGAGTCTGAGAGTGTCAGGGAGAGTCTGAGAGTGTCAGGGAGTGTCAGGCAGTGATAGAGTGTGTCAGAGAGTGATATGAACATTCAGAGAGTGTCTGAGTGTGTCTGAGTGTGTATGAGAGTGTCTGAAAGTGTCAGAGAGTGTCAGAGGGTGACAGAGAGTGTCTGAGAGTTTCTGATTGTGTCTGAGATTGTCAGAGATTGTCAGAGAGTGACAGAATGTGTCAGAGAGCGTCAGGGTGTGTCAGAGTGTATCAGAGAGTGTCAGAGCGTGGTAGAGAGTGGCAGTGAGTGTCTGAGAGTGTCTGAATGTGTCAGAGAGTGTCAGAGAGTGATAGAGAGTGTCAGAGAGTGTCTGAGTGTGTCTGAGATTGTCAGAGAGTGTCAGAGAGTGAAAGAGAGTGTCAGAGAGTGTCAGGGTGTGTCAGCGTGTATCCGAGAGTGTCAGAGAGTGCCAGAGAGTGATAGAGGGAGATAAAGAGAGTCACAGCGTGGTAGAGAGTTTCAGAGAGTGATAGAGAGTGTCTGAGACTGTCTGAGAGTGTAAGAGAGTGTCAGAGTTTATCAGAGAGTGTCAGAGATTGTAAGAGAGTGATAGAGAGTGTCAAAGTGTGTCAGAGAGTGAGAGAGTGTGTCAGAGAGTGATAGAGTGTGAAAGAGAGTTTCAGAGAGAATCTGAGAGTGTCAGAGAGTGATGGAAAGTGTCTGAGAGTGTCCGAGAGCGACAGATAGTGTCAGGGAGTGTCCGTGAGTGTCAGAGAGTGATAGAGAGTGTCAGAGAGTTATACAGAGTGTCATAGAGTGATGGAGAGTGTCTGAGAGTGTCAGAGAGTGTCAGAGAGGGTCAGAGTGTGTCAGAGAGTGATAGAGAGTGATAGAGAGTGATCAAGAGTGTCAGAGAGTGATAGAGAGTGTCAGAGAGTGTCAGAGAGTGTCAGAGAGTGATATAGAGTGCCGGAGAGTTGCAGAGACTGCCAGAGAGTGCCAGAGGGTGTAAGAGAGTGTCAGCGAGTGTCAGTGTGTGATAGAGTGTGTCAGAGTGTGATAGCATGTGAAAGAGTGTGTCAGAGAGAGTCTGAGAGTGTCAGCGAGTGTCAGAGTGTATCCGAGAGCAACAGAGAGTGTCAGAGATTGTCAGAGTGTGTCAGAGAGTGATTGAGAGTTTCAGAGAGTGTCAGAGAGAGATAGAGAGTGTCAGAGAGTGATATAGAGTGTCAGAGAGTGCGAGAGAGTGCCAGAGAGTGTCAGAGAGTGTCTGAGAGTGTCAGAGAGTATCAGAGAGTGATAGAGAGTGTCAGAGTGTGTCAGAGAGTGTCTGAGAGTGTCTGTGAGTGTCAGAGTGTGTTAGAGAGTGATATAGAATGCCAGAGAGTGTCAGAGAGTGTGAGAGGGTGTCTGAGAGTGATGGAGAGTGTCAGAGAGTGATGGAGAGTGATAGAGAGTGTCAGAGAGAGTCTGAGAGTGTCTGAGAGTGATAGAGAGTGATTGAGAGTGTCAGAGAGTGATAGAGTTTGTCAGAGACTTTCTGAGCGTGCCTGAGAGTGTCAGAGACTGTCTGAAAATACGGAAGTATGTGGTTGAAGGCTACTTTGATCTTTGGATCAGTAATTGGCTTGCTGAAAGTAGACAGAGGGTGGTGGTTGATGGCAAATGTTCATCCTGGAGTTCTGTTTCTAGTGGTGTACCGCAAGCATCTGTTTTGGGGCCACTGCTGTTTGTCATTTTTATAAATGACCTGGATGTGGGTGTAGAAGGGTGGGTTAGTAAATTTGCGGATGAGACTAAGGTCGGTGGAGTTGTGGATAGTGCCGAAGGATGTTGCAGGGTACAGAGGTACATAGATAGGCTGCAGAGCTGGGCTAAGAGATGGCAAATGGAGTTTAATGCGGAAAAGTGTGAAGTGATTCACTTTGGAAGGAGTGACAGGAATGCAGAGTACTGAGCTAATGGGAAGATTCTTGGTAGTGTTAGATGAACAGAGACATCTTGGTGTCCAGGTACATAAATCCCTGAAAGTTGCCACCCAGGTTAATAGGGCTGTTAAGAAGGCATATGGTGTGTTAGCTTTTATTAGTAGGGGGATCGAGTTTCGGAACCACGAGGTCATGCTGCAGCTGTACAAAACTCTGGTGAGACCGCACCTGGAGTATTGTGTGCAGTTCTGGTCACCGCATTATAGGATGTATGTGGAAGCTTTGGAAAGGGTGCAGAGAATATTTTCTAGGATGTTGCCTGGTATGGAGGGAAGGTCTTACGAGGAAAGGCTGAGGGACTTGAGGTTGTTTTCGTTGGAGAGAAGGAGGAGGAGAGGTGACTTAATAGAGACATATAAGATAATCAGAGGGTTAGATAGGGTGGGTAGTGAGAGTCTTTTTCCTCGGATGGTGATGGCAAACACGAGGGGACATAGCTTTAAGTTGAGGGGTGATAGATATCGGACAGATGTTAGAGGTAGTTTCATTATTCAGAGAGTAGTAGGGGCGTGCAACGCCCTGCCTGCAACAGTAGTAGACTCGCCAACTTTAAGGGTATTTAAGTGGTCATTGGATAGACATATGGATGAAAATGGAATAGTGTCGGTCAGATGGTTTCACAGGTCGGCGCAACATCGAGGGCCAAAGGGCCTGTACTGCGCTGTAATGTTCTAATTCTAATTCAAACGCCTTACTGAAATCCATATACACCACATCCACGGCTTTACCCTCATCCACCTGTTTGTTCACCTTCTCAAAAAACTCAATAAGGTTTGTGAGGCACGACATACCCGTCACAAAACCGTGCTGACTATCGCTAATGAATTTATTCTTTTCCAGATGATTATAAATCCTATCTCTTATAACCTTTTCCAACATTTTACCCACAACCGAAGTAAGGCTCAAAAGTCTATAATTCCCAGGGCTGTCTCCACTCCCCTTCTTCAACAAGGCGACAACACTTGCTATCCTCCAGTCTTCCGGCACTATTCCTGTCGACAATGACGACATAATAATCAAGGACAAAGGCTTTGCAATCTCTTCCCTGGCTTCCCAGAGAATCCTAGGATAAATCTGGCCCAGGGGACTTATATATTTTCACACTTTCCAAAATTGCTAACAGATCCTCCTTGTGAACCACAATCCAATCTAGCCTAGTAGTCTGTATCTCAGTATTCTCCTCGACAACATTTTCTTTCTCTACTGTAAATACTGACGAAACATATTCAGTTAACGCTTCCCCTATCTCCTCTGATTCCACACACAACTTCCCACTACTATCCTTGATTGGCCCTAATCTAACTCTCATCATTCTTTTATTCCTGATATACCTATAGAAAGCCTTAGGGATTTCCTTGATCCTATCTGCCAATGACTTCTCGTGTCCTCTCCTCTCTCTTCTTAGCTCTCCCTTTAGATCCTTCCTGGCTAGCTTGTAACTCTCAAGCGCCCTAACTGAGCCTTCACGTCTCATCCGAACATAAGCCTTCTTCTTCCTCTTGACAAGCGCTTCAACTTCTTCAGTAAACCACGGCTCCCTCGCCCGACAACTTCCTCCCTGCCTGACAGGTGCATACTTATCAAGGACACGCAGTAGCTGCTCCTTGAATAAGCTCCACATTTCGATGGTGCCCATCCCCTGCAGTTTCCTTCCCCATCCTACGCATCCTAAATCTTGCCTAATCGCATCATAATTTCCTTTCCCCCAGCTATAATTCTTGCCCTGCGGTATATACCTGTCCCTGCCCATCGCTAAGGTCAACCTAACCGAATTGTGATCACTATCACCAAAGGCACAGTGGCGCAGTGGTCAGCACCACAGCTCCAGCGACCCGGGTTCAATTCTGGGTACTGCCTGTGTGGAGTTTGCAAGTTCTCCCTGTGTCTGCGTGGGTTTTCTCCGGGTGCTCCGGTTTCCTCCCACAAGCCAAAAGACTTGCAGGTTCGTAGGTAAATTGGCCATTGTAAATTGCCCCTAGTATAGGTCGGTGGTAGGGAAATATAGGGACAGGTGGGGATGTGGTGGGAATATGGGGATTGGTGTAGGATTAGTATAAAATGGGTGGTTGATGGTCGGCACAGACTCGGTGGGCCGAAGGGCCTGTTTCAGTGCTGTATCTCTAAACTAAACATCTAAATCTAACAGCTGGCCGAGTTCATTACCCAGTACCAAATCCAATGTGGCATCGCCCCTGGTTGGCCAGTCTACATACTGTGTCAGAAAACCCTCCTGCACACACTGGACAAAAACTGACCCATCTAAAGTACTCGAACTATAGTATTTCCAGTCAATATTTGGAAAGTTAAAGTCCCCCATAACAACTACCCTGTTACTCTCGCTCCTGTCGAGAATCATCTTCGCTATCCTTTCCTCTACATCTCTGGAACTATTCGGAGGTCGATAGAAGACTCCCAACAGGGTGACCTCTCCTCTCCTGTTTCTAACCTCGGCCCATACTACCTCAGTAGACGAGTCCTCAAACGTCCTTTCTGCCGCCGTAATACTCTCCTCGATTAACAATGCCACCCCTCCCCCCCCTCTCTTTTACCATCTTTTCTGTTCTTACTGAAACATCTAAATCCCGGAACCTGCAACATCCATTCCTGTCCCTGCTCCACCCATGTCTCTGAAATGGCCACAACATCGAGATCCCAGGTTCCAGCCCATGCTGCAAGCTCGCCCACCTTATTTCGGATGCTCCTGGCTTTGAAGTAGACACACTTTAAACCAAGTTCTTGCTTGCCAGTGCCCTCTTGCGTCCTTGTAACCTTTTCCCTGACCTCACTACTCTCAACATCCTGTACACTGGAACTACAATTTAGGTTCCCAAACACCTGCTGAATTATTTAAAGCCCCCCCGAAGAGCACTAGCAAATCTGCCCCCCAGGATATTGGTACCCCTCTGGTTCAGGTGAAGACCATCCTGTTTGTAGAGGTCCCACCGACCCCAGAAAGAGCCCCAATTATCCAGGAAACCAAAACCCTCCCTCCTACACCATCCCTGCAGCCACGTGTTCAACTCCTCTCTCTCCCTATTCCTCGCTTCGCTCGCACGTGGCACGGGCAACAACCCAGAGATAACAACTCTGTTTGTTCTCGCTCAAAGCTTCCACCCTAGCTCCCTGAATTTCTGCCTTAAATCCCCATCTCTCTTCCTACCTATGTCGTTGGTGCCTATGTGGACCACGACTTGGGGCTGCTCCCCCTCCCCCTTAAGGATCCCAAAAACACGATCCGAGACATCACGAACCTGGGAGGCAACACACCAACCATGAGTCTCTCTCGTTCCCACAGAACCTCCTATCTGTTCCCCTAACTATGGAGTCCCCAATGACTAATGCTCTGCTCCTCTTCCCCCTTCCCTTCTGAGCAACAGGGACAGACTCTGTGCCAGAGACCTGTACCCCATTGCTTACCCCTGGTAAGTCGTCCCCCCCAACAGTATCCAAAACGGTATACCTGTTGTTGAGGGAAACGGCCACAGGGGATCCCTGCACTGCCTGCTGGTTCCCTCTCCTTCTTCCCCTGACGGTAACCCATCTACCTACTTCTTTTACCTGAGGTGTGACTACCTCCCTATAACTCCTGTCAATAACCCCCTCCGCCTCCCGAATGATCCGAAGTTCATCCAGCTCCAGTTCCCTAACGCGATTCTCGAGGAGCTGGAGTTGGGTGCACTTCCCGTAGGTGCAGTCAGCAGGGACACGAAAGCAACTGCCCAAATATGTAACCTCACTTACCCAGCAGTCCCGCGTGCGCTCCGCCTACACACGAGAAATGGCTTCCGATTTCTTGGCACACTTTTCAAAGCTCAGCTCCCGCTGTTCTCTCTCTGGCTCTGTGGCTTCCGATTTCTTGGCACGCTTTTCAAATCTCTGCTGCCGCTGTTCTCTCGCTCTCTCTCTGTGACATCCGATTTCTTGGCACACTTTTCCAAGCTCAGCTCCCGCTGTTCTCTCTCTCTCTCTCTCTCTGTGGCTTCCGATTTCTTGGCGCGCTTTTCAAATCTCTGCTGCCGCTGTTCTCTCTCTCTCTCTCTCTCTGTGGCTTCCGATTTCTTGGCGCGCTTTTCAAATCTCTGCTGCCGCTGTTCTCTCTCTCTCTCTGTGACATCCGATTTCTTGGCGCGCTTTTCCAAGCTCAGCTCCCGCTGTTCTCTCTCTCTCTCTCTCTCTCTCTCTCTGTGGCTTCCGATTTCTTGGCGCGCTTTTCAAATCTCTGCTGCCGCTGTTCTCTCTCTCTCTCTGTGACATCCGATTTTTTTGGCGCGCTTTTCCAAGCTCAGCTCCCGCTGTTCTCTCTCTCTCTCTCTGTGGCTTCCCATTTCTTGGCGCGCATTTCAAAGCTCTGCTCCCGCTGTTCTTTCTCTCTCTCTCTCTCTCTGTGACATCCGATTTCTTGGCGCGCTTTTCCAAGCTCAGCTCCCGCTGTTCTCTCTCTCTCTCTCTGTGACATCCGATTTCTTGGCGCGCTTTTCCAAGCTCAGCTCCCGCTGTTCTCTCTATCTCTCTGTGACATCCGATTTCTTGGCTCGCTTTTCACAGCTTTGTTCCCGCTGTTCTCTCTCTCTCTCTCTCTCTGTGGCTTCCGATTTATTGGCGCGCTATTCAAATCTGTGCTGCCGCTGTTCTCCCTCTCTCTCTCTGTGGCTTCCCATTTCTTGGTGCGCTTTTCAAAGCTCTGCTCCCGCTGTTCTCTCTCTCTCTCTCTGTGGCTTCCGACTTCTTGGCGCACATTTCAAAGCTCTGCTCCCGCTGTTCTCTCTCTCTCTGTGACAGAGAATGTGAGAGAGTGTCAGAGAGAGACAGAGAGAATCAGAGAGTGTCTGAGAGTGTCAGAAAAAGACTGAGAGAGATGCAGAGTGATAGTGATACGGAGTGTCAGAGAGTGTCTGAGAGTGTCAGAAAATGTCTGAGAGTGATAGAGAGTGATAGAGAGTGATAGAGAGAGATAGAGAGAGTTAGAGAGTGTCTGAGAGCGAAAGAGAGTGTCAGAGAGTGTCAGATAGTGTCAAAGAGTGCCAGAGAGTGCCAGAGAGTGTCAGAGAGTGGCAGAGAGTGATAGAGAGTGCCAGAGAGTGTCAGAGAGTGACAGAGAGTGATAGAGAGTGTCAGAGAGTGATAGAGAGTGTCAGAGAGTGTCTGAGAGGGTCAGGGATTGTATGAGAGTGATAGAGAGTGTCAGAGAGTGATAGAGAGTGTCAGAGAGAGATAGAGGGTGCCAGAGAGTGTCTGAGAGTGTCAGAAAGTGATAAAAAGTATCAGAGAGTGCCTGCGAGTGTCAGAGTGTGTCAGACAGAGTCAGAGAGTGACAGAGAGTGTCACAGTGTCAGAGAGTGATATAAACTTTCAGAGAGTGTCAGAGAGGGTCAGAGAGGGTCCGAGAGGGTCAGAGAGTGTCAGAGAGTGTGAGAGAGTGTCAGAGAGTGTTAGAGTGTCAGAGAGTGATAGAGAGTGTCAGCGAGTGATAGAGTGGCAGAGAGTGTCTGAAAGTGTCAGAGAGTTTGAGAGTGTCAGAGAGTGTCAGAGAGTGTCAGAGAGTGTCAGAGAGTGATAAAGAGTGTGTGAAAGTGTCAGAGAGTGATAGAGAGATGCAGAGAGTGTCTGAAATTGTTAGAGAGCGTCAGAGAGGGATAGAGAGTGTCAGAGAGTGTCTGAGTGTGTCTGAGTGTGTCAGAGAGTGTCTGAGTGTGTCTGAGAGTGTCAGAGAGTGTCAGAGAGTGATAGAGACTGTCAGAGAGTGTCAGAGAGTGTCAGAGAGGGTCAGAGAGGGTCAGAGAGTGACAGAGAGTGATAGAGAGTGTCTGAGTGTGTCTGAGAGTGTCAGAGAGTGTCAGAGAGTGTCAGAGAGTGTCAGAGAGTGATAAAGAGTGTGTGAAAGTGTCAGAGAGTGATAGAGAGTTGCAGAGAGTGTCTGAAATTGTTAGAGAGCGTCAGAGAGGGATAGAGAGTGTCAGAGAGTGTCTGAGTGTGTCTGAGTGTGTCTGAGAGTGTCTGAGTGTGTCTGAGAGTGTCAGAGAGTGTCAGAGAGTGATAGAGACTGTCAGAGAGTGTCAGAGAGTGTCAGAGAGGGTCAGAGAGTGACAGAGAGTGATAGAGAGTGGCTGAGAGTGTCTGAAAGTGTCAGCGAGTGATAGAGAGTGGCAGAGAATGTCTGAAAGTGTCAGAGAGTGTCAGAGAGTGATCGTGAGTGGCAGAGAGTGTCTGAAAGTGTCAGAGAGTATCAGAGAGTGATATTGAGTGTCAGCGAGTGGATGTGTGGGTCTGAGAGTGTCAGAGAGGGTCAGAGAGTGATAGAGAGGGTCAGAGAGTGTCAGAGAGTGGCAGAGAGTGTCTGAAAGTGTCAGAGAGAGTCAGAGAGTGATAGAGAGTGTCAGAGAGTGTCTGAGTGTGTCTGAGAGTGTCAGAGAGTGTCAGAGAGTGTCAGAGTGTATCAGAGAGTATCAGAGAGTATCAGAGAGTGTCAGAGAGTGATAGAGAGTGTCTGAGACTGTCTGAGAGTGTCAGATTGACTCAGAGAGTGATAGAGAGTGTCGGAGAGTCTCTGAGAGGGTTAGTGTGTATCAGAGAGTGTCAGAGAGTGAATGAGAGTGGTAGAGAGTGTCTGAGTGTGTCAGAGAGTGTCGGAGAGTGTCAGAGTGTATCAGAGAGTGTCAGAGAGTGATAGAGAATGTCAGAGAGTGTATGAGAGTGCCAGAGTCTATCAGAGAGTGTCAGAGAGTGTCAGAGAGTGATAGAGAGTGATAGAGAGTGATAGAGAGTGTTAGAGTGTGCCAGAGAGTGTCTGAGAGTGTCAGAGAGGGTCAGAGAGGTTCAGAGAGGGTCAGAGAGTGTCAGAGAGTGTGAAAGAGTGTCAGAGAGTGTCAGAGAGTGTGCGAGTGTCAGAGAGTGTCAGAGAGTGTCAGAGAGTGTCAGAGAGTGATAGAGAGTGGCTGACAGTGATAGAGAGTGTCAGAGAGTGTCAGAGAGTGTCAGAGAGTGTCAGAGAGAGTCAGTGAGTGATTGAGAGTGATTGAGAATGATTCACAGTGATAGAGAGTGTCAGAGACTGATAGAGTGTGTCAGAGAGTGATAGAGAGTGTCAGAGAGTGTCTGAGAGGGTCAGGGATTGTATGAGAGTGATAGAGAGTGTCAGAGAGTGATAGAGAGTGTCAGAGAGAGATAGAGGGTGCCAGAGAGTGTCTGAGAGTGTCAGAAAGTGATAAAAAGTATCAGAGAGTGCCTGCGAGTGTCAGAGTGTGTCAGACAGAGTCAGAGAGTGACAGAGAGTGTCACAGTGTCAGAGAGTGATATAAACTTTCAGAGAGTGTCAGAGAGGGTCAGAGAGGGTCCGAGAGGGTCAGAGAGTGTCAGAGAGTGTGAGAGAGTGTCAGAGAGTGTTAGAGTGTCAGAGAGTGATAGAGAGTGTCAGCGAGTGATAGAGTGGCAGAGAGTGTCTGAAAGTGTCAGAGAGTTTGAGAGTGTCAGAGAGTGTCAGAGAGTGTCAGAGAGTGTCAGAGAGTGATAAAGAGTGTGTGAAAGTGTCAGAGAGTGATAGAGAGATGCAGAGAGTGTCTGAAATTGTTAGAGAGCGTCAGAGAGGGATAGAGAGTGTCAGAGAGTGTCTGAGTGTGTCTGAGTGTGTCAGAGAGTGTCTGAGTGTGTCTGAGAGTGTCAGAGAGTGTCAGAGAGTGATAGAGACTGTCAGAGAGTGTCAGAGAGTGTCAGAGAGGGTCAGAGAGGGTCAGAGAGTGACAGAGAGTGATAGAGAGTGTCTGAGTGTGTCTGAGAGTGTCAGAGAGTGTCAGAGAGTGTCAGAGAGTGTCAGAGAGTGATAAAGAGTGTGTGAAAGTGTCAGAGAGTGATAGAGAGTTGCAGAGAGTGTCTGAAATTGTTAGAGAGCGTCAGAGAGGGATAGAGAGTGTCAGAGAGTGTCTGAGTGTGTCTGAGTGTGTCTGAGAGTGTCTGAGTGTGTCTGAGAGTGTCAGAGAGTGTCAGAGAGTGATAGAGACTGTCAGAGAGTGTCAGAGAGTGTCAGAGAGGGTCAGAGAGTGACAGAGAGTGATAGAGAGTGGCTGAGAGTGTCTGAAAGTGTCAGCGAGTGATAGAGAGTGGCAGAGAATGTCTGAAAGTGTCAGAGAGTGTCAGAGAGTGATCGTGAGTGGCAGAGAGTGTCTGAAAGTGTCAGAGAGTATCAGAGAGTGATATTGAGTGTCAGCGAGTGGATGTGTGGGTCTGAGAGTGTCAGAGAGGGTCAGAGAGTGATAGAGAGGGTCAGAGAGTGTCAGAGAGTGGCAGAGAGTGTCTGAAAGTGTCAGAGAGAGTCAGAGAGTGATAGAGAGTGTCAGAGAGTGTCTGAGTGTGTCTGAGAGTGTCAGAGAGTGTCAGAGAGTGTCAGAGTGTATCAGAGAGTATCAGAGAGTATCAGAGAGTGTCAGAGAGTGTCAGAGAGTGATAGAGAGTGTCTGAGACTGTCTGAGAGTGTCAGATTGACTCAGAGAGTGATAGAGAGTGTCGGAGAGTCTCTGAGAGGGTTAGTGTGTATCAGAGAGTGTCAGAGAGTGAATGAGGGTGGTAGAGAGTGTCTGAGTGTGTCAGAGAGTGTCGGAGAGTGTCAGAGTGTATCAGAGAGTGTCAGAGAGTGATAGAGAATGTCAGAGAGTGTATGAGAGTGCCAGAGTCTATCAGAGAGTGTCAGAGAGTGTCAGAGAGTGATAGAGAGTGATAGAGAGTGATAGAGAGTGTTAGAGTGTGCCAGAGAGTGTCTGAGAGTGTCAGAGAGGGTCAGAGAGGTTCAGAGAGGGTCAGAGAGTGTCAGAGAGTGTGAAAGAGTGTCAGAGAGTGTCAGAGAGTGTGCGAGTGTCAGAGAGTGTCAGAGAGTGATAGAGAGTGGCTGACAGTGATAGAGAGTGTCAGAGAGTGTCAGAGAGTGTCAGAGAGTGTCAGAGAGAGTCAGTGAGTGATTGAGAGTGATTGAGAATGATTCACAGTGATAGAGAGTGTCAGAGACTGATAGAGTGTGTCAGAGAGGGTCAGAGGGGGTCAGAGAGTGTCAGAGAGTGTGAAAGAGTGTCAGAGAGTGGCAGAGAGTGTGCGAGTGTCAGAGAGTGTCAGAGAGTGATAGAGAGTTGCAGAGAGTGTCTGAAAGTGTCAGAGAGTGATAGAGAGTGATAGATAGGGACAGAGAGTGTCAGAGAGTGATAGAGAGTGATAGAGAGTGATAGACAGTGTCTGAAAGTGTCAGAGAGTGATATAGAGTGATAGAGAGGGTCAGAGAGGGTCAGAGAGTGTCAGAGAGTGTGAAAGAGTGTCAGAGAGTGGCAGAGAGTGTGCGAGTGTCAGAGAGTGTCAGAGTGTGTCAGAGAGTGATACAGAGTGATAGAGAGTGTCTGAAAGTGTCAGAGAGTGATATAGAGTGATAGAGAGTGGCAGAGAGTGTCTGAAAGTGTCAGAGAGTGATAGAGAGTGTCTGAGTGTGTCTGAAAGTGTCAGAGAGTGATAGAGAGTGTCTGAGTTTGTCAAAAAGTGTCATAGAGTGATAGAGTTCGTCAGAGAGTATCAGAGATTGTCAGAGAGGGTCAGAGAGTGTCAGAGAGTGTGAGAGAATGTCAGAGAGTATGAGAGAGTGTCAGAGAGTGTGAGAGTGTCAGAGAGTGTGAGTGTCAGAGAGTGTCAGATAGTGTCAGAGAGTGTCAGAGAGGGACAGAGTGTGTCAGAGAGTGTCAGAGTGTGTGAGAGAGTGTCAGAGAGTGTGAGATTGTCAGAGAGTGTCAGGGAGTGATAGAGAGTAGCAGAAGGTGTCTGAAAGTGTCAGTGAGTGTCAGAGAGTGTCACAGAGTGTCAGAGAGTGTCAGAGAGTGATAGAGAGTGGCAGAGAGTGTCTGAAAGTGTCAGCGAGTTATATAGAGTGATAGAGAGTGGCAGAGAGTGTCTGAAAGTGTCAGAGAGTGTCAGAGAGTGATCGAGAGTGTCAGAGAGTTTCTGAGTGTGTCTGAGATTGTCAGAGAGTGTCAGAGAGTGATAGAGAGTGTCAGAGAGTCTCAGCGAGTGTCAGCTAGAGTCAGAGACTGTCAGAGAGTGTGAGAGAGGGTCAGGGAGAGTGTCAGAGAGTGTCAGATACTGATAGAGAGTGTCAGAGAGTGGCAGAGAGTTTCAGAGAGTGATAGAGAGTGTTAGAGAGTGGCAGAGAGTGTCTGAAAGTGTCAGAGAGTGTCTGAGTGTGTCTGAGATTGTCAGAGAGTGTCAGAGAGTATCAGAGAGTGTCAGAGAGTGTCTGAGACTGTCTGAGAGTGTCAGAGAGTGATAGAGAGTGTCAAAGAGTGTCAGAGAGTGTCTGAGTGTGTATGAGATTTTCAGAGAGTGTCAGAGAGAGATGGAGAGTGTCAGAGAGTGATAGAGAGTGTCAGAGAGTGTCAGAGAGTGTCTGAGTGTGTATGAGATTTTCGGAGAGTGTCAGAGAGAGATGGAGAGTGTCAGAGTGTATGACAGAGTATCAGAGAGTGTCAGAGAGTGTCAGCGAATGTCAGATAGTGATAGAGAGTGTCAGAGAGTGTTAGAGTGTATCAGAGAGTGTCAGACAGTGTGAGAGAGTGATAGAGAGTGTCAGAGAGTGATAGAGAGTGTCAGAGAGTGTCTGAGAGGGTCAGGGATTGTATGAGAGTGATAGAGAGTGTCAGAGAGTGATAGAGAGTGTCAGAGAGAGATAGAGGGTGCCAGAGAGTGTCTGAGAGTGTCAGAAAGTGATAAAAAGTATCAGAGAGTGCCTGCGAGTGTCAGAGTGTGTCAGACAGAGTCAGAGAGTGACAGAGAGTGTCACAGTGTCAGAGAGTGATATAAACTTTCAGAGAGTGTCAGAGAGGGTCAGAGAGGGTCCGAGAGGGTCAGAGAGTGTCAGAGAGTGTGAGAGAGTGTCAGAGAGTGTTAGAGTGTCAGAGAGTGATAGAGAGTGTCAGCGAGTGATAGAGTGGCAGAGAGTGTCTGAAAGTGTCAGAGAGTTTGAGAGTGTCAGAGAGTGTCAGAGAGTGTCAGAGAGTGTCAGAGAGTGATAAAGAGTGTGTGAAAGTGTCAGAGAGTGATAGAGAGATGCAGAGAGTGTCTGAAATTGTTAGAGAGCGTCAGAGAGGGATAGAGAGTGTCAGAGAGTGTCTGAGTGTGTCTGAGTGTGTCAGAGAGTGTCTGAGTGTGTCTGAGAGTGTCAGAGAGTGTCAGAGAGTGATAGAGACTGTCAGAGAGTGTCAGAGAGTGTCAGAGAGGGTCAGAGAGGGTCAGAGAGTGACAGAGAGTGATAGAGAGTGTCTGAGTGTGTCTGAGAGTGTCAGAGAGTGTCAGAGAGTGTCAGAGAGTGTCAGAGAGTGATAAAGAGTGTGTGAAAGTGTCAGAGAGTGATAGAGAGTTGCAGAGAGTGTCTGAAATTGTTAGAGAGCGTCAGAGAGGGATAGAGAGTGTCAGAGAGTGTCTGAGTGTGTCTGAGTGTGTCTGAGAGTGTCTGAGTGTGTCTGAGAGTGTCAGAGAGTGTCAGAGAGTGATAGAGACTGTCAGAGAGTGTCAGAGAGTGTCAGAGAGGGTCAGAGAGTGACAGAGAGTGATAGAGAGTGGCTGAGAGTGTCTGAAAGTGTCAGCGAGTGATTGAGAGTGGCAGAGAATGTCTGAAAGTGTCAGAGAGTGTCAGAGAGTGATCGTGAGTGGCAGAGAGTGTCTGAAAGTGTCAGAGAGTATCAGAGAGTGATATTGAGTGTCAGCGAGTGGATGTGTGGGTCTGAGAGTGTCAGAGAGGGTCAGAGAGTGATAGAGAGGGTCAGAGAGTGTCAGAGAGTGGCAGAGAGTGTCTGAAAGTGTCAGAGAGAGTCAGAGAGTGATAGAGAGTGTCAGAGAGTGTCTGAGTGTGTCTGAGAGTGTCAGAGAGTGTCAGAGAGTGTCAGAGTGTATCAGAGAGTATCAGAGAGTATCAGAGAGTGTCAGAGAGTGTCAGAGAGTGATAGAGAGTGTCTGAGACTGTCTGAGAGTGTCAGATTGACTCAGAGAGTGATAGAGAGTGTCGGAGAGTCTCTGAGAGGGTTAGTGTGTATCAGAGAGTGTCAAAGAGTGAATGAGAGTGGTAGAGAGTGTCTGAGTGTGTCAGAGAGTGTCGGAGAGTGTCAGAGTGTATCAGAGAGTGTCAGAGAGTGATAGAGAATGTCAGAGAGTGTATGAGAGTGCCAGAGTCTATCAGAGAGTGTCAGAGAGTGTCAGAGAGTGATAGAGAGTGATAGAGAGTGATAGAGAGTGATAGAGAGTGTTAGAGTGTGCCAGAGAGTGTCTGAGAGTGTCAGAGAGGGTCAGAGAGGTTCAGAGAGGGTCAGAGAGTGTCAGAGAGTGTGAAAGAGTGTCAGAGAGTGTCAGAGAGTGTGCGAGTGTCAGAGAGTGTCAGAGAGTGTCAGAGAGTGTCAGAGAGTGATAGAGAGTGGCTGACAGTGATAGAGAGTGTCAGAGAGTGTCAGAGAGTGTCAGAGAGTGTCAGAGAGAGTCAGTGAGTGATTGAGAGTGATTGAGAATGATTCACAGTGATAGAGAGTGTCAGAGACTGATAGAGTGTGTCAGAGAGGGTCAGAGGGGGTCAGAGAGTGTCAGAGAGTGTGAAAGAGTGTCAGAGAGTGGCAGAGAGTGTGCGAGTGTCAGAGAGTGTCAGAGAGTGATAGAGAGTTGCAGAGAGTGTCTGAAAGTGTCAGAGAGTGATAGAGAGTGATAGATAGGGACAGAGAGTGTCAGAGAGTGATAGAGAGTGATAGAGAGTGATAGACAGTGTCTGAAAGTGTCAGAGAGTGATATAGAGTGATAGAGAGGGTCAGAGAGGGTCAGAGAGTGTCAGAGAGTGTGAAAGAGTGTCAGAGAGTGGCAGAGAGTGTGCGAGTGTCAGAGAGTGTCAGAGTGTGTCAGAGAGTGATACAGAGTGATAGAGAGTGTCTGAAAGTGTCAGAGAGTGATATAGAGTGATAGAGAGTGGCAGAGAGTGTCTGAAAGTGTCAGAGAGTGATAGAGAGTGTCTGAGTGTGTCTGAAAGTGTCAGAGAGTGATAGAGAGTGTCTGAGTTTGTCAAAAAGTGTCATAGAGTGATAGAGTTCGTCAGAGAGTATCAGAGATTGTCAGAGAGGGTCAGAGAGTGTCAGAGAGTGTGAGAGAATGTCAGAGAGTATGAGAGAGTGTCAGAGAGTGTGAGAGTGTCAGAGAGTGTGAGTGTCAGAGAGTGTCAGATAGTGTCAGAGAGTGTCAGAGAGGGACAGAGTGTGTCAGAGAGTGTCAGAGTGTGTGAGAGAGTGTCAGAGAGTGTGAGATTGTCAGAGAGTGTCAGGGAGTGATAGAGAGTAGCAGAAGGTGTCTGAAAGTGTCAGTGAGTGTCAGAGAGTGTCACAGAGTGTCAGAGAGTGTCAGAGAGTGATAGAGAGTGGCAGAGAGTGTCTGAAAGTGTCAGCGAGTTATATAGAGTGATAGAGAGTGGCAGAGAGTGTCTGAAAGTGTCAGAGAGTGTCAGAGAGTGATCGAGAGTGTCAGAGAGTTTCTGAGTGTGTCTGAGATTGTCAGAGAGTGTCAGAGAGTGATAGAGAGTGTCAGAGAGTCTCAGCGAGTGTCAGCTAGAGTCAGAGACTGTCAGAGAGTGTGAGAGAGGGTCAGGGAGAGTGTCAGAGAGTGTCAGATACTGATAGAGAGTGTCAGAGAGTGGCAGAGAGTTTCAGAGAGTGATAGAGAGTGTTAGAGAGTGGCAGAGAGTGTCTGAAAGTGTCAGAGAGTGTCTGAGTGTGTCTGAGATTGTCAGAGAGTGTCAGAGAGTATCAGAGAGTGTCAGAGAGTGTCTGAGACTGTCTGAGAGTGTCAGAGAGTGATAGAGAGTGTCAAAGAGTGTCAGAGAGTGTCTGAGTGTGTATGAGATTTTCAGAGAGTGTCAGAGAGAGATGGAGAGTGTCAGAGAGTGATAGAGAGTGTCAGAGAGTGTCAGAGAGTGTCTGAGTGTGTATGAGATTTTCGGAGAGTGTCAGAGAGAGATGGAGAGTGTCAGAGTGTATGACAGAGTATCAGAGAGTGTCAGAGAGTGTCAGCGAATGTCAGATAGTGATAGAGAGTGTCAGAGAGTGTTAGAGTGTATCAGAGAGTGTCAGACAGTGTGAGAGAGTGATAGAGTGTGGCAGAGAGTGTCTGAGTGTGTCAGAGTGTGTCTGAGTTTGTCACAGTGTATCAGAGAGTGTCAGAGAGTGATGGAGAGTGCAAGAGAGTGTCGGAGAGTGTCAGAGAGTGATAGAGAGTGTCAGAGAGTGTGAGAGAGTGTCAGAGAGTGTCAGAGAGAGTGAGAGTGCCAGAGAGTGATAGAGAGTGTCAGAGAGTGTCAGACAGTGACAGAGAGTGTCAGAGTGGGTCAGAGAGTGTCAGAGACTGTGTGAGACTGTGTGAGAGTGTCAGAGAGTGTGAGAGTGTCAGAGAGTGTCAGAGAGTGATAGAGAGTGAGAGAGAGTGGCAGAGAGTGTCAGAGAGTGTCAGAGAGTGTCAGAGAGTGATAGAGAGTGTCAGAGAGTGTCAGAGAGTGTCTGAGATTGTCAGAGAGTGTCAGAGAGTGTCAGAGAGTGTCAGAGAGTGATAGAGAGTGGCAGAGAGTGTCTGAAAGTGTCAGCGAGTTATATAGAGTGATAGAGAGTGGCAGAGATTGTCTGAAAGTGTCAGAGAGTGTCAGAGAGTGATCGAGAGTGTCAGAGAGTTTCTGAGTGTGTCTGAGATTGTCAGAGAGTGTCAGAGAGTGATAGAGAGTGTCAGAGAGTCTCAGCGAGTGTCAGCTAGAGTCAGAGAGTGTCAGAGAGTGTGAGAGAGGGTCAGGGAGAGTGTCAGAGAGTGTCAGATACTGATAGAGAGTGTCAGAGAGTGGCAGAGAGTTTCAGAGAGTGATAGAGAGTGTTAGAGAGTGGCAGAGAGTGTCTGAAAGTGTCAGAGAGTGTCTGAGTGTGTCTGAGATTGTCAGAGAGTGTCAGAGAGTATCAGAGAGTGTCAGAGAGTGTCTGAGACTGTCTGAGAGTGTCAGAGAGTGATAGAGAGTGTCAGAGAGTGTCAGAGAGTGTCTGAGTGTGTATGAGATTTTCAGAGAGTGTCAGAGAGAGATGGAGAGTGTCAGAGAGTGATAGAGAGTGTCAGAGAGTGTCAGAGAGTGTCTGAGTGTGTATGAGATTTTCGGAGAGTGTCAGAGAGAGATGGAGAGTGTCAGAGTGTATGACAGAGTATCAGAGAGTGTCAGAGAGTGTCAGCGAATGTCAGATCGTGATAGAGAGTGTCAGAGAGTGTTAGAGTGTATCAGAGAGTGTCAGACAGTGTGAGAGAGTGATAGAGTGTGGCAGAGAGTGTCTGAGTGTGTCAGAGTGTGTCTGAGTTTGTCACAGTGTATCAGAGAGTGTCAGAGAGTGCCAGAGAGTGATAGAGAGTGTCAGAGAGTGTCAGACAGTGACAGAGAGTGTCAGAGTGGGTCAGAGAGTGTCAGAGACTGTGTGAGACTGTGTGAGAGTGTCAGAGAGTGTGAGAGTGTCAGAGAGTGTCAGAGAGTGATAGAGAGTGATAGAGAG
The DNA here is from genome assembly GCF_036365525.1 of Heterodontus francisci. Classification (NCBI taxonomy): domain Eukaryota; kingdom Metazoa; phylum Chordata; class Chondrichthyes; order Heterodontiformes; family Heterodontidae; genus Heterodontus; species Heterodontus francisci. The sequence continues at coordinate 418,070 of NW_027140217.1, read as the reverse complement.
TGAGAGAGAGTGGCAGAGAGTGTCAGAGAGTGTCAGAGAGTGTCAGAGAGTGATAGAGAGTGTCAGAGAGTGTCAGAGAGTGTCTGAGATTGTCAGAGAGTGTCAGAGAGTGATAGAGAGTGTCAGAGAGTGATAGAGAGTGTCAGAGAGTGTCAGAGAGTGATAGAGAGTGTCAGAAAGGGTCCGAGAGTGTGAGAGTGTCGGAGAGTGTGAGAGTGTGAGAGTGTCAGAGAGTGTGAGAGTGTCAGAGAGTTTCAGAGAGTGACAGAGAGTGAAAGAGAGTGGCAGAGAGTGTCTTAAAGTGTCAGCGACTGATAGAGAGTAATAGAGAGTGGCAGAGAATGTCTGAAAGTGTCAGAGAGTGTCAGAGAGTGAAAGTGAGTGTGAGCGAGTGTCTGCGTGGGTCTGAGAGTGCCAGAGAGGGTCAGAGAGTGATAGAGAGGGTCAGAGAGTGTCAAAGAGTGTTAGAGAGTGTCAGAGAGTGATAGAGAGTGGCAGAGAGTGTCTGAAAGTGTCAGAGAGTGTCAGAGAGAGATAGAGAGTGTCAGAGAGTGTCTGAGACTGTCTGAGAGTGTCAGATTGAGTCAGAGAGTGATAGAGAGTGTCAGAGAGTGTCAGAGAGTGTCTGAGAGTGTTAGAGTGTATCAGAGAGTGTCAGAGAGTGATAGAGAGTGGTAGAGAATGTTCTGAGTGTGTCAGAGAGTGTCTGAGAGTGCCACAGTGTATCAGAGAGTGTCAGAGAGTGATGGAGAGTGAGAGAGAGTGTCTGAGTGTGTCTGAGAGTTTCTGAAAGTGCCAGAGAGTGTCAGAGAGGTTCAGAGAGTGATTGAGAGTGATTGAGAATGATTGACAGTGATAGAGAGTGTCAGAGAGTGATAGAGTGTGCCAGAGAGTCTCTGAGAGTGTCAGAGAGGGTCAGAGAGGTTCAGAGAGTGTCAGAGAGTGTGAAAGAGTGTCAGAGAGGGTCAGAGAGGGTGCGAGTGTCAGAGAGTGTCAGAGAGTGTCAGAGAGTGTCAGAGAGTTATAGAGAGGGCAGAGAGTGTCTGAAAGTGTCAGAGAGTGATAGAGAGTGTCTGAGTGTGTCAGAGAGTGTCAGAGAGTGTCAGAGAGTGATAGAGAGTGTTAGAGAGTGTCAGAGAGCTTCAGAGAGTGATAGAGAGTGATAGAGAGTGATAGAGAGTGATAGAGAGTATCTGAAAGTGTCAGAGAGTGATATAGTGTGATAGAGAGTGGCAGAGAGTGTCAGAGAGTGTCAGAGAGTGATAGAGAGTGTCTGAGTGTGTCAGAGAGTGTCAGAGAGTGTCAGAGAATGTCAGAGAGAGTGAGAGAGTGTCAGAGAGTGTGACAGTGTCAGAGAGTGTGACAGTGTCAGAGAGTATCAGGTAGTGTCAGAGAGGGACAGAGTGTGTCAGAGAGTGTGAGAGAGTGTGAGAGTGTCAGAGTGTCAGAGTGTCTGAGTGTCTGAGTGTGTCTGAGCATGTCAGAGAGTATCAGAGAGTGTCAGAGGGTGTCAGAGAGTGTCAGAGAGTGTCAGAGAGTGTCAGAGAGTGTCTGAGAGCGCCAGAGTGTATCAGAGAGTGTCAGAGAGTTTCAGAGAGTGTCAGAGAGTGTCAGAGAGTGATAGAGAGTGTCTGAGACTGTCTGAGAGTGTCAGAGTGCATCAGAGAGTGTCAGAGAGTGTCAGAGAGTGTCTGAGAGTGCCAGAGTGTGTCAGAGAGTGTCAGAGAGTGATAGAGAGTGATAGAGAGTGTCAGAGAGTGATAGAGTGTGCCAGAGAGTGTCAGAGAGTGTCAGAGAGTGTGAAAGAGTGTCAGAGCGTGTCAGAGAGTGTGCGAGTGTCAGAGAGTGTCAGATAGAGTCAGAGAGTGATACAGAGAAGGCTGAGAGTGATAGAGAGTGTCAGAGACTGTCAGAGAGTAATTGAGAGTGATTGAGAATGATTCACAGTGATAGAGAGTGTCAGAGAGTGTCAGAGAGTGATAGAGTGTGCCAGAGAGTGTCTGAGAGGGTCAGAGAGGGTCAGAGAGGGTCAGAGAGTGTCAGAGAGTGTGAAAGAGTGGCAGAGAGTGGCAGAGAGTGTGCGAGTGTCAGAGAGTGTCAGAGAGGGATAGAGAGAGGCAGAGAGTGTCTGAAAGTGTCAGAGAGTGGCTGAGAGTGATAGAGAGTGTCGGAGAGTGTCAGAGAGTGTCAGAGAGTGTCAGAGAGTGTCAGAGAGTGATAGAGAGTGTCTGAAAGTGTCAGAGAGTGATATAGAGTGATAGAGAGTGGCAGAGAGTGTCTGAAAGTGTCATAGAGTGATAGAGAGTGTCTGAGTGTGTCAGAGAGTGTCAGAGAGTGATAAAGTTTGTCAGAGAGTGTCAGAGAGTGTCAGAGAGTGTGAGAGAATGTCAGAGAGTATGAGAGAGTGTCAGAGAGTGTCAGAGAGTGTGATAGTGTCAGAGAGTGTCAGATAGTGTCAGAGAGTGTCAGAGAAGGACAGAGTGTGTCAGAGAGTGTCAGAGAGTGTGAGAGAGGTGAGAGAGTGTGTGAGTGTCAGAGAGTGTCAGAGACTGTCAGAGAGTGATAGAGAGTAGCAGAGAGTGTCTGAAAGTGTCAGAGAGTGTCAGAGAGTGATCGAAAGTGATAGAGAGTGGCAGAGAGTGTCTGAAAGTGTCAGAGAGTGTCAGAGAGTGTTCGAGAGTGTCAGAGAGTGTCAGATAGTCATAGAGAGTGTCAGAGAGTGGCAGAGAGTTTCAGAGAGTGATAGAGAGGGATAGAGAGTGGCAGAGAGTGTCTGAAAGTGTCAGAGAGTGTCTGAGTGTGTCTGAGATTGTCAGAGAGTGTCAGAGAGTGTCAGAGAGTATCAGAGAGTGTCAGAGAGTGTCAGAGAGTGATAGAGAGTGTCAGAAAGTGATAGAAAGTGTCAGAGAGTGTCTGAGTGTGTATGAGATTGTCAGAGAGTGTCAGAGAGAGATAGAGAGTGTCATAGTGTATTAGAGAGTATCAGAGAGTGTCAGAGATTGTCAGATAGTGATAGAAAGTGTCTGAGACTGTCTGAGAGTGTCAGCGAGTGTCAGATAGTGATAGAGAGCGTCAGAGAGTGTGTGAGCGTGTTAGGGTGTATCAGAGAGTGTCAGACAGTGTGAGAGAGTGATAGAGTGTGGTAGAGAGTGTCTGAGTTTGTCAGAGTGTGTCTGAGAGTGTCACAGTGTATCAGAGAGTGTCAGAGAGTGATGGAAAGTGTAAGAGTGTCAGAGAGTGTCAGAGAGTGATAGAGAGTGTCAGAGAGTGTCAGAGAGGGTGAAAGAGTGTCAGAGAGTGTGAGAGAGTGTCAGAGAGTGTGAAAGAGTGTCAGAGAGTGTCAGGGAGAGTGAGAGAGTGATCGAGAGTGTCAGAGAGTTTCTGAGTGTGTCTGAGATTGTCAGAGAGTGTCAGAGAGTGATAGAGAGTGTCAGAGAGTCTCAGCGAGTGTCAGGGAGGGTCAGAGAGTGTCAGAGAGTGTGAGAGAGGGTCAGAGAGAGTGTCAGAGAGTGTCAGATACTGATAGAGAGTGTCAGAGAGTGGCAGAGAGTTTCAGAGAGAGATAGAGAGTGTTAGAGAGTGGCAGAGAGTGTCTGAAAGTGTCAGAGAGTGTCTGAGTGTGTCTGAGATTGTCAGAGTGTCAGAGAGTATCAGAGAGTATCAGAGAGTGTCAGAGAGTGTCTGAGACTGTCTGAGAGTGTCAGAGAGTGATAGAGAGTGTCAGAGAGTGTCTGAGTGTGTATGAGATTTTCAGAGAGAGTCAGAGAGAGATGGAGAGTGTCAGAGTGTATGAGAGAGTATCAGAGAGTGTCAGAGAGTGTCAGAGATTGTCAGATAGTGATAGAGAGTGTCTGAGACTGTCAGCGAATGTCAGATAGTGATAGAGAGTGTCAGAGAGTGTTAGAGTGTATCAGAGAGTGTCAGACAGTGTGAGAGAGTGATAGAGTGTGGCAGAGAGTGTCTGAGTGTGTCAGAGTGTGTCTGAGTTTGTCACAGTGTATCAGAGAGTGTCAGAGAGTGATGGAGAGTGCAAGAGAGTATCAGAGAGTGTCAGAGAGTGATAGAGAGTGTCAGAGAGTGTGAGAGAGTGTCAGAGAGTGTCAGAGAGAGTGAGAGTGCCAGAGAGTGGTAGAGAGTGTCAGAGAGTGTCAGACAGTGACAGAGAGTGTCAGAGTGGGTCAGAGAGTGTCAGAGACTGTGTGAGACTGTGTGAGACTGTGTGAGACTGTCAGAGAGTGTGAGAGTGTCAGAGAGTGTGAGAGTGTCAGAGAGTGTCAGAGAGTGATAGAGAGTGAGAGAGAGTGGCAGAGAGTGGCAGAGAGTGTCAGAGAGTGTCAGAGAGTGATATAGAGTGTCAGAGAGTGTCTGAGATTGTCAGAGAGTGTCAGAGAGTGATAGAGAGTGTCAGAGAGTGATACAGAGTGTCACAGAGTGTCAGAGAGTGATAGAGAGTGTCAGAAAGGGTCCGAGAGTGTGAGAGTGTCGGAGAGTGTGAGAGTGTGAGAGTGTCAGAGAGTGTGAGAGTGTCAGAGAGTGTCAGAGAGTGACAGAGAGTGAAAGAGAGTGGCAGAGAGTGTCTTGAAGTGTCAGCGAGTGATAGAGAGTAATAGAGAGTGGCAGAGAATGTCTGAAAGTGTCAGAGAGTGTCAGAGAGTGAAAGTGAGTGTGAGCGAGTGTCTGCGTGGGTCTGAGAGTGCCAGAGAGGGTCAGAGAGTGATAGAGAGTGGCAGAGAGTGTCTGAAAGTGTCAGAGAGTGTCAGAGAGAGATAGAGAGTGTCAGAGAGTGTCAGAGAGTGTCTGAGACTGTCTGAGAGTGTCAGATTGAGTCAGAGAGTGATAGAGAGTGTCAGAGAGTGTCAGAGAGTGTCTGAGAGTGTTAGAGTGTATCAGAGAGTGTCAGAGAGTGATAGAGAGTGGTAGAGAATGTTCTGAGTGTGTCAGAGAATGTCTGAGAGTGCCACAGTGTATCAGAGAGTGTCAGAGAGTGATGGAGAGTGAGAGAGAGTGTCTGAGTGTGTCTGAGAGTTTCTGAAAGTGCCAGAGAGTGTCAGAGAGGTTCAGAGAGTGATTGAGAGTGATTGAGAATGATTGACAGTGATAGAGAGTGTCAGAGAGTGATAGAGTGTGCCAGAGAGTCTCTGAGAGTCTCTGAGAGTGTCAGAGAGGGTCAGAGAGGTTCAGAGAGGTTCAGAGAGTGTCAGAGAGTGTGAAAGAGTGTCAGAGAGGGTCAGAGAGGGTGAGAGTGTCAGAGAGTGTCAGAGAGTGTCAGAGAGTGTCAGAGAGTGTGAGAGAGTTATAGAGAGGGCAGAGAGTGTCTGAAAGTGTCAGAGAGTGATAGAGAGTGTCTGAGTGTGTCAGAGAATGTCAGAGAGAGTGAGAGAGTGTCAGAGAGTGTGACAGTGTCAGAGAGTGTGACAGTGTCAGAGAGTATCAGGTAGTGTCAGAGAGGGACAGAGTGTGTCAGAGAGTGTGAGAGAGTGTGAGAGTGTCAGAGTGTCAGAGTGTCTGAGTGTGTCTGAGCATGTCAGAGAGTATCAGAGAGTGTCAGAGGGTGTCAGAGAGTGTCAGAGAGTGATAGAGAGTGATAGAGAGTGTCTGAGACTGTCTGAGAGTGTCAGATTGAGTCAGAGAGTGATAGAGAGTGTCAGAGATTGCCTGAGAGTGTTAGAGTGTATCAGAGAGTGTCAGAGAGTGAATGAGAGTGGTAGAGAGTGTCTGAGTGTGTCAGAGAGTGTCTGAGAGTGTCAGAGTGTATCAGAGAGTGTCAGAGATTGCCAGAGAGTGTCAGAGAGTGTCTGAGAGCGCCAGAGTGTATCAGAGAGTGTCAGAGAGTTTCAGAGAGTGTCAGAGAGTGTCAGAGAGTGATAGAGAGTGTCTGAGACTGTCTGAGAGTGTCAGAGTGCATCAGAGAGTGTCAGAGAGTGTCAGAGAGTGTCTGAGAGTGCCAGAGTGTGTCAGAGAGTGTCAGAGAGTGTCAGAGAGTGATAGAGAGTGATAGAGAGTGTCAGAGAGTGATAGAGTGTGCCAGAGAGTGTCAGAGAGTGTCAGAGAGTGTGAAAGAGTGTCAGAGAGTGTCAGAGAGTGTGCGGGTGTCAGAGAGTGTCAGAGAGAGTCAGAGAGTGATACAGAGAAGGCTGAGAGTGATAGAGAGTGTCAGAGACTGTCAGAGAGTAATTGAGAGTGATTGAGAATGATTCACAGTGATAGAGAGTGTCAGAGAGTGTCAGAGAGTGATAGAGTGTGCCAGAGAGTGTCTGAGAGGGTCAGAGAGGGTCAGCGAGGGTCAGAGAGTGTCAGAGAGTGTGAAAGAGTGGCAGAGAGTGGCAGAGAGTGTGCGAGTGTCAGAGAGTGTCAGAGAGGGATAGAGAGAGGCAGAGAGTGTCTGAAAGTGTCAGAGAGTGGCTGAGAGTGATAGAGAGTGTCGGAGAGTGTCAGAGAGTGTCAGAGAGTGTCAGAGAGTGTCAGAGAGTGATAGAGAGTGTCTGAAAGTGTCAGAGAGTGATATAGAGTGATAGAGAGTGGCAGAGAGTGTCTGAAAGTGTCATAGAGTGATAGAGAGTGTCTGAGTGTGTCAGAGAGTGTCAGAGAGTGATAAAGTTTGTCAGAGAGTGTCAGAGAGTGTCAGAGAGTGTGAGAGAATGTCAGAGAGTATGAGAGAGTGTCAGAGAGTGTCAGAGAGTGTGATAGTGTCAGAGAGTGTCAGATAGTGTCAGAGAGTGTCAGAGAAGGACAGAGTGTGTCAGAGAGTGTCAGAGAGTGTGAGAGAGTGTGAGAGAGTGTGAGAGTGTCAGAGAGTGTCAGAGACTGTCAGAGAGTGATAGAGAGTAGCAGAGAGTGTCTGAAAGTGTCAGAGAGTGTCAGAGAGTGATCGAAAGTGATAGAGAGTGGCAGAGAGTGTCTGAAAGTGTCAGCGAGTGATATAGAGTGATGGAGAGTGGCAGAGAGAGTGTGAAAGTGTCAGAGAGTGTCAGAGAGTGTTCGAGAGTGTCTGAGTGTGTCTGAGATTGTCAGAGAGTGGCAGAGAGTGATAGAGAGTGATAGAGAGTGTCAGAGAGTCTCAGAGAGTGTCAGGGAGGGTCAGAGAGTGTCAGAGAGTGTGAGAGAGGGTCAGAGAGAGTGTCAGAGAGTGTCAGATAGTCATAGAGAGTGTCAGAGAGTGGCAGAGAGTTTCAGAGAGTGATAGAGAGGGATAGAGAGTGGCAGAGAGTGTCTGAAAGTGTCAGAGAGTGTCTGAGTGTGTCTGAGATTGTCAGAGAGTGTCAGAGAGTGTCAGAGAGTATCAGAGAGTGTCAGAGAGTGTCAGAGAGTGATAGAGAGTGTCAGAAAGTGATAGAGAGTGTCAGAGAGTGTCTGAGTGTGTATGAGATTGTCAGAGAGTGTCAGAGAGAGATAGAGAGTGTCATAGTGTATTAGAGAGTATCAGAGAGTGTCAGAGATTGTCAGATAGTGATAGAGAGTGTCTGAGACTGTCTGAGAGTGTCAGCGAGTGTCAGATAGTGATAGAGAGCGTCAGAGAGTGTGTGAGCGTGTTAGGGTGTATCAGAGAGTGTCAGACAGTGTGAGAGAGTGATAGAGTGTGGTAGAGAGTGTCTGAGTTTGTCAGAGTGTGTCTGAGAGTGTCACAGTGTATCAGAGAGTGTCAGAGAGTGATGGAAAGTGTAAGAGTGTCAGAGATTGTCAGAGAGTGATAGAGAGTGTCAGAGAGTGTCAGAGAGGGTGAAAGAGTGTCAGAGAGTGTGAGAGAGTGTCAGAGAGTGTGAGAGAGTGTCAGAGAGTGTCAGGGAGAGTGAGAGAGTGATCGAGAGTGTCAGAGAGTTTCTGAGTGTGTCTGAGATTGTCAGAGAGTGTCAGAGAGTGATAGAGAGTGTCAGAGAGTCTCAGCGAGTGTCAGGGAGGGTCAGAGAGTGTCAGAGAGTGTGAGAGAGGGTCAGAGAGAATGTCAGAGACTGTCAGATACTGATAGAGAGTGTCAGAGAGTGGCAGAGAGTTTCAGAGAGTGATAGAGAGTGTTAGAGAGTGGCAGAGAGTGTCTGAAAGTGTCAGAGAGTGTCTGAGTGTGTCTGAGATTGTCAGAGTGTCAGAGAGTATCAGAGAGTGTCAGAGAGTGTCTGAGACTGTCTGAGAGTGTCAGAGAGTGATAGAGAGTGTCAGAGAGTGTCTGAGTGTGTATGAGATTTTCAGAGAGAGTCAGAGAGAGATGGAGAGTGTCAGAGTGTATGAGAGAGTATCAGAGAGTGTCAGAGAGTGTCAGAGATTGTCAGATAGTGATAGAGAGTGTCTGAGACTGTCTGAGAGTGTCAGCGAATGTCAGATAGTGATAGAGAGTGTCAGAGAGTGTTAGAGTGTATCAGAGAGTGTCAGACAGTGTGAGAGAGTGATAGAGTGTGGCAGAGAGTGTCTGAGTGTGTCAGAGTGTGTCTGAGTTTGTCACAGTGTATCAGAGAGTGTCAGAGAGTGATGGAGAGTGCAAGAGAGTATCAGAGAGTGTCAGAGAGTGATAGAGAGTGTCAGAGAGTGTGAGAGAGTGTCAGAGAGTGTCAGAGAGAGTGAGAGTGCCAGAGAGTGGTAGAGAGTGTCAGAGAGTGTCAGACAGTGACAGAGAGTGTCAGAGTGGGTCAGAGAGTGTCAGAGACTGTGTGAGACTGTGTGAGACTGTGTGAGACTGTCAGAGAGTGTGAGAGTGTCAGAGAGTGTCAGAGAGTGATAGAGAGTGATAGAGAGTGAGAGAGAGTGGCAGAGAGTGGCAGAGAGTGGCAGAGAGTGTCAGAGAGTGTCAGAGAGTGATATAGAGTGTCAGAGAGTGTCAGAGAGTGTCTGAGATTGTCAGAGAGTGTCAGAGAGTGATAGAGAGTGTCAGAGAGTGATATAGAGTGTCAGAGAGTGTCAGAGAGTGATAGAGAGTGTCAGAAAGGGTCCGAGAGTGTGAGAGTGTCGGAGAGTGTGAGAGTGTGAGAGTGTCAGAGAGTGTGAGAGTGTCAGAGAGTGTCAGAGAGTGACAGAGAGTGAAAGAGAGTGGCAGAGAGTGTCTTGAAGTGTCAGCGAGTGATAGAGAGTAATAGAGAGTGGCAGAGAATGTCTGAAAGTGTCAGTGAGTGTCAGAGAGTGAAAGTGAGTGTGAGCGAGTGTCTGCGTGGGTCTGAGAGTGCCAGAGAGGGTCAGAGAGTGATAGAGAGGGTCAGAGAGTGTCAAAGAGTGTTAGAGAGTGTCAGAGAGTGATAGAGAGTGGCAGAGAGTGTCTGAAAGTGTCAGAGAGTGTCAGAGAGAGATAGAGAGTGTCAGAGAGTGTCAGAGAGTGTCTGAGACTGTCTGAGAGTGTCAGATTGAGTCAGAGAGTGATAGAGAGTGTCAGAGAGTGTCAGAGAGTGTCAGAGAGTGTCTGAGAGTGTTAGAGTGTATCAGAGAGTGTCAGAGAGTGATAGAGAGTGGTAGAGAATGTTCTGAGTGTGTCAGAGAATGTCTGAGAGTGCCACAGTGTATCAGAGAGTGTCAGAGAGTGATGGAGAGTGAGAGAGAGTGTCTGAGTGTGTCTGAGAGTTTCTGAAAGTGCCAGAGAGTGTCAGAGAGGTTCAGAGAGTGATTGAGAGTGATTGAGAATGATTGACAGTGATAGAGAGTGTCAGAGAGTGATAGAGTGTGCCAGAGAGTCTCTGAGAGTCTCTGAGAGTGTCAGAGAGGGTCAGAGAGGTTCAGAGAGGTTCAGAGAGTGTCAGAGAGTGTGAAAGAGTGTCAGAGAGGGTCATAGAGGGTGAGAGTGTCAGAGAGTGTCAGAGAGTGTCAGAGAGTGTCAGAGAGTGTCAGAGAGTGTGAGAGAGTTATAGAGAGGGCAGAGAGTGTCTGAAAGTGTCAGAGAGTGATAGAGAGTGTCTGAGTGTGTCAGAGAGTGTCAGAGTGTGTCAGAGAGTGTCAGAGAGTGATAGAGAGTGTCAGAGAGTGTCAGAGAGTGTCAGAGAGAGTCAGAGAGCGTCAGAGAGTGTCAGAGAGTGTCAGAGAGCTTCAGAGAGTGATAGAGAGTGATAGAGAGTGATAGAGAGTATCTGAAAGTGTCAGAGAGTGATATAGTGTGATAGAGAGTGGCAGAGAGTGGCAGAGAGTGTCTGAAAGTGTCAGAGAGTGATATAGAGTGTCTGAGTGTGTCAGAGAGTGTCAGAGAGTGTCAGAGAGTGTCAGAGAATGTCAGAGATAGTGAGAGATTGTCAGAGAGTGTGACAGTGTCAGAGAGTGTGACAGTGTCTGAGAGTATCAGGTAGTGTCAGAGAGGGACAGAGTGTGTCAGAGTGTGTCAGAGAGTGTGAGAGAGTGTGAGAGAGTGTGAGTGTGTCAGAGTGTCTGATTGTGTCTGAGAATGTCAGAGAGTATCAGAGAGTGTCAGAGGGTGTCAGAGAGTGTCAGAGAGTGATAGAGAGTGTCTGAGACTGTCTGAGAGTGTCAGATTGAGTCAGAGAGTGATAGAGAGTGTCAGAGATTGCCTGAGAGTGTTAGAGTGTGTCAGAGAGTGTCAGAGAGTGAATGAGAGTGGAAGAGAGTGTCTGAGTGTGTCAGAGAGTGTCTGAGAGTGTCAGAGTGTATCAGAGAGTGTCAGAGAGTTTCAAAGAGTGTCAGAGAGTGTCAGAGAGTGATAGAGAGTGTCTGAGACTGTCTGAGAGTGTCAGAGTGCATCAGAGAGTGTTAGAGAGTGTCAGAGAGTGTCTGAGAGTGCCAGAGTGTGTCAGAGAGTGTCAGAGAGTGATAGAGAGTGATAGAGAGTGTCAGAGAGTGATAGAGTGTGCCAGAGAGTGTCAGAGAATGTCAGAGAGTGTGCGAGTGTCAGAGAGTGTCAAAGAGTGTCAGAGTGCATCAGAGAGTGTTAGAGAGTGTCAGAGAGTGACAGAGAGTGTCTGAGAGTGCCAGAGTGTGTCAGAGAGTGTCAGAGAGTGATAGAGAGTGATAGAGAGTGATAGAGAGTGATAGAGAGTGTCAGAGAGTGATAGAGTGTGCCAGAGAGTGTCAGAGAGTGTCAGAGAGTGTGCGAGTGTCAGAGAGTGTCAGAGAGTGTCAGAGAGTGTCAGAGAGTGTCAGAGAGTGATACAGAGAAGGCTGAGAGTGATAGAGAGTGTCAGAGACTGTCAGAGAGTAATTGAGAGTGATTGAGAATGATTCACAGTGCTAGAGAGTGTCAGAGAGTGTCAGAGAGTGATAGAGTGTGCCAGAGAGTGTCTGAGAGGTTCAGAGAGGATCAGAGAGGGTCAGAGAGTGTCAGAGAGTGTGAAAGAGTGTCAGAGAGTGGCAGAGAGTGTGCGAGTGTCAGAGAGTGTCAGAGAGTGTCAGAGAGGGATAGAGAGTGGCAGAGAGTGTCTGAAAGTGTCAGAGAGTGTCTGAGAGTGATAGAGAGTGTCGGAGAGTGTCAGAGAGTGTCAGAGAGTGTCAGACAGTGTCAGAGAGTGTCAGAGAGTGATACAGAGAAGGCTGAGAGTGATAGAGAGTGTCAGAGACTGTCAGAGAGTAATTGAGAGTGATTGAGAATGATTCACAGTGCTAGAGAGTGTCAGAGGGTGTCAGAGAGTGATAGAGTGTGCCAGAGAGTGTCTGAGAGGTTCAGAGAGGATCAGAGAGGGTCAGAGAGTGTCAGAGAGTGTGAAAGAGTGTCAGAGAGTGGCAGAGAGTGTGCGAGTGTCAGAGAGTGTCAGAGAGTGTCAGAGAGGGATAGAGAGTGGCAGAGAGTGTCTGAAAGTGTCAGAGAGTGTCTGAGAGTGATAGAGAGTGTCTGAAAGTTTCAGAGAGTGATATAGAGTGATAGAGAGTGGCAGAGAGTGTCTGAAAGTGTCATAGAGTGATAGAGAGTGTCTGAGTGTTTCAGAGAGTGTCAGAGACTGATAAAGTTTGTCAGAGAGTGTCAGAGAGTGTCAGAGAGTGTCAGAGAGTGTGATAGTGTCAGAGAGTGTCAGATAGTGTCAGAGAGTGTCAGAGAAGGACAGAGTGTGTCAGAGAGTGTCAGAGAGTGTGAGAGAGTGTGAGAGTGTCAGAGAGTGTCAGAGACTGTCAGAGAGTGATAGAGAGTAGCAGAGAGTGTCTGAAAGTGTCAGAGAGTGTCAGAGAGTGATAGAAAGTGATAGAGAGTGGCAGAGAGTGTCTGAAAGTGTCAGCGAGTGATATAGAGTGATGGAGAGTGGCAGAGAGTGTGTGCAAGTGTCAGAGAGTGTCAGAGAGTGTTCGAGAGTGTCAGAGAGTGTCTGAGTGTGTCTGAGATTGTCAGAGAGTGGCAGAGAGTGATAGACAGTGTCAGAGAGTCTCAGAGAGTGTCAGGGAGGGTCCGAGAGTGTCAGAGAGTGTGAGAGAGGGTCAGAGAGAGTGTCAGAGAGTGTCAGATAGTCATAGAGAGTGTCAGTGAGTGGCAGAGATTTTCAGAGAGTGATAGAGAGGGATAGAGAGTGGCAGAGAGTGTCTGAAAGTGTCAGAGAGTGTCTGAGTGTGTCTGAGATTGTCAGAGAGTGTCAGAGAGTGTCAGAGAGTATCAGAGAGTGTCAGAGAGTTTCAGAGAGTGATAGAGAGTGTCAGAAAGTGATAGAGAGTGTCAGAGAGTGTCTGAGTGTGTATGAGATTGTCAGAGAGTGTCAGAGAGAGATAGAGAGTGTCAGAGTGTATTAGAGAGAATCAGAGAGTGTCAGAGAGTGTCAGAGAGTGTCAGAGATTGTCAGATAGTGATAGAGAGTGTCTGAGACTGTCTGAGAGTGTCAGCGAGTGTCAGATAGTGATAGAGAGCGTCAGAGAGTTTGTGAGAGTGTTAGGGTGTATCAGAGAGTGTCAGACAGTGTGAGAGAGTGATAGAGTGTGGTAGAGAGTGTCTGAGTGTGTCAGAGTGTGTCTGAGAGTGTCACAGTGTATCAGAGAGTGTCAGAGAGTGATGGAAAGTGTAAGAGAGTGTCAGAGAGTGTCAGAGAGTGATAGAGAGTGTCAGAGAGTGTCAGAGAGGGTGAAAGAGTGTCAGAGAGTGTGAGAGAGTGTCAGAGAGTGTGAGAGAGTGTCAGAGAGTGTCAGGGAGAGTGAGAGTGTCAGAGAGTGTGAGAGTGTCAGAAAGTGTCAGACAGTGACAGAGAGTGTCTGAGTGGGTCAGAGAGTGTCAGAGAGTGTGTGAGAGAGTGTGAGATTGTCAGAGAGTGTGAGAGTGTCACAGAGTGTCAGAGAGTGATAGAGAGTGAGAGAGAGTGGCAGAGAGTGTCTGAAAGTGTCAGAGAGTGTCTGAAAGTGTCAGAGAGTGTCAGAGAGTGACAGAGAGTGTCAGAGAGTGTCTGAGTGTGTCTGAGACTGTCAGAGAGTGTCAGAGAGTGATAGAGAGTGTCAGAGAGTGTCAGAGAGTGATAGAGAGTGTAAGAGTGTCAGAGAGTGTGAGAGTGTCAGAGAGTGTGAGAGTGTCAGAGAGTGACAGAGAGTGGCAGAGAGTGTCTGAAAGTGTCAGCGAGTGATAGAGAGTAATAGAGAGTGGCAGAGAATGTCTGAAAGTGTCAGAGAGTGACAGAGAGTGACAGAGAGTTTCTGAAAGTGTCAGCGAGCGATAGAGAGTGAGAGTGAGTGGCAGAGAGTGTCTGAAAGTGTCAGAGAGTTTCAGAGAGTGATCGAGAGTGCAAGAGAGTGTCTGATTGTGTCTGAGATTGTCAGAGAGTGCAGAGAGTGATAGAGAGTGTCAGAGTCTCAGAGAGTGTCAGGGAGGGTCAGAGAGTGTCAGAGAGTGTCAGAGAGTGTCAGAGAGTGTGAGACAGTGTCAGAGAGAAGGTCAGAGAGTGTCAGAGAGTGTCAGAGAGTGTCAGAGAGTGATAGAGAGTGTCAGAGAGTGGCAGAGAGATTCAGAGAGTGATAGAGAGTGATAGAGAGTGATAGAGAGTGGCAGAGAGTGGCAGAGAGTGCCTGAAAGTGTCAGAGAGTGTCAGAGAGTGAAAGAGAGTGTCAGAGAGAGTCAGAGAGTGATAGAGAGTGTCAGAGAGTGGCAGAGAGTTTCAGAGAGTGATAGAGAGTGATAGAGAGTGGCAGAGAGTGTCTGAAAGTGTCAGAGCGTGTCTGAGAGTGTCTGAGAGTGATAGAGAGTGATAGAGAGTGGTAGAGAGTGTCTGAAAGTGTCAGAGAGTGATAGAGAGTGTCAGAGAGTGTCTGAGTGTGTATGAGATAGTCAGAGAGTGTCAGAGAGAGATAGAGAGTGTCACAGTGTATTAGAGATTATCAGAGAGTATCAGAGAGTGTCAGAGATTGTCAGATAGTGATAGAGAGTGTCAGAGAGTGATAGAGAGTGATAGAGAGTGATAGAGAGCGTCAGAGAGTGATAGAGAGTGACAGAGAGTGTCAGAGAGTGTCAGTGTGTGTCAGAGAGTGACGGAGAGTGATAAAGAGTGTCAGAGAGTGTCATTGAGTGATAGAGAGAGTCAGAGTGTGTCAGAGATTGATAGAGAGCGATTGAGTGTGTCAGAGAGTGTCAGAGAGCGATAGAGAGTGTCAGAGAGTGATAGAGAGTGTCAGAGAGTGTCAGAGAGTGTCAGAGAGTGAGAGAGAGTGTCTGAGAGTGATAGAGAGTGACAGAGAGTGTCAGAGAGTGTCAGTGTGTGTCAGAGAGTGACGGAGAGTGATAAAGAGTGTCAGAGAGTGCCATTGAGTGATAGAGAGAGTCAGAGTGTGTCAGAGATTGATAGAGAGCGATTGAGTGTGTCAGAGAGTGTCAGAGAGCGATAGAGAGTGTCAGAGAGTGATAGAGAGTGTCAGAGAGTGTCAGAGAGTGTCAGAGAGTGTCAGAGAGAGATAGAGAGTGTCATAGTGTATTAGAGGGTATCAGAGAGTGTCAGAGAGTGTCAGAGATTGTCAGATAGTGATAGAGAGTGTCTGAGACTGTCTGAGAGTGTCAGCGAGTGTCAGATAGTGATAGAGAGCGTCAGAGAGTGTGTGAGCGTGTTAGGGTGTATCAGAGAGTGTCAGACAGTGTGAGAGAGTGATAGAGTGTGGTAGAGAGTGTCTGAGTGTGTCAGAGTGTGTCTGAGAGTGTCACAGTGTATCAGAGAGTGTCAGAGAGTGATGGAAAGTGTAAGAGTGTCAGAGAGTGTCAGAGAGTGATAGAGAGTGTCAGAGAGTGTCAGAGAGGGTGAAAGAGTGTCAGAGAGTGTGAGAGAGTGTCAGAGATTGTGAGAGAGTGTCAGAGAGTGTCAGGGAGAGTGAGAGAGTGATCGAGAGTGTCAGAGAGTTTCTGAGTGTGTCTGAGATTGTCAGAGAGTGTCAGAGAGTGATAGAGAGTGTCAGAGAGTCTCAGCGAGTGTCAGGGAGGGTCAGAGAGTGTCAGAGAGTGTGAGAGAGGGTCAGAGAGAGTGTCAGAGAGTGTCAGATACTGATAGAGAGTGTCAGAGAGTGGCAGAGAGTTTCAGAGAGTGATAGAGAGTGATAGAGAGTGTTAGAGAGTGGCAGAGAGTGTCTGAAAGTGTCAGAGAGTGTCTGAGTGTGTCTGAGATTGTCAGAGAGTATCAGAGAGTGTCAGAGAGTGTCTGAGACTGTCTGAGAGTGTCAGAGAGTGATAGAGAGTGTCAGAGAGTGTCTGAGTGTGTATGAGATTTTCAGAGAGAGTCAGAGAGAGATGGAGAGTGTCAGAGTGTATGAGAGAGTATCAGAGAGTGTCAGAGAGTGTCAGAGATTGTCAGATAGTGATAGAGAGTGTCTGAGACTGTCTGAGAGTGTCAGCGAATGTCAGATAGTGATAGAGAGTGTCAGAGAGTGTTAGAGTGTATCAGAGAGTGTCAGACAGTGTGAGAGAGTGATAGAGTGTGGCAGAGAGTGTCTGAGTGTGTCAGAGTGTGTCTGAGTTTGTCACAGTGTATCAGAGAGTGTCAGAGAGTGATGGAGAGTGCAAGAGAGTATCAGAGAGTGTCAGAGAGTGATAGAGAGTGTCAGAGAGTGTGAGAGAGTGTCAGAGAGTGTCAGAGAGAGTGAGAGTGCCAGAGAGTGGTAGAGAGTGTCAGAGAGTGTCAGACAGTGACAGAGAGTGTCAGAGTGGGTCAGAGAGTGTCAGAGACTGTGTGAGACTGTGTGAGACTGTGTGAGAGTGTCAGAGAGTGTGAGAGTGTCAGAGAGTGTCAGAGAGTGATAGAGAGTGAGAGAGAGTGGCAGAGAGTGTCAGAGAGTGTCAGAGAGTGATATAGAGTGTCAGAGAGTGTCAGAGAGTGTCTGAGATTGTCAGAGAGTGTCAGAGAGTGATAGAGAGAGTCAGAGAGTGATAGAGAGTGTCAGAGAGTGTCAGAGAGTGATAGAGAGTGTCAGAAAGGGTCCGAGAGTGTGAGAGTGTCGGAGAGTGTGAGAGTGTGAGAGTGTCAGAGAGTGTGAGAGTGTCAGAGAGTGTCAGAGAGTGACAGAGAGTGAAAGAGAGTGGCAGAGAGTGTCTTGAAGTGTCAGCGAGTGATAGAGAGTAATAGAGAGTGGCAGAGAATGTCTGAAAGTGTCAGAGAGTGTCAGAGAGTGAAAGTGAGTGTGAGCGAGTGTCAAAGAGTGTTAGAGAGTGTCAGAGAGTGATAGAGAGTGGCAGAGAGTGTCTGAAAGTGTCAGAGAGTGTCAGAGAGAGATAGAGAGTGTCAGAGAGTGTCAGAGAGTGTCTGAGACTGTCTGAGAGTGTCAGATTGAGTCAGAGAGTGATAGAGAGTGTCAGAGAGTGTCAGAGAGTGTCTGAGAGTGTTAGAGTGTATCAGAGAGTGTCATAGAGTGATAGAGAGTGGTAGAGAATGTTCTGAGTGTGTCAGAGAATGTCTGAGAGTGCCACAGTGTATCAGAGAGTGTCAGAGAGTGATGGAGAGTGAGAGAGAGTGTCTGAGTGTGTCTGAGAGTTTCTGAAAGTGCCAGAGAGTGTCAGAGAGGTTCAGAGAGTGATTGAGAGTGATTGAGAATGATTGACAGTGATAGAGAGTGTCAGAGAGTGATAGAGTGTGCCAGAGAGTCTCTGAGAGTGTCAGAGAGGGTCAGAGAGGTTCAGAGAGGTTCAGAGAGTGTCAGAGAGTGTCAGAGAGTGTCAGAGAGGGTCAGAGAGGGTGAGAGTGTCAGAGAGTGTCAGAGAGTGTCAGAGAGTGTCAGAGAGTGTGAGAGAGTTATGGAGAGGGCAGAGAGTGTCTGAAAGTGTCAGAGAGTGATAGAGAGTGTCTGAGTGTGTCAGAGAGTGTCAGAGAGTGTCAGAGAGTGTCAGAGAGTGATAGAGAGTGTCAGAGAGTGTCAGAGAGTGTCAGAGAGCTTCAGAGAGTGATAGAGAGTGATAGAGAGTGATAGAGAGTATCTGAAAGTGTCAGAGAGTGATATAGTGTGATAGAGAGTTGCAGAGAGTGTCTGAAAGTGTCAGAGAGTGATAGAGAGTGTCTGAGTGTGTCAGAGAGTGTCAGAGAGTGTCAGAGAGTGTCAGAGAATGTCAGAGAGAGTGAGAGAGTGTCAGAGAGTGTGACAGTGTCAGAGAGTGTGACAGTGTCTGAGAGTATCAGGTAGTGTCAGAGAGGGACAGAGTGTGTCAGAGTGTGTCAGAGAGTGTGAGAGAGTGTGAGAGAGTGTGAGAGTGTCAGAGTGTCTGAGTGTGTCTGAGAATGTCAGAGAGTATCAGAGAGTGTCAGAGGGTGTCAGAGAGTGTCAGAGAGTGATAGAGAGTCTCTGAGACTGTCTGAGAGTGTCAGCGAGTGTCAGATAGTGATAGAGAGCGTCAGAGAGTGTGTAAGCGTGTTAGGGTGTATCAGAGAGTGTCAGACAGTGTGAGAGAGTGATAGAGTGTGGTAGAGAGTGTCTGAGTGTGTCAGAGTGTGTCTGAGAGTGTCACAGTGTATCAGAGAGTGTCAGAGAGTGATGGAAAGTGTAAGAGTGTCAGAGAGTGTCAGAGAGTGATAGAGAGTGTCAGAGAGTGTCAGAGAGGGTGAAAGAGTGTCAGAGAGTGTGAGAGAGTGTCAGAGATTGTGAGAGAGTGTCAGAGAGTGTCAGGGAGAGTGAGAGAGTGATCGAGAGTGTCAGAGAGTTTCTGAGTGTGTCTGAGATTGTCAGAGAGTGTCAGAGAGTGATAGAGAGTGTCAGAGAGTCTCAGCGAGTGTCAGGGAGGGTCAGAGAGTGTCAGAGAGTGTGAGAGAGGGTCAGAGAGAGTGTCAGAGAGTGTCAGATACTGATAGAGAGTGTCAGAGAGTGGCAGAGAGTTTCAGAGAGTGATAGAGAGTGATAGACAGTGATAGAGAGTGTTAGAGAGTGGCAGAGAGTGTCTGAAAGTGTCAGAGAGTGTCTGAGTGTGTCTGAGATTGTCAGAGAGTATCAGAGAGTGTCAGAGAGTGTCTGAGACTGTCTGAGAGTGTCAGAGAGTGATAGAGAGTGTCAGAGAGTGTCTGAGTGTGTATGAGATTTTCAGAGAGTGTCAGAGAGAGATGGAGAGTGTCAGAGTGTATGAGAGAGTATCAGAGAGTGTCAGAGAGTGTCAGAGATTGTCAGATAGTGATAGAGAGTGTCTGAGACTGTCTGAGAGTGTCAGCGAATGTCAGATAGTGATAGAGAGTGTCAGAGAGTGTTAGAGTGTATCAGAGAGTGTCAGACAGTGTGAGAGAGTGATAGAGTGTGGCAGAGAGTGTCTGAGTGTGTCAGAGTGTGTCTGAGTTTGTCACAGTGTATCAGAGAGTGTCAGAGAGTGATGGAGAGTGCAAGAGAGTATCAGAGAGTGTCAGAGAGTGATAGAGAGTGTCAGAGAGTGTGAGAGAGTGTCAGAGAGTGTCAGAGAGAGTGAGAGTGCCAGAGAGTGGTAGAGAGTGTCAGAGAGTGTCAGACAGTGACAGAGAGTGTCAGAGTGGGTCAGAGAGTGTCAGAGACTGTGTGAGACTGTGTGAGACTGTGTGAGAGTGTCAGAGAGTGTGAGAGTGTCAGAGAGTGTCAGAGAGTGATAGAGAGTGAGAGAGAGTGTCAGAGAGTGTCAGAGAGTGTCAGAGAGTGTCAGAGAGTGATATAGAGTGATATAGAGTGTCAGAGAGTGTCAGAGAGTGTCTGAGATTGTCAGAGAGTGTCAGAGAGTGATAGAGAGAGTCAGAGAGTGATAGAGAGTGTCAGAGAGTGTCAGAGAGTGATAGAGAGTGTCAGAAAGGGTCCGAGAGTGTGAGAGTGTCGGAGAGTGTGAGAGTGTGAGAGTGTCAGAGAGTGTGAGAGTGTCAGAGAGTGTCAGAGAGTGACAGAGAGTGAAAGAGAGTGGCAGAGAGTGTCTTGAAGTGTCAGCGAGTGATAGAGAGTAATAGAGAGTGGCAGAGAATGTCTGAAAGTGTCAGAGAGTGTCAGAGAGTGAAAGTGAGTGTGAGCGAGTGTCTGCGTGGGTCTGAGAGTGCCAGAGAGGGTCAGAGAGTGATAGAGAGGGTCAGAGAGTGTCAAAGAGTGTTAGAGAGTGTCAGAGAGTGATAGAGAGTGGCAGAGAGTGTCTGAAAGTGTCAGAGAGTGTCAGAGAGAGATAGAGAGTGTCAGAGAGTGTCAGAGAGTGTCTGAGACTGTCTGAGAGTGTCAGATTGAGTCAGAGAGTGATAGAGAGTGTCAGAGAGTGTCAGAGAGTGTCTGAGAGTGTTAGAGTGTATCAGAGAGTGTCATAGAGTGATAGAGAGTGGTAGAGAATGTTCTGAGTGTGTCAGAGAATGTCTGAGAGTGCCACAGTGTATCAGAGAGTGTCAGAGAGTGATGGAGAGTGAGAGAGAGTGTCTGAGTGTGTCTGAGAGTTTCTGAAAGTGCCAGAGAGTGTCAGAGAGGTTCAGAGAGTGATTGAGAGTGATTGAGAATGATTGACAGTGATAGAGAGTGTCAGACAGTGATAGAGTGTGCCAGAGAGTCTCTGAGAGTGTCAGAGAGGGTCAGAGAGGTTCAGAGAGGTTCAGAGAGTGTCAGAGAGTGTGAAAGAGTGTCAGAGAGGGTCAGAGAGGGTGAGATTGTCAGAGAGTGTCAGAGAGTGTCAGAGAGTGTCAGAGAGTGTCAGAGAGTGTGAGAGAGTTATAGAGAGGGCAGAGAGTGTCTGAAAGTGTCAGAGAGTGATAGAGAGTGTCTGAGTGTGTCAGAGAGTGTCAGAGAGTGTCAGAGAGTGATAGAGAGTGTCAGAGAGTGTCAGAGAGTGTCAGAGAGTGTCAGAGAGTGTCAGAGAGCTTCAGAGAGTGATAGAGAGTGATAGAGAGTGATAGAGAGTATCTGAAAGTGTCAGAGAGTGATATAGTGTGATAGAGAGTGGCAGAGAGTGTCTGAAAGTGTCAGAGAGTGATAGAGAGTGTCTGAGTGTGTCAGAGAGTGTCAGAGAGTGTCAGAGAGTGTCAGAGAATGTCAGAGAGAGTGAGAGAGTGTCAGAGAGTGTGACAGTGTCAGAGAGTGTGACAGTGTCTGAGAGTATCAGGTAGTGTCAGAGAGGGACAGAGTGTGTCAGAGTGTGTCAGAGAATGTGAGAGAGTGTGAGAGAGTGTGAGAGTGTCAGAGTGTCTGAGTGTGTCTGAGAATGTCAGAGAGTATCAGAGAGTGTCAGAGGGTGTCAGAGAGTGTCAGAGAGTGATAGAGAGTCTCTGAGACTGTCTGAGAGTGTCAGATTGAGTCAGAGAGTGATAGAGAGTGTCAGAGATTGCCTGAGAGTGTTAGAGTGTATCAGAGAGTGTCAGAGAGTGAATGAGAGTGGTAGAGAGTGTCTGAGTGTGTCAGAGAGTGTCTGAGAGAGTCAGAGTGCATCAGAGAGTGTCAGAGAGTTTCAGAGAGTGTCAGAGAGTGTCAGAGAGTGATAGAGAGTGTCTGAGACTGTCTGAGAGTGTCAGAGTGCATCAGAGAGTGTTAGAGAGTGTCAGAGAGTGTCTGAGAGTGCCAGAGTGTGTCAGAGAGTGTCAGAGAGTGATAGAGAGTGATAGAGAGTGATAGAGAGTGATAGAGAGTGTCAGAGAGTGATAGAGTGTGCCAGAGAGTGTCAGAGAGTGTCAGAGAGTGTCAGAGAGTGTCAGAGAGTGATACAGAGAAGGCTGAGAGTGATAGAGAGTGTCAGAGACTGTCAGAGAGTAATTGAGAGTGATTGAGAATGATTCACAGTGCTAGAGAGTGTCAGAGAGTGTCAGAGAGTGATAGAGTGTGCCAGAGAGTGTCTGAGAGGTTCAGAGAGGAACAGAGAGGGTCAGAGAGTGTCAGAGAGTGTGAAAGAGTGTCAGAGAGTGGCAGAGAGTGTGCGAGTGTCAGAGAGTGTCAGAGAGTGTCAGAGAGGGATAGAGAGTGGCAGAGAGTGTCTGAAAGTGTCAGAGAGTTTCTGAGAGTGATAGAGAGTGTCGGAGAGTGTCAGAGAGTGTCAGAGAGTGTCAGACAGTGTCAGAGAGTGATAGAGAGTGATAGAGAGTGTCTGAAAGTGTCAGAGAGTGATATAGAGTGATAGAGAATGGCAGAGAGTGTCTGAAAGTGTCATAGAGTGATAGAGAGTGTCTGAGTGTTTCAGAGAGTGTCAGAGAGTGATAAAGTTTGTCAGAGAGTGTCAGAGAGTGTCAGAGAGTGTGATAGTGTCAGAGAGTGTCAGATAGTGTCAGAGAGTGTCAGAGAAGGACAGAGTGTGTCAGAGAGTGTCAGAGAGTGTGAGAGAGTGTGAGAGTGTCAGAGAGTGTCAGAGACTGTCAGAGAGTGATAGAGAGTAGCAGAGAGTGTCTGAAAGTGTCAGAGAGTGTCAGAGAGTGATAGAAAGTGATAGAGAGTGGCAGAGAGTGTCTGAAAGTGTCAGCGAGTGATATAGAGTGATGGAGAGTGGCAGAGAGTGTGTGCAAGTGTCAGAGAGTGTCAGAGAGTGTTCGAGAGTGTCAGAGAGTGTCTGAGTGTGTCTGAGATTGTCAGAGAGTGGCAGAGAGTGATAGAAAGTGTCAGAGAGTCTCAGAGAGTGTCAGGGAGGGTCAGAGAGTGTCAGAGAGTGTGAGAGAGGGTCAGAGAGAGTGTCAGAGAGTGTCAGATAGTCATAGAGAGTGTCAGTGAGTGGCAGAGATTTTCAGAGAGTGATAGAGAGGGATAGAGAGTGGCAGAGAGTGTCTGAAATTGTCAGAGAGTGTCTGAGTGTGTCTGAGATTGTCAGAGAGAGTCAGAGAGAGTCAGAGAGTGTCAGAGAGTATCAGAGAGTGTCAGAGAGTTTCAGAGAGTGATAGAGAGTGTCAGAAAGTGATAGAGAGTGTCAGAGAGTGTCTGAGTGTGTATGAGATTGTCAGAGAGTGTCAGAGAGAGATAGAGAGTGTCAGAGTGTATTAGAGAGAATCAGAGAGTGTCAGAGAGTGTCAGAGAGTGTCAGAGATTGTCAGATAGTGATAGAGAGTGTCTGAGACTGTCTGAGAGTGTCAGCGAGTGTCAGATAGTGATAGAGAGCGTCAGAGAGTGTGTGAGAGTGTTAGGGTGTATCAGAGAGTGTCAGACAGTGTGAGAGAGTGATAGAGTGTGGTAGAGAGTGTCTGAGTGTGTCAGAGTGTGTCTGAGAGTGTCACAGTGTATCAGAGAGTGTCAGAGAGTGATGGAAAGTGTAAGAGAGTGTCAGAGAGTGTCAGAGAGTGATAGAGAGTGTCAGAGAGTGTCAGAGAGGGTGAAAGAGTGTCAGAGAGTGTGAGAGAGTGTAAGAGAGTGTGAGAGAGTGTCAGAGAGTGTCAGGGAGAGTGAGAGTGTCAGAGAGTGTGAGAGTGTCAGAAAGTGTCAGACAGTGACAGAGAGTGTCTGAGTGGGTCAGAGAGTGTCAGAGAGTGTGTGAGAGAGTGTGAGATTGTCAGAGAGTGTGAGAGTGTCACAGAGTGTCAGAGAGTGATAGAGAGTGAGAGAGAGTGGCAGAGAGTGTCTGAAAGTGTCAGAGAGTGTCTGAAAGTGTCAGAGAGTGTCAGAGAGTGACAGAGAGTGTCAGAGAGTGTCTGAGTGTGTCTGAGACTGTCAGAGAGTTTCAGAGAGTGATAGAGAGTGTCAGAGAATGATAGAGAGTGTCAGAGAGCGTCAGAGAGTGATAGAGAGTGTAAGAGTGTCAGAGAGTGTGAGAGTGTCAGAGAGTGTGAGAGTGTCAGAGAGTGACAGAGAGTGGCAGAGAGTGTCGGAAAGTGTCAGCGAGTGATAGAGAGTAATAGAGAGTGGCAGAGAATGTCTGAAAGTGTCAGAGAGTGACAGAGAGTGACAGAGAGTTTCTGAAAGTGTCAGCGAGTGATAGAGAGTGATAGTGAGTGGCAGAGAGTGTCTGAAAGTGTCAGAGAGTTTCAGAGAGTGATCGAGAGTGCAAGAGAGTGTCTGATTGTGTCTGAGATTGTCAGAGAGTGCAGAGAGTGATAGAGAGTGTCAGAGTCTCAGAGAGTGTCAGGGAGGGTCAGAGAGTGTCAGAGAGTGTCAGAGAGTGTCAGAGAGTGTCAGAGAGTGTCAGAGAGAAGGTCAGAGAGTGTCAGAGAGTGATAGAGAGTGTCAGAGAGTGGCAGAGAGATTCAGAGAGTGATAGAGAGTGATAGAGAGTGATAGAGAGTGGCAGAGAGTGGCAGAGAGTGCCTGAAAGTGTCAGAGAGTGTCAGAGAGTGAAAGAGAGTGTCAGAGAGAGTCAGAGAGTGATAGAGAGTGATAGAGCGTGGCAGAGAGTGTCTGAAAGTGTCAGAGCGTGTCTGAGAGTGTCTGAGAGTGACAGAGAGTGATAGAGAGTGGTAGAGAGTGTCTGAAAGTGTCAGAGAGTGATAGAGAGTGTCAGAGAGTGTCTGAGTGTGTATGAGATAGTCAGAGAGTGTCAGAGAGAGATAGAGAGTGTCAGAGTGTATTAGAGATTATCAGAGAGTATCAGAGAGTGTCAGAGAGTGTCAGAGATTGTCAGATAGTGATAGAGAGTGTCAGAGAGTGATAGAGAGTGATAGAGAGTGTCAGAGAGTGATAGAGAGTGACAGAGAGTGTCAGAGACTGTCAGTGTGTGTCAGAGAGTGACGGAGAGTGATAAAGAGTGTCAGAGAGTGTCATTGAGTGATAGAGAGAGTCAGAGTGTGTCAGAGAGTGATAGAGAGCGATTGAGTGTGTCAGAGAGTGTCAGAGAGCGATAGAGAGTGTCAGAGAGTGATAGAAAGTGTCAGAGAGTGTCAGAGAGTGTCAGAGAGTGTCAGAGAGTGATAGAGAGTGTCTGAGAGTGACAGAGAGTGAAAGAGAGTGTCTGAGAGTGTCAGTGAGTGATAGAGAGTGATAGAGAGACTCTGAGAGTGTCAGAGAGATTCAGAGAGTGATAGAGAGTGTCAGAGAGTGATAGTGAATGACAGAGAGTGTCTGAGAGTGTCAGTGAGTGTCAGAGATTGATAGAGAGAGTCAGAGAGTGATAGACCCATAGAGAGCGTCAGAGAGTGTCATCGAGTGATAGAGAGTGTCAGAGAGTGTCACAGAGTGTCTGAGTGTGTCAGAGAGTGTCAGAGAGTGTCAGAGAGTGATAGAGAGTGTCAGAGAGTGTCAGAGAGTGATAGAGAGTGTCTGAGAGTGACAGAGAGCGTCTGAGAGTGTCAGTGAGAGTCAGAGAGTGATAGAGAGTGTAAGAGAGTGACAGAGAATGTCAGAGAATGATGGAGAGTGTCTGAGAATGTCAGAGTGATAGAGAGTGTCAGAGAGTGATGGAGAGTGTCTGAGAGTGTCAGAGAGTGAGAGAGAGATTCTGAGAGTGTCAGAGAGTATCAGAGAGTGATAGAGAGTGATAGAGAGTGTCTGAAAGTGTCAGAAAGTGTCAGAAAGTGTCAGAGAGTGACAGAGTGTGTCAGAGAGTGATAGAGAGTGTCTGAGAATGTCAGAGAGTGATGGAGAGTGTCAGAGAGTGATAGAGATTGTCTGAGAATTTCAGAGAGCGAGAGAGAGATTCTGAGAGTGTCAGAGTGTGTCAGAGAGTGATAGCGAGTGATATAGAGAGTCTGAGAGTGTCAGAGTGTGTCAGAGAGTGTCTGAGAGTGCCAGAGAGTGTCTGAGAGTGACAGCGAGTGTCTGACAGTGTCAGTGAGTGTCAGAGAGTGACAGAGAGTGACAGAGTGTGATAGAGAGTGTCAGAGAGTGATAGAGAGTGTCAGAGAGTGTCAGAGAGTGTCATATAGTGACAGAGAGTGTCAGAGTGTGTCAGAGAGTGATAGAGAGTGATTGAGAGTGTCAGAGAGTGTCAGAGAGCGATAGAGAGTGTCAGAGAGAGATAGAGAGAGTCAGAGAGTGTCAGAGAGTGTCAGAGAGTGATAGAGAGTGTCTGAGAGTGTCAGTGAGTGTCAGAGAGTGATAGAGAGTGCCTGAGAGTATCAGTGAGTGAAAGAGAGTGATAGAGAGCCTCTGAGAGGGTCAGAGAGTGAAAGAGAGTGATAGAGATTGTCAGAGAGTGATAGAGAGTGACAGAGAGTGTCTGAGAGTGATAGTGAGTGTCAGAGAGTGACAGAGAGTGTCAGAGAGTGTCTGAGAGTGATAGATTGTGATAGAGAGTGATAGAGAGTTTCAGAGTGTGTCATTGAGTGATAGAGAGTGTTAGAAAGTGTCAGAGTGTGTCAGAGAGTGATAGAGAGTGATTGAGTGTGTCAGATAGTGTCAGAGAGCGATAGAGAGTGTCAGAGAGAGAGATAGAGAGTGTCAGAGAGTGATAGAGAGTGTCTGAGAGTGTCAGTGAGTGATAGAGAGTGATAGAGAGCCACTGAGAGTGTCAGAGAGTGTCAGAGAGTGTCAGAGAGTGATAGAGAGTGTCAGAGAGTGATAGAGTGTGGCAGAGAGTGTCTGAGAGTGTCAGAGAGTGTCAGAGTGTGTCAGAGAGTGATAGAGAGTGATAGAGAGTGTCAGAGAGTGTCAGAGAGTGATAGAGAGTGTCAGAGTGTGTCAGAGAGTGATATAGAGTGTCTGAGAGTGTCAGTGAGTGATTGAGAGTGATAGAGAGCCTCTGAGAGTGTCAGAGAGTGTCAGAGAGTGATAGAGAGTGTCAGAGAGTGGTAGAGAGTGACAGAGAGTGTCTGAGAGTGATAGAGAGTGTCAGAGAGTGATAGAGAATGTCAGAGAGTGATAGAGAGTGACAGAGAGGGTCTGAGAGTGTCAGAGAGTGTCAGAGTGTGTCAGAGAGTGACAGAGAGTGATAGAGAGTGTCAGAGAGTGTCATAGAGTGATAGAGAGAGTCAGAGTGTGTCAGAGAGTGATAGAGTGTGATTGAATGTGTCAGAGAGTGTCAGAGAGTGATAGAGTGTGTCTGAGATTGTCTGAGAGTGACAGGGAGTGAAAGAGAGTGTCTGAGAGTGTCAGTGAGTGTCAGAGAGTGATAGAGAGTGTCTGAGAGTGTCAGTGAGTGATAGAGAGTGATAGAGAGCCTCTGAGAGTGTCAGAGAGATTCAGAGAGTGATAGAGAGAGTCAGAGAGTGATAGTGAGTGGCAGAGAGTGTCTGAGAGTGTCTGAGAGTGTCAGTGAGTGATAGAGAGTGTCAGAGAGTGTAAGAGCGTGATAGAGATTGTCAGAGAGTGATAGAGAGTGATAGAGAGTGTCAGAGAGTGTCAGAGAGTGATGGAGAGTCTCAGAGAGTGTCAGAGAGTGTCATTGATTAATAGAGAGTGTCAGAGAGTGTCAGAGATTGATAGAGAGTGATAGAGAGTGTCAGAGAGTGTCAGAGAGAGAAAGAGAGTGATAGAGAGTGATAGAGAGTGTCAGAGAGTGATAGAGAGTTACAGAGAGTGTCATAGAGTGATAGAGAGTGTCAGAGAGTGTCAGAGAGTGATACGGAGTATGATAGAGAGTGTCTGAGAGTGTCAGAGTGTGTCAGAGAGTGTCAGAGAGTGATGGAGAGTGATAGAGAGTGTCACAGAGGGTCATTGAGTGATAGAGAGTGTCAGAGAGTGTCAGAGAGTGATAGGGAGTGTCAGAGAGTGACAGAGAGAATCTGAGAATGTCAGAGAGTGATAGAGAATGTCAGAGAGTGATAGAGAGTCTCTGAGAGAGTCAGAGAGTTTCAGAGAGTGAGAGAGAGATTCTGAGAGTGTCAGAGTGTGTCAGAGAGTGACAGAGAGTGATAGAGAGTCTCTGAGAGTGTCAGAGAGTGTCAGAGAGCGAAAGAGAGTGTCAGTGAGTGACAGAGATTGTCAGAGAGTGATAGAGAGTGTCAGAGAGTGTCAGAGAGTGTCTGAGAGTGACAGCGAGTGTCTGAGAGTGTCAGTGAGTGTCAGAGAGCGATAGAGAGTGATAGGGAGTGATAGACAGTTTCAGAGTGTGTCATTGAGTGATAGAGAGTGTCAGAGAGTGTCAGAGTGTGATAGAGAGTGTCAGAGAGTGTCAGAGAGTGTCAGAGAGTGATAGAGAGTGTAAGAGAGTGATAGAGAATGTCAGAGAGTGATAGAGAGTGTCTGAGAGTGTCTGAGAGTGACAGAGGGTGAAATAGAGTGTCTGAGAGTGTCAGTGAGTGTCAGAGACTGATAGAGAGTGTCTGAGAGTGTCAGTGAGTGATAGAGAGTGATAGAGACCCTCTGAGAGTGTCAGAGAGTAATAGAGAGTGTCAGAGAGTGTCAGAGAGTGTCAGAGAGTGATAGAGAGTGACAGAGAGTGATGGAGAGTGATAGAGAGCCTATGAGAGTGTCAGAGAGTGTCTGAGAGTGATACGGAGTGTGATTGAGAGTGTCTGAGAGTGTCAGAGAGTGTCAGAGTGTGTCAGAGAGTGATAGAGAGTGATAGAGAGTGATAGAGAGTGTCAGAGAGTGTCAGAGAGTGATAGAGAGTGTGACAGTGTGTCAAAGAGTGATTGAGAGTGATTGAGTGTGTCAGAGAGTGTCAGAGAGTGATAGAGAGTGTCAGAGAGACATAGACAGTGTCAGAGAGTGATAGAGAGTGTCTGATTGTGTCTGAGAGTGTCAGAGAGTGACAGAGAGAATCTGAGAATGTCAGAGAGTGATAGAGAATGTCAGAGAGTGATAGAGAGTCTCTGAGAGAGTCAGAGAGTTTCAGAGAGTGAGAGAGAGATTCTGAGAGTGTCAGAGTGTGTCAGAGAGTGACAGAGAGTGATAGAGAGTCTCTGAGAGTGTCAGAGAGTGTCAGAGAGCGAAAGAGAGTGTCAGTGAGTGACAGAGATTGTCAGAGAGTGATAGAGAGTGTCAGAGAGTGTCAGAGAGTGTCTGAGAGTGACAGCGAGTGTCTGAGAGTGTCAGTGAGTGTCAGAGAGCGATAGAGAGTGATAGGGAGTGATAGACAGTTTCAGAGTGTGTCATTGAGTGATAGAGAGTGTCAGAGAGTGTCAGAGTGTGATAGAGAGTGTCAGAGAGTGTCAGAGAGTGTCAGAGAGTGATAGAGAGTGTAAGAGAGTGATAGAGAATGTCAGAGAGTGATAGAGAGTGTCTGAGAGTGTCTGAGAGTGACAGAGGGTGAAATAGAGTGTCTGAGAGTGTCAGTGAGTGTCAGAGACTGATAGAGAGTGTCTGAGAGTGTCAGTGAGTGATAGAGAGTGATAGAGACCCTCTGAGAGTGTCAGAGAGTAATAGAGAGTGTCAGAGAGTGTCAGAGAGTGTCAGAGAGTGATAGAGAGTGACAGAGAGTGATGGAGAGTGATAGAGAGCCTATGAGAGTGTCAGAGAGTGTCTGAGAGTGATACGGAGTGTGATTGAGAGTGTCTGAGAGTGTCAGAGAGTGTCAGAGTGTGTCAGAGAGTGATAGAGAGTGATAGAGAGTGATAGAGAGTGTCAGAGAGTGTCAGAGAGTGATAGAGAGTGTGACAGTGTGTCAAAGAGTGATTGAGAGTGATTGAGTGTGTCAGAGAGTGTCAGAGAGTGATAGAGAGTGTCAGAGAGAGATAGACAGTGTCAGAGAGTGATAGAGAGTGTCTGATTGTGTCTGAGAGTGTCTGAGAGTGACAGAGAGTGAAACAGAGTGTCTGAGAGTGTCACTGAGTGTCAGAGAGTGATAGAGAGTGTCTGAGAGTGTCAGTGAGTGATTGAGAGTGATAGAGAGCCTCTGAGAGTGATAGAGAGTGTCAGAGAGTGATAGAGAATGTCAGAGAGTGATAGAGAGTGACAGAGAGGGTCTGAGAGTGTCAGAGAGTGTCAGAGTGTGTCAGAGAGTGACAGAGAGTGATAGAGAGTGTCAGAGAGTGTCATAGAGTGATAGAGAGAGTCAGAGTGTGTCAGAGAGTGATGGAGTGTGATTGAATGTGTCAGAGAGTGTCAGAGAGCTATAGACAGTTTCAGAGAGTAATAGAGTGTGTCTGAGATTGTCTGAGAGTGACAGGGAGTGAAAGAGAGTGTCTGAGAGTGTCAGTGAGTGTCAGAGAGTGATAGAGAGTGTCTGAGAGTGTCAGTGAGAGATAGAGAGTGATAGAGAGCCTCTGAGAGTGTCAGAGAGATTCAGAGAGTGATAGAGAGAGTCAGAGAGTGATAGTGAGTGGCAGAGAGTGTCTGAGAGTGTCAGTGAGTGTCAGAGAGTGATAGAGAGTGTCAGAGAGTGTAAGAGAGTGATAGAGATTGTCAGAGAGTGATAGAGAGTGATAGAGAGTGTCAGAGAGTGTCATAGAGTGATGGAGAGTGTCAGAGAGTGTCAGAGAGTGTCAGAGAGTGATAGAGAGTGATAGAGAGCATCAGAGTGTGTCAGAGAATTTCAGAGAGTCATAGAGAGTGTCACAGAGTGTCATTGATTAATAGAGAGTGTCAGAGAGTGTCCGAGATTGATAGAGAGTGATAGAGAGTGTCAGAGAGTGAAAGAGAGTGATCGAGAGTGTCAGAGTGTGTCAGAGAGTGATAGAGAGTGATAGAGAGTGTCAGAGAGTGATAGAGAGTTACAGAGAGTGTCAGAGAGTGATAGAGAGTGTCAGAGAGTGTCAGAGAGTGATACGGAGTATGATAGAGAGTGTCTGAGAGTGTCAGAGTGTGTCAGAGAGTGTCAGAGAGTGATGGAGAGTGATAGAGAGTGTCACAGAGGGTCATTGAGTGATAGAGAGTGTCAGAGAGTGTCAGAGAGTGATAGAGAGTGTCAGAGAGTGTCAGAGAGTGATAGGGAGTGTCAGAGAGTGACAGAGAGAATCTGAGAATGTCAGAGAGTGATAGAGAATGTCAGAGAGTGATAGAGAGTCTCTGAGAGAGTCAGAGAGTTTCAGAGAGTGAGAGAGAGATTCTGAGAGTGTCAGAGTGTGTCAGAGAGTGACAGAGAGTGATAGAGAGTCTCTGAGAGTGTCAGAGAGTGTCAGAGAGCGAAAGAGAGTGTCAGTGAGTGACAGAGATTGTCAGAGAGTGATAGAGAGTGTCAGAGAGTGTCAGAGAGTGTCTGAGAGTGACAGCGAGTGTCTGAGAGTGTCAGTGAGTGTCAGAGAGCGATAGAGAGTGATAGGGAGTGATAGACAGTTTCAGAGTGTGTCATTGAGTGATAGAGAGTGTCAGAGAGTGTCAGAGTGTGATAGAGAGTGTCAGAGAGTGTCAGAGAGTGTCAGAGAGTGATAGAGAGTGTAAGAGAGTGATAGAGAATGTCAGAGAGTGATAGAGAGTGTCTGAGAGTGTCTGAGAGTGACAGAGGGTGAAATAGAGTGTCTGAGAGTGTCAGTGAGTGTCAGAGACTGATAGAGAGTGTCTGAGAGTGTCAGTGAGTGATAGAGAGTGATAGAGACCCTCTGAGAGTGTCAGAGAGTAATATAGAGTGTCAGAGAGTGTCAGAGAGTGTCAGAGAGTGATAGAGAGTGACAGAGAGTGATGGAGAGTGATAGAGAGCCTATGAGAGTGTCAGAGAGTGTCTGAGAGTGATACGGAGTGTGATTGAGAGTGTCTGAGAGTGTCAGAGAGTGTCAGAGTGTGTCAGAGAGTGATAGAGAGTGATAGAGAGTGTCAGAGAGTGTCAGAGAGTGATAGAGAGTGTGACAGTGTGTCAAAGAGTGATTGAGAGTGATTGAGTGTGTCAGAGAGTGTCAGAGAGTGATAGAGAGTGTCAGAGAGAGATAGACAGTGTCAGAGAGTGATAGAGAGTGTCTGATTGTGTCTGAGAGTGTCTGAGAGTGACAGAGAGTGAAACAGAGTGTCTGAGAGTGTCACTGAGTGTCAGAGAGTGATAGAGAGTGTCTGAGAGTGTCAGTGAGTGATTGAGAGTGATAGAGAGCCTCTGAGAGTGATAGAGAGTGTCAGAGAGTGATAGAGAATGTCAGAGAGTGATAGAGAGTGACAGAGAGGGTCTGAGAGTGTCAGAGAGTGTCAGAGTGTGTCAGAGAGTGACAGAGAGTGATAGAGAGTGTCAGAGAGTGTCATGGAGTGATAGAGAGAGTCAGAGTGTGTCAGAGAGTGATAGAGTGTGATTGAATGTGTCAGAGAGTGTCAGAGAGCTATAGACAGTTTCAGAGAGTAATAGAGTGTGTCTGAGATTGTCTGAGAGTGACAGGGAGTGAAAGAGAGTGTCTGAGAGTGTCAGTGAGTGTCAGAGAGTGATAGAGAGTGTCTGAGAGTGTCAGTGAGAGATAGAGAGTGATAGAGAGCCTCTGAGAGTGTCAGAGAGATTCAGAGAGTGATAGAGAGTGTCAGAGAGTGATAGAGAGTGATAGAGAGTGTCAGAGAGTGTCATAGAGTGATGGAGAGTGTCAGAGAGTGTCAGAGAGTGTCAGAGAGTGATAGAGAGTGATAGAGAGCATCAGAGTGTGTCAGAGAATTTCAGAGAGTCATAGAGAGTGTCACAGAGTGTCATTGATTAATAGAGAGTGTCAGAGAGTGTCCGAGATTGATAGAGAGTGATAGAGAGTGTCAGAGAGTGAAAGAGAGTGATCGAGAGTGTCAGAGAGTGATAGAGAGTGATAGAGAGTGTCAGAGAGTGATAGAGAGTTACAGAGAGTGTCAGAGAGTGATAGAGAGTGTCAGAGAGTGTCAGAGAGTGATACGGAGTATGATAGAGAGTGTCTGAGAGTGTCAGAGTGTGTCAGAGAGTGTCAGAGAGTGATGGAGAGTGATAGAGAGTGTCACAGAGGGTCATTGAGTGATAGAGAGTGTCAGAGAGTGATAGAGAGTGTCAGAGAGTGTCAGAGAGTGATAGGGAGTGTCAGAGAGTGACAGAGAGAGTCTGAGAATGTCAGAGAGTGATAGAGAGTGTCAGAGAGTTTCAGAGAGTGACAGAGAGTGATAAAGAGTGATAGAGAGCCTATGAGAGTGTCTGAGAGTGTCAGAGTGTGTCAGAGGGTGTCAGAGAGTGTCAGAGAGTGACAGAGTGTCATAGAGAGTTTCAGAGAGTGATGGAGAGTGTCAGAGAGTGATACGGAGTGTGTCTGAGAGTGTCTGAGATTGTCAGAGTGTGTCAGAGAGTGTCAGAGAGTGATAGAGAGTGATAGAGAGTGTCAGAGTGAGTCAGAGAGTGTCAGAGAGTGATAGAGAGTGAACGATAGCGTCAGAGAAAGTCATAGAGTAATAGAGAGGGATAGAGAGTGTCACAGAGTGTCATTGAGTAATAGAGAGTGTCAGAAAGTGCCAGAGAGTGATAGAGAGTGTCAGAGAGTGTCAGAGAGTGATACGGAGTGTGATTGAGAGTGTCTGAGAGTGTCAGAGAGTGTCAGAGAGTGCCAGAGAGTGATGGAAAGTGTCAGACCGTGTCAGAGTGTGATAGAGAGTGTCTGAGAGTGTCAGAGAGTGTCAGAGTGTGTCAGAGAGTGATAGAGAGTGATAGAGAGTGATAGAGAGTGTCAGAGAGTGTCAGAGAGTGATAGAGAGTGTCAGAGTGTGTCAGAGAGTGATATAGAGTGTCTGAGAGTGTCAGTGAGTGATTGAGAGTGATAGAGAGCCTCTGAGAGTGTCAGAGAGTGTCAGAGAGTGATAGAGAGTGTCAGAGAGTGGTAGAGAGTGACAGAGAGTGTCTGAGAGTGATAGAGAGTGTCAGAGAGTGATAGAGAATGTCAGAGAGTGATAGAGAGTGACAGAGAGGGTCTGAGAGTGTCAGAGAGTGTCAGAGTGTGTCAGAGAGTGACAGAGAGTGATAGAGAGTGTCAGAGAGTGTCATAGAGTGATAGAGAGAGTCAGAGTGTGTCAGAGAGTGATAGAGTGTGATTGAATGTGTCAGAGAGTGTCAGAGAGTGATAGAGTGTGTCTGAGATTGTCTGAGAGTGACAGGGAGTGAAAGAGAGTGTCTGAGAGTGTCAGTGAGTGTCAGAGAGTGATAGAGAGTGTCTGAGAGTGTCAGTGAGTGATAGAGAGTGATAGAGAGCCTCTGAGAGTGTCAGAGAGATTCAGAGAGTGATAGAGAGAGTCAGAGAGTGATAGTGAGTGGCAGAGAGTGTCTGAGAGTGTCTGAGAGTGTCAGTGAGTGATAGAGAGTGTCAGAGAGTGTAAGAGCGTGATAGAGATTGTCAGAGAGTGATAGAGAGTGATAGAGAGTGTCAGAGAGTGTCATAGAGTGATGGAGAGTCTCAGAGAGTGTCAGAGAGTGTCATTGATTAATAGAGAGTGTCAGAGAGTGTCAGAGATTGATAGAGAGTGATAGAGAGTGTCAGAGAGTGTCAGAGAGTGTCAGAGAGAGAAAGAGAGTGATAGAGAGTGATAGAGAGTGTCAGAGAGTGATAGAGAGTTACAGAGAGTGTCATAGAGTGATAGAGAGTGTCAGAGAGTGTCAGAGAGTGTCAGAGAGTGTCAGAGAGTGATGGAGAGTGATAGAGAGTGTCACAGAGAGTCATTGAGTGATAGAGAGTGTCAGAGAGTGTCAGAGAGTGATAGAGAGTGTCAGAGAGTGTCAGAGAGTGATAGGGAGTGTCAGAGAGTGACAGAGAGAATCTGAGAATGTCAGAGAGTGATAGAGAATGTCAGAGAGTGATAGAGAGTCTCTGAGAGAGTCAGAGAGTTTCAGAGAGTGAGAGAGAGATTCTGAGAGTGTCAGAGTGTGTCAGAGAGTGACAGAGAGTGATAGAGAGTCTCTGAGAGTGTCAGAGAGTGTCAGAGAGCGAAAGAGAGTGTCAGTGAGTGACAGAGAGTGTCAGAGAGTGATAGAGAGTGTCAGAGAGTGTCAGAGAGTGTCAGAGAGTGTCTGAGAGTGACAGCGAGTGTCTGAGAGTGTCAGTGAGTGTCAGAGAGCGATAGAGAGTGATAGGGAGTGATAGACAGTTTCAGAGTGTGTCATTGAGTGATAGAGAGTGTCAGAGAGTGTCAGAGTGTGATAGAGAGTGTCAGAGAGTGTCAGAGAGTGTCAGAGAGTGATAGAGAGTGTAAGAGAGTGATAGAGAATGTCAGAGAGTGATAGAGAGTGTCTGAGAGTGTCTGAGAGTGACAGAGGGTGAAATAGAGTGTCTGAGAGTGTCAGTGAGTGTCAGAGACTGATAGAGAGTGTCCGAGAGTGTCAGTGAGTGATAGAGAGTGATAGAGACCCTCTGAGAGTGTCAGAGAGTAATAGAGAGTGTCAGAGAGTGTCAGAGAGTGTCAGAGAGTGATAGAGAGTGGCAGAGAGTGATGGAGAGTGATAGAGAGCCTATGAGAGTGTCAGAGAGTGTCAGAGTGTGTCAGAGGGTGTCAGAGAGTGTCAGAGAGTGATAGAGAGTGATAGAGAGTTTCAGAGAGTGTCAGAGAGTGATGGAGAGTGTCAGAGAGTGTCACAGGGTGTCAGAGAGTGATAGAGAGTGATAGAGAGCGTCAGAGTGTGTCAGAGAGTGTCAGAGAGTGATAGAGAGTGATAGAGAGTGTCAGAGAGTGACAGAGAGTTACAGAGAGTGTCAGAGAGTGATAGAGAGTGTCAGAGAGTGTCAGAGAGTGATACGGAGTATGATAGAGAGTGTCTGAGAGTGTCAGAGTGTGTCAGAGAGTGATGGAGAGTGATAGAGAGTGTCACAGAGGGTCATTGAGTGATAGAGAGTGTCAGAGAGTGATAGAGAGTTACAGAGAGTGTCAGAGAGTGATAGAGAGTGTCAGAGAGTGTCAGAGAGTGATACGGAGTATGATAGAGAGTGTCTGAGAGTGTCAGAGTGTGTCAGAGAGTGTCAGAGAGTGATGGAGAGTGATAGAGAGTGTCACAGAGGGTCATTGAGTGATAGAGAGTGTCAGAGAGTGTCAGAGAGTGATAGAGAGTGTCAGAGAGTGTCAGAGAGTGATAGGGAGTGTCAGAGAGTGACAGAGAGAGTCTGAGAATGTCAGAGAGTGATACAGAGTGTCAGAGAGTTTCAGAGAGTGACAGAGAGTGATAAAGAGTGATAGAGAGCCTATGAGAGTGTCTGAGAGTGTCTGAGAGTGTCAGAGTGTGTCAGAGGGTGTCAGAGAGTGTCAGAGAGTGACAGAGTGTCATAGAGAGTTTCAGAGAGTGATGGAGAGTGTCAGAGAGTGATACGGAGTGTGTCTGAGAGTGTCTGAGAGTGTCAGAGTGTGTCAGAGAGTGTCAGAGAGTGATAGAGAATGATAGAGAGTGATAGAGAGTGTCAGAGTGAGTCAGAGAGTGTCAGAGAGTGATGGAGAGTGAACGATAGCGTCAGAGAATGTCATAGAGTAATAGAGAGGGATAGAGAGTGTCACAGAGTGTCATTGAGTAATAGAGAGTGTCAGAAAGTGCCAGAGAGTGATAGAGAGTGTCAGAGAGTGTCAGAGAGTGATACGGAGTGTGATTGAGAGTGTCTGAGAGTGTCAGAGAGTGTCAGAGAGTGCCAGAGAGTGATGGAAAGTGTCAGACCGTGTCAGAGTGTGATAGAGAGTGTCTGAGAGTGTCAGAGAGTGTCAGAGTGTGTCAGAGAGTGACAGAGAGTGATAGAGAGTGATAGAGAGTGTCAGAGAGTGTCAGAGAGTGATAGAGAGTGTCAGAGTGTGTCAGAGAGTGATATAGAGTGTCTGAGAGTGTCAGTGAGTGATTGAGAGTGATAGAGAGCCTCTGAGAGTGTCAGAGAGTGTCAGAGAGTGATAGAGAGTGTCAGAGAGTGGTAGAGAGTGACAGAGAGTGTCTGAGAGTGATAGAGAGTGTCAGAGAGTGATAGAGAATGTCAGAGAGTGATAGAGAGTGACAGAGAGGGTCTGAGAGTGTCAGAGAGTGTCAGAGTGTGTCAGAGAGTGACAGAGAGTGATAGAGAGTGTCAGAGAGTGTCATAGAGTGATAGAGAGAGTCAGAGTGTGTCAGAGAGTGATAGAGTGTGATTGAATGTGTCAGAGAGTGTCAGAGAGTGATAGAGTGTGTCTGAGATTGTCTGAGAGTGACAGGGAGTGAAAGAGAGTGTCTGAGAGTGTCAGTGAGTGTCAGAGAGTGATAGAGAGTGTCTGAGAGTGTCAGTGAGTGATAGAGAGTGATAGAGAGCCTCTGAGAGTGTCAGAGAGATTCAGAGAGTGATAGAGAGAGTCAGAGAGTGATAGTGAGTGGCAGAGAGTGTCTGAGAGTGTCTGAGAGTGTCAGTGAGTGATAGAGAGTGTCAGAGAGTGTAAGAGCGTGATAGAGATTGGCAGAGAGTGATAGAGAGTGATAGAGAGTGGCAGAGAGTGTCATAGAGTGATGGAGAGTCTCAGAGAGTGTCAGAGAGTGTCATTGATTAATAGAGAGTGTCAGAGAGTGTCAGAGATTGATAGAGAGTGATAGAGAGTGTCAGAGAGTGTCAGAGAGAGAAAGAGAGTGATAGAGAGTGATAGAGAGTGTCAGAGAGTGATAGAGAGTTACAGAGAGTGTCATAGAGTGATAGAGAGTGTCAGAGAGTGTCAGAGAGTGATACGGAGTATGATAGAGAGTGTCTGAGAGTGTCAGAGTGTGTCAGAGAGTGTCAGAGAGTGATGGAGAGTGATAGAGAGTGTCACAGAGGGTCATTGAGTGATAGAGAGTGTCAGAGAGTGTCAGAGAGTGATAGAGAGTGTCAGAGAGTGTCAGAGAGTGATAGGGAGTGTCAGAGAGTGACAGAGAGAATCTGAGAATGTCAGAGAGTGATAGAGAATGTCAGAGAGTGATAGAGAGTCTCTGAGAGAGTCAGAGAGATTCAGAGAGTGAGAGAGAGATTCTGAGAGTGTCAGAGTGTGTCAGAGAGTGACAGAGAGTGATAGAGAGTCTCTGAGAGTGTCAGAGAGTGTCAGAGAGCGAAATAGAGTGTCAGAGAGTGATAGAGAGTGTCAGAGAGTGTCAGAGAGTGTCTGAGAGTGACAGCGAGTGTCTGAGAGTGTCAGTGAGTGTCAGAGAGCGATAGAGAGTGATAGGGAGTGATAGACAGTTTCAGAGTGTGTCATTGAGTGATAGAGAGTGTCAGAGAGTGTCAGAGTGTGATAGAGAGTGTCAGAGAGTGTCAGAGAGTGTCAGAGAGTGATAGAGAGTGTAAGAGAGTGATAGAGAATGTCAGAGAGTGATAGAGAGTGTCTGAGAGTGTCTGAGAGTGACAGAGGGTGAAATAGAGTGTCTGAGAGTGTCAGTGAGTGTCAGAGACTGATAGAGAGTGTCTGAGAGTGTCAGTGAGTGATAGAGAGTGATAGAGAACCTCTGAGAGTGTCAGAGAGTAATAGAGAGTGTCAGAGAGTGTCAGAGAGTGTCAGAGAGTGATAGAGAGTGACAGAGAGTGATGGAGAGTGATAGAGAGCCTATGAGAGTGTCAGAGAGTGTCAGAGTGTGTCAGAGGGTGTCAGAGAGTGTCAGAGAGTGATAGAGAGTGATAGAGAGTTTCAGAGAGTGTCAGAGAGTGATGGAGAGTGTCAGAGAGTGTCACAGGGTGTCAGAGAGTGATAGAGAGTGATAGAGAGCGTCAGAGTGTGTCAGAGAGTGTCAGAGAGTGATAGAGAGTGATAGATAGCGTCAGAGAGTGTCATCGAGTGATAGAGAGGGATAGAGAGTGTCACAGAGTGTCATTGAGTAATAGAGAGTGTCAGAAAGTGTCAGAGAGTGATAGAGAGTGTCAGAGAGTGTCAGAGAGTGTCAGAGAGTGATACGGAGTGTGATTGAGAGTGTCTGAGAGTGTCAGAGTGTGTCAGAGTGTGTCAGAGAGTGATGGAGAGTGATAGAGAGTGTCATTGAGTGTCAGAGAGTGTCAGAGAGTGTCAGAGAGTGTCAGAGAGTGATAGAGAGTGATAGAGAGTGTCAGAGAGTGTCAGAGAGTGATAGAGAGTGTCAGAGAGTGATAGAGAGTGTCAGAGAGTGATCGAGAGTGATAGAGAGCTTCAGAGAGTGTCAGAGAGTGATAGAGAGTGATAGGGAGTGTCAGAGAGTGTCAGAGAGTGATAGAGAGTGATGGAAAGTGTCAGACCGTGTCAGAGTGTGATAGAGAGTGTCTGAGAGTGTCAGAGAGTGTCAGAGTGTGTCAGAGAGTGACAGAGAGTGATAGAGAGTGATAGAGAGTGTCAGAGAGTGTCAGAGAGTGATAGAGAGTGTCAGAGTGTGTCAGAGAGTGATATAGAGTGTCTGAGAGTGTCAGTGAGTGATTGAGAGTGATAGAGAGCCTCTGAGAGTGTCAGAGAGTGTCAGAGAGTGATAGAGAGTGTCAGAGAGTGATAGAGAATGTCAGAGAGTGATAGAGAGTGACAGAGAGGGTCTGAGAGTGTCAGAGAGTGTCAGAGTGTGTCAGAGAGTGACAGAGAGTGATAGAGAGTGTCAGAGAGTGTCATAGAGTGATAGAGAGAGTCAGAGTGTGTCAGAGAGTGATAGAGTGTGATTGAATGTGTCAGAGAGTGTCAGAGAGTGATAGAGTGTGTCTGAGATTGTCTGAGAGTGACAGGGAGTGAAAGAGAGTGTCTGAGAGTGTCAGTGAGTGTCAGAGAGTGATAGAGAGTGTCTGAGAGTGTCAGTGAGTGATAGAGAGTGATAGAGAGCCTCTGAGAGTGTCAGAGAGATTCAGAGAGTGATAGAGAGAGTCAGAGAGTGATAGTGAGTGGCAGAGAGTGTCTGAGAGTGTCTGAGAGTGTCAGTGAGTGATAGAGAGTGTCAGAGAGTGTAAGAGCGTGATAGAGATTGGCAGAGAGTGATAGAGAGTGATAGAGAGTGGCAGAGAGTGTCATAGAGTGATGGAGAGTCTCAGAGAGTGTCAGAGAGTGTCATTGATTAATAGAGAGTGTCAGAGAGTGTCAGAGATTGATAGAGAGTGATAGAGAGTGTCAGAGAGTGTCAGAGAGAGAAAGAGAGTGATAGAGAGTGATAGAGAGTGTCAGAGAGTGATAGAGAGTTACAGAGAGTGTCATAGAGTGATAGAGAGTGTCAGAGAGTGTCAGAGAGTGATACGGAGTATGATAGAGAGTGTCTGAGAGTGTCAGAGTGTGTCAGAGAGTGTCAGAGAGTGATGGAGAGTGATAGAGAGTGTCACAGAGGGTCATTGAGTGATAGAGAGTGTCAGAGAGTGTCAGAGAGTGATAGAGAGTGTCAGAGAGTGTCAGAGAGTGATAGGGAGTGTCAGAGAGTGACAGAGAGAATCTGAGAATGTCAGAGAGTGATAGAGAATGTCAGAGAGTGATAGAGAGTCTCTGAGAGAGTCAGAGAGATTCAGAGAGTGAGAGAGAGATTCTGAGAGTGTCAGAGTGTGTCAGAGAGTGACAGAGAGTGATAGAGAGTCTCTGAGAGTGTCAGAGAGTGTCAGAGAGCGAAATAGAGTGTCAGAGAGTGATAGAGAGTGTCAGAGAGTGTCAGAGAGTGTCTGAGAGTGACAGCGAGTGTCTGAGAGTGTCAGTGAGTGTCAGAGAGCGATAGAGAGTGATAGGGAGTGATAGACAGTTTCAGAGTGTGTCATTGAGTGATAGAGAGTGTCAGAGAGTGTCAGAGTGTGATAGAGAGTGTCAGAGAGTGTCAGAGAGTGTCAGAGAGTGATAGAGAGTGTAAGAGAGTGATAGAGAATGTCAGAGAGTGATAGAGAGTGTCTGAGAGTGTCTGAGAGTGACAGAGGGTGAAATAGAGTGTCTGAGAGTGTCAGTGAGTGTCAGAGACTGATAGAGAGTGTCTGAGAGTGTCAGTGAGTGATAGAGAGTGATAGAGAACCTCTGAGAGTGTCAGAGAGTAATAGAGAGTGTCAGAGAGTGTCAGAGAGTGTCAGAGAGTGATAGAGAGTGACAGAGAGTGATGGAGAGTGATAGAGAGCCTATGAGAGTGTCAGAGAGTGTCAGAGTGTGTCAGAGGGTGTCAGAGAGTGTCAGAGAGTGATAGAGAGTGATAGAGAGTTTCAGAGAGTGTCAGAGAGTGATGGAGAGTGTCAGAGAGTGTCACAGGGTGTCAGAGAGTGATAGAGAGTGATAGAGAGCGTCAGAGTGTGTCAGAGAGTGTCAGAGAGTGATAGAGAGTGATAGATAGCGTCAGAGAGTGTCATCGAGTGATAGAGAGGGATAGAGAGTGTCACAGAGTGTCATTGAGTAATAGAGAGTGTCAGAAAGTGTCAGAGAGTGATAGAGAGTGTCAGAGAGTGTCAGAGAGTGTCAGAGAGTGATACGGAGTGTGATTGAGAGTGTCTGAGAGTGTCAGAGTGTGTCAGAGTGTGTCAGAGAGTGATGGAGAGTGATAGAGAGTGTCATTGAGTGTCAGAGAGTGTCAGAGAGTGTCAGAGAGTGTCAGGGAGTGATAGAGAGTGATAGAGAGTGTCAGAGAGTGTCAGAGAGTGATAGAGAGTGTCAGAGAGTGATAGAGAGTGTCAGAGAGTGATCGAGAGTGATAGAGAGCTTCAGAGAGTGTCAGAGAGTGATAGAGAGTGATAGGGAGTGTCAGAGAGTGTCAGAGAGTGATAGAGAGTGGTAGAGAGTGTCAGGGAGTGTCAGACAGCGATAGAGAGTGATAGAGAGTGTCAGAGAGTGATAGAGAGTTTCAGAGAGTGTCAGAGATCGATAAAGAGTGATAGAGCGTGTCTGAGAGTGTCAGAGAGTGTCTGAGAGTGATACGGAGTGTGATTGAGAGTGTCTGAGAGTGTCAGAGAGTGTCAGAGTGTGTCAGAGAGTGATAGAGAGTGATAGAGAGTGATAGAGAGTGTCAGAGAGTGTCAGAGAGTGATAGAGAGTGTCACAGTGTGTCAAAGAGTGATTGAGAGTGATTGAGTGTGTCAGAGAGTGTCAGAGAGTGATAGAGAGTGTCAGAGAGAGATAGACAGTGTCAGAGAGTGATAGAGAGTGTTTGATTGTGTCTGAGAGTGTCTGAGAGTGACAGAGAGTGCCAGAGAGTGAAAGAGAGTGTCTGAGAGTGTCAGTGAGTGTCAGAGAGTGATAGAGAGTGTCTGAGAGTGTCAGTGAGTGATTGAGAGTGATAGAGAGCCTCTGAGAGTGTCAGAGAGTGTCAGAGAGTGATAGAGAGTGTCAGAGAGTGGTAGAGAGTGACAGAGAGTGTCTCAGAGTGATAGAGAGTGTCAGAGAGTGATAGAGAATGTCAGAGAGTGATAGAGAGTGACAGAGAGGGTCTGAGAGTGTCAGAGAGTGTCAGAGTGTGTCAGAGAGTGACAGAGAGTGATAGAGAGTGTCAGAGAGTGTCATAGAGTGATAGAGAGAGTCAGAGTGTGTCAGAGAGTGATAGAGTGTGATTGAATGTGTCAGAGAGTGTCAGAGAGCTATAGACAGTTTCAGAGAGTAATAGAGTGTGTCTGAGATTGTCTGAGAGTGACAGGGAGTGAAAGAGAGTGTCTGAGAGTGTCAGTGAGTGTCAGAGAGTGATAGAGAGTGTCTGAGAGTGTCAGTGAGAGATAGAGAGTGATAGAGAGCCTCTGAGAGTGTCAGAGAGATTCAGAGAGTGATAGAGAGAGTCAGAGAGTGATAGTGAGTGGCAGAGAGTGTCTGAGAGTGTCAGTGAGTGTCAGAGAGTGATAGAGAGTGTCAGAGAGTGTAAGAGAGTGATAGAGATTGTCAGAGAGTGATAGAGAGTGATAGAGAGTGTCAGAGAGTGTCAGAGAGTGATGGAGAGTGTCAGAGAGTGTCAGAGAGTGTCAGAGAGTGATAGAGAGTGATAGAGAGCATCAGAGTGTGTCAGAGAGTTTCAGAGAGTCATAGAGAGTGTCACAGAGTGTCATTGATTAATAGAGAGTGTCAGAGAGTGTCAGAGATTGATAGAGAGTGATAGAGAGTGTCAGAGAGTGAAAGAGAGTGATCGAGAGTGTCAGAGTGTGTCAGAGAGTGATAGAGAGTGATAGAGAGTGTCAGAGAGTGATAGAGAGTTACAGAGAGTGTCAGAGAGTGATAGAGAGTGTCAGAGAGTGTCAGAGAGTGATACGGAGTATGATAGAGAGTGTCTGAGAGTGTCAGAGTGTGTCAGAGAGTTTCAGAGAGTGATGGAGAGTGATAGAGAGTGTCACAGAGGGTCATTGAGTGATAGAGAGTGTCAAGAGTGTCAGAGAGTGATAGAGAGTGTCAGAGAGTGTCAGAGAGTGATAGGGAGTGTCAGAGAGTGACAGAGAGTGTCTGAGAATGTCAGAGAGTGATAGAGAGTGTCAGAGAGTGATAGAGAGTGATAGAGAG
The DNA here is from genome assembly GCF_036365525.1 of Heterodontus francisci. Lineage (NCBI taxonomy): Eukaryota > Metazoa > Chordata > Chondrichthyes > Heterodontiformes > Heterodontidae > Heterodontus > Heterodontus francisci. Next base: position 375,905 of record NW_027140217.1, on the reverse strand, counting down.
TCTCTGAGAGTGTCAGAGAGTTTCAGAGAGTGAGAGAGAGATTCTGAGAGTGTCAGAGTGTGTCAGAGAGTGATAGAGAGTCTCTGAGAGTCTCTGAGTGTGTCAGAGAGTGTCAGAGAGCGAAAGAGAGTGTCAGTGAGTGACAGAGAGTGTCAGAGAGTGTAAGAGCGTGATAGAGATGTTCAGAGAGTGATAGAGAGTGATAGAGAGTGTCAGAGAGTGTCATAGAGTGATGGAGAGTCTCAGAGAGTGTCAGAGAGTGATACGGAGTGTGATTGAGAGTGTCTGAGAGTGTCAGAGAGTGTCAGAGAGTGTCAGAGAGTGATGGAAAGTGTCAGACCGTGTCAGAGTGTGATAGAGAGTGTCTGAGAGTGTCAGAGAGTGTCAGAGAGTGTCAGAGTGTGTCAGAGAGTGATAGAGAGTGATAGAGAGTGATAGAGAGAGTCAGAGAGTGTCAGAGAGTGATAGAGAGTGTCTGAGAGTGTCAGTGAGTGATTGAGAGTGATAGAGAGCCTCTGAGAGTGTCAGAGAGTGTCAGAGAGTGATAGAGAGTGTCAGAGAGTGGTAGAGAGTGACAGAGAGTGTCTGAGAGTGATAGAGAGGGTCTGAGAGTGTCAGAGAGTGTCAGAGTGTGTCAGAGAGTGAAAGAGAGTGATAGAGAGTGTCAGAGAGTGTCATAGAGTGTCATAGAGTGATAGAGAGAGTCAGAGTATGTCAGAGAGTGATAGAACATAGAACATAGAACATAGAACATACAGCACAGAACAGGCCCTTCGGCCCACAATGTTGTGCCGATCCTTTGTCCTCTGTCAAGGACAATTTAATCTATACCCCATCATTCTCCTTTATCCATATACCTATCCAAAAGCCTTTTGAAAGTCCCTAAAGTTTCTGACTCAACAACTTCCCCGGGCAAGGCATTCCATGCCTCGACCACTCTCTGGGTAAAGAACCTTCCCCTGACATCCCCCTTATATCTCCCACCCTTCACCTTAAATTTATGACCCCTTGTAACGCTTTGCTCCACCCGGGGAAAAAGTTTCTGACTGTCTACCCTATCTATTCCCCTGATCATCTTATAAACCTCTATCATGTCACCCCTCATCCTTCTCCTTTCTAATGAGAAGAGGCCTAGAATGTTCAGCCTTTCCTCGTAAGACTTATTCTCCATTCCAGGCAACATCCTGGTAAATCTCCTCTGCACCCTCTCCAAGGCTTCCACATCCTTCCTAAAATGAGGCGACCAGAACTGCACACAGTACTCCAAATGAGGCCTTACCAAGGTCCTGTACAGCTGCATCATCACCTCACGGCTCTTAAATTCAATCCCTCTGCTAATGAACGCTAACACCCCATATGCCTTCTTCACAGCCCTATCCACTTGAGTTGCAACTTTCAACGATCTATGCACATAGACCCCAAGGTCTCTCTGCTCCTCCACATGCCCAAGAACCCTACCGTTAACCCAGTATTTTGCATTCATGTTTGTCCTTCCAAAATGGACGACCTCACACTTTTCAGGGTTAAACTCCATCTGCCACTTTTCAGCCCAGCACTGCAACCTATCCAAGTCCCTTTGCAGACGACAATAGCCCTCCTCGGTATCCACAACTCCACCAACCTTTGTATCATCTGCAAATTTACTGACCCACCCTTCGACTTCCTCATCCAAGTCGTTAATAAAAATCACAAACAGGAGAGGACCCAGAACTGATCCCTGCGGCACGCCACTGGTAACTGGGCTCCAGGCTGAGTATTTACCATCTAAGACCACTCTCTGCCTTCTATCAGTTAGCCAATTCTTAATCCAACTGGCCACATTCCCCACTATCCCATGCCTCCTGACTTTCTCCATAAGTCTACCATGGGGGACCTTATCAAATGCCTTACTAAAATCCATGTACACCACATCCACTGGTTTACCCTCATCCACTTGCTTGGTCACCTGCTCAAAGAATTCAATCAGGCTTGTGAGGCAAGACCTACCCCTCACAAAACCGTGCTGACTGTCCCGAATCAAGCAGTGTCTTTCCAGATGCTCAGAAATCCTATCCCTCAGCACCTTTTCCATCAACTTGCCTACCACCGAAGTAAGACTAACTGGCCTGTAATTCCCAGGGTTGTTCCTATTCCCTTTCTTGAACAGGGGCACAACATTTGCCACCCTCCAATCACCTGGTACCACCCCCGTCAGCAGAGAAGATGAAAAGATCATTGCCAACGGCTCTGCAATTTCATCCCTTGCTTCCCATAACATCCTTGGATATACCCCGTCAGGCCCGGGAGACTTGTCTATCTTCAAGTTATTCAAAAACCCCAACACATCTTCCCTCCTAACGAGCACTTCCTCGAGCTTACCAGTCTGTTTCACACCGTCCTCTTCAGTAATATACCCCTTCTCATTCGTAAATACCGAAGAGAAGTACTCATTCAAAACCTCACTTATCTCTTCCGGCTCAACACACAGTCTCCCGCTATTGTCCTTGACCGGACCTATGGTCCCCCTGGTCATCCTCATATTTCTGACATACGCGTAAAAGGCCTTGGGGTTTTCTTTTATCCTACCCGCCAAGCATTTTTCATGCCCTCTCTTAGCTCTCCTAATCCCTTTCTTCAGATCCTTCCTGGCCATCTTGTATCCCTCCAAAGCTATGCCTGTGCCCTTTTTCCTCAACTTTATATACGCATCCTTCTTCTTCCTAACAAGACTCTCAACCTCTCTTGTCAACCACGGTTCCCTCACATGACCATCCCTTCCCTGTCTGACAGGGACATGCTTATCAATGGCCCCTACTATCTGCTCCTTGAAAAAGTTCCACATTTCGACCGTGCCCTTCCCTGCCAGCATCTGCTCCCAACTTATGCTCCTCAGTTCCTGCCTGACAGCATCATATCTACCCTTCCCCCAATTGTAAACCTTGCCCTGTTGCACATACCTATCCCTCTCCATTACCACAGTGAATGCTACAGAATTGTGATCACTATCTCCAAAGTGCTCGCCCACCAACAGCTCTATCACTTGCCCTGGTTCATTACCTAGTACCAAATCCAATATTGCCTCCCCTCTGGTCGGGCAGTCTACATACTGAGTCAGAAAAGCTTCCTGGACATACTGCACAAACACTACCCCATCCAAACTATTCGATCTAAAGAGTTGCCAATCAATATTTGGGAAGTTGAAATCCCCCATAATTACTACCCTGTGACTTCTGCTCCTTTCCAAAATCTGTTTCCCAATCTGCTCTTCCACCTCCCTGCTGCTATTGGGGGGCCTATAGAAAACTCCCATCAAGGTGACTGCTCCTTTCCTGTTCCTGACCTCAACCCACAGTGCCTCAGTCGGCAGATCCTCCTCGAAAATTCTTTCAGCAGTTGTTACACTATTTCTAACTAACAATGCCACCCCCCCACCTCTTTTACCACCATTCCTAATCTTATGAAAACATCTATAACCAGGTACCTCCAAAAACCATTCCTCCCCCTCACCTATCCACGTTTCAGTGATGGCCACAACATCGTAGTCCCAAGTGCCCATCCACGCCTTCAATTCACTCACCTTATTCCTGATGCTTCTTGCGTTGAAGTATACGCACTTTAACCCTTCTCCGTGCCCATCTGTCCTCTGTGACAGTGCTACCTTCCCCAATACCTCACTACACTCTTTGTCTTTCTGAGTGGACCCACTGGTCCCTGGATTACAAGTCCGGTTCCCATCCCCCTCCCAAACTAGTTTAAACCCTCCCGAACAGTACTAGCAAACCTCCCTCCCAGGATATTGGTGCCCCTCTGGTTCAGATGCAGTGTCAGAGAGTGATAGAGAGTGTCTGAGAGTGTCAGTGAGAGATAGAGAGTGATAGAGAGCCTCTGAGAGTGTCAGAGAGATTCAGAGAGTGATAGAGAGAGTCAGAGAGTGATACTGAGTGGCAGAGAGTGTCGGAGAGTGTCTGAGAGTGTCAGAGAGTGATAGAGAGTGTCAGAGAGTGTAAGAGAGTGATAGAGATTGTCAGAGAGTGACAGAGGGTGAAATAGAGTGTCTGAGAGTGTCAATGAGTGTCAGAGACTGATAGAGAGTGTCTGAGAGTGTCAGTGAGTGATAGAGAGTGATAGAGAACCTCTGAGAGTGTCAGAGAGTAATAGAGAGTGTCAGAGAGTCTCAGAGAGTGTCAGAGTGTGATTGAATGTGTCAGAGAGTGTCAGAGAGTGATAGAGTGTGTCTGAGATTGTCTGAGAGTGACAGGGAGTGAAAGAGAGTGTCTGAGAGTGTCAGTGAGTGTCAGAGAGTGATAGAGAGTGTCTGAGAGTGTCAGTGAGAGATAGAGAGTGATAGAGAGCCTCTGAGAGTGTCAGAGAGATTCAGAGAGTGATAGAGAGAGTCAGAGAGTGATACTGAGTGGCAGAGAGTGTCGGAGAGTGTCTGAGAGTGTCAGAGAGTGATAGAGAGTGTCAGAGAGTGTAAGAGAGTGATAGAGATTGTCAGAGAGTGATAGAGAGTGATAGAGAGTGTCAGAGAGTGTCATAGAGTGATGGAGAGTCTCAGAGAGTGACAGAGAGTGTCATTGATTAATAGAGAGTGTCAGAGAGTGTCAGAGATTGATAGAGAGTGATAGAGAGTGTCAGAGAGTGTCAGAGAGAGAAAGAGAGTGATAGAGAGTGTCTGAGATTGATAGAGAGTTACAGAGAGTGTCATAGAGTGATAGAGAGTGTCAGAGAGTGTCAGAGAGTGATACGGAGTATGATAGAGAGTGTCTGAGACTGTCAGAGTGTGTCAGAGAGTGTCAGAGAGTGATGGAGAGTGGTAGAGAGTGTCACAGAGGGTCATTGAGTGATAGAGAGTGTCAGAGAGTGTCAGAGAGTGATAGAGAGTGTCAGAGAGTGTCAGAGAGTGATAGGGAGTGTCAGAGAGTGACAGAGAGAGTCTGAGAATGTCAGAGAGTGATAGAGAATGTCAGAGAGTGATAGAGAGTCTCTGAGAGAGTCAGAGAGTTTCAGAGAGTGAGAGAGAGATTCTGAGAGTGTCAGAGTGTGTCAGAGAGTGACAGAGAGTGATAGAGAGTCTCTGAGAGTGTCAGAGAGCGAAAGCGAGTGTCAGTGAGTGACAGAGAGTGTCAGAGAGTGATAGAGAGTGTCAGAGAGTGTCAGAGAGTGTCAGAGAGTGTCTGAGAGTGACAGCGAGTGTCTGAGAGTGTCAGTGAGTGTCAGAGAGCGATAGAGAGTGATAGGGAGTGATAGACAGTTTCAGAGTGTGTCATTGAGTGATAGAGAGTGTCAGAGAGTGTCAGAGTGTGATAGAGAGTGTCAGAGAGTGTCAGAGAGTGTCAGAGAGTGATAGAGAGTGTAAGAGAGTGTTAGAGAGTGTCAGAGAGTGATAGAGAGTGTCTGAGAGTGTCTGAGAGTGACAGAGGGTGAAATAGAGTGTCTGAGAGTGTCAATGAGTGTCAGAGACTGATAGAGAGTGTCTGAGAGTGTCAGTGAGTGATAGAGAGTGATAGAGAACCTCTGAGAGTGTCAGAGAGTAAAAGAGAGTGTCAGAGAGTCTCAGAGAGTGTCAGAGAGTGATAGAGAGTGACAGAGAGTGATGGAGAGTGATAGAGAGCCTATGAGAGTGTCAGAGAGTGTCAGAGTGTGTCAGAGGGTGTCAGAGAGTGTCAGAGAGTGATAGAGAGTGATAGAGAGTTTCAGAGAGTGTCAGAGAGTGATGGAGAGTGTCAGAGAGTGTCACAGGGTGTCAGAGAGTGATAGAGAGTGATAGAGAGCGTCAGAGTGTGTCAGAGAGTGTCAGAGAGTGATAGAGAGTGATAGATAGCGTCAGAGAGTGTCATCGAGTGATAGAGAGGGATAGAGAGTGTCACAGAGTGTCATTGAGTAATAGAGAGTGTCAGAAAGTGTCAGAGAGTGATAGAGAGTGTCAGAGAGTGTCAGAGAGTGTCAGAGAGTGATACGGAGTGTGATTGAGAGTGTCTGAGAGTGTCAGAGAGTGTCAGAGAGTGTCAGAGAGTGATGGAGAGTGATAGAGAGTGTCATTGAGTGATAGAGAGTGTCAGAGAGTGTCAGAGAGTGTCAGAGAGTGTCAGAGAGTGATAGAGAGTGATAGAGAGTGTCAGAGAGTGTCAGAGAGTGATAGAGAGTGTCAGAGAGTGATAGAGAGTGTCAGAGAGTGATCGAGAGTGATAGAGAGCTTCAGAGAGTGTCAGAGAGTGATAGAGAGTGATAGGGAGTGTCAGAGAGTGTCAGAGAGTGATAGAGAGTGGTAGAGAGTGTTAGAGAGTGGTAGAGAGTGTCAGGGAGTGTCAGAGAGCGATAGAGAGTGATACAGAGTGTCAGAGAGTGATAGAGAGTTTCAGAGAGTGTCAGAGAGCGATAAAGAGTGATAGAGCGTGTCTGAGAGTGTCAGAGAGTGTCTGAGAGTGATACGGAGTGTGATTGAGAGTGTCTGAGAGTGTCAGAGAGTGTCAGAGTGTGTCAGAGAGTGATAGAGAGTGTCACAGTGTGTCAAAGAGTGATTGAGAGTGATTGAGTGTGTCAGAGAGTGTCAGAGTGATAGAGAGTGTCAGAGAGAGATAGACAGTGTCAGAGAGTGATAGAGAGTGTTTGATTGTGTCTGAGAGTGTCTGAGAGTGACAGAGAGTGCCAGAGAGTGAAAGAGAGTGTCTGAGAGTGTCAGTGAGTGTCAGAGAGTGATAGAGAGTGTCTGAGAGTGATAGGGAGTGTCAGAGAGTGACAGAGAGAGTCTGAGAATGTCAGAGAGTGATAGAGAATGTCAGAGAGTGATAGAGAGTCTCTGAGAGAGTCAGAGAGTGTCAGAGAGTGATAGAGAGTGTAAGAGAGTGTTAGAGAGTGTCAGAGAGTGATAGAGAGTGTCTGAGAGTGTCTGAGAGTGACAGAGGGTGAAATAGAGTGTCTGAGAGTGTCAATGAGTGTCAGAGACTGATAGAGAGTGTCTGAGAGTGTCAGTGAGTGATAGAGAGTGATAGAGAACCTCTGAGAGTGTCAGAGAGTAATAGAGAGTGTCAGAGAGTGTCAGAGAGTGTCAGAGAGTGATAGAGAGTGACAGAGAGTGATGGAGAGTGATAGAGAGCCTATGAGAGTGTCAGAGAGTGTCAGAGTGTGTCAGAGGGTGTCAGAGAGTGTCAGAGAGTGATAGAGAGTGATAGAGAGTTTCAGAGAGTGTCAGAGAGTGATGGAGAGTGTCAGAGAGTGTCACAGGGTGTCAGAGAGTGATAGAGAGTGATAGAGAGCGTCAGAGTGTGTCAGAGAGTGTCAGAGAGTGATAGAGAGTGATAGATAGCGTCAGAGAGTGTCATCGAGTGATAGAGAGGGATAGAGAGTGTCAGAGAGTGTCATTGAGTAATAGAGAGTGTCAGAAAGTGTCAGAGAGTGATAGAGAGTGTCAGAGAGTGTCAGAGAGTGTCAGAGAGTGATACGGAGTGTGATTGAGAGTGTCTGAGAGTGTCAGAGTGTGTCAGAGAGTGTCAGAGAGTGATGGAGAGTGATAGAGAGTGTCATTGAGTGATAGAGAGTGTCAGAGAGTGTCAGAGAGTGTCAGAGAGTGTCAGAGAGTGATAGAGAGTGATAGAGAGTGTCAGAGAGTGTCAGAGAGTGATAGAGAGTGTCAGAGAGTGATAGAGAGTGTCAGAGAGTGATCGAGAGTGATAGAGAGCTTCAGAGAGTGTCAGAGAGTGATAGAGAGTGATAGGGAGTGTCAGAGAGTGTCAGAGAGTGATAGAGAGTGGTAGAGAGTGTCAGGGAGTGTCAGAGAGCGATAGAGAGTGATACAGAGTGTCAGAGAGTGATAGAGAGTTTCAGAGAGTGTCAGAGAGCGATAAAGAGTGATAGAGCGTGTCTGAGAGTGTCAGAGAGTGTCTGAGAGTGATACGGAGTGTGATTGAGAGTGTCTGAGAGTGTCAGAGAGTGTCAGAGTGTGTCAGAGAGTGATAGAGAGTGATAGAGAGTGATAGAGAGTGTCAGAGAGTGTCAGAGAGTGATAGAGAGTGTCACAGTGTGTCAAAGAGTGATTGAGAGTGATTGAGTGTGTCAGAGAGTGTCTGAGAGTGACAGCGAGTGTCTGAGAGTGTCAGTGAGTGTCAGAGAGCGATAGAGAGTGATAGGGAGTGATAGACAGTTTCAGAGTGTGTCATTGAGTGATAGAGAGTGTCAGAGAGTGTCAGAGTGTGATAGAGAGTGTCAGAGAGTGTCAGAGAGTGTCAGAGAGTGATAGAGAGTGTAAGAGAGTGTTAGAGAGTGTCAGAGAGTGATAGAGAGTGTCTGAGAGTGTCTGAGAGTGACAGAGGGTGAAATAGAGTGTCTGAGAGTGTCAATGAGTGTCAGAGACTGATAGAGAGTGTCTGAGAGTGTCAGCGAGTGATAGAGAGTGATAGAGAACCTCTGAGAGTGTCAGAGAGTAATAGAGAGTGTCAGAGAGTGTCAGAGAGTGTCAGAGAGTGATAGAGAGTGACAGAGAGTGATGGAGAGTGATAGAGAGCCTATGAGAGTGTCAGAGAGTGTCAGAGTGTGTCAGAGGGTGTCAGAGAGTGTCAGAGAGTGATAGAGAGTGATAGAGAGTTTCAGAGAGTGTCAGAGAGTGATGGAGAGTGTCAGAGAGTGTCACAGGGTGTCAGAGAGTGATAGAGAGTGATAGAGAGCGTCAGAGTGTGTCAGAGAGTGTCAGAGAGTGATAGAGAGTGATAGATAGCGTCAGAGAGTGTCATCGAGTGATAGAGAGGGATAGAGAGTGTCACAGAGTGTCATTGAGTAATAGAGAGTGTCAGAAAGTGTCAGAGAGTGATAGAGAGTGTCAGAGAGTGTCAGAGAGTGTCAGAGAGTGATACGGAGTGTGATTGAGAGTGTCTGAGAGTGTCAGAGTGTGTCAGAGAGTGTCAGAGAGTGATGGAGAGTGATAGAGAGTGTCATTGAGTGATAGAGAGTGTCAGAGAGTGTCAGAGAGTGTCAGAGAGTGATCGAGAGTGATAGAGAGCTTCAGAGAGTGTCAGAGAGTGATAGAGAGTGATAGGGAGTGTCAGAGAGTGTCAGAGAGTGATAGAGAGTGGTAGAGAGTGTCAGGGAGTGTCAGAGAGCGATAGAGAGTGATACAGAGTGTCAGAGAGTGATAGAGAGTTTCAGAGAGTGTCAGAGAGCGATAAAGAGTGATAGAGCGTGTCTGAGAGTGTCAGAGAGTGTCTGAGAGTGATACGGAGTGTGATTGAGAGTGTCTGAGAGTGTCAGAGAGTGTCAGAGTGTGTCAGAGAGTGATAGAGAGTGATAGAGAGTGATAGAGAGTGTCAGAGAGTGTCAGAGAGTGATAGAGAGTGTCACAGTGTGTCAAAGAGTGATTGAGAGTGATTGAGTGTGTCAGAGAGTGTCAGAGTGATAGAGAGTGTCAGAGAGAGATAGACAGTGTCAGAGAGTGATAGAGAGTGTTTGATTGTGTCTGAGAGTGTCTGAGAGTGACAGAGAGTGCCAGAGAGTGAAAGAGAGTGTCTGAGAGTGTCAGTGAGTGTCAGAGAGTGATAGAGAGTGTCTGAGAGTGATAGGGAGTGTCAGAGAGTGACAGAGAGAGTCTGAGAATGTCAGAGAGTGATAGAGAATGTCAGAGAGTGATAGAGAGTCTCTGAGAGAGTCAGAGAGTTTCAGAGAGTGAGAGAGAGATTCTGAGAGTGTCAGAGTGTGTCAGAGAGTGACAGAGAGTGATAGAGAGTCTCTGAGAGTGTCAGAGAGCGAAAGCGAGTGTCAGTGAGTGACAGAGAGTGTCAGAGAGTGATAGAGAGTGTCAGAGAGTGTCAGAGAGTGTCAGAGAGTGTCTGAGAGTGACAGCGAGTGTCTGAGAGTGTCAGTGAGTGTCAGAGAGCGATAGCGAGTGATAGGGAGTGATAGACAGTTTCAGAGTGTGTCATTGAGTGATAGAGAGTGTCAGAGAGTGTCAGAGTGTGATAGAGAGTGTCAGAGAGTGTCAGAGAGTGTCAGAGAGTGATAGAGAGTGTAAGAGAGTGTTAGAGAGTGTCAGAGAGTGATAGAGAGTGTCTGAGAGTGTCTGAGAGTGACAGAGGGTGAAATAGAGTGTCTGAGAGTGTCAATGAGTGTCAGAGACTGATAGAGAGTGTCTGAGAGTGTCAGTGAGTGATAGAGAGTGATAGAGAACCTCTGAGAGTGTCAGAGAGTAATAGAGAGTGTCAGAGAGTGTCAGAGAGTGTCAGAGAGTGATAGAGAGTGACAGAGAGTGATGGAGAGTGATAGAGAGCCTATGAGAGTGTCAGAGAGTGTCAGAGTGTGTCAGAGGGTGTCAGAGAGTGTCAGAGAGTGATAGAGAGTGATAGAGAGTTTCAGAGAGTGTCAGAGAGTGATGGAGAGTGTCAGAGAGTGTCACAGGGTGTCAGAGAGTGATAGAGAGTGATAGAGAGCGTCAGAGTGTGTCAGAGAGTGTCAGAGAGTGATAGAGAGTGATAGATAGCGTCAGAGAGTGTCATCGAGTGATAGAGAGGGATAGAGAGTGTCACAGAGTGTCATTGAGTAATAGAGAGTGTCAGAAAGTGTCAGAGAGTGATAGAGAGTGTCAGAGAGTGTCAGAGAGTGTCAGAGAGTGATACGGAGTGTGATTGAGAGTGTCTGAGAGTGTCAGAGTGTGTCAGAGAGTGTCAGAGAGTGATGGAGAGTGATAGAGAGTGTCATTGAGTGATAGAGAGTGTCAGAGAGTGTCAGAGAGTGTCAGAGAGTGTCAGAGAGTGATAGAGAGTGATAGAGAGTGTCAGAGAGTGTCAGAGAGTGATAGAGAGTGTCAGAGAGTGATAGAGAGTGTCAGAGAGTGATCGAGAGTGATAGAGAGCTTCAGAGAGTGTCAGAGAGTGATAGAGAGTGATAGGGAGTGTCAGAGAGTGTCAGAGAGTGATAGAGAGTGGTAGAGAGTGTCAGGGAGTGTCAGAGAGCGATAGCGAGTGATACAGAGTGTCAGAGAGTGATAGAGAGTTTCAGAGAGTGTCAGAGAGCGATAAAGAGTGATAGAGCGTGTCTGAGAGTGTCAGAGAGTGTCTGAGAGTGATACGGAGTGTGATTGAGAGTGTCTGAGAGTGTCAGAGAGTGTCAGAGTGTGTCAGAGAGTGATAGAGAGTGATAGAGAGTGATAGAGAGTGTCAGAGAGTGTCAGAGAGTGATAGAGAGTGTCACAGTGTGTCAAAGAGTGATTGAGAGTGATTGAGTGTGTCAGAGAGTGTCTGAGAGTGACAGCGAGTGTCTGAGAGTGTCAGTGAGTGTCAGAGAGCGATAGAGAGTGATAGGGAGTGATAGACAGTTTCAGAGTGTGTCATTGAGTGATAGAGAGTGTCAGAGAGTGTCAGAGTGTGATAGAGAGTGTCAGAGAGTGTCAGAGAGTGTCAGAGAGTGATAGAGAGTGTAAGAGAGTGTTAGAGAGTGTCAGAGAGTGATAGAGAGTGTCTGAGAGTGTCTGAGAGTGACAGAGGGTGAAATAGAGTGTCTGAGAGTGTCAATGAGTGTCAGAGACTGATAGAGAGTGTCTGAGAGTGTCAGTGAGTGATAGAGAGTGATAGAGAACCTCTGAGAGTGTCAGAGAGTAATAGAGAGTGTCAGAGAGTGTCAGAGAGTGTCAGAGAGTGATAGAGAGTGACAGAGAGTGATGGAGAGTGATAGAGAGCCTATGAGAGTGTCAGAGAGTGTCAGAGTGTGTCAGAGGGTGTCAGAGAGTGTCAGAGAGTGATAGAGAGTGATAGAGAGTTTCAGAGAGTGTCAGAGAGTGATAGAGAGTGTCAGAGAGTGTCAGAGAGTGTCAGAGAGTGATAGAGAGTGTAAGAGAGTGTTAGAGAGTGTCAGAGAGTGATAGAGAGTGTCTGAGAGTGTCTGAGAGTGACAGAGGGTGAAATAGAGTGTCTGAGAGTGTCAATGAGTGTCAGAGACTGATAGAGAGTGTCTGAGAGTGTCAGTGAGTGATAGAGAGTGATAGAGAACCTCTGAGAGTGTCAGAGAGTAATAGAGAGTGTCAGAGAGTGTCAGAGAGTGTCAGAGAGTGATAGAGAGTGACAGAGAGTGATGGAGAGTGATAGAGAGCCTATGAGAGTGTCAGAGAGTGTCAGAGTGTGTCAGAGGGTGTCAGAGAGTGTCAGAGAGTGATAGAGAGTGATAGAGAGTTTCAGAGAGTGTCAGAGAGTGATGGAGAGTGTCAGAGAGTGTCACAGGGTGTCAGAGAGTGATAGAGAGTGATAGAGAGCGTCAGAGTGTGTCAGAGAGTGTCAGAGAGTGATAGAGAGTGATAGATAGCGTCAGAGAGTGTCATCGAGTGATAGAGAGGGATAGAGAGTGTCACAGAGTGTCATTGAGTAATAGAGAGTGTCAGAAAGTGTCAGAGAGTGATAGAGAGTGTCAGAGAGTGTCAGAGAGTGTCAGAGAGTGATACGGAGTGTGATTGAGAGTGTCTGAGAGTGTCAGAGTGTGTCAGAGAGTGTCAGAGAGTGATGGAGAGTGATAGAGAGTGTCATTGAGTGATAGAGAGTGTCAGAGAGTGTCAGAGAGTGTCAGAGAGTGTCAGAGAGTGATAGAGAGTGATAGAGAGTGTCAGAGAGTGTCAGAGAGTGATAGAGAGTGTCAGAGAGTGATAGAGAGTGTCAGAGAGTGATCGAGAGTGATAGAGAGCTTCAGAGAGTGTCAGAGAGTGATAGAGAGTGATAGGGAGTGTCAGAGAGTGTCAGAGAGTGATAGAGAGTGGTAGAGAGTGTCAGGGAGTGTCAGAGAGCGATAGAGAGTGATACAGAGTGTCAGAGAGTGATAGAGAGTTTCAGAGAGTGTCAGAGAGCGATAAAGAGTGATAGAGCGTGTCTGACAGTGTCAGAGAGTGTCTGAGAGTGATACGGAGTGTGATTGAGAGTGTCTGAGAGTGTCAGAGAGTGTCAGAGTGTGTCAGAGAGTGATAGAGAGTGATAGAGAGTGTCAGAGAGTGTCAGAGAGTGATAGAGAGTGTCACAGTGTGTCAAAGAGTGATTGAGAGTGATTGAGTGTGTCAGAGAGTGTCAGAGAGTGATAGAGAGTGTCAGAGAGAGATAGACAGTGTCAGAGAGTGATAGAGAGTGTTTGATTGTGTCTGAGAGTGTCTGAGAGTGACAGAGAGTGCCAGAGAGTGAAAGAGAGTGTCTGAGAGTGTCAGTGAGTGTCAGAGAGTGATAGAGAGTGTCTGAGAGTGTCAGTGAGTGATTGAGAGTGATAGAGAGCCTCTGAGAGTGTCAGAGAGTGTCAGAGAGTGATAGAGAGTGTCAGAGAGTGGTAGAGAGTGACAGAGAGTGTCTCAGAGTGATAGAGAGTGTCAGAGAGTGATAGAGAATGTCAGAGAGTGATAGAGAGTGACAGAGAGGGTCTGAGAGTGTCAGAGAGTGTCAGAGTGTGTCAGAGAGTGACAGAGAGTGATAGAGAGTGTCAGAGAGTGTCATAGAGTGATAGAGAGAGTCAGAGTGTGTCAGAGAGTGATAGAGTGTGATTGAATGTGTCAGAGAGTGTCAGAGAGCTATAGACAGTTTCAGAGAGTGATAGAGTGTGTCTGAGATTGTCTGAGAGTGACAGGGAGTGAAAGAGAGTGTCTGAGAGTGTCAGTGAGTGTCAGAGAGTGATAGAGAGTGTCTGAGAGTGTCAGTGAGAGATAGAGAGTGATAGAGAGCCTCTGAGAGTGTCAGAGAGATTCAGAGAGTGATAGAGAGAGTCAGAGAGTGATAGTGAGTGGCAGAGAGTGTCTGAGAGTGTCAGTGAGTGTCAGAGAGTGATAGAGAGTGTCAGAGAGTGTAAGAGAGTGATAGAGATTGTCAGAGAGTGATAGAGAGTGATAGAGAGTGTCAGAGAGTGTCAGAGAGTGATGGAGAGTGTCAGAGAGTGTCAGAGAGTGATAGAGAGTGATAGAGAGCATCAGAGTGTGTCAGAGAGTTTCAGAGAGTCATAGAGAGTGTCACAGAGTGTCATTGATTAATAGAGAGTGTCAGAGAGTGTCAGAGATTGATAGAGAGTGATAGAGAGTGTCAGAGAGTGAAAGAGAGTGATCGAGAGTGTCAGAGTGTGTCAGAGAGTGATAGAGAGTGATAGAGAGTGTCAGAGAGTGATAGAGAGTTACAGAGAGTGTCAGAGAGTGATAGAGAGTGTCAGAGAGTGTCAGAGAGTGATACGGAGTATGATAGAGAGTGTCTGAGAGTGTCAGAGTGTGTCAGAGAGTTTCAGAGAGTGATGGAGAGTGATAGAGAGTGTCACAGAGGGTCATTGAGTGATAGAGAGTGTCAAGAGAGTCAGAGAGTGATAGAGAGTGTCAGAGAGTGTCAGAGAGTGATAGGGAGTGTCAGAGAGTGACAGAGAGTGTCTGAGAATGTCAGAGAGTGATAGAGAGTGTCAGAGAGTGATAGAGAGTGATAGAGAGTCTCTGAGAGTGTCAGAGAGTTTCAGAGAGTGAGAGAGAGATTCTGAGAGTGTCAGAGTGTGTCAGAGAGTGATAGAGAGTCTCTGAGATTCTCTGAGTGTGTCAGAGAGTGTCAGAGAGCGAAAGAGAGTGTCAGTGAGTGACAGAGAGTGTCAGAGAGTGTAAGAGCGTGATAGAGATGCTCAGAGAGTGATAGAGAGTGATAGAGAGTGTCAGAGAGTGTCATAGAGTGATGGAGAGTCTCAGAGAGTGTCAGAGAGTGATACGGAGTGTGATTGAGAGTGTCTGAGAGTGTCAGAGAGTGTCAGAGAGTGTCAGAGAGTGATGGAAAGTGTCAGACCGTGTCAGAGTGTGATAGAGAGTGTCTGAGAGTGTCAGAGAGTGTCAGAGAGTGTCAGAGTGTGTCAGAGAGTGATAGAGAGTGATAGAGAGTGATAGAGAGAGTCAGAGAGTGTCAGAGAGTGATAGAGAGTGTCTGAGAGTGTCAGTGAGTGATTGAGAGTGATAGAGAGCCTCTGAGAGTGTCAGAGAGTGATAGAGTGTGATTGAATGTGTCAGAGAGTGTCAGAGAGCTATAGACAGTTTCAGAGAGTGATAGAGTGTGTCTGAGATTGTCTGAGAGTGACAGGGAGTGAAAGAGAGTGTCTGAGAGTGTCAGTGAGTGTCAGAGAGTGATAGAGAGTGTCTGAGAGTGTCAGTGAGAGATAGAGAGTGATAGAGAGCCTCTGAGAGTGTCAGAGAGATTCAGAGAGTGATAGAGAGAGTCAGAGAGTGATAGTGAGTGGCAGAGAGTGTCTGAGAGTGTCAGTGAGTGTCAGAGAGTGATAGAGAGTGTCAGAGAGTGTAAGAGAGTGATAGAGATTGTCAGAGAGTGATAGAGAGTGATAGAGAGTGTCAGAGAGTGTCAGAGAGTGATGGAGAGTGTCAGAGAGTGTCAGAGAGTGTCAGAGAGTGATAGAGAGTGATAGAGAGCATCAGAGTGTGTCAGAGAGTTTCAGAGAGTCATAGAGAGTGTCACAGAGTGTCATTGATTAATAGAGAGTGTCAGAGAGTGTCAGAGATTGATAGAGAGTGATAGAGAGTGTCAGAGAGTGAAAGAGAGTGATCGAGAGTGTCAGAGTGTGTCAGAGAGTGATAGAGAGTGATAGAGAGTGTCAGAGAGTGATAGAGAGTTACAGAGAGTGTCAGAGAGTGATAGAGAGTGTCAGAGAGTGTCAGAGAGTGATACGGAGTATGATAGAGAGTGTCTGAGAGTGTCAGAGTGTGTCAGAGAGTTTCAGAGAGTGATGGAGAGTGATAGAGAGTGTCACAGAGGGTCATTGAGTGATAGAGAGTGTCAAGAGAGTCAGAGAGTGATAGAGAGTGTCAGAGAGTGTCAGAGAGTGATAGGGAGTGTCAGAGAGTGACAGAGAGTGTCTGAGAATGTCAGAGAGTGATAGAGAGTGTCAGAGAGTGATAGAGAGTGATAGAGAGTCTCTGAGAGTGTCAGAGAGTTTCAGAGAGTGAGAGAGAGATTCTGAGAGTGTCAGAGTGTGTCAGAGAGTGATAGAGAGTCTCTGAGAGTCTCTGAGTGTGTCAGAGAGTGTCAGAGAGCGAAAGAGAGTGTCAGTGAGTGACAGAGAGTGTCAGAGAGTGTAAGAGCGTGATAGAGATGCTCAGAGAGTGATAGAGAGTGATAGAGAGTGTCAGAGAGTGTCATAGAGTGATGGAGAGTCTCAGAGAGTGTCAGAGAGTGATACGGAGTGTGATTGAGAGTGTCTGAGAGTGTCAGAGAGTGTCAGAGAGTGTCAGAGAGTGATGGAAAGTGTCAGACCGTGTCAGAATGTGATAGAGAGTGTCTGAGAGTGTCAGAGAGTGTCAGAGAGTGTCAGAGTGTGTCAGAGAGTGATAGAGAGTGATAGAGAGTGATAGAGAGAGTCAGAGAGTGTCAGAGAGTGATAGAGAGTGTCTGAGAGTGTCAGTGAGTGATTGAGAGTGATAGAGAGCCTCTGAGAGTGTCAGAGAGTGATAGAGAGTGTCAGAGAGTGGTAGAGAGTGACAGAGAGTGTCTGAGAGTGATAGAGAGGGTCTGAGAGTGTCAGAGAGTGTCAGAGTGTGTCAGAGAGTGAAAGAGAGTGATAGAGAGTGTCAGAGAGTGTCATAGAGTGTCATAGAGTGATAGAGAGAGTCAGAGTATGTCAGAGAGTGATAGAGTGTGATTGAATGTGTCAGAGAGTGTCAGAGAGTGATAGAGTGTGTCTGAGATTGTCTGAGAGTGACAGGGAGTGAAAGAGAGTGTCTGAGAGTGTCAGTGAGTGTCAGAGAGTGATAGAGAGTGTCTGAGAGTGTCAGTGAGAGATAGAGAGTGATAGAGAGCCTCTGAGAGTGTCAGAGAGATTCAGAGAGTGATAGAGAGAGTCAGAGAGTGATAGTGAGTGGCAGAGAGTGTCTGAGAGTGTCTGAGAGTGTCAGAGAGTGATAGAGAGTGTCAGAGAGTGTAAGAGAGTGATAGAGATTGTCAGAGAGTGATAGAGAGTGATAGAGAGTGTCAGAGAGTGTCATAGAGTGATGGAGAGTCTCAGAGAGTGACAGAGAGTGTCATTGATTAATAGAGAGTGTCAGAGAGTGTCAGAGATTGATAGAGAGTGATAGAGGGTGTCAGAGAGTGTCAGAGAGAGACAGAGAGTGATAGAGAGTGTCTGAGATTGATAGAGAGTTATAGAGAGTGTCATAGAGTGATAGAGAGTGTCAGAGAGTGTCAGAGAGTGATACGGAGTATGATAGAGAGTGTCTGAGACTGTCAGAGTGTGTCAGTGAGTGTCAGAGAGTGATGGAGAGTGGTAGAGAGTGTCACAGAGGGTCATTGAGTGATAGAGAGTGTCAGAGAGTGTCAGAGAGTGATAGAGAGTGTCAGAGAGTGTCAGAGAGTGATAGGGAGTGTCAGAGAGTGACAGAGAGAGTCTGAGAATGTCAGAGAGTGATAGAGAATGTCAGAGAGTGATAGAGAGTCTCTGAGAGAGTCAGAGAGTTTCAGAGAGTGAGAGAGAGATTCTGAGAGTGTCAGAGTGTGTCAGAGAGTGACAGAGAGTGATAGAGAGTCTCTGAGAGTGTCAGAGAGCGAAAGCGAGTGTCAGTGAGTGACAGAGAGTGTCAGAGAGTGATAGAGAGTGTCAGAGAGTGTCAGAGAGTGTCAGAGAGTGTCTGAGAGTGACAGCGAGTGTCTGAGAGTGTCAGTGAGTGTCAGAGAGCGATAGAGAGTGATAGGGAGTGATAGACAGTTTCAGAGTGTGTCATTGAGTGATAGAGAGTGTCAGAGAGTGTCAGAGTGTGATAGAGAGTGTCAGAGAGTGTCAGAGAGTGTCAGAGAGTGATAGAGAGTGTAAGAGAGTGATAGAGAGTGTCAGAGAGTGATAGAGAGTGTCTGAGAGTGTCTGAGAGTGACAGAGGGTGAAATAGAGTGTCTGAGAGTGTCAATGAGTGTCAGAGACTGATAGAGAGTGTCTGAGAGTGTCAGTGAGTGATAGAGAGTGATAGAGACCCTCTGAGAGTGTCAGAGAGTAATAGAGAGTGTCAGAGAGTGTCAGAGAGTGTCAGAGAGTGATAGAGAGTGACAGAGAGTGATGGAGAGTGATAGAGAGCCTATGAGAGTGTCAGAGAGTGTCAGAGTGTGTCAGAGGGTGTCAGAGAGTGTCAGAGAGTGATAGAGAGTGATAGAGAGTTTCAGAGAGTGTCAGAGAGTGATGGAGAGTGTCAGAGAGTGTCACAGGGTGCCAGAGAGTGATAGAGAGTGATAGAGAGTGTCAGAGTGTGTCAGAGAGTGTCAGAGAGTGATAGAGAGTGATAGATAGCGTCAGAGAGTGTCATCGAGTGATAGAGAGGGATAGAGAGTGTCACAGAGTGTCATTGAGTAATAGAGAGTGTCAGAAAGTGTCAGAGAGTGATAGAGAGTGTCAGAGAGTGTCAGAGAGTGTCAGAGAGTGTCAGAGAGTGATACGGAGTGTGATTGAGAGTGTCTGAGAGTGTCAGAGTGTGTCAGAGAGTGTCAGAGAGTGATGGAGAGTGATAGAGAGTGTCATTGAGTGATAGAGAGTGTCAGAGAGTGTCAGAGAGTGTCAGAGAGTGTCAGAGAGTGATAGAGAGTGATAGAGAGTGTCAGAGAGTGTCAGAGAGTGAGAGAGAGTGTCAGAGAGTGATAGAGAGTGTCAGAGAGTGATCGAGAGTGATAGAGAGCTTCAGAGAGTGTCAGAGAGTGATAGAGAGTGATAGGGAGTGTCAGAGAGTGTCAGAGAGTGATAGAGAGTGGTAGAGAGTGTCAGGGAGTGTCAGAGAGCGATAGAGAGTGATACAGAGTGTCAGAGAGTGATAGAGAGTTTCAGAGAGTGTCAGAGAGCGATAAAGAGTGATAGAGCGTGTCTGAGAGTGTCAGAGAGTGTCTGAGAGTGATACGGAGTGTGATTGAGAGTGTCTGAGAGTGTCTGAGAGTGTCAGAGAGTGTCAGAGTGTGTCAGAGAGTGATAGAGAGTGATAGAGAGTGATAGAGAGTGTCAGAGAGTGTCAGAGAGTGATAGAGAGTGTGACAGTGTGTCAAAGAGTGATTGAGAGTGATTGAGTGTGTCAGAGAGTGTCAGAGAGTGATAGAGAGTGTCAGAGAGAGATAGACAGTGTCAGAGAGTGATAGAGAGTGTCTGATAGTGTCTGAGAGTGACAGAGAGTGAAAGAGAGTGTCTGAGAGTGTCAGTGAGTGTCAGAGAGTGATAGAGAGTGTCTGAGAGTGTCAGTGAGTGATTGAGCGTGATAGAGAGCCTCTGAGAGTGTCAGAGAGTGTCAGAGAGTGATAGAGAGTGTCAGAGAGTGGTAGAGAGTGACAGAGAGTGTCTGAGAGTGATAGAGAGTGACAGAGAGTGATAGAGAATGTCAGAGAGTGATAGAGAGTGACAGAGAGGGTCTGAGAGTGTCAGAGAGTGTCAGAGTGTGTCAGAGAGTGTCAGAGAGTGATAGAGAGCGTCAGAGAGTGTCATAGAGTGATGGAGAGTGTCAGAGAGTGTCAGAGAGTGTCAGAGAGTGATAGAGAGTGATAGGGAGCATCAGAGTGTGTCAGAGAGTTTCAGAGAGTCATAGAGAGTGTCACAGAGTGTCATTGATTAATAGAGAGTGTCAGAGAGTGTCAGAGATTGATAGAGAGTGATAGAGAGTGTCAGAGACTGAAAGAGAGTGATCGAGAGTGTCAGAGTGTGTCAGAGAGTGATAGAGAGTGATAGAGAGTGTCAGAGAGTGATAGAGAGTTACAGAGAGTGTCAGAGAATGATAGAGAGTGTCAGAGAGTGTCAGAGAGTGATACGGAGTATGATAGAGAGTGTCTGAGAGTGTCAGAGTGTGTCAGAGAGTGTCAGAGAGTGATGGAGAGTGATGGAGAGTGTCACAGAGGGTCATTGAGGGATAGAGAGTGTCAGAGAGTGTCAGAGAGTGATAGAGAGTGTCAGAGAGTGTCAGAGAGTGATAGGGAGTGTCAGAGAGTGACAGAGAGAGTCTGAGAATGTCAGAAAGTGATAGAGAGTGTCAGAGAGTGATAGAGAGTCTCTGAGAGTGTCAGAGAGTTTCAGAGAGTGAGAGAGAGATTCTGAGAGTGTCAGAGTGTGTCAGAGAGTGATAGAGAGTCTCTGAGAGTCTCTGAGAGTGTCAGAGAGTGTCAGAGAGCGAAAGAGAGTGTCAGTGAGTGACAGAGAGTGTCAGAGAGTGATAGAGAGTGTCAGAGAGTGTCACAGAGGGTCATTGAGTGATAGACAGTTTCAGAGTGTGACATTGAGTGATCGAGAGTGTCAGAGAGTGTCAGAGTGTGATAGAGAGTGTCAGAGAGTGTCAGAGAGTGATAGAGAGTGATAGAGAGTGTGAGAGAGTGATAGAGAGTGATAGAGAGTGTCTGAGAGTGTCAGAGAGTGTCAGAGTGTGTCAGAGAGTGATAGAGAGTGAAAGAGAGTGTCACAGAGGGTCATTGAGTGATAGAGAGTGTCAGAGAGTGTCAGAGAGTGGTAGAGAGTGTCAGAGAGTGTCAGAGAGTGATAGGGAGTGTCAGAGAGTGACAGAGAGAGTCTGAGAATGTCAGAGAGTGATAGAGAGTGTCAGAGATTGATAGAGAGTGATAGAGAGTCTCTGAGAGTGTCAGAGAGTTTCAGAGAGTGAGAGAGAGATTCTGAGAGTGTCAGAGTGTGTCAGAGAGTGATAGAGAGTGATAGAGAGTCTCTGGAGTGTCAGAGAGTGTCAGAGAGCGAAAGAGAGTGTCAGTGAGTGACAGAGAGTGTCAGAGAGTGATAGAGAGTGTCAGAGAGTGTCACAGAGGGTCATTGAGTGATAGACAGTTTCAGAGTGTGTCATTGAGTGATCGAGAGTGTCAGAGAGTGTCAGAGTGTGATAGAGAGTGTCAGAGAGTGTCAGAGAGTGATAGAGAGTGTTAGAGATTGATAGAGAGTGACAGAGAGTGACAGAGAGTGTCTGAGAGTGTCAGAGAGTGTCAGAGTGTGTCAGAGAGTGATAGAGAGTGTCAGAGTGTGTCAGAGAGTGATAGAGAGTGATTGAGTGTGTCAGAGAGTGATAGTGAGTGTCTGAGAGTGTCTGAGAGTGTCAGAGAGTGATATAGAGTGTCAGAGAGTGATAGTGAGCGTCTGAGAGTGTCTGAGAGTGTCAGAGAGTGATATAGAGTGTCAGAGAGTGTCAGAGAGTGTCAGAGAGTGATACGGAGTGTGATTGAGAGTGTCTGAGAGTGTCAGAGTATGTCGGAGAGTGTCAGGGTGTGATGGAGAGTGATAGAGAGTGTCATTGAGTGATAGAGAGTGTCAGAGAGTGTCAGAGAGTGTCAGAGAGTGATAGAGAGTGATAGAGAGTGTCAGAGTATGTCAGAGAGTGATAGAGAGTGATTGAGTGTGTCAGAGAGTGATAGAGAGTGATGGAGAGTGATAGAGAGTGTAAGAGAGTGATAGAGAGTGATAGAGAGTGTCAGAGATTGATAGAGAGTGTCAGAGAGAGATAGAGAGTGATGGAGAGTGTCAGAGAGTGATAGAGAGTGTCAGAGAGTGATAGAGAGTGTCAGAGAGTGATCGTGAGTGATAGAGAGCTTCAGAGAGTGTCAGAGAGTGATAGAGAGTGATATGGAGTGTCAGAGAGTGTCAGAGAGTGATAGAGAGTGGTAGAGAGTGTCAGGGAGTGTCAGAGAGTGATAGAGAGTGATACAGAGTGTCAGAGAGTGATAGAGAGTGTCAGAGAGTGTCAGATAGCGATAAAGAGTGATAGAGCGTGTCTGAGAGTGTCAGAGAGTGTCAGAGAGTGTCAGAGAGTGTCAGAGAGTGATAGAGAGTGATAGATAGCGTCAGAGAGTGTCATCGAGTGATAGAGAGGCATAGAGAGTGTCACAGAGTGTCATTGAGTAATAGAGAGTGTCAGAAAGTGTCAGAGAGTGATAGAGAGTGTCAGAGAGTGTCAGAGAGTGTCAGAGAGTGATACGGAGTGTGATTGAGAGTGTCTGAGAGTGTCAGAGTGTGTCAGAGAGTGTCAGAGAGTGATGGAGAGTGATAGAGAGCTTCATTGAGTGATAGAGAGATTCAGAGAGTGTCAGAGAGTGTCAGAGAGTGATAGAGAGTGATAGAGAGTGTCAGAGAGTGTCAGAGAGTGATAGAGAGTGTCAGAGAGTGATAGAGAGTGTCAGAGAGTGATCGAGAGTGATAGAGAGCTTCAGAGAGTGTCAGAGAGTGATAGAGAGTGATAGGGAGTGTCAGAGAGTGTCAGAGAGTGCTAGAGAGTGGTAGAGAGTGTCAGGGAGTGTCAGAGAGCGATAGAGAGTGATACAGAGTGTCTGAGAGTGATAGAGAGTGTCAGAGAGTGTCAGAGAGCGATAAAGAGTGATAGAGCGTGTCTGAGAGTGTCTGAGAGTGTCTGAGAGTGATACGGAGTGTGATTGAGAGTGTCTGAGAGTGTCAGAGAGTGACAGAGAGTGTCTGAGAGTGTCAGAGACTGTCAGAGTGTGTCAGAGAGTGATAGAGAGTGTCAGAGTGTGTCAGAGAGTGATAGAGAGTGATTGAGTGTGTCAGAGAGTGATAGTGAGTGTCTGAGAGTGTCTGAGAGTGTCAGAGAGTGATATAGAGTGTCAGAGAGTGATAGTGAGCGTCTGAGAGTGTCTGAGAGTGTCAGAGAGTGATATAGAGTGGCAGAGAGTGTCAGAGAGTGTCAGAGAGTGATACGGAGTGTGATTGAGAGTGTCTGAGAGTGTCAGAGTATGTCAGAGAGTGTCAGAGTGTGATGGAGAGTGATAGAGAGTGTCATTGAGTGATAGAGAGTGTCAGAGAGTGTCAGAGAGTGTCAGAGAGTGATAGAGAGTGATAGAGAGTGTCAGAGTGTGTCAGAGAGTGATAGAGAGTGATTGAGTGTGTCAGAGAGTGATAGAGAGTGATGGAGAGTGATAGAGAGTGTAAGAGAGTGATAGAGAGTGATAGAGAGTGTCAGAGATTGATAGAGAGTGTCAGAGAGAGATTGAGAGTGATGGAGAGTGTCAGAGAGTGATAGAGAGTGTCAGAGAGTGATAGAGAGTGTCCGAGAGTGATCGTGAGTGATAGAGAGCTTCAGAGAGTGTCAGAGAGTGTCAGAGAGTGATAGAGAGTGATATGGAGTGTCAGAGAGTGTCAGAGAGTGATAGAGAGTGGTAGAGAGTGTCAGGGAGTGTCAGAGAGTGATAGAGAGTGATACAGAGTGTCAGAGAGTGATAGAGAGTGTCAGAGAGTGTCAGATAGCGATAAAGAGTGATAGAGCGTGTCTGAGAGTGTCAGAGAGTGTCAGAGAGTGTCAGAGAGTGATAGAGAGTGATAGATAGCGTCAGAGAGTGTCATCGAGTGATAGAGAGGGATAGAGAGTGTCACAGAGTGTCATTGAGTAATAGAGAGTGTCAGAAAGTGTCAGAGAGTGATAGAGAGTGTCAGAGAGTGTCAGAGAGTGTGAGAGAGTGTCAGAGAGTGATACGGAGTGTAATTGAGAGTGTCTGAGAGTGTCAGAGAGTGTCAGAGTGTGTCAGAGAGTGATAGAGAGTGATAGAGAGTGATAGAGAGTGTCAGAGAGTGTCAGAGAGTGATAGAGAGTGTCAGAGTGTGTCAGAGAGAGATTGAGAGTGATTGAGTGTGTCAGAGAGTGTCAGAGAGTGTCAGAGAGTGATTGAGACTGTCAGAGAGAGATGGACAGTGTCAGAGAGTGATAGAGAGTGTCTGATTGTGTCTGAGAGTGTCTGAGAGTGACAGAGAGTGAAAGAGTGTGTCTGAGAGTGTCAGTGAGTGTCAGAGAGTGATAGAGAGTGTCTGAGAGTGTCAGTGAGTGATTGAGAGTGATAGAGAGCCTCTGAGAGTGTCAGAGAGTGTCAGAGAGTGATAGAGAGTGTCAGAGAGTGGTAGAGAGTGACAGAGAGTGTCTGAGAGTGATAGAGAGTGTCAGAGAGTGATAGAGAATGTCAGAGAGTGATAGAGAGTGACAGAGAGGGTCTGAGAGTGTCAGAGAGTGTCAGAGTGTGTCAGAGAGTGACAGAGAGTGATAGAGAGTGTCAGAGAGTGTCATAGAGTGATAGAGAGAGTCAGAGTGTGTCAGAGAGTGATAGAGTGTGATTGAATGTGTCAGAGAGTGTCAGAGAGCTATAGACAGTTTCAGAGAGTGATAGAGTGTGTCTGAGATTGTCTGAGAGTGACAGGGAGTGAAAGAGAGTGTCTGAGAGTGTCAGTGAGTGTCAGAGAGTGATAGAGAGTGTCTGAGAGTGTCAGTGAGAGATAGAGAGTGATAGAGAGCCTCTGAGAGTGTCAGAGAGATTCAGAGAGTGATAGAGAGAGTCAGAGAGTGATAGTGAGTGGTAGAGAGTGTCTGAGAGTGTCAGTGAGTGTCAGAGAGTGATAGAGAGTCTCAGAGAGTGTAAGAGAGTGATAGAGATTGTCAGAGAGTGATAGAGAGTGATAGAGAGTGTCAGAGAGTGTCATAGAGTGATGGAGAGTGTCAGAGAGTATCAGAGAGTGATAGAGAGTGATAGGGAGCGTCAGAGTGTGTCAGAGAGTTTCAGAGAGTCATAGAGAGTGTCACAGAGTGTCATTGATTAATAGAGAGAGTCAGAGAGTGTCAGAGAGTGATAGAGAGTGTCAGAGATTGATAGAGAGTGACAGAGAGTGACAGAAAGTGTCTGAGAGTGTCAGAGAGTGTCAGAGTGTGTCAGAGAGTGATAGAGAGTGATAGAGAGTGTCAGAGAGTGTCATAGAGTGATAGAGAGTGTCAGAGTGTTTCAGAGAGTGACAGAGAGTGATTGAGTGTGTCAGAGAGGGATAGAGAGTGTCAGAGAGTGATAGAGCGTGTCAGAGAGTGCTAGTGAGCGTCTGAGAGTGTCTGAGAGTGATATAGAGTGTCTGAGAGTGTCTGAGAGTGTCAGAGTGTGTCAGAGAGTGTCAGAGAGTGATGGAGAGTGATAGAGAGTGTCATTGAGTGATAGAGAGCTTCAGAGAGTGTCAGAGATTGATAGAGAGTGGTAGAGAGTGTCAGGGAGTGTCAGAGAGTGATAGAGAGTGATACAGAGTGTCAGAGAGTGATAGAGAGTGTCAGAGAGTGTCAGATAGCGATAAAGAGTGATAGAGCGTGTCTGAGAGTGTCAGAGAGTGTCTGAGAGTGTCTGAGAGTGTCTGAGTGTGTCTGAGTGTGTCAGAGAGTGTCAGAGAGTGATGGAGAGTGTCAGAGAGTGATACCGAGTGTCTGAGCGTGTCTGAGAGTGACAGAGAGTGACAGAGAGTGACAGAGAGTGTCTCAGAGTGTCAGTGAGTGTCAGAGAGTGATAGAGAGTGTCTGAGAGTGTCAGAGAGTGATAGAGAGTGATAGAGAGTGATAGAGAGTGCCTGAGAGTGCCTGAGAGTGTCAGAGAGTGTCAGAGAGTGTCAGTGAGTGGAAGAGAGTGATAGAGCGTGTCAGAGAGTGTCATAGAGTGATAGAGAGTGACAGAGAGTGTCAGAGTGTGTCAGTGAGTGCCATAGAGTGATAGAGAGTGTCAGAGTGTGTCACAGAAAGTCTGAATGTGTCAGAGAGTGTCAGAGAGTGTCACAGAGTGATCGAGAGTGTCAGAGAGTGATAGAGAGAGATAGAGAGTGTCACAGAGTGATTAAGAGTGTCAGAGAGTGTTGGAGAGTGATACAGAGTGATAGAGAGTATCTGAGAGTGTCTGTGAGTGTCAGAGAGCGTCAGAGAGCGTCAGAGAGTGTCCGAGAGTGTCAGAGAGCGATAGAGAGTGTCAGAGAGAGATAGACAGTGTCAGAGAGTGATCGAGAGTTTCTGAGAGTGACAGAGAGTGAAAGAGAGTGTCTGAGAGTGTCAGTGAGTGTCAGAGAGTGATAGAGAGTGTCTGAGAGTGTCAGTGAGTGATTGAGAGTGATAGAGAGCCTCTGAGAGTGTCAGAGAGTGTCAGAGAGTGATAGAGAGTGTCAGAGAGTGGTAGAGAGTGGTAGAGAGTGACAGAGAGTGTCTGAGAGTGATAGAGAGTGTCAGAGTGTTTCAGAGAGTGATAGAGAGTGATTGAGTGTGTCAGAGAGTGCCAGAGAGCGATAGAGAGTGTCAGAGAGTGATAGAGAGTGTCAGAGAGTGATAGAGAGTGTCTGAGTGTGTCTGAGAGTGACAGAGAGTGAAATAGAGTGTCTGAGAGTAATTGAGAGTGTCAGAGTGTGTCAGAGAGTTTCAGAGAGTGATAGAGAGTGTCACAGAGTGTCATTGATTAATAGAGAGTGTCAGAGAGTGATAGAGAGTGACAGAGAGTGATAGAGAGTGATAGAGAGTGTCAGAGTGTGTCAGAGAGTTTCAGAGAGTGATAGAGAGTGTCACAGAGTGTCATTGATTAATAGAGAGTGTCAGAGAGTGTCAGAGATTGATAGAGAGTGATAGAGAGTGTCAGAGTGTGTCAGAGAGTGAAAGAGAGTGAAAGAGAGTGATAGAGAGTGTCAGAGTGTGTCAGAGAGTGATAGAGAGTGATAGAGAGTGTCAGAGAGTGATAGAGAGTTACAGAGAGGGACAGAGAGTGATAGAGAGTGTCAGAGAGTGTCAGAGAGTGATACGGAGTGTGATAGAGAGTGTCTGAGAGTGTCAGAGTGTGTCAGAGAGTGTCGGAGAGTGATGGAAAGTGATAGAGAGTGTCACAGAGGGTCATTGAGTGATAGAAGGTGTCAGAGAGTGTCAGAGAGTGCTAGAGAGTTTCAGAGAGTGTCAGAGAGTGATAGGGCGTGTCAGAGAGTGACAGAGCGAGTCTGAGAATGTCAGAGAGTGAGAGAGAATGTCAGAGAGTGATAGAGAGTCTCTGAGAGTGTCAGAGAGTGTCAGAGAGCGAAAGAGAGTGTCAGTGAGTGACAGAGTGTGTCAGAGAGTGATAGAGATTGTCAGAGAGTGTCAGAGAGTGTCTGAGAGTGTCAGAGAGTGTCAGAGTGTGTCAGAGAGTGATAGAGAGTGATAGAGAGTGATAGAGAGTGTCAGAGAGTGTCAGAGAGTGATAGAGAGTGTCACAGTGTGTCAAAGAGTGATTGAGAGTGATTGAGTGTGTCAGAGAGTGTCAGAGAGTGATAGAGAGTGTCAGAGAGAGATAGACAGTGTCAGAGAGTGATAGAGAGTGTCTGATTGTGTCTGAGAGTGTCTGAGAGTGACAGAGAGTGAAAGAGAGTGTCTGAGAGTGTCAGTGAGTGTCAGAGAGTGATAGAGAGTGTCTGAGAGTGTCAGTGAGTGATTGAGAGTGATAGAGAGCCTCTGAGAGTGTCAGAGAGTGTCAGAGAGTGATAGAGAGTGTCAGAGAGTGGTAGAGAGTGACAGAGAGTGTCTGAGAGTGATAGAGAGTGTCAGAGAGTGATAGAGAATGTCAGAGAGTGATAGAGAGTGACAGAGAGGGTCTGAGAGTGTCAGAGTGTGTCAGAGAGTGACAGAGAGTGATAGAGAGTGTCAGAGAGTGTCATAGAGTGATAGAGAGAGTCAGAGTGTGTCAGAGAGTGATAGAGTGTGATTGAATGTGTCAGAGAGTGTCAGAGAGCTATAGACAGTTTCAGAGAGTGATAGAGTGTGTCTGAGATTGTCTGAGAGTGACAGGGAGTGAAAGAGAGTGTCTGAGAGTATCAGTGAGTGTCAGAGAGTGATAGAGAGTGTCTGAGAGTGTCAGTGAGAGATAGAGAGTGATAGAGAGCCTCTGAGAGGGTCAGAGAGATTCAGAGAGTGATAGAGAGAGTCAGAGAGTGATAGTGAGTGGCAGAGAGTGTCTGAGAGTGTCAGTGAGTGTCAGAGAGTGATAGAGAGTGTCAGAGAGTGTAAGAGAGTGATAGAGATTGTCAGAGAGTGATAGAGAGTGATAGAGAGTGTCAGAGAGTGTCATAGAGTGATGGAGAGTGTCAGAGAGTGATAGAGAGTGTCACAGTGTGTCAAAGAGTGATTGAGAGTGATTGAGTGTGTCAGAGAGTGTCAGAGAGTGATAGAGAGTGTCAGAGAGAGATAGAAGGTGTCAGAGAGTGATAGAGAGTGTCTGATTGTGTCTGAGAGTGTCTGAGAGTGACAGAGAGTGTCAGAGAGTGAAAGAGAGTGTCTGAGAGTGTCAGTGAGTGTCAGAGAGTGATAGAGAGTGTCTGAGAGTGTCAGTGAGTGATTGAGAGTGATAGAGAGCCTCTGAGAGTGTCAGAGAGTGTCAGAGAGTGATAGAGAGTGTCAGAGAGTGGTAGAGAGTGACAGAGAGTGTCTGAGAGTGATAGAGAGTGTCAGAGAGTGATAGAGAATGTCAGAGAGTGATAGAGAGTGACAGAGAGGGTCTGAGAGTGTCAGAGAGTGTCAGAGTGTGTCAGAGAGTGACAGAGAGTGATAGAGAGTGTCAGAGAGTGTCATAGAGTGATAGAGAGAGTCAGAGTGTGTCAGAGAGTGATAGAGTGTGATTGAATGTGTCAGAGAGTGTCAGAGAGCTATAGACAGTTTCAGAGAGTGATAGAGTGTGTCTGAGATTGTCTGAGAGTGACAGGGAGTGAAAGAGAGTGTCTGAGAGTGTCAGTGAGTGTCAGAGAGTGATAGAGAGTGTCTGAGAATGTCAGTGAGAGATAGAGAGTGATAGAGAGCCTCTGAGAGTGTCAGAGAGATTCAGAGAGTGATAGAGAGAGTCAGAGAGTGATAGTGAGTGGCAGAGAGTGTCTGAGAGTGTCAGTGAGTGTCAGAGAGTGATAGAGAGTGTCAGAGAGTGTAAGAGAGTGATAGAGATTGTCAGAGAGTGATAGAGAGTGATAGAGAGTGTCAGAGAGTGTCAGAGAGTGATGGAGAGTGTCAGAGAGTGTCAGAGAGTGTCAGAGAGTGATAGAGAGTGATAGAGAGCATCAGAGTGTGTCAGAGAGTTTCAGAGAGTCATAGAGAGTGTCACAGAGTGTCATTGATTAATAGAGAGTGTCAGAGAGTGTCAGAGATTTATAGAGAGTGATAGAGAGTGTCAGAGAGTGAAAGAGAGTGATCGAGAGTGTCAGAGTGTGTCAGAGAGTGATAGAGAGTGATAGAGAGTGTCAGAGAGTGATAGAGAGTTACAGAGAGTGTCAGAGAGTGATAGAGAGTGTCAGAGAGTGTCAGAGAGTGATACGGAGTATGATAGAGAGTGTCTGAGAGTGTCAGAGTGTGTCAGAGAGTTTCAGAGAGTGATGGAGAGTGATAGAGAGTGTCACAGAGGGTCATTGAGTGATAGAGAGTGTCAAGAGTGTCAGAGAGTGATAGAGAGTGTCAGAGAGTGTCAGAGAGTGATAGGGAGTGTCAGAGAGTGACAGAGAGAGTCTGAGAATGTCAGAGAGTGATAGAGAGTGTCAGAGAGTGATAGAGAGTGATAGAGAGTCTCTGAGAGTGTCAGAGAGTTTCAGAGAGTGAGAGAGAGATTCTGAGAGTGTCAGAGTGTGTCAGAGAGTGATAGAGAGTCTCTGAGAGTCTCTGAGTGTGTCAGAGAGTGTCAGAGAGCGAAAGAGAGTGTCAGTGAGTGACAGAGAGTGTCAGAGAGTGTAAGAGCGTGATAGAGATTGTCAGAGAGTGATAGAGAGTGTCAGAGAGTGTCATAGAGTGAAGGAGAGTCTCAGAGAGTGTCAGAGAGTGATACGGAGTGTGATTGAGAGTGTCTGAGAGTGTCTGAGAGTGTCAGAGAGTGTCAGAGAGTGTCAGAGAGTGATGGAAAGTGTCAGACCGTGTCAGAGTGTGATAGAGAGTGTCTGAGAGTGTCGGAGAGTGTCAGAGAGTGTCAGAGTGTGTCAGAGAGTGATAGAGAGTGATAGAGAGTGATAGAGAGAGTCAGAGAGTGTCAGAGAGTGATAGAGAGTGTCTGAGAGTGTCAGTGAGTGTCAGAGAGTGATAGAGAGTGTCAGAGAGTGGTAGAGAGTGACAGAGAGTGTCTGAGAGTGATAGAGAGTGTCAGAGAGTGATAGAGAATGTCAGAGAGTGATAGAGAGTGACAGAGAGGGTCTGAGAGTGTCAGAGAGTGTCAGAGTGTGTCAGAGAGTGACAGAGAGTGATAGAGAGTGTCAGAGAGTGTCATAGAGTGTCATAGAGTCATAGAGTGATAGAGAGAGTCAGAGTGTGTCAGAGAGTGATAGAGTGTGATTGAATGTGTCAGAGAGTGTCAGAGAGTGATAGAGTGTGTCTGAGATTGTCTGAGAGTGACAGGGAGTGAAAGAGAGTGTCTGAGAGTGTCAGTGAGTGTCAGAGAGTGATAGAGAGTGTCTGAGAGTGTCAGTGAGTGATAGAGAGTGATAGAGAGCCTCTGAGAGTGTCAGAGAGATTCAGAGAGTGATAGAGAGAGTCAGAGAGTGATAGTGAGTGGCAGAGAGTGTCTGAGAGTGTCTGAGATTGTCAGTGAGTGATAGAGAGTGTCAGAGAGTGTAAGAGCGTGATAGAGATTGTCAGAGAGTGATAGAGAGTGATAGAGAGTGGCAGAGAGTGTCATAGAGTGATGGAGAGTCTCAGAGAGTGACAGAGAGTGTCATTGATTCATAGAGAGTGTCAGAGAGTGTCAGAGATTGATAGAGAGTGATAGAGAGTGTCAGAGAGTGTCAGAGAGAGAAAGAGAGTGATAGAGAGTGATAGAGAGTGTCAGAGAGTGATAGAGAGTTACAGAGAGTGTCATAGAGTGATAGAGAGTGTCAGAGAGTGTCAGAGAGTGATACGGAGTATGATAGAGAGTGTCTGAGAGTGTCAGAGTGTGTCAGAGAGTGTCAGAGAGTGATGGAGAGTGATAGAGAGTGTCACAGAGGGTCATTGAGTGATAGAGAGTGTCAGAGAGTGTCAGAGAGTGATAGAGAGTCTCTGAGAGTGTCAGAGAGTGTCAGAGAGCGAAAGAGAGTGTCAGTGAGTGACAGAGAGTGTCAGAGAGTGATAGAGAGTGTCAGAGAGTGTCAGAGAGTGTCAGAGAGCGATAGAGAGTGATAGGGAGTGATAGACAGTTTCAGAGTGTGTCATTGAGTGATAGAGAGTGTCAGAGAGTGTCAGAGTGTGATAGAGAGTCTCTGAGAGTGTCAGAGAGTGTCAGAGAGTGATAGAGAGTGTCAGAGAGAGATAGACAGTGTCAGAGAGTGATAGAGAGTGTCTGATTGTGTCTGAGAGTGTCTGAGAGTGACAGAGAGTGACAGAGAGTGAAAGAGAGTGTCTGAGAGTGTCAGTGAGTGTCAGAGAGTGATAGAGAGTGTCTGAGAGTGTCAGTGAGTGATTGAGAGTGATAGAGAGCCTCTGAGAGTGTCAGAGAGTGTCAGAGAGTGATAGAGAGTGTCAGAGAGTGGTAGAGAGTGACAGAGAGTGTCTGAGAGTGATAGAGAGTGTCAGAGAGTGATAGAGAGTGACAGAGAGGGTCTGAGAGTGTCAGAGAGTGTCAGAGTGTGTCAGAGAGTGACAGAGAGTGATAGAGAGTGTCAGAGAGTGTCATAGAGTGATAGAGAGAGTCAGAGTGTGTCAAAGAGTGATAGAGTGTGATTGAATGTGTCAGAGAGTGTCAGAGAGCTATAGACAGTTTCAGAGAGTGATAGAGTGTGTCTGAGATTGTCTGAGAGTGACAGGGAGTGAAAGAGAGTGTCTGAGAGTGTCAGTGAGTGTCAGAGAGTGATAGAGAGTGTCTGAGAATGTCAGTGAGAGATAGAGAGTGATAGAGAGCCTCTGAGAGTGTCAGAGAGATTCAGAGACTGATAGAGAGAGTCAGAGAGTGATAGTGAGTGGCAGAGAGTGTCTGAGAGTGTCAGTGAGTGTCAGAGAGTGATAGAGAGTGTCAGAGAGTGTAAGAGAGTGATAGAGATTGTCAGAGAGTGATAGAGAGTGATAGAGAGTGTCAGAGAGTGTCAGAGAGTGATGGAGAGTGTCAGAGAGTGTCAGAGAGTGTCAGAGAGTGATAGAGAGTGATAGAGAGCATCAGAGTGTGTCAGAGAGTTTCAGAGAGTCATAGAGAGTGTCACAGAGTGTCATTGATTAATAGAGAGTGTCAGAGAGTGTCAGAGATTGATAGAGAGTGATAGAGAGTGTCAGAGAGTGAAAGAGAGTGATCGAGAGTGTCAGAGTGTGTCAGAGAGTGATAGAGAGTGATAGAGAGTGTCAGAGAGTGATAGAGAGTTACAGAGAGTGTCAGAGAGTGATAGAGAGTGTCAGAGAGTGTCAGAGAGTGATACGGAGTATGATAGAGAGTGTCTGAGAGTGTCAGAGTGTGTCAGAGAGTTTCAGAGAGTGATGGAGAGTGATAGAGAGTGTCACAGAGGGTCATTGAGTGATAGAGAGTGTCAAGAGTGTCAGAGAGTGATAGAGAGTGTCAGAGAGTGTCAGAGAGTGATAGGGAGTGTCAGAGAGTGACAGAGAGAGTCTGAGAATGTCAGAGAGTGATAGAGAGTGTCAGAGAGTGATAGAGAGTGATAGAGAGTCTCTGAGAGTGTCAGAGAGTTTCAGAGAGTGAGAGAGAGATTCTGAGAGTGTCAGAGTGTGTCAGAGAGTGATAGAGAGTCTCTGAGAGTATCTGAGTGTGTCAGAGACTGTCAGAGAGCGAAAGAGAGTGTCAGTGAGTGACAGAGATTGTCAGAGAGTGATAGAGAGTGATAGAGAGTGTCAGAGAGTGTCATAGAGTGATGGAGAGTCTCAGAGAGTGTCAGAGAGTGATACGGAGTGTGATTGAGAGTGTCTGAGAGTGTCTGAGAGTGTCAGAGAGTGTCAGAGAGTGTCAGAGAGTGATGGAAAGTGTCAGACCGTGTCAGAGTGTGATAGAGAGTGTCTGAGAGTGTCAGAGAGTGTCAGAGAGTGTCAGAGTGTGTCAGAGAGTGATAGAGAGTGATAGAGAGTGATAGAGAGAGTCAGAGAGTGTCAGAGAGTGATAGAGAGTGTCTGAGAGTGTCAGTGAGTGATTGAGAGTGATAGAGAGCCTCTGAGAGTGTCAGAGAGTGTCAGAGAGTGATAGAGAGTGTCAGAGAGTGGTAGAGAGTGACAGAGAGTGTCTGAGAGTGATAGAGAGTGTCAGAGAGTGATAGAGAATGTCAGAGAGTGATAGAGAGTGACAGAGAGGGTCTGAGAGTGTCAGAGAGTGTCAGAGTGTGTCAGAGAGTGACAGAGAGTGATAGAGAGTGTCAGAGAGTGTCATAGAGTGATAGAGAGAGTCAGAGTGTGTCAGAGAGTGATAGAGTGTGATTGAATGTGTCAGAGAGTGTCAGAGAGCTATAGACAGTTTCAGAGAGTGATAGAGTGTGTCTGAGATTGTCTGAGAGTGACAGGGAATGAAAGAGAGTGTCTGAGAGTGTCAGTGAGTGTCAGAGAGTGATAGAGAGTGTCTGAGAATGTCAGTGAGAGATAGAGAGTGATAGAGAGCCTCTGAGAGTGTCAGAGAGATTCAGAGAGTGATAGAGAGAGTCAGAGAGTGATAGTGAGTGGCAGAGAGTGTCTGAGAGTGTCAGTGAGTGTCAGAGAGTGATAGAGAGTGTCAGAGAGTGTAAGAGAGTGATAGAGATTGTCAGAGAGTGATAGAGAGTGATAGAGAGTGTCAGAGAGTGTCAGAGAGTGATGGAGAGTGTCAGAGAGTGTCAGAGAGTGTCAGAGAGTGATAGAGAGTGATAGAGAGCATCAGAGTGTGTCAGAGAGTTTCAGAGAGTCATAGAGAGTGTCACAGAGTGTCATTGATTAATAGAGAGTGTCAGAGAGTGTCAGAGATTGATAGAGAGTGATAGAGAGTGTCAGAGAGTGAAAGAGAGTGATCGAGAGTGTCAGAGTGTGTCAGAGAGTGATGGAGAGTGATAGAGAGTGGCAGAGAGTGATAGAGAGTTACACAGAGTGTCAGAGAGTGATAGAGAGTGTCAGAGAGTGTCAGAGAGTGATACGGAGTATGATAGAGAGTGTCTGAGAGTGTCAGAGTGTGTCAGAGAGTTTCAGAGAGTGATGGAGAGTGATAGAGAGTGTCACAGAGGGTCATTGAGTGATAGAGAGTGTCAAGAGTGTCAGAGAGTGATAGAGAGTGTCAGAGAGTGTCAGAGAGTGATAGGGAGTGTCAGAGAGTGACAGAGAGAGTCTGAGAATGTCAGAGAGTGATAGAGAGTGTCAGAGAGTGATAGAGAGTGATAGAGAGTCTCTGAGAGTGTCAGAGAGTTTCAGAGAGTGAGAGAGAGATTCTGAGAGTGTCAGAGTGTGTCAGAGAGTGATAGAGAGTCTCTGAGAGTCTCTGAGTGTGTCAGAGAGTGTCAGAGAGCGAAAGAGAGTGTCAGTGAGTGACAGAGATTGTCAGAGAGTGATAGAGAGTGATAGAGAGTGTCAGAGAGTGTCATAGAGTGATGGAGAGTCTCAGAGAGTGTCAGAGAGTGATAGGGAGTGTGATTGAGAGTGTCTGAGAGTGTCTGAGAGTGTCAGAGAGTGTCAGAGAGTGTCAGAGAGTGATGGAAAGTGTCAGACCGTGTCAGAGTGTGATAGAGAGTGTCTGAGAGTGTCAGAGAGTGTCAGAGAGTGTCAGAGTGTGTCAGAGAGTGATAGAGAGTGATAGAGAGTGATAGAGAGAGTCAGAGAGTGTCAGAGAGTGATAGAGAGTGTCTGAGAGTGTCAGTGAGTGATTGAGAGTGATAGAGAGCCTCTGAGAGTGTCAGAGAGTGTCAGAGAGTGATAGAGAGTGTCAGAGAGTGGTAGAGAGTGACAGAGAGTGTCTGAGAGTGATAGAGAGTGTCAGAGAGTGATAGAGAATGTCAGAGAGTGATAGAGAGTGACAGAGAGGGTCTGAGAGTGTCAGAGAGTGTCAGAGTGTGTCAGAGAGTGACAGAGAGTGATAGAGAGTGTCAGAGAGTGTCATAGAGTGATAGAGAGAGTCAGAGTGTGTCAGAGAGTGATAGAGTGTGATTGAATGTGTCAGAGAGTGTCAGAGAGCTATAGACAGTTTCAGAGAGTGATAGAGTGTGTCTGAGATTGTCTGAGAGTGACAGGGAGTGAAAGAGAGTGTCTGAGAGTGTCAGTGAGTGTCAGAGAGTGATAGAGAGTGTCTGAGAATGTCAGTGAGAGATAGAGAGTGATAGAGAGCCTCTGAGAGTGTCAGAGAGATTCAGAGAGTGATAGAGAGAGTCAGAGAGTGATAGTGAGTGGCAGAGAGTGTCTGAGAGTGTCAGTGTCAGTGAGTGATAGAGAGTGTCAGAGAGTGTAAGAGAGTGATAGAGATTGTCAGAGAGTGATAGAGAGTGATAGAGAGTGTCAGAGAGTGTCAGAGAGTGATGGAGAGTGTCAGAGAGTGTCAGAGAGTGATGGAGAGTGTCAGAGAGTGTCAGAGAGTGTCAGAGAGTGATAGAGAGTGATAGAGAGCATCAGAGTGTGTCAGAGAGTTTCAGAGAGTCATAGAGAGTGTCACAGAGTGTCATTGATTAATAGAGAGTGTCAGAGAGTGTCAGAGATTGATCGAGAGTGTCAGAGTGTGTCAGAGAGTGATAGAGAGTGATAGAGAGTGTCAGAGAGTGATACGGAGTATGATAGAGAGTGTCAGAGAGTGTCAGAGAGTGATACGGAGTATGATAGAGAGTGTCTGAGAGTGTCAGAGTGTGTCAGAGAGTTTCAGAGAGTGATGGAGAGTGATAGAGAGTGTCAGAGAGTGTCAGAGAGTGATAGGGAGTGTCAGAGAGTGACAGAGAGAGTCTGAGAATGTCAGAGAGTGATAGAGAGTGATAGAGAGTCTCTGAGAGTGTCAGAGAGTTTCAGAGAGTGAGAGAGAGATTCTGAGAGTGTCAGAGTGTGTCAGAGAGTGATAGAGAGTCTCTGAGAGTATCTGAGTGTGTCAGAGACTGTCAGAGAGCGAAAGAGAGTGTCAGTGAGTGACAGAGATTGTCAGAGAGTGATAGAGAGTGATAGAGAGTGTCAGAGAGTGTCATAGAGTGATGGAGAGTCTCAGAGAGTGTCAGAGAGTGATACGGAGTGTGATTGAGAGTGTCTGAGAGTGTCTGAGAGTGTCAGAGAGTGTCAGAGAGTGTCAGAGAGTGATGGAAAGTGTCAGACCGTGTCAGAGTGTGATAGAGAGTGTCTGAGAGTGTCAGAGAGTGTCAGAGAGTGTCAGAGTGTGTCAGAGAGTGATAGAGAGTGATAGAGAGTGATAGAGAGAGTCAGAGAGTGTCAGAGAGTGATAGAGAGTGTCTGAGAGTGTCAGTGAGTGATTGAGAGTGATAGAGAGCCTCTGAGAGTGTCAGAGAGTGTCAGAGAGTGATAGAGAGTGTCAGAGAGTGGTAGAGAGTGACAGAGAGTGTCTGAGAGTGATAGAGAGTGTCAGAGAGTGATAGAGAATGTCAGAGAGTGATAGAGAGTGACAGAGAGGGTCTGAGAGTGTCAGAGAGTGTCAGAGTGTGTCAGAGAGTGACAGAGAGTGATAGAGAGTGTCAGAGAGTGTCATAGAGTGATAGAGAGAGTCAGAGTGTGTCAGAGCGTGATAGAGTGTGATTGAATGTGTCAGAGAGTGTCAGAGAGCTATAGACAGTTTCAGAGAGTGATAGAGTGTGTCTGAGATTGTCTGAGAGTGACAGGGAGTGAAAGAGAGTGTCTGAGAGTGTCAGTGAGTGTCAGAGAGTGATAGAGAGTGTCTGAGAATGTCAGTGAGAGATAGAGAGTGATAGAGAGCCTCTGAGAGTGTCAGAGAGATTCAGAGAGTGATAGAGAGAGTCAGAGAGTGATAGTGAGTGGCAGAGAGTGTCTGAGAGTGTCAGTGAGTGTCAGAGAGTGATAGAGAGTGTCAGAGAGTGTAAGAGAGTGATATAGATTGTCAGAGAGTGATAGAGAGTGATAGAGAGTGTCAGAGAGTGTCAGAGAGTGATGGAGAGTGTCAGAGAGTGTCAGAGAGTGTCAGAGAGTGATAGAGAGTGATAGAGAGCATCAGAGTGTGTCATAGAGTTTCAGAGAGTCATAGAGAGTGTCACAGAGTGTCATTGATTAATAGAGAGTGTCAGAGAGTGTCAGAGATTGATAGAGAGTGATAGAGAGTGTCAGAGAGTGAAAGAGAGTGATCGAGAGTGTCAGAGTGTGTCAGAGAGTGATAGAGAGTGATAGAGAGTGTCAGAGAGTGATAGAGAGTTACAGAGAGTGTCAGAGAGTGATAGAGAGTGTCAGAGAGTGTCAGAGAGTGATACGGAGTATGATAGAGAGTGTCTGAGAGTGTCAGAGTGTGTCAGAGAGTTTCAGAGAGTGATGGAGAGTGATAGAGAGTGTCACAGAGGGTCATTGAGTGATAGAGAGTGTCAAGAGTGTCAGAGAGTGATAGAGAGTGTCAGAGAGTGTCAGAGAGTGATAGGGAGTGTCAGAGAGTGACAGAGAGAGTCTGAGAATGTCAGAGAGTGATAGAGTGTCAGAGAGTGATAGAGAGTGATAGAGAGTCTCTGAGAGTGTCAGAGAGTTTCAGAGAGTGAGAGAGAGATTCTGAGAGTGTCAGAGTGTGTCAGAGAGTGATAGAGAGTCTCTGAGAGTCTCTGAGTGTGTCAGAGAGTGTCAGAGAGCGAAAGAGAGTGTCAGTGAGTGACAGAGATTGTCAGAGAGTGATAGAGAGTGATAGAGAGTGTCAGAGAGTGTCATAGAGTGATGGAGAGTCTCAGAGAGTGTCAGAGAGTGATAGGGAGTGTGATTGAGAGTGTCTGAGAGTGTCTGAGAGTGTCAGAGAGTGTCAGAGAGTGTCAGAGATTGATGGAAAGTGTCAGACCGTGTCAGAGTGTGATAGAGAGTGTCTGAGAGTGTCAGAGAGTGTCAGAGAGTGTCAGAGTGTGTCAGAGAGTGATAGAGAGTGATAGAGAGTGATAGAGAGAGTCAGAGAGTGTCAGAGAGTGATAGAGAGTGTCTGAGAGTGTCAGTGAGTGATTGAGAGTGATAGAGAGCCTCTGAGAGTGTCAGAGAGTGTCAGAGAGTGATAGAGAGTGTCAGAGAGTGGTAGAGAGTGACAGAGAGTGTCTGAGAGTGATAGAGAGTGTCAGAGAGTGATAGAGAATGTCAGAGAGTGATAGAGAGTGACAGAGAGGGTCTGAGAGTGTCAGAGAGTGTCAGAGTGTGTCAGAGAGTGACAGAGAGTGATAGAGATTGTCAGAGAGTGTCATAGAGTGTCATAGAGTGATAGAGAGAGTCAGAGTGTGTCAGAGTGTGATAGAGTGTGATTGAATGTGTCAGAGAGTGTCAGAGAGTGATAGAGTGTGTCTGAGATTGTCTGAGAGTGACAGGGAGTGAAAGAGAGTGTCTGAGAGTGTCAGTGAGTGTCAGAGAGTGATAGAGAGTGTCTGAGAGTGTCAGTGAGTGATAGAGAGTGATAGAGAGCCTCTGAGAGTGTCAGAGAGATTCAGAGAGTGATAGAGAGAGTCAGAGAGTGATAGTGAGTGGCAGAGAGTGTCTGAGAGTGTCTGAGAGTGTCAGTGAGTGATAGAGATTGTCAGAGAGTGTAAGAGCGTGATAGAGATTGTCAGAGAGTGATAGAGAGTGATAGAGAGTGTCAGAGAGTGTCATAGAGTGATGGAGAGTCTCAGAGAGTGACAGAGAGTGTCATTGATTAATAGAGAGTGTCAGAGAGTGTCAGAGATTGATAGAGAGTGATAGAGAGTGTCAGAGAGTGTCAGAGAGAGAAAGAGAGTGATAGAGAGTGATAGAGAGTGTCAGAGAGTGATAGAGAGTTACAGAGAGTGTCATAGAGTGATAGAGAGTGTCAGAGAGTGTCAGAGAGTGATACGGAGTATGATAGAGAGTGTCTGAGAGTGTCAGAGTGTGTCAGAGAGTGTCAGAGAGTGATGGAGAGTGGTAGAGAGTGTCACAGAGGGTCATTGAGTGATAGAGAGTGTCAGAGAGTGTCAGAGAGTGATAGAGAGTGTCAGAGAGTGTCAGAGAGTGATAGGGAGTGTCAGAGAGTGACAGAGAGAGTCTGAGAATGTCAGAGAGTGATAGAGAATGTCAGAGAGTGATAGAGAATCTCTGAGAGAGTCAGAGAGTTTCAGAGAGTGAGAGAGAGATTCTGAGAGTGTCAGAGTGTGTCAGAGAGTGACAGAGAGTGATAGAGAGTCTCTGAGAGTGTCAGAGAGTGTCAGAGAGCGAAAGAGAGTGTCAGTGAGTGACAGAGAGTGTCAGAGAGTGATAGAGAGTGTCAGAGAGTGTCAGAGAGTGTCAGAGAGTGTCTGAGAGTGACAGCGAGTGTCTGAGAGTGTCAGTGAGTGTCAGAGAGCGATAGAGAGTGATAGGGAGTGATAGACAGTTTCAGAGTGTGTCATTGAGTGATAGAGAGTGTCAGAGAGTGTCAGAGTGTGATAGAGAGTGTCAGAGAGTGTCAGAGAGTGTCAGAGAGTGATAGAGAGTGTAAGAGAGTGATAGAGAGTGTCAGAGAGTGATAGAGAGTGTCTGAGAGTGTCTGAGAGTGACAGAGGGTGAAATAGAGTGTCTGAGAGTGTCAATGAGTGTCAGAGAGTGATAGAGAGTGTCTGAGAGTGTCAGTGAGTGATAGAGAGTGATAGAGACCCTCTGAGAGTGTCAGAGAGTAATAGAGAGTGTCAGAGAGTGTCAGAGAGTGTCAGAGAGTGATAGAGAGTGACAGAGAGTGATGGAGAGTGATAGAGAGCCTATGAGAGTGTCAGAGAGTGTCAGAGTGTGTCAGAGGGTGTCAGAGAGTGTCAGAGAGTGATAGAGAGTGATAGAGAGTTTCAGAGAGTGTCAGAGAGTGATGGAGAGTGTCAGAGAGTGTCACAGGGTGCCAGAGAGTGATAGAGAGTGATAGAGAGTGTCAGAGTGTGTCAGAGAGTGTCAGAGAGTGATAGAGAGTGATAGATAGCGTCAGAGAGTGTCATCGAGTGATAGAGAGGGATAGAGAGTGTCACAGAGTGTCATTGAGTAATAGAGAGTGTCAGAAAGTGTCAGAGAGTGATAGAGAGTGTCAGAGAGTGTCAGAGAGTGTCAGAGAGTGATACGGAGTGTGATTGAGAGTGTCTGAGAGTGTCAGAGTGTGTCAGAGAGTGTCAGAGAGTGATGGAGAGTGATAGAGAGTGTCATTGAGTGATAGAGAGTGTCAGAGAGTGTCAGAGAGTGTCAGAGAGTGATAGAGAGTGATAGAGAGTGTCAGAGAGTGTCAGAGAGTGAGAGAGAATGTCAGAGAGTGATAGAGAGTGTCAGAGAGTGATCGAGAGTGATAGAGAGCTTCAGAGAGTGTCAGAGAGTGATAGAGAGTGATAGAGAGTGATAGGCAGTGTCAGAGATTGTCAGAGAGTGATAGAGAGTGGTAGAGAGTGTCAGGGAGTGTCAGAGAGCGATAGAGAGTGATACAGAGTGTCAGAGAGTGATAGAGAGTTTCAGAGAGTGTCAGAGAGCGATAAAGAGTGATAGAGCGTGTCTGAGAGTGTCAGAGAGTGTCTGAGAGTGATACGGAGTGTGATTGAGAGTGTCTGAGAGTGTCTGAGAGTGTCAGAGAGTGTCAGAGTGTGTCAGAGAGTGATAGAGAGTGATAGAGAGTGATAGAGAGTGTCAGAGAGTGTCAGAGAGTGATAGAGAGTGTGACAGTGTGTCAAAGAGTGATTGAGAGTGATTGAGTGTGTCAGAGAGTGTCAGAGAGTGATAGAGAGTGTCAGAGAGAGATAGACAGTGTCAGAGAGTGATAGAGAGTGTCTGATAGTGTCTGAGAGTGACAGAGAGTGAAAGAGAGTGTCTGAGAGTGTCAGTGAGTGTCAGAGAGTGATAGAGAGTGTCTGAGAGTGTCAGTGAGTGATTGAGCGTGATAGAGAGCCTCTGAGAGTGTCAGAGAGTGTCAGAGAGTGATAGAGAGTGTCAGAGAGTGGTAGAGAGTGACAGAGAGTGTCTGAGAGTGATAGAGAGTGTCAGAGAGTGATAGAGAATGTCAGAGAGTGATAGAGAGTGACAGAGAGTAATAGAGAGTGTCAGAGAGTGTCAGAGTGTGTCAGAGAGTGACAGAGAGTGATAGAGAGCGTCAGAGAGTGTCATAGAGTGATGGAGAGTGTCAGAGAGTGTCAGAGAGTGATAGAGAGTGATAGAGAGCATCAGAGTGTGTCAGAGAGTTTCAGAGAGTCATAGAGAGTGTCACAGAGTGTCATTGATTAATAGAGAGTGTCAGAGAGTGTCAGAGAGTGTCAGAGATTGATAGAGAGTGATAGAGAGTGTCAGAGACTGAAAGAGAGTGATCGAGAGTGTCAGAGTGTGTCAGAGAGTGATAGAGAGTGATAGAGAGTGTCAGAGAGTGATAGAGAGTTACAGAGAGTGTCAGAGAGTGATAGAGAGTGTCAGAGAGTGTCAGAGAGTGATACGGAGTATGATAGAGAGTGTTTGAGAGTGTCAGAGTGTGTCAGAGAGTGTCAGAGAGTGATGGAGAGTGATAGAGAGTGTCACAGAGGGTCATTGAGTGATAGAGAGTGTCAGAGAGTGTCAGAGAGTGATAGAGAGTGTCAGAGAGTGTCAGAGAGTGATAGGGAGTGTCAGAGAGTGACAGAGAGAGTCTGAGAATGTCAGAAAGTGATAGAGAGTGTCAGAGAGTGATAGAGAGTGATAGAGAGTCTCTGAGAGTGTCAGAGA
The DNA here is from genome assembly GCF_036365525.1 of Heterodontus francisci. Lineage (NCBI taxonomy): Eukaryota > Metazoa > Chordata > Chondrichthyes > Heterodontiformes > Heterodontidae > Heterodontus > Heterodontus francisci. Next base: position 334,552 of record NW_027140217.1, on the reverse strand, counting down.
GTTTCAGAGAGTGAGAGAGAGATTCTGAGAGTGTCAGAGTGTGTCAGAGAGTGATAGAGAGTCTCTGAGAGTCTCTGAGAGTGTCAGAGAGTGTCAGAGAGCGAAAGAGAGTGTCAGTGAGTGACAGAGAGTGTCAGAGAGTGATAGAGAGTGTCAGAGAGTGTCACAGAGGGTCATTGAGTGATAGACAGTTTCAGAGTGTGACATTGAGTGATCGAGAGTGTCAGAGAGTGTCAGAGTGTGATCGAGAGTGTCAGAGAGTGTCAGAGAGTGTCAGAGAGTGATAGAGAGTGATAGAGAGTGTAAGAGAGTGATAGAGAGTGATAGAGAGTGTCTGAGAGTGTCAGAGAGTGTCAGAGTGTGTCAGAGAGTGATAGAGAGTGATAGAGAGTGTCACAGAGGGTCATTGAGTGATAGAGAGTGTCAGAGAGTGTCAGAGAGTGATAGAGAGTGTCAGAGAGTGTCAGAGAGTGATAGGGAGTGTCAGAGAGTGACAGAGAGAGTCTGAGAATGTCAAAGAGTTATAGAGAGTGTCAGAGATTGATAGAGAGTGATAGAGAGTCTCTGAGAGTGTCAGAGAGTTTCAGAGAGTGAGAGAGAGATTCTGAGAGTGTCAGAGTGTGTCAGAGAGTGATAGAGAGTGATAGAGAGTCTCTGAGAGTGTCAGAGAGTGTCAGAGAGCGAAAGAGAGTGTCGGTGAGTGACAGAGAGTGTCAGAGAGTGATAGAGAGTGTCAGAGAGTGTCACAGAGGGTCATTGAGTGATAGACAGTTTCAGAGTGTGTCATTGAGTGATCGAGAGTGTCAGAGAGTGTCAGAGTGTGATAGAGAGTGTCAGAGAGTGTCAGAGAGTGATAGAGAGTGTTAGAGATTGATAGAGAGTGACAGAGAGTGATAGAGAGTGTCTGAGAGTGTCAGAGAGTGTCAGAGTGTGTCAGAGAGTGATAGAGCGTGTCAGAGTGTGTCAGAGAGTGATAGAGAGTGATTGAGTGTGTCAGAGAGTGATAGTGAGTGTCTGAGAGTGTCTGAGAGTGTCAGAGAGTGATATAGAGTGTCAGAGAGTGATAGTGAGCGTCTGAGAGTGTCTGAGAGTGTCAGAGAGTGATATAGAGTGTCAGAGAGTGATACGGAGTGTGATTGAGAGTGTCTGAGAGTGTCAGAGTATGTCAGAGAGTGTCAGAGTGTGATGGAGAGTGATAGAGAGTGTCATTGAGTGATAGAGAGTGTCAGAGAGTGTCAGAGAGTGTCAGAGAGTGATAGAGAGTGATAGAGAAAGTCAGAGTGTGTCAGAGAGTGATAGAGAGTGATTGAGTGTGTCAGAGAGTGATAGAGAGTGATGGAGAGTGATAGAGAGTGTAAGAGAGTGATAGAGAGTGATAGAGAGTGTCAGAGATTGATAGAGAGTGTCAGAGAGAGATAGAGAGTGATGGAGAGTGTCAGAGAGTGATAGAGAGTGTCAGAGAGTGATAGAGAGTGTCAGAGAGTGATCGTGAGTGATAGAGAGCTTCAGAGAGTGTCAGAGAGTGATAGAGAGTGATATGGAGTGTCAGAGAGTGTCAGAGAGTGATAGAGAGTGGTAGAGAGTGTCAGGGAGTGTCAGAGAGTGATAGAGAGTGATACAGAGTGTCAGAGAGTGATAGAGAGTGTCAGAGAGTGTCAGATAGCGCTAAAGAGTGATAGAGCGTGTCTGAGAGTGTCAGAGAGTGTCAGAGAGTGTCAGAGAGTGATAGAGAGTGATAGATAGCGTCAGAGAGTGTCATCGAGTGATAGAGAGGGATAGAGAGTGTCACAGAGTGTCATTGAGTAATAGAGAGTGTCAGAAAGTGTCAGAGAGTGATAGAGAGTGTCAGAGAGTGTCAGAGAGTGTCAGAGAGTGATACGGAGTGTGATTGAGAGTGTCTGAGAGTGTCAGAGTGTGTCAGAGAGTGTCAGAGAGTGATGGAGAGTGATAGAGAGCTTCATTGAGTGATAGAGAGATTCAGAGAGTGTCAGAGAGTGTCAGAGAGTGATAGAGAGTGATAGAGAGTGTCAGAGAGTGTCAGAGAGTGATAGAGAGTGTCAGAGAGTGATAGAGTGTGTCAGAGAGTGATCGAGAGTGATAGAGAGCTTCAGAGAGTGTCAGAGAGTGATAGAGAGTGATAGGGAGTGTCAGAGAGTGTCAGAGAGTGCTAGAGAGTGGTAGAGAGTGTCAGGGAGTGGCAGAGAGCGATAGAGAGTGATACAGAGTGTCAGAGAGTGATAGAGAGTGTCAGAGAGTGTCAGAGAGCGATAAAGAGTGATAGAGCGTGTCTGAGAGTGTCTGAGAGTGTCTGAGAGTGATACGGAGTGTGATTGAGAGTGTCTGAGAGTGTCAGAGAGTGACAGAGAGTGTCTGAGAGTGTCAGAGAGTGTCAGAGTGTGTCAGAGAGTGATAGAGAGTGTCAGAGTGTGTCAGAGAGTGATAGAGAGTGATTGAGTGTGTCAGAGAGTGATAGTGAGTGTCTGAGAGTGTCTGAGAGTGTCAGAGAGTGATATAGAGTGTCAGAGAGTGATAGTGAGCGTCTGAGAGTGTCTGAGAGTGTCAGAGAGTGATATAGAGTGTCAGAGAGTGTCAGAGAGTGTCAGAGAGTGATACGGAGTGTGATTGAGAGTGTCTGAGAGTGTCAGAGTATGTCAGAGAGTGTCAGAGTGTGATGGAGAGTGATAGAGAGTGTCATTGAGTGATAGAGAGTGTCAGAGAGTGTCAGAGAGTGTCAGAGAGTGATAGAGAGTGATAGAGAGTGTCAGAGTGTGTCAGAGAGTGATAGAGAATGATTGAGTGTGTCAGAGAGTGATAGAGAGTGATGGAGAGTGATGGAGAGTGTAAGAGAGTGATAGAGAGTGATAGAGAGTGTCAGAGATTGATAGAGAGTGTCAGAGAGAGATAGAGAGTGATGGAGAGTGTCAGAGAGTGATAGAGAGTGTCAGAGAGTGATAGAGAGTGTCAGAGAGTGATCGTGAGTGATAGAGAGCTTCAGAGAGTGTCAGAGAGTGATAGAGAGTGATATGGAGTGTCAGAGAGTGTCAGAGAGTGATAGAGAGTGGTAGAGAGTGTCAGGGAGTGTCAGAGAGTGATAGAGAGTGATACAGAGTGTCAGAGAGTGATACAGAGTGTCAGAGAGTGTCAGATAGCGATAAAGAGTGATAGAGCGTGTCTGAGAGTGTCAGAGAGTGTCAGAGAGTGTCAGAGAGTGATAGAGAGTGATAGATAGCGTCAGAGAGTGTCATCGAGTGATAGAGAGTGATAGAGAGTGTCACAGAGTGTCATTGAGTAATAGAGAGTGTCAGAAAGTGTCAGAGAGTGATAGAGAGTGTCAGAGAGTGTCAGAGAGTGTCAGAGAGTGATACGGAGTGTGATTGAGAGTGTCTGAGAGTGTCAGAGTGTGTCAGAGAGTGTCAGAGAGTGATGGAGAGTGATAGAGAGCTTCATTGAGTGATAGAGAGATTCAGAGAGTGTCAGAGAGTGTCAGAGAGTGATAGAGAGTGATAGAGAGTGTCAGAGAGTGTCAGAGAGTGATAGAGAGTGATAGAGAGCTTCAGAGAGTGTCAGAGAGTGATAGAGAGTGATAGGGAGTGTCAGAGAGTGTCAGAGAGTGCTAGAGAGTGGTAGAGAGTGTCAGGGAGTGTCAGAGAGCGATAGAGAGTGATACAGAGTGTCAGAGAGTGATAGAGAGTGTCAGAGAGTGTCAGAGAGCGATAAAGAGTGATAGAGCGTGTCTGAGAGTGTCTGAGAGTGTCTGAGAGTGATACGGAGTGTAATTGAGAGTGTCTGAGAGTGTCAGAGAGTGTCAGAGTGTGTCAGAGAGTGATAGAGAGTGATAGAGAGTGATAGAGAGTGTCAGAGAGTGTCAGAGAGTGATAGAGAGTGTCAGAGTGTGTCAGAGAGAGATTGAGAGTGATTGAGTGTGTCAGAGAGTGTCCGAGAGTGTCAGAGAGTGATTGAGACTGTCAGAGAGAGATGGACAGTGTCAGAGAGTGATCGAGAGTGTCTGATTGTGTCTGAGAGTGTCTGAGAGTGACAGAGAGTGAAAGAGTGTGTCTGAGAGTGTCAGTGAGTGTCAGAGAGTGATAGAGAGTGTCTGAGAGTGTCAGTGAGTGATTGAGAGTGATAGAGAGCCTCTGAGAGTGTCAGAGAGTGTCAGAGAGTGATAGAGAGTGTCAGAGAGTGGTAGAGAGTGACAGAGAGCCTCTGAGAGTGTCAGAGAGATTCAGAGAGTGATAGAGAGAGTCAGAGAGTGATAGTGAGTGGTAGAGAGTGTCTGAGAGTGTCAGTGAGTGTCAGAGAGTGATAGAGAGTGTCAGAGAGTGTAAGAGAGTGATAGAGATTGTCAGAGAGTGATAGAGAGTGATAGAGAGTGTCAGAGAGTGTCATAGAGTGATGGAGAGTGTCAGAGAGTATCAGAGAGTGATAGAGAGTGATTGGGGGCGTCAGAGTGTGTCAGAGAGTTTCAGAGAGTCATAGAGAGTGTCACAGAGTGTCATTGATTAATAGAGAGTGTCAGAGAGTGTCAGAGAGTGATAGAGAGTGTCAGAGATTGATAGAGAGTGACAGAGAGTGACAGAGAGTGTCTGAGAGTGTCAGAGAGTGTCAGAGTGTGTCAGAGAGTGATAGAGAGTGATAGAGAGTGTCAGAGAGTGTCATAGAGTGATAGAGAGTGTCAGAGTGTTTCAGAGAGTGACAGAGAGTGCTTGAGTGTGTCAGAGAGGAATAGAGAGTGTCAGAGAGTGATAGAGCGTGTCAGAGAGTGATAGTGAGTGTCTGAGAGTTTCAGAGAGTGTCAGAGAGTGATATAGAGTGTCTGAGAGTGTCTGAGAGTGTCAGAGTGTGTCAGAGAGTGTCAGAGAGTGATGGAGAGTGATAGAGAGTGTCATTGAGTGATAGAGAGTGTCAGAGAGTGTCAGAGAGTGATAGAGAGTGACGGAGAGTGTCAGAGAGTGTCAGAGAGTGATAGAGAGTGTCAGAGAGTGATAGAGAGTGTCAGAGAGTGATCGAGAGTGATAGAGAGCTTCAGAGAGTGTCAGAGAGTGATAGAGAGTGATAGGGAGTGTCAGAGTGATAGAGAGTGGTAGAGAGTGTCAGGGAGTGTCAGAGAGTGATAGAGAGTGATACAGAGTGTCAGAGAGTGAAAGAGAGTGTCAGAGAGTGTCAGATAGCGATAAAGAGTGATAGAGCGTGTCTGAGAGTGTCAGAGAGTGTCTGAGAGTGTCTGAGAGTGTCTGAGTGTGTCTGAGTGTGTCAGAGAGTGTCAGAGAGTGTCAGAGAGTGATGGAGAGTGTCAGAGAGTGATACCGAGTGTCTGAGCGTGTCTGAGAGTGACAGAGAGTGACAGAGAGTGACAGAGAGTGTCTCAGAGTGTCAGTGAGTGTCAGAGAGTGATAGAGAGTGTCTGAGAGTGTCAGAGTGTGACAGAGTGTGATAGAGAGTGCCTGAGAGTGCCTGAGAGTGTCAGAGAGTGTCAGAGAGTGATAGAGAGTGATAGAGAGTGTGAGAGAGTGTCAGAGAGTGTCAGTGAGTGGAAGAGAGTGATAGAGCGTGTCAGAGAGTGTCATAGAGTGATAGAGAGTGACAGAGAGTGTCAGAGTGTGTCAGTGAGTGCCATAGAGTGATAGAGAGTGTCAGAGGGTGTCACAGAAAGTCTGAAAGTGTCAGAGAGTGTCAGAGAGTGTCACAGAGTGATCGAGAGTGTCAGAGAGTGTCAGAGAGAGATAGAGAGTGTCACAGAGTGATTAAGAGTGTCAGAGAGTGTTGGAGAGTGATACAGAGTGATAGAGAGTATCTGAGAGTGTCTGTGAGTGTCAGAGAGCGTCAGAGAGCGTCAGAGAGTGTCCGAGAGCGATAGAGAGTGTCAGAGAGAGATAGACAGTGTCAGAGAGTGATCGAGAGTTTCTGAGAGTGACAGAGAGTGAAAGAGAGTGTCTGAGAGTGTCAGTGAGTGTCAGAGAGTGATAGAGAGTGTCTGAGAGTGTCAGTGAGTGATTGAGAGTGATAAAGAGCCTCTGAGAGTGTCAGAGAGTGTCAGAGAGTGATAGAGAGTGTCAGAGAGTGGTAGAGAGTGGTAGAGAGTGACAGAGAGTGTCTGAGAGTGATAGAGAGTGTCAGAGTGTTTCAGAGAGTGATAGAGAGTGATTGAGTGTGTCAGAGAGTGCCAGAGAGCGATAGAGAGTGTCAGAGAGTGATAGAGAGTGTCAGAGAGTGATAGAGAGTGTCTGAGTGTGTCTGAGAGTGACAGAGAGTGAAATAGAGTGTCTGAGAGTAATAGAGAGTGTCAGAGTGTGTCAGAGAGTTTCAGAGAGTGATAGAGAGTGTCACAGAGTGTCATTGATTAATAGAGAGTGTCAGAGAGTGATAGAGAGTGACAGAGAGTGATAGAGAGTGATAGAGAGTGTCAGAGTGTGTCAGAGAGTTTCAGAGAGTGATAGAGAGTGTCACAGAGTGTCATTGATTAATAGAGAGTGTCAGAGAGTGTCAGAGATTGATAGAGAGTGATAGAGAGTGTCAGAGTGTGTCAGAGAGTGAAAGAGAGTGATAGAGAGTGTCAGAGTGTGTCAGAGAGTGATAGAGAGTGATAGAGAGTGTCAGAGAGTGATAAAGAGTTACAGAGAGGGACAGAGAGTGATAGAGAGTGTCAGAGAGTGTCAGAGAGTGATACGGAGTGTGATAGAGAGTGTCTGAGAGTGTCAGAGTGTGTCAGAGAGTGTCGGAGAGTGATGGAGAGTGATAGAGAGTGTCACAGAGGGTCATTGAGTGATAGAAGGTGTCAGAGAGTGTCAGAGAGTGATAGAGAGTTTCAGAGAGAGTCAGAGAGTGATAGGGCGTGTCAGAGAGTGACAGAGCGAGTCTGAGAATGTCAGAGCGTGAGAGAGAATGTCAGAGAGTGATAGAGAGTCTCTGAGAGTGTCAGAGAGTGTCAGAGAGCGAAAGAGAGTGTCAGTGAGTGACAGAGTGTGTCAGAGAGTGATAGAGATTGTCAGAGAGTGTCAGAGAGTGTCAGAGTGTGTCAGAGAGTGACAGAGAGTGATAGAGAGTGTCAGAGAGTGACATAGAGTGATAGAGAGAGTCAGAGTGTGTCAGAGAGTGATAGAGTGTGATTGAATGTGTCAGAGAGTGTCAGAGAGCTATAGACAGTTTCAGAGAGTGATAGAGTGTGTCTGAGATTGTCTGAGAGTGTCAGTGAGTGTCAGAGAGTGATAGAGAGTGTCTGAGAGTGTCAGTGAGAGATAGAGAGTGATAGAGAGCCTCTGAGAGTGTCAGAGAGATTCAGAGAGTGATAGAGAGAGTCAGAGAGTGATAGTGAGTGGCAGAGAGTGTCTGAGAGTGTCAGTGAGTGTCAGAGAGTGATAGAGAGTGTCTGAGAGTGTCAGTGAGAGATAGAGAGTGATAGAGAGTGTCAGAGTGTGTCAGAGAGTGTCAGAGAGTGATAGAGAGTGATAGATAGCGTCAGAGAGTGTCATCGAGTGATAGAGAGGGATAGAGAGTGTCACAGAGTGTCATTGAGTAATAGAGAGTGTCAGAAAGTGTCAGAGAGTGATAGAGAGTGTCAGAGAGTGTCAGAGAGTGATGGAGAGTGATAGAGAGCCTATGAGAGTGTCAGAGAGTGTCAGAGTGTGTCAGAGGGTGTCAGAGAGTGTCAGAGAGTGATAGAGAGTGATAGAGAGTTTCAGAGAGTGTCAGAGAGTGATGGAGAGTGTCAGAGAGTGTCACAGGGTGCCAGAGAGTGATAGAGAGTGATAGAGAGTGTCAGAGTGTGTCAGAGAGTGTCAGAGAGTGATAGAGAGTGATAGATAGCGTCAGAGAGTGTCATCGAGTGATAGAGAGGGATAGAGAGCGTCACAGAGTGTCATTGAGTAATAGAGAGTGTCAGAAAGTGTCAGAGAGTGATAGAGAGTGTCAGAGAGTGTCAGAGAGTGTCAGAGAGTGATACGGAGTGTGATTGAGAGTGTCTGAGAGTGTCAGAGTGTGTCAGAGAGTGTCAGAGAGTGATGGAGAGTGATAGAGAGTGTCATTGAGTGATAGAGAGTGTCAGAGAGTGTCAGAGAGTGTCAGAGAGTGATAGAGAGTGATAGAGAGTGTCAGAGAGTGTCAGAGAGTGAGAGAGAGTGTCAGAGAGTGATAGAGAGTGTCAGAGAGTGATCGAGAGTGATAGAGAGCTTCAGAGAGTGTCAGAGAGTGATAGAGAGTGATAGAGAGTGATAGGGAGTGTCAGAGAGTGTCAGAGAGTGATAGAGAGTGGTAGAGAGTGTCAGGGAGTGTCAGAGAGCGATAGAGAGTGATACAGATTGTCAGAGAGTGAAAGAGAGTTTCAGAGAGTGTCAGAGAGCGATAAAGAGTGATAGAGCGTGTCTGAGAGTGTCAGAGAGTGTCTGAGAGTGATACGGAGTGTGATTGAGAGTGTCTGAGAGTGTCTGAGAGTGTCAGAGAGTGTCAGAGTGTGTCAGAGAGTGATAGAGAGTGATAGAGAGTGATAGAGAGTGTCAGAGAGTGTCAGAGAGTGATAGAGTGTGTGACAGTGTGTCAAAGAGTGATTGAGAGTGATTGAGTGTGTCAGAGAGTGTCAGAGAGTGATAGAGAGTGTCAGAGAGAGATAGACAGTGTCAGAGAGTGATAGAGAGTGTCTGATAGTGTCTGAGAGTGACAGAAAGTGAAAGAGAGTGTCTGAGAGTGTCAGTGAGTGTCAGAGAGTGATAGAGAGTGTCTGAGAGTGTCAGTGAGTGATTGAGCGTGATAGAGAGCCTCTGAGAGTGTCAGAGAGTGTCAGAGAGTGATAGAGAGTGTCAGAGAGTGGTAGAGAGTGACAGAGAGTGTCTGAGAGTGATAGAGAGTGTCAGAGAGTGATAGAGAATGTCAGAGAGTGATAGAGAGTGACAGAGAGTAATAGAGAGTGTCAGAGAGTGTCAGAGTGTGTCAGAGAGTGACAGAGAGTGATAGAGAGCGTCAGAGAGTGTCATAGAGTGATGGAGAGTGTCAGAGAGTGTCAGAGAGTGATAGAGAGTGATAGAGAGCATCAGAGTGTGTCAGAGAGTTTCAGAGAGTCATAGAGAGTGTCACAGAGTGTCATTGATTAATAGAGAGTGTCAGAGAGTGTCAGAGATTGATAGAGAGTGATAGAGAGTGTCAGAGAGTGAAAGAGAGTGATCGAGAGTGTCAGAGTGTGTCAGAGAGTGATAGAGAGTGATAGAGAGTGTCAGAGAGTGTCAGAGAGTGATAGAGAGTGATAGAGAGCATCAGAGTGTGTCAGAGAGTTTCAGAGAGTCATAGAGAGTGTCACAGAGTGTCATTGATTAATAGAGAGTGTCAGAGAGTGTCAGAGATTGATAGAGAGTGATAGAGAGTGTCAGAGAGTGAAAGAGAGTGATCGAGAGTGTCAGAGTGTGTCAGAGAGTGATAGAGAGTGATAGAGAGTGTCAGAGAGTGATAGAGAGTGATAGAGAGTGTCAGAGAGTGATAGAGAGTGTCAGAGAGTGTCAGAGAGTGATGGAGAGTGATAGAGAGTGTCACAGAGGGTCATTGAGTGATAGAGAGTGTCAGAGAGTGTCAGAGAGTGATAGAGAGTGTCAGAGAGTGTCAGAGAGTGATAGGGAGTGTCAGAGAGTGACAGAGAGAGTCTGAGAATGTCAGAAAGTGATAGAGAGTGTCAGAGAGTGATAGAGAGTGATAGAGAGTCTCTGAGAGTGTCAGAGAGTTTCAGAGAGTGAGAGAGAGATTCTGAGAGTGTCAGAGTGTGTCAGAGAGTGATAGAGAGTCTCTGAGAGTCTCTGAGAGTGTCAGAGAGTGTCATAGAGTGATGGAGAGTGTCAGAGAGTGTCAGAGAGTGATAGAGAGTGATAGAGAGCATCAGAGTGTGTCAGAGAGTTTCAGAGAGTCATAGAGAGTGTCACAGAGTGTCATTGATAAATAGAGAGTGTCAGAGAGTGTCAGAGATTGATAGAGAGTGATAGAGAGTGTCAGAGACTGAAAGAGAGTGATCGAGAGTGTCAGAGTGTGTCAGAGAGTGATAGAGAGTGATAGAGAGTGTCAGAGAGTGATAGAGAGTTACAGAGAGTGTCAGAGAGTGATAGAGAGTGTCAGAGAGTGTCAGAGAGTGATGGAGAGTGATAGAGAGTGTCACAGAGGGTCATTGAGTGATAGAGAGTGTCAGAGAGTGTCAGAGAGTGATAGAGAGTGTCAGAGAGTGTCAGAGAGTGATAGGGAGTGTCAGTGAGTGACAGAGAGAGTCTGAGAATGTCAGAAAGTGATAGAGAGTGTCAGAGAGTGATAGAGAGTGATAGAGAGTCTCTGAGAGTGTCAGAGAGTTTCAGAGAGTGAGAGAGAGATTCTGAGAGTGTTAGAGTGTGTCAGAGAGTGATAGAGAGTCTCTGAGAGTCTCTGAGAGTGTCAGAGAGCGATAGAGAGTGTCAGTGAGTGACAGAGAGTGTCAGAGAGTGATAGAGAGTGTCAGAGAGTGTCACAGAGGGTCATTGAGTGATAGACAGTTTCAGAGTGTGACATTGAGTGATCGAGAGTGTCAGAGAGTGTCAGAGTGTGATAGAGAGTGTCAGAGAGTGTCAGAGAGTGTCAGAGAGTGATAGAGAGTGATAGAGAGTGTAAGAGAGTGATAGAGAGTGATAGAGAGTGTCTGAGAGTGTCAGAGAGTGTCAGAGTGTGTCAGAGAGTGATAGAGAGTGATAGAGAGTGTCACAGAGGGTCATTCAGTGATAGAGAGTGTCAGAGAGTGTCAGAGAGTGATAGGGAGTGTCAGAGAGTGACAGAGAGAGTCTGAGAATGTCAGAGAGTGATAGAGAGTGTCAGAGATTGATAGAGAGTGATAGAGAGTCTCTGAGAGTGTCAGAGACTTTCAGAGAGTGAGAGAGAGATTCTGAGAGTGTCAGAGTGTGTCAGAGAGTGATAGAGAGTGATAGAGAGTCTCTGAGAGTGTCAGAGAGTGTCAGAGAGCGAAAGAGAGTGTCGGTGAGTGACAGAGAGTGTCAGAGAGTGATAGAGAGTGTCAGAGAGTGTCACAGAGGGTCATTGAGTGATAGACAGTTTCAGAGTGTGTCATTGAGTGATCGAGAGTGTCAGAGAGTGTCAGAGTGTGATAGAGAGTGTCAGAGAGTGTCAGAGAGTGATAGAGAGTGTTAGAGATTGATAGAGAGTGACAGAGAGTGATAGAGAGTGTCTGAGAGTGTCAGAGAGTGTCAGAGTGTGTCAGAGAGTGATAGAGAGTGTCAGAGTGTGTCAGAGAGTGATAGAGAGTGATTGAGTGTGTCAGAGAGTGATAGTGAGTGTCTGAGAGTGTCTGAGAGTGTCAGAGAGTGATATAGAGTGTCAGAGAGTGATAGTGAGCGTCTGAGAGTGTCTGAGAGTGTCAGAGAGTGATGTAGAGTGTCAGAGAGTGATACGGAGTGTGATTGAGAGTGTCTGAGAGTGTCAGAGTATGTCAGAGAGTGTCAGAGTGTGATGGAGAGTGATAGAGAGTGTCATTGAGTGATAGAGAGTGTCAGAGAGTGTCAGAGAGTGTCAGAGAGTGATAGAGAGTGATAGAGAAAGTCAGAGTGTGTCAGAGAGTGATAGAGAGTGATTGAGTGTGTCAGAGAGTGATAGAGAGTGATGGAGAGTGTAAGAGAGTGATAGAGAGTGATAGAGAGTGATAGAGAGTGTCAGAGATTGATAGAGAGTGTCAGAGAGAGATAGAGAGTGATGGAGAGTGTCAGAGAGTGATAGAGAGTGTCAGAGAGTGATAGAGAGTGTCAGAGAGTGATCGTGAGTGATAGAGAGCTTCAGAGAGTGTCAGAGAGTGATAGAGAGTGATATGGAGTGTCAGAGAGTGTCAGAGAGTGATAGAGAGTGGTAGACAGTGTCAGGGAGTGTCAGAGAGTGATAGAGAGTGATACAGAGTGTCAGAGAGTGATAGAGAGTGTCACAGAGTGTCAGATAGCGCTAAAGAGTGATAGAGCGTGTCTGAGAGTGTCAGAGAGTGTCAGAGAGTGTCAGAGAGTGATAGAGAGTGATAGATAGCGTCAGAGAGTGTCATCGAGTGATAGAGAGGGATAGAGAGTGTCACAGAGTGTCATTGAGTAATAGAGAGTGTCAGAAAGTGTCAGAGAGTGATAGAGAGTGTCAGAGAGTGTCAGAGAGTGTCAGAGAGTGATACGGAGTGTGATTGAGATTGTCTGAGAGTGTCAGAGTGTGTCAGAGAGTGTCAGAGAGTGATGGAGAGTGATAGAGAGCTTCATTGAGTGATAGAGAGATTCAGAGAGTGTCAGAGAGTGTCAGAGAGTGATAGAGAGTGATAGAGAGTGTCAGAGAGTGTCAGAGAGTGATAGAGAGTGTCAGAGAGTGATAGAGTGTGTCAGAGAGTGATCGAGAGTGATAGAGAGCTTCAGAGAGTGTCAGAGAGTGATAGAGAGTGATAGGGAGTGTCAGAGAGTGTCAGAGAGTGCTAGAGAGTGGTAGAGAGTGTCAGGGAGTGTCAGAGAGCGATAAAGAGTGATACAGAGTTTCAGAGAGTGATAGAGAGTGTCAGAGAGTGTCAGAGAGCGATAAAGAGTGATAGAGCGTGTCTGAGAGTGTCTGAGAGTGTCTGAGAGTGATACGGAGTGTGATTGAGAGTGTCTGAGAGTGTCAGAGAGTGACAGAGAGTGTCTGAGAGTGTCAGAGAGTGTCAGAGTGTGTCAGAGAGTGATAGAGAGTGTCAGAGTGTGTCAGAGAGTGATAGAGAGTGATTGAGTGTGTCAGAGAGTGATAGTGAGTGTCTGAGAGTGTCTGAGAGTGTCAGAGAGTGATATAGAGTGTCAGAGAGTGATAGTGAGCGTCTGAGAGTGTCTGAGAGTGTCAGAGAGTGATATAGAGTGTCAGGGAGTGTCAGAGAGTGTCAGAGAGTGATACGGAGTGTGGTTGAGAGTGTCTGAGAGTGTCAGAGTATGTCAGAGAGTGTCAGAGTGTGATGGAGAGTGATAGAGAGTGTCATTGAGTGATAGAGAGTGTCAGAGAGTGTCAGAGAGTGTCAGAGAGTGATAGAGAGTGATAGAGAGTGTCAGAGTGTGTCAGAGAGTGATAGAGAATGATTGAGTGTGTCAGAGAGTGATAGAGAGTGATGGAGAGTGATGGAGAGTGTAAGAGAGTGATAGAGAGTGAGAGAGAGTGTCAGAGATTGATAGAGAGTGTCAGAGAGAGATAGAGAGTGATGGAGAGTGTCAGAGAGTGATAGAGAGTGTCAGAGAGTGATAGAGAGTGTCAGAGAGTGATCGTGAGTGATAGAGAGCTTCAGAGAGTGTCAGAGAGTGATAGAGAGTGATATGGAGTGTCAGAGAGTGTCAGAGAGTGATAGAGAGTGGTAGAGAGTGTCAGGGAGTGTCAGAGAGTGATAGAGAGTGATACAGAGTGTCAGAGAGTGATACAGAGTGTCAGAGAGTGTCAGATAGCGATAAAGATTGATAGAGCGTGTCTGAGAGTGTCAGAGAGTGTCAGAGAGTGTCAGAGAGTGATAGAGAGTGATAGATAGCGTCAGAGAGTGTCATCGAGTGATAGAGAGTGATAGAGAGTGTCACAGAGTGTCATTGAGTAATAGAGAGTGTCAGAAAGTGTCAGTGAGTGATAGAGAGTGTCAGAGAGTGTCAGAGAGTGTCAGAGAGTGATACGGAGTGTGATTGAGAGTGTCTGAGAGTGTCAGAGTGTGTCAGAGAGTGTCAGAGAGTGATGGAGAGTGATAGAGAGCTTCATTGAGTGATAGAGAGATTCAGAGAGTGTCAGAGAGTGTCAGAGAGTGATAGAGAGTGATAGAGAGTGTCAGAGAGTGTCAGAGAGTGATAGAGAGTGTCAGAGAGTGATAGAGAGTGTCAGAGAGTGATCGAGAGTGATAGAGAGCTTCAGAGAGTGTCAGAGAGTGATAGAGAGTGATAGGGAGTGTCAGAGAGTGTCAGAGAGTGCTAGAGAGTGGTAGAGAGTGTCAGGGAGTGTCAGAGAGCGATAGAGAGTGATACAGAGTGTCAGAGAGTGATAGAGAGTGTCAGAGAGTGTCAGAGAGCGATAAAGAGTGATAGAGCGTGTCTGAGAGTGTCTGAGAGTGTCTGAGAGTGATACGGAGTGTAATTGAGAGTGTCTGAGAGTGTCAGAGAGTGTCAGAGTGTGTCAGAGAGTGATAGAGAGTGATAGAGAGTGATAGAGAGTGTCAGAGAGTGTCAGAGAGTGATAGAGAGTGTCAGAGTGTGTCAGAGAGAGATTGAGAGTGATTGAGTGTGTCAGAGAGTGTCAGAGAGTGTCAGAGATTGATTGAGACTGTCAGAGAGAGATGGACAGTGTCAGAGAGTGATAGAGAGTGTCTGATTGTGTCTGAGAGTGTCTGAGAGTGACAGAGAGTGAAAGAGTGTGTCTGAGAGTGTCAGTGAGTGTCAGAGAGTGATAGAGAGTGTCTGAGAGTGTCAGTGAGTGATTGAGAGTGATAGAGAGCCTCTGAGAGTGTCAGAGAGTGTCAGAGAGTGATAGAGAGTGTCAGAGAGTGGTAGAGAGTGACAGAGAGCCTCTGAGAGTGTCAGAGAGATTCAGAGAGTGATAGAGAGAGTCAGAGAGTGATAGTGAGTGGTAGAGAGTGTCTGAGAGTGTCAGTGAGTGTCAGAGAGTGATAGAGAGTGTCAGAGAGTGTAAGAGAGTGATAGAGATTGTCAGAGAGTGATAGAGAGTGATAGAGAGTGTCAGAGAGTGTCATAGAGTGATGGAGAGTGTCAGAGAGTATCAGAGAGTGATAGAGAGTGATAGGGAGCGTCAGAGTGTGTCAGAGAGTTTCAGAGAGTCATAGAGAGTGTCACAGAGTGTCATTGATTAATAGAGAGTGTCAGAGAGTGTCAGAGAGTGATAGAGAGTGTCAGAGATTGATAGAGAGTGACAGAGAGTGACAGAGAGTGTCTGAGAGTGTCAGAGAGTGTCAGAGTGTGTCAGAGAGTGATAGAGAGTGATAGAGAGTGTCAGAGAGTGTCATAGAGTGATAGAGAGTGTCAGAGTGTTTCAGAGAGTGACAGAGAGTGATTGAGTGTGTCAGAGAGGGATAGAGAGTGTCAGAGAGTGATAGAGCGTGTCAGAGAGTGATAGTGAGTGTCTGAGAGTGTCTGAGAGTGTCAGAGAGTGATATAGAGTGTCTGAGAGTGTCTGAGAGTGTCAGAGTGTGTCAGAGAGTGTCAGAGAGTGATGGAGAGTGATAGAGAGTGTCATTGAGTGATAGAGAGTGTCAGAGAGTGTCAGAGAGTGATAGAGAGTGAAGGAGAGTGTCAGAGAGTGTCAGAGAGTGATAGAGAGTGTCAGAGAGTGATAGAGAGTGTCAGAGAGTGATCGAGAGTGATAGAGAGCTTCAGAGAGTGTCAGAGAGTGATAGAGAGTGATAGGGAGTGTCAGAGAGTGATAGAGAGTGGTAGAGAGTGTCAGGGAGTGTCAGAGAGTGATAGAGAGTGATACAGAGTGTCAGAGAGTGAAAGAGAGTGTCAGAGAGTGTCAGATAGCGATAAAGAGTGATAGAGCGTGTCTGAGAGTGTCAGAGAGTGTCTGAGAGTGTCTGAGAGTGTCTGAGTGTGTCTGAGTGTGTCAGAGAGTGTCAGAGAGTGTCAGAGAGTGATGGAGAGTGTCAGAGAGTGATACCGAGTGTCTGAGCGTGTCTGAGAGTGACAGAGAGTGACAGAGAGTGACAGAGAGTGTCTCAGAGTGTCAGTGAGTGTCAGAGAGTGATAGAGAGTGTCTGAGAGTGTCAGAGAGTGACAGAGTGTGATAGAGAGTGCCTGAGAGTGCCTGAGAGTGTCAGAGAGTGTCAGAGAGTGATAGAGAGTGATAGAGAGTGTGAGAGAGTGTCAGAGAGTGTCATAGAGTGATAGAGAGTGACAGAGAGTGTCAGTGTGTGTCAGTGAGTGCCATAGAGTGATAGAGAGTGTCAGAGGGTGTCACAGAAAGTCTGAAAGTGTCAGAGAGTGTCAGAGAGTGTCACAGAGTGATCGAGAGTGTCAGAGAGTGATAGAGAGAGATAGAGAGTGTCACAGAGTGATTAAGAGTGTCAGAGAGTGTTGGAGAGTGATACAGAGTGATAGAGAGTATCTGAGAGTGTCTGTGAGTGTCAGAGAGCGTCAGAGAGCGTCGGAGAGTGTCCGAGAGTGTCAGAGAGCGATAGAGAGTGTCAGAGAGAGATAGACAGTGTCAGAGAGTGATCGAGAGTTTCTGAGAGTGACAGAGAGTGAAAGAGAGTGTCTGAGAGTGTCAGTGAGTGTCAGAGAGTGATAGAGAGTGTCTGAGAGTGTCAGTGAGTGATTGAGAGTGATAGAGAGCCTCTGAGAGTGTCAGAGAGTGTCAGAGAGTGATAGAGAGTGTCAGAGAGTGGTAGAGAGTGGTAGAGAGTGACAGAGAGTGTCTGAGAGTGATAGAGAGTGTCAGAGTGTTTCAGCGAGTGATAGAGAGTGATTGAGTGTGTCAGAGAGTGCCAGAGAGCGATAGAGAGTGTCAGAGAGTGATAGAGAGTGTCAGAGAGTGATAGAGAGTGTCTGAGTGTGTCTGAGAGTGACAGAGAGTGAAATAGAGTGTCTGAGAGTAATAGAGAGTGTCAGAGTGTGTCAGAGAGTTTCAGAGAGTGATAGAGAGTGTCACAGAGTGTCATTGATTAATAGAGAGTGTCAGAGAGTGATAGAGAGTGACAGAGAGTGATAGAGAGTGATAGAGAGTGTCAGAGTATGTCAGAGAGTTTCAGAGAGTGATAGAGAGTGTCACAGAGTGTCATTGATTAATAGAGAGTGTCAGAGAGTGTCAGAGATTGATAGAGAGTGATCGAGAGTGTCAGAGTGTGTCAGAGAGTGAAAGAGAGTGATAGAGAGTGTCAGAGTGTGTCAGAGAGTGATAGAGAGTGATAGAGAGTGTCAGAGAGTGATAAAGAGTTACAGAGAGGGACAGAGAGTGATAGAGAGTGTCAGAGAGTGTCAGAGAGTGATACGGAGTGTGATAGAGAGTGTCTGAGAGTGTCAGAGTGTGTCAGAGAGTGTCGGAGAGTGATGGAGAGTGATAGAGAGTGTCACAGAGGGTCATTGAGTGATAGAAGGTGTCAGAGAGTGTCAGAGAGTGATAGAGAGTTTCAGAGAGAGTCAGAGAGTGATAGGGCGTGTCAGAGAGTGACAGAGCGAGTCTGAGAATGTCAGAGAGTGAGAGAGAATGTCAGAGAGTGATAGAGAGTCTCTGAGAGTGTCAGAGAGTGTCAGAGAGCGAAAGAGAGTGCCAGTGAGTGACAGAGTGTGTCAGAGAGTGATAGAGATTGTCAGAGAGTGTCAGAGAGTGTCAGAGTGTGTCAGAGAGTGACAGAGAGTGATAGAGAGTGTCAGAGAGTGACATAGAGTGATAGAGAGAGTCAGAGTGTGTCAGAGAGTGATAGAGTGTGATTGAATGTGTCAGAGAGTGTCAGAGAGCTATAGACAGTTTCAGAGAGTGATAGAGTGTGTCTGAGATTGTCTGAGAGTGTCAGTGAGTGTCAGAGAGTGATAGAGAGTGTCTGAGAGTGTCAGTGAGAGATAGAGAGTGATAGAGAGCCTCTGAGAGTGTCAGAGAGAATCAGAGAGTGATAGAGAGAGTCAGAGAGTGATAGTGAGTGGCAGAGAGTGTCTGAGAGTGTCAGTGAGTGTCAGAGAGTGATAGAGAGTGTCTGAGAGTGTCAGTGAGAGATAGAGAGTGATAGAGAGCCTCTGAGAGTGTCAGAGAGATTCAGAGAGTGATAGAGAGAGTCAGAGAGTGATAGTGAGTGGCAGAGAGTGTCTGAGAGTGTCAGTGAGTGTCAGAGAGTGATAGAGAGTGTCAGAGAGTGTAAGAGAGTGATAGAGATTGTCAGAGAGTGATAGAGAGAGATAGAGAGTGTCAGAGAGTGTCATAGAGTGATGGAGAGTGTCAGAGAGTGTCAGAGAGTGATAGAGAGTGATAGAGAGCGTCAGAGTGTGTCAGAGAGTTTCAGAGAGTCATAGAGAGTGTCACAGAGTGTCATTGATTAATAGAGAGTGTCAGAGAGTGTCAGAGATTGATAGAGAGTGATAGAGAGTGTCAGAGACTGAAAGAGAGTGATCGAGAGTGTCAGAGTGTGTCAGAGAGTGATAGAGAGTGATAGAGAGTGTCAGAGAGTGTAAGAGAGTGATAGAGATTGTCAGAGAGTGATAGAGAGTGATAGAGAGTGTCAGAGAGTGTCATAGAGTGATGGAGAGTGTCAGAGAGTATCAGAGAGTGATAGAGAGTGATAGGGAGCGTCAGAGTGTGTCAGAGAGTTTCAGAGAGTCATAGAGAGTGTCACAGAGTGTCATTGATTAATAGAGAGTGTCAGAGAGTGTCAGAGAGTGATAGAGAGTGTCAGAGATTGATAGAGAGTGACAGAGAGTGACAGAGAGTGTCTGAGAGTGTCAGAGAGTGTCAGAGTGTGTCAGAGAGTGATAGAGAGTGATAGAGAGTGTCAGAGAGTGTCATAGAGTGATAGAGAGTGTCAGAGTGTTTCAGAGAGTGACAGAGAGTGATTGAGTGTGTCAGAGAGGGATAGAGAGTGTCAGAGAGTGATAGAGCGTGTCAGAGAGTGATAGTGAGTGTCTGAGAGTGTCTGAGAGTGTCAGAGAGTGATATAGAGTGTCTGAGAGTGTCTGAGAGTGTCAGAGTGTGTCAGAGAGTGTCAGAGAGTGATGGAGAGTGATAGAGAGTGTCATTGAGTGATAGAGAGTGTCAGAGAGTGTCAGAGAGTGATAGAGAGTGATGGAGAGTGTCAGAGAGTGTCAGAGAGTGATAGAGAGTGTCAGAGAGTGATCGAGAGTGATAGAGAGCTTCAGAGAGTGTCAGAGAGTGATAGAGAGTGATAGGGAGTGTCAGAGAGTGATAGAGAGTGGTAGAGAGTGTCAGGGAGTGTCAGAGAGTGATAGAGAGTGATACAGAGTGTCAGAGAGTGAAAGAGAGTGTCAGAGAGTGTCAGATAGCGATAAAGAGTGATAGAGCGTGTCTGAGAGTGTCAGAGAGTGTCTGAGAGTGTCTGAGAGTGTCTGAGTGTGTCTGAGTGTGTCAGAGAGTGTCAGAGAGTGTCAGAGAGTGATGGAGAGTGTCAGAGAGTGATACCGAGTGTCTGAGCGTGTCTGAGAGTGACAGAGAGTGACAGAGAGTGACAGAGAGTGTCTCAGAGTGTCAGTGAGTGTCAGAGAGTGATAGAGAGTGTCTGAGAGTGTCAGAGAGTGACAGAGTGTGATAGAGAGTGCCTGAGAGTGCCTGAGAGTGTCAGAGAGTGTCAGAGAGTGATAGAGAGTGATAGAGAGTGTGAGAGAGTGTCAGAGAGTGTCAGTGAGTGGAAGAGAGTGATAGAGCGTGTCAGAGAGTGTCATAGAGTGATAGAGAGTGACAGAGAGTGTCAGAGTGTGTCAGTGAGTGCCATAGAGTGATAGAGAGTGTCAGAGGGTGTCACAGAAAGTCTGAAAGTGTCAGAGAGTGTCAGAGAGAGTCACAGAGTGATCGAAAGTGTCAGAGAGTGATAGAGAGAGATAGAGAGTGTCACAGAGTGATTAAGAGTGTCAGAGAGTGTTGGAGAGTGATACAGAGTGATAGAGAGTATCTGAGAGTGTCTGTGAGTGTCAGAGAGCGTCAGAGAGCGTCAGAGAGTGTCCGAGAGTGCCATAGAGTGATAGAGAGTGTCAGAGGGTGTCACAGAAAGTCTGAAAGTGTCAGAGAGTGTCAGAGAGTGTCACAGAGTGATCGAGAGTGTCCGAGAGTGTCAGAGAGCGATAGAGAGTGTCAGAGAGAGATAGACAGTGTCAGAGAGTGATCGAGAGTTTCTGAGAGTGACAGAGAGTGAAAGAGAGTGTCTGAGAGTGTCAGTGAGTGTCAGAGAGTGATAGAGAGTGTCTGAGAGTGTCAGTGAGTGATTGAGAGTTATAGAGAGCCTCTGAGAGTGTCAGAGAGTGTCAGAGAGTGATAGAGAGTGTCAGAGAGTGGTAGAGAGTGGTAGAGAGTGACAGAGAGTGTCTGAGAGTGATAGAGAGTGTCAGAGCGTTTCAGAGAGTGATAGAGAGTGATTGAGTGTGTCAGAGAGTGCCAGAGAGCGATAGAGAGTGTCAGAGAGTGATAGAGAGTGTCAGAGAGTGATAGAGAGTGTCTGAGTGTGTCTGAGAGTGACAGAGAGTGAAATAGAGTGTCTGAGAGTAATAGAGAGTGTCAGAGTGTGTCAGAGAGTTTCAGAGAGTGATAGAGAGTGTCACAGAGTGTCATTGATTAATAGAGAGTGTCAGAGAGTGATAGAGAGTGACAGAGAGTGATAGAGAGTGATAGAGAGTGTCAGAGTGTGTCAGAGAGTTTCAGAGAGTGATAGAGAGTGTCACAGAGTGTCATTGATTAATAGAGAGTGTCAGAGAGTGTCAGAGATTGATAGAGAGTGATAGAGAGTGTCAGAGTGTGTCAGAGAGTGAAAGAGAGTGATAGAGAGTGTCAGAGTGTGTCAGAGAGTGATAGAGAGTGATAGAGAGTGTCAGAGAGTGATAAAGAGTTACAGAGAGGGACAGAGAGTGATAGAGAGTGTCAGAGAGTGTCAGAGAGTGATACGGAGTGTGATAGAGAGTGTCTGAGAGTGTCAGAGTGTGTCAGAGAGTGTCGGAGAGTGATGGAGAGTGATAGAGAGTGTCACAGAGGGTCATTGAGTGATAGAAGGTGTCAGAGAGTGTCAGAGAGTGATAGAGAGTTTCAGAGAGTGTCAGAGAGTGATAGGGCGTGTCAGAGAGTGACAGAGCGAGTCTGAGAATGTCAGAGAGTGAGAGAGAATGTCAGAGAGTGATAGAGAGTCTCTGAGAGTGTCAGAGAGTGTCAGAGAGCGAAAGAGAGTGTCAGTGAGTGACAGAGTGTGTCAGAGAGTGGTAGAGATTGTCAGAGAGTGTCAGAGAGTGTCAGAGTGTGTCAGAGAGTGACAGAGAGTGATAGAGAGTGTCAGAGAGTGACATAGAGTGATAGAGAGAGTCAGAGTGTGTCAGAGAGTGATAGAGTGTGATTGAATGTGTCAGAGAGTGTCAGAGAGCTATAGACAGTTTCAGAGAGTGATAGAGTGTGTCTGAGATTGTCTGAGAGTGACAGGGAGTGAAAGAGAGTGTCTGAGAGTGTCTGAGAGTGTCAGTGAGTGTCAGAGATTGATAGAGAGTGTCTGAGAGTGTCAGTGAGAGATAGAGAGTGATAGAGAGCCTCTGAGAGTGTCAGAGAGATTCAGAGAGTGATAGAGAGAGTCAGAGAGTGATAGTGAGTGGCAGAGAGTGTCTGAGAGTGTCAGTGAGTGTCAGAGAGTGATAGAGAGTGTCAGAGAGTGTAAGAGAGTGATAGAGATTGTCAGAGAGTGATAGAGAGTGATAGAGAGTGTCAGAGAGTGTCATAGAGTGATGGAGAGTGTCAGAGAGTGTCAGAGAGCGTCAGAGAGTGATAGTGAGTGATAGAGAGCGTCAGAGTGTGTCAGAGAGTTTCAGAGAGTCATAGAGAGTGTCACAGAGTGTCATTGATTAATAGAGAGTGTCAGAGAGTGTCAGAGATTGATAGAGAGTGATAGAGAGTGTCAGAGAGTGTCAGAGAGTGATAGAGAGTGTCAGAGATTGATAGAGAGTGACAGAGAGTGACAGAGAGTGTCTGAGAGTGTCAGAGAGTGTCAGAGTGTGTCAGAGAGTGATAGAGAGTGAAAGAGAGTGTCAGAGAGTGTCATAGAGTGATAGAGAGTGTCAGAGTGTTTCAGAGAGTGATAGAGAGTGATTGAGTGTGTCAGAGAGGGATAGAGAGTGTCAGAGAGTGATAGAGCGTGTCAGAGAGTGATAGTGAGTGTCTGAGAGTGTCTGAGAGTGTCTGAGAGTGTCAGAGAGTGATATAGAGTGTCTGAGAGTGTCAGAGTGTGTCAGAGAGTGTCAGAGAGTGATGGAGAGTGATAGAGAGTGTCATTGAGTGATAGAGAGTGTCAGAGAGTGTCAGAGAGTGTCAGAGAGTGATAGAGAGTGATGGTGAGTTTCAGAGAGTGTCAGAGAGTGGTAGAGAGTGTCAGAGAGTGATAGAGAGTGTCAGAGAGTGATCGAGAGTGATAGAGAGCTTCAGAGAGTGTCAGAGAGTGATAGAGAGTGATAGGGAGTGTCAGAGAGTGATAGAGAGTGGTAGAGAGTGTCAGGGAGTGTCAGAGTGTGATAGAGAGTGATACAGAGTGTCAGAGAGTGATAGAGAGTGTCAGAGAGTGTCAGATAGCGATAAGGAGTGATAGAGAGTGTCAGAGAGTGTCAGAGAGTGATGGAGAGTGTCAGAGAGTGATACCGAGTGTCTGAGCGTGTCTGAGAGTGACAGAGAGTGACAGAGAGTGACAGAGAGTGACAGAGAGTGTCTCAGAGTGTCAGTGAGTGTCAGTGAGTGTCAGAGAGTGACAGAGAGTGACAGAGAGTGACAGAGAGTGTCTCAGAGTGTCAGTGAGTGTCAGAGAGTGATAGAGAGTGTCTGAGAGTGTCAGAGAGTGATAGAGAGTGATAGAGAGTGCCTGAGAGTGTCAGAGAGTGTCAGAGAGTGATAGAGAGTGATAGAGAGTGTGAGAGAGTGTCAGAGAGTGTCAGTGAGTGGAAGAGAGTGATAGAGCGTGTCAGAGAGTGTCATAGAGTGATAGAGAGTGACAGAGAGTGTCAGAGTGTGTCAGTGAGTGCCATAGAGTGATAGAGAGTGTCAGAGTGTGTCACAGAAAGTCTGAGAGTGTCAGAGAGTGTCAGAGAGTGTCACAGAGTGATCGAGAGTGTCAGAGAGTGATAGAGAGAGATAGAGAGTGTCACAGAGTGATTAAGAGTGTCAGAGAGTGTTGGAGAGTGATACAGAGTGATAGAGAGTATCTGAGAGTGTCTGTGAGTGTCAGAGAGCGTCAGAGAGCGTCAGAGAGTGTCAGAGAGTGTCAGAGAGCGATAGAGAGTGTCAGAGAGAGATAGACAGTGTCAGAGAGTGATCGAGAGTATCTGAGAGTGACAGAGAGTGAAAGAGAGTGTCTGAGAGTGTCAGTGAGTGTCAGAGAGTGATAGAGAGTGGTAGAGAGTGGTAGAGAGTGACAGAGAGTGTCTGAGAGTGATAGAGAGTGTCAGAGTGTTTCAGAGAGTGATAGAGAGTGATTGAGTGTGTCAGAGAGTGCCAGAGAGCGATAGAGAGTGTCTGAGAGTGACAGAGAGTGAAATAGAGTGTCTGAGAGTGATAGAGAGTGATAGAGAGTGTCAGAGTGTGTCAGAGAGTTTCAGAGAGTGATAGAGAGTGTCACAGAGTGTCATTGATTAATAGAGAGTGTCAGAGAGTGATAGAGAGTGACAGAGAGTGATAGAGAGTGATAGAGAGTGATAGAGAGTGTCAGAGTGTGTCAGAGAGTTTCAGAGAGTGATAGAGAGTGTCACAGAGTGTCATTGATTAATAGAGAGTGTCAGAGAGTGTCAGAGATTGATAGAGAGTGATAGAGAGTGTCAGAGTGTTTCAGAGAGTGAAAGAGAGTGATAGAGAGTGTCAGAGTGTGTCAGAGAGTGATAGAGAATGATAGAGAGTGTCAGAGAGTGATAGAGAGTTACAGAGAGGGACAGAGAGTGATAGAGAGTGTCAGAGCGTGTCAGAGAGTGATACGGAGTGTGATAGAGAGTGTCTGAGAGTGTCAGAGTGTGTCAGAGAGTGTCGGAGAGTGATGGAGAGAGATAGAGAGTGTCACAGAGGGTCATTGAGTGATAGAGAGTGTCAGAGAGTGTCAGAGAGTGATAGAGAGTTTCAGAGAGTGTCAGAGAGTGATAGGGCGTGTCAGAGAGTGACAGAGCGAGTCTGAGAATGTCAGATTTTGAGAGAGAATGTCAGAGAGTGATAGAGAGTCTCTGAGAGTGTCAGAGAGTGTCAGAGAGCGAAAGAGAGTGTCAGTGAGTGACAGAGTGTGTCAGAGAGTGATAGAGATTGTCAGAGAGTGTCAGAGAGTGTCAGAGAGTGACAGCGAGTGTCTGAGAGTGTCAGAGAGTGATAGAGAGTGTTAGAGAGTGATAGAGAGTGTCAGAGTGTGATAGAGAGTGTCAGAGAGTGTCAGAGAGTGATAGAGAGTGTAAGACATTGACAGAGAGTGATAGAGAGTGTCAGAGATTGAAAGAGAGTGACAGAGAGTGACAGAGAGTGTCTGAGAGTGTCAGAGAGTGTCTGAGAGTGTCAGAGTGTGTCAGAGTTTGTCAGAGAGTGATAGAGAGTGATAGAGAGTGATAGAGCGTGTCAGAGTGTTTCAGAGAGTGATAGAGAGTGTCAGAGAGTGATAGTGTGTCAGAGAGTGATAGAGAGTGTCTGAGAGTGTCTGAGAGTGTCTGAGAGTGACAGAGAGTGAAAGAGAGTTTCAGTGAGTGTCAGAGACTGATAGAGAGTGTCTGAGAGTGTCAGTGAGTGATAGAGAGTGATAGAGACCCTCTGAGAGTGTCAGAGAGTGTCAGAGAGTGATAGAGAGTGTCAGAGAGTATCAGAGAGTGATAGAGAGTGACAGAGAGTGATGGAGAGTGATAGAGAGCCTATGAGAGTGTCAGAGAGTGTCAGAGTGTGTCAGAGGGTGTCAGAGAGTGTCAGAGAGTGATAGAGAGTGATAGTGAGTTTCAGAGAGTGTCAGAGAGTGATGGAGAGTGTCAGAGAGTGTCACAGAGTGTCAGAGAGTGATAGAGAGTGATAGAGAGTGATAGAGAGTGTCAGAGTGTGTCAGAGTGTGTCAGAGGGTGTCAGAGTGTGTCAGAGAGTGATAGAGAGTGATAGAGAGTGATAGGGAGTGTCAGAGTGTGTCAGAGAGTGATAGAGAGTGATTGAGTCTGTCAGAGAGTGTCAGAGAGCGATAGAGAGTGTCAGAGAGAGATAGACAGTGTCAGACAGTGATAGAGAGTGTCTGAGAGTGACAGAGAGTGAAATAGTGTGTCTGAGAGTGTCAGTGAGTGATTGAGAGTGATAGAGAGCCTCTGAGAGTGTCAGGAGTGTCAGAGAGTGATAGAGAGTGTCAGAGAGTGGTAGAGAGTGACAGAGAGGGTCTGAGAGTGTCAGAGAGTGTCAGAGTGTGTCAGAGAGTGACAGAGAGTGATAGAGAGTGTAAGACATTGACAGAGAGTGATAGAGAGTGTCAGAGATTGAAAGAGAGTGACAGAGAGTGACAGAGAGTGTCTGAGAGTGTCAGAGAGTGTCTGAGAGTGTCAGAGTGTGTCAGAGTGTGTCAGAGAGTGATAGAGAGTGATAGAGAGTGATAGAGCGTGTCAGAGTGTTTCAGAGAGTGATAGAGAGTGTCAGAGAGTGATAGTGTGTCAGAGAGTGATAGAGAGTGTCTGAGAGTGTCTGAGAGTGTCTGAGAGTGACAGAGAGTGAAAGAGAGTTTCAGTGAGTGTCAGAGACTGATAGAGAGTGTCTGAGAGTGTCAGTGAGTGATAGAGAGTGATAGAGACCCTCTGAGAGTGTCAGAGAGTGTCAGAGAGTGATAGAGAGTGTCAGAGAGTATCAGAGAGTGATAGAGAGTGACAGAGAGTGATGGAGAGTGATAGAGAGCCTATGAGAGTGTCAGAGAGTGTCAGAGTGTGTCAGAGGGTGTCAGAGAGTGTCAGAGAGTGATAGAGAGTGATAGTGAGTTTCAGAGAGTGTCAGAGAGTGATGGAGAGTGTCAGAGAGTGTCACAGAGTGTCAGAGAGTGATAGAGAGTGATAGAGAGTGATAGAGAGTGTCAGAGTGTGTCAGAGTGTGTCAGAGGGTGTCAGAGTGTGTCAGAGAGTGATAGAGAGTGATAGAGAGTGATAGGGAGTGTCAGAGTGTGTCAGAGAGTGATAGAGAGTGATTGAGTGTGTCAGAGAGTGTCAGAGAGCGATAGAGAGTGTCAGAGAGAGATAGACAGTGTCAGACAGTGATAGAGAGTGTCTGAGAGTGACAGAGAGTGAAAGAGTGTGTCTGAGAGTGTCAGTGAGTGATTGAGAGTGATAGAGAGCCTCTGAGAGTGTCAGGAGTGTCAGAGAGTGATAGAGAGTGTCAGAGAGTGGTAGAGAGTGACAGAGAGGGTCTGAGAGTGTCAGAGAGTGTCAGAGTGTGTCAGAGAGTGACAGAGAGTGATAGAGAGTGTCAGGGAGTGTCATCGAGTGATAGAGAGAGTCAGAGTGTGTCAGAGAGTGATAAAGTGTGAGTGAGTCTGTCAGAGAGTGTCAGAGAGCGATAGACAGTTTCAGAGAGTGATAGAGAGTGTCTGAGATTGTCTGAGAGTGACAGAGAGTGAAATAGAGTGTCTGAGAGTGTCAGTGAGTGTCAGAGAGTGATAGAGAGTGTCTGAGAGTGTCAGTGAGTGATAGAGAGTGATAGAGAGCCTCTGAGAGTGTCAGAGAGGTTCAGAGAGTGATAGAGAGAGTCAGAGAGTGATAGTGAATGGCAGAGAGTGTCTGAGAGTGTCAGTGAGTGTCAGAGAGTGATAGAGAGTGTCAGAGAGTGTCATAGAGAGATGGAGAGTCTCAGAGAGTGTCAGAGAGTGATAGAGAGTGATAGAGAGTGTCAGAGTGTGTCAGAGAGTTTCAGCGAATCATAGAGAGTGTCACAGAGTGCCATTGATTAATAGAGTGTGTCAGAGAGAGTCAGAGATTGATCGAGAGTGATAGAGAGCGTCAGAGAGTGTCAGAGAGTGAAAGAGAGTCATCGAGAGTGTCAGAGTGTGTCAGAGAGTGATAGAGAGTTAAGGGAGTGTCAGAGAGTGATAGAGAGTTACAGGGAGTGTCAGAGAGTGATAGAGAGTTGCAGAGAGTGTCAGAGAGTGATAGAGAGTGTCAGAGAGTGTCAGAGTGTGTCAGAGAGTGTCAGAGAGTGTCAGAGAGTGATAGGGAGTGTCAGAGAGTGACAGAGAGAGTCAGAGAATGTCAGAGAGTGATAGAGAGTCTCTGAGAGAGTCAGAGAGTTTCAGAGAGTGAGAGAGAGTTTCTGAGAGTCTCTGAGAGTGTCAGAGAGTGTCAGAGAGCGAAAGAGAGTGTCAGTGAGTGACAGAGAGTGTCAGAGAGTGATAGAGAGTATCAGAGAGTGTCAGAGAGTGTGAGAGAGTGACAGAGAGTGTCTGAGAGTGACAGTGAGTGTCAGAGAGTGATAGAGAGTGATAGGGAGTGATAGACAGTTTCAGAGTGTGTCATTGAGTGACAGAGAGTGTCAGAGAGTGTCAGAGAGTGTCAGAGAGTGTCAGAGAGCGACAGAGAGTGTCAGAGAGAGATAGACAGAGTCAGAGAGTGATAGAGAGAGTCTGAGAGTGACAGAGAGTGAAAGAGAGTGTCTGAGAGTGTCAGTGAGTGTCAGAGAGTGATAGAGAGTGTCTGAGAGTGTCAGTGAGTGATTGCGAGTGATCGAGAGCCTCTGAGAGTGTCAGAGAGTGTCAGAGAGTGTTAGAGAGTGTCAGAGAGTGGTAGAGAGTGACAGAGAGTGTCAGTGAGTGATAGAGCGTGATAGAGACCCTCTGAGAGTGTCAGAGAGTGTCACAGAGTGATTGAGAGTGTCAGAGAGTGTCAGAGAGTGATAGAGAGTGACAGAGAGTGATAGAGAGTGATAGAGAGCCTATGAGAGTGTCAGAGAGTGTCAGAGGGTGTCAGAGAGTGTCAGAGAGTGATAGAGAGTGATAGAGAGTTTCAGAGAGTGTCAGGGATTGTCACAAATTGTCAGAGAGTGATAGAGAGTGATAGAGAGTGTCAGAGTGTGTCAGAGAGTGTCAGAGAGTGATAGAGAGTGATAGATAGCATCAGAGAGTGTCATAGAGTGATAGAGAGGGATAGAGAGTGTCACAGAGTGTCATTGAGTAATAGAGAGTGTCAGAAAGTGTCAGAGAGTGATAGAGAGTGTCAGAGAGTGTCAGAGAGTGTCAGAGAGCGATAGACAGTTTCAGAGAGTGATAGAGAGTGTCTGAGATTGTCTGAGAGTGATAGAGAGTGATAGAGAGCCTCTGAGAGTGTCAGAGAGATTCAGAGAGTGATAGAGAGTGGCAGAGAGTGTCTGAGAGTGTCAGTGAGTGTCAGAGAGTGATAGAGAGTGTCAGAGTGTGTAAGAGAGTGATAGAGAGTGTCAGAGAGTGATAGAGAGTGATAGAGCGTGATAGAGAGTGTCAGAGAGTGTCATAGAGAGATGGAGAGTCTCAGAGAGTGTCAGAGAGTGATAGAGAGTGATAGAGAGTGTCAGAGTGTGTCAGAGAGTTTCAGAGAATCATAGAGAGTGTCACAGAGTGTCATTGATTAATAGAGAGTGTTAGAGAGTGTCAGAGAGTGAAAGAGAGTGATAGAGAGTGTCAGAGACTGTGTCAGAGAGTTACAGAGAGTGTCAGAGAGTGATAGAGAGTGTCAGAGAGTGTCAGAGGGTGTCAGAGAGTGTCAGAGCGTGATGGAGAGTGATAGAGAGTGTCACAGAGGGTCATTGAGTGATAGAGAGTGTCAGAGAGTGTCAGAGAGTGATAGAGAGTGTCAGAGAGTGTCAGAGAGTGATAGGGAGGGTCAGAGAGTGACAGAGAGAGTCTGAGAATGTCAGAGAGTGATAGAGAATGTCAGAGAGTGATAGAGAGTGATAGAGAGTCTCTGAGAGTGTCAGAGAGTTTCAGAGAGTGAGAGAGAGAGATTCTGAGAGTCTCTGAGAGTCTCTGAGAGTCTCTGAGAGTGTCAGAGAGCGAAAGAGAGTGTCAGTGAGTGACATAGAGTGTCAGAGAGTGTCAGAGAGTGACAGAGAGTGTCTGAGAGTGACAGCGAGTGTCTGAGAGTGTCAGTGAGTGTCAGAGAGTGATAGAGGGTGATAGGGAGTGATAGACAGTTTCAGAGTGTGTCATTGAGTGATAGAGAGTGTCAGAGAGTGTCAGAGTGTGATAGAGAGTGTCAGAGAGTGTCAGAGAGTGATAGAGAGTCTCAGAGAGTGTCAGAGAGTGATAGAGAGTGATAGAGAGTGTCAGAGAGTGATAGAGACTGATAGAGCGTGATAGAGAGTGTCAGAGAGTGTCATAGAGAGATGGAGAGTCTCAGAGAGTGTCAGAGAGTGATAGAGAGTGATAGAGAGTGTCAGAGTGTGTCAGAGAGTTTCAGAGAATCATAGAGAGTGTCACAGAGTGTCATTGATTAATAGAGAGTGTCAGAGAATGTCAGAGAGTGAAAGAGAGTGATAGAGAGTGTCAGAGAGTGTGTCAGAGAGTTACAGAGAGTGTCAGAGAGTGATAGAGAGTGTCAGAGAGTGTCAGAGGGTGTCAGAGAGTGTCAGAGCGTGATGGAGAGTGATAGAGAGTGTCACAGAGGGTCATTGAGTGATAGAGAGTGTCAGAGAGTGTCAGAGAGTGATAGAGAGTGTCAGAGAGTGTCAGAGAGTGATAGGGAGTGTCAGAGAGTGACAGAGAGAGTCTGAGAATGTCAGAGAGTGATAGAGAATGTCAGAGAGTGATAGAGAGTGATAGAGAGTCTCTGAGAGTGTCAGAGAGTTTCAGAGAGTGAGAGAGAGAGATTCTGAGAGTCTCTGAGAGTCTCTGAGAGTGTCAGAGAGTGTCAGAGAGTGAAAGAGAGTGTCAGTGAGTGACAGAGAGTGTCAGAGAGTGTCAGAGAGTGACAGAGAGTGTCTGAGAGTGACAGCGAGTGTCTGAGAGTGTCAGTGAGTGTCAGAGAGTGATAGAGAGTGATAGGGAGTGATAGACAGTTTCAGAGTGTGTCATTGAGTGATAGAGAGTGTCAGAGAGTGTCAGAGTGTGATAGAGAGTGTCAGAGAGTGTCAGAGAGTGATAGAGAGTCTAAGAGAGTGATGGAGAGTGATAGAGAGTGTCAGAGATTGATAGAGAGTGACAGAGAGAGACAGAGAGTGTCTGAGAGTGTCAGAGAGTGTCAGAGTGTGTCAGAGGGTGATAGAGAGTGATAGAGAGTGTCAGAGAGTGTCATAGCGTGATAGAGAGTGTCAGAGAGTGTCACAGAGTGTCAGAGAGTGACAGAGAGTGATAGAGAGTGACAGAGAGTGTCAGAGTGTGTCAGAGAGTGTCAGAGAGTGATAGAGAGTGATAGATAGCGTCAGAGAGTGTCATAGAGTGATAGAGAGGGATAGAGAGTGTCACAGAGTGTCATTGAGTAACAGAGAGTGTCAGAAAGTGTCAGAGAGTGATAGAGTGTGTCAGAGAGTGTCAGAGAGTGATGGAGAGTGATAGAGTGTCATTGAGTGATAGAGAGTGTCAGAGAGTGTCAGAGAGTGATAGAGAGTGTCAGAGAGTGTCAGAGAGTGATAGAGAGTGTCAGAGAGTGATAGAGAGTGTCAGAGAGTGATCGAGAGTGATGGAGAGCTTCAAAGAGTATCAGAGAGTGATAGAGAGTGATAGAGAGTGATAGGGAGTGTCAGAGAGTGTCAGAGAGTGATAGAGAGTGGTAGAGAGTGTCAGGGAGTGTCAGAGAGTGATAGAGAGTGATACAGAGTGTCAGAGAGTGATAGAGAGTGTCAGAGAATGTCAGAGAGCGATAAAGAGTGATAGAGCGTGTCTGAGAGTGTCAGAGAGTGTCTGAGAGTGTCTGAGTGTGTCAGAGAGTGTCAGAGAGTGTCAGAGAGTGATAGACAGTGATAGAGATTTTCAGAGAGTGTCATTGAGTGATAGAGAGTGTCAGAGAGTGATAGAGAGTGATAGAGAGTTTCTGAGAGTGTCAAAGAGTGTCAGAGTGTGTCAGAGAGTGATGAAGAATGCTAGAGCGTTTCAGAGAGTGTCTGAGAGCGTCAGAGAGTGTCAGAGTGTGATAGAGAGTGTCTGAGAGTGATAGAGAGAGGCTGAGAGTGTCTGAGAGCGTCAGAGAGTGTCAGAGAGTATCTGAGAGCGTCAGAGAGTGTCACAGAGTGTCTGAGTGCGTCAGAGAGTGTCTGAGAGCGTCAAAGAGCGTTAGATTGTGACAGAGAGTGTCTGAGAGTGTCAGAGTGTGATAGAGAGTGTCAGATAGTGCCAGAGTGTGTGAGAGTGTCAGAGAGCGACAGAGAGTGTCAGAGAGTGTCAGAGAGTGATGGAGAGTGTCAGAGAGTGACAGAGAGTGTCTCAGAGTGTCAGTGAGTGTCAGAGAGTGATAGAGAGTGTCTGAGAGTGTCAGAGAGTGTCTGAGAGTGATAGAGAGAGCCTGAGAGTGTCTGAGAGCGTCAGAGAGTGTCAGAGAGTGTCTGAGAGCGTCAGAGAGTGTCACAGAGTGTCTGAGTGCGTCAGAGAGTTTCTGAGAGCGTCAAAGAGCGTTAGAGTGTGACAGAGAGTGTCTGAGAGTGTCAGAGTGTGATAGAGAGTGTCAGATAGTGCCAGAGTGTGTGAGAGTGACAGAGAGCGACAGAGAGTGTCAGAGAGTGTCAGAGAGTGATGGAGAGTGTCAGAGAGTGATATAGAGTGTCTGAGCGTGTCTGAGAGTGACAGAGAGTGACAGAGAGTGTCTGAGAGTGTCAGAGAGTGATGGAGAGTGTCAGAGAGTGATATAGAGTGTCTGAGCGTGTCTGAGAGTGACAGAGAGTGACAGAGAGTGTGAGAGAGTGTCAGTGAGTGTCAGAGAGTGATAGAGAGTGTCTGAGAGTGATAGAGAGTGATAGAGAGTGATAGAGAGTGATAGAGAGTGTGAGAGAGTGTCAGAGAGTGTCAGAGAGTGATAGAGAGTGATAGAGCGTGTCAGAGAGTGTCATAGAGTGATAGAGAACGTCAGAGAGTGTCAGAGTGTGTCAGTGAGTGTCATAGAATGATAGAGAGTGTCAGAGTGTGTCACAGAAAGTCTGAGAGTGTCAGAGAGTGTCACAGAGTGATCGAGAGTGTCAGAGAGTGATAGAGTGTGTCAGAGAGTGATAGAGAGTTTCAGAGAGTGAGAGAGAGATTCTGAGAGTCTCTGAGAGTGTCAGAGAGTGTCAGAGAGCGAAAGAGAGTGTCAGTGAGTGTCAGAGAGTGTCAGAGAGTGACAGAGAGTGTCTGAGAGTGACAGCGAGTGTATGAGAGTGTCAGAGAGTGATAGAGAGCGATAGGGAGTGATAGACAGTTTCAGAGTGTGTCATTGAGTGATAGAGAGTGTCAGAGAGTGATAGAGAGTGATAGAGAGCCTCTGAGAGTGTCAGAGAGTGTCAGAGAGTGATAGAGAGTGTCAGAGAGTGGTAGAGAGAGACAGAGAGTGTCTGTGAGTGATAGAGAGTGTCAGAGTGTTTCAGAGAGTGATAGAGAGTGATTGAGTGTGTCAGAGAGTGCCAGAGAGCGAAAGAGAGTGTCAGAGAGTGATAGAGAGTGTCAGAGAGTGATAGAGAGTGATAGAGAGTGTCAGAGAGTGATAGAGAGTGATTGAGTGTGTCAGAGAGTGCCAGAGAGCGATAGAGAGTGTCAGAGAGTGATAGAGAGTGTCAGAGAGTGATAGAGAGTGTCAGAGAGTGATAGAGAGTGTCAGAGAGTGATAGCGAGTGTTTGAGTGTGTCAGAGAGTGCCAGAGAGCGATAGAGAGTGTCAGAGAGTGATAGAGAGTGTCAGAGAGTGATAGAGAGTGTTTGAGAGTGTCTGAGAGTGACAGAGCGTGAAAGAGAGTGTCTGAGAGTTTCAGTGAGTGTGAGAGACTGATAGAGAGTGTCAGAGAGTGTCAGAGATTGATCGAGAGTGATAGAGAGTGTCAGAGAGTGTCAGAGAGTGTCAGAGAGTGATAGAGAGTGTCAGAGTGTGTCAGAGAGTGATAGATAGTGATAGAGAGTGTCAGAGAGTGATAGAGAGTTACAGAGAGTGTCAGAGAGTGATAGAGAGTTACAGAGAGTGTCAGAGAGTGATAGAGAGTGTCAGAGAGTGTCAGAGAGTGATGGAGAGTGATAGAGAGTGTCACAGAGGGTCATTGAGTGATAGAGAGTGTCAGAGAGTGTCAGAGAGTGTCAGAGAGTGTCAGAGAGTGTCAGAGAGTGATAGGGAGTGTCAGAGAGTTACAGAGAGAGTCTGAGAATGTCAGAGAGTGATAGAGAATGTCAGAGAGTGATAGAGAGTGATAGAGAGTCTCTGAGAGTGTCAGAGAGTTTCAGAGAGTGAGAGAGAGATTCTGAGTGTCTCTGAGAGTGTCAGAGAGTGTCAGAGAGCGAAAGAGAGTGTCTGTGAGTGACAGAGAGTGTCAGAGAGTGATAGAGAGTATCAGAGAGTGTCAGAGAGTGTCAGAGAGTGACAGAGAGTGTCTGAGAGTGACAGCGAGTGTCTGAGAGTGTCAGAGAGTGATAGAGAGTGATAGGGAGTGATAGACAGTTTCAGAGTGTGTCATTGAGTGATAGAGAGTGTCAGAGTGTGTCAGAGTGTGATAGAGAGTGTCAGAGAGTGTCAGAGAGTGTCAGAGAGTGATAGAGAGTGTACGAGAGTGATAGAGAGTGATAGAGAGTGTCAGAGATTGATAGAGAGTGACAGAGAGTGACAGAGAGTGTCTGAGAGTGTCAGAGAGTGTCAGAGTGTGTCAGAGAGTGATAGAGAGTGATAGAGAGTGTCAGAGAGTGTCATAGAATGATAGAGTGTCAGAGAGTGTCACAGAGTGTCAGAGAGTGATAGAGAGTGATAGAGAGTGACAGAGAGTGTCAGAGTGTGTCAGAGAGTGTCAGAGAGTGATAGAGAGAGATAGATAGCGTCAGAGAGTGTCATAGAGTGTTAGAGAGGGATAGAGTGTGTCACAGAGTGTCATTGAGTAATAGAGAGTGTCAGAAAGTGTCAGAGAGTGATAGAGAGTGTCAGAGAGTGTCAGAGAGTGATACGGAGTGTGATTGAGAATGTCTGAGAGTGTCTGAGAGTGTCAGAGTGTGTCAGAGAGTGTCTGAGAGTGATGGAGAGTGATAGAGAGTGTCAGAGAGTGTCAGAGAGTGATAGAGAGTGTCAGAGATTGATAGAGAGTGTCAGAGAGTGATTGAGTCTGATAGAGAGCTTCAAAGAGTGTCAGAGAGTGATATAGAGTGATAGAGAGTGATAGGGAGTGTCAGAGAGTGTCAGAGAGTGAAAGAGAGTGGTAGAGCGTGTCAGGGAGTGTCAGAGAGTGATAGAGAGTGATACAGAGTGTCAGAGAGTGATAGAGAGTGTCAGAGAGTGTCAGAGAGCAATAAAGAGTGATAGAGCATGTCAGAGAGTGTCAGAGAGTGTCTGAGAGTGTGTGAGTGTTTCAGAGAGTGTCAGAGAGTGTCAGAGAGTGATAGACAGTGATAGAGATTTTCAGAGAGTGTCATTGAGTGATAGAGAGTGTCAGAGAGTGATAGAGAGTGATAGAGAGTTTCTGAGAGTGTCAAAGAGTGTCAGAGTGTGTCAGAGAGTGATGAAGAATGCTAGAGCGTTTCAGAGAGTGTCTGAGAGCGTCAGAGAGTGTCAGAGTGTGATAGAGAGTGTCTGAGAGTGATAGAGAGTGTCAGAGAGTGTCTGAGAGCGTCAGAGAGTGTCAGAGAGTGTCTGAGAGCGTCAGAGAGTGTCACAGAGTGTCTGAGTGCGTCAGAGAGTGTCTGAGAGCGTCAAAGAGCGTTTGAGTGTGACAGAGAGTGTCTGAGAGTGTCAGAGTGTGATAGAGAGTGTCAGATAGTGCCAGAGTGTGTGAGAGTGTCAGAGAGCGACAGAGAGTGTCAGAGAGTGTCTGAGATCGTCAGAGAGTGTCACAGAGTGTCTGAGTGCGTCAGAGAGTGTCTGAGAGCGTCAAAGAGCGTTAGAGTGTGACAGAGAGTGTCTGAGAATGTCAGAGTGTGATAGAGAGTGTCAGATAGTGCCAGAGTGTGTGAGAGTGTCAGAGAGCGACAGAGAGTGTCAGAGAGTGTCAGAGAGTGATGGAGAGTGTCAGAGAGTGATATAGAGTGTCTGAGCGTGTCTGAGAGTGACAGAGAGTGACAGAGAGTGACAGAGAGTGTCAGAGAGTGTCTGAGACCGTCAGAGAGTGTCACAGAGTGTCTGAGTGCGTCAGAGAGTGTCTGAGAGCGTCAAAGAGCGTTAGAGTGTGACAGAGAGTGTCTGAGAATGTCAGAGTGTGATAGAGAGTGTCAAATAGTGCCAGAGTGTGTGAGAGTGTCAGAGAGCGACAGAGAGTGTCAGAGAGTGTCAGAGAGTGATGGAGAGTGTCAGAGAGTGATATAGAGTGTCTGAGTATGTCTGAGAGTGACAGAGAGTGACAGAGAGTGACAGAGAGTGACAGAGAGTGACAGAGAGTGTCTCAGCGTGTCAGTGAGTGTCAGAGAGTGATAGAGAGTGTCTGAGAGTGTCAGAGAGTGTCTGAGAGTGATAGAGAGAGTCTGAGAGTGTCAGAGAGCATCAGAGAGTGTCAGAGAGTGTCTGAGAGCGTCAGAGAGTGTCACAGAGTGTCTGAGTGCGTCAGAGAGTGTCTGAGAGCGTCAAAGAGCGTTAGTGTGTGACAGAGAGTGTCTGAGAGTGTCAGAGTGCGATAGAGAGTGTCAGATAGTGCCAGAGTGTGTGAGAGTGTCAGAGAGCGACAGAGAGTGATGGAGAGTGTCAGAGAGTGATGGAGAGTGTCAGAGAGTGATATAGAGTGTCTGAGCGTGTCTGAGAGTGACAGAGAGTGACAGAGAGTGACAGAGAGTGACAGAGAGTGATAGAGAGTGTCTGAGAGTGTCAGAGAGTGTCAGAGAGTGATAGAGAGTGATAGAGAGTGTGAGAGAGTGTCAGAGAGTGATAGAGTGTGATAGAGAGTGACAGAGAGTGTCAGAGTGTGTCAGTGAGTGTCATAGAGTGATAGAGAGTGTCAGAGTGTGTCACAGAAAGTCTGAGAGTGTCAGAGAGTGTCACAGAGTGATCGAGAGTGTCAGAGAGTGATAGAGTGTGTCAGAGAGTGATAGAGAGTGTCAGAGAGTGATAGAGAGAGATAGAGAGTGTCACAGAGTGATTAAGAGTGTCAGAGAGTGTTAGAGAGCGATACAGAGTGATGGAGAGTATCTGAGAGTATCTGTGAGTGTCAGAGAGCGTCAGAGAGTGTCAGAGATCGATAGAGAGTGTCAGAGAGAGATAGACAGTGTCAGAGAGTGATAGAGAGTGTCTGAGAGTGACAGGGAGTGAAAGAGAGCGTCTGAGAGTGTCAGTGAGTGATTGAGAGTGATAGAGAGCCTCTGAGAGTGTCAGAGAGTGATAGAGAGTGTCAGAGAGTGGTAGAGAGTGACAGAGAGTGTCTGAGCGTGATAGAGAGTGTCAGAGTGTTTCAGAGACTGATAGAGAGTGATTGAGTGTGTCAGAGAGTGCCAGAGAGCGATAGAGAGTGTCAGAGAGTGATAGAGAGTGTCAGAGAGTGATAGAGAGTGATAGAGAGTGTCAGTGAGTGATTGAGAGTGATAGAGAGCCTCTGAGAGTGTCAGAGAGTGTCAGAGAGTGATAGAGAGTGTCAGAGAGTGGTAGAGAGTGACAGAGTTTGTCTGTGAGTGATAGAGAGTGTCAGAGTGTTTCAGAGAGTGATATAGAGTGATTGAGTGTGTCAGAGAGTGGCAGAGAGCGATCGAGTGTGTCAGAGAGTGATAGAGAGTGTCTGAGAGTGACAGAGCGTGAAAGAGAGTGTCTGAGAGTGTCAGTGAGTGTCAGAGACTGATAGAGAGTGTCTGAGAGTGTCAGTGAGTGATAGAGAGTGATAGAGACCCTCTGAGAGTGTCAGAGAGTGTCAGAGAGTGATAGAGAGTGTCAGAGAGTGTCAGAGAGTGATAGAGAGTGACAGTGAGTGATAGAGAGTGATAGAGAGCCTATGAGAGTGTCAGAGAGTGTCAGAGTATGTCAGAGGGTGTCAGAGAGTGTCAGAGAGTGATAGAGAGTGATAGAGAGTTTCAGAGAGTGTCAGAGAGTGATGGAGAGTGTCAGAGATTGTCACAAATTGTCAGAGAGTGATAGAGAGTGATAGAGAGTGATAGAGAGTGTCAGAGTGTGTCAGAGAGTGTCAGAGAGTGATAGAGAGTGATAGATAGCGTCAGAGAGTGTCATAGAGTGATAGAGAGGGATAGAGAGTGTCACAGAGTGTCATTGAGTAATAGAGAGTGTCAGAAAGTGTCAGAGAGTGATAGAGAGTGTCAGAAAGTGTCAGAGAGTGTCAGAGAGTGATACGGAGTGTGATTGAGAGTGTCTGAGACTGTCAGAGAGTGTCAGAGATTGTCAGAGAGTGATGGAGAGTGTCAGACCGTGTCAGAGTGTGATAGAGAGTGTCAGAGTGTGTCAGAGAGTGATAGAGAGTGATAGAGAGTGATAGAGAGTAAAAGAGAGTGATAGAGCGTGTCAGAGAGTGTCAGAGAGTGTCAGAGTGTGTCAGAGAGTGATAGAGAGTGATTGAGTGTGTCAGAGCGTGTCAGAGAGCGATAGAGAGTGTCAGAGAGAGATAGACAGTGTCAGAGAGTGATGGAGAGTGTCTGAGAGTGACAGAGAGTGAAAGAGTGCGTCTGAGAGTGTCAATGAGTGTCAGAGAGTTATAGAGAGTGTCTGAGAGTGTCAGTGAGTGATTGAGAGTGACAGAGAGCCTCTGAGAGTGTCAGAGAGTGTCAGAGAGTGATAGAGAGTGTCAGAGAGTGATAGAGAGTTTCAGAGAGTGTCAGAGAGTGTCTGAGAGTGTCAGAGAGTGTCAGAGAGTGATAGTGAGTGAATGAGAGTGTCAGATAGTGATATAGAGTGTCAGAGAGTGTCAGAGAGTGTCAGATAGTGACAATGAGTGTCAGAGAGTGTCAGAGAGTGTCTGAGAGTGTCAGAGAGTGATAGAGAGTGTCAGAGAGTGATAGAGAGTGTCAGAGAGTGTCAGAGAGTGTCAGAGAGTGATGGAGAGTGTCAGAGATTGTCAGAAATTGTCAGAGAGTGATAGAGAGTGATAGAGAGTGATAGAGAGTGTCAGAGTGTGTCAGAGAGTGTCAGAGAGTGATGGAGAGTGATAGATAGCGTCAGAGAGTGTCATAGAGTGATAGAGAGGGATAGAGAGTGTCACAGAGTGTCATTGAGTAATAGAGAGTGTCAGAAAGTGTCAGAGAGTGATAGAGAGTGTCAGAGAGTGTCAGAGAGTGTCAGAGAGTGATACGGAGTGTGATTGAGAGTGTCTGAGACTGTCAGAGCGTGTCAGAGCGTGTCAGAGAGTGATAGAGAGTGTCAGAGTGTGTCAGAGAGTGATAGAGAGTGATAGAGAGTGATTGAGTGTGTCAGAGCGTGTCAGAGAGCGATATAGAGAGTCAGAGAGAGATAGACAGTGTCAGAGAGTGATAGAGAGTGTCTGAGAGTGACAGAGAGTGAAAGAGTGCGTCTGAGAGTGTCAGTGAGTGTCAGAGAGTGATAGAGAGTGTCTGAGAGTGTCAGTGAGTGATTGAGAGTGACAGAGAGCCTCTGAGAGTGTCAGAGAGTGTCAGAGAGTGATAGAGAGTGTCAGAGAGTGATAGAGAGTTTCAGAGAGTGTCTGAGAGTGTCAGAGAGTGTCAGAGAGTGATAGTGAGTGAATGAGAGTGTCAGATAGTGATAATGAGTGTCAGAGAGTGTCAGAGAGTGTCTGAGAGTGTCAGAGTGTGATAGAGAGTGTCAGTGAGTGATAGAGAGTGTCAGAGAGTGTCAGAGAGTGTCAGAGAGTGATAGAGAGTGTCAGAGAGTGTCAGAGAGTGATAGAGAGTGATAGAGAGTGTCAGAGAGTGATAGAGAGTGATAGAGAGTGTCAGAGAGTGTCAGAGAGTGTCAGAGAGTGTCAGAGAGTGATAGAGAGTGATAGAGAGTGTCAGAGTGTGTCAGAGAGTGTCAGAGAGTGTCAGAGAGTGTCAGATAGTGTTAGAGAGTGTCAGAGAGTGTCAGAGAGTGTCAGAGAGTGTCAGAGAGTGTCAGAGAGTGATAGAGAGTGATAGAGAGTGTCAGAGTGTGTCAGAGAGTGTCAGAGAGTGTCAGAGAGTGTCAGATAGTGTTAGAGAGTGTCAGAGAGTGTCAGAGAGTGTCAGAGAGTGATAGTGAGTGTCTGAGAGTGTCAGAGAGTGTCTGAGAGTGTCTGAGAGTGTCAGAGAGTGATAGAGAGTGATAGAGAGTGTCAGAGTGTATCAGAGAGTGTCAGAGAGTGTCAGAGAGTGTCAGATAGTGATAGAGAGTGTCAGAGAGTGTCAGAGAGTGATAGAGAGTGATAGAGAGTGTCAGAGTGTGTCAGAGAGTGTCAGAGAGTGTCAGAGAGTGTCAGATAGTGATAGAGAGTGTCAGAGAGTGTCAGAGAGTGTCAGATAGTGATAGTGAGTGTCAGAGAGTGTCAGATAGTGATAGTGAGTGTCTGAGAGTGTCAGAGAGTGATAGAGAGTGATAGAGAGTTTCAGAGAGTGTCAGAGAGTTACAGAGAGTGATAGAGAGCGTCAGAGAGTGATCGAGAGTGACAGAGAGTTTCAGAGAGTGTCTGAGAGTGTCAGAGAGTGATAGAGAGTGATAGAGAGTGTCAGAGAGTGTCAGAGAGTGTCAGAGAGTGATAGTGAGTGTCTGAGAGTGTCAGAGAGTGTCAGAGATTGATAGTGAGTGAATGAGAGTGTCAGATAGTGATAGAGAGTGTCAGAGAGTGTCAGAGAGTGTCAGAGAGTGTCAGATAGTGATAATGAGTGTCTGAGAGTGTCAGAGAGTGTCTGAGAGTGTCAGAGAGTGATAGAGAGTGTCAGAGAGTGATAGAGAGTGTCAGAGACTGTCAGAGAGTGTCAGAGAGTGATAGAGAGTGATAGAGAGTTTCAGAGAGTGTCAGAGAGTGTCTGAGAGTGTCAGAGAGTGATAGAGAGTGATAGAGAGTTTCAGAGAGTGTCAGGGAGTGTCTGAGAGTGTCAGAGAGTGTTAGAGAGTGTCAGAGAGTGTCAGAGGGTGTCAGAGAGGGTCAGAGAATGTCTGAGAGTGTCAGAGAGTGATAGAGAGTGTAAGAGAGTGTCAGAGAGAGTCAGAGAGTGTCAGAGAGTGATAGAGAGTTTCAGAGAGTGTCAGTGAGTGTCTGAGAGTGTCAGAGAGTGTCAGAGAGTGATAGAGAGTGATAGAGAGTTTCAGAGAGTGTCAGAGAGTGTCAGAGAGTGATAGAGAGTGTCAGAGAGTGATAGAGAGTGTCAGAGAGTGTCAGAGAGTGTCTGAGAGTGTCAGAGAGTGATAGAGAGTGTCAGAGAGTGTCAGAGAGTGTCAGAGAGTGTCAGAGAGTGTCTGAGAGTGTCTGAGAGTGTCAGAGAGTGATAGTGAGTTTCAGAGTGTGTCAGAGAGTGATAGAGAGTGTCAGAGTGTGTCAGAGAGTGATAGTGAGTTTCAGAGTGTGTCAGAGAGTGTCTGAGAGTGTCAGAGAGTGATAGAGAGTGATAGAGAGTTTCAGAGAGTGTCAGAGAGTGTCTGAGAGTGATAGAGAGTGATAGAGAGTGTCAGAGAGTGTCAGAGAGTGTCAGAGAGTGTCAGAGAGTGATAGTGGGAGTCTGAGAGTGTCAGAGAGTGATAGAGAGTGATAGAGAGTGTCAGAGTGTGTCAGAGTGTGTCTGAGGGTGTCAGTGAGTGTCAGAGAGTGATAGAGAGTGTCAGAGAGTGTCAGAGAGTGATAGAGAGTGATCGAGAGTTTCAGAGAGTGTCAGAGAGTGTCTGAGAGTGTCAGAGAGTGATAGACAGTGATAGAGAGTGTCAGAGAGTGTCAGAGTGTGTCAGAGAGTGATAGTGAGTGTCTGAGTGTGATAGAGAGTGATAGAGAGTTTCAGAGTGTGTCAGAGAGTGTCTGAGAGTGTCAGAGAGTGTCAGAGAGTGATAGTGAGTGTCTGAGAGTGTCAGAGAGTGTCAGAGAGTGTCAGAGAGTGATAGAGAGTGTCAGAGAGTGTCAGAGTGTGTCAGAGAGTGATAGTGAGTGTCTGAGTGTGATAGAGAGTGATAGAGAGTTTCAGAGAGTGTCAGAGAGTGATAGAGAGTGTCAGAGAGTGATAGAGAGTGTCAGAGAGTGTATGAGAGTGTATGAGAGTGATAGAGAGTGATAGAGAGTGATAGAGAGTGTCAGAGAGTGTCAGAGAGTGTCAGAGAGTGATAGTGAGTGTCTGAGAGTGTCTGAGAGTGTCTGAGAGTGTCAGAGAGTGTCAGAGAGTGATTGAGAGTGTCAGAGAGTGTCAGAGAGTGATAGTGAGTGTCTGAGAGTGATAGAGAGTGATAGAGAGTGTCAGAGAGTGTCAGAGAGTGATAGAGAGTGATAGAGAGTGTCAGAGAGTGTCAGAGAGTGATAGTGGTTGTCTGAGAGTGTCAGAGAGTGTCAGAGAGTGATAGAGAGTGTCAGAGAGTGTCAGAGAGTGATAGTGAGTGTCTGAGAGTGATAGAGAGTGTCAGAGAGTGTCAGAGAGTGATAGAGAGTGTCAGAGAGTGATCGAGAGTGGTAGAGAGTTTCAGAGAGTGTCAGAGAGTGTCTGAGACTGTCAGAGAGTGATAGACAGTAATAGAGAGTGTCAGAGAGTGTCAGAGAGTGTCAGAGAGTGATAGTGAGTGTCTGAGAGTGATAGAGAGTGTCAAAGAGTGTCAGAGAGCGATAGAGAGTTTCAGAGAGTGTCAGAGAGTGTCTGAGAGTGTCAGAGAGTGTCAGAGATTGATAGAGAGTGTCAGAGAGTGTCTGAGAGTGTCAGAGAGTGTCAGAGAGTGATAGAGAGTGTCAGACAGTGTCAGAGAGTATCAGAGAGTTTCAGAGAGTGTCAGAGAGTGATAAAGAGCGTCAGAGAGTGATCGAGAGTGACAGAGAGTTTCAGAGAGTTTCAGAGAGTGTCTGAGAGTGTCAGAGAGTAATAGAGAGTGATAGAGAGTTTCAGAGAGTTTCAGAGAGTGTCAGAGAGTGTCTGAGAGTGTCAGAGAGTGTCTGAGAGTGTCAGAGAGTGATAGAGAGTGATAGAGAGTGTCAGAGAGTGTCAGAGAGTGTCAGAGAGTGATAGTGAGTGTCTGAGTGTGATAGAGAGTGATAGAGAGTTTCAGAGAGTGTCAGAGAGTGTCTGAGAGTGTCAGAGAGTGATAGAGAGTGATAGAGAGTGTCAGAGAGTGATAGAGAGTGATAGAGAGTGTCAGAGAGTGTATGAGAGTGATAGAGAGTGATAGAGAGTGATAGAGAGTGTCAGAGAGTGTCAGAGAGTGTCAGAGAGTGTCAGAGAGTGATAGTGAGTGTCTGAGTGTGATAGAGAGTGATAGAGAGTGTCTGAGAATGTCAGAGAGTGATAGAGAGTGTCAGAGAGTGATAGAGAGTGTCAGAGAGTGATAGAGAGTGATAGAGAGTGTCAGAGAGTGTATGAGAGTGATAGAGAGTGATAGAGAGTGTCAGAGAGTGTCAGAGAGTGATAGTGAGTGTCTGAGTGTGATAGAGAGTGATAGAGAGTTTCAGAGAGTGTCAGAGAGTGTCTGAGAGTGTCTGAGAGTGTCAGAGAGTGATAGAGAGTGATA
The DNA here is from genome assembly GCF_036365525.1 of Heterodontus francisci. Classification (NCBI taxonomy): domain Eukaryota; kingdom Metazoa; phylum Chordata; class Chondrichthyes; order Heterodontiformes; family Heterodontidae; genus Heterodontus; species Heterodontus francisci. The sequence goes on along the minus strand of NW_027140217.1, from coordinate 292,311 downwards.
GAGAGTGTCAGAGAGTGTATGAGAGTGATAGAGAGTGTCTGAGAGTGTCAGAGAGTGATAGAGAGTGTCAGAGAGTGATAGAGAGTGATAGAGAGTGTCAGAGAGTGTATGAGAGTGATAGAGAGTGATAGAGAGTGATAGAGAGTGTCAGAAGAGTGTCAGAGAGTGTCAGAGAGTGATAGTGAGTGTCTGAGAGTGTCAGAGAGTGTCAGAGAGTGATAGAGAGTGTCAGAGAGTGTCAGAGAGTGTCAGAGAGTGTCAGAGAGTGATAGTGAGTGTCTGAGTGTGATAGAGAGTGATAGAGAGTGTCTGAGAGTGTCAGAGAGTGATAGAGAGTGTCAGAGAGTGATAGAGAGTGTCAGAGAGTGATAGAGAGTGATAGAGAGTGTCAGAGAGTGTATGAGAGTGATAGAGAGTGATAGAGAGTGTCAGAGAGTGTCAGAGAGTGATAGTGAGTGTCTGAGTGTGATAGAGAGTGATAGAGAGTTTCAGAGAGTGTCAGAGAGTGTCTGAGAGTGTCTGAGAGTGTCAGAGAGTGATAGAGAGTGATAGAGAGTGTCAGAGAGTGATAGAGAGTGATAGAGAGTGTCAGAGAGTGTATGAGAGTGATAGAGAGTGTCTGAGAGTGTCAGAGAGTGATAGAGAGTGTCAGAGAGTGATAGAGAGTGATAGAGAGTGTCAGAGAGTGTATGAGAGTGATAGAGAGTGATAGAGAGTGATAGAGAGTGTCAGAAGAGTGTCAGAGAGTGTCAGAGAGTGATAGTGAGTGTCTGAGAGTGTCAGAGAGTGTCAGAGAGTGATAGAGAGTGTCAGAGAGTGTCAGAGAGTGATAGAGAGTGATAGAGAGTGTCAGAGTGTCAGAGAGTGATAGAGAGTGTCAGAGAGTGATAGAGAGTGTCAGAGAGTGATCGAGAGTGATAGAGAGCTTCAGAGAGTGATAGAGAGTGTCAGAGAGTGCCAGAGTGTGTCAGAGAGTGATAGAGAGTGGTAGAGAGTGTCAGGGAGTGTCAGAGAGTGATAGAGAGTGTCAGAGACTGTCAGAGAGCGATAAAGAGTGATAGAGCGTCTGTGAGAGTGTCAGAGAGTATCTGAGAGTGTCTGAGTGTGTCAGAGAGTGTCAGAGATTGTCAGAGAGTGATAGACAGTGATAGAGAGTGTCAGAGTGTGTCATAGAGTGTCAGAGAGTGATAGAGAGTGATAGATAGCGTCAGAGAGTGTCATGGAGTGATAGAGAGGGATATAGAGTGTCACAGAGTGTCATTGAGCAATAGAGAGTGTCAGAAAGTGTCAGAGAGTAATAGAGAGTGTCAGAGAGTGTCAAAGAGTGTCAGAGAGTGATACGGAGTGTGATTGTGAGTGTCTGAGAGTGTCAGAGTGTGTCAGAGAGTGTCAGAGAGTGATGGAGAGTGATAGAGAGTGTCATTGAGTGATAGAGGGTGTCAGAGAGTGTCAGAGAGTGATAGAGAGTGATAGAGAGTGTCAGAGAGTGTCAGAGAGTGATAGAGAGAGGCAGAGAGTGATAGAGAGTGTCAGAGAGTGATCGAGAGTGATAGAGAGCTTCAGAGAGTGTCAGAGAGTGATAGAGAGTGATAGAGAGTGATCGGGAGTGTCAGAGAGTGTCAGAGAGTGATAGAGAGTGGTAGAGAGTGTCAGGGAGTGTCAGAGAGTGATAGAGAGTGATACAGAGTGTCAGAGAGTGATAGAGAGTGTCAGAGAGTGTCAGAGAGCGATAAAGAGTGATAGAGCGTGTCTGAGAGTGTCAGAGAGTGTCTGAGAGTGTCTGAGTGTGTCAGAGAGTGTCAGAGAGTGTCAGAGAGTGATAGACAGTGATAGAGATTTTCAGAGAGTGTCATTGAGTGATAGAGAGTGGTAGAGAGTGTCAGGGAGTGTCAGAGAGTGATAGAGAGTGATACAGAGTGTCAGAGAGTGATAGAGAGTGTCAGAGAGTGTCAGAGAGCGATAAAGAGTGATAGAGCGTGTCTAAGAGTGTCAGAGAGTGTCTGAGAGTGTCTGAGTGTGTCAGAGAGTGTCAGAGAGTGTCAGAGAGTGATAGACAGTGATAGAGATTTTCAGAGAGTGTCATTGAGTGATAGAGAGTGTCAGAGAGTGATATAGAGTGATACAGAGTTTCTGAGAGTGTCAAAGAGTGTCAGAGTGTGTCAGAGAGTGATGAAGAATGTTAGAGCGTTTCAGAGAGTGTCTGAGAGCGTCAGAGAGTGTCAGAGTGTGATAGAGAGTGTCTGAGAGTGATAGAGAGAGTCTGAGAGAGTCTGAGAGCGTCAGAGAGTGTCAGAGAGTGTCTGAGAGCGGCAGAGAGTGTCACAGAGTGTCTGAGTGCGTCAGGGAGTGTCTGAGAGCGTCAAAGAGGGTTAGAGAGTGATAGAGAGTGTCTGAGAGTGACAGAGAGTGTCAGAGAGTGATAGAGAGTGGTAGAGAGTGTCAGGGAGTGTCAGAGAGTGATGGAGAGGGTCAGAGAGTGATATAGAGTGTCTGAGCATGTCTGAGAGTGACAGAGAGTGACAGAGAGTGACAGAGAGTGACAGAGAGTGTCTCAGAGTGTCAGTGAGTGTCAGAGAGTGATAGAGAGTGTCTGAGAGTGTTAGAGAGTGATAGAGAGTGTGAAAGAGTGTCAGAGAGTGTCAGAGAGTGATAGAGAGTGATAGAGCGTGTCAGAGAGTGTCATAGAGTGATAGAGAACGTCAGAGAGTGTCAGAGAGTGATAGAGAGTGACAGAGAGTGTCAGAGTGTGTCAGTGAGTGTCATAGAGTGATAGAGAGTGTCAGAGTGTGTCACAGAAAGTCTGAGAGTGTCAGAGATTGTCACAGAGTGATCGAGAGTGTCAGAGAGTGATAGAGTGTGTCAGAGAGTGATAGAGAGTGTCAGAGAGTGATAGAGAGAGATAGAGAGTGTCACAGAGTGATTAAGAGTGTCAGTGAGTGTTAGAGAGTGATACAGAGTGATAGAGAGTATCTGAGAGTGTCTGTGAGTGTCAGAGAGCGTCAGAGAGTGTCAGAGAGTGTCAGAGAGTGACAGAGAGTTTCAGAGAGAGATAGACAGTGTCAGAGAGTGATAGGGAGTGTCTGAGAGTGACAGAGAGTGAAAGAGAGTGTCTGAGAGTGTCAGTGAGTGTCAGAGAGTGATAGAGAGTGTCTGAGAGTGTCAGTGAGTGATTGCGAGTGATAGAGAGCCTCTGAGAGTGTCAGAGAGTGTCAGAGAGTGATAGAGAGTGTCAGAGAGTGGTAGAGAGTGACAGAGAGTGTCTGAGAGTGATAGAGAGTGTCAGAGTGTTTCAGAGAGTGATAGAGAGTGATTGAGTGTGTCAGAGAGCGCCAGAGAGCGATAGAGAGTGTCAGAGAGTGATAGAGAGTGTCAGAGAGTGATAGAGAGTGTCTGAGAGTGTCTGAGAGTGACAGTGAGTGAAAGAGAGTGTCTGAGAGTGTCAGTGAGTGTCAGAGACTGATAGAGAGTGTCTGAGAGTGTCAGTGAGTGATAGAGCGTGATAGAGACCCTCTGAGAGTATCAGAGCGTGTCACAGAGTGATAGAGAGTGTCAGAGAGTGTCAGAGAGTGATAGAGAGTGACAGAGAGTGTTAGAGAGTGATAGAGAGCCTATGAGAGTGTCAGAGAGTGTCAGAGTGTGTCAGAGGGTGTCAGAGAGTGATAGAGAGTGATAGAGAGTTTCAGAGAGTGTCAGGGATTGTCACAAAAAGTCAGAGAGTGATAGAGAGTGATAGAGAGTGTCAGAGTGTGTCAGAGAGTGTCAGAGAGTGATAGAGAGTGATAGATAGCGTCAGAGAGTGTCATAGAGTGATAGAGAGGGATAGAGAGTGTCACAGAGTGTCATTGAGTAATAGAGAGTGTCAGAAAGTGTCAGAGAGTGATAGAGAGTGTCAGAGAGTGTCAGAGAGTGATACAGAGTGTGATTGAGAGTGTCTGAGAGTGTCGGAGAGTGTCAGAGAGTGTCAGAGAGTGATGGAGAGTGTCAGACCGTGTCAGAGTGTGATAGAGAGTGTCTGAGAGTGTCAGAGAGTGTTAGAGTGTGTCAGAGAGTGATAGAGAGTGATAGAGAGTGATAGAGAGTGTCAGAGTGTGTCAGAGAGTGATAGAGAGTGATTGAGTGTGTCAGAGAGTGTCAGAGAGCGATAGAGAGTGTCAGAGAGAGATAGACAGTGTCAGACAGTGATAGAGAGTGTCTGAGAGTGACAGAGAGTGAAAGAGTGTGTCTGAGAGTGTCAGTGAGTGATTGAGAGTGATAGAGAGCCTCTGAGAGTGTTAGAGAGTGTCAGAGAGTGATAGAGAATGTCAGAGAGTGATAGAGAGTGACAGAGAGGGTCTGAGAGTGTCAGAGAGTGTCAGAGTGTGTCAGAGAGTGACAGAGAGTGATAGAGAGTGTCAGGGAGTGTCATCGAGTGATAGAGAGAGTCAGAGTGTGTCAGAGAGTGATAGAGTGTGATTGAGTGTGTCAGAGAGTGTCAGAGAGCGATAGACAGTTTCAGAGAGTGATAGAGAGTGTCTGAGATTGTCTGAGAGTGACAGAGAGTGAAATAGAGTGTCTGAGAGTGTCAGTGAGTGTCAGAGAGTGATAGAGAGTGTCTGAGAGTGTCAGTGAGTATCAGAGAGTGTCAGATAGTTTCAGAGAGTGTCAGAGAGGGACAGAGTGTGTCAGAGAGTGTCAGAGAGTGTGAGAGAGTGTGAGAGTGTCAGAGAGTGTCAGAGACTGTCAGAGAGTGATAGAGAGTGATAGAGAGTGGCAGAGAGTGTCTGAAAGTGTCAGCGAGTGATATAGAGTGACGGAGAGTGGCAGAGAGTGTGTGAAAGTGTCAGAGAGTGTCAGAGAGTGTTCGAGAGTGTCAGAGAGTGTCTGAGTGTGTCTGAGATTGTCAGAGAGTGGCAGAGAGTGGCAGAGAGTGGCAGAGAGTGATAGAGAGTGTCAGAGAGTCTCAGAGAGTGTCAGGGAGGGTCAGAGAGTGTCAGAGAGTGAGAGAGAGGGTCAGAGAGAGTGTCAGAGAGTGTTAGATAGTCATAGAGAGTGTCAGAGAGTGGCAGAGAGTGGCAGAGAGTTTCAGAGAGTGATAGAGAGGGATAGAGAGTGGCAGAGAGTGTCTGAAAGTGTCAGAGAGTGTCTGAGTGTGTCTGAGATTGTCAGAGAGTGTCAGAGAGTGTCAGAGAGTATCAGAGAGTGTCAGAGAGTGTCAGAGAGTATCAGAGAGTGTCAGAGAGTGTCAGAGAGTGATAGAGAGTGTCAGAAAGTGATAGAGAGTGTCAGAGAGTGTCTGAGTGTGTATGAGATTGTCAGAGAGTGTCAGAGAGAGATAGAGAGTGTCAGTGTGTATTAGAGAGTATCAGAGAGTGTCAGAGATTGTCAGATAGTGATAGAGAGTGTCTGAGACTGTCTGAGAGTGTCAGCGAGTGTCAGATAGTGATAGTGAGCGTCAGAGAGTGTGTGAGAGTGTTAGGGTGTATCAGAGAGTTTCAGACAGTGTGAGAGAGTGATAGAGTGTGGTAGAGAGTGTCTGAGTGTGTCAGAGTGTGTCTGAGAGTGTCACAGTGTATCAGAGAGTGTCAGAGAGTGATGGAAAGTGTAAGAGATTGTCAGAGAGTGTCAGAGAGTGTCAGAGAGTGATAGAGAGTGTCAGAGAGTGTCAGAGAGTGTGAGAGAGTGTCAGAGAGTGTCAGGGAGAGTGAGAGTGTCAGAGAGTGTGAGAGTGTCAGAAAGTGTCAGACAGTGACAGAGAGTGTCTGAGTGGGTCAGAGAGTGTCAGAGAGTGTGTGAGAGAGTGTGAGATTGTCAGAGAGTGTGAGAGTGACAGAGAGTGTCTGAGAGTGATAGAGAGTGGCAGAGAGTGTCAGAGAGTGACAGAGAGTGTCAGAGAGTGATAGAGAGTGTCTGAGAGTGACAGAGAGTGTCAGTGAGTGTCTGAGAGTGATAGAGAGTGATAGAGAGTGATAGACAGTTTCAGAGTGTGTCATTGAGTGATAGAGAGTGTTAGACAGTGTCAGAGTGTGATAGAGAGTGTCTGAGAGTGACAGAGAGTGTCAGTGAGTGTCTGAGAGTGATAGAGAGTGATAGAGAGTGATAGAAAGTTTCAGAGTGTGTCATTGAGTGATAGAGAGTGTTAGATAGTGTCAGAGTGTGATAGAGAGTGTCTGAGAGTGTCAGAGAGTGTCAGAGAGTGTCAGAGTGTGTCAGAGAGTGATAGAGCGTGATAGAGAGTGTCAGAGAGTGTCATAGAGTGATAGAGAGTGTCTGAGAGTGATAGAGAGTGTCAGAGAGTGATGGAGAGTGTCAGAGAGTGATAGAGAGTGACAGAGAGGGTCTGAGAGTGATAGAGAGTGTCAGAGAGTGTCAGAGAGTGATGGAGAGTGTCAGAGAGTGATAGAGAGTGACAGAGAGTGTCTGAGAGTGATAGAGAGTGTCAGAGAGTGTCAGAGAGTGACAGAAAGTGTCAGAGAGTGATAGAGAGTGTCTGAGAGTGACAGAGAGTGTCAGTGAGTGTCTGAGAGTGATAGAGAGTGATAGAGAGTGATAGACAGTTTCAGAGTGTGTCATTGAGTGATAGAGAGTGTTAGACAGTGTCAGAGTGTGATAGAGAGTGTCTGAGAGTGTCAGAGAGTGTCTGAGTGTGTCAGAGAGTGATAGAGCGTGATAGAGAGTGTCAGAGAGTGTCATAGAGTGATAGAGAGTGTCTGAGAGTGATAGAGAGTGTCAGAGAGTGATGGAGAGTGTCAGAGAGTGACAGAGAGTGACAGAGAGGGTCTGAGAGTGTCAGAGAGTGATGGAGAGTGTCAGAGAGTGATAGAGAGTGACAGAGAGGGTCTGAGAGTGTCAGAGAGTGTCAGAGAGTGATAGAGAGTGACAGAGAGTGTCTGAGAGTGATAGAGAGTGTCAGAGAGTGTCAGAGAGTGACAGAAAGTGTCAGAGAGTGATAGAGAGTGTCTGAGAGTGACAGAGAGTGTCAGTGAGTGTCTGAGAGTGATAGAGAGTGATAGAGAGTGATAGACAGTTTCAGAGTGTGTCATTGAGTGATAGAGAGTGTTAGACAGTGTCAGAGTGTGATAGAGAGTGTCTGAGAGTGTCAGAGAGTGTCAGAGTGTGTCAGAGAGTGATAGAGCGTGATAGAGAGTGTCAGAGAGTGTCATAGAGTGATAGAGAGTGTCTGAGAGTGATAGAGAGTGTCAGAGAGTGATGGAGAGTGTCAGAGAGTGATAGAGAGTGACAGAGAGGGTCTGAGAGTGTCAGAGATTGTCAGAGTGTGTCAGAGAGTGATGGAGAGTGTCAGAGAGTGATGGAGAATGACAGAGAGGGTCTGAGTGTGTCAGAGAGTGATAGAGAGTGTCAGAGAGAGATAGAGAGTGATAGAGAGTGTCTGAGAGTGATAGAGAGTGTCAGAGAGTGATGGAGAGTGTCAGAGAGTGATAGAGAGTGACAGAGAGGGTCTGAGAGTTTCAGAGTGTGTCATTGAGTGATAGAGAGTGTCAGACAATGTCAGAGTGTGATAGAGAGTGTCAGAGAGTGACAGAGAGTGTCAGAGAGTGATAGAGAGTGTCAGAGAGTGTCATATAGTGACAGAGAGTGTCAGAGTGTGTCAGAGAGTGATAGAGAGTGATTGAGAGTGTCAGAGAGTGTCAGAGAGCGATAGAGAGTGTCAGAGAGAGATAGAGAGTGTCAGAGAGTGATAGAGAGTGTCTGAGAGTGTCAGTGAGTGTCAGAGAGTGATAGAGAGTGTCTGAGAGTGTCAGAGAGTGATAGAGAGTGATAGAGAGCCTCTGAGAGTGTCAGAGAGTGAAAGAGAGTGATAGAGAGTGTCAGAGAGTGATAGAGAGTGACAGAGAGTGTCTGAGAGTGATAGAGAGTGTCAGAGAGTGTCAGAGAGTGACAGAGAGTGTCAGAGAGTGATAGAGAGTGTCTGAGAGTGACAGAGAGTGTCAGTGAGTGTCTGAGAGTGATAGAGAGTGATAGAGAGTGATAGACAGTTTCAGAGTGTGTCATTGAGTGATAGAGAGTGTCAGACAGTGTCAGAGTGTGATAGAGAGTGTCTGAGAGTGTCAGAGAGTGTCAGAGTGTGTCAGAGAGTGATAGAGCGTGATAGAGAGTGTCAGAGAGTGTCATAGAGTGATAGAGAGTGTCTGAGAGTGATAGAGAGTGTCAGAGAGTGATGGAGAGTGTCAGAGAGTGATAGAGAGTGACAGAGAGGGTCTGAGAGTGTCAGAGAGTGTCAGAGTGTGTCAGAGAGTGATGGAGAGTGTCAGAGAGTGATAGAGAATGACAGAGAGGGTCTGAGAGTGTCAGAGAGTGATAGAGACTGTCAGAGAGAGATAGAGAGTGATAGAGAGTGTCTGAGAGTGATAGAGAGTGTCAGAGAGTGATGGAGAGTGTCAGAGTGTGATAGAGAGTGACAGAGAGGGTCTGAGAGTGTCAGAGAGTGTCAGAGAGTGATAGAGAGTGTCAGAGAGTGATAGAGAGTGATAGAGAGTGATAGAGAGTGTCTGAGAGTGATAGAGAGTGTCAGAGAGTGATGGAGAGTGTCAGAGAGTGATAGAGAGTGACAGAGAGAGTCTGAGAGTGTCAGAGAGTGTCAGAGAGTGTCAGAGTGTGTCAGAGAGTGATGGAGAGTGTCAGAGAGTGATAGAGAGTGACAGAGAGGGTCTGAGAGTGTCAGCGAGTGTCAGAATGTGTCGGAGAGTGACAGAGAGTGAGAGAGAGTGTCAGAGAGTGTCTGAGAGTGATAGAGAGTGTCAGAGTGTGTCAGAGAGTGATAGAGTGTGATTGAGTGTGTCAGAGAGTGTCAGAGAGCGATAGACAGTTTCAGAGAGTGATGGAGAGTGTCTGAGATTGTCTGAGAGTGACAGAGAGTGAAAGAGAGTGTCTGAGAGTGTCAGTGAGTGTCAGAGAGTGATGGAGAGTGTCAGAGAGTTATAGAGAGTGATAGAGAGTGTCAGAGAGTGTCATAGAGTGATGGAGAGTGTCAGAGAATGTCAGAGAGTGTCAGAGAGTGATAGAGAATGATAGAGAGTGATAGAGAGTGTCAGAGTGTGTCAGTGAGTTTCAGAGAGTGATAGAGAGTCATAGAGAGTGTCACAGAGTGTCATTGATTAATAGAGAGTGTCAGAGAGTGTCAGAGATTGATCGAGAGTGATAGAGAGTGTCAGAGAGTGTCAGAGAGTGAAAGAGAGTGATAGAGTGTGTCAGAGTGTATCAGAGAGTGATAGAGAGTGATAGAGAGAGTCAGAGAGCGTTAGAGAGTTGCAGAGAGTGTCAGAAAGTGATAGAGAGTGTCAGAGAGTGTCAGAGAGTGATACGGAGTGTGATAGAGAGTGCCTGAGAGTGTCAGAGTGTGTCAGAGAGTGTCAGAGAGTGATGGAGTGTGTTAGAGAGTGTCATGGAGGGTCATTGAGTGATAGAGAGTGTCAGAGAGTCTCAGAGAGTGATAGGGAGTGTCAGAGAGTGACAGAGAGAGTCAGAGAATGTCAGAGAGCGATAGAGAATGTTAGAGAGTGATAGAGAGTGATAGAGAGTCTCTGAGAGTGTCAGAGAGTTTCAGAGAGTGAGAGAGAGATTCTGAGAGTGTCAGAGAGTGTCAGAGAGTGATAGAGAGTGATAGAGAGCTTCAGAGAGTGTCAGAGAGTTTCGGAGAGCGAAAGAGAGTGTCAGTTAGTGATAGACCGTGTCAGAGAGTGATAGAGAGTGTCTGAGAGTGTCTGAGAGTGACAGAGAGTGTCTGAGAGTGACAGCGAGTGTCTGAGATTGTCAGTGAGTGTCAGAGAGTGATAGAGAGTGATAGGGAGTGATAGACAGTTTCAGAGTGTGTCATTGAGTGATAGAGAGTGTCAGAGAGTGTCAGAGTGTGATAGAGATTGTCAGAGAGTGTCAGAGAGTGATAGAGCGTGTAACAGAGTGATAGAGAGTGATAGAGAGTGTCAGAGATTGATAGAGAGTGACAGAGAGTGACAGAGAGTGTCTGAGAGTGTCAGAGAGTGTCAGAGTGTGTCAGAGAGTGATAGAGAGTGATAGAGAGTGTTAGAGAGTGTCATAGAGTGGCTGAGAGTGTCAGAGTGTTTCAGAGAGTGATAGAGAGTGATTGAGTGTGTCAGAGAGTGTCAGAGAGCGATAGAGAGTGTCAGAGAGTGATAGAGAGTGTCAGAGAGCGATAGAGAGTGTCTGAGAGTGTCTGAGAGTGACAGAGAGTGAAAGAGCGTGTCTGTGAGTGCCAGTGAATGTCAGAGACTGATAGAGAGTGTCTGAGAGTGTCAGTGAGTGATAGAGAGTGATAGTGACCCTCTGAGAGTGTCAGAGAGTGTCAGAGAGTGATAGAGAGTGTCAGAGTGTGTCAGAGAGTGATAGAGTGTGATTGAGTGTGTCAGAGAGTGTCAGAGAGCGATAGACAGTTTCAGAGAGTGATAGAGAGTGTCTGAGATTGTCTGAGAGTGACAGAGAGAGAAAGAGAGTGTCTGAGAGTGTCAGTGAGTGTCAGAGAGTGATAGAGAGTGTCTGAGAGTGTCAGTGAGTGATAGAGAGTGATAGAGAGCCTCTGGGAGTGTCAGAGAGTGATAGTGAGTGGCAGAGAGTGTCTGAGAGTGTCAGTGAGTGTCAGAGAGTGATAGAGAGTGTCAGAGAGTGATAGAGAGTGATAGAGAGTGTCAGAGTGTGTCAGAGAGTTTCAGAGAGTGATAGAGAGTCATACAGAGTGTCCCAGTGTGTCATTGATTAATAAAGAGTGTCAGAGAGTGTCACAGATTGATAGAGAGTGATAGAGAGTGTCAGAGAGTGAAAGAGAGTGATAGAGAGTGACAGAGTGTGTCAGAGAGTGATAGAGAGTGATAGAGAAAGTCAGAGAGAGTTAGAGAGTTACAGAGAGTGTCAGAGAGTGACAGAGAGTGTCAGAGAGTGTCAGAGAGTGATATGGAGTGTGATAGAGAGTGCCTGAGAGTGTCAGAGTGTGTCAGAGAGTGTCAGAGAGTGATGAAGAGTGATAGAGAGTGTCACAGAGGGTCATTGAGTGATAGAGAGTGATAGAGAGTGTCAGAGAGTGCCAGAGAGAGATAGGGAGTGTCAGAGAGTGACAGAGAGATTGTGAGAATGTCAGAGAGTGATAGAGAATGTCAGAGAGTGATAGAGAGTGATAGTGAGTGTCAGAGAGTGTCAGAGATTGATAGAGTGTGTCAGAGAGTGATAGTGAGTGTCAGAGAGTATCAGCGAGTGATGGTGAGTGTCCGAGAGTGTCAGAGAGTGTCAGGGAGAGTCGGAGAGTGTCAGAGAGTGTCAGAGAGTGATGGAGAGTAGCAGATAGTGTCTGAAAGTGTCAGTGAGTGTCAGAGAGTGTCAGAGAGTGGCAGAGAGTGTCAGAGAGTGATAGAGAGTGATAGAGAGTGATAGAGAGTGGCAGAGAGTGTCTGAAAGTGTCAGCGTGTTATATAGAGTGATAGAGAGTGGCAGAGAGTGTCTGAAAGTGTCAGAGTGTGTCAGAGAGTGATCGAGAGTGTCAGAGAGTTTCTGAGTGTGTCTGAGATTGTCAGAGAGTGTCAGAGAGTGATAGAGAGTGTCAGAGAGTCTCAGCGAGTGTCAGGGAGGGTCAGAGAGTGTCAGAGAGTGTGAGAGAGGGTCAGAGAGAGTGTCAGAGAGTGTCAGATACTGATAGAGAGTGTCAGAGAGTGGCAGAGAGTTTCAGAGAGTGATAGAGCGTGTTAGAGAGTGGCAGAGAGTGTCTGAAAGTGTCAGAGAGTATCTGAGTGTGTCTGAGATTGTCAGAGAGTGTCAGAGAGTATCAGAGAGTGTCAGAGAGTGTCAGAGAGTGTCTGAGACTGTCTGAGAGTGTCAGAGAGTGATAGAGAGTGTCAGAGAGTGTCTGAGTGTGTATGAGATTTTCAGAGAGTGTCAGAGAGAGATGGAGAGTGTCAGAGTGTATGAGAGAGTATCAGAGAGTGTCAGAGAGTGTCAGAGATTGTCAGATAGTGATAGAGTGTGTCTGAGACTGTCTGAGAGTGTCAGCGAATGTCAGATAGTGATGGAGAGTGTCAGAGAGTGTTAGAGTGTATCAGAGAGTGTCAGACAGTGTGAGAGAGTGATAGAGTGTGGCAGAGAGTGTCTGAGTGTGTCAGAGTGTGTCTGAGTTTGTCACAGTGTATCAGAGAGTGTCAGAGAGTGATGGAGAGTGCAAGAGAGTGTCAGAGAGTGTCAGAGAGTGATGGAGAGTGTCAGAGAGTGTCAGAGAGTGTCAGAGAGTGTCAGAGAGAGTGAGAGTGCCAGAGAGTGATAGAGCGTGTCAGAGAGTGTCAGACAGTGACAGAGAGTGTCAGAGTGGGTCAGAGAGTGTCAGAGACTGTGTGAGACTGTGTGAGAGTGTCAGAGAGTGTCAGAGAGTGATAGAGTGTGATAGAGAGTGGCAGAGAGTGTCAGAGAGTGTCAGAGAGTGATAGAGAGTGTCAGAGAGTGTCAGAGAGTGTCTGAGATTGTCAGAGAGTGTCAGAGAGTGATAGTGAGTGTCAGAGAGTATCAGCGAGTGATGGTGAGTGTCCGAGAGTGTCAGAGAGTGTCAGGGAGTGTCGGAGAGTGTCAGAGAGTGTCAGAGAGTGATAGAGAGTAGCAGATAGTGTCTGAAAGTGTCAGTGAGTGTCAGAGAGTGTCAGAGAGTGTCAGAGAGTGGCAGAGAGTGTCAGAGAGTGATAGAGAGTGATAGAGAGTGGCAGAGAGTGTCTGAAAGTGTCAGCGTGTTATATAGAGTGATAGAGAGTGGCAGAGAGTGTCTGAAAGTGTCAGAGTGTGTCAGAGAGTGATCGAGAGTGTCAGAGATTTTCTGAGTGTGTCTGAGATTGTCAGAGAGTGTCAGAGAGTGATAGAGAGTGTCAGAGAGTCTCAGCGAGTGTCAGGGAGGGTCAGAGAGTGTCAGAGAGTGTGAGAGAGGGTCAGAGAGAGTGTCAGAGAGTGTCAGATACTGATAGAGAGTGTCAGAGAGTGGCAGAGAGTTTCAGAGAGTGATAGAGAGTGTTAGAGAGTGGCAGAGAGTGTCTGAAAGTGTCAGAGAGTATCTGAGTGTGTATGAGATTGTCAGAGAGTATCAGAGAGTGTCAGAGAGTGTCTGAGACTGTCTGAGAGTGTCAGAGAGTGATAGAGAGTGTCAGAGAGTGTCTGAGTGTGTATGAGATTTTCAGAGAGTGTCAGAGAGAGATGGAGAGTGTCAGAGTGTATGAGAGAGTATCAGAGAGTGTCAGAGAGTGTCAGAGATTGTCAGATAGTGATAGAGTGTGTCTGAGACTGTCTGAGAGTGTCAGCGAATGTCAGATAGTGATGGAGAGTGTCAGAGAGTGTTAGAGTGTATCAGAGAGTGTCAGACAGTGTGAGAGAGTGATAGAGTGTGGCAGAGAGTGTCTGAGTGTGTCAGAGTGTGTCTGAGTTTGTCACAGTGTATCAGAGAGTGTCAGAGAGTGATGGAGAGTGCAAGAGAGTGTCAGAGAGTGTCAGAGAGTGATAGAGAGTGTCAGAGAGTGTCAGAGAGTGTCAGAGAGAGTGAGAGTGCCAGAGAGTGATAGAGAGTGTCAGAGAGTGTCAGAGAGTGTCAGAGAGTGTCAGAGAGTGTCAGAGAGTGATAGAGAGTGTCAGAGAGTGTCAGAGAGTGTCTGAGATTGTCAGAGAGTGTCAGAGAGTGATAGAGAGAGTCAGAGAGTGATAGAGAGTGTCAGAGAGTGTCAGAGAGTGATAGAGAGTGTCAGAAAGGGTCCGAGAGTGTGAGAGTGTCGGAGAGTGTGAGAGTGTGAGTGTGTCAGAGAGTGTGAGAGTGTGAGAGTCTCAGAGAGTGTCAGAGAGTGACAGAGACTGAAAGAGAGGGGCAGAGAGTGTCTGAAAGTGTCAGCGAGTGATAGAGAGTAATAGAGAGTGGCAGAGAATGTCTGAAAGTGTCAGAGAGTGTCAGAGAGTGAAAGTGAGTGTGAGCGAGTGTCTGCGTGGGTCTGAGAGTGCCAGAGAGGGTCAGAGAGTGATAGAGAGGGTCAGAGAGTGTCAAAGAGTGTTAGAGAGTGTCAGAGAGTGATAGAGAGTGTCAGAGAGTGTCTGAAAGTGTCAGAGAGTGTCAGAGGGAGATAGAGAGTGTCAGAGAGTGTCTGATTGTGTCTGACATTGTCAGAGAGTTTCAGAGAGTGATAGAGAGTGTCAGAGAGTGCCACAGTGTATCAGAGAGTATCAGTGTGTGTCAGAGAGTGTCAGAGAGTGATAGAGAGTGTCTGAGACTGTCTGAGAGTGTCAGATTGAGTCAGAGAGTGATAGAGTGTATCAGAGAGTGTCAGAGAGTGATAGAGAGTGGTAGAGAATGTTCTGAGTGTGTCAGAGAGTGTCTGAGAGTGCCACAGTGTATGAGAGAGTGTCAGAGAGTGATGGAGAGTGAGAGAGAGTGTCTGAGTGTGTCTGAGAGTTTCTGAAAGTGCCAGAGAGTGTCAGAGAGGTTCAGAGAGTGATTGAGAGTGATTGAGAATGATTGACAGTGATAGAGAGTGTCAGAGAGTGATAGAGTGTGCCAGAGAGTCTCTGAGAGTGTCAGAGAGGGTCAGAGAGGTTCAGAGAGTGTCAGAGAGTGTGAAAGAGTGTCAGAGAGGGTAGAGAGGGTGCGAGTGTCAGAGAGTGTCAGAGAGTGTCAGAGAGTGATAGAGAGTGTCAGAGAGTGTCAGAGAGTGTCAGAGAGTTATAGAGAGGGCAGAGAGTGTCTGAAAGTGTCAGAGAGTGATAGAGAGTGTCTGAGTGTGTCAGAGAGTGTCAGAGAGTGATATAGAGTGATAGAGAGTGTCAGAGAGTGTCAGAGAGTGTCAGAGAGTGTCAGAGAGCTTCAGAGAGTGATAGAGAGTGATAGAGAGTGATAGAGAGTATCTGAAAGTGTCAGAGAGTGATATAGTGTGATAGAGAGTGGCAGAGAGTGTCTGAAAGTGTCAGAGAGTGATAGAGAGTGTCTGAGTGTGTCAGAGAGTGTCAGAGAGTGTCAGAGAATGTCAGAGAGAGTGAGAGAGTGTCAGAGAGTGTGACAGTGTCAGAGAGTGTGACAGTGTCAGAGAGTATCAGGTAGTATCAGAGAGGGTCAGAGTGTGTCAGAGAGTGTGAGAGAGTGTGAGAGTGTGTGAGAGTGTCAGAGTGTCTGAGTGTGTCTGAGAATGTCAGAGAGTATCAGAGAGTGTCAGAGGGTGTCAGAGAGTGTCAGAGAGTGATAGAGAGTGTCTGAGACTGTCTGAGAGTGTCAGATTGAGTCAGAGAGTGATAGAGAGTGTCAGAGATTGCCTGAGAGTGTTAGAGTGTATCAGAGAGTGTCAGAGAGTGAATGAGAGTGGTAGAGAGTGTCTGAGTGTGTCAGAGAGTGTCTGAGAGTGTCAGAGTGTATCAGAGAGTGTCAGAGAGTGTCAGCGAGTGTCTGAGAGTGCCAGAGTGTATCAGAGGGTGTCAGAGAGTTTCAGAAAGTGTCAGAGAGTGTCAGAGAGTGATAGAGAGTGTGTGAGACTGTCTGAGAGTGTCAGAGTGCATCAGAGAGTGTCAGAGAGTGTCTGAGAGTGCCAGAGTGTGTCAGAGTGTGTCAGAGAGTGTCAGAGAGTGATAGAGAGTGATAGAGAGTGTCAGAGAGTGATAGAGTGTGCCAGAGAGTGTCTGAGAGTGTCAGAGAGTGTGAAAGAGTGTCAGAGAGTGTCAGAGAGTGTGCGAGTGTCAGAGAGTGTCAGAGAGTGATACAGAGAAGGCTGAGAGTGATAGAGAGTGTCAGAGACTGTCAGAGAGTAATTGAGAGTGATTGAGAATGATTCACAGTGATAGAGAGTGTCAGAGAGTGTCAGAGAGTGATAGAGTGTGCCAGAGAGTGTCTGAGATGGTCAGAGAGGGTCACAGAGTGTCAGAGAGTGCGAAAGAGTGTCAGAGAGTGGCAGAGAGTGTGCGAGTGTCAGAGAGTGTCAGAGAGGGGTAGAGAGTGGCAGAGAGTGTCTGAAAGTGTCAGAGAGTGTCTGAGAGTGATAGAGAGTGTCGGAGAGTGTCGGAGAGTGTCAGAGAGTGTCAGAGAGTGTCAGAGAGTGATAGAGAGTGATAGAGAGTGTCTGAAAGTGTCAGAGAGTGATATAGAGTGATAGAGAGTGGCAGAGAGTGTCTGAAAGTGTCATAGAGTGATAGAGAGTGTCTGAGTGTGTCAGAGAGTGTCAAAAAGGGATAAAGTTTGTCAGACAGTGTCAGAGAGTGTCAGAGAGTGTGAGAGAATGTCAGAGAGTATGAGAGAGTGTCAGAGAGTGTCAGAGAGTGTGATAGTGTCAGAGAGTGTCAGATAGTGTCAGCGAGTGTCAGAGAGGGACAGAGTGTGTCAGAGTGTGTCAGAGAGTGTCAGAGAGTGTGAGAGAGTGTGAGAGAGTGTGAGAGTGTCAGAGAGTGTTAGAGACTGTCAGAGAGTGATAGAGAGTAGCAGAGAGTGTCTGAAAGTGTCAGAGAGTGTCAGAGAGTGATAGAGAGTGATAGAGAGTGTCAGAGAGTGTCAGAGAGTGATAGAAAGTGATAGAGAGTGGCAGAGAGTGTCTGAAAGTGTCAGCGAGTGATATAGAGTGACGGAGAGTGGCAGAGAGTGTGTGAAAGTGTCAGAGAGTGTCAGAGTGTGTTCGAGAGTGTCAGAGAGTGTCTGAGTGTGTCTGAGATTGTCAGAGAGTGGCAGAGAGTGATAGAGAGTGTCAGAGAGTCTCAGAGAGTGTCAGGGAGGGTCAGAGAGTGTCAGAGAGTGTGAGAGAGGGTCAGAGAGAGTGTCAGAGAGTGTCAGATAGTCATAGAGAGTGTCAGAGAGTGGCAGAGAGTTTCAGAGAGTGATAGAGAGGGATAGAGAGTGGCAGAGAGTGTCTGAAAGTGTCAGAGAGTGTCTGAGTGTGTCTGAGATTGTCAGAGAGTGTCAGAGAGTGTCAGAGAGTATCAGAGAGTGTCAGAGAGTGTCAGAGAGTGATAGAGAGTGTCAGAAAGTGATAGAGAGTGTCAGAGAGTGTCTGAGTGTGTATGAGATTGTCAGAGAGTGTCAGAGAGAGATAGAGAGTGTCAGAGAGTGATACAGAGAAGGCTGAGAGTGATAGAGAGTGTCAGAGACTGTCAGAGAGTAATTGAGAGTGATTGAGAATGATTCACAGTGATAGAGAGTGTCAGAGAGTGTCAGAGAGTGACAGAGTGTGCCAGAGAGTGTCTGAGAGGGTCAGAGAGGGTCAGAGAGGGTCAGAGAGGGTCAGAGAGTGTGAAAGAGTGTCAGAGAGTGGCAGAGAGTGTGCGAGTGTCAGAGAGTGTCAGAGAGGGATAGAGAGTGACAGAGAGTGGCAGAGAGTGTCTGAAAGTGTCAGAGAGTGTCTGAGAGTGATAGAGAGTGTCGGAGAGTGTCAGAGAGTGTCAGAGAGTGTCAGAGAGTGTCAGAGAGTGATATAGAGTGATAGAGAGTGATAGAGAGTGGCAGAGAGTGTCTGAAAGTGTCATAGAGTGATAGAGAGTGTCTGAGTGTGTCAGAGAGTGTCAGAGAGTGATAAAGTTTGTCAGAGAGTGTCAGAGAGTGTCAGAGAGTGTGAGAGAATGTGAGAGTGTCAGAGAGTGTCAGAGACTGTCAGAGAGTGATAGAGAGTAGCAGAGAGTGTGATAGTGTCAGAAAGTGTCAGAGAGGGACAGAGTGTGTCAGAGAGTGTCAGAGAGTGTGAGAGAGTGTGAGAGTGTCAGAGAGTGTCAGAGACTGTCAGAGAGTGATAGAGAGTAGCAGAGAGTGTCTGAAAGTGTCAGAGAGTGTCAGAGAGTGATAGAGAGTGTCAGAGAGTGTCAGAGAGTGATAGAAAGTGATAGAGAGTGGTAGAGAGTGTCTGAAAGTGTCAGCGAGTGATATAGAGTGACAGAGAGTGGCAGAGAGTGTGTGAAAGTGTCAGAGAGTGTCAGAGAGTGTCTGAGTGTATCTGAGATTGTCAGAGAGTGGCAGAGAGTGGCAGAGAGTGGCAGCGAGTGATAGAGCGTGTCAGAGAGTCTCAGAGAGTGTCAGGGAGGGTCAGAGAGTGTCAGAGAGTGTGAGAGAGGGTCAGAGAGAGTGTCAGAGAGTGTCAGATAGTCATAGAGAGTGTCAGAGAGTGGCAGAGAGTTTCAGAGAGTGATAGAGAGGGATAGAGAGTGGCAGAGAGTGTCTGAAAGTGTCAGAGAGTGTCTGAGTGTGTCTGAGATTGTCAGAGAGTGTCAGAGAGTACCAGAGAGTGTCAGAGAGTGTCAGAGAGTGATAGAGAGTGTCAGAAAGTGATAGAGAGTGTCAGAGAGTGTCTGGGTGTGTATGAGATTGTCAGAGAGTGTCAGAGAGAGATAGAGAGTGTCAGAGTGTATTAGAGAGTATCAGAGAGTGTCAGAGATTGTCAGATAGTGATAGAGAGTGTCTGAGACTGTCTGAGAGTGTCAGCGAGTGTCAGATAGTGATAGAGAGCGTCAGAGAGTGTGTGAGAGTGTTAGGGTGTATCAGAGAGTGTCAGACAGTGTGAGAGAGTGTCTGAGACTGTCTGAGAGTGTCAGATTGAGTCAGAGAGTGATAGAGAGTGTCAGAGATTGCCTGAGAGTGTTAGAGTGTATCAGAGAGTGTCAGAGAGTGAATGAGAGTGGTAGAGAGTGTCTGAGTGTGTCAGAGAGTGTCTGAGAGTGTCAGAGTGTATCAGAGAGTGTCAGAGAGTGTCAGCGAGTGTCTGAGAGTGCCAGAGTGTATCAGAGAGTGTCAGAGAGTTTCAGAAAGTGTCAGAGAGTGTCAGAGAGTGATAGAGAGTGTGTGAGACTGTCTGAGAGTGTCAGAGTGCATCAGAGAGTGTCAGAGAGTGTCTGAGAGTGCCAGAGTGTGTCAGAGTGTGTCAGAGAGTGTCAGAGAGTGATAGAGAGTGATAGAGAGTGTCAGAGAGTGATAGAGTGTGCCAGAGAGTGTCTGAGAGTGTCAGAGAGTGTGAAAGAGTGTCAGAGAGTGTCAGAGAGTGTGCGAGTGTCAGAGAGTGTCAGAGAGTGATACAGAGAAGGCTGAGAGTGATAGAGAGTGTCAGAGACTGTCAGAGAGTAATTGAGAGTGATTGAGAATGATTCACAGTGATAGAGAGTGTCAGAGAGTGTCAGAGAGTGATAGAGTGTGCCAGAGAGTGTCTGAGATGGTCAGAGAGGGTCACAGAGTGTCAGAGAGTGCGAAAGAGTGTCAGAGAGTGGCAGAGAGTGTGCGAGTGTCAGAGAGTGTCAGAGAGGGGTAGAGAGTGGCAGAGAGTGTCTGAAAGTGTCAGAGAGTGTCTGAGAGTGATAGAGAGTGTCGGAGAGTGTCGGAGAGTGTCAGAGAGTGTCAGAGAGTGTCAGAGAGTGATAGAGAGTGATAGAGAGTGTCTGAAAGTGTCAGAGAGTGATATAGAGTGATAGAGAGTGGCAGAGAGTGTCTGAAAGTGTCATAGAGTGATAGAGAGTGTCTGAGTGTGTCAGAGAGTGTCAAAAAGGGATAAAGTTTGTCAGACAGTGTCAGAGAGTGTCAGAGAGTGTGAGAGAATGTCAGAGAGTATGAGAGAGTGTCAGAGAGTGTCAGAGAGTGTGATAGTGTCAGAGAGTGTCAGATAGTGTCAGCGAGTGTCAGAGAGGGACAGAGTGTGTCAGAGTGTGTCAGAGAGTGTCAGAGAGTGTGAGAGAGTGTGAGAGTGTGAGAGTGTCAGAGAGTGTCAGAGACTGTCAGAGAGTGATAGAGAGTAGCAGAGAGTGTCTGAAAGTGTCAGAGAGTGTCAGAGAGTGATAGAGAGTGATAGAGAGTGTCAGAGAGTGTCAGAGAGTGATAGAAAGTGATAGAGAGTGGCAGAGAGTGTCTGAAAGTGTCAGCGAGTGATATAGAGTGACGGAGAGTGGCAGAGAGTGTGTGAAAGTGTCAGAGAGTGTCAGAGTGTGTTCGAGAGTGTCAGAGAGTGTCTGAGTGTGTCTGAGATTGTCAGAGAGTGGCAGAGAGTGATAGAGAGTGTCAGAGAGTCTCAGAGAGTGTCAGGGAGGGTCAGAGAGTGTCAGAGAGTGTGAGAGAGGGTCAGAGAGAGTGTCAGAGAGTGTCAGATAGTCATAGAGAGTGTCAGAGAGTGGCAGAGAGTTTCAGAGAGTGATAGAGAGGGATAGAGAGTGGCAGAGAGTGTCTGAAAGTGTCAGAGAGTGTCTGAGTGTGTCTGAGATTGTCAGAGAGTGTCAGAGAGTGTCAGAGAGTATCAGAGAGTGTCAGAGAGTGTCAGAGAGTGATAGAGAGTGTCAGAAAGTGATAGAGAGTGTCAGAGAGTGTCTGAGTGTGTATGAGATTGTCAGAGAGTGTCAGAGAGAGATAGAGAGTGTCAGAGAGTGATACAGAGAAGGCTGAGAGTGATAGAGAGTGTCAGAGACTGTCAGAGAGTAATTGAGAGTGATTGAGAATGATTCACAGTGATAGAGAGTGTCAGAGAGTGTCAGAGAGTGACAGAGTGTGCCAGAGAGTGTCTGAGAGGGTCAGAGAGGGTCAGAGAGGGTCAGAGAGGGTCAGAGAGTGTGAAAGAGTGTCAGAGAGTGGCAGAGAGTGTGCGAGTGTCAGAGAGTGTCAGAGAGGGATAGAGAGTGACAGAGAGTGGCAGAGAGTGTCTGAAAGTGTCAGAGAGTGTCTGAGAGTGATAGAGAGTGTCGGAGAGTGTCAGAGAGTGTCAGAGAGTGTCAGAGAGTGTCAGAGAGTGATATAGAGTGATAGAGAGTGATAGAGAGTGGCAGAGAGTGTCTGAAAGTGTCATAGAGTGATAGAGAGTGTCTGAGTGTGTCAGAGAGTGTCAGAGAGTGATAAAGTTTGTCAGAGAGTGTCAGAGAGTGTCAGAGAGTGTGAGAGAATGTGAGAGTGTCAGAGAGTGTCAGAGACTGTCAGAGAGTGATAGAGAGTAGCAGAGAGTGTGATAGTGTCAGAAAGTGTCAGATAGTGTCAGAGAGTGTCAGAGAGGGACAGAGTGTGTCAGAGAGTGTCAGAGAGTGTGAGAGAGTGTGAGAGTGTCAGAGAGTGTCAGAGACTGTCAGAGAGTGATAGAGAGTAGCAGAGAGTGTCTGAAAGTGTCAGAGAGTGTCAGAGAGTGATAGAGAGTGTCAGAGAGTGTCAGAGAGTGATAGAAAGTGATAGAGAGTGGTAGAGAGTGTCTGAAAGTGTCAGCGAGTGATATAGAGTGACAGAGAGTGGCAGAGAGTGTGTGAAAGTGTCAGAGAGTGTCAGAGAGTGTCTGAGTGTATCTGAGATTGTCAGAGAGTGTCAGAGAGAGATAGAGAGTGTCAGAGAGTGATACAGAGAAGGCTGAGAGTGATAGAGAGTGTCAGAGACTGTCAGAGAGTAATTGAGAGTGATTGAGAATGATTCACAGTGATAGAGAGTGTCAGAGAGTGTCAGAGAGTGACAGAGTGTGCCAGAGAGTGTCTGAGAGGGTCAGAGAGGGTCAGAGAGGGTCAGAGAGGGTCAGAGAGTGTGAAAGAGTGTCAGAGAGTGGCAGAGAGTGTGCGAGTGTCAGAGAGTGTCAGAGAGGGATAGAGAGTGACAGAGAGTGGCAGAGAGTGTCTGAAAGTGTCAGAGAGTGTCTGAGAGTGATAGAGAGTGTCGGAGAGTGTCAGAGAGTGTCAGAGAGTGTCAGAGAGAGTCAGAGAGTGATATAGAGTGATAGAGAGTGATAGAGAGTGGCAGAGAGTGTCTGAAAGTGTCATAGAGTGATAGAGAGTGTCTGAGTGTGTCAGAGAGTGTCAGAGAGTGATAAAGTTTGTCAGAGAGTGTCAGAGAGTGTGAGAGAATGTGAGAGTGTCAGAGAGTGTCAGAGACTGTCAGAGAGTGATAGAGAGTAGCAGAGAGTGTGATAGTGTCAGAAAGTGTCAGATAGTGTCAGAGAGTGTCAGAGAGGGACAGAGTGTGTCAGAGAGTGTCAGAGAGTGTGAGAGAGTGTGAGAGTGTCAGAGAGTGTCAGAGACTGTCAGAGAGTGATAGAGAGTAGCAGAGAGTGTCTGAAAGTGTCAGAGAGTGTCAGAGAGTGATAGAGAGTGTCAGAGAGTGTCAGAGAGTGATAGAAAGTGATAGAGAGTGGTAGAGAGTGTCTGAAAGTGTCAGCGAGTGATATAGAGTGACAGAGAGTGGCAGAGAGTGTGTGAAAGTGTCAGAGAGTGTCAGAGAGTGTCTGAGTGTATCTGAGATTGTCAGAGAGTGGCAGAGAGTGGCAGAGAGTGGCAGCGAGTGATAGAGCGTGTCAGAGAGTCTCAGAGAGTGTCAGGGAGGGTCAGAGAGTGTCAGAGAGTGTGAGAGAGGGTCAGAGAGAGTGTCAGAGAGTGTCAGATAGTCATAGAGAGTGTCAGAGAGTGGCAGAGAGTTTCAGAGAGTGATAGAGAGGGATAGAGAGTGGCAGAGAGTGTCTGAAATTGTCAGAGAGTGTCTGAGTGTGTCTGAGATTGTCAGAGAGTGTCAGAGAGTGTCAGAGAGTACCAGAGAGTGTCAGAGAGTGTCAGAGAGTGATAGAGAGTGTCAGAAAGTGATAGAGAGTGTCAGAGAGTGTCTGGGTGCGTATGAGATTGTCAGAGAGTGTCAGAGAGAGATAGAGAGTGTCAGAGTGTATTAGAGAGTATCAGAGAGTGTCAGAGATTGTCAGATAGTGATAGAGAGTGTCTGAGACTGTCAGCGAGTGTCAGATAGTGATAGAGAGCGTCAGAGAGTGTGTGAGAGTGTTAGGGTGTATCAGAGAGTGTCAGACAGTGTGAGAGAGTGATAGAGTGTGGTAGAGAGTGTCTGAGTGTGTCAGAGTGTGTCTGAGAGTGTCACAGTGTATCAGAGAGTGTCAGAGAGTGATGGAAAGTGTAAGAGATTGTCAGAGAGTGTCAGAGAGTGTCAGAGAGTGATAGAGAGTGTCAGAGAGTGTCAGAGAGTGTGAGAGAGTGTCAGAGAGTGTGAGAGAGTGTCAGAGAGTGTCAGGGAGAGTGAGAGTGTCAGAGAGTGTGAGAGTGTCAGAAAGTGTCAGACAGTGACAGAGAGTGTCTGAGTGGGTCAGAGAGTGTCAGAGAGTGTGTGAGAGAGTGTGAGATTGTCAGAGAGTGTGAGAGTGTCACAGAGTGTCAGAGAGTGATAGAGAGTGAGAGAGAGTGTCAGAGATTGTCAGAGAGTGATAGAAAGTGTCAGAGAGTGATAGAGTGTGTCTGAGAATGTCAGAGAGTGATGGAGAGTGTCAGAGAGTGATAGAGGTTGTCTGAGAGTTTCAGAGAGTGAGAGAGAGATTCTGAGAGTGTCAGAGAGTGTCAGAGAGTGTCAGAGAGTGTCAGAGAGTGATATAGAGTGATAGAGAGTGATAGAGAGTGGCAGAGAGTGTCTGAAAGTGTCATAGAGTGATAGAGAGTGTCTGAGTGTGTCAGAGAGTGTCAGAGAGTGATAAAGTTTGTCAGAGAGTGTCAGAGAGTGTCAGAGAGTGTGAGAGAATGTGAGAGTGTCAGAGAGTGTCAGAGACTGTCAGAGAGTGATAGAGAGTAGCAGAGAGTGTGATAGTGTCAGAAAGTGTCAGATAGTGTCAGAGAGTGTCAGAGAGGGACCGAGTGTGTCAGAGAGTGTCAGAGAGTGTGAGAGAGTGTGAGAGTGTCAGAGAGTGTCAGAGACTGTCAGAGAGTGATAGAGAGTAGCAGAGAGTGTCTGAAAGTGTCAGAGAGTGTCAGAGAGTGATAGAGAGTGTCAGAGAGTGTCAGAGAGTGATAGAAAGTGATAGAGAGTGGTAGAGAGTGTCTGAAAGTGTCAGCGAGTGATATAGAGTGACAGAGAGTGGCAGAGAGTGTGTGAAAGTGTCAGAGAGTGTCAGAGAGTGTCTGAGTGTATCTGAGATTGTCAGAGAGTGGCAGAGAGTGGCAGAGAGTGGCAGCGAGTGATAGAGCGTGTCAGAGAGTCTCAGAGAGTGTCAGGGAGGGTCAGAGAGTGTCAGAGAGTGTGAGAGAGGGTCAGAGAGAGTGTCAGAGAGTGTCAGATAGTCATAGAGAGTGTCAGAGAGTGGCAGAGAGTTTCAGAGAGTGATAGAGAGGGATAGAGAGTGGCAGAGAGTGTCTGAAATTGTCAGAGAGTGTCTGAGTGTGTCTGAGATTGTCAGAGAGTGTCAGAGAGTGTCAGAGAGTACCAGAGAGTGTCAGAGAGTGTCAGAGAGTGATAGAGAGTGTCAGAAAGTGATAGAGAGTGTCAGAGAGTGTCTGGGTGTGTATGAGATTGTCAGAGAGTGTCAGAGAGAGATAGAGAGTGTCAGAGTGTATTAGAGAGTATCAGAGAGTGTCAGAGATTGTCAGATAGTGATAGAGAGTGTCTGAGACTGTCTGAGAGTGTCAGCGAGTGTCAGATAGTGATAGAGAGCGTCAGAGAGTGTGTGAGCGTGTTAGGGTGTATCAGAGAGTGTCAGACAGTGTGAGAGAGTGATAGAGTGTGGTAGAGAGTGTCTGAGTGTGTCAGAGTGTGTCTGAGAGTGTCACAGTGTATCAGAGAGTGTCAGAGAGTGATGGAATGTGTAAGAGATTGTCAGAGAGTGTCAGAGAGTGTCAGAGAGTGATAGAGAGTGTCAGAGAGTGTCAGAGAGTGTGAGAGAGTGTCAGAGAGTGTGAGAGAGTGTCAGAGAGTGTCAGGGAGAGTGAGAGTGTCAGAGAGTGTGAGAGTGTCAGAAAGTGTCAGACAGTGACAGAGAGTGTCTGAGTGGGTCAGAGAGTGTCAGAGAGTGTGTGAGAGAGTGTGAGATTGTCAGAGAGTGTGAGAGTGTCACAGAGTGTCAGAGAGTGATAGAGAGTGAGAGAGAGTGTCAGAGATTGTCAGAGAGTGATAGAAAGTGTCAGAGAGTGATAGAGTGTGTCTGAGAATGTCAGAGAGTGATGGAGAGTGTCAGAGAGTGATAGAGGTTGTCTGAGAGTTTCAGAGAGTGAGAGAGAGATTCTGAGAGTGTCAGAGTGTGTCAGAGAGTGATAGCGATTGATAGAGAGAGTCTGAGAGTGTCAGAGTGTGACAGAGAGTGTCTGAGAGTGACAGAGAGTGTCTGAGAGTGACAGCGAGTGTCTGACTGTGTCAGTGAGTGTCAGAGAGTGATAAAGAGAGATAGAGAGTGATAGAGAGTTTCAGAGTGTGTCTTTGAGTGATAGAGAGTGTCAGACAGTGTCAGAGTGTGATAGAGAGTGTCAGAGAGTGACAGAGAGTGACAGAGAGTGATATAGAGTGTCAGAGAGTGATAGAGAGTGATTGAGAGTGTCAGAGAGTGTCAGAGAGCGATAGAGAGTGTCAGAGAGAGATAGAGAGTGTCAGAGAGTGATAGAGAGTGTCTGAGAGTGTCAGTGAGTGTCAGAGAGTGATAGAGAGTGTCTGAGAGTGTCAGAGAGTGATAGAGAGTGATAGAGAGCCTCTGAGAGTGTCAGAGAGTGAAAGAGAGTGATAAAGAGTGTCAGAGAGTGACAGAGAGTGACAGAGAGTGTCTGAGAGTGATAGAGAGTGTCAGAGAGTGTCAGAGAGTGACAGAGAGTGTCAGAGAGTGATAGAGAGTGTCTGAGAGTGACAGAGAGTGTCAGTGAGTGTCTGAGAGTGATAGAGAGTGATAGAGAGTGATAGACAGTTTCAGAGTGTGTCATTGAGTGATAGAGAGTGTTAGACAGTGTCAGAGTGTGATAGAGAGTGTCTGAGAGTGTCAGAGAGTGTCAGAGTGTGTCAGAGAGTGATAGAGCGTGATAGAGAGTGTCAGAGAGTGTCATAGAGTGATAGAGAGTGTCTGAGAGTGATAGAGAGTGTCAGAGAGTGATGGAGAGTGTCAGAGAGTGATAGAGAGTGACAGAGAGGGTCTGAGACTGTCAGAGAGTGTCAGAGAGTGTCAGAGTGTGTCAGAGAGTGATGGAGAGTGTCAGAGAGTGATAGAGAATGACAGAGAGGGTCTGAGAGTGTCAGAGAGTGATAGAGAGTGTCAGAGAGTGATAGAGAGAGATAGAGAGTGTCTGAGAGTGATAGAGAGTGTCAGAGATTGATGGAGAGTGTCAGAGAGTGATAGAGAGTGTCAGAGAGGGGCTGAGAGTGTCAGAGAGTGTCAGAGAGTGATAGAGAGTGTCAGAGAGTTTTAGAGAGTGATAGAGAGTGTCTGAGAGTGATAGAGAGTGTCAGAGAGTGATGGAGAGTGTCAGAGAGTGATAGAGAGTGACAGAGAGAGTCTGAGAGTGTCAGAGAGTGTCAGAGTGTGTCAGAGAGTGATGGAGAGTGTCAGAGAGTGATAGAGAGTGACAGAGAGGGTCTGAGAGTGTCAGAGAGTGTCAGAGTGTGTCAAAGAGTGAAAGAGAGTGAGAGAGAGTGTCAGAGAGTGTCACAGAGTGATAGAGAGTGTCAGAGTGTGTCAGAGAGTGATAGAGTGTGATTGAGTGTGTCAGAGAGTGTCAGAGAGCGATAGACAGTTTCAGAGAGTGATGGAGAGTGTCTGAGATTGTCTGAGAGTGACAGAGAGTGAAAGAGAGTGTCTGAGAGTGTCAGTGAGTGTCAGAGAGTGATAGAGAGTGTCAGAGAGTGTCATAGAGTGATGGAGAGTGTCAGAGAGTGTCAGAGAGTGTCAGAGAGTGATAGAGAGTGATAGAGAGTGATAGAGAGTGATAGAGAGTGTCAGAGTGTGTCAGTGAGTTTCAGAGAGTGATAGAGAGTCATAGAGAGTGTCACAGAGTGTCATTGATTAATAGAGAGTGTCAGAGAGTGTCAGAGATTGATCGAGAGTGATAGAGAGTGTCAGAGAGTGTCAGAGAGTGAAAGAGAGTGATAGAGTGTGTCAGAGTGTGTCAGAGAGTGATAGAGAGTGATAGAGAGAGTCAGAGAGCGTTAGAGAGTTTCAGAGATTGTCAGAGAGTGATAGAGAGTGTCAGAGAGTGTCAGAGAGTGATACGGAGTGTGATAGAGAGTGCCTGAGAGTGTCAGAGTGTGTCAGAGAGTGTCAGAGAGTGATGGAGTGTGGTAGAGAGTGTCACGGAGGGTCATTGAGTGATAGAGAGTGTCAGAGAGTCTCAGAGAGTGATAGGGATTGTCAGAGAGTGACAGAGAGAGTCTGAGAATGTCAGAGAGCGATAGAGAATGTCAGAGAGTGATAGAGAGTGATAGAGAGTCTCTGAGAGTGTCAGAGAGTTTCAGAGAGTGAGAGAGAGATTCTGAGAGTGTCAGAGAGTGTCAGAGAGTGATAGAGAGTGATAGAGAGTCTCAGAGAGTGTCAGAGAGTGTCGGAGAGCGAAAGAGAGTGTCAGTGAGTGATAGAGAGTGTCAGAGAGTGATAGAGAGTGTCTGAGAGTGTCTGAGAGTGACAGAGAGTGTCTGAGAGTGACAGCGAGTGTCTGAGAGTGTCAGTGAGTGTCAGAGAGTGATAGAGAGTGATAGGGTGTGATAGACAGTTTCAGAGTGTGTCATTGAGTGATAGAGAGTGTCAGAGAGTGTCAGAGTGTGATAGAGATTGTCAGAGAGTCTCAGAGAGTGATAGAGAGTGTAAGAGAGTGATAGAGAGTGATAGAGAGTGTCAGAGATTGATAGAGAGTGACAGAGAGTGACAGAGAGTGTCTGAGAGTGTCAGAGAGTGTCAGAGTGTGTCAGAGAGTGATAGAGAGTGATAGAGAGTGTTAGAGAGTGTCATAGTGTGGCTGAGAGTGTCAGAGTGTTTCAGAGAGTGATAGAGAGTGATTGAGTGTGTCAGAGAGTGTCAGAGAGCGATAGAGAGTGTCAGAGAGTGATAGAGAGTGTCAGAGAGCGATAGAGAGTGTCTGAGAGTGTCTGAGAGTGACAGAGAGTGAAAGAGCGTGTCTGTGAGTGCCAGTGAGTGATAGAGAGTGATAGTGACCCTCTGAGAGTGTCAGAGAGTGTCAGAGAGTGATAGAGAGTGTCAGAGTGTGTCATAGAGTGATAGAGTGTGATTGAGTGTGTCAGAGAGTGTCAGAGAGCGATAGACAGTTTCAGAGAGTGATAGAGAGTGTCTGAGATTGTCTGAGATTGTCAGAGAGTGAAAGAGAGTGTCTGAGAGTGTCAGTGAGTGTCAGAGAGTGATAGAGAGTGTCTGAGAGTGTCAGTGAGTGATAGAGAGTGATAGAGAGCCTCTGGGAGTGTCAGAGAGTGATAGTGAGTGGCAGAGAGTGTCTGAGAGTGTCAGTGAGTGTCAGAGAGTGATAGAGAGTGTCAGAGAGTGATAGAGAGTGATAGAGAGTGTCAGAGATTGATAGAGAGTGATAGAGAGTGTCAGAGTGTGTCAGAGAGTTTCAGAGAGTGTTAGAGAGTCATACAGAGTGTCCCAGAGTGTCATTGATTAATAAAGAGTGTCAGAGAGTGTCACAGATTGATAGAGAGTGATAGAGAGTGTCAGAGAGTGAAAGAGAGTGATAGAGAGTGACAGAGTGTGTCAGAGAGTGATAGAGAGTGATAGAGAATGTCAGAGAGAGTTAGAGAGTTACAGAGAGTGTCAGAGAGTGACAGAGAGTGTCAGAGAGTGTCAGAGAGTGATATGGAGTGTGATAGAGAGTGCCTGAGAGTGTCAGAGTGTGTCAGAGAGTGTCAGAGAGTGATGGAGAGTGATAGAGAGTGTCACAGAGGGTCATTGAGTGATAGAAAGTGTCAGAGAGTGTCAGAGAGTGATAGAGAGTGTCAGAGAGTGCCAGAGAGTGATAGGGAGTGTCAGAGAGTGACAGAGAGATTGTGAGAATGTCAGAGAGTGATAGAGAATGTCAGAGAGTGATAGAGAGTGATAGAGAGTCTCTGAGAGTGTCAGAGAGTTTCATAGAGTGAGAGAGAGATTCTGAGAGTGTCAGAGAGTGTCAGAGAGTGATAGAGAAAGATAGAGAGTGATAGAGAGTGTCAGAGAGTGATAGAGAGTGTCTGAGAGTGTCTGAGAGTGACAGAGAGTGTCTGAGAGTGACAGCGAGTGTCTGAGAGTGTCAGTGAGTGTCAGAGAGTGATAGAGTGTGGTCGGGAGTGATAGACAGTTTCAGAGTGTGTCATTGAGTGATAGAGAGTGTCAGAGAGTGTCAGAGTGTGATAGAGAGTGTCAGAGAGTGTCAGAGAGTGATAGAGAGTGTAAGAGAGTGTAAGAGAGTGACAGAGAGTGATAGAGAGTGATAGAGAGGGTCAGAGATTGATAGAGAGTGACAGAGAGTGACAGAGAGTGACAGAGAGTGTCTGAGAGTGTCAGAGAGTGTCAGAGAGTGTCAGAGTGTGTCAGAGAGTGATAGAGAGTGTCAGAGAGTGTCATAGAGTGATAGAGAGTGTCAGAGTGTTTCAGAGAGTGATAGAGAGTGATTGAGTGTGTCAGAGAGTGTCAGAGAGCGATAGAGAGTGTCAGAGCGCGATAGAGAGTGTCTGAGAGTGTCTGAGAGTGACAGAGTGTGAAAGACAGTGTCTGAGAGTGTCAGTGAGTGTCAGAGACTGATAGAGAGTGTCTGAGAGTGTCAGTGAGTGATAGAGAGTGATAGAGACCCTCTGAGAGTGTCAGAGAGTGTCAGAGAGTGAGAGAGAGTGTCAGAGAGTGTCAGAGAGTGATAGAGAGTGACAGAGAGTGATAGAGAGTGATAGAGAGCCTATGAGAGTGTCAGTGAGTGTCAGAGTGTGTCAGAGGGTGTCAGAGAGAGTCAGAGAGTGATAGAGAATTTCAGAGAGTGTCAGAGAGTGATGGAGAGTGCCAGAGATTGTCACAAAGTGTCAGAGAATGATAGAGAGTGATAGAGAGTGTCAGAGTGTGTCAGAGAGTGTCAGGGAGTGATAGAGAGTGATAGATAGCGTCAGAGAGTGTCACAGAGTAATAGAGAGGGATAGAGAGTGTCACAGAGTGTCATTGAGTAATAGAGAGTGTCAGAAAGTGTCAGAGAGTGATAGGGATTGTCAGAGAGTGTCAGAGAGTGTCACAGAGTGATACGGAGTGTGATTGAGAGTGTCTGAGAGTGTCAGAGAGTGTCAGAGAGTGATGGAGAGTGTCAGACCGTGTCAGAGTGTGATAGAGAGTGTCTGAGAGTGTCAGAGAGTGTCAGAGTGTGTCAGAGAGTGATAGAGAAAGATAGAGAGTGATAGAGAGTGTCAGAGATTGATAGAGAGTGATAGAGAGTGTCAGAGTGTGTCAGAGAGTTTCAGAGAGTGTTAGAGAGTCATACAGAGTGTCCCAGAGTGTCATTGATTAATAAAGAGTGTCAGAGAGTGTCACAGATTGATAGAGAGTGATAGAGAGTGTCAGAGAGTGAAAGAGAGTGATAGAGAGTGACAGAGTGTGTCAGAGAGTGATAGAGAGTGATAGAGAATGTCAGAGAGAGTTAGAGAGTTACAGAGAGTGTCAGAGAGTGACAGAGAGTGTCAGAGACTGTCAGAGAGTGATATGGAGTGTGATAGAGAGTGCCTGAGAGTGTCAGAGTGTGTCAGAGAGTGTCAGAGAGTGATGGAGAGTGATAGAGAGTGTCACAGAGGGTCATTGAGTGATAGAAAGTGTCAGAGAGTGTCAGAGAGTGATAGAGAGTGTCAGAGAGTGCCAGAGAGTGATAGGGAGTGTCAGAGAGTGACAGAGAGATTGTGAGAATGTCAGAGAGTGATAGAGAATGTCAGAGAGTGATAGAGAGTGATAGAGAGTCTCTGAGAGTGTCAGAGAGTTTCATAGAGTGAGAGAGAGATTCTGAGAGTGTCAGAGAGTGTCAGAGAGTGATAGAGAAAGATAGAGAGTGATAGAGAGTGTCAGAGAGTGATAGAGAGTGTCTGAGAGTGTCTGAGAGTGACAGAGAGTGTCTGAGAGTGACAGCGAGTGTCTGAGAGTGTCAGTGAGTGTCAGAGAGTGATAGAGTGTGGTCGGGAGTGATAGACAGTTTCAGAGTGTGTCATTGAGTGATAGAGAGTGTCAGAGAGTGTCAGAGTGTGATAGAGAGTGTCAGAGAGTGTCAGAGAGTGATAGAGAGTGTAAGAGAGTGTAAGAGAGTGACAGAGAGTGATAGAGAGTGATAGAGAGGGTCAGAGATTGATAGAGAGTGACAGAGAGTGACAGAGAGTGACAGAGAGTGTCTGAGAGTGTCAGAGAGTGTCAGAGAGTGTCAGAGTGTGTCAGAGAGTGATAGAGAGTGTCAGAGAGTGTCATAGAGTGATAGAGAGTGTCAGAGTGTTTCAGAGAGTGATAGAGAGTGATTGAGTGTGTCAGAGAGTGTCAGAGAGCGATAGAGAGTGTCAGAGCGCGATAGAGAGTGTCTGAGAGTGTCTGAGAGTGACAGAGTGTGAAAGACAGTGTCTGAGAGTGTCAGTGAGTGTCAGAGACTGATAGAGAGTGTCTGAGAGTGTCAGTGAGTGATAGAGAGTGATAGAGACCCTCTGAGAGTGTCAGAGAGTGTCAGAGAGTGAGAGAGAGTGTCAGAGAGTGTCAGAGAGTGATAGAGAGTGACAGAGAGTGATAGAGAGTGATAGAGAGCCTATGAGAGTGTCAGTGAGTGTCAGAGTGTGTCAGAGGGTGTCAGAGAGAGTCAGAGAGTGATAGAGAATTTCAGAGAGTGTCAGAGAGTGATGGAGAGTGCCAGAGATTGTCACAAAGTGTCAGAGAATGATAGAGAGTGATAGAGAGTGTCAGAGTGTGTCAGAGAGTGTCAGGGAGTGATAGAGAGTGATAGATAGCGTCAGAGAGTGTCACAGAGTAATAGAGAGGGATAGAGAGTGTCACAGAGTGTCATTGAGTAATAGAGAGTGTCAGAAAGTGTCAGAGAGTGATAGGGATTGTCAGAGAGTGTCAGAGAGTGTCACAGAGTGATACGGAGTGTGATTGAGAGTGTCTGAGAGTGTCAGAGAGTGTCAGAGAGTGATGGAGAGTGTCAGACCGTGTCAGAGTGTGATAGAGAGTGTCTGAGAGTGTCAGAGAGTGTCAGAGTGTGTCAGAGAGTGATAGAGAGTGATAGAGAGTGATAGAGAGTGTCAGAGAGTGTCAGAGAGTGATAGAGAGTGAATGAGTGTGTCTGAGAGTGACAGAGACTGAAAGAGAGTGTCTGAGTGTGTCAGTGACTGTCAGAGAGTGATAGAGAGTGTCTGAGAGTGTCAGTGAGTGATTCAGAGTGATAGAGAGCCTCTGAGAGTATCAGAGAGTGTCAGAGAGTGATAGAGAGTGTCAGAGAGTGGTAGAGAGTGACAGAGAGTGTCTGAGAGTGATAGAGAGTGTCAGAGTGTTTCAGAGAGTGATAGAGAGTGATTGAGTGTGTCAGAGAGTGCCAGAGAGCGATAGGGAGTGTCAGAGAGTGTGAGAGAATGTGAGAGTGTCAGAGAGTGTCAGAGACTGTCAGAGAGTGATAGAGAGTAGCAGAGAGTGTGATAGTGTCAGAAAGTGTCAGATAGTGTCAAAGAGTGTCAGAGAGGGACAGAGTGTGTCAGAGAGTGTCAGAGAGTGTGAGAGAGTGTGAGAGTGTCAGAGAGTGTCAGAGACTGTCAGAGAGTGATAGAGAGTAGCAGAGAGTGTCTGAAAGTGTCAGAGAGTGTCAGAGAGTGATAGAGAGTGTCATTGAGTGTCAGAGAGTGATAGAAAGTGATAGAGAGTGGTAGAGAGTGTCTGAAAGTGTCAGCGAGTGATATAGAGTGACAGAGAGTGGCAGAGAGTGTGTGAAAGTGTCAGAGAGTGTCAGAGAGTGTCTGAGTGTATCTGAGATTGTCAGAGAGTGGCAGAGAGTGGCAGAGAGTGGCAGCGAGTGATAGAGCGTGTCAGAGAGTCTCAGAGAGTGTCAGGGAGGGTCAGAGAGTGTCAGAGAGTGTGAGAGAGGGTCAGAGAGAGTGTCAGAGAGTGTCAGATAGTCATAGAGAGTGTCAGAGAGTGGCAGAGAGTTTCAGAGAGTGATAGAGAGGGATAGAGAGTGGCAGAGAGTGTCTGAAAGTGTCAGAGAGTGTCTGAGTGTGTCTGAGATTGTCAGAGAGTGTCAGAGAGTGTCAGAGAGTACCAGAGAGTGTCAGAGAGTGTCAGAGAGTGATAGAGAGTGTCAGAAAGTGATAGAGAGTGTCAGAGAGTGTCTGGGTGTGTATGAGATTGTCAGAGAGTGTCAGAGGGAGATAGAGAGTGTCAGAGTGTATTAGAGAGTATCAGAGAGTGTCAGAGATTGTCAGATAGTGATAGAGAGTGTCTGAGACTGTCTGAGAGTGTCAGCGAGTGTCAGATAGTGATAGAGAGCGTCAGAGAGTGTGTGAGAGTGTTAGGGTGTATCAGAGAGTGTCAGACAGTGTGAGAGAGTGTCTGAGACTGTCTGAGAGTGTCAGATTGAGTCAGAGAGTGATAGAGAGTGCCAGAGATTGCCTGAGAGTGTTAGAGTGTATCAGAGAGTGTCAGAGAGTGAATGAGAGTGGTAGAGAGTGTCTGAGTGTGTCAGAGAGTGTCTGAGAGTGTCAGAGTGTATCAGAGAGTGTCAGAGAGTGTCAGCGAGTGTCTGAGAGTGCCAGAGTGTATCAGAGAGTGTCAGAGAGTTTCAGAAAGTGTCAGAGAGTGTCAGAGAGTGATAGAGAGTGTGTGAGACTGTCTGAGAGTGTCAGAGTGCATCAGAGAGTGTCAGAGAGTGTCTGAGAGTGCCAGAGTGTGTCAGAGTGTGTCAGAGAGTGTCAGAGAGTGATAGAGAGTGATAGAGAGTGTCAGAGAGTGATAGAGTGTGCCAGAGAGTGTCTGAGAGTGTCAGAGAGTGTGAAAGAGTGTCAGAGAGTGTCAGAGAGTGTGCGAGTGTCAGAGAGTGTCAGAGAGTGATACAGAGAAGGCTGAGAGTGATAGAGAGTGTCAGAGACTGTCAGAGAGTAATTGAGAGTGATTGAGAATGATTCACAGTGATAGAGAGTGTCAGAGAGTGTCAGAGAGTGATAGAGTGTGCCAGAGAGTGTCTGAGATGGTCAGAGAGGGTCACAGAGTGTCAGAGAGTGCGAAAGAGTGTCAGAGAGTGGCAGAGAGTGTGCGAGTGTCAGAGAGTGTCAGAGAGGGGTAGAGAGTGGCAGAGAGTGTCTGAAAGTGTCAGAGAGTGTCTGAGAGTGATAGAGAGTGTCGGAGAGTGTCGGAGAGTGTCAGAGAGTGTCAGAGAGTGTCAGAGAGTGATAGAGAGTGATAGAGAGTGTCTGAAAGTGTCAGAGAGTGATATAGAGTGATAGAGAGTGGCAGAGAGTGTCTGAAAGTGTCATAGAGTGATAGAGAGTGTCTGAGTGTGTCAGAGAGTGTCAAAAAGGGATAAAGTTTGTCAGACAGTGTCAGAGAGTGTCAGAGAGTGTGAGAGAATGTCAGAGAGTATGAGAGAGTGTCAGAGAGTGTCAGAGAGTGTGATAGTGTCAGAGAGTGTCAGATAGTGTCAGCGAGTGTCAGAGAGGGACAGAGTGTGTCAGAGTGTGTCAGAGTGTGTCAGAGAGTGTCAGAGAGTGTGAGAGAGTGTGAGAGAGTGTGAGAGTGTCAGAGAGTGTCAGAGACTGTCAGAGAGTGATAGAGAGTAGCAGAGAGTGTCTGAAAGTGTCAGAGAGTGTCAGAGAGTGATAGAGAGTGATAGACAGTGTCAGAGAGTGTCAGAGAGTGATAGAAAGTGATAGAGAGTGGCAGAGAGTGTCTGAAAGTGTCAGCGAGTGATATAGAGTGACGGAGAGTGGCAGAGAGTGTGTGAAAGTGTCAGAGAGTGTCAGAGTGTGTTCGAGAGTGTCAGAGAGTGTCTGAGTGTGTCTGAGATTGTCAGAGAGTGGCAGAGAGTGATAGAGAGTGATAGAGAGTGTCAGAGAGTCTCAGAGAGTGTCAGGGAGGGTCAGAGAGTGTCAGAGAGTGTGAGAGAGGGTCAGAGAGAGTGTCAGAGAGTGTCAGATAGTCATAGAGAGTGTCAGAGAGTGGCAGAGAGTTTCAGAGAGTGATAGAGAGGGATAGAGAGTGGCAGAGAGTGTCTGAAAGTGTCAGAGAGTGTCTGAGTGTGTCTGAGATTGTCAGAGAGTGTCAGAGAGTGTCAGAGAGTATCAGAGAGTGTCAGAGAGTGTCAGAGAGTGATAGAGAGTGTCAGAAAGTGATAGAGAGTGTCAGAGAGTGTCTGAGTGTGTATGAGATTGTCAGAGAGTGTCAGAGAGAGATAGAGAGTGTCAGAGAGTGATACAGAGAAGGCTGAGAGTGATAGAGAGTGTCAGAGACTGTCAGAGAGTAATTGAGAGTGATTGAGAATGATTCACAGTGATAGAGAGTGTCAGAGAGTGTCAGAGAGTGACAGAGTGTGCCAGAGAGTGTCTGAGAGGGTCAGAGAGGGTCAGAGAGGGTCAGAGAGGGTCAGAGAGTGTGAAAGAGTGTCAGAGAGTGGCAGAGAGTGTGCGAGTGTCAGAGAGTGTCAGAGAGGGATAGAGAGTGTCAGAGAGTGGCAGAGAGTGTCTGAAAGTGTCAGAGAGTGTCTGAGAGTGATAGAGAGTGTCGGAGAGTGTCAGAGAGTGTCAGAGAGTGTCAGAGAGTGTCAGAGAGTGATATAGAGTGATAGAGAGTGATAGAGAGTGGCAGAGAGTGTCTGAAAGTGTCATAGAGTGATAGAGAGTGTCTGAGTGTGTCAGAGAGTGATAAAGTTTGTCAGAGAGTGTCAGAGAGTGTCAGAGAGTGTGAGAGAATGTGAGAGTGTCAGAGAGTGTCAGAGACTGTCAGAGAGTGATAGAGAGTAGCAGAGAGTGTGATAGTGTCAGAAAGTGTCAGATAGTGTCAGAGAGTGTCAGAGAGGGACAGAGTGTGTCAGAGAGTGTCAGAGAGTGTGAGAGAGTGTGAGAGTGTCAGAGAGTGTCAGAGACTGTCAGAGAGTGATAGAGAGTAGCAGAGAGTGTCTGAAAGTGTCAGAGAGTGTCAGAGAGTGATAGAGAGTGTCAGAGAGTGTCAGAGAGTGATAGAAAGTGATAGAGAGTGGTAGAGAGTGTCTGAAAGTGTCAGCGAGTGATATAGAGTGACAGAGAGTGGCAGAGAGTGTGTGAAAGTGTCAGAGAGTGTCAGAGAGTGTCTGAGTGTATCTGAGATTGTCAGAGAGTGGCAGAGAGTGGCAGAGAGTGGCAGAGAGTGGCAGCGAGTGATAGAGCGTGTCAGAGAGTCTCAGAGAGTGTCAGGGAGGCTCAGAGAGTGTCAGAGAGTGTGAGAGAGGGTCAGAGAGAGTGTCAGAGAGTGTCAGATAGTCATAGAGAGTGTCAGAGAGTGGCAGAGAGTTTCAGAGAGTGATAGAGAGGGATAGAGAGTGGCAGAGAGTGTCTGAAATTGTCAGAGAGTGTCTGAGTGTGTCTGAGATTGTCAGAGAGTGTCAGAGAGTGTCAGAGAGTACCAGAGAGTGTCAGAGAGTGTCAGAGAGTGATAGAGAGTGTCAGAAAGTGATAGAGAGTGTCAGAGAGTGTCTGGGTGTGTATGAGATTGTCAGAGAGTGTCAGAGAGAGATAGAGAGTGTCAGAGTGTATTAGAGAGTATCAGAGAGTGTCAGAGATTGTCAGATAGTGATAGAGAGTGTCTGAGACTGTCTGAGAGTGTCAGCGAGTGTCAGATAGTGATAGAGAGCGTCAGAGAGTGTGTGAGAGTGTTAGGGTGTATCAGAGAGTGTCAGACAGTGTGAGAGAGTGATAGAGTGTGGTAGAGAGTGTCTGAGTGTGTCAGAGTGTGTCTGAGAGTGTCACAGTGTATCAGAGAGTGTCAGAGAGTGATGGAAAGTGTAAGAGATTGTCAGAGAGTGTCAGAGAGTGTCAGAGAGTGATAGAGAGTGTCAGAGAGTGTCAGAGAGTGTGAGAGAGTGTCAGAGAGTGTGAGAGAGTGTCAGAGAGTGTCAGGGAGAGTGAGAGTGTCAGAGAGTGTGAGAGTGTCAGAAAGTGTCAGACAGTGACAGAGAGTGTCTGAGTGGGTCAGAGAGTGTCAGAGAGTGTGTGAGAGAGTGTGAGATTGTCAGAGAGTGTGAGAGTGTCACAGAGTGTCAGAGAGTGATAGAGAGTGAGAGAGAGTGTCAGAGATTGTCAGAGAGTGATAGAAAGTGTCAGAGAGTGATAGAGTGTGTCTGAGAATGTCAGAGAGTGATGGAGAGTGTCAGAGAGTGATAGAGGTTGTCTGAGAGTTTCAGAGAGTGAGAGAGAGATTCTGAGAGTGTCAGAGTGTGTCAGAGAGTGATAGCGATTGATAGAGAGAGTCTGAGAGTGTCAGAGTGTGACAGAGAGTGTCTGAGAGTGACAGAGAGTGTCTGAGAGTGACAGCGAGTGTCTGACTGTGTCAGTGAGTGTCAGAGAGTGATAAAGAGAGATAGAGAGTGATAGAGAGTTTCAGAGTGTGTCTTTGAGTGATAGAGAGTGTCAGACAGTGTCAGAGTGTGATAGAGAGTGTCAGAGAGTGACAGAGAGTGACAGAGAGTGATATAGAGTGTCAGAGAGTGATAGAGAGTGATTGAGAGTGTCAGAGAGTGTCAGAGAGCGATAGAGAGTGTCAGAGAGAGATAGAGAGTGTCAGAGAGTGATAGAGAGTGTCTGAGAGTGTCAGTGAGTGTCAGAGAGTGATAGAGAGTGTCTGAGAGTGTCAGAGAGTGATAGAGAGTGATAGAGAGCCTCTGAGAGTGTCAGAGAGTGAAAGAGAGTGATAAAGAGTGTCAGAGAGTGACAGAGAGTGACAGAGAGTGTCTGAGAGTGATAGAGAGTGTCAGAGAGTGTCAGAGAGTGACAGAGAGTGTCAGAGAGTGATAGAGAGTGTCTGAGAGTGACAGAGAGTGTCAGTGAGTGTCTGAGAGTGATAGAGAGTGATAGAGAGTGATAGACAGTTTCAGAGTGTGTCATTGAGTGATAGAGAGTGTTAGACAGTGTCAGAGTGTGATAGAGAGTGTCTGAGAGTGTCAGAGAGTGTCAGAGTGTGTCAGAGAGTGATAGAGCGTGATAGAGAGTGTTAGAGAGTGTCATAGAGTGATAGAGAGTGTCTGAGAGTGATAGAGAGTGTCAGAGAGTGATGGAGAGTGTCAGAGAGTGATAGAGAGTGACAGAGAGGGTCTGAGACTGTCAGAGAGTGTCAGAGAGTGTCAGAGTGTGTCAGAGAGTGATGGAGAGTGTCAGAGAGTGATAGAGAATGACAGAGAGGGTCTGAGAGTGTCAGAGAGTGATAGAGAGTGTCAGAGAGTGATAGAGAGAGATAGAGAGTGTCTGAGAGTGATAGAGAGTGTCAGAGATTGATGGAGAGTGTCAGAGAGTGATAGAGAGTGTCAGATAGGGTCTGAGAGTGTCAGAGAGAGTCAGAGAGTGATAGAGAGTGTCAGAGAGTTTTAGAGAGTGATAGAGAGTGTCTGAGAGTGATAGAGAGTGTCAGAGAGTGATGGAGAGTGTCAGAGAGTGATAGAGAGTGACAGAGAGAGTCTGAGAGTGTCAGAGAGTGTCAGAGTGTGTCAGAGAGTGATGGAGAGTGTCAGAGAGTGATAGAGAGTGACAGAGAGGGTCTGAGAGTGTCAGAGAGTGTCAGAGTGTGTCAGAGAGTGACAGAGAGTGAGAGAGAGTGTCAGAGAGTGTCACAGAGTGATAGAGAGTGTCAGAGTGTGTCAGAGAGTGATAGAGTGTGATTGAGTGTGTCAGAGAGTGTCAGAGAGCGATAGACAGTTTCAGAGAGTGATGGAGAGTGTCTGAGATTGTCTGAGAGTGACAGAGAGTGAAAGAGAGTGTCTGAGAGTGTCAGTGAGTGTCAGAGAGTGATAGAGAGTGTCAGAGAGTGTCATAGAGTGATGGAGAGTGTCAGAGAGTGTCAGAGAGTGTCAGAGAGTGTCAGAGAGTGATAGAGAGTGATAGAGAGTGATAGAGAGTGATAGAGAGTGTCAGAGTGTGTCAGTGAGTTTCAGAGAGTGATAGAGAGTCATAGAGAGTGTCACAGAGTGTCATTGATTAATAGAGAGTGTCAGAGAGTGTCAGAGATTGATCGAGAGTGATAGAGAGTGTCAGAGAGTGTCAGAGAGTGAAAGAGAGTGATAGAGTGTGTCAGAGTGTGTCAGAGAGTGATAGAGAGTGATAGAGAGAGTCAGAGAGCGTTAGAGAGTTATAGAGAGTGTCAGAGAGTGATAGAGAGTGTCAGAGAGTGTCAGAGAGTGATACGGAGTGTGATAGAGAGTGCCTGAGAGTGTCAGAGTGTGTCAGAGAGTGTCAGAGAGTGATGGAGTGTGGTAGAGAGTGTCACGGAGGGTCATTGAGTGATAGAGAGTGTCAGAGAGTCTCAGAGAGTGATAGGGAGTGTCAGAGAGTGACAGAGAGAGTCTGAGAATGTCAGAGAGCGATAGAGAATGTCAGAGAGTGATAGAGAGTGATAGAGAGTCTCTGAGAGTGTCAGAGAGTTTCAGAGAGTGAGAGAGAGATTCTGAGAGTGTCAGAGAGTGTCAGAGAGTGATAGAGAGTGATAGAGAGTCTCAGAGAGTGTCAGAGAGTGTCGGAGAGCGAAAGAGAGTGTCAGTGAGTGATAGAGAGTGTCAGAGAGTGATAGAGAGTGTCTGAGAGTGTCTGAGAGTGACAGAGAGTGTCTGAGAGTGACAGCGAGTGTCTGAGAGTGTCAGTGAGTGTCAGAGAGTGATAGAGAGTGAAAGGGTGTGATAGACAGTTTCAGAGTGTGTCATTGAGTGATAGAGAGTGTCAGAGAAGTGTCAGAGTGTGATAGAGATTGTCAGAGAGTCTCAGAGAGTGATAGAGAGTGTAAGAGAGTGATAGAGAGTGATAGAGAGTGTCAGAGATTGATAGAGAGTGACAGAGAGTGACAGACAGTGTCTGAGAGTGTCAGAGAGTGTCAGAGTGTGTCAGAGAGTGATAGAGAGTGATAGAGAGTGTTAGAGAGTGTCATAGAGTGGCTGAGAGTGTCAGAGTGTTTCAGAGAGTGATAGAGAGTGATTGAGTGTGTCAGAGAGTGTCAGAGAGCGATAGAGAGTGTCAGAGAGTGATAGAGAGTGTCAGAGAGCGATAGAGAGTGTCTGAGAGTGTCTGAGAGTGACAGAGAGTGAAAGAGCGTGTCTGTGAGTGCCAGTGAGTGATAGAGAGTGATAGTGACCCTCTGAGAGTGTCAGAGAGTGTCAGAGAGTGATAGAGAGTGTCAGAGTGTGTCAGAGAGTGAGAGAGTGTGATTGAGTGTGTCAGAGAGTGTCAGAGAGCGATAGACAGTTTCAGAGAGTGATAGAGAGTGTCTGAGATTGTCTGAGATTGTCAGAGAGTGAAAGAGAGTGTCTGAGAGTGTCAGTGAGTGTCAGAGAGTGATAGAGAGTGTCTGAGAGTGTCAGTGAGTGATAGAGAGTGATAGAGAGCCTCTGGGAGTGTCAGAGAGTGATAGTGAGTGGCAGAGAGTGTCTGAGAGTGTCAGTGAGTGTCAGAGAGTGATAGAGAGTGTCAGAGAGTGATAGAGAGTGATAGAGAGTGTCAGAGATTGATAGAGAGTGATAGAGAGTGTCAGAGTGTGTCAGAGAGTTTCAGAGAGTGTTAGAGAGTCATACAGAGTGTCCCAGAGTGTCATTGATTAATAAAGAGTGTCAGAGAGTGTCACAGATTGATAGAGAGTGATAGAGAGTGTCAGAGAGTGAAAGAGATTGATAGAGAGTGACAGAGTGTGTCAGAGAGTGATAGAGAGTGATAGAGAATGTCAGAGAGAGTTAGAGAGTTACAGAGAGTGTCAGAGAGTGACAGAGAGTGTCAGAGAGTGTCAGAGAGTGATATGGAGTGTGATAGAGAGTGCCTGAGAGTGTCAGAGTGTGTCAGAGAGTGTCAGAGAGTGATGGAGAGTGATAGAGAGTGTCACAGAGGGTCATTGAGTGATAGAAAGTGTCAGAGAGTGTCAGAGAGTGATAGTGAGTGTCAGAGAGTGATAGAGAGTGATAGGGAGTGTCAGAGAGTGACAGAGAGATTGTGAGAATGTCAGAGAGTGATAGAGAATGTCAGAGAGTGATAGAGAGTGATAGAGAGTCTCTGAGAGTGTCAGAGAGTTTCATAGAGTGAGAGAGAGATTCTGAGAGTGTCAGAGAGTGTCAGAGAGTGATAGAGAAAGATAGAGAGTGATAGAGAGTGTCAGAGAGTGATAGAGAGTGTCTGAGAGTGTCTGAGAGTGACAGAGAGTGTCTGAGAGTGACAGCGAGTGTCTGAGAGTGTCAGTGAGTGTCAGAGAGTGATAGAGTGTGGTCGGGCATGATAGACAGTTTCAGAGTGTGTCATTGAGTGATAGAGAGTGTCAGAGAGTGTCAGAGTGTGATAGAGAGTGTCAGAGAGTGTCAGAGAGTGATAGAGAGTGTAAGAGAGTGTAAGAGAGTGACAGAGAGTGATAGAGAGTGATAGAGAGGGTCAGAGATTGATAGAGAGTGACAGAGAGTGACAGAGAGTGACAGAGAGTGTCTGAGAGTGTCAGAGAGTGTCAGAGAGTGTCAGAGTGTGTCAGAGAGTGCTAGAGAGTGTCAGAGAGTGTCATAGAGTGATAGAGAGTGTCAGAGTGTTTCAGAGAGTGATATAGAGTGATTGAGTGTGTCAGAGAGTGTCAGAGAGCGATAGAGAGTGTCAGAGCGCGATAGAGAGTGTCTGAGAGTGTCTGAGAGTGACAGAGTGTGAAAGACAGTGTCTGAGAGTGTCAGTGAGTGTCAGAGACTGATAGAGAGTGTCTGAGAGTGTCAGTGAGTGATAGAGAGTGATAGAGACCCTCTGAGAGTGTCAGAGAGTGTCAGAGAGTGAGAGAGAGTGTCAGAGAGTGTCAGAGAGTGATAGAGAGTGACAGAGAGTGATAGAGAGTGATAGAGAGCCTATGAGAGTGTCAGTGAGTGTCAGAGTGTGTCAGAGGGTGTCAGAGAGAGTCAGAGAGTGATAGAGAATTTCAGAGAGTGTCAGAGAGTGATGGAGAGTGCCAGAGATTGTCACAAAGTGTCAGAGAATGATAGAGAGTGATAGAGAGTGTCAGAGTGTGTCAGAGAGTGTCAGGGAGTGATAGAGAGTGATAGATAGCGTCAGAGAGTGTCACAGAGTAATAGAGAGGGATAGAGAGTGTCACAGAGTGTCATTGAGTAATAGAGAGTGTCAGAAAGTGTCAGAGAGTGATAGGGAGTGTCAGAGAGTGTCAGAGAGTGTCACAGAGTGATACGGAGTGTGATTGAGAGTGTCTGAGAGTGTCAGAGAGTGTCAGAGAGTGATGGAGAGTGTCAGACCGTGTCAGAGTGTGATAGAGAGTGTCTGAGAGTGTCAGAGAGTGTCAGAGTGTGTCAGAGAGTGATAGAGAGTGATAGAGAGTGATAGAGAGTGTCAGAGAGTGTCAGAGAGTGATAGAGAGTGAATGAGTGTGTCTGAGAGTGACAGAGACTGAAAGAGAGTGTCTGAGTGTGTCAGTGACTGTCAGAGAGTGATAGAGAGTGTCTGAGAGTGTCAGTGAGTGATTCAGAGTGATAGAGAGCCTCTGAGAGTATCAGAGAGTGTCAGAGAGTGATAGAGAGTGTCAGAGAGTGGTAGAGAGTGACAGAGAGTGTCTGAGAGTGATAGAGAGTGTCAGAGTGTTTCAGAGAGTGATAGAGAGTGATTGAGTGTGTCAGAGAGTGCCAGAGAGCGATAGGGAGTGTCAGAGAGCGATAGAGAGTGTCAGAGAGTGATAGAGAGTGTCAGAGAGCGATAGAGAGTGTCTGAGAGTGTCTGAGAGTGACAGAGAGTGAAAGAGAATGTCTGAGAGTGTTAGTGAGTGTCAGAGACTGATAGAGAGTGTCTGAGAGTGTCAGTGAGTGATATAGAGTGATAGAGACCCTCTGAGAGTGTCAGAGAGTGTCAGAGAGTGATAGAGAGTGTCAGAGAGTGTCAGAGAGTGATAGAGAGTGACAGAGAGTGATAAAGAGTGATCGAGAGCCTATGAGAGTGTCAGAGAGTGTCAGCGTGTGTCAGAGGGTGTCAGAGAGTGTCAGAGAGTGACAGAGTGTGATAGAGAGTTTCAGAGAGTGATGGAGAGTGTC
This sequence comes from Heterodontus francisci, assembly GCF_036365525.1. Lineage (NCBI taxonomy): Eukaryota > Metazoa > Chordata > Chondrichthyes > Heterodontiformes > Heterodontidae > Heterodontus > Heterodontus francisci. The sequence goes on along the minus strand of NW_027140217.1, from coordinate 249,519 downwards.
AGAGATTGTCACAAAGTGTCCGAGAGTGATAGAGAGTGATAGAGAGTGATAGAGAGTGTCAGTGTGTGTCAGAGAGTGTCAGAGAGTGATAGAGAGTGAACGATAGCGTCAGAGAGTGTCATACAGTAATAGAGAGGGATAGAGAGTGTCACAGAGTGTCATTGAGTAATAGAGAGTGTCAGAAATTGCCAGAGAGTGATAGAGAGTGTCAGAGAGTGTCAGAGAGTGATATGGAGTGTGATTGAGAGTGTCTGAGAGTGTCAGAGAGTGATGGAAAGTGTCAGACCGTGTCAGAGTGTGATAGAGAGTGTCTGAGAGTGTCAGAGAGTGTCAGAGTGTGTCAGAGAGTGATAGAGAGTGATAGAGAGTTTCAGAGAGTGTCAGAGAGTGATAGAGAGTGTCAGAGTGTGTCAGAGAGTGATAGAGAGTGATAGAGAGTGATTGAGTGTGTCTGAGAGTGACAGAGAGTGTCAGAGAGTGACGGAGAGCCTCTGAGAGTGTCAGAGAGTGTCAGAGAGTGATAGAGAGTGTCAGAGAGTGGTAGAGAGTGACAGAGAGTGTCTGAGAGTGATAGAGAATGTCAGAGAGTGATAGAGAAAGTCAGAGAGTGTCTGAGAGTGTCTGAGAGTGACAGAGAGTGAAAGAGAGTGTCTGAGAGTTTCAGTGAGTGACAGAGAGTGAAAGAGAGTGTCTGAGAGTGTCAGTGAGTGTCAGAGAGTGATATAGAGTGTCTGAGAGTGTCACTGAGTGATTGAGAGTGATAGAGAGCCTCTGAGAGTGTCAGAGAGTGTCAGAGAGTGATAGAGAGTGTCAGAGAGTGGTAGAGAGTGACAGAGAGTGTCTGAGAGTGATAGAGAGTGTCAGAGAGTGATAGAGAATGTCAGAGAGTGATAGAGAGCGACAGAGAGGGTCTGAGAGTGTCATAGAGTGTCAGAGTGTGTCAGAGAGTGACAGAGAGTGATAGAGAGTGTCAGAGAGTGTCATAGAGTGATAGAGAGAGTCAGAGTGTGTCAGAGAGTGATAGAGTGTGATTGAATGTGTCAGAGAGTGTCAGAGAGCTATAGACAGTTTCAGAGAGTGATAGAGTGTGTCTGAGATTGTCTGAGAGTGACAGGGAGTGTCTGAGAGTGTCAGTGAGTGTCAGAGAGTGATAGAGAGTGTCTAAGAGTGTCAGTGAATGATAGAGAGTGATAGAGAGTCTCTGAGAGTGTCAGAGAGATTCAGAGAGTGATAGAGAGAGTCAGAGAGTGATAGTGAGTGGCAGAGAGTGTCTGAGAGTGTCAGTGAGTGTCAGAGAGTGATAGAGAGTGTCAGAGAGTGTAAGAGATTGATAGAGATTGTCAGAGAGTGATAGAGAGTGATAGAGAGTGTCAGAGAGTGTCATAGAGTGATGGAGAGTCTCAGAGAGTGTCAGAGAGTGTCAGAGAGTGATAGATTTGATAGAGAGCGTAAGAGTGTGTCAGAGAGTCATAGAGAGTGTCACAGAGTGTCATTGTTTAATAGAGAGTGTCAGAGAGTGTCAGAGATTGATAGAGAGTGATAGAGAGTGTCAGAGAGTGTCAGAGAGTGAAAGAGAGTGATCGAGAGTGTCAGAGTGTGTCAGAGAGTGATAGAGAGTGATAGAGAGTGTCAGAGAGTGGTAGAGAGTTACAGAGAGTGTCAGAGAGTGACAGAGAGTGTCTGAGAGTGTCAGAGAGTGTCAGAGAGTGATGGAGAGTGATAGAGAGTGTCACAGAGGGTCATTGAGTGATAGAGAGTGTCAGAGAGTGATAGAGAGTGTCAGAGAGTGTCAGAGAGTAATGGGGAGTGTCAGAGAGTGACAGAGAGATTCTGAGAATGTCAGAGAGTGATAGAGAGTGTCAGAGAGTGATAGAGAGTGATAGAGAGTCTCTGAGAGTGTCAGAGAGTTTCAGAGAGTGAGAGAGAGATTCTGAGAGTGTCAGAGTGTGTCAGAGAGTGATAGAGAGTGATAGAGAGTCTCTGAGAGTGTCAGAGAGCGAAAGAGAGTGTCAGTGAGTGTCAGAGAGTGTCAGAGAGTGTCAGAGATTGATAGGGAGTGATATAGAGTGTCAGAGAGTGTCAGAGAGTGAAAGAGAGTGATCGAGAGTGTCAGAGTGTGTCAGAGAGTGATAGAGAGTGATAGAGAGTGTCAGAGAGTGATAGAGAGTTACAGAGAGTGTCAGAGAGTGTTAGAGAGTGTCAGAGAGTGTCAGAGAGTGATACGGAGTATGATAGAGAGTGTCTGAGAGTGTCAGAGAGTGTCATAGAGTGATGGAGAGTCTCAGAGAGTGTCAGAGAGTGTCAGAGAGTGTCATGGAGTGATAGAGAGAGTCAGAGTGTGTCAGAGAGTGATAGAGTGTGATTGAATGTGTCAGAGAGTGTCAGAGAGCTATAGACAGTTTCAGAGAGTGATAGAGTGTGTCTGAGATTGTCTGAGAGTGACAGGGAGTGAAAGAGAGTGTCTGAGAGTGTCAGTGAGTGTCAGAGTGTGATAGAGAGTGTCTGAGAGTGTCAGTGAGTGATAGAGAGTGATAGAGAGCCTCTGAGAGTGTCAGAGAGATTCAGAGAGTGATAGCGAGAGTCAGAGAGTGATCGTGAGTGGCAGAGAGTGTCTGAGAGTGTCAGTGAGTGTCAGAGAGTGATAGAGAGTGTCAGAGAGTGTAAGAGAGTGATAGAGATTGTCAGAGAGTGATAGAGAGTGATAGAGAGTGTCAGAGAGTGTCATAGAGTGATGGAGAGTCTCAGAGAGTGTCAGAGAGTGTCAGAGAGTGATAGAGAGTGATAGAGAGCGTCAGAGTGTGTCAGAGAGTTTCAGAGAGTCATAGAGAGTTTCACAGAGTGTCATTGATTAATAGAGAGTGTCAGAGAGTGTCAGAGATTGATAGAGAGTGATAGAGAGTGTCAGAGAGTGTCAGAGAGTGATGGAGAGTCTCAGAGAGTGTCAGAGAGTGTCAGAGAGTGTCATGGAGTGATAGAGAGAGTCAGAGTGTGTCAGAGAGTGATAGAGTGTGATTGAATGTGTCAGAGAGTGTCAGAGAGCTATAGACAGTTTCAGAGAGTGATAGAGTGTGTCTGAGATTGTCTGAGAATGACAGAGAGTGAAAGAGAGTGTCTGAGTGTGTCAGTGACTGTCAGAGAGTGATAGAGAGTGTCAGAGAGTGTCAGTGAGTGATTCAGAGTGATAGAGAGCCTCTGAGAGTATCAGAGAGTGTCAGAGAGTGATAGAGAGTGTAAGAGAGTGGTAGAGAGTGACAGAGAGTGTCTGAGAGTGATAGAGAGTGTCAGAGTGTTTCAGAGAGTGATAGAGAGTGATTGAGTGTGTCAGAGAGTGCCAGAGAGCGATAGAGAGTGTCAGAGAGCGATAGAGAGTGTCAGAGAGTGATAGAGAGTGTCAGAGAGCGATAGAGAGTGTCTGAGAGTGTCTGAGAGTGACAGAGAGTGAAAGAGAATGTCTGAGAGTGTTAGTGAGTGTCAGAGACTGATAGAGAGTGTCTGAGAGTGTCAGTGAGTGATAGAGAGTGATAGAGACCCTCTGAGAGTGTCAGAGAGTGTCAGAGAGTGATAGAGAGTGTCAGAGAGTGTCAGAGAGTGATAGAGAGTGACAGAGAGTGATAAAGAGTGATAGAGAGCCTATGAGAGTGTCAGAGTGTGTCAGAGGGTGTCAGAGAGTGTCAGAGAGTGACAGAGTGTGATAGAGAGTTTCAGAGAGTGATGGAGAGTGTCAGAGATTGTCACAAAGTGTCCGAGAGTGATAGAGAGTGATAGAGAGTGAACGATAGCGTCAGAGAGTGTCATAGAGTAATAGAGAGGGATAGAGAGTGTCACAGAGTGTCATTGAGTAATAGAGAGTGTCAGAAATTGCCAGAGAGTGATAGAGAGTGTCAGAGAGTGTCAGAGAGTGATACGGAGTGTGATTGAGAGTGTCTGAGAGTGTCAGAGAGTGTCAGAGAGTGATGGAAAGTGTCAGACCGTGTCAGAGTGTGATAGAGAGTGTCTGAGAGTGTCAGAGAGTGTCAGAGTGTGTCAGAGAGTGATAGAGAGTGATAGAGAGTGATAGAGAGTGTCTGAGAGTGTCAGAGAGTGTCAGAGAGTGAAAGAGAGTGTCAGAGTGTGTCAGAGAGTGATAGAGAGTGATTGAGTGAGTCAGAGAGTGTCAGAGAGCGATAGAGAGTGTCAGAGAGAGATAGACAGTGTCAGACAGTGATAGAGAGTGTCTGAGAGTGACAGAGAGAGAAAGAGTGTGTCTGAGAGTGTCAGTGAGTGTCAGAGAGTGATAGAGACCCTCTGAGAGTGTCAGAGAGTGTCAGAGAGTGATAGAGAGTGATAGAGAGTGTCAGAGAGTGTCAGAGAGTGATAGAGAGTGTCAGAGTGTGTCAGAGAGTGATAGAGAGTGATAGAGAGTGATTGAGTGTGTCTGAGAGTGACAGAGAGTGAAAGAGAGTGTCTGAGAGTGTCAGTGAGTGACAGAGAGTGGAAGAGAGTGTCTGAGAGCGTCAGTGAGTGTCAGAGAGTGATGGAGAGCCTCTGAGAGTGTCAGAGAGTGTCAGAGAGTGATAGAGAGTGTCAGAGAGTGGTAGAGACTGACAGAGAGTGTCTGAGAGTGATAGAGAGTGTCAGAGAGTGATAGAGAATGTCAGAGAGTGTCTGAGAGTGTCTGAGAGTGACAGAGAGTGAAAGAGAGTGTCTGAGAGTTTCAGTGAGTGACAGAGAGTGAAAGACAGTGTCTGAGAGTGTCAGTGAGTGTCAGAGAGTGATATAGAGTGTCTGAGAGTGTCACTGAGTGATTGAGAGTGATAGAGAGCCTCTGAGAGTGTCAGAGAGTGTCAGAGAGTGATAGAGAGTGTCAGAGAGTGGTAGAGAGTGACAGAGAGTGTCTGAGAGTGATAGAGAGTGTCAGAGAGTGATAGAGAATGTCAGAGAGTGATAGAGAGTGACAGAGAGGGTCTGAGAGTGTCAGAGAGTGTCAGAGTGTGTCAGAGAGTGACAGAGTGTGTCAGAGAGTGATAGAGAGTGTCAGAGAGTGTCATAGAGTGATAGAGAGTGTCAGAGTGTTTCAGAGAGTGATATAGAGTGATTGAGTGTGTCAGAGAGTGTCAGAGAGCGATAGAGAGTGTCAGAGCGCGATAGAGAGTGTCTGAGAGTGTCTGAGAGTGACAGAGTGTGAAAGACAGTGTCTGAGAGTGTCAGTGAGTGTCAGAGACTGATAGAGAGTGTCTGAGAGTGTCAGTGAGTGATAGAGAGTGATAGAGACCCTCTGAGAGTGTCAGAGAGTGTCAGAGAGTGAGAGAGAGTGTCAGAGAGTGTCAGAGAGTGATAGAGAGTGACAGAGAGTGATAGAGAGCCTATGAGAGTGTCAGTGAGTGTCAGAGTGTGTCAGAGGGTGTCAGAGAGAGTCAGAGAGTGATAGAGAATTTCAGAGAGTGTCAGAGAGTGATGGAGAGTGCCAGAGATTGTCACAAAGTGTCAGAGAATGATAGAGAGTGATAGAGAGTGTCAGAGTGTGTCAGAGAGTGTCAGGGAGTGATAGAGAGTGATAGATAGCGTCAGAGAGTGTCACAGAGTAATAGAGAGGGATAGAGAGTGTCACAGAGTGTCATTGAGTAATAGAGATTGTCAGAAAGTGTCAGAGAGTGATAGGGAGTGTCAGAGAGTGTCAGAGAGTGTCACAGAGTGATACGGAGTGTGATTGAGAGTGTCTGAGAGTGTCAGAGAGTGTCAGAGAGTGATGGAGAGTGTCAGACCGTGTCAGAGAGTGATAGAGAGTGATAGAGAGTGTCAGAGTGTGTCAGAGAGTGTCAGAGATTGATAGAGAGTCACAGATAGAGTCAGAGAGTGTCATAGAGTGATAGAGAGGGATAGAGAGTGTCACAGAGTGTCATTGAGTAATAGAGAGTGTCAGAAATTGCCAGAGAGTGATAGAGAGTGTCAGAGAGTGTCAGAGAGTGATACGGAGTGTGATTGAGAGTGTCTGAGAGTGTCAGAGAGTGTCAGAGAGTGATGGAAAGTGTCAGACCGTGTCAGAGTGTGATAGAGAGTGTCTGAGAGTGTCAGAGAGTGTCAGAGTGTGTCAGAGAGTGATAGAGAGTGATAGAGAGTGATAGAGAGTGTCTGAGAGTGTCAGAGAGTGTCAGAGAGTGAAAGAGAGTGTCAGAGTGTGTCAGAGAGTGATAGAGAGTGATTGAGTGAGTCAGAGAGTGTCAGAGAGCGATAGAGAGTGTCAGAGAGAGATAGACAGTGTCAGACAGTGATAGAGAGTGTCTGAGAGTGACAGAGAGAGAAAGAGTGTGTCTGAGAGTGTCAGTGAGTGTCAGAGAGTGATAGAGACCCTCTGAGAGTGTCAGAGAGTGTCAGAGAGTGATAGAGAGTGATAGAGAGTGTCAGAGAGTGTCAGAGAGTGATAGAGAGTGTCAGAGTGTGTCAGAGAGTGATAGAGAGTGATAGAGAGTGATTGAGTGTGTCTGAGAGTGACAGAGAGTGAAAGAGAGTGTCTGAGAGTGTCAGTGAGTGACAGAGAGTGGAAGAGAGTGTCTGAGAGCGTCAGTGAGTGTCAGAGAGTGATGGAGAGCCTCTGAGAGTGTCAGAGAGTGTCAGAGAGTGATAGAGAGTGTCAGAGAGTGGTAGAGACTGACAGAGAGTGTCTGAGAGTGATAGAGAGTGTCAGAGAGTGATAGAGAATGTCAGAGAGTGTCTGAGAGTGTCTGAGAGTGACAGAGAGTGAAAGAGAGTGTCTGAGAGTTTCAGTGAGTGACAGAGAGTGAAAGACAGTGTCTGAGAGTGTCAGTGAGTGTCAGAGAGTGATATAGAGTGTCTGAGAGTGTCACTGAGTGATTGAGAGTGATAGAGAGCCTCTGAGAGTGTCAGAGAGTGTCAGAGAGTGATAGAGAGTGTCAGAGAGTGGTAGAGAGTGACAGAGAGTGTCTGAGAGTGATAGAGAGTGTCAGAGAGTGATAGAGAATGTCAGAGAGTGATAGAGAGTGACAGAGAGGGTCTGAGAGTGTCAGAGAGTGTCAGAGTGTGTCAGAGAGTGACAGAGTGTGTCAGAGAGTGATAGAGAGTGTCAGAGAGTGTCATAGAGTGATAGAGAGTGTCAGAGTGTTTCAGAGAGTGATATAGAGTGATTGAGTGTGTCAGAGAGTGTCAGAGAGCGATAGAGAGTGTCAGAGCGCGATAGAGAGTGTCTGAGAGTGTCTGAGAGTGACAGAGTGTGAAAGACAGTGTCTGAGAGTGTCAGTGAGTGTCAGAGACTGATAGAGAGTGTCTGAGAGTGTCAGTGAGTGATAGAGAGTGATAGAGACCCTCTGAGAGTGTCAGAGAGTGTCAGAGAGTGAGAGAGAGTGTCAGAGAGTGTCAGAGAGTGATAGAGAGTGACAGAGAGTGATAGAGAGCCTATGAGAGTGTCAGTGAGTGTCAGAGTGTGTCAGAGGGTGTCAGAGAGAGTCAGAGAGTGATAGAGAATTTCAGAGAGTGTCAGAGAGTGATGGAGAGTGCCAGAGATTGTCACAAAGTGTCAGAGAATGATAGAGAGTGATAGAGAGTGTCAGAGTGTGTCAGAGAGTGTCAGGGAGTGATAGAGAGTGATAGATAGCGTCAGAGAGTGTCACAGAGTAATAGAGAGGGATAGAGAGTGTCACAGAGTGTCATTGAGTAATAGAGATTGTCAGAAAGTGTCAGAGAGTGATAGGGAGTGTCAGAGAGTGTCAGAGAGTGTCACAGAGTGATACGGAGTGTGATTGAGAGTGTCTGAGAGTGTCAGAGAGTGTCAGAGAGTGATGGAGAGTGTCAGACCGTGTCAGAGTGTGATAGAGAGTGTCTGAGAGTGTCAGAGAGTGTCAGAGTGTGTCAGAGAGTGATAGAGAGTGATAGAGAGTGATAGAGAGTGTCAGAGAGTGTCAGAGAGTGATAGAGAGTGAATGAGTGCGTCTGAGAGTGACAGAGACTGAAAGAGAGTGTCTGAGTGTGTCAGTGACTGTCAGAGAGTGATAGAGAGTGTCTGAGAGTGTCAGTGAGTGATTCAGAGTGATAGAGAGCCTCTGAGAGTATCAGAGAGTGTCAGAGAGTGATAGAGAGTGTCAGAGAGTGGTAGAGAGTGACAGAGAGTGTCTGAGAGTGATAGAGAGTGTCAGAGTGTTTCAGAGAGTGATAGAGAGTGATTGAGTGTGTCAGAGAGTGCCAGAGAGCGATAGGGAGTGTCAGAGAGCGATAGAGAGTGTCAGAGAGTGATAGAGAGTGTCAGAGAGCGATAGAGAGTGTCTGAGAGTGTCTGAGAGTGACAGAGAGTGAAAGAGAATGTCTGAGAGTGTTAGTGAGTGTCAGAGACTGATAGAGAGTGTCTGAGAGTGTCAGTGAGTGATAGAGAGTGATAGAGACCCTCTGAGAGTGTCAGAGAGTGTCAGAGAGTGATAGAGAGTGTCTGAGAGTGTCAGTGAGTGATAGAGAGTGATAGAGACCCTCTGAGAGTGTCAGAGAGTGTCAGAGAGTGATAGAGAGTGATAGAGAGTTTCAGAGAGTGTCAGAGAGTGATAGAGAGTGTCAGAGTGTGTCAGAGAGTGATAGAGAGTGATAGAGAGTGATTGAGTGTGTCTGAGAGTGACAGAGAGTGATAGAGAGTGTCAGAGAGTGGTAGAGACTGACAGAGAGTGTCAGAGAGTGATAGAGAGTGTCAGAGAGTGGTAGAGAGTGACAGAGAGTGTCTGAGAGTGATAGAGAGTGTCAGAGAGTGATAGAGAAAGTCAGAGAGTGTCTGAGAGTGTCTGAGAGTGACAGAGAGTGAAAGAGAGTGTCTGAGAGTTTCAGTGAGTGACAGAGAGTGAAAGAGAGTGTCTGAGAGTGTCAGTGAGTGTCAGAGAGTGATATAGAGTGTCTGAGAGTGTCACTGAGTGATTGAGAGTGATAGAGAGCCTCTGAGAGTGTCAGAGAGTGTCAGAGAGTGATAGAGAGTGTCAGAGAGTGGTAGAGAGTGACAGAGAGTGTCTGAGAGTGATAGAGAGTGTCAGAGAGTGTCATAGAGTGATAGAGAGTGTCAGAGTGTTTCAGAGAGTGATATAGAGTGATTGAGTGTGTCAGAGAGTGTCAGAGAGCGATAGAGAGTGTCAGAGCGCGATAGAGAGTGTCTGAGAGTGTCTGAGAGTGACAGAGTGTGAAAGACAGTGTCTGAGAGTGTCAGTGAGTGTCAGAGACTGATAGAGAGTGTCTGAGAGTGTCAGTGAGTGATAGAGAGTGATAGAGACCCTCTGAGAGTGTCAGAGAGTGTCAGAGAGTGAGAGAGAGTGTCAGAGAGTGTCAGAGAGTGATAGAGAGTGACAGAGAGTGATAGAGAGCCTATGAGAGTGTCAGTGAGTGTCAGAGTGTGTCAGAGGGTGTCAGAGAGAGTCAGAGAGTGATAGAGAATTTCAGAGAGTGTCAGAGAGTGATGGAGAGTGCCAGAGATTGTCACAAAGTGTCAGAGAATGATAGAGAGTGATAGAGAGTGTCAGAGTGTGTCAGAGAGTGTCAGGGAGTGATAGAGAGTGATAGATAGCGTCAGAGAGTGTCACAGAGTAATAGAGAGGGATAGAGAGTGTCACAGAGTGTCATTGAGTAATAGAGATTGTCAGAAAGTGTCAGAGAGTGATAGGGAGTGTCAGAGAGTGTCAGAGAGTGTCACAGAGTGATACGGAGTGTGATTGAGAGTGTCTGAGAGTGTCAGAGAGTGTCAGAGAGTGATGGAGAGTGTCAGACCGTGTCAGAGTGTGATAGAGAGTGTCTGAGAGTGTCAGAGAGTGTCAGAGTGTGTCAGAGAGTGATAGAGAGTGATAGAGAGTGATAGAGAGTGTCAGAGAGTGTCAGAGAGTGATAGAGAGTGAATGAGTGTGTCTGAGAGTGACAGAGACTGAAAGAGAGTGTCTGAGTGTGTCAGTGACTGTCAGAGAGTGATAGAGAGTGTCTGAGAGTGTCAGTGAGTGATTCAGAGTGATAGAGAGCCTCTGAGAGTATCAGAGAGTGTCAGAGAGTGATAGAGAGTGTCAGAGAGTGGTAGAGAGTGACAGAGAGTGTCTGAGAGTGATAGAGAGTGTCAGAGTGTTTCAGAGAGTGATAGAGAGTGATTGAGTGTGTCAGAGAGTGCCAGAGAGCGATAGGGAGTGTCAGAGAGCGATAGAGAGTGTCAGAGAGTGATAGAGAGTGTCAGAGAGCGATAGAGAGTGTCTGAGAGTGTCTGAGAGTGACAGAGAGTGAAAGAGAATGTCTGAGAGTGTTAGTGAGTGTCAGAGACTGATAGAGAGTGTCTGAGAGTGTCAGTGAGTGATAGAGAGTGATAGAGACCCTCTGAGAGTGTCAGAGAGTGTCAGAGAGTGATAGAGAGTGTCTGAGAGTGTCAGTGAGTGATAGAGAGTGATAGAGACCCTCTGAGAGTGTCAGAGAGTGTCAGAGAGTGATAGAGAGTGATAGAGAGTTTCAGAGAGTGTCAGAGAGTGATAGAGAGTGTCAGAGTGTGTCAGAGAGTGATAGAGAGTGATAGAGAGTGATTGAGTGTGTCTGAGAGTGACAGAGAGTGATAGAGAGTGTCAGAGAGTGGTAGAGACTGACAGAGAGTGTCAGAGAGTGATAGAGAGTGTCAGAGAGTGGTAGAGAGTGACAGAGAGTGTCTGAGAGTGATAGAGAGTGTCAGAGAGTGATAGAGAAAGTCAGAGAGTGTCTGAGAGTGTCTGAGAGTGACAGAGAGTGAAAGAGAGTGTCTGAGAGTTTCAGTGAGTGACAGAGAGTGAAAGAGAGTGTCTGAGAGTGTCAGTGAGTGTCAGAGAGTGATATAGAGTGTCTGAGAGTGTCACTGAGTGATTGAGAGTGATAGAGAGCCTCTGAGAGTGTCAGAGAGTGTCAGAGAGTGATAGAGAGTGTCAGAGAGTGGTAGAGAGTGACAGAGAGTGTCTGAGAGTGATAGAGAGTGTCAGAGAGTGATAGAGAATGTCAGAGAGTGATAGAGAGTGACAGAGAGGGTCTGAGAGTGTCATAGAGTGTCAGAGTGTGTCAGAGAGTGACAGAGAGTGATAGAGAGTGTCAGAGAGTGTCATAGAGTGATAGAGAGAGTCAGAGTGTGTCAGAGAGTGATAGAGTGTGATTGAATGTGTCAGAGAGTGTCAGAGAGCTATAGACAGTTTCAGAGAGTGATAGAGTGTGTCTGAGATTGTCTGAGAGTGACAGGGAGTGTCTGAGAGTGTCAGTGAGTGTCAGAGAGTGATAGAGAGTGTCTAAGAGTGTCAGTGAATGATAGAGAGTGATAGAGAGTCTCTGAGAGTGTCAGAGAGATTCAGAGAGTGATAGAGAGAGTCAGAGAGTGATAGTGAGTGGCAGAGAGTGTCTGAGAGTGTCAGTGAGTGTCAGAGAGTGATAGAGAGTGTCAGAGAGTGTAAGAGATTGATAGAGATTGTCAGAGAGTGATAGAGAGTGATAGAGAGTGTCAGAGAGTGTCATAGAGTGATGGAGAGTCTCAGAGAGTGTCAGAGAGTGTCAGAGAGTGATAGATTTGATAGAGAGCGTAAGAGTGTGTCAGAGAGTCATAGAGAGTGTCACAGAGTGTCATTGTTTAATAGAGAGTGTCAGAGAGTGTCAGAGATTGATAGAGAGTGATAGAGAGTGTCAGAGAGTGTCAGAGAGTGAAAGAGAGTGATCGAGAGTGTCAGAGTGTGTCAGAGAGTGATAGAGAGTGATAGAGATTGTCAGAGAGTGGTAGAGAGTTACAGAGAGTGTCAGAGAGTGACAGAGAGTGTCTGAGAGTGTCAGAGAGTGTCAGAGAGTGATGGAGAGTGATAGAGAGTGTCACAGAGGGTCATTGAGTGATAGAGAGTGTCAGAGAGTGATAGAGAGTGTCAGAGAGTGTCAGAGAGTGATGGGGAGTGTCAGAGAGTGACAGAGAGATTCTGAGAATGTCAGAGAGTGATAGAGAGTGTCAGAGAGTGATAGAGAGTGATAGTCTCTGAGAGTGTCAGAGAGTTTCAGAGAGTGAGAGAGAGATTCTGAGAGTGTCAGAGTGTGTCAGAGAGTGATAGAGAGTGATAGAGAGTCTCTGAGAGTGTCAGAGAGCGAAAGAGAGTGTCAGTGAGTGTCAGAGAGTGTCAGAGAGTGTCAGAGAGTGTCAGAGAGTGATAGGGAGTGATATAGAGTGTCAGAGAGTGTCAGAGAGTGAAAGAGAGTGATCGAGAGTGTCAGAGTGTGTCAGAGAGTGATAGAGAGTGATAGAGAGTGTCAGAGAGTGATAGAGAGTTACAGAGAGTGTCAGAGAGTGTTAGAGAGTGTCAGAGAGTGTCAGAGAGTGATACGGAGTATGATAGAGAGTGTCTGAGAGTGTCAGAGAGTGTCATAGAGTGATGGAGAGTCTCAGAGAGTGTCAGAGAGTGTCAGAGAGTGTCATGGAGTGATAGAGAGAGTCAGAGTGTGTCAGAGAGTGATAGAGTGTGATTGAATGTGTCAGAGAGTGTCAGAGAGCTATAGACAGTTTCAGAGAGTGATAGAGTGTGTCTGAGATTGTCTGAGAGTGACAGGGAGTGAAAGAGAGTGTCTGAGAGTGTCAGTGAGTGTCAGAGAGTGATAGAGAGTGTCTGAGAGTGTCAGTGAGTGATAGAGAGTGATAGAGAGCCTCTGAGAGTGTCAGAGAGATTCAGAGAGTGATAGCGAGAGTCAGAGAGTGATCGTGAGTGGCAGAGAGTGTCTGAGAGTGTCAGTGAGTGTCAGAGAGTGATAGAGAGTGTCAGAGAGTGTAAGAGAGTGATAGAGATTGTCAGAGAGTGATAGAGAGTGATAGAGAGTGTCAGAGAGTGTCATAGAGTGATGGAGAGTCTCAGAGAGTGTCAGAGAGTGTCAGAGAGTGATAGAGAGTGATAGAGAGCGTCAGAGTGTGTCAGAGAGTTTCAGAGAGTCATAGAGAGTTTCACAGAGTGTCATTGATTAATAGAGAGTGTCAGAGAGTGTCAGAGATTGATAGAGAGTGATAGAGAGTGTCAGAGAGTGTCAGAGAGTGATGGAGAGTCTCAGAGAGTGTCAGAGAGTGTCAGAGAGTGTCATGGAGTGATAGAGAGAGTCAGAGTGTGTCAGAGAGTGATAGAGTGTGATTGAATGTGTCAGAGAGTGTCAGAGAGCTATAGACAGTTTCAGAAAGTGATAGAGTGTGTCTGAGATTGTCTGAGAGTGACAGAGAGTGAAAGAGAGTGTCTGAGTGTGTCAGTGACTGTCAGAGAGTGATAGAGAGTGTCAGAGAGTGTCAGTGAGTGATTCAGAGTGATAGAGAGCCTCTGAGAGTATCAGAGAGTGTCAGAGAGTGATAGAGAGTGTCAGAGAGTGGTAGAGAGTGACAGAGAGTGTCTGAGAGTGATAGAGAGTGTCAGAGTGTTTCAGAGAGTGATAGAGAGTGATTGAGTGTGTCAGAGAGTGCCAGAGAGCGATAGAGAGTGTCAGAGAGCGATAGAGAGTGTCAGAGAGTGATAGAGAGTGTCAGAGAGCGATAGAGAGTGTCTGAGAGTGTCTGAGAGTGACAGAGAGTGAAAGAGAATGTCTGAGAGTGTTAGTGAGTGTCAGAGACTGATAGAGAGTGTCTGAGAGTGTCAGTGAGTGATAGAGAGTGATAGAGACCCTCTGAGAGTGTCAGAGAGTGTCAGAGAGTGATAGAGAGTGTCAGAGAGTGTCAGAGAGTGATAGAGAGTGACAGAGAGTGATAAAGAGTGATAGAGAGCCTATGAGAGTGTCAGAGTGTGTCAGAGGGTGTCATAGAGTGTCAGAGAGTGACAGAGTGTGATAGAGAGTTTCAGAGAGTGATGGAGAGTGTCAGAGATTGTCACAAAGTGTCCGAGAGTGATAGAGAGTGATAGAGACTGAACGATAGCGTCAGAGAGTGTCATAGAGTAATAGAGAGGGATAGAGAGTGTCACAGAGTGTCATTGAGTAATAGAGAGTGTCAGAAAGTGCCAGAGAGTGATAGAGAGTGTCAGAGAGTGTCAGAGAGTGATACGGAGTGTGATTGAGAGTGTCTGAGAGTGTCAGAGAGTGTCAGAGAGTGTCAGAGAGTGATGGAAAGTGTCAGACCGTGTCAGAGTGTGATAGAGAGTGTCTGAGAGTGTCAGAGAGTGTCAGAGTGTGTCAGAGAGTGATAGAGAGTGATATAGAGTGATAGAGAGTGTCAGAGAGTGTCAGAGAGTGATAGAGAGTGTCAGAGTGTGTCAGAGAGTGATAGAGAGTGATAGAGAGTGATTGAGTGTGTCTGAGAGTGACAGAGAGTGAAAGAGAGTGTCTGAGAGTGTCAGTGAGTGACAGAGAGTGGAAGAGAGTGTCTGAGAGCGTCAGTGAGTGTCAGAGAGTGATGGAGAGCCTCTGAGAGTGTCAGAGAGTGTCAGAGAGTGATAGAGAGTGTCAGAGAGTGGTAGAGACTGACAGAGAGTGTCTGAGAGTGATAGAGAGTGTCAGAGAGTGATAGAGAATGTCAGAGAGTGTCTGAGAGTGTCTGAGAGTGACAGAGAGTGAAAGAGAGTGTCTGAGAGTTTCAGTGAGTGACAGAGAGTGAAAGAGAGTGTCTGAGAGTGTCAGTGAGTGTCAGAGAGTGATATAGAGTGTCTGAGAGTGTCACTGAGTGATTGAGAGTGATAGAGAGCCTCTGAGAGTGTCAGAGAGTGTCAGAGAGTGATAGAGAGTGTCAGAGAGTGGTAGAGAGTGACAGAGAGTGTCTGAGAGTGATAGAGAGTGTCAGAGAGTGATAGAGAATGTCAGAGAGTGATAGAGAGTGACAGAGAGGGTCTGAGAGTGTCAGAGAGTGTCAGAGTGTGTCAGAGAGTGACAGAGAGTGATAGAGAGTGTCAGAGAGTGTCATAGAGTGATAGAGAGAGTCAGAGTGTGTCAGAGAGTGATAGAGTGTGATTGAATGTGTCAGAGAGTGTCAGAGAGCTATAGACAGTTTCAGAGAGTGATAGAGTGTGTCTGAGATTGTCTGAGAGTGACAGGGAGTGTCTGAGAGTGTCAGTGAGTGTCAGAGAGTGATAGAGAGTGTCTAAGAGTGTCAGTGAATGATAGAGAGTGATAGAGAGTCTCTGAGAGTGTCAGAGAGATTCAGAGAGTCTCTGAGAGAGTCAGAGAGTGATAGTGAGTGGCAGAGAGTGTCTGAGAGTGTCAGTGAGTGTCAGAGAGTGATAGAGAGTGTCAGAGAGTGTAAGAGATTGATAGAGATTGTCAGAGAGTGATAGAGAGTGATAGAGAGTGTCAGAGAGTGTCATAGAGTGATGGAGAGTCTCAGAGAGTGTCAGAGAGTGTCAGAGAGTGATAGATTTGATAGAGAGCGTAAGAGTGTGTCAGAGAGTCATAGAGAGTGTCACAGAGTGTCATTGTTTAATAGAGAGTGTCAGAGAGTGTCAGAGATTGATAGAGAGTGATAGAGAGTGTCAGAGAGTGTCAGAGAGTGAAAGAGAGTGATCGAGAGTGTCAGAGTGTGTCAGAGAGTGATAGAGAGTGATAGAGAGTGTCAGAGAGTGATAGAGAGTTACAGAGAGTGTCAGAGAGTGACAGAGAGTGTCTGAGAGTGTCAGAGAGTGTCAGAGAGTGATGGAGAGTGATAGAGAGTGTCACAGAGGGTCATTGAGTGATAGAGAGTGTCAGAGAGTGTCAGAGAGTGATAGAGAGTGTCAGAGAGTGTCAGAGAGTGATGGGGAGTGTCAGAGAGTGACAGAGAGATTCTGAGAATGTCAGAGAGTGATAGAGAGTGTCAGAGAGCGATAGAGAGTGATAGAGAGTCTCTGAGAGTGTCAGAGAGTTTCAGGGAGCGAGAGAGAGATTCTGAGAGAGTCAGAGTGTGTCAGAGAGTGATAGAGAGTGATAGAGAGTCTCTGAGAGTGTCAGAGAGCGAAAGAGAGTGTCAGTGAGTGTCAGAGAGTGTCAGAGAGTGTCAGAGAGTGTCAGAGAGTGATAGGGAGTGATATAGAGTGTCAGAGAGTGTCAGAGAGTGAAAGAGAGTGATCGAGAGTGTCAGAGTGTGTCAGAGAGTGATAGAGAGTGATAGAGAGTGTCAGAGAGTGATAGAGAGTTACAGAGAGTGTCAGAGAGTGTTAGAGAGTGTCAGAGAGTGTCAGAGAGTGATACGGAGTATGATAGAGAGTGTCTGAGAGTGTCAGAGAGTGTCATAGAGTGATGGAGAGTCTCAGAGAGTGTCAGAGAGTGTCAGAGAGTGTCATGGAGTGATAGAGAGAGTCAGAGTGTGTCAGAGAGTGATAGAGTGTGATTGAATGTGTCAGAGAGTGTCAGAGAGCTATAGACAGTTTCAGAGAGTGATAGAGTGTGTCTGAGATTGTCTGAGAGTGACAGGGAGTGAAAGAGAGTGTCTGAGAGTGTCAGTGAGTGTCAGAGAGTGATAGAGAGTGATAGAGAGCCTCTGAGAGTGTCAGAGAGATTCAGAGAGTGATAGCGAGAGTCAGAGAGTGATCGTGAGTGGCAGAGAGTGTCTGAGAGTGTCAGTGAGTGTCAGAGAGTGATAGAGAGTGTCAGAGAGTGTAAGAGAGTGATAGAGATTGTCAGAGAGTGATAGAGAGTGATAGAGAGTGTCAGAGAGTGTCATAGAGTGATGGAGAGTCTCAGAGAGTGTCAGAGAGTGTCAGAGAGTGATAGAGAGTGATAGAGAGCGTCAGAGTGTGTCAGAGAGTTTCAGAGAGTCATAGAGAGTTTCACAGAGTGTCATTGATTAATAGAGAGTGTCAGAGAGTGTCAGAGATTGATAGAGAGTGATAGAGAGTGTCAGAGAGTGTCAGAGAGTGATGGAGAGTCTCAGAGAGTGTCAGAGAGTGTCAGAGAGTGTCATGGAGTGATAGAGAGAGTCAGAGTGTGTCAGAGAGTGATAGAGTGTGATTGAATGTGTCAGAGAGTGTCAGAGAGCTATAGACAGTTTCAGAGAGTGATAGAGTGTGTCTGAGATTGTCTGAGAGTGACAGAGAGTGAAAGAGAGTGTCTGAGTGTGTCAGTGACTGTCAGAGAGTGATAGAGAGTGTCTGAGAGTGTCAGTGAGTGATTCAGAGTGATAGAGAGCCTCTGAGAGTATCAGAGAGTGTCAGAGAGTGATAGAGAGTGTCAGAGAGTGGTAGAGAGTGACAGAGAGTGTCTGAGAGTGATAGAGAGTGTCAGAGTGTTTCAGAGAGTGATAGAGAGTGATTGAGTGTGTCAGAGAGTGCCAGAGAGCGATAGAGAGTGTCAGAGAGCGATAGAGAGTGTCAGAGAGTGATAGAGAGTGTCAGAGAGCGATAGAGAGTGTCTGAGAGTGTCTGAGAGTGACAGAGAGTGAAAGAGAATGTCTGAGAGTGTTAGTGAGTGTCAGAGACTGATAGAGAGTGTCTGAGAGTGTCAGTGAGTGATAGAGAGTGATAGAGACCCTCTGAGAGTGTCAGAGAGTGTCAGAGAGTGATAGAGAGAGTCAGAGAGTGTCAGAGAGTGATAGAGAGTGACAGAGAGTGATAAAGAGTGATAGAGAGCCTATGAGAGTGTCAGAGTGTGTCAGAGGGTGTCAGAGAGTGTCAGAGAGTGACAGAGTGTGATAGAGAGTTTCAGAGAGTGATGGAGAGTGTCAGAGATTGTCACAAAGTGTCCGAGAGTGATAGAGAGTGATAGAGAGTGATAGAGAGTGTCAGAGTGTGTCAGAGAGTGTCAGAGAGTGATAGAGAGTGAACGATAGCGTCAGAGAGTGTCATAGAGTAATAGAGAGGGATAGAGAGTGTCACAGAGTGTCATTGAGTAATAGAGAGTGTCAGAAAGTGCCAGAGAGTGATAGAGAGTGTCAGAGAGTGTCAGAGAGTGATACGGAGTGTGATTGAGAGTGTCTGAGAGTGTCAGAGAGTGTCAGAGAGTGATGGAAAGTGTCAGACCGTGTCAGAGTGTGATAGAGAGTGTCTGAGAGTGTCAGAGAGTGTCAGAGTGTGTCAGAGAGTGATAGAGAGTGATATAGAGTGATAGAGAGTGTCAGAGAGTGTCAGAGAGTGATAGAGAGTGTCAGAGTGTGTCAGAGAGTGATAGAGAGGGATAGAGAGTGATTGAGTGTGTCTGAGAGTGACAGAGAGTGAAAGAGAGTGTCTGAGAGTGTCAGTGAGTGACAGAGAGTGAAAGAGAGTGTCTGAGAGTGTCAGTGAGTGTCAGAGAGTGATGGAGAGCCTCTGAGAGTGTCAGAGAGTGTCAGAGAGTGATAGAGAGTGTCAGAGAGTGGTAGAGACTGACAGAGAGTGTCTGAGAGTGATAGAGAGTGTCAGAGAGTGATAGAGAATGTCAGAGAGTGTCTGAGAGTGTCTGAGAGTGACAGAGAGTGAAAGAGAGTGTCTGAGAGTTTCAGTGAGTGACAGAGAGTGAAAGAGAGTGTCTGAGAGTGTCAGTGAGTGTCAGAGAGTGATATAGAGTGTCTGAGAGTGTCAGTGAGTGATTGAGAGTGATAGAGAGCCTCTGAGAGTGTCAGAGAGTGTCAGAGAGTGTCTGAGAGTTTCAGTGAGTGACAGAGAGTGAAAGAGAGTGTCTGAGAGTGTCAGTGAGTGTCAGTGAGTGTCAGAGAGTGATGGAGTGCCTCTGAGAATGTCAGAGAGTGTCAGAGAGTGATAGAGAGTGTCAGACAGTGGTAGAGAGTGACAGAGAGTGTCTGAGATTTATAGAGAGTGTCAGAGAGTGATAGAGAATGTCAGAGAGTGTCTGAGAGTGTCTGAGAGTGACAGAGAGTGAAAGAGAGTGTCTGAGAGTTTCAGTGAGTGACAGAGAGTGAAAGAGAGTGTCTGAGAGTGTCAGTGAGTGTCAGAGAGTGATATAGAGTGTCTGAGAGTGTCAGTGAGTTATTGAGAGTGATAGAGAGCCTCTGAGAGTGACAGAGAGTGAAAGAGAATGTCTGAGAGTTTCAGTGAGTGACAGAGAGTGAAAGAGAGTGTCTGAGAGTGTCAGTGAGTGTCAGAGAGTGATATAGAGTGTCTGAGAGTGTCAGTGAGTGATTGAGAGTGATAGAGAGCCTCTGAGAGTGTCAGAGAGTGTCAGAGAGTGATAGAGAGTGTCAGAGAGTGGTAGAGAGTGACAGAGAGTGTCTGAGAGTGATAGAGAGTGTCAGAGAGTGATAGAGAATGTCAGAGAGTGATAGAGAGTGACAGAGAGTGACAGAGAGTGACAGAGAGGGTCTGAGAGTGTCAGAGAGTGTCAGAGTGTGTCAGAGAGTGACAGAGAGTGATAGAGAGTGTCAGAGAGTGTCATAGAGTGATAGAGAGAGTCAGAGTGTGTCAGAGAGTGATAGAGTGTGATTGAATGTGTCAGAGAGTGTCAGAGAGCTATAGACAGTTTCAGAGAGTGATAGAGTGTGTCTGAGATTGTCTGAGAGTGACAGGGAGTGAAAGAGGGTGTCTGAGAGTGTCAGTGAGTGTCAGAGAGTGATAGAGAGTGTCTGAGAGTGTCAGTGAATGATAGAGAGTGATAGAGAGCCTCTGAGAGTGTCAGAGAGATTCAGAG
Organism: Heterodontus francisci; assembly: GCF_036365525.1. NCBI lineage: Eukaryota > Metazoa > Chordata > Chondrichthyes > Heterodontiformes > Heterodontidae > Heterodontus > Heterodontus francisci. Next base: position 230,070 of record NW_027140217.1, on the reverse strand, counting down.
AGTGATAGAGAGAGTCAGAGAGTGATAGTGAGTGGCAGAGAGTGTCTGAGAGTGTCAGTGAGTGTCAGAGAGTGATAGAGAGTGTCAGAGAGTGTAAGAGATTGATAGAGATTGTCAGAGAGTGATAGAGAGTGATAGAGAGTGTCAGAGAGTGTCATAGAGTGATGGAGAGTCTCAGAGAGTGTCAGAGAGTGTCAGAGAGTGATAGAGAGTGATAGAGAGCGTCAGAGTGTGTCAGAGAGTTTCAGAGAGTCATAGAGAGTGTCACAGAGTGTCATTGATTAATAGAGAGTGTCAGAGAGTGTCACAGATTGATAGAGAGTGATAGAGAGTGTCAGAGAGTGTCAGAGAGTGAAAGAGAGTGATCGAGAGTGTCAGAGTGTGTCAGAGAGTGATAGAGAGTAATAGAGAGTGTCAGAGAGTGATAGAGAGTTACAGAGAGTGATAGAGAGTGTCAGAGAGTTTCAGAGAGTGATACGGAGTATGATAGAGAGTGTCTGAGAGTGTCAGAGAGTGTCAGAGAGTGATGGAGAGTGATAGAGAGTGTCACAGAGGGTCATTGAGTGATAGAGAGTGTCAGAGAGTGTCAGAGAGTGATAGAGAGTGTCAGAGAGTGTCAGAGAGTGATAGGGAGTGTCAGAGAGTGATAGAGAGTGATAGAGAGTGTCAGAGAGTGTCAGAGAGTTTCAGAGAGTGAGAGAGAGATTCTGAGAGTGTCAGAGTGTGTCAGAGAGTGATAGAGAGTGATAGAGAGTCTCAGAGAGTGTCAGAGAGTGTCAGAGAGCGAATGAGAGTTTCAGTGAGTGTCAGAGAGTGTCAGAGAGTGTCAGAGAGTGATAGGGAGTGATAGAGAGTGTCAGAGAGTGTCAGAGAGTGAAAGAGAGTGATCGAGAGTGTCAGAGTGTGTCAGAGAGTGATAGAGAGTGATAGAGAGTGTCAGAGAGTGATAGAGAGTTACAGAGAGTGATAGATAGTGTCAGAGAGTGTCAGAGAGTGATACGGAGTATGATAGAGAGTGTCTGAGAGTGTCAGAGAGTGTCAGAGAGTGATGGAGAGTGATAGAGAGTGTCACAGAGGGTCATTGAGTGATAGAGAGTGTCAGAGAGTGATAGAGAGTGTCAGAGAGTGTCAGAGAGTGATAGGGAGTGTCAGAGATTGACAGAGAGAGTCTGAGAATGTCAGAGAGTGATAGAGAGTGTCAGAGAGTGATAGAGAGTGATAGAGATTGTCAGAGAGTGTCAGAGAGTGTCAGAGAGTGTCAGAGAGTGAAAGAGAGTGATCGAGAGTGTCAGAGTGTGTCAGAGAGTGATAGAGAGTGATAGAGAGTGTCAGAGAGTGATAGAGAGTGTCAGAGAGTGATAGAGAGTTACAGAGAGTGTCAGAGAGTGATAGAGAGTGTCAGAGAGTGTCAGAGAGTGATACGGAGTATGATAGAGAGTGTTTGAGAGTGTCAGAGAGTGTCAGAGAGTGATGGAGAGTGATAGAGAGTGTCACAGAGGGTCATTGAGTGATAGAGAGTGTCAGAGAGTGAGAGAGAGTGTCAGAGAGTGTCAGAGAGTGATAGGGAGTGTCAGAGAGTGACAGAGAGAGTCTGAGAATGTCAGAGAGTGATCGAGAGTGTCAGAGAGTGATAGAGAGTGATAGAGAGTCTCTGAGAGTGTCAGAGAGTTTCAGAGCGTGATAGAGAGTCTCTGAGAGTGTCAGAGAGTGTCAGAGAGCGAAAGAGAGTGTCAGTGAGTGACAGAGAGTGTCAGAGTGTGATAGAGAGTGTCAGAGAGTGTCAGAGAGTGTCAGAGAGTGATAGAGAGTGATAGAGAGTGTAAGAGAGTGATAGAGAGTGATAGAGAGTGTCAGAGATTGATAGAGAGTGACAGAGGGTGACAGAGAGTGTCTGAGAGTGTCAGAGAGTGTCAGAGTGTGTCAGAGAGTGATAGAGAGCGATAGAGAGTGTCAGAGAGTGTCATAGAGTGATAGAGAGTGTCAGAGTATTTCAGAAGGTGATAGAGAGTGATTGAGTGTGTCAGAGAGTGTCAGAGAGTGATAGAGATTGTCAGAGAGTGATAGAGAGTGTCAGAGAGTGTCATAGAGTGATGGAGAGTCTCAGCGAGTGTCAGAGAGTGTCAGAGAGTGTCATGGAGTGATAGAGAGAGTCAGAGTGTGTCAGAGAGTGATAGAGTGTGATTGAATGTGTCAGAGAGTGTCAGAGAGCTATAGACAGTTTCAGAGAGTGATAGAGTGTGTCTGAGATTGTCTGAGAGTGACAGGGAGTGAAAGAGAGTGTCTGAGAGTGTCAGTGAGTGTCAGAGAGTGATAGAGAGTGTCTGAGAGTGTCAGTGAGTGATAGAGAGTGATAGAGAGCCTCTGAGAGTGTCAGAGAGTATCAGAGAGTGATAGAGAGTGTCAGAGAGTGGTAGAGAGTGACAGAGAGTGTCTGAGAGTGCTAGAGAGTGTCAGAGAGTGATATAGAATGTCAGAGAGTGATAGAGAGTGACAGAGAGTGACAGAGAGGGTCTGAGAGTGTCAGAGAGTGTCAGAGTGTGTCAGAGAGTGACAGACAGTGATAGAGAGTGTCAGAGAGTGTCATAGAGTGATAGAGAGAGTCAGAGTGTGTCAGAGAGTGATAGAGTGTGATTGAATGTGTCAGAGAGTGTCAGAGAGCTATAGACAGTTTCAGAGAGTGATAGAATGTGTCTGAGATTGTCTGAGAGTGACAGGGAGTGAAAGAGAGTGTCTGAGAGTGTCAGTGAGTGTCAGAGAGTGATAGAGAGTGTCTGAGAGTGCCTGAGAGTGTCAGTGAATGATAGAGAGTGATAGAGAGCCTCTGAGAGTGTCAGAGAGATTCAGAGAGTGATAGAGAGAGTCAGAGAGTGATAGTGAGTGGCAGAGAGTGTCTGAGAGTGTCAGTGAGTGTCAGAGAGTGATAGAGAGTGTCAGAGAGTGTAAGAGATTGATAGAGATTGTCAGAGAGTGATAGAGAGTGATAGAGAGTGTCAGAGAGTGTCATAGAGTGATGGAGAGTCTCAGAGAGTGTCACAGAGTGTCAGAGAGTGATAGAGAGTGATAGAGAGGATTCAGAGTGTGTCAGAGAGTTTCAGAGAGTCATAGAGAGTGTCACAGAGTGTCATTGATTAATAGAGAGTGTCAGAGAGTGTCAGAGATTGATACAGAGTGATAGAGAGTGTCAGAGAGTGTCAGAGAGTGAAAGAGAGTGATCGAGAGTGTCAGAGTGTGTCAGAGAGTGATAGAGAGTGATAGAGAGTGTCAGAGAGTGATAGAGAGTTACAGAGAGTGTCAGAGAGTGATAGAGAGTGTCAGAGAGTGTCAGAGAGTGATACGGAGTATGATAGAGAGTGTCTGAGAGTGTCAGAGAGTGTCAGAGAGTGATGGAGAGTGATAGAGAGTGTCACAGAGTGTCATTGAGTGATAGAGAGTGTCAGAGAGTGTCAGAGAGTGATAGAGAGTGTCAGAGAGTGTCAGAGAGTGATAGGGAGTGTCAGAGAGTGACAGAGAGAGTCTGAGAATGTCAGAGAGTGATAGAGAGTGTCAGAGAGTGATAGAGAGTGATAGAGAGTCTCTGAGAGTGTCAGAGAGTTTCAGAGAGTGAGAGAGAGATTCTGAGAGTGTCAGAGTGTGTCAGAGAGTGATAGAGAGTGATAGAGAGTCTCTGAGAGTGTCAGAGAGTGTCAGAGAGCGAAAGAGACTGTCAGTGAGTGTCAGAGAGTGTCAGAGAGTGATAGGGAGTGATAGAGAGTGTCAGAGAGTGTCAGAGAGTGAAAGAGAGTGATCGAGATTGTCAGAGTGTGTCAGAGTGTGTCAGAGAGTGATAGAGAGTGTCAGAGAGTGTCAGAGAGTGATAGAGAGTTACAGAGAGTGTCAGAGAGTGATAGAGAGTGTCAGAGAGTGTCAGAGAGTGATACGGAGTATGATAGAGAGTGTCTGAGAGTGTCAGAGACTGTCAGAGAGTGATGGAGAGTGATAGAGAGTGTCACAGAGGATCATTGAGTGATAGAGAGTGTCAGAGAGTGTCAGAGAGTGATAGAGAGTGTCAGAGAGTGTCAGAGAGTGATAGGGAGTGTCAGAGAGTGACAGAGAGAGTCTGAGAATGTCAGAGAGTGATAGAGAGTGTCAGAGAGTGATAGAGAGTGATAGAGAGTGTCAGAGAGTGTCAGAGAGTGAAAGAGAGTGATCGAGAGTGTCAGAGTGTGTCAGAGAGTGATAGAGAGTGATAGAGAGTGTCAGAGAGTGATAGAGAGTGTCAGAGAGTGATAGAGAGTTACACAGAGTGTCAGAGAGTGATAGAGAGTGTCAGAGAGTGTCAGAGAGTGATACGGAGTATGATAGAGAGTGTCAGACAGTGTCAGAGAGTGTCAGAGAGTGATGGAGAGTGATAGAGAGTGTCACAGAGGGTCATTGAGTGATAGAGAGTGTCAGAGAGTGTCAGAGAGTGTCAGAGAATGATAGAGAGTGTCAGAGAGTGTCAGAGAGTGATAGGGAGTGTCAGAGAGTGACAGAGAGAGTCTGAGAATGTCAGAGAGTGATCGAGAGTGTCAGAGAGTGATAGAGAGTGATAGAGAGTCTCTGAGAGTGTCAGAGAGTTTCAGAGAGTGAGAGAGAGATTCTGAGAGTGTCAGAGTGTGTCAGAGAGTGATAGAGAGTGATAGAGAGTCTCTGAGAGTGTCAGAGAGTGTCAGAGAGCGAAAGAGAGTGTCAGTGAGTGACAGAGAGTGTCAGAGTGTGATAGAGAGTGTCAGAGAGTGTCAGAGAGTGTCAGAGAGTGATAGAGAGTGATAGAGAGTGTAAGAGAGTGATAGAGAGTGATAGAGAGTGTCAGAGATTGATAGAGAGTGACAGAGAGTGATAGAGAGCGATAGAGAGTGTCAGAGAGTGTCATAGAGTGATAGAGAGTGTCAGAGTATTTCAGAAGGTGATAGAGAGTGATTGAGTGTGTCAGAGAGTGTCAGAGAGTGATAGAGATTGTCAGAGAGTGATAGAGAGTGATAGAGAGTGTCAGAGAGTGTCATAGAGTGATGGAGAATCTCAGAGAGTGTCAGAGAGTGTCAGAGAGTGTCATGGAGTGATAGAGATAGTCAGAGTGTGTCAGAGAGTGATAGAGTGTGATTGAATGTGTCAGAGAGTGTCAGAGAGCTATAGACAGTTTCAGAGAGTGATAGAGTGTGTCTGAGATTGTCTGAGAGTGACAGGGAGTGAAAGAGAGTGTCTGAGAGTGTCAGTGAGTGTCAGAGAGTGATAGAGAGTGTCTGAGAGTGTCAGTGAGTGATAGAGAGTGATAGAGAGCCTCTGAGAGTGTCAGAGAGATTCAGAGAGTGATAGCGAGAGTCAGAGAGTGATAGTGAGTGGCAGAGAGTGTCTGAGAGTGTCAGTGAGTGTCAGAGAGTGATAGAGAGTGTCAGTGAGTGTAAGAGAGTGATAGAGATTGTCAGAGAGTGATAGAGAGTGATAGAGAGTGTCAGAGAGTGTCAGAGAGTGTCATAGAGTGATGGAGAGTCTCAGAGAGTGTCAGAGAGTGATAGAGAGTGATAGAGAGCGTCAGAGTGTGTCAGAGAGTTTCAGAGAGTCATAGAGAGTGTCACAGAGTGTCATTGATTAATAGAGAGTGTCAGAGAGTGTCAGAGATTGACAGAGAGTGATAGAGAGTGTCAGAGAGTGTCAGAGAGTGAAAGAGAGTGATCGAGAGTGTCAGAGTGTGTCAGAGAGTGATAGAGAGTGATAGAGAGTGTCAGAGAGTGATAGAGAGTTACAGAGAGTGTCAGAGAGTGATAGAGAGTGTCAGAGAGTGTCAGAGAGTGATACGGAGTATGATAGAGAGTGTCTGAGAGTGTCAGAGAGTGTCAGAGAGTGATGGAGAGTGATAGAGAGTGTCACAGAGGGTCATTGAGTGATAGAGAGTGTCCGAGAGTGTCAGAGAGTGATAGAGAGTGTCAGAGAGTGTCAGAGAGTGATAGGGAGTGTCAGAGAGTGACAGAGAGAGTCTGAGAATGTCAGAGAGTGATAGAGAGTGATAGAGAGTGTCAGAGAGTGTCAGAGAGTGAAAGAGAGTGATCGAGATTGTCAGAGTGTGTCAGAGTGTGTCAGAGAGTGATAGAGAGTGTCAGAGAGTGTCAGAGAGTGATAGAGAGTTACAGAGAGTGTCAGAGAGTGATAGAGAGTGTCAGAGAGTGTCAGAGAGTGATACGGAGTATGATAGAGAGTGTCTGAGAGTGTCAGAGACTGTCAGAGAGTGATGGAGAGTGATAGAGAGTGTCACAGAGGATCATTGAGTGATAGAGAGTGTCAGAGAGTGTCAGAGAGTGATAGAGAGTGTCAGAGAGTGTCAGAGAGTGATAGGGAGTGTCAGAGAGTGACAGAGAGAGTCTGAGAATGTCAGAGAGTGATAGAGAGTGTCAGAGAGTGATAGAGAGTGATAGAGAGTGTCAGAGAGTGTCAGAGAGTGAAAGAGAGTGATCGAGAGTGTCAGAGTGTGTCAGACAGTGATAGAGAGTGATAGAGAGTGTCAGAGAGTGATAGAGAGTGATAGAGAGTGTCAGAGATTGATAGAGAGTGACAGAGGGTGACAGAGAGTGTCTGAGAGTGTCAGAGAGTGTCAGAGTGTGTCAGAGAGTGATAGAGAGCGATAGAGAGTGTCAGAGAGTGTCATAGAGTGATAGAGAGTGTCAGAGTATTTCAGAAGGTGATAGAGAGTGATTGAGTGTGTCAGAGAGTGTCAGAGAGTGATAGAGATTGTCAGAGAGTGATAGAGAGTGTCAGAGAGTGTCATAGAGTGATGGAGAGTCTCAGCGAGTGTCAGAGAGTGTCAGAGAGTGTCATGGAGTGATAGAGAGAGTCAGAGTGTGTCAGAGAGTGATAGAGTGTGATTGAATGTGTCAGAGAGTGTCAGAGAGCTATAGACAGTTTCAGAGAGTGATAGAGTGTGTCTGAGATTGTCTGAGAGTGACAGGGAGTGAAAGAGAGTGTCTGAGAGTGTCAGTGAGTGTCAGAGAGTGATAGAGAGTGTCTGAGAGTGTCAGTGAGTGATAGAGAGTGATAGAGAGCCTCTGAGAGTGTCAGAGAGTATCAGAGAGTGATAGAGAGTGTCAGAGAGTGGTAGAGAGTGACAGAGAGTGTCTGAGAGTGCTAGAGAGTGTCAGAGAGTGATATAGAATGTCAGAGAGTGATAGAGAGTGACAGAGAGTGACAGAGAGGGTCTGAGAGTGTCAGAGAGTGTCAGAGTGTGTCAGAGAGTGACAGACAGTGATAGAGAGTGTCAGAGAGTGTCATAGAGTGATAGAGAGAGTCAGAGTGTGTCAGAGAGTGATAGAGTGTGATTGAATGTGTCAGAGAGTGTCAGAGAGCTATAGACAGTTTCAGAGAGTGATAGAATGTGTCTGAGATTGTCTGAGAGTGACAGGGAGTGAAAGAGAGTGTCTGAGAGTGTCAGTGAGTGTCAGAGAGTGATAGAGAGTGTCTGAGAGTGTCAGTGAGTGATAGAGAGTGATAGAGAGCCTCTGAGAGTGTCAGAGAGATTCAGAGAGTGATAGCGAGAGTCAGAGAGTGATAGTGAGTGGCAGAGAGTGTCTGAGAGTGTCAGTGAGTGTCAGAGAGTGATAGAGAGTGTCAGAGAGTGTAAGAGAGTGATAGAGATTGTCAGAGAGTGATAGAGAGTGATAGAGAGTGTCAGAGAGTGTCAGAGAGTGTCAGAGAGTGAAAGAGAGTGATCGAGATTGTCAGAGTGTGTCAGAGTGTGTCAGAGAGTGATAGAGAGTGTCAGAGAGTGTCAGAGAGTGATAGAGAGTTACAGAGAGTGTCAGAGAGTGATAGAGAGTGTCAGAGAGTGTCAGAGAGTGATACGGAGTATGATAGAGAGTGTCTGAGAGTGTCAGAGACTGTCAGAGAGTGATGGAGAGTGATAGAGAGTGTCACAGAGGATCATTGAGTGATAGAGAGTGTCAGAGAGTGTCAGAGAGTGATAGAGAGTGTCAGAGAGTGTCAGAGAGTGATAGGGAGTGTCAGAGAGTGACAGAGAGAGTCTGAGAATGTCAGAGAGTGATAGAGAGTGTCAGAGAGTGATAGAGAGTGATAGAGAGTGTCAGAGAGTGTCAGAGAGTGAAAGAGAGTGATCGAGAGTGTCAGAGTGTGTCAGAGAGTGATAGAGAGTGATAGAGAGTGTCAGAGAGTGATAGAGAGTGATAGAGAGTGTCAGAGATTGATAGAGAGTGACAGAGGGTGACAGAGAGTGTCTGAGAGTGTCAGAGAGTGTCAGAGTGTGTCAGAGAGTGATAGAGAGCGATAGAGAGTGTCAGAGAGTGTCATAGAGTGATAGAGAGTGTCAGAGTATTTCAGAAGGTGATAGAGAGTGATTGAGTGTGTCAGAGAGTGTCAGAGAGTGATAGAGATTGTCAGAGAGTGATAGAGAGTGTCAGAGAGTGTCATAGAGTGATGGAGAGTCTCAGCGAGTGTCAGAGAGTGTCAGAGAGTGTCATGGAGTGATAGAGAGAGTCAGAGTGTGTCAGAGAGTGATAGAGTGTGATTGAATGTGTCAGAGAGTGTCAGAGAGCTATAGACAGTTTCAGAGAGTGATAGAGTGTGTCTGAGATTGTCTGAGAGTGACAGGGAGTGAAAGAGAGTGTCTGAGAGTGTCAGTGAGTGTCAGAGAGTGATAGAGAGTGTCTGAGAGTGTCAGTGAGTGATAGAGAGTGATAGAGAGCCTCTGAGAGTGTCAGAGAGTATCAGAGAGTGATAGAGAGTGTCAGAGAGTGGTAGAGAGTGACAGAGAGTGTCTGAGAGTGCTAGAGAGTGTCAGAGAGTGATATAGAATGTCAGAGAGTGATAGAGAGTGACAGAGAGTGACAGAGAGGGTCTGAGAGTGTCAGAGAGTGTCAGAGTGTGTCAGAGAGTGACAGACAGTGATAGAGAGTGTCAGAGAGTGTCATAGAGTGATAGAGAGAGTCAGAGTGTGTCAGAGAGTGATAGAGTGTGATTGAATGTGTCAGAGAGTGTCAGAGAGCTATAGACAGTTTCAGAGAGTGATAGAATGTGTCTGAGATTGTCTGAGAGTGACAGGGAGTGAAAGAGAGTGTCTGAGAGTGTCAGTGAGTGTCAGAGAGTGATAGAGAGTGTCTGAGAGTGCCTGAGAGTGTCAGTGAATGATAGAGAGTGATAGAGAGCCTCTGAGAGTGTCGGAGAGATTCAGAGAGTGATAGAGAGAGTCAGAGAGTGATAGTGAGTGGCAGAGAGTGTCTGAGAGTGTCAGTGAGTGTCAGAGAGTGATAGAGAGTGTCAGAGAGTGTAAGAGATTGATAGAGATTGTCAGAGAGTGATAGAGAGTGATAGAGAGTGTCAGAGAGTGTCATAGAGTGATGGAGAGTCTCAGAGAGTGTCACAGAGTGTCAGAGAGTGATAGAGAGTGATAGAGAGCGTCAGAGTGTGTCAGAGAGTTTCAGAGAGTCATAGAGAGTGTCACAGAGTGTCATTGATTAATAGAGAGTGTCAGAGAGTGTCAGAGATTGATAGAGAGTGATAGAGAGTGTCAGAGAGTGTCAGAGAGTGAAAGAGAGTGATCGAGAGTGTCAGAGTGTGTCAGAGAGTGATAGAGAGTGATAGAGAGTGTCAGAGAGTGATAGAGAGTTACAGAGAGTGTCAGAGAGTGATAGAGAGTGTCAGAGAGTGTCAGAGAGTGATACGGAGTATGATAGAGAGTGTCTGAGAGTGTCAGAGAGTGTCAGAGAGTGATGGAGAGTGATAGAGAGTGTCACAGAGTGTCATTGAGTGATAGAGAGTGTCAGAGAGTGTCAGAGAGTGTCAGAGAGTGATAGAGAGTGTCAGAGAGTGTCAGAGAGTGATAGGGAGTGTCAGAGAGTGACAGAGAGAGTCTGAGAATGTCAGAGAGTGATAGAGAGTGTCAGAGAGTGATAGAGAGTGATAGAGAGTCTCTGAGAGTGTCAGAGAGTTTCAGAGAGTGAGAGAGAGATTCTGAGAGTGTCAGAGTGTGTCAGAGAGTGATAGAGAGTGATAGAGAGTCTCTGAGAGTGTCAGAGAGTGTCAGAGAGCGAAAGAGACTGTCAGTGAGTGTCAGAGAGTGTCAGAGAGTGATAGGGAGTGATAGAGAGTGTCAGAGAGTGTCAGAGAGTGAAAGAGAGTGATCGAGATTGTCAGAGTGTGTCAGAGTGTGTCAGAGAGTGATAGAGAGTGTCAGAGAGTGTCAGAGAGTGATAGAGAGTTACAGAGAGTGTCAGAGAGTGATAGAGAGTGTCAGAGAGTGTCAGAGAGTGATACGGAGTATGATAGAGAGTGTCTGAGAGTGTCAGAGACTGTCAGAGAGTGATGGAGAGTGATAGAGAGTGTCACAGAGGATCATTGAGTGATAGAGAGTGTCAGAGAGTGTCAGAGAGTGATAGAGAGTGTCAGAGAGTATCAGAGAGTGATAGGGAGTGTCAGAGAGTGACAGAGAGAGTCTGAGAATGTCAGAGAGTGATAGAGAGTGTCAGAGAGTGATAGAGAGTGATAGAGAGTGTCAGAGAGTGTCAGAGAGTGAAAGAGAGTGATCGAGAGTGTCAGAGTGTGTCAGAGAGTGATAGAGAGTGATAGAGAGTGTCAGAGAGTGATAGAGAGTGTCAGAGAGTGATAGAGAGTTACACAGAGTGTCAGAGAGTGATAGAGAGTGTCAGAGAGTGTCAGAGAGTGATACGGAGTATGATAGAGAGTGTCAGACATTGTCAGAGAGTGTCAGAGAGTGATGGAGAGTGATAGAGAGTGTCACAGAGGGTCATTGAGTGATAGAGAGTGTCAGAGAGTGTCAGAGAGTGTCAGAGAATGATAGAGAGTGTCAGAGAGTGTCAGAGAGTGATAGGGAGTGTCAGAGAGTGACAGAGAGAGTCTGAGAATGTCAGAGAGTGATCGAGAGTGTCAGAGAGTGATAGAGAGTGATAGAGAGTCTCTGAGAGTGTCAGAGAGTTTCAGAGAGTGAGAGAGAGATTCTGAGAGTGTCAGAGTGTGTCAGAGAGTGATAGAGAGTGATAGAGAGTCTCTGAGAGTGTCAGAGAGTGTCAGAGAGCGAAAGAGAGTGTCAGTGAGTGACAGAGAGTGTCAGAGTGTGATAGAGAGTGTCAGAGAGTGTCAGAGAGTGTCAGAGAGTGATAGAGAGTGATAGAGAGTGTAAGAGAGTGATAGAGAGTGATAGAGAGTGTCAGAGATTGATAGAGAGTGACAGAGAGTGATAGAGAGCGATAGAGAGTGTCAGAGAGTGTCATAGAGTGATAGAGAGTGTCAGAGTATTTCAGAAGGTGATAGAGAGTGATTGAGTGTGTCAGAGAGTGTCAGAGAGTGATAGAGATTGTCAGAGAGTGATAGAGAGTGATAGAGAGTGTCAGAGAGTGTCATAGAGTGATGGAGAATCTCAGAGAGTGTCAGAGAGTGTCAGAGAGTGTCATGGAGTGATAGAGATAGTCAGAGTGTGTCAGAGAGTGATAGAGTGTGATTGAATGTGTCAGAGAGTGTCAGAGAGCTATAGACAGTTTCAGAGAGTGATAGAGTGTGTCTGAGATTGTCTGAGAGTGACAGGGAGTGAAAGAGAGTGTCTGAGAGTGTCAGTGAGTGTCAGAGAGTGATAGAGAGTGTCTGAGAGTGTCAGTGAGTGATAGAGAGTGATAGAGAGCCTCTGAGAGTGTCAGAGAGATTCAGAGAGTGATAGCGAGAGTCAGAGAGTGATAGTGAGTGGCAGAGAGTGTCTGAGAGTGTCAGTGAGTGTCAGAGAGTGATAGAGAGTGTCAGTGAGTGTAAGAGAGTGATAGAGATTGTCAGAGAGTGATAGAGAGTGATAGAGAGTGTCAGAGAGTGTCAGAGAGTGTCATAGAGTGATGGAGAGTCTCAGAGAGTGTCAGAGAGTGATAGAGAGTGATAGAGAGCGTCAGAGTGTGTCAGAGAGTTTCAGAGAGTCATAGAGAGTGTCACAGAGTGTCATTGATTAATAGAGAGTGTCAGAGAGTGTCAGAGATTGACAGAGAGTGATAGAGAGTGTCAGAGAGTGTCAGAGAGTGAAAGAGAGTGATCGAGAGTGTCAGAGTGTGTCAGAGAGTGATAGAGAGTGATAGAGAGTGTCAGAGAGTGATAGAGAGTTACAGAGAGTGTCAGAGAGTGATAGAGAGTGTCAGAGAGTGTCAGAGAGTGATACGGAGTATGATAGAGAGTGTCTGAGAGTGTCAGAGAGTGTCAGAGAGTGATGGAGAGTGATAGAGAGTGTCACAGAGGGTCATTGAGTGATAGAGAGTGTCCGAGAGTGTCAGAGAGTGATAGAGAGTGTCAGAGAGTGTCAGAGAGTGATAGGGAGTGTCAGAGAGTGACAGAGAGAGTCTGAGAATGTCAGAGAGTGATAGAGAGTGATAGAGAGTGTCAGAGAGTGTCAGACAGTGAAAGAGAGTGATCGAGATTGTCAGAGTGTGTCAGAGTGTGTCAGAGAGTGATAGAGAGTGTCAGAGAGTGTCAGAGAGTGATAGAGAGTTACAGAGAGTGTCAGAGAGTGATAGAGAGTGTCAGAGAGTGTCAGAGAGTGATACGGAGTATGATAGAGAGTGTCTGAGAGTGTCAGAGACTGTCAGAGAGTGATGGAGAGTGATAGAGAGTGTCACAGAGGATCATTGAGTGATAGAGAGTGTCAGAGAGTGTCAGAGAGTGATAGAGAGTGTCAGAGAGTGTCAGAGAGTGATAGGGAGTGTCAGAGAGTGACAGAGAGAGTCTGAGAATGTCAGAGAGTGATAGAGAGTGTCAGAGAGTGATAGAGAGTGATAGAGAGTGTCAGAGAGTGTCAGAGAGTGAAAGAGAGTGATCGAGAGTGTCAGAGTGTGTCAGAGAGTGATAGAGAGTGATAGAGAGTGTCAGAGAGTGATAGAGAGTGTCAGAGAGTGATAGAGAGTTACACAGAGTGTCAGAGAGTGATAGAGAGTGTCAGAGAGTGTCAGAGAGTGATACGGAGTATGATAGAGAGTGTCAGACAGTGTCAGAGAGTGTCAGAGAGTGATGGAGAGTGATAGAGAGTGTCACAGAGGGTCATTGAGTGATAGAGAGTGTCAGAGAGTGTCAGAGAGTGTCAGAGAGTGATAGAGAGTGTCAGAGAGTGTCAGAGAGTGATAGGGAGTGTCAGAGAGTGACAGAGAGAGTCTGAGAATGTCAGAGAGTGATCGAGAGTGTCAGAGAGTGATAGAGAGTGATAGAGAGTCTCTGAGAGTGTCAGAGAGTTTCAGAGAGTGAGAGAGAGATTCTGAGAGTGTCAGAGTGTGTCAGAGAGTGATAGAGAGTGATAGAGAGTCTCTGAGAGTGTCAGAGAGTGTCAGAGAGCGAAAGAGAGTGTCAGTGAGTGACAGAGAGTGTCAGAGTGTGATAGAGAGTGTCAGAGAGTGTCAGAGAGTGTCAGAGAGTGATAGAGAGTGATAGAGAGTGTAAGAGAGTGATAGAGAGTGATAGAGAGTGTCAGAGATTGATAGAGAGTGACAGAGAGTGATAGAGAGCGATAGAGAGTGTCAGAGAGTGTCATAGAGTGATAGAGAGTGTCAGAGTATTTCAGAAGGTGATAGAGAGTGATTGAGTGTGTCAGAGAGTGTCAGAGAGTGATAGAGATTGTCAGAGAGTGATAGAGAGTGATAGAGAGTGTCAGAGAGTGTCATAGAGTGATGGAGAATCTCAGAGAGTGTCAGAGAGTGTCAGAGAGTGTCATGGAGTGATAGAGAGAGTCAGAGTGTGTCAGAGAGTGATAGAGTGTGATTGAATGTGTCAGAGAGTGTCAGAGAGCTATAGACAGTTTCAGAGAGTGATAGAGTGTGTCTGAGATTGTCTGAGAGTGACAGGGAGTGAAAGAGAGTGTCTGAGAGTGTCAGTGAGTGTCAGAGAGTGATAGAGAGTGTCTGAGAGTGTCAGTGAGTGATAGAGAGTGATAGAGAGCCTCTGAGAGTGTCAGAGAGATTCAGAGAGTGATAGCGAGAGTCAGAGAGTGATAGTGAGTGGCAGAGAGTGTCTGAGAGTGTCAGTGAGTGTCAGAGAGTGATAGAGTGTGTCAGTGAGTGTAAGAGAGTGATAGAGATTGTCAGAGAGTGATAGAGAGTGATAGAGAGTGATAGAGAGTGTCAGAGAGTGTCAGAGAGTGTCATAGAGTGATGGAGAGTCTCAGAGAGTGTCAGAGAGTGATAGAGAGTGATAGAGAGCGTCAGAGTGTGTCAGAGAGTTTCAGAGAGTCATAGAGAGTGTCACAGAGTGTCATTGATTAATAGAGAGTGTCAGAGAGTGTCAGAGATTGACAGAGAGTGATAGAGAGTGTCAGAGAGTGTCAGAGAGTGAAAGAGAGTGATCGAGAGTGTCAGAGTGTGTCAGAGAGTGATAGAGAGTGTCAGAGAGTGATAGAGAGTTACAGAGAGTGTCAGAGAGTGATAGAGAGTGTCAGAGAGTGTCAGAGAGTGATACGGAGTATGATAGAGAGTGTCTGAGAGTGTCAGAGAGTGATGGAGAGTGATAGAGAGTGTCACAGAGGGTCATTGAGTGATAGAGAGTGTCCGAGAGTGTCAGAGAGTGATAGAGAGTGTCAGAGAGTGTCAGAGAGTGATAGGGAGTGTCAGAGAGTGACAGAGAGAGTCTGAGAATGTCAGAGAGTGATAGAGAGTGATAGAGAGTGTCAGAGAGTGTCAGAGAGTGAAATAGAGTGATCGAGATTGTCAGAGTGTGTCAGAGTGTGTCAGAGAGTGATAGAGAGTGTCAGAGAGTGTCAGAGAGTGATAGAGAGTTACAGAGAGTGTCAGAGAGTGATAGAGAGTGTCAGAGAGTGTCAGAGAGTGATACGGAGTATGATAGAGAGTGTCTGAGAGTGTCAGAGACTGTCAGAGAGTGATGGAGAGTGATAGAGAGTGTCACAGAGGATCATTGAGTGATAGAGAGTGTCAGAGAGTGTCAGAGAGTGATAGAGAGTGTCAGAGAGTGTCAGAGAGTGATAGGGAGTGTCAGAGAGTGACAGAGAGAGTCTGAGAATGTCAGAGAGTGATAGAGAGTGTCAGAGAGTGATAGAGAGTGATAGAGAGTGTCAGAGAGTGTCAGAGAGTGAAAGAGAGTGATCGAGAGTGTCAGAGTGTGTCAGAGAGTGATAGAGAGTGATAGAGAGTGTCAGAGAGTGATAGAGAGTGTCAGAGAGTGATAGAGAGTTACACAGAGTGTCAGAGAGTGATAGAGAGTGTCAGAGAGTGTCAGAGAGTGATACGGAGTATGATAGAGAGTGTCAGACAGTGTCAGAGAGTGTCAGAGAGTGATGGAGAGTGATAGAGAGTGTCACAGAGGGTCATTGAGTGATAGAGAGTGTCAGAGAGTGTCAGAGAGTGATTGAGAGTGTCAGAGAGTGTCAGAGAGTGATAGGGAGTGTCAGAGAGTGACAGAGAGAGTCTGAGAATGTCAGAGAGTGATCGAGAGTGTCAGAGAGTGAAAGAGAGTGATCGAGATTGTCAGAGTGTGTCAGAGTTTGTCAGAGAGTGATAGAGAGTGTCAGAGAGTGTCAGAGAGTGATAGAGAGTTACAGAGAGTGTCAGAGAGTGATAGAGAGTGTCAGAGAGTGTCAGAGAGTGATACGGAGTATGATAGAGAGTGTCTGAGAGTGTCAGAGACTGTCAGAGAGTGATGGAGAGTGATAGAGAGTGTCACAGAGGATCATTGAGTGATAGAGTGTGTCAGAGAGTGTCAGAGAGTGATAGAGAGTGTCAGAGAGTGTCAGAGAGTGATAGGGAGTGTCAGAGAGTGACAGAGAGAGTCTGAGAATGTCAGAGAGTGATAGAGAGTGTCAGAGAGTGATAGAGAGTGATAGAGAGTGTCAGAGAGTGTCAGAGAGTGAAAGAGATTGATCGAGAGTGTCAGAGTGTGTCAGAGAGTGATAGAGAGTGATAGAGAGTGTCAGAGAGTGATAGAGAGTGTCAGAGAGTGATAGAGAGTTACACAGAGTGTCAGAGAGTGATAGAGAGTGTCAGAGAGTGTCAGAGAGTGATACGGAGTATGATAGAGAGTGTCAGACAGTGTCAGAGAGTGTCAGAGAGTGATGGAGAGTGATAGAGAGTGTCACAGAGGGTCATTGAGTGATAGAGAGTGTCAGAGAGTGTCAGAGAGTGTCAGAGAGTGATAGAGAGTGTCAGAGAGTGTCAGAGAGTGATAGGGAGTGTCAGAGAGTGACAGAGAGAGTCTGAGAATGTCAGAGAGTGATCGAGAGTGTCAGAGAGTGATAGAGAGTGATAGAGAGTCTCTGAGAGTGTCAGAGAGTTTCAGAGAGTGAGAGAGAGATTCTGAGAGTGTCAGAGTGTGTCAGAGAGTGATAGAGAGTGATAGAGAGTCTCTGAGAGTGTCAGAGAGTGTCAGAGAGCGAAAGAGAGTGTCAGTGAGTGACAGAGAGTGTCAGAGTGTGATAGAGAGTGTCAGAGAGTGTCAGAGAGTGTCAGAGAGTGATAGAGAGTGATAGAGAGTGTAAGAGAGTGATAGAGAGTGATAGAGAGTGTCAGAGATTGATAGAGAGTGACAGAGAGTGATAGAGAGCGATAGAGAGTGTCAGAGAGTGTCATAGAGTGATAGAGAGTGTCAGAGTATTTCAGAAGGTGATAGAGAGTGATTGAGTGTGTCAGAGAGTGTCAGAGAGTGATAGAGATTGTCAGAGAGTGATAGAGAGTGATAGAGAGTGTCAGAGAGTGTCATAGAGTGATGGAGAATCTCAGAGAGTGTCAGAGAGTGTCAGAGAGTGTCATGGAGTGATAGAGAGAGTCAGAGTGTGTCAGAGAGTGATAGAGTGTGATTGAATGTGTCAGAGAGTGTCAGAGAGCTATAGACAGTTTCAGAGAGTGATAGAGTGTGTCTGAGATTGTCTGAGAGTGACAGGGAGTGAAAGAGAGTGTCTGAAAGTGTCAGTGAGTGTCAGAGAGTGATAGAGAGTGTCTGAGAGTGTCAGTGAGTGATAGAGAGTGATAGAGAGCCTCTGAGAGTGTCAGAGAGATTCAGAGAGTGATAGCGAGAGTCAGAGAGTGATAGTGAGTGGCAGAGAGTGTCTGAGAGTGTCAGTGAGTGTCAGAGAGTGATAGAGAGTGTCAGTGAGTGTAAGAGAGTGATAGAGATTGTCAGAGAGTGATAGAGAGTGATAGAGAGTGTCAGAGAGTGTCAGAGAGTGTCATAGAGTGATGGAGAGTCTCAGAGAGTGTCAGAGAGTGATAGAGAGTGATAGAGAGCGTCAGAGTGTGTCAGAGAGTTTCAGAGAGTCATAGAGAGTGTCACAGAGTGTCATTGATTAATAGAGAGTGTCAGAGAGTGTCAGAGATTGACAGAGAGTGATAGAGAGTGTCAGAGAGTGTCAGAGAGTGAAAGAGAGTGATCGAGAGTGTCAGAGTGTGTCAGAGAGTGATAGAGAGTGTCAGAGAGTGATAGAGAGTTACAGAGAGTGTCAGAGAGTGATAGAGAGTGTCAGAGAGTGTCAGAGAGTGATACGGAGTATGATAGAGAGTGTCTGAGAGTGTCAGAGAGTGTCAGAGAGTGATGGAGAGTGATAGAGAGTGTCACAGAGGGTCATTGAGTGATAGAGAGTGTCCGAGAGTGTCAGAGAGTGATAGAGAGTGTCAGAGAGTGTCAGAGAGTGATAGGGAGTGTCAGAGAGTGACAGAGAGAGTCTGAGAATGTCAGAGAGTGATAGAGAGTGATAGAGAGTGTCAGAGAGTGTCAGAGAGTGAAAGAGAGTGATCGAGATTGTCAGAGTGTGTCAGAGTGTGTCAGAGAGTGATAGAGAGTGTCAGAGAGTGTCAGAGAGTGATAGAGAGTTACAGAGAGTGTCAGAGAGTGATAGAGAGTGTCAGAGAGTGTCAGAGAGTGATACGGAGTATGATAGAGAGTGTCTGAGAGTGTCAGAGACTGTCAGAGAGTGATGGAGAGTGATAGAGAGTGTCACAGAGGATCATTGAGTGATAGAGAGTGTCAGAGAGTGTCAGAGAGTGATAGAGAGTGTCAGAGAGTGTCAGAGAGTGATAGGGAGTGTCAGAGAGTGACAGAGAGAGTCTGAGAATGTCAGAGAGTGATAGAGAGTGTCAGAGAGTGATAGAGAGTGATAGAGAGTGTCAGAGAGTGTCAGAGAGTGAAAGAGAGTGATCGAGAGTGTCAGAGTGTGTCAGAGAGTGATAGAGAGTGATAGAGAGTGTCAGAGAGTGATAGAGAGTGTCAGAGAGTGATAGAGAGTTACACAGAGTGTCAGAGAGTGATAGAGAGTGTCAGAGAGTGTCAGAGAGTGATACGGAGTATGATAGAGAGTGTCAGACAGTGTCAGAGAGTGTCAGAGAGTGATGGAGAGTGATAGAGAGTGTCACAGAGGGTCATTGAGTGATAGAGAGTGTCAGAGAGTGTCAGAGAGTGATTGAGAGTGTCAGAGAGTGTCAGAGAGTGATAGGGAGTGTCAGAGAGTGACAGAGAGAGTCTGAGAATGTCAGAGAGTGATCGAGAGTGTCAGAGAGTGATAGAGAGTGATAGAGAGTCTCTGAGAGTGTCAGAGAGTTTCAGAGAGTGAGAGAGAGATTCTGAGAGTGTCAGAGTGTGTCAGAGAGTGATAGAGAGTGATAGAGAGTCTCTGAGAGTGTCAGAGAGTGTCAGAGAGCGAAAGAGAGTGTCAGTGAGTGACAGAGAGTGTCAGAGTGTGATAGAGAGTGTCAGAGAGTGTCAGAGAGTGTCAGAGAGTGATAGAGAGTGATAGAGAGTGTAAGAGAGTGATAGAGAGTGATAGAGAGTGTCAGAGATTGATAGAGAGTGACAGAGAGTGATAGAGAGCGAAAGAGAGTGTCAGTGAGTGTCATAGAGTGATAGAGAGTGTCAGAGTATTTCAGAAGGTGATAGAGAGTGATTGAGTGTGTCAGAGAGTGTCAGAGAGTGATAGAGATTGTCAGAGAGTGATAGAGAGTGATAGAGAGTGTCAGAGAGTGTCATAGAGTGATGGAGAGTCTCAGAGAGTGTCAGAGAGTGTCAGAGAGTGTCATGGAGTGATAGAGAGAGTCAGAGTGTGTCAGAGAGTGATAGAGTGTGATTGAATGTGTCAGAGAGTGTCAGAGAGCTATAGACAGTTTCAGAGAGTGATAGAGTGTGTCTGAGATTGTCTGAGAGTGACAGGGAGTGAAAGAGAGTGTCTGAGAGTGTCAGTGAGTGTCAGAGAGTGATAGAGAGTGTCTGAGAGTGTCAGTGAGTGATAGAGAGTGATAGAGAGCCTCTGAGAGTGTCAGAGAGATTCAGAGAGTGATAGCGAGAGTCAGAGAGTGATAGTGAGTGGCAGAGAGTGTCTGAGAGTGTCAGTGAGTGTCAGAGAGTGATAGAGAGTGTCAGTGAGTGTAAGAGAGTGATAGAGATTGTCAGAGAGGGATAGAGAGTGATAGAGAGTGTCAGAGAGTGTCAGAGAGTGTCATAGAGTGATGGAGAGTCTCAGAGAGTGTCAGAGAGTGTCAGAGAGTGATAGAGAGTGATAGAGAGCGTCAGAGTGTGTCAGAGAGTTTCAGAGAGTCATAGAGAGTGTCACAGAGTGTCATTGATTAATAGAGAGTGTCAGAGAGTGTCAGAGATTGACAGAGAGTGATAGAGAGTGTCAGAGAGTGTCAGAGAGTGAAAGAGAGTGATCGAGAGTGCCAGAGAGTGATAGAGAGTGATAGAGAGTGTCAGAGAGTGATAGAGAGTTACAGAGAGTGTCAGAGATTGATAGAGAGTGTCAGAGAGTGTCAGAGAGTGATACGGAGTATGATAGAGAGTGTCTGAGAGTGTCAGAGAGTGTCAGAGAGTGATGGAGAGTGATAGAGAGTGTCACAGAGGGTCATTGAGTGATAGAGAGTGTCAGAGAGTGTCAGAGAGTGATAGAGAGTGTCAGAGAGTGTCAGAGAGTGATAGGGAGTGTCAGAGAGTGACAGAGAGAGTCTGAGAATGTCAGAGAGTGATAGAGTGTCAGAGAGTGATAGAGAGTGATAGAGAGTCTCTGAGAGTGTCAGAGAGATTCAGAGAGTGAGAGAGAGATTCTGAGAGTGTCAGAGTGTGTCAGAGAGTGATAGAGAGTGATAGAGAGTCTCTGAGAGTGTCAGAGAGTGTCAGAGAGCGAAAGAGAGTGTCAGTGAGTGACAGAGAGTGTCAGAGTGTGATAGAGAGTGTCAGAGAGTGTCAGAGAGTGTCAGAGAGTGATAGAGAGTGATAGAGAGTGATAGAGAGTGTAAGAGAGTGTAAGAGAGTGATAGAGAGTTATAGAGAGTGTCAGAGATTGATAGAGAGTGACAGAGAGTGACAGAGAGTGTCTGAGAGTGTCAGAGAGTGTCAGAGTGTGTCAGAGAGTGATAGAGAGTGATAGAGAGTGTCAGAGAGTGTCATAGAATGATAGAGAGTGTCAGAGTGTTTCAGAGAGTGATAGAGAGTGATTGAGTGTGTCAGAGAGTGTCAGAGAGGGATAGAGAGTGTCAGAGAGGGATTGAGAGTGTCAGAGAGTGATAGTGAGTGTCTGAGAGTGATATAGAGTGTCAGAGAGTGATATAGAGTGTCAGAGAGTGTCAGAGAGTGATACGGAGTGTGATTGAGAGTGTCTGAGAGTGTCAGAGTGTGTCAGAGAGTGTCAGAGTGTGATGGAGAGTGATAGAGAGTGTCATTGAGTGATAGAGAGTGTCAGAGAGTGTCAGAGAGTGTCAGAGAGTGATAGAGAGTGATGGAGAGTGTCAGAGAGTGTCAGAGAGTGATAGAGAGTGTCAGAGAGTGATAGAGAGTGACAGAGAGTGATCGAGAGTGATAGAGAGCTTCAGAGAGTGTCAGAGAGTGATAGAGAGTGATAGGGAGTGTCAGAGAGTGTCAGAGAGTGATAGAGAGTGGTAGAGAGTGTCAGGGAGTGTCTGAGAGTGATAGAGAGTGATACAGAATGTCAGAGAGTGATAGAGAGTGTCAGAGAGTGTCAGAGAGCGATAAAGAGTGATAGAGCGTGTCTGAGAGTGTCAGAGAGTGTCTGAGAGTGTCTGAGTGTGTCAGAGAGTGTCAGAGAGTGTCAGAGAGTGATAGACAGTGATAGAGATTTTCAGAGAGTGTCATTGAGTGATAGAGAGTGTCAGAGAGTGATAGAGAGTGATAGAGAGTTTCTGAGAGTGTCAAAGAGTGTCAGAGTATGTCAGAGAGTGATGAAGAATGCTAGAGCGTTTCAGAGAGTGTCTGAGAGCGTCAGAGAGTGTCAGAGAGTGTCTGAGAGCGTCAGAGAGTGTCAGAGAGTGTCTGAGAGCGTCAGAGAGTGTCTGAGAGCGTCAAAGAGTGTTAGAGTGTGATAGAGAGTGTCTGAGAGTGATAGAGAGAGTCTGACAGTGTCTGAGAGCGTCAGAGAGTTTCAGAGAGTGTCTGAGAGCGTCAGAGAGTGTCTGAGAGCGTCAAAGAGTGTTAGAGTGTGATAGAGAGTGTCTGAGAGTGACAGAGAGTTTCTGAGAGTGTCAGAGTGTGATAGAGAGTGTCAGATAGTGCCAGAGTGTGTGAGAGTGTCAGAGAGCGACAGAGAGTGTCAGAGAGTGTCAGAGAGTGATGGAGAGTGTCAGAGAGTGATATCGAGTGTCTGAGCGTGTCTGAGAGTGACAGAGAGTGACAGAGAGTGACAGAGAGTGACAGAGAGTGTCAGTGAGTGTCAGTGAGTGTCAGAGAGTGATAGAGAGTGTCTGAGAGTGTCAGAGAGTGATAGAGAGTGATAGAGAGTGTGAGAGAGTGTCAGAGAGTGTCAGAGAGTGGTAGAGAGTGATAGAGCGTGTCAGAGAGTGTCATAGAGTGATAGAGAGAGTCAGAGAGTGTCAGAGAGTGTCAGAGAGTGATAGAGAGTGACAGAGAGTGTCAGAGTGTGTCAGTGAGTGTCATAGAGTGATAGAGAGTGTCAGAGTGTGTCACAGAAAGTCTGAGAGTGTCAGAGAGTGTCACAGAGTGATCGAGAGTGTCAGAGAGTGATAGAGAGTGTCAGAGAGTGATAGAGAGTGCCAGAGAGTGATGGAGAGAGATAGAGAGTGTCACAGAGTGATTAAGAGTGTCAGAGAGTGTTGGAGAGTGATACAGAGTGATAGAGAGTATCTGAGAGTGTCTGTGAGTGTCAGAGAGCGTCAGAGAGCGTCAGAGTGTGTCAGAGAGCGATAGAGAGTGTCAGAGAGAGATAGACAGTGTCAGAGAGTGATCGAGAGTGTCTGAGAGTGACAGAGAGTGAAAGAGAGTGTCTGAGCGTGTCAGTGAGTGTCAGAGAGTGATAGAGAGTGTCTGAGAGTGTCAGTGAGTGATTGAGAGTGATAGAGAGCCTCTGAGAGTGTCAGAGAGTGTCAGAGAGTGATAGAGAGTGTCAGAGAGTGTCAGAGAGTGATAGAGAGTGTCAGAGAGTGATAGAGAGTGTCAGAGAGTGTCAGAGAGTGATAGAGAGTGATAGAGAGTGTCAGAGAGTGATAGAGAGTGATAGAGAGTTTCAGAGAGTGTCAGAGAGTGTCAGAGAGTGTCAGAGAGTGTCAGAGAGTGATAGGGAGTGTCAGAGAGTGACAGTGAGAGTCTGAGAATGTCAGAGAGTGATAGAGAGTGTCAGAGAGTGATAGAGAGTGATAGAGAGTCTCTGAGAGTGTCAGAGAGATTCAGAGAGTGAGGGAGAGATTCTGAGAGTGTCAGAGTGTGTCAGAGAGTGATAGAGAGTGATAGAGAGTCTCTGAGAGTGTCAGAGAGTGTCAGAGAGCGAAAGAGAGTGTCAGTGAGTGACAGAGAGTGTCAGAGTTTGATAGAGAGTGTCAGAGAGTGTCAGAGAGTGTCAGAGAGTGATAGAGAGTGATAGAGAGTGATAGAGAGTGTAAGAGAGTGATAGAGAGTTATAGAGAGTGTCAGAGATTGATAGAGAGTGACAGAGAGTGACAGAGAGTGTCTGAGAGTGTCAGAGAGTGTCAGAGTGTGTCAGAGAGTGATAGAGAGTGATAGAGAGTGTCAGAGAGTGTCATAGAATGATAGAGAGTGTCAGAGTGTTTCAGAGAGTGATAGAGAGTGATTGAGTGTGTCAGAGAGTGTCAGAGAGGGATAGAGAGTGTCAGAGAGGGATTGAGAGTGTCAGAGAGTGATAGTGAGTGTCTGAGAGTGTCTGAGAGTGTCAGAGAGTGATATAGAGTGTCAGAGAGTGTCAGAGAGTGATACGGAGTGTGATTGAGAGTGTCTGAGAGTGTCAGAGTGTGTCAGAGAGTGTCAGAGAGTGATGGAGAGTGATAGAGAGTGTCATTGAGTGATAGAGAGTGTCAGAGAGTGTCAGAGAGTGTCAGAGAGTGATAGAGAGTGA
Source organism: Heterodontus francisci (assembly GCF_036365525.1). Taxonomy (NCBI): domain Eukaryota; kingdom Metazoa; phylum Chordata; class Chondrichthyes; order Heterodontiformes; family Heterodontidae; genus Heterodontus; species Heterodontus francisci. Next base: position 206,786 of record NW_027140217.1, on the reverse strand, counting down.
TGGAGAGTGTCAGAGAGTGTCAGAGAGTGATAGAGAGTGTCAGAGAGTGATAGAGAGTGACAGAGAGTGATCGAGAGTGATAGAGAGCTTCAGAGAGTGTCACAGAGAGATAGAGAGTGATAGGGAGTGTCAGAGAGTGTCAGAGAGTGATAGAGAGTGGTAGAGAGTGTCAGGGAGTGTCTGAGAGTGATAGAGAGTGATACAGAATGTCAGAGAGTGATAGAGAGTGTCAGAGAGTGTCAGAGAGCGATAAAGAGTGATAGAGCGTGTCTGAGAGTGTCAGAGAGTGTCAGAGAGTGTCTGAGAGTGTCTGAGTGTGTCAGAGAGTGTCAGAGAGTGTCAGAGAGTGATAGACAGTGATAGAGATTTTCAGAGAGTGTCATTGAGTGATAGAGAGTGTCAGAGAGTGATAGAGAGTGATAGAGAGTTTCTGAGAGTGTCAAAGAGTGTCAGAGTGTGTCAGAGAGTGATGAAGAATGCTAGAGCGTTTCAGAGAGTGTCTGAGAGCGTCAGAGAGTGTCAGAGAGTGTCTGAGAGCGTCAGAGAGTGTCAGAGAGTGTCTGAGAGCGTCAGAGAGTGTCTGAGAGCGTCAAAGAGTGTTAGAGTGTGATAGAGAGTGTCTGAGAGTGATAGAGAGAGTCTGACAGTGTCTGAGAGCGTCAGAGAGTTTCAGAGAGTGTCTGAGAGCGTCAGAGAGTGTCTGAGAGCGTCAAAGAGTGTTAGAGTGTGATAGAGAGTGTCTGAGAGTGACAGAGAGTTTCTGAGAGTGTCAGAGTGTGATAGAGAGTGTCAGATAGTGCCAGAGTGTTTGAGAGTGTCAGAGAGCGACAGAGAGTGTCAGAGAGTGTCAGAGAGTGATGGAGAGTGTCAGAGAGTGATATCGAGTGTCTGAGCGTGTCTGAGAGTGACAGAGAGTGACAGAGAGTGACAGAGAGTGTCAGTGAGTGTCAGTGAGTGTCAGAGAGTGATAGAGAGTGTCTGAGAGTGTCAGAGAGTGATAGAGAGTGATAGAGAGTGATAGAGAGTGTGAGAGAGTGTCAGAGAGTGTCAGAGAGTGGTAGAGAGTGATAGAGCGTGTCAGAGAGTGTCATAGAGTGATAGAGAGAGTCAGAGAGTGTCAGAGAGTGTCAGAGAGTGATAGAGAGTGACAGAGAGTGTCAGAGTGTGTCAGTGAGTGTCATAGAGTGATAGAGAGTGTCAGAGTGTGTCACAGAAAGTCTGAGAGTGTCAGAGAGTGTCACAGAGTGATCGAGAGTGTCAGAGAGTGATAGAGAGTGTCAGAGAGTGATAGAGAGTGCCAGAGAGTGATGGAGAGAGATAGAGAGTGTCACAGAGTGATTAAGAGTGTCAGAGAGTGTTGGAGAGTGATACAGAGTGATAGAGAGTATCTGAGAGTGTCTGTGAGTGTCAGAGAGCGTCAGAGAGCGTCAGAGAGTGTCAGAGAGCGATAGAGAGTGTCAGAGAGAGATAGACAGTGTCAGAGAGTGATCGAGAGTGTCTGAGAGTGACAGAGAGTGAAAGAGAGTGTCTGAGCGTGTCAGTGAGTGTCAGAGAGTGATAGAGAGTGTCTGAGAGTGTCAGTGAGTGATTGAGAGTGATAGAGAGCCTCTGAGAGTGTCAGAGAGTGTCAGAGAGTGATAGAGAGTGTCAGAGAGTGGTAGAGAGTGGTAGAGAGTGACAGAGAGTGTCTGAGAGTGATATAGAGTGTCAGAGTGTTTCAGAGAGTGATAGAGAGTGATTGAGTGTGTCAGAGAGTGCCAGAGAGCGATAGAGAGTGTCAGAGAGTGACAGAGAGTGTCAGAGAGTGATAGAGAGTGTCTGAGTGTGTCTGAGTGTGTCTGAGAGTGACAGAGAGTGTCAGAGAGTGATCGAGAGTGTCTGAGAGTGTCAGTGAGTGATAGAGTGATAGAGACCCTCTGAGAGTGTCAGAGAGTGTCAGAGAGTGATAGAGAGTGTCAGAGAGTGTCAGAGAGTGATAGAGAGTGACAGAGAGTGATAGAGAGTGATAGAGAGTGATAGAGAGTGTCAGAGTGTGTCAGAGAGTTTCAGAGAGTCATAGAGAGTGTCACAGAGTGTCATTGATTAATAGAGAGTGTCAGAGAGTGTCAGAGATTGATAGAGAGTGATAGAGAGTGTCAGAGAGTGAAAGAGAGTGATAGAGAGTGTCAGAGTGTGTCAGAGAGTGATAGAGAGTGATAGAGAGTGTCAGAGAGTGATAGAGAGTTACAGAGAGGGTCAGAGAGTGATAGAACATAGAACATAGAACATAGAACATACAGCACAGAACAGGCCCTTCGGCCCACAATGTTGTGCCGATCCTTTGTCCTCTGTCAAGGACAATTTAATCTATACCCCATCATTCTCCTTTATCCATATACCTATCCAAAAGCCTTTTGAAAGTCCCTAAAGTTTCTGACTCAACAACTTCCCCGGGCAAGGCATTCCATGCCTCGACCACTCTCTGGGTAAAGAACCTTCCCCTGACATCCCCCTTATATCTCCCACCCTTCACCTTAAATTTATGACCCCTTGTAACGCTTTGCTCCACCCGGGGAAAAAGTTTCTGACTGTCTACCCTATCTATTCCCCTGATCATCTTATAAACCTCTATCATGTCACCCCTCATCCTTCTCCGTTCTAATGAGAAGAGGCCTAGAATGTTCAGCCTTTCCTCATAAGACTTATTCTCCATTCCAGGCAACATCCTGGTAAATCTCCTCTGCACCCTCTCCAAGGCTTCCACATCCTTCCTAAAATGAGGCGACCAGAACTGCACACAGTACTCCAAATGAGGCCTTACCAAGGTCCTGTACAGCTGCATCATCACCTCACGGCTCTTAAATTCAATCCCTCTGCTAATGAACGCTAACACCCCATATGCCTTCTTCACAGCCCTATCCACTTGAGTTGCAACTTTCAATGATCTATGCACATAGACCCCAAGGTCTCTCTGCTCCTCCACATGCCCAAGAACCCTACCGTTAACCCAGTATTTTGCATTCATGTTTGTCCTTCCAAAATGGACGACCTCACACTTTTCAGGGTTAAACTCCATCTGCCACTTTTCAGCCCAGCACTGCAACCTATCCAAGTCCCTTTGCAGACGACAATAGCCCTCCTCGGTATCCACAACTCCACCAACCTTTGTATCATCTGCAAATTTACTGACCCACCCTTCGACTTCCTCATCCAAGTCGTTAATAAAAATCACAAACAGGAGAGGACCCAGAACTGATCCCTGTGGCACGCCACTGGTAACTGGGCTCCAGGCTGAGTATTTACCATCTAAGACCACTCTCTGCCTTCTATCAGTTAGCCAATTCTTAATCCAACTGGCCACATTCCCCACTATCCCATGCCTCCTGACTTTCTCCATAAGTCTACCATGGGGGACCTTATCAAATGCCTTACTAAAATCCATGTACACCACATCCACTGGTTTACCCTCATCCACTTGCTTGGTCACCTGCTCAAAGAATTCAATCAGGCTTGTGAGGCAAGACCTACCCCTCACAAAACCGTGCTGACTGTCCCGAATCAAGCAGTGTCTTTCCAGATGCTCAGAAATCCTATCCCTCAGCACCTTTTCCATCAACTTGCCTACCACCGAAGTAAGACTAACTGGCCTGTAATTCCCAGGGTTGTTCCTATTCCCTTTCTTGAACAGGGGCACAACATTTGCCACCCTCCAATCACCTGGTACCACCCCCGTCAGCAGAGAAGATGAAAAGATCATTGCCAGCGGCTCTGCAATTTCATCCCTTGCTTCCCATAACATCCTTGGATATACCCCGTCAGGCCCGGGAGACTTGTCTATCTTCAAGTTATTCAAAAACCCCAACACATCTTCCCTCCTAACGAGCACTTCCTCGAGCTTACCAGTCTGCTTCCCACCGTCCTCTTCAGTAATACACCCCTTCTCATTCGTAAATACCGAAGAGAAGTACTCATTCAAAACCTCACTTATCTCTTCCGGCTCAACACACAGTCTCCCGCTATTGTCCTTGACCGGACCTACGGTCCCCCTAGTCATCCTCATATTTCTGACATACGCGTAAAAGGCCTTGGGGTTTTCTTTTATCCTACCCGCCAAGCATTTTTCATGCCCTCTCTTAGCTCTCCTAATCCCTTTCTTCAGATCCTTCCTGGCCATCTTGTATCCCTCCAGAGCTATGCCTGTGCCCTTTTTCCTCAACTTTATATACGCATCCTTCTTCTTCCTAACAAGACTCTCAACCTCTCTTGTCAACCACGGTTCCCTCACATGACCATCCCTTCCCTGTCTGACAGGGACATGCTTATCAATGGCCCCTACTATCTGCTCCTTGAAAAAGTTCCACATTTCGACCGTGCCCTTCCCTGCCAGCATATGCTCCCAACTTATGCTCCTCAGTTCCTGCCTGACAGCATCATATCTACCCTTCCCCCAATTGTAAACCTTGCCCTGTTGCACATACCTATCCCTCTCCATTACCACAGTGAATGCTACAGAATTGTGATCACTATCTCCAAAGTGCTCGCCCACCAACAGCTCTATCACTTGCCCTGGTTCATTACCTAGTACCAAATCCAATATTGCCTCCCCTCTGGTCGGGCAGTCTACATACTGAGTCAGAAAAGCTTCCTGGACATACTGCACAAACACTACCCCATCCAAACTATTCGATCTAAAGAGTTGCCAATCAATATTTGGGAAGTTGAAATCCCCCATAATTACTACCCTGTGACTTCTGCTCCTTTCCAAAATCTGTTTCCCAATCTGCTCTTCCACCTCCCTGCTGCTATTGGGGGGCCTATAGAAAACTCCCATCAAGGTGACTGCTCCTTTCCTGTTCCTGACCTCAACCCACAGTGCCTCAGTCGGCAGATCCTCCTCGAAAATTCTTTCAGCAGTTGTTACACTATTTCTAACTAACAATGCCACCCCCCCACCTCTTTTACCACCATTCCTAATCTTATGAAAACATCTATAACCAGGTACCTCCAAAAACCATTCCTCCCCCTCACCTATCCACGTTTCAGTGATGGCCACAACATCGTAGTCCCAAGTGCCCATCCACGCCTTCAATTCACTCACCTTATTCCTGATGCTTCTTGCGTTGAAGTATACGCACTTTAACCCTTCTCCGTGCCCATCTGTCCTCTGCGACAGTGCTACCTTCCCCAATACCTCACTACACTCTTTGTCTTTCTGAGTGGACCCACTGGTCCCTGGATTACAAGTCCGGTTCCCATCCCCCTCCCAAACTAGTTTAAACCCTCCCGAACAGTACTAGCAAACCTCCCTCCCAGGATATTGGTGCCCCTCTGGTTCAGATGCAGCCCGTCCTGTTTGAACAGGTCCCATCTTCCCCAGAATGCAGTCCAATTATCCAAGAACTGGAAGCCCTCCCTCCTACACCATTCCTGCAGCCACGTGTTCAGCTGTGCTCTCTCCCTATTCCTAGCCTCACTATCACGTGGCGCCGGCAACAAACCAGAGATAACAACTCTGTCCGTCCGAGCTTTCAGCTTCCAGCCTAACTCCCTAAACTCACTTCTAACATCTGTGCCACCCTTCCTTCCTACGTCGTTGGTGCCAATGTGCACCACGACCTCTGGCTGCTCCCCCTCCCCTTTAAGGATCCTGAAGACGCGATCACAAACATCACGGACCCTGGCACCAGGGAGGCAACAAACCATCCGTGCGTCTCGCCTGCGCCCACAGAACCGCCTGTCCGTACTCCTCACCATCGAGTCCCCGATGACTAGTGCTCTCCCATTCTCCCTCCTTCCCTTCTGCACCTTTAAGGAAAATACCTACCCAGGAGTCCTCGCTGCCGACCAGCTTCCGGTTCCTCCGGCGCCAAAGGAAACTCAAAGACAAGGAAAACAGTAAGTAAAACAGTAAGTACTTACTTTTAAAACACAGCTCCTGATGCCTTCACTCACCCACCGAAGAGTCGCTACCTTCTCCTGCTGCTCCGCCGGGTGTCAGAGAGTGTCAGAGAGTGATACGGAGTGTGATAGAGTGTGTCTGAGAGTGTCAGAGAGTGTCAGAGAGTGATGGAGAGTGATAGAGAGTGTCACAGAGGGTCATTGAGTGATAGAGAGTTTCAGAGAGTGTCAGAGAGTGATAGAGAGTTTCAGAGAGTGTCAGAGAGTGATAGGGCGAGTCAGAGAGTGACAGAGCGAGTCTGAGAATGTCAGAGAGTGAGAGAGAATGTCAGAGCGTGATAGATTAGAGATACAGCACTGAAACAGGCCCTTCGGCCCACCGAGTCTGTGCCGAGCAACAACCACCCATTTATACTAATCCTACACTAATCCCATATTCCTACCAAACATCCCCACCTGTCCCCATATTTCCCTACCACCTACTTATACTAGTGACAATTTATAATGGCCAATTTACCTACCAACCTGCAAGTCTTTTGGGTTGTGGGAGGAAACCGGAGCACCCGGAGAAAACCCACGCAGACACAGGGAGAACTTGCAAACTCCACACAGGCAGTACCCAGAATCGAACCCGGGTCCCTGGAGCTGTGAGGCTGCAGTGCTAACCACTGCGCCACTGTGCCGCCCTGATAGAGAGTGTCTGAGAGTGTCAGTGAGTGATAGAGAGTGATAGAGAACCTCTGAGAGTGTCAGAGAGTGTCAGAGAGTGATAGAGAGTGTCAGAGAGTATCAGAGAGTGATAGAGAGTGACTGAGAGTGATGGAGAGTGATAGAGAGCCTATGAGAGTGTCAGAGAGTGTCAGAGTGTGTCAGAGGGTGTCAGAGAGTGTCAGAGAGTGATAGAGAGTGATAGTGAGTTTCAGAGAGTGTCAGAGAGTGATGGAGAGTGTCAGAGAGTGTCACAGAGTGTCAGAGAGTGATAGAGAGTGATAGAGAGTGTCAGAGTGTGTCAGAGAGTGTCAGAGAGTGATAGAGAGGGATAGATAGTGCCAGAGAGTGTCATAGAGTGATAGAGAGGGATAGAGAGTGTCACAGAGTGTCATTGAGTAATAGAGAGTGTCAGAAAGAGTCAGAGAGTGATAGAGAGTGTCAGAGAGTGTCAGATAGTGATGGAGTGTGTCAGAGAGTGTCACAGAGTGTCAGAGAGTGATAGAGAGTGATAGAGAGTGTCAGAGAGTGTCAGAGAGTGATAGAGAGTGTCAGAGAGTGATAGAGAGTGTCAGAGAGTGATCGAGAGTGATAGAGAGCTTCAGAGAATGTCAGAGAGTGATAGAGAGTGATAGAGAGTGATATGGAGTGTCAGAGAGTGTCAGAGAGTGATAGAGAGTGGTAGAGAGTGTCAGGGTGTGTCAGAGAGTGATAGAGAGTGATACAGAGTGTCAGAGAGTGATAGAGAGTGCCAGAGAGTGTTAGAGAGTGATAGAGAGTGATAGAGAGTGTCAGAGAGTGTCAGAGAGTGATAGAGAGTGTCAGAGAGTGATAGAGAGTGTCAGAGAGTGATCGAGAGTGATAGAGAGCTTCAGAGAGTGATAGAGAGTGATAGGGAGTGTCAGAGAGTGTCAGTGAGTGATAGAGAGTGGTAGAGAGTGTCAGGGAGTGTCAGAGAGTGATAGAGAGTGATACAGAGTGTCAGAGAGTGATAGAGAGTGTCAGAGAGTGTCAGAGAGCGATAAAGAGTGATAGAGCTCTCTGAGAGTGTCAGAGAGTATCTGAGAGTGTCTGAGTGTGTCAGAGAGTGTCAGAGAGTGTCAGAGAGTGATAGACAGTGATAGAGAGTGTCAGAGTGTGTCAGAGAGTGTCAGAGAGTGATAGAGAGTGATAGATAGCGTCAGAGAGTGTCATAGAGTGATAGAGAGGGATAGAGAGTGTCACAGAGTGTCATTGAGCAATAGGGAGTGTCAGAAAGTGTCAGAGAGTAATAGAGAGTGTCAGAGAGTGTCAATGAGTGTCAGAGAGTGATACGGAGTGTGATTGAGAGTGTCTGAGAGTGTCAGAGTGTGTCAGAGAGTGTCAGAGAGTGATGGAGAGTGATAGAGAGTGTCATTGAGTGATAGAGGGTGTCAGAGAGTGTCAGAGAGTGATAGAGAGTGATAGAGAGTGTCAGAGAGTGTCAGAGAGTGTCAGAGAGTGATAGAGAGTGTCAGAGAGTGATAGAGAGTGTCAGAGAGTGATAGAGAGTGTCAGAGAGTGATCGAGAGTGATAGAGAGCTTCAGAGAATGTCAGAGAGTGATAGAGAGTGATAGAGAGTGATATGGAGTGTCAGAGAGTGTCAGAGAGTGATAGAGAGTGGTAGAGAGTGTCAGGGTGTGTCAGAGAGTGATAGAGAGAGATACAGAGTGTCACAGAGTGATAGAGAGTGTCAGAGAGTGTCAGTGAGTGATAGAGAGTGGTAGAGAGTGTCAGGGAGTGTCAGAGAGTGATAGAGAGTGATACAGAGTGTCAGAGAGTGATAGAGAGTGTCAGAGAGTGTCAGAGAGCGATAAAGAGTGATAGAGCGTCTCTGAGAGTGTCAGAGAGTATCTGAGAGTGTCTGAGTGTGTCAGAGAGTGTCAGAGAGTGTCAGAGAGTGATAGACAGTGATAGAGAGTGTCAGAGTGTGTCAGAGAGTGTCAGAGAGTGATAGAGAGTGATAGATAGCGTCAGAGAGTGTCATAGAGTGATAGAGAGGGATAGAGAGTGTCACAGAGTGTCATTGAGCAATAGAGAGTGTCAGAAAGTGTCAGAGAGTAATAGAGAGTGTCAGAGAGTGTCAATGAGTGTCAGAGAGTGATACGGAGTGTGATTGAGAGTGTCTGAGAGTGTCAGAGTGTGTCAGAGTGTGTCAGAGAGTGATGGAGAGTGATAGAGAGTGTCATTGAGTGATAGAGGGTGTCAGAGAGTGTCAGAGAGTGATAGAGAGTGATAGAGAGTGTCAGAGAGTGTCAGAGAGTGATAGAGAGTGTCAGAGAGTGATCGAGAGTGATAGAGAGCTTCAGAGAGTGTCAGAGAGTGATAGAGAGTGATAGAGAGTGATAGGGAGTGTCAGAGAGTGACAGAGAGTGACAGAGAGTGGCTGAGAGTGTCAGAGAGTGTCTGAGAGTGTCTGAGAGTGTCAGAGTGTGTCAGAGTGTGTCAGAGAGTGATAGAGAGTGATAGAGAGTGTAAGAGTGTTTCAGAGAGTGATAGAGAGTGTCAGAGAGTGATAGAGTGTCAGAGAGTGATAGAGAGTGTCTGAGAGTGACAGAGAGTGAAAGAGAGTTTCAGTGAGTGTCAGAGACTGATAGAGAGTGTCTGAGAGTGTCAGTGAGTGATAGAGAGTGATAGAGAACCTCTGAGAGTGTCAGAGAGTGTCAGAGAGGGATAGAGAGTGTCAGAGAGTATCAGAGTGTGATAGAGAGTGACAGAGAGTGATGGAGAGTGATAGAGAGCCTATGAGAGTGTCAGAGAGTGTCAGAGTGTGTCAGAGGGTGTCAGAGAGTGTCAGAGAATGATAGAGAGTGATAGTGAGTTTCAGAGAGTGTCAGAGAGTGATGGAGAGTGTCAGAGAGTGTCACAGAGTGTCAGAGAGTGATAGAGAGTGATAGAGAGTGTCAGAGTGTGTCAGAGAGTGTCAGAGAGTGATAGAGAGGGATAGATAGTGTCAGAGAGTGTCATAGAGTGATAGAGAGGGATAGAGAGTGTCACCGAGTGTCATTGAGTAATAGAGAGTGTCAGAAAGAGTCAGAGAGTGATAGAGAGTGTCAGAGAGTGTCAGATAGTGATGGAGTGTGTCAGAGAGTGTCACAGAGTGTCAGAGAGTGATAGAGAGTGATAGAGAGTGTCAGAGAGTGTCAGAGAGTGATAGAGAGTGTCAGAGAGTGATAGAGAGTGTCAGAGAGTGATCGAGAGTGATAGAGAGCTTCAGAGAATGTCAGAGAGTGATAGAGAGTGATAGAGAGTGATATGGAGTGTCAGAGAGTGATAGAGAGTGGTAGAGAGTGTCAGGGTGTGTCAGAGACTGATAGAGAGTGATACAGAGTGTCAGAGAGTGATAGAGAGTGTCAGAGAGTGTTAGAGAGTGATAGAGAGTGATAGAGAGTGTCAGAGAGTGTCAGAGAGTGATAGAGAGTGTCAGAGAGTGATAGAGAGTGTCAGAGAGTGATCGAGAGTGATAGAGAGCTTCAGAGAGTGATAGAGAGTGATAGGGAGTGTCAGAGAGTGTCAGTGAGTGATAGAGAGTGGTAGAGAGTGTCAGGGAGTGTCAGAGAGTGATAGAGAGTGATACAGAGTGTCCGAGAGTGATAGAGAGTGTCAGAGAGTGTCAGAGAGCGATAAAGAGTGATAGAGCTCTCTGAGAGTGTCAGAGAGTATCTGAGAGTGTCTGAGTGTGTCAGAGAGTGTCAGAGAGTGTCAGAGAGTGATAGACAGTGATAGAGAGTGTCAGAGTGTGTCAGAGAGTGTCAGAGAGTGATAGAGAGTGTCAGAGAGTGATAGAGAGTGTCAGAGAGTGATAGAGAGTGTCAGAGAGTGATCGAGAGTGATAGAGAGCTTCAGAGAATGTCAGAGAGTGATAGAGAGTGATAGAGAGTGATATGGAGTGTCAGAGAGTGTCAGAGAGTGATAGAGAGTGGTAGAGAGTGTCAGGGTGTGTCAGAGAGTGATAGAGAGTGATACAGAGTGTCAGAGAGTGATAGAGAGTGTCAGAGAGTGTCAGAGAGTGATAGAGATTGATAGAGAGTGTCAGAGAGTGTCAGAGAGTGATAGAGAGTGTCAGAGAGTGATAGAGAGTGTCAGAGAGAGATCGAGAGTGATAGAGAGCTTCAGAGAGTGATAGAGAGTGATAGGGAGTGTCAGAGAGTGTCAGTGAGTGATAGAGAGTGGTAGAGAGTGTCAGGGAGTGTCAGAGAGTGATAGAGAGTGATACAGAGTGTCAGAGAGTGATAGAGAGTGTCAGAGAGTGTCAGAGAGCGATAAAGAGTGATAGAGCGTCTCTGAGAGTGTCAGAGAGTATCTGAGAGTGTCTGAGTGTGTCTGAGAGTGTCAGAGAGTGTCAGAGAGTGATAGACAGTGATAGAGAGTGTCAGAGTGTGTCAGAGAGTGTCAGAGAGTGATAGATAGCGTCAGAGAGTGTCATAGAGTGATAGAGAGGGATAGAGAGTGTCACAGAGTGTCATTGAGCAATAGAGAGTGTCAGAAAGTGTCAGAGAGTAATAGAGAGTGTCAGAGAGTGTCAATGAGTGTCAGAGAGTGATACGGAGTGTGATTGAGAGTGTCTGAGAGTGTCAGAGTGTGTCAGAGTGTGTCAGAGAGTGATGGAGAGTGATAGAGAGTGTCATTGAGTGATAGAGGGTGTCAGAGTGTGTCAGAGAGTGATAGAGAGTGATAGAGAGTGTCAGAGAGTGTCAGAGAGTGATAGAGAGTGTCAGAGAGTGATAGAGAGTGTCAGAGAGTGATCGAGAGTGATAGAGAGCTTCAGAGAGTGTCAGAGAGTGATAGAGAGTGATAGGGAGTGTCAGAGAGTGTCAGAGAGTGATAGAGAGTGGTAGAGAGTGTCAGGGAGTGTCAGAGAGTGATAGAGAGTGATACAGAGTGTCAGAGAGTGATAGAGAGTGTCAGAGAGTGTCAGAGAGCGATAAAGAGTGATAGAGCGTGTCTGAGAGTGTCAGAGAGTGTCAGAGAGTGTCAGAGAGTATCAGAGAGTGATAGAGAGTGACTGAGAGTGATGGAGAGTGATAGAGAGCCTATGAGAGTGTCAGAGAGTGTCAGAGTGTGTCAGAGGGTGTCAGAGAGTGTCAGAGAGTGATAGAGAGTGATAGTGAGTTTCAGAGAGTGTCATAGAGTGATAGAGAGGGATAGAGAGTGTCACAGAGTGTCATTGAGTAATAGAGAGTGTCAGAAAGAGTCAGAGAGTGATAGAGAGTGTCAGAGAGTGTCAGATAGTGATGGAGTGTGTCAGAGAGTGTCACAGAGTGTCAGAGAGTGATAGAGAGTGATAGAGAGTGTCAGAGAGTGTCAGAGAGTAATAGAGAGTGTCAGAGAGTGATAGAGAGTGTCAGAGAGTGATCGAGAGTGATAGAGAGCTTCAGAGAATGTCAGAGAGTGATAGAGAGTGATAGAGAGTGATATGGAGTGTCAGAGAGTGTCAGAGAGTGATAGAGAGTGGTAGAGAGTGTCAGGGTGTGTCAGAGAGTGATAGAGAGTGATACAGAGTGTCAGAGAGTGATAGAGAGTGTCAGAGAGTGTTAGAGAGTGATAGAGAGTGATAGAGAGTGTCAGAGAGTGTCAGAGAGTGATAGAGAGTGTCAGAGAGTGATAGAGAGTGTCAGAGAGTGATCGAGAGTGATAGAGAGCTTCAGAGAGTGATAGAGAGTGATAGGGAGTGTCACAGAGTGTCATTGAGCAATAGGGAGTGTCAGAAAGTGTCAGAGAGTAATAGAGAGTGTCAGAGAGTGTCAATGAGTGTCAGAGAGTGATACGGAGTGTGATTGTGAGTGTCTGAGAGTGTCAGAGTGTGTCAGAGAGTGTCAGAGAGTGATGGAGAGTGATAGAGAGTGTCATTGAGTGATAGAGGGTGTCAGAGAGTGTCAGAGAGTGATAGAGAGTGATAGAGAGTGATAGAGAGTGTCAGCGAGTGTCAGAGAGTGTCAGAGAGTGATAGAGAGTGTCAGAGAGTGATAGAGAGTGTCAGAGAGTGATAGAGAGTGTCAGAGAGTGATCGAGAGTGATAGAGAGCTTCAGAGAATGTCAGAGAGTGATAGAGAGTGATAGAGAGTGATATGGAGTGTCAGAGAGTGTCAGAGAGTGATAGAGAGTGGTAGAGAGTGTCAGGGTGTGTCAGAGAGTGATAGAGAGAGATACAGAGTGTCACAGAGTGATAGAGAGTGTCAGAGAGTGTCAGAGAGTGATAGAGAGTGTCAGAGAGTGATAGAGAGTGTCAGAGAGTGATCGAGAGTGATAGAGAGCTTCAGAGAGTGATAGAGAGTGATAGGGATTGTCAGAGAGTGTCAGTGAGTGATAGAGAGTGGTAGAGAGTGTCAGGGAGTGTCAGAGAGTGATAGAGAGTGATACAGAGTGTCAGAGAGTGATAGAGAGTGTCAGAGAGTGTCAGAGAGCGATAAAGAGTGATAGAGCGTCTCTGAGAGTGTCAGAGAGTATCTGAGAGTGTCTGAGTGTGTCAGAGAGTGTCAGAGAGTGTCAGAGAGTGATAGACAGTGATAGAGAGTGTCAGAGTGTGTCAGAGAGTGTCAGAGAGTGATAGAGAGTGATAGATAGCGTCAGAGAGTGTCATAGAGTGATAGAGAGGGATAGAGAGTGTCACAGAGTGTCATTGAGCAATAGAGAGTGTCAGAAAGTGTCAGAGAGTAATAGAGAGTGTCAGAGAGTGTCAATGAGTGTCAGAGAGTGATACGGAGTGTGATTGAGAGTGTCTGAGAGTGTCAGAGTGTGTCAGAGTGTGTCAGAGAGTGATGGAGAGTGATAGAGAGTGTCATTGAGTGATAGAGGGTGTCAGAGAGTGTCAGAGAGTGATAGAGAGTGATAGAGAGTGTCAGAGAGTGTCAGAGAGTGATAGAGAGTGTCAGAGAGTGATAGAGAGTGTCAGAGAGTGATCGAGAGTGATAGAGAGCTTCAGAGAGTGTCAGAGAGTGATAGAGAGTGATAGAGAGTGATAGGGAGTGTCAGAGAGTGACAGAGAGTGACAGAGAGTGTCTGAGAGTGTCAGAGAGTGTCTGAGAGTGTCTGAGAGTGTCAGAGTGTGTCAGAGTGTGTCAGAGAGTGATAGAGAGTGATAGAGAGTGTAAGAGTGTTTCAGAGAGTGATAGAGAGTGTCAGAGAGTGATAGAGTGTCAGAGAGTGATAGAGAGTGTCTGAGAGTGACAGAGAGTGAAAGAGAGTTTCAGTGAGTGTCAGAGACTGATAGAGAGTGTCTGAGAGTGTCAGTGAGTGATAGAGAGTGATAGAGAACCTCTGAGAGTGTCAGAGAGTGTCAGAGAGTGATAGAGAGTGTCAGAGAGTATCAGAGAGTGATAGAGAGTGACAGAGAGTGATGGAGAGTGATAGAGAGCCTATGAGAGTGTCAGAGACTGTCAGAGTGTGTCAGAGGGTGTCAGAGAGTGTCAGAGAGTGATAGAGAGTGATAGTGAGTTTCAGAGAGTGTCAGAGAGTGATGGAGAGTGTCAGAGAGTGTCACAGAGTGTCAGAGAGTGATAGAGAGTGATAGAGAGTGTCAGAGTGTGTCAGAGAGTGTCAGAGAGTGATAGAGAGGGATAGATAGTGTCAGAGAGTGTCATAGAGTGATAGAGAGGGATAGAGAGTGTCACAGAGTGTCATTGAGTAATAGAGAGTGTCAGAAAGAGTCAGAGAGTGATAGAGAGTGTCAGAGAGTGTCAGATAGTGATGGAGTGTGTCAGAGAGTGTCACAGAGTGTCAGAGAGTGATAGAGAGTGATAGAGAGTGTCAGAGAGTGTCAGAGAGTGATAGAGAGTGTCAGAGAGTGATAGAGAGTGTCAGAGAGTGATCGAGAGTGATAGAGAGCTTCAGAGAATGTCAGAGAGTGATAGAGAGTGATAGAGAGTGATATGGAGTGTCAGAGAGTGTCAGAGAGTGATAGAGAGTGGTAGAGAGTGTCAGGGAGTGTCAGAGAGTGATAGAGAGTGTCAGAGAGTGTTAGAGAGTGATAGAGAGTGATAGAGAGTGTCAGAGAGTGTCAGAGAGTGATAGAGAGTGTCTGAGAGTGATAGAGAGTGTCAGAGAGTGATCGAGAGTGATAGAGAGCTTCAGAGAGTGATAGAGAGTGATAGGGAGTGTCAGAGAGTGTCAGTGAGTGATAGAGAGTGGTAGAGAGTGTCAGGGAGTGTCAGAGAGTGATAGAGAGTGATACAGAGTGTCAGAGAGTGATAGAGAGTGTCAGAGAGTGTCAGAGAGCGATAAAGAGTGATAGAGCTCTCTGAGAGTGTCAGAGAGTATCTGAGAGTGTCTGAGTGTGTCAGAGAGTGTCAGAGAGTGTCAGAGAGTGATAGACAGTGATAGAGAGTGTCAGAGTGTGTCAGAGAGTGATAGAGAGTGTCAGAGAGTGATAGAGAGTGTCAGAGAGTGATAGAGAGTGTCAGAGAGTGATCGAGAGTGATAGAGAGCTTCAGAGAATGTCAGAGAGTGATAGAGAGTGATATGGAGTGTCAGAGAGTGTCAGAGAGTGATAGAGAGTGGTAGAGAGTGTCAGGGTGTGTCAGAGAGTGATAGAGAGTGATACAGAGTGTCAGAGAGTGATAGAGAGTGTCAGAGAGTGTCAGAGAGTGATAGAGAGTGATAGAGAGTGTCAGAGAGTGTCAGAGAGTGATAGAGAGTGATAGAGAGTGTCAGAGAGTGATAGAGAGTGTCAGAGAGTGATCGAGAGTGATAGAGAGCTTCAGAGAGTGATAGAGAGTGATAGGGAGTGTCAGAGAGTGTCAGTGAGTGATAGAGAGTGGTAGAGAGTGTCAGGGAGTGTCAGAGAGTGATAGAGAGTGATACAGAGTGTCAGAGAGTGATAGAGAGTGTCAGAGAGTGTCAGAGAGCGATAAAGAGTGATAGAGCGTCTCTGAGAGTGTCAGAGAGTATCTGAGAGTGTCTGAGTGTGTCAGAGAGTGTCAGAGAGTGTCAGAGAGTGATAGACAGTGATAGAGAGTGTCAGAGTGTGTCAGAGAGTGTCAGAGAGTGATAGAGAGTGATAGATAGCGTCAGAGAGTGTCATAGAGTGATAGAGAGGGATAGAGAGTGTCACAGAGTGTCATTGAGCAATAGAGAGTGTCAGAAAGTGTCAGAGAGTAATAGAGAGTGTCAGAGAGAGTCAATGAGTGTCAGAGAGTGATACGGAGTGTGATTGAGAGTGTCTGAGAGTGTCAGAGTGTGTCAGAGTGTGTCAGAGAGTGATGGAGAGTGATAGAGAGTGTCATTGAGTGATAGAGGGTGTCAGAGAGTGTCAGAGAGTGATAGAGAGTGATAGAGAGTGTCAGAGAGTGTCAGAGAGTGATAGAGAGTGTCAGAGAGTGATAGAGAGTGTCAGAGAGTGATCGAGAGTGATAGAGAGCTTCAGAGAGTGTCAGAGAGTGATAGAGAGTGATAGAGAGTGATAGGGAGTGTCAGAGAGTGTCAGAGAGTGATAGAGAGTGGTAGAGAGTGTCAGGGAGTGTCAGAGAGTGATAGAGAGTGATACAGAGTGTCAGAGAGTGATAGAGAGTGTCAGAGAGTGTCAGAGAGCGAGAAAGAGTGATAGAGCGTGTCTGAGAGTGTCAGAGAGTGTCAGAGAGTGTCTGAGTGTGTCAGAGAGTGTCAGAGAGTGTCAGAGAGTGATCGACAGTGATAGAAATTTTCAGAGAGTGTCATTGAGTGATAGAGAGTGTCAGAGAGTGATATAGAGTGATAGAGAGTTTCTGAGAGTGTCAAAGAGTGTCAGAGTGTGTCAGAGAGTGATGAAGAATGTTAGAGCGTTTCAGAGTGTGTCTGAGAGCGTCAGAGAGCGTCAGAGTGTGATAGAGAGTGTCTGAGAGTGATAGAGAGAGTCTGAGAGAGTCTGAGAGCGTCAGAGAGTGTCAGAGAGTGTCTGAGAGCGTCAGAGAGTGTCACAGAGTGTCTGAGTGCGTCAGAGAGTGTCTGAGAGCGTCAAAGAGCGTTAGAGTGTGATAGAGAGTGTCTGAGAGTGACAGAGAGTGTCTGAGAATGTCAGAGTGTGATAGAGAGTGTCAGATAGTGCCAGAGAGTGATGGAGAGTGTCAGAGAGTGATATAGAGTGTCTGAGCGTGTCAGAGAGTGACAGAGAGTGACAGAGAGTGACAGAGAGTGACAGAGAGTGTCTCAGAGTGTCAGTGAGTGTCAGAGAGTGATAGAGAGTGTCTGAGAGTGTCAGAGAGTGATAGAGAGTGATAGAGAGTGTGAGAGAGTGTCAGAGAGTGTCAGAGAGTGATAGAGAGTGTCTCAGAGTGATAGAGAGTGTCAGAGAGTGATAGAGAGTGTCAGAGAGTGATCGAGAGTAATAGAGAGCTTCAGAGAGTGTCAGAGAGTGTCAGAGAGTGATAGAGAGTGATAGAGAGTGATAGGGAGTGTCAGAGAGTGTCAGAGAGTGATAGAGAGTGTTAGAGAGTGTCAGGGAGTGTCAGAGAGTGATAGAGAGTGATACAGAGTGTCAGAGAGTGATAGAGAGTGTCAGAGAGTGTCAGAGAGCGATAAAGAGTGATAGAGCGTGTCTGAGAGTGTCAGAGAGTGTCTGAGTGTGTCAGAGAGTGTCAGAGAGTGTCAGAGAGTGATCGACAGTGATAGAAATTTTCAGAGAGTGTCATTGAGTGATAGAGAGTGTCAGAGAGTGATATAGAGTGATAGAGAGTTTCTGAGAGTGTCAAAGAGTGTCAGAGTGTGTCAGAGAGTGATGAAGAATGTTAGAGCGTTTCAGAGAGTGTCTGAGAGCGTCAGAGAGTGTCAGAGTGTGATAGAGAGTGTCTGAGAGTGATAGAGAGAGTCTGAGAGAGTCTGAGAGCATCAGAGAGTGTCAGAGAGTGTCTGAGAGCGTCAGAGAGTGTCTGAGAGCGTCAAAGAGCGTTAGAGTGTGATAGAGAGTGTCTGAGAGTGACAGAGAGTGTCTGAGAATGTCAGAGTGTGATAGAGAGTGTCAGATAGTGCCAGAGAGTGATGGAGAGTGTCAGAGAGTGATATAGAGTGTCTGAGCGTGTCAGAGAGTGACAGAGAGTGACAGAGAGTGACAGAGAGTGACAGAGAATGACAGAGAGTGACAGAGAGTGTCTCAGAGTGTCAGTGAGTGTCAGAGAGTGATAGAGAGTGTCTGAGAGTGTCAGAGAGTGTCAGTGAGTGTCAGAGAGTGATAGAGAGTGTCTGAGAGTGTCAGAGAGTCATAGAGAGTGATAGAGCGTGTCAGAGAGTGTCATAGAGTGATAGATAACGTCAGAGAGTGTCAGAGAGTGATAGAGAGTGACAGAGAGTGTCAGAGTGTGTCAGTGAGTGTCATAGAGTGATAGAGAGTGTCAGAGTGTGTCACAGAGTGATCGAGAGTGTCAGAGAGTGATAGAGTGTGTCAGAGAGTGATAGAGAGTGTCAGAGAGTGATAAAGAGAGATAGAGAGTGTCACAGAGTGATTAAGAGCGTCAGAGAGTGTCAGAGAGTGACAGAGAGTGTCAGAGAGAGATAGACAGTGTCAGAGAGTGATAGAGAGTGTCTGAGAGTGACAGAGAGTGAAAGAGAGTGTCTGAGAGTGTCAGAGAGTGACAGAGAGTGACAGAGAGTGACAGAGAGTGACAGAGAGTGACAGAGAGTGTCTCAGAGTGTCAGTGAGTGTCAGAGAGTGATAGAGAGTGTCTGAGAGTGTCAGAGAGTGATAGAGAGTGATAGAGAGTGTGAGAGAGTGTCAGAGAGTGTCAGAGAGTGATAGAGAGTGTCTCAGAGTGATAGAGAGTGTCAGAGAGTGATAGAGAGTGTCAGAGAGTGATCGAGAGTGATAGAGAGCTTCAGAGAGTGTCAGAGAGTGATAGAGAGTGATAGAGAGTGATAGGGAGTGTCAGAGAGTGTCAGAGAGTGATAGAGAGTGGTAGAGAGTGTCAGGGAGTGTCAGAGAGTGATAGAGAGTGATACAGAGTGTCAGAGAGTGATAGAGAGTGTCAGAGAGTGTCAGAGAGCGATAAAGAGTGATAGAGCGTGTCTGAGAGTGTCAGAGAGTGTCAGAGAGTGTCTGAGTGTGTCAGAGAGTGTCAGAGAGTGTCAGAGAGTGATCGACAGTGATAGAAATTTTCAGAGAGTGTCATTGAGTGATAGAGAGTGTCAGAGAGTGATATAGAGTGATAGAGAGTTTCTGAGAGTGTCAAAGAGTGTCAGAGTGTGTCAGAGAGTGATGAAGAATGTTAGAGCGTTTCAGAGAGTGTCTGAGAGCGTCAGAGAGTGTCAGAGTGTGATAGAGAGTGTCTGAGAGTGATAGAGAGAGTCTGAGAGAGTCTGAGAGCGTCAGAGAGTGTCAGAGAGTGTCTGAGAGCGTCAGAGAGTGTCACAGAGTTTCTGAGTGCGTCAGAGAGTGTCTGAGAGCGTCAAAGAGCGTTAGAGTGTGATAGAGAGTGTCTGAGAGTGACAGAGAGTGTCTGAGAATGTCAGAGTGTGATAGAGAGTGTCAGATAGTGCCAGAGAGTGATGGAGAGTGTCAGAGAGTGATATAGAGTGTCTGAGCGTGTCAGAGAGTGACAGAGAGTGACAGAGAGTGACAGAGAGTGACAGAGAGTGTCTCAGAGTGTCAGTGAGTGTCAGAGAGTGATAGAGAGTGTCTGAGAGTGTCAGAGAGACATAGAGAGTGATAGAGCGTGTCAGAGAGTGTCATAGAGTGATAGATAACGTCAGAGAGTGTCAGAGAGTGATAGAGAGTGACAGAGAGTGTCAGAGTGTGTCAGTGAGTGTCATAGAGTGATAGAGAGTGTCAGAGTGTGTCACAGAGTGATCGAGAGTGTCAGAGAGTGATAGAGTGTGTCAGAGAGTGATAGAGAGTGTCAGAGAGTGATAAAGAGAGATAGAGAGTGTCACAGAGTGATTAAGAGCGTCAGAGAGTGTCAAAGAGTGTCAGAGAGTGACAGAGAGAGTCAGAGAGAGATAGACAGTGTCAGAGAGTGATAGAGAGTGTCTGAGAGTGACAGAGAGTGAAAGAGAGTGTCTGAGAGTGTCAGTGAGTGTCAGAGAGTGATAGAGAGTGTCTGAGAGTGTCAGTGAGTGATTGCGTGTAATAGAGTGCCTCGAGAGTGTCAGAGAGTGATAGAGAGTGTCAGAGAGTGGTAGAGAGTGACAGAGAGTGTCTGAGAGTCATAGAGAGTGTCAGAGTGTTTCCGAGAGTGATAGAGAGTGATTGAGTGTGTCAGAGAGTGCAAGAGAGCGATAGAGAGTGTCAGAGAGTGATAGAGAGTGTCAGAGAGTAATAGAGAGTGTCTGAGAGTTTCTGAGAGTGACAGTGAGTGAAAGAGAGTGTCTGAGAGTGTCAGTGAGTGTCAGAGACTGATAGAGAGTGTCTGAGAGTGTCAGTGAGTGATCGAGCGTGATAGAGACCCTCTGAGAGTGTCAGAGAGTGTCACAGAGTGATAGAGAGTATCAGAGAGTGTCAGAGAGTGATAGAGAGTGACAGAGAGTGATAGAGAGTGATAGAGAGCCTATGAGTGTGTCAGAGAGTGTCAGAGTGTGTCAGAGGGTGTCAGAGAGTGATAGAGAGTGATAGAGAGTTTCAGAGAGTGTCAGGGATTGTCACAAATTGTCAGAGAGTGATAGAGAGTGTCAGAGTGTGTCAGAGAGTGTCAGAGAGTGATAGAGAGTGATAGATAGCGTCAGAGAGTGTCATAGAGTGATAGAGAGGGATAGAGAGTGTCACAGAGTGTCATTGAGCAATAGGGAGTGTCAGAAAGTGTCAGAGAGTAATAGAGAGTGTCAGAGAGTGTCAATGAGTGTCAGAGAGTGATACGGAGTGTGATTGAGAGTGTCTGAGAGTGACAGAGAGTGTCTGAGAATGTCAGAGAGTGATGGAGAGTGTCAGAGAGTGATATAGAGTGTCTGAGCGTGTCAGAGAGTGACAGAGAGTGACAGAGAGTGACAGAGAGTGACAGAGAGTGTCTCAGAGTGTCAGTGAGTGTCAGAGAGTGATAGAGAGTGTCTGAGAGTGTCAGAGAGTGATAGAGAGTGATAGAGAGTGTGAGAGAGTGTCAGAGAGTGTCAGAGAGTGATAGAGAGTGTCTCAGAGTGATAGAGAGTGTCAGAGAGTGATAGAGAGTGTCAGAGAGTGATCGAGAGTGATAGAGAGCTTCAGAGAGTGTCAGAGAGTGTCAGAGAGTGATAGAGAGTGATAGAGAGTGATAGGGAGTGTCAGAGAGTGTCAGAGAGTGATAGAGAGTGTTAGAGAGTGTCAGGGAGTGTCAGAGAGTGATAGAGAGTGATACAGAGTGTCAGAGAGTGATAGAGAGTGTCAGAGAGTGTCAGAGAGCGATAAAGAGTGATAGAGCGTGTCTGAGAGTGTCAGAGAGTGTCTGAGTGTGTCAGAGAGTGTCAGAGAGTGTCAGAGAGTGATCGACAGTGATAGAAATTTTCAGAGAGTGTCATTGAGTGATAGAGAGTGTCAGAGAGTGATAGAGAGTGTCTCAGAGTGATAGAGAGTGTCAGAGAGTGATAGAGAGTGTCAGAGAGTGATCGAGAGTGATAGAGAGCTTCAGAGAGTGTCAGAGAGTGTCAGAGAGTGATAGAGAGTGATAGAGAGTGATAGGGAGTGTCAGAGAGTGTCAGAGAGTGATAGAGAGTGTCAGAGAGTGTCAGAGAGCGATAAAGAGTGATAGAGCGTGTCTGAGAGTGTCAGAGAGTGTCTGAGTGTGTCAGAGAGTGTCAGAGAGTGTCAGAGAATGATCGACAGTGATAGAAATTTTCAGAGAGTGTCATTGAGTGATAGAGAGTGTCAGAGAGTGATATAGAGTGATAGAGAGTTTCTGAGAGTGTCAAAGAGTGTCAGAGTGTGTCAGAGAGTGATGAAGAATGTTAGAGCGTTTCAGAGAGTGTCTGAGAGCGTCAGAGAGTGTCAGAGTGTGATAGAGAGTGTCTGAGAGTGATAGAGAGAGTCTGAGAGAGTCTGAGAGCATCAGAGAGTGTCAGAGAGTGTCTGAGAGCGTCAGAGAGTGTCTGAGAGCGTCAAAGAGCGTTAGAGTGTGATAGAGAGTGTCTGAGAGTGACAGAGAGTGTCTGAGAATGTCAGAGTGTGATAGAGAGTGTCAGATAGTGCCAGAGAGTGATGGAGAGTGTCAGAGAGTGATATAGAGTGTCTGAGCGTGTCAGAGAGTGACAGAGAGTGACAGAGAGTGACAGAGAGTGACAGAGAATGACAGAGAGTGACAGAGAGTGTCTCAGAGTGTCAGTGAGTGTCAGAGAGTGATAGAGAGTGTCTGAGAGTGTCAGAGAGTGTCAGTGAGTGTCAGAGAGTGATAGAGAGTGTCTGAGAGTGTCAGAGAGTCATAGAGAGTGATAGAGCGTGTCAGAGAGTGTCATAGAGTGATAGATAACGTCAGAGAGTGTCAGAGAGTGATAGAGAGTGACAGAGAGTGTCAGAGTGTGTCAGTGAGTGTCATAGAGTGATAGAGAGTGTCAGAGTGTGTCACAGAGTGATCGAGAGTGTCAGAGAGTGATAGAGTGTGTCAGAGAGTGATAGAGAGTGTCAGAGAGTGATAAAGAGAGATAGAGAGTGTCACAGAGTGATTAAGAGCGTCAGAGAGTGTCAGAGAGTGACAGAGAGTGTCAGAGAGAGATAGACAGTGTCAGAGAGTGATAGAGAGTGTCTGAGAGTGACAGAGAGTGAAAGAGAGTGTCTGAGAGTGTCAGAGAGTGACAGAGAGTGACAGAGAGTGACAGAGAGTGACAGAGAGTGTCTCAGAGTGTCAGTGAGTGTCAGAGAGTGATAGAGAGTGTCTGAGAGTGTCAGAGAGTGATAGAGAGTGATAGAGAGTGTGAGAGAGTGTCAGAGAGTGTCAGAGAGTGATAGAGAGTGTCTCAGAGTGATAGAGAGTGTCAGAGAGTGATAGAGAGTGTCAGAGAGTGATCGAGAGTGATAGAGAGCTTCAGAGAGTGTCAGAGAGTGATAGAGAGTGATAGAGAGTGATAGGGAGTGTCAGAGAGTGTCAGAGAGTGATAGAGAGTGGTAGAGAGTGTCAGGGAGTGTCAGAGAGTGATAGAGAGTGATACAGAGTGTCAGAGAGTGATAGAGAGTGTCAGAGAGTGTCAGAGAGCGATAAAGAGTGATAGAGCGTGTCTGAGAGTGTCAGAGAGTGTCAGAGAGTGTCTGAGTGTGTCAGAGAGTGTCAGAGAGTGTCAGAGAGTGATCGACAGTGATAGAAATTTTCAGAGAGTGTCATTGAGTGATAGAGAGTGTCAGAGAGTGATATAGAGTGATAGAGAGTTTCTGAGAGTGTCAAAGAGTGTCAGAGTGTGTCAGAGAGTGATGAAGAATGTTAGAGCGTTTCAGAGAGTGTCTGAGAGCGTCAGAGAGTGTCAGAGTGTGATAGAGAGTGTCTGAGAGTGATAGAGAGAGTCTGAGAGAGTCTGAGAGCGTCAGAGAGTGTCAGAGAGTGTCTGAGAGCGTCAGAGAGTGTCACAGAGTTTCTGAGTGCGTCAGAGAGTGTCTGAGAGCGTCAAAGAGCGTTAGAGTGTGATAGAGAGTGTCTGAGAGTGACAGAGAGTGTCTGAGAATGTCAGAGTGTGATAGAGAGTGTCAGATAGTGCCAGAGAGTGATGGAGAGTGTCAGAGAGTGATATAGAGTGTCTGAGCGTGTCAGAGAGTGACAGAGAGTGACAGAGAGTGACAGAGAGTGACAGAGAGTGTCTCAGAGTGTCAGTGAGTGTCAGAGAGTGATAGAGAGTGTCTGAGAGTGTCAGAGAGACATAGAGAGTGATAGAGCGTGTCAGAGAGTGTCATAGAGTGATAGATAACGTCAGAGAGTGTCAGAGAGTGATAGAGAGTGACAGAGAGTGTCAGAGTGTGTCAGTGAGTGTCATAGAGTGATAGAGAGTGTCAGAGTGTGTCACAGAGTGATCGAGAGTGTCAGAGAGTGATAGAGTGTGTCAGAGAGTGATAGAGAGTGTCAGAGAGTGATAAAGAGAGATAGAGAGTGTCACAGAGTGATTAAGAGCGTCAGAGAGTGTCAAAGAGTGTCAGAGAGTGACAGAGAGAGTCAGAGAGAGATAGACAGTGTCAGAGAGTGATAGAGAGTGTCTGAGAGTGACAGAGAGTGAAAGAGAGTGTCTGAGAGTGTCAGTGAGTGTCAGAGAGTGATAGAGAGTGTCTGAGAGTGTCAGTGAGTGATTGCGTGTAATAGAGTGCCTCGAGAGTGTCAGAGAGTGATAGAGAGTGTCAGAGAGTGGTAGAGAGTGACAGAGAGTGTCTGAGAGTGATAGAGAGTGTCAGAGTGTTTCCGAGAGTGATAGAGAGTGATTGAGTGTGTCAGAGAGTGCAAGAGAGCGATAGAGAGTGTCAGAGAGTGATAGAGAGTGTCAGAGAGTAATAGAGAGTGTCTGAGAGTTTCTGAGAGTGACAGTGAGTGAAAGAGAGTGTCTGAGAGTGTCAGTGAGTGTCAGAGACTGATAGAGAGTGTCTGAGAGTGTCAGTGAGTGATCGAGCGTGATAGAGACCCTCTGAGAGTGTCAGAGAGTGTCACAGAGTGATAGAGAGTATCAGAGAGTGTCAGAGAGTGATAGAGAGTGACAGAGAGTGATAGAGAGTGATAGAGAGCCTATGAGTGTGTCAGAGAGTGTCAGAGTGTGTCAGAGGGTGTCAGAGAGTGATAGAGAGTGATAGAGAGTTTCAGAGAGTGTCAGGGATTGTCACAAATTGTCAGAGAGTGATAGAGAGTGTCAGAGTGTGTCAGAGAGTGTCAGAGAGTGATAGAGAGTGATAGATAGCGTCAGAGAGTGTCATAGAGTGATAGAGAGGGATAGAGAGTGTCACAGAGTGTCATTGAGCAATAGGGAGTGTCAGAAAGTGTCAGAGAGTAATAGAGAGTGTCAGAGAGTGTCAATGAGTGTCAGAGAGTGATACGGAGTGTGATTGAGAGTGTCTGAGAGTGTCAGAGTGTGTCAGAGAGTGTCAGAGAGTGATGGAGAGTGATAGAGAGTGTCATTGAGTGATAGAGGGTGTCAGAGAGTGTCAGAGAGTGATAGAGAGTGATAGAGAGTGTCAGAGAGTGTCAGAGAGTGTCAGTGAGTGATAGAGAGTGTCAGAGAGTGATAGAGAGTGTCAGAGAGTGATCGAGAGTGATAGAGAGCTTCAGAGAATGTCAGAGAGTGATAGAGAGTGATAGAGAGTGATATGGAGTGTCAGAGAGTGTCAGAGAGTGATAGAGAGTGGTAGAGAGTGTCAGGGTGTGTCAGAGAGTGATAGAGAGTGATACAGAGTGTCAGAGAGCGATAGAGAGTGTCAGAGAGTGTCAGAGAGTGATAGAGAGTGATAGAGAGTGTCAGAGAGTGTCAGAGAGTGATAGAGAGTGTCAGAGCGTGATAGAGAGTGTCAGAGAGTGTAAGAGAGTGAAAGAGAGTGATCGAGAGTGTCAGAGTGTGTCAGAGAGTGATAGAGAGTGATAGAGAGTGTCAGAGAGTGATAGAGAGTGTCAGAGAGTGATAGAGAGTTACACAGAGTGTCAGAGAGTGATAGAGAGTGTCAGAGAGTGTCAGAGAGTGATACGGAGTATGATAGAGAGTGTCAGACAGTGTCAGAGAGTGTCAGAGAGTGATGGAGAGTGATAGAGAGTGTCACAGAGGGTCATTGAGTGATAGAGAGTGTCAGAGAGTGTCAGAGAGTGTCAGAGAGTGATAGAGAGTGTCAGAGAGTGTCAGAGAGTGATAGGGAGTGTCAGAGAGTGACAGAGAGAGTCTGAGAATGTCAGAGAGTGATCGAGAGTGTCAGAGAGTGATAGAGAGTGATAGAGAGTCTCTGAGAGTGTCAGAGAGTTTCAGAGAGTGAGAGAGAGATTCTGAGAGTGTCAGAGTGTGTCAGAGAGTGATAGAGAGTGGTAGAGAGTCTCTGAGAGTGTCAGAGAGTGTCAGAGAGCGAAAGAGAGTGTCAGTGAGTGACAGAGAGTGTCAGAGTGTGATAGAGAGTGTCAGAGAGTGTCAGAGAGTGTCAGAGAGTGTTAGAGAGTGATAGAGAGTGTAAGAGAGTGATAGAGAGTGATAGAGAGTGTCAGAGATTGATAGAGAGTGACAGAGAGTGATAGAGAGCGATAGAGAGTGTCAGAGAGTGTCATAGAGTGATAGAGAGTGTCAGAGTATTTCAGAAGGTGATAGAGAGTGATTGAGTGTGTCAGAGAGTGTCAGAGAGTGATAGAGATTGTCAGAGAGTGATAGAGAGTGATAGAGAGTGTCAGAGAGTGTCATAGAGTGATGGAGAGTCTCAGAGAGTGTCAGAGAGTGTCAGAGAGTGTCATGGAGTGATAGAGAGAGTCGGAGTGTGTCAGAGAGTGATAGAGTGTGATTGAATGTGTCAGAGAGTGTCAGAGAGCTATAGACAGTTTCAGAGAGTGATAGAGTGTGTCTGAGATTGTCTGAGAGTGACAGGGAGTGAAAGAGAGTGTCTGAGAGTGTCAGTGAGTGTCAGAGAGTGATAGAGAGTGTCTGAGAGTGTCAGTGAGTGATAGAGAGTGATAGAGAGCCTCTGAGAGTGTCAGAGAGATTCAGAGAGTGATAGCGAGAGTCAGAGAGTGATAGTGAGTGGCAGAGAGTGTCTGAGAGTGTCAGTGAGTGTCAGAGAGTGATAGAGAGTGTCAGAGAGTGTAAGAGAGTGATAGAGATTGTCAGAGAGTGATAGAGAGTGATAGAGAGTGTCAGAGAGTGTCATAGAGTGATGGAGAGTCTCAGAGAGTGTCAGTGAGTGTCAGAGAGTGATAGAGAGTGATAGAGAGCGTCAGAGTGTGTCAGAGAGTTTCAGAGAGTCATAGAGAGTGTCACAGAGTGTCATTGATTAATAGAGAGTGTCAGAGAGTGTCAGAGATTGACAGAGAGTGATAGAGAGTGTCAGAGAGTGTCAGAGAGTGAAAGAGAGTGATCGAGAGTGTCAGAGTGTGTCAGAGAGTGATAGAGAGTGCTAGAGAGTGTCAGAGAGTGATAGAGAGTTACAGAGAGTGTCAGAGAGTGATAGAGAGTGTCAGAGAGTGTCAGAGAGTGATACGGAGTATGATAGAGAGTGTCTGAGAGTGTCAGAGAGTGTCAGAGAGTGATGGAGAGTGATAGAGAGTGTCACAGAGGGTCATTGAGTGATAGAGAGTGTCAGAGAGTGTCAGAGAGTGATAGAGAGTGTCAGAGAGTGTCAGAGAGTGATAGGGAGTGTCAGAGAGTGACAGAGAGAGTCTGAGAATGTCAGAGAGTGATAGAGAGTGTCAGAGAGTGATAGAGAGTGATAGAGAGTCTCTGAGAGTGTCAGAGAGTTTCAGAGAGTGAGAGAGAGATTCTGAGAGTGTCAGAGTGTGTCAGAGAGTGATAGAGAGTGATAGAGAGTCTCTGAGAGTGTCAGAGAGTGTCAGAGAGCGAAAGAGAGTGTCAGTGAGTGACAGAGAGTGTCAGAGTGTGATAGAGAGTGTCAGAGAGTGTCAGAGAGTGTCATAGAGTGATAGAGAGTGATAGAGAGTGTAAGAGAGTGATAGAGAGTGTCAGAGATTGTTAGAGAGTGACAGAGAGTGACAGAGAGTGTCTGAGAGTGTCAGAGAGTGTCAGAGTGTGTCAGAGAGTGATAGAGAGTGATAGAGAGTGTCAGAGAGTGTCATAGAGTGATAGAGAGTGTCAGAGTGTTTCAGAGAGTGATAGAGAGTGATTGAGTGTGTCAGAGAGTGTCAGAGAGGGATAGAGAGTGTCAGAGAGGGATAGAGAGGGTCAGAGAGTGATAGTGAGTGTCTGAGAGTGTCTGAGAGTGTCAGAGAGTGATATAGAGTGTCAGAGAGTGTCAGAGAGTGATACGGAGTCTGATTGAGAGTGTCTGAGAGTGTCAGAGTGTGTCAGAGAGTGTCAGAGAGTGATGGAGAGTGATAGAGAGTGTCATTGAGTGATAGAGAGTGTCAGAGAGTGTCAGAGAGTGTCAGAGAGTGATAGAGAGTGATGGAGAGTGTCAGAGAGTGTCAGAGAGTGATAGAGAGTGATAGAGAGTGATAGAGAGTGACAGAGAGTGATCGAGAGTGATAGAGAGCTTCAGAGAGTGTCAGAGAGTGATAGAGAGTGATAGGGAGTGTCAGAGAGTTTCAGAGAGTGATAGAGAGTGGTAGAGAGTGTCAGGGAGTGTCAGAGAGTGATAGAGAGTGATACAGAATGTCAGAGAGTGATAGAGAGTGTCAGAGAGTGTCAGAGAGCGATAAAGAGTGATAGAGCGTGTCTGAGAGTGTCAGAGAGTGTCTGAGAGTGTCTGAGTGTGTCAGAGAGTGTCAGAGAGTGTCAGAGAGTGATAGACAGTGATATAGATTTTCAGAGAGTGTCATTGAGTGATAGAGAGTGTCAGAGAGTGATAGAGAGTGATAGAGAGTTTCTGAGAGTGTCAAAGAGTGTCAGAGTGTGTCAGAGAGTGATGAAAAATGCTAGAGCGTTTCAGAGAGTGTCTGAGAGCGTCAGAGAGTGTCAGAGAGTGTCTGAGAGCGTCAGAGAGTGTCTGAGAGCGTCAAAGAGTGTTAGAGTGTGATAGAGAGTGTCTGAGAGTGAGAGAGAGAGTCTGACAGTGTCTGAGAGCGTCAGAGAGTTTCAGAGAGTGTCTGAGAGCGTCAGAGAGTGTCTGAGAGCGTCAAAGAGTGTTAGAGTGTGATAGAGAGTGTCTGAGAGTGACAGAGAGTTTCTGAGAGTGTCAGAGTGTGATAGAGAGTGTCAGATAGTGCCAGAGTGTGTGAGAGTGTCAGAGAGCGACAGAGAGTGTCAGAGAGTGTCAGAGAGTGATGGAGAGTGTCAGAGAGTGATATCGAGTGTCTGAGCGTGTCTGAGAGTGACAGAGAGTGACAGAGAGTGACAGAGAGTGTCAGTGAGTGTCAGTGGGTGTCAGAGAGTGATAGAGAGTGTCTGAGAGTGTCAGAGAGTGATAGAGAGTGATAGAGAGTGTGAGAGAGTGTCAGAGAGTGTCAGAGAGTGGTAGAGAGTGATAGAGCGTGTCAGAGAGTGTCATAGAGTGATAGAGAGAGTCAGAGAGTGTCAGAGAGTGTCAGAGAGTGATAGAGAGTGACAGAGAGTGTCAGAGTGTGTCAGTGAGTGTCATAGAGTGATAGAGAGTGTCAGAGTGTGTCACAGAAAGTCTGAGAGTGTCAGAGAGTGTCAGAGAGTGCTAGAAAGTGTCAGAGAGTGATAGAGAGTGCCAGAGAGTGATAGAGAGAGATAGAGAGTGTCACAGAGTGATTAAGAGTGTCAGAGAGTGTTGGAGAGTGATACAGAGTGATAGAGAGTATCTGAGAGCGTCTGTGAGTGTCAGAGAGCGTCAGGGAGCGTCAGAGAGTGTCAGAGAGCGATAGAGAGTGTCAGAGAGAGATAGACAGTGTCAGAGAGTGATCGAGAGTGTCTGAGAGTGACAGAAAGTGTCAGAGAGTGATAGAGAGTGTCAGAGAGTGATCGAGAGTGTCAGAGAGTGATCGAGAGTGGTAGAGAGTGTCAGGGAGTGTCAGAGAGTGATAGAGAGTGATACAGAATGTCAGAGAGTGATAGAGAGTGTCAGAGAGTGTCAGAGAGCGATAAAGAGTGATAGAGCATGTCTAAGAGTGTCAGAGAGTGTCTGAGAGTGTCTGAGTGTGTCAGAGAGTGTCAGAGAGTGATAGACAGTGATAGAGATTTTCAGAGAGTGTCATTGAGTGATAGAGAGTGTCAGAGAGTGATAGAGAGTGATAGAGAGTTTCTGAGAGTGTCAAAGAGTGTCAGAGTGTGTCAGAGAGTGATGAAGAATGCTAGAGCGTTTCAGAGAGTGTCTGAGAGCGTCAGAGAGTGTCAGAGAGTGTCTGAGAGCGTCAGAGAGTGTCAGAGAGTGTCTGAGAGCATCAGAGAGTGTCTGAGAGCGTCAAAGAGTGTTAGAGTGTGATAGAGAGTGTCTGAGAGTGATAGAGAGAGTCTGACAGTGTCTGAGAGCGTCAGAGAGTTTCAGAGAGTGTCTGAGAGCGTCAGAGAGTGTCTGAGAGCGTCAAAGAGTGTTAGAGTGTGATAGAGAGTGTCTGAGAGTGACAGAGAGTTTCTGAGAGTGTCAGAGTGTGATAGAGAGTGTCAGATAGTGCCAGAGTGTGTGAGAGTGTCAGAGAGCGACAGAGAGTGTCAGAGAGTGTCAGAGAGTGATGGAAAGTGTCAGAGAGTGATATCGAGTGTCTGAGCATGTCTGAGAGTGACAGAGAGTGACAGAGAGTGACAGAGAGTGTCAGTGAGTGTCAGTGAGTGTCAGAGAGTGATAGAGAGTGTCTGAGAGTGTCAGAGAGTGATAGAGAGTGATAGAGAGTGTGAGAGAGTGTCAGAGAGTGTCAGAGAGTGGTAGAGAGTGATAGAGCGTGTCAGAGAGTGTCATAGAGTGATAGAGAGAGTCAGAAGGGTGTCAGAGAGTGTCAGAGAGTGATAGAGAGTGACAGAGAGTGTCAGAGTGTGTCAGTGAGTGTCATAGAGTGATAGAGTGTGTCAGAGTGTGTCACAGAAAGTCTGAGAGTGTCAGAGAGTGTCACAGAGTGATCGAGAGTGTCAGAGAGTGATAGAGAGTGTCAGAGAGTGATAGAGAGTGCCAGAGAGTGATGGAGAGAGATAGAGAGTGTCACAGAGTGATTAAGAGTGTCAGAGAGTGTTGGAGAGTGATACAGAGTGATAGAGAGTATCTGAGAGTGTCTGTGAGTGTCAGAGAGCGTCAGAGAGCGTCAGAGAGTGTCAGAGAGCGATAGAGAGTGTCAGAGAGAGATAGACAGTGTCAGAGAGTGATCGAGAGTGTCTGAGAGTGACAGAGAGTGAAAGAGAGTGTCTGAGCGTGTCAGTGAGTGTCAGAGAGTGATAGAGAGTGTCTGAGAGTGTCAGTGAGTGATTGAGAGTTATAGAGAGCCTCTGAGAGTGTCAGAGAGTGTCAGAGAGTGATAGAGAGTGTCAGAGAGTGGTAGAGAGTGGTAGAGAGTGACAGAGAGTGTCTGAGAGTTATATAGAGTGTCAGAGTGTTTCAGAGAGTGATAGAGAGTGATTGAGTGTGTCAGAGAGTGCCAGAGAGCGATAGAGAGTGTCAGAGAGTGACAGAGAGTGTCAGAGAGTGATAGAGAGTGTCTGAGTGTGTCTGAGTGTGTCTGAGAGTGACAGAGAGTGGCAGAGACTGATCGAGAGTGTCTGAGAGTGTCAGTGAGTGATAGAGTGATAGAGACCCTCTGAGAGTGTCAGAGAGTGTCAGAGAGTGATAGAGAGTGTCAGAGAGTGTCAGAGAGTGATAGAGAGTGACAGAGAGTGATAGAGAGTGATAGAGAGTGATAGAGAGTGTCAGAGTGTGTCAGAGAGTTTCAGAGAGTCATAGAGAGTGTCACAGAGTGTCATTGATTAATAGAGAGTGTCAGAGAGTGTCAGAGATTGATAGAGAGTGATAGAGAGTGTCAGAGAGTGAGAGAGAGTGATAGAGAGTGTCAGAGTGTGTCAGAGAGTGATAGAGAGTGATAGAGAGTGTCAGAGAGCGATAGAGAGTTACAGAGAGGGTCAGAGAGTGATAGAGAGTGTCAGAGAGTGTCAGAGAGTGATACGGAGTGTGATAGAGTGTGTCTGAGACTGTCAGAGTGTGTCAGAGAGTGTCAGAGAGTGATGGAAAGTGATAGAGAGTCTCACAGAGGGTCATTGAGTGATAGAGAGTTTCAGAGAGTGTCAGAGAGTGATAGAGAGTTTCAGAGAGTGTCTGAGAGTGATAGGGCGAGTCAGAGAGTGACAGAGCGAGTCTGAGAATGTCAGAGAGTGAGAGAGAATGTCAGAGCGTGATAGAGAGTGATAGAGAGTCTATGAGAGTGTCAGAGAGTGTCAGAGAGCGAAAGAGAGTGTCAGTGTGTGACAGAGAGTGTCAGAGAGTGATAGAGAGTGTCAGAGAGTGTCAGAGAGTGACAGAGAGTGTCTGAGAGTGACAGCGAGTGTCTGAGAGTGTCAGTGAGTGTCAGCGAGTGATAGAGAGTGATAGGGAGTGTCAGAGAGTGATAGAGAGTGTTAGAGAGTGATAGAGAGTGTCAGAGTGTGATAGAGAGTGTCAGAGAGTGTCAGAGAGTGATAGAGAGTGTAAGACAGTGCTAGAGAGTGATAGAGAGTGTCAGAGATTGATAGAGAGTGACAGAGAGTGACAGAGAGTGTCTGAGAGTGTCAGAGAGTGTCTGAGAGTGTCTGAGAGTGTCAGAGTGTGTCAGAGTGTGTCAGAGAGTGATAGAGAGTGTAAGAGTATTTCAGAGAGTGATAGAGAGTGTCAGAGAGTGATAGAGTGTCAGAGAGTGATAGAGAGTCTATGAGAGTGTCAGAGAGTGTCAGAGTGTGTCAGAGGGTGTCAGAGAGTGTCAGAGAGTGATAGAGAGTGATAGTGAGTTTCAGAGAGTGTCAGAGAGTGATGGAGAGTGTCAGAGAGTGTCACAGAGTGTCAGAGAGTGATAGAGAGTGATAGAGAGTGTCAGAGTGTGTCAGAGAGTGTCAGAGAGTGATAGAGAGGGATAGATAGTGTCAGAGAGTGTCATAGAGTGATAGAGAGGGATAGAGAGTGTCACAGAGTGTCATTGAGTAATAGAGAGTGTCAGAAAGAGTCAGAGAGTGATAGAGAGTGTCAGAGAGTGTCAGAGAGTGATGGAGTGTGTCAGAGAGTGTCACAGAGTGTCAGAGAGTGATAGAGAGTGATAGAGAGTGTCAGAGAGTGTCAGAGAGTGATAGAGAGTGTCAGAGAGTGATAGAGAGTGTCAGAGAGTGATCGAGAGTGATAGAGAGCTTCAGAGAATGTCAGAGAGTGATAGAGAGTGATAGAGAGTGATATGGAGTGTCAGAGAGTGTCAGAGAGTGATAGAGAGTGGTTGAGAGTGTCAGGGTGTGTCAGAGAGTGATAGAGAGTGATACAGAGTGTCAGAGAGTGATAGAGAGTGTCAGAGAGTGTCAGAGAGTGATAGAGAGTGATAGAGAGTGTCAGAGAGTGATAGAGAGTGTCAGAGAGTGATAGAGAGTGTCAGAGAGTGATCGAGAGTGATAGAGAGCTTCAGAGAGTGATAGAGAGTGATAGGGAGTGTCAGAGAGTGTCAGTGAGTGATAGAGAGTGGTAGAGAGTGTCAGGGAGTGTCAGAGAGTGATAGAGAGTGATACAGAGTGTCAGAGAGTGATAGAGAGTGTCAGAGAGTGTCAGAGAGCGATAGACAGTGATGGAGAGTGTCAGAGTGTGTCAGAGAGTGTCAGAGAGTGTCAGAGAGTGATAGACAGTGATAGAGAGTGTCAGAGTGTGTCAGAGTGTGTCAGAGAGTGATAGACAGTGATAGAGAGTGTCAGAGTGTGTCAGAGTGTGTCAGAGAGTGATAGAGCGTGATAGATAGCGTCAGAGAGTGTCATAGAGTGATAGAGAGGGATAGAGAGTGTCACAGAGTGTCATTGAGCAATAGGGAGTGTCAGAAAGTGTCAGAGAGTAATAGAGAGTGTCAGAGAGTGTCAATGAGTGTCAGAGAGTGATACGGAGTGTGATTGAGAGTGTCTGAGAGTGTCAGAGTGTGTCAGAGAGTGTCAGAGAGTGATGGAGAGTGATAGAGAGTGTCATTGAGTGATAGAGGGTGTCAGAGAGTGTCAGAGAGTGATAGAGAGTGATAGAGAGTGTCAGAGTGTGTCAGAGAGTGTCAGAGAGTGATAGAGAGGGATAGATAGTGTCAGAGAGTGATAGAGAGTGTCAGAGAGTGATCGAGAGTGATAGAGAGCTTCAGAGAATGTCAGAGAGTGATAGAGAGTGATAGAGAGTGATATGGAGTGTCAGAGAGTGTCAGAGAGTGATAGAGAGTGGTAGAGAGTGTCAGGGTGTGTCAGAGAGTGATAGAGAGTGATACAGAGTGTCAGAGAGTGATAGAGAGTGTCAGAGAGTGATAGAGAGTGTCAGAGAGTGTCAGAGAGTGATAGAGAGTGATAGAGAGTGTCAGAGAGTGATAGAGAGTGTCAGAGAGTGATCGAGAGTGATAGAGAGCTTCAGAGAGTGATAGAGAGTGATAGGGAGTGTCAGAGAGTGTCAGTGAGTGATAGAGAGTGGTAGAGAGTGTCAGGGAGTGTCAGAGAGTGATAGAGAGTGATACAGAGTGTCAGAGAGTGATAGAGAGTGTCAGAGAGTGTCAGAGAGCGATAAAGAGTGATAGAGCGTCTCTGAGAGTGTCAGAGAGTATCTGAGAGTGTCTGAGTGTGTCAGAGAGTGTCAGAGAGTGTCAGAGAGTGATAGACAGTGATAGAGAGTGTCAGAGTGTGTCAGAGAGTGTCAGAGAGTGATAGAGAGTGATAGATAGCGTCAGAGAGTGTCATAGAGTGATAGAGAGGGATAGAGAGTGTCACAGAGTGTCATTGAGCAATAGAGAGTGTCAGAAAGTGTCAGAGAGTAATAGAGAGTGTCAGAGAGTGTCAATGAGTGTCAGAGAGTGATACGGAGTGTGATTGAGAGTGTCTGAGAGTGTCAGAGTGTGTCAGAGTGTGTCAGAGAGTGATGGAGAGTGATAGAGAGTGTCATTGAGTGATAGAGGGTGTCAGAGAGTGTCAGAGAGTGATAGAGAGTGATAGAGAGTGTCAGAGAGTGTCAGAGAGTGATAGAGAGCGTCAGAGAGTGATAGAGAGTGTCAGAGAGTGATCGAGAGTGATAGAGAGCTTCAGAGAGTGTCAGAGAGTGATAGAGAGTGATAGAGAGTGATAGGGAGTGTCAGAGAGTGTCAGAGAGTGATAGAGAGTGGTAGAGAGTGTCAGGGAGTGTCAGAGAGTGATAGAGAGTGATACAGAGTGTCAGAGAGTGATAGAGAGTGTCAGAGAGTGTCAGAGAGCGATAAAGAGTGATAGAGCGTGTCTGAGAGTGTCAGAGAGTGTCAGAGAGTGTCTGAGTGTGTCAGAGAGTGTCAGAGAGTGTCAGAGAGTGATCGACAGTGATAGAAATTTTCAGAGAGTGTCATTGAGTGATAGAGAGTGTCAGAGAGTGATATAGAGTGATAGAGAGTTTCTGAGAGTGTCAAAGAGTGTCAGAGTGTGTCAGAGAGTGATGAAGAATGTTAGAGCGTTTCAGAGAGTGTCTGAGAGCGTCAGAGAGTGTCAGAGTGTGATAGAGAGTGTCTGAGAGTGATAGAGAGAGTCTGCGAGAGTCTGAGAGCGTCAGAGAGTGTCAGAGAGTGTCTGAGAGCGTCAGAGAGTGTCACAGAGTGTCTGAGTGCGTCAGAGAGTGTCTGAGAGCGTCAAAGAGCGTTAGAGTGTGATAGAGAGTGTCTGAGAGTGACAGAGAGTGTCTGAGAATGTCAGAGTGTGATAGAGAGTGTCAGATAGTGCCAGAGAGTGATGGAGAGTGTCAGAGAGTGATATAGAGTGTCTGAGCGTGTCAGAGAGTGACAGAGAGTGACAGAGAGTGACAGAGAGTGACAGAGAGTGTCTGAGAGCGTCAGAGAGTGTCACAGAGTGTCTGAGTGCGTCAGAGAGTGTCTGAGAGCGTCAAAGAGCGTTAGAGTGTGATAGAGAGTGTCTGAGAGTGACAGAGAGTGTCTGAGAATGTCAGAGTGTGATAGAGAGTGTCAGAGAGTGATAGAGAGTGATAGAGCGTGTCAGAGAGTGTCATAGAGTGATAGAGAACGTCAGAGAGTGTCAGAGAGTGATAGAGAGTGACAGAGAGTGTCAGAGTGTGTCAGTGAGTGTCATAGAGTGATAGAGAGTGTCAGAGTGTGTCACAGAGTGATCGAGAAGGTCAGAGAGTGATAGAGTGTGTCAGAGAGTGATAGAGAGTGTTAGAGAGTGATAAAGAGAGATAGAGAGTGTCACAGAGTGATTAAGAGCGTCAGAGAGTGTCAGAGAGTGTCAGAGAGTGACAGAGAGTGTCAGAGAGAGATAGACAGTGTCAGAGAGTGATAGAGAGTGTCTGAGAGTGACAGAGAGTGAAAGAGAGTGTCTGAGAGTGTCAGTGAGTGTCAGAGAGTGATAGAGAGTGTCTGAGAGTGTCAGTGAGTGATTGCGAGTGATAGAGAGCCTCGAGAGTGTCAGAGAGTGATAGAGTGTGTCAGAGAGTGGTAGAGAGTGACAGAGAGTGTCTGAGAGTGATAGAGAGTGTCAGAGTGTTTCCGAGAGTGATAGAGAGTGATTGAGTGTGTCAGAGTGTGCAAGAGAGCGATAGAGAGTGTCAGAGAGTGATAGAGAGTGTCAGAGAGTAATAGAGAGTGTCTGAGAGTTTCTGAGAGTGACAGTGAGTGAAAGAGAGTGTCTGAGAGTGTCAGTGAGTGATCGAGCGTGATAGAGACCCTCTGAGAGTGTCAGAGAGTGTCACAGAGTGATAGAGAGTATCAGAGAGTGTCAGAGAGTGATAGAGAGTGACAGAGAGTGATAGAGAGTGATAGAGAGCCTATGAGTGTGTCAGAGAGTGTCAGAGTGTGTCAGAGGGTGTCAGAGAGTGATAGAGAGTGATAGAGAGTTTCAGAGAGTGTCAGGGATTGTCACAAATTGTCAGAGAGTGATAGAGAGTGTCAGAGTGTGTCAGAGAGTGTCAGAGAGTGATAGAGAGTGATAGATAGCGTCAGAGAGTGTCATAGAGTGATAGAGAGGGATAGAGAGTGTCACAGAGTGTCATTGAGCAATAGGGAGTGTCAGAAAGTGTCAGAGAGTAATAGAGAGTGTCAAAGAGTGTCAATGAGTGTCAGAGAGTGATACGGAGTGTGATTGAGAGTGTCTGAGAGTGTCAGAGTGTGTCAGAGAGTGTCAGAGAGTGATGGAGAGTGATAGAGAGTGTCATTGAGTGATAGAGGGTGTCAGAGAGTGTCAGAGAGTGATAGAGAGTGATAGAGAGTGTCAGAGAGTGTCAGAGAGTGTCAGAGAGTGATAGAGAGTGTCAGAGAGTGATAGAGAGTGTCAGAGAGTGATCGAGAGTGATAGAGAGCTTCAGAGAATGTCAGAGAGTGATAGAGAGTGATAGAGAGTGATATGGAGTGTCAGAGAGTGTCAGAGAGTGATAGAGAGTGGTAGAGAGTGTCAGGGTGTGTCAGAGAGTGATAGAGAGTGATACAGAGTGTCAGAGAGTGATAGAGAGTGTCAGAGAGTGGTAGAGAGTGATAGAGAGTGTCAGAGAGTGTCAGAGAGTGATAGAGAGTGTCAGAGAGTGATAGAGAGTGTCTGAGAGTGATAGAGAGAGTCTGAGAGAGTCTGAGAGCGTCAGAGAGTGTCAGAGAGTGTCTGAGAGTGACAGAGAGTGTCTGAGAATGTCAGAGTGTGATAGAGAGTGTCAGATAGTGCCAGAGAGTGATGGAGAGTGTCAGAGAGTGAGATAGAGTGTCTGAGCGTGTCTGAGAGTGACAGAGAGTGATAGAGAGTGACAGAGAGTGTGAGAGAGTGTCAGAGAGTGTCAGAGAGTGATAGAGAGTGATGGAGCGTGTCAGAGAGTGTCATAGAGTGATAGAGAACGTCAAAGAGTGTCAGAGAGTGATAGAGAGTGACAGAGAGTGTCAGAGTGTGTCAGTGAGTGTCATAGAGTGATAGAGAGTGTCAGAGTGTGTCACAGAAAGTCTGAGAGTGTCAGAGAGTGTCACAGAGTGATCGAGAGTGTCAGAGAGTGATAGAGTGTGTCAGAGAGTGATAGAGAGTGTCAGAGAGTGATAAAGAGAGATAGAGAGTGTCACAGAGTGATTAAGAGTGTCAGTGAGTGTTAGAGAGTGATACAGAGTGATAGAGTATCTGAGAGTGTTTGTGAGTGTCAGAGAGCGTCAGAGATTGTCAGAGAGTGTCAGAGAGTGACAGAGAGTGTCAGAGAGAGATAGACAGTGTCAGAGAGTGATAGAGAGTGTCTGAGATTGACAGAGAGTGAAAGAGAGTGTCTGAGAGTGTCAGTGAGTGTCAGAGAGTGATAGAGAGTGTCTGAGAGTGTCAGTGAGTGATTGCGAGTGATAGAGAGCCTCGAGAGTGTCAGAGAGTGTCTGAGAGTGATAGAGAGTGTCAGAGTGTTTCCGAGAGTGATAGAGAGTGATTGAGTGTGTCAGAGAGTGCAATAGAGCGATAGAGAGTGTCAGAGAGTGATAGAGAGTGTCAGAGAGTGATAGAGAGTGTCTGAGAGTTTCTGAGAGTGTCAGTGAGTGAAAGAGAGTGTCTGAGAGTGTCAGTGAGTGTCAGAGACTGATAGAGAGTGTCTGAGAGTGTCAGTGAGTGATCGAGCGTGATAGAGACCCTCTGAGAGTGTCAGAGAGTGTCACAGAGTGATAGAGAGTGTCAGAGAGTGTCAGAGAGTGATAGAGAGAGACAGAGAGTGATAGAGAGTGATAGAGAGCCTATGAGTGTGTCAGAGAGTGTCAGAGTGTGTCAGAGGGTGTCAGAGAGTGATAGAGAGTGATAGAGAGTTTCAGAGAGTGTCAGGGATTGTCACAAATTGTCAGAGAGTGATAGAGAGTGTCAGAGTGTGTCAGAGAGTGTCAGAGAGTGATAGAGAGTGATAGATAGCGTCAGAGAGTGTCATAGAGTGATAGAGAGGGATAGAGAGTGTCACAGAGTGTCATTGAGTAATAGAGAGTGTCAGAAAGTGTCAGAGAGTAATAGAGAGTGTCAGAGAGTGTCAGAGAGTGATACGGAGTGTGATTGAGAGTGTCTGAGAGTGTCGGAGAGTGTCAGAGAGTGATGGAGAGTTTCAGACCGTGTCAGAGTGTGATAGAGAGTGTCTGAGAGTGTCAGAGAGTAATAGAGAGTGATAGAGAGCCTCTGAGAGTGTCAGAGAGATTCAGAGAGTGATAGGTAGAGAGTCAGAGATTGATAGTGAGTGGCAGAGAGTGTCTGAGAGTGTCAGTGAGTGTCAGAGAGTGATAGAGAGTGTCAGAGAGTGTAAGAGAGTGATAGAGAGTGTCAGAGAGTGATACAGAGTGATAGAGCGTGATAGAGAGTGTCAGGGAGTGTCATAGAGAGATGGAGAGTCTCAGAGAGTGTCAGAGAGTGACAGAGAGTGATAGAGAGTGTCAGAGTGTGTCAGAGAGTTTCAGAGAATCATAGAGAGTGTCACAGAGTGTCATTGATTAATAGAGAGTGTCAGAGAGTGTCAGAGATTGATCGAGAGTGATAGAGAGTGTCAGAGAGTGTCAGAGAGTGTCATAGAGTGATAGAGAACGTCAGAGAGTGTCAGAGAGTGATAGAGAGTGACAGAGAGTGTCAGAGTGTGTCAGTGAGTGTCATAGAGTGATAGAGAGTGTCAGAGTGTGTCACAGAAAGTCTGAGAGTGTCAGAGTGTGTCACAGAGTGATCGAGAGTGTCAGAGAGTGATAGAGTGTGTCAGAGAGTGATAGAGAGTGTCAGAGAGTGATAGAGAGAGATAGAGAGTGTCACAGAGTGATTAAGAGTGTCAGTGAGTATTAGAGAGTGATACAGAGTGATAGAGAGTATCTGAGAGTGTCTGTGAGTGTCAGAGAGCGTCAGAGAGCGTCAGAGAGTGTCAGAGAGTGTCAGAGAGCGACAGAGAGTGTCAGAGAGAGATAGACAGTGTCAGAGAGTGATAGAGAGTGTCTGAGAGTGACAGAGAGTGAAAGAGAGTGTCTGAGAGTGTCAGTGAGTGTCAGAGAGTGATAGAGAGTGTCTGAGAGTGTCAGTGAGTGATTGCGAGTGATAGAGAGCCTCAAGAGTGTCAGAGAGTGTCAGAGAGTGATAGAGAGTGTCAGAGAGTGGTAGAGAGTGACAGAGAGTGTCTGAGAGTGATAGAGAGTGTCAGAGTGTTTCCGAGAGTGATAGAGAGTGATTGAGTGTGTCAGAGATTGCAAGAGAGCGATAGAGAGTGTCAGAGAGTGATAGAGAGTGTCAGAGAGTGATAGAGAGTGTCTGAGAGTGTCTGAGAGTGACAGTGAGTGAAAGAGAGTGTCTGAGAGTGTCAGTGAGTGTCAGAGACTGATAGAGAGTGTCTGAGAGTGTCAGTGAGTGATAGAGCGTGATAGAGACCCTCTGAGAGTGTCAGAGAGTGTGACAGAGTGATAGAGAGTGTCAGAGAGTGTCAGAGAGTGATAGAGAGTGACAGAGAGTGATAGAGAGTGATAGAGAGCCTATGAGAGTGTCAGAGAGTGTCAGAGTGTGTCATAGGGTGTCAGAGAGTGATAAAGAGTGATAGAGAGTTTCAGAGAGTGTCAGGGATTGTCACAAATGGTCAGAGGGTGATAGAGAGTGTCAGAGTGTGTCAGAGAGTGTCAGAGAGTGTCAGAGAGTGATAGAGAGTGATAGATAGCGTCAGAGAGTGTCAAAGAGTGATAGAGAGGGATAGAGAGTGTCACAGAGTGTCATTGAGTAATAGAGAGTGTCAGAAAGTGTCAGAGAGTGATAGAGAGTGTCAGAGAGTGTCAGAGAGTGATACGGAGTGTGATTGAGAGTGTCTGAGAGTGTCGGAGAGTGTCAGAGAGTGTCAGAGTGTGATGGAGAGTGTCAGACCGTGTCAGAGTGTGATAGAGAGTGTCTGAGAGTGTCAGAGAGTGTCAGAGTGTGTCAGAGAGTGATAGAGAGTGATAGAGAGTGATAGAGAGTGTCTGAGAGTGTCAGAGAGTGTCAGAGAGTGAAAGAGAGTGTCAGAGTGTGTCAGAGAGTGATAGAGAGTGATTGAGTGAGTCAGAGAGTGTCAGAGAGCGATAGAGAGTGTCAGAGAGAGATAGACAGTGTCAGACAGTGATAGAGAGTGTCTGAGAGTGACAGAGAGAGAAAGAGTGTGTCTGAGAGTGTCAGTGAGTGTCAGAGAGTGATAGAGAGTGTCTGAGAGTGTCAGTGAGTGATTGAGAGTGATAGAGAGCCTCTGAGAGTGTCAGAGAGTGTCAGAGAGTGATAGAGAGTGTCAGAGAGTGGTAGAGAGTGACAGAGAGTGATAGAGAGTGACAGAGAGGGTCTGAGAGTGTCAGAGAGTGTCAGAGTGTGTCAGAGAGTGACAGAGAGTGATAGAGAGTGTCAGAGAGTGTCATCGAGTGATAGAGAGAGTCAGAGTGTGTCAGAGAGTGATAGAGTGTGATTGAGTGTGTCAGAGAGTGTCAGAGAGCGATAGACAGTTTCAGAGAGTGATAGAGAGTGTCTGAGATTATCTGAGAGTGACAGAGAGTGAAATAGAGAGTCTGAGAGTGTCAGTGAGTGTCAGAGAGTGATAGAGAGTGTCTGAGAGTGTCAGTGAGTGATAGCGAGTGATAGAGAGCCTCTGAGAGTGTCAAAGAGATTCAGAGAGTGATAGGTAGAGAGTCAGAGAGTGATAGTGAGTGGCAGAGAGTGTCTGAGAGTGATAGAGAGTGATAGAGCGTGATAGAGAGTGTCAGAGAGTGATAGAGAGTGATAGAGCGTGATAGAGATTGTCAGAGAGTGTCATAGAGAGATGGAGAGTCTCAGAGAGTGTCAGAGAGTGATAGAGAGTGATAGAGAGTGTCAGAGTGTGTCAGAGAGTTTCAGAGAATCATAGAGAGTGTCACAGAGTGTCATTGATTAATAGATAGTGTCAGAGAGTGTCAGAGATTGATCGAGAGTGATAGAGAGTGTCAGAGAGTGTCAGAGAGTGAAAGAGAGTCATCGAGAGTGTCAGAGTGTGTCAGAGAGTGATAGAGAGTGATAGAGAGTGTCAGAGAGTGATAGAGAGTTACAGAGAGTGTCAGAGAGTGATAGAGAGTTGCAGAGAGTGTCAGAGAGTGATAGAGAGTGTCAGAGAGTGTCAGAGTGTGTCAGAGAGTGTCATAGAGTAATAGAGAGGGATAGAGAGTGTCACAGAGTGTCATTGAGTAATAGAGAGTGTCA
Source organism: Heterodontus francisci (assembly GCF_036365525.1). Classification (NCBI taxonomy): domain Eukaryota; kingdom Metazoa; phylum Chordata; class Chondrichthyes; order Heterodontiformes; family Heterodontidae; genus Heterodontus; species Heterodontus francisci. Next base: position 165,520 of record NW_027140217.1, on the reverse strand, counting down.
GAAAGTGCCAGAGAGTGATAGAGAGCGTCAGAGAGTGTCAGAGAGAGATACGGAGTGTGATTGAGAGTGTCTGAGAGTGTCAGAGAGTGTCAGAGTGTGTCAGAGAGTGATAGAGAGTGATAGAGAGTGATAGAGAGTGTCAGAGAGTGTCAGAGAGTGATAGAGAGTGTCAGAGTGTGTCAGAGAGTCATAGAGAGTGATAGAGAGTGATTGAGAGTGTCTGAGAGTGACAGAGAGTGAAAGAGAGTGTCTGAGAGTTTCAGTGAGTGACAGAGAGTGAAAGAGAGTGTCTGAGAGTGTCAGTGAGTGTCAGAGAGTGATAGAGAGCCTCTGAGAGTGTCAGAGAGTGTCAGAGAGTGATAGAGAGTGTCAGAGAGTGGTAGAGAGTGTCAGAGAGTGTCTGAGAGTGATAGAGAGTGTCAGAGTGTGATAGAGAATGTCAGAGAGTGATAGAGAGTGACAGAGAGGGTCTGAGAGTGTCAGAGAGTGTCAGAGTGTGTCAGAGAGTGACAGAGAGTGATAGAGAGTGTCAGAGAGTGTCATAGAGTGATAGAGAGAGTCAGAGTGTGTCAGAGAGTGATAGAGTGTGATTGAATGTGTCAGAGAGAGTCAGAGAGCTATAGACAGTTTCAGAGAGTGATAGAGTGTGTCTGAGATTGTCTGAGAGTGACAGGGAGTGAAAGAGAGTGTCTGAGAGTGTCAGTGAGTGTCAGAGAGTGATAGAGAGTGTCTGAGAGTGTCAGTGAGTGATAGAGAGTGATAGAGAGCCTCTGAGAGTGTCAGAGAGATTCAGAGAGTGATAGAGAGAGTCAGAGAGTGATAGTGAGTGGCAGAGAGTGGCTGAGAGTGTCAGTGAGTGTCAGAGAGTGTAAGAGAGTGATTGAGATTGTCAGAGAGTAATAGAGAGTGATAGAGAGTGTCAGAGAGTGTCATAGAGTGATGGAGAGTCTCAGAGATTGTCAGAGAGTGTCAGAGAGTGATAGAGAGTGATAGAGAGCGTCAGAGTGTGTCAGAGAGTTTCAGAGAGTCATAGAGAGTGTCACAGAGTGTCATTGATTAATAGAGAGTGTCAGAGAGTGTCAGAGATTGATATAGAGTGATAGAGAGTGTCAGAGAGTGTCAGAGAGTGAAAGAGAGTGATCGAGAGTGTCAGAGTGTGTCAGAGAGTGATAGAGAGTGATAGAGAGTGATAGAGAGTGTCAGAGAGTGATAGAGAGTTACAGAGAGTGTCAGAGAGTGATAGAGAGTGTCAGAGAGTGTCAGAGAGTGATACGGAGTATGATAGAGAGTGTCTGAGAGTGTCTGAGAGTGTCAGAGAGTGTCGGAGAGTGATGGAGAGTGATAGAGAGTGTCACAGAGGGTCATTGAGTGATAGAGAGTGTCAGAGAGTGTCAGAGAGTGATAGAGAGTGTCAGAGAGTGTCAGAGAGTGATAGGGAGTGTCAGAGAGTGACAGAGAGAGTCTGAGAATGTCAGAGAGTGATAGAGAGTTTCAGAGAGTGATAGAGAGTGATAGAGAGTCCCTGAGAGTGTCAGAGAGTTTCAGAGAGTGAGAGAGAGATTCTGAGAGTGTCAGAGTGTGTCAGTGAGTGTCAGAGAGTGATAGAGAGTGTCTGAGAGTGTCAGTGAGTAATAGCGAGTGATAGAGAGCCTCTGAGAGTGTCAAAGAGATTCAGAGAGTGATAGGTAGAGAGTCAGAGAGTGATAGTGAGTGGCAGAGAGTGTCTGAGAGTGATAGAGAGTGATAGAGCGTGATAGAGAGTGTCAGAGAGTGATAGAGAGTGATAGAGCGTGATAGAGATTGTCAGAGAGTGTCATAGAGAGATGGAGAGTCTCAGAGAGTGTCAGAGAGTGATAGAGAGTGATAGAGAGTGTCAGAGTGTGTCAGAGAGTTTCAGAGAATCATAGAGAGTGTCACAGAGTGTCATTGATTAATAGAGAGTGTCAGAGAGTGTCAGAGAGTGAAAGAGAGTCATCGAGAGTGTCAGAGTGTGTCAGAGAGTGATAGAGAGTGATAGAGAGTGTCAGAGAGTGATAGAGAGTTACAGAGAGTGTCAGAGAGTGATAGAGAGTTGCAGAGAGTGTCAGAGAGTGATAGAGAGTGTCAGAGAGTGTCAGAGTGTGTCAGAGAGTGTCATAGAGTAATAGAGAGGGATAGAGAGTGTCACAGAGTGTCATTGAGTAATAGAGAGTGTCAGAAAGTGCCAGAGAGTGATAGAGAGCGTCAGAGAGTGTCAGAGAGAGATACGGAGTGTGATTGAGAGTGTCTGAGAGTGTCAGAGAGTGTCAGAGTGTGTCAGAGAGTGATAGAGAGTGATAGAGAGTGATAGAGAGTGTCAGAGAGTGTCAGAGAGTGATAGAGAGTGTCAGAGTGTGTCAGAGAGTCATAGAGAGTGATAGAGAGTGATTGAGAGTGTCTGAGAGTGACAGAGAGTGAAAGAGAGTGTCTGAGAGTTTCAGTGAGTGACAGAGAGTGAAAGAGAGTGTCTGAGAGTGTCAGTGAGTGTCAGAGAGTGATAGAGAGCCTCTGAGAGTGTCAGAGAGTGTCAGAGAGTGATAGAGAGTGTCAGAGAGTGGTAGAGAGTGTCAGAGAGTGTCTGAGAGTGATAGAGAGTGTCAGAGTGTGATAGAGAATGTCAGAGAGTGATAGAGAGTGACAGAGAGGGTCTGAGAGTGTCAGAGAGTGTCAGAGTGTGTCAGAGAGTGACAGAGAGTGATAGAGAGTGTCAGAGAGTGTCATAGAGTGATAGAGAGAGTCAGAGTGTGTCAGAGAGTGATAGAGTGTGATTGAATGTGTCAGAGAGAGTCAGAGAGCTATAGACAGTTTCAGAGAGTGATAGAGTGTGTCTGAGATTGTCTGAGAGTGACAGGGAGTGAAAGAGAGTGTCTGAGAGTGTCAGTGAGTGTCAGAGAGTGATAGAGAGTGTCTGAGAGTGTCAGTGAGTGATAGAGAGTGATAGAGAGCCTCTGAGAGTGTCAGAGAGATTCAGAGAGTGATAGAGAGAGTCAGAGAGTGATAGTGAGTGGCAGAGAGTGGCTGAGAGTGTCAGTGAGTGTCAGAGAGTGTAAGAGAGTGATTGAGATTGTCAGAGAGTGATAGAGAGTGATAGAGAGTGTCAGAGAGTGTCATAGAGTGATGGAGAGTCTCAGAGATTGTCAGAGAGTGTCAGAGAGTGATAGAGAGTGATAGAGAGCGTCAGAGTGTGTCAGAGAGTTTCAGAGAGTCATAGAGAGTGTCACAGAGTGTCATTGATTAATAGAGAGTGTCAGAGAGTGTCAGAGATTGATATAGAGTGATAGAGAGTGTCAGAGAGTGTCAGAGAGTGAAAGAGAGTGATCGAGAGTGTCAGAGTGTGTCAGAGAGTGATAGAGAGTGATAGAGAGTGATAGAGAGTGTCAGAGAGTGATAGAGAGTTACAGAGAGTGTCAGAGAGTGATAGAGAGTGTCAGAGAGTGTCAGAGAGTGATACGGAGTATGATAGAGAGTGTCTGAGAGTGTCTGAGAGTGTCAGAGAGTGTCGGAGAGTGATGGAGAGTGATAGAGAGTGTCACAGAGGGTCATTGAGTGATAGAGAGTGTCAGAGAGTGTCAGAGAGTGATAGAGAGTGTCAGAGAGTGTCAGAGAGTGATAGGGAGTGTCAGAGAGTGACAGAGAGAGTCTGAGAATGTCAGAGAGTGATAGAGAGTTTCAGAGAGTGATAGAGAGTGATAGAGAGTCCCTGAGAGTGTCAGAGAGTTTCAGAGAGTGAGAGAGAGATTCTGAGAGTGTCAGAGTGTGTCAGAGAGTGACAGAGAGTGATAGAGAGTCTCTGAGAGTGTCAGAGAGTGTCAGAGAGCGAAAGAGAGTGTCAGTGAGTGACAGAGAGTGTCAGAGTGTGATAGAGAGTGTCAGAGAGTGTCAGAGAGTGTCAGAGAGTGATAGAGAGTGATAGAGAGTGTCAGAGAGTGTCAGAGAGTGAAAGAGAGTGATCGAGAGTGTCAGAGTGTGTCAGAGAGTGATAGAGAGTGATAGAGAGTGTCAGAGAGTGATAGAGAGTTACAGAGAGTGTCAGAGAGTGATAGAGAGTGTCAGAGAGTGTCAGAGAGTGATACGGAGTATGATAGAGAGTGTCTGAGAGTGTCAGAGAGTGTCAGAGAGTGATGGAGAGTGATAGAGAGTGTCACAGAGGGTCATTGAGTGATAGAGAGTGTCAGAGATTGTCAGAGAGTGATAGAGAGTGTCAGAGAGTGTCAGAGAGTGATAGGGAGTGTCAGAGAGTGACAGAGAGAGTCTGAAAATGTCAGAGAGTGATAGAGAGTGTCAGAGAGTGATAGAGAGTGTCAGAGAGTGTCAGAGAGTGAAAGAGAGTGATCGAGAGTGTCAGAGTGTGTCAGAGAGTGATAGAGAGTGATAGAGAGTGTCAGAGAGTGATAGAGAGTGTCAGAGAGTGATAGAGAGTTACAGAGAGTGTCAGAGAGTGATAGAGAGTGTCAGAGAGTGTCAGAGAGTGATACGGAGTATGGTAGAGAGTGTCTGAGAGTGTCAGAGAGTGTCAGAGAGTGATGGAGAGTGATAGAGAGTGTCACAGAGGGTCATTGAGTGATAGAGAGTGTCAGAGAGTGTCAGAGAGTGATAGAGAGTGTCAGAGAGTGTCAGAGAGTGATAGGGAGCGTCAGAGAGTGACAGAGAGAGTCTGAGAATGTCAGAGAGTGATCGAGAGTGTCAGAGAGTGATAGAGAGTGATAGAGAGTCTCTGAGAGTGTCAGAGAGTTTCAGAGAGTGAGAGAGAGATTCTGAGAGTGTCAGAGTGTGTCAGAGAGTGATAGAGAGTGATAGAGAGTCTCTGAGAGTGTCAGAGAGTGTCAGAGAGCGAAAGAGAGTGTCAGTGAGTGACAGAGAGTGTCAGAGTGTGATAGAGAGTGTCAGAGAGTGTCAGAGAGTGATAGAGAGTGATAGAGAGTGTAAGAGAGTGATAGAGAGTGATAGAGAGTGTCAGAGATTGATAGAGAGTGACAGAGAGTGACAGAGAGTGCCTGAGAGTGTCAGAGAGTGTCACAGTGTGTCAGAGTGTGTCAGAGAGTGATAGAGAGCGATAGAGTGTGTCAGAGAGTGTCATAGAGTGATAGAGAGTGTCAGAGTGTTTCAGAGAGTGATAGAGAGTGATTGAGTGTGTCAGAGAGTGTCAGAGAGTGATAGAGATTGTCAGAGAGTGATAGAGAGTGATAGAGATTGTCAGAAAGTGTCATAGAGTGATGGAGAGTCTCAGAGAGTGTCAGAGAGTGTCAGAGAGTGTCATGGAGTGATAGAGAGAGTCAGAGTGTGTCAGAGAGTGATAGAGTGTGATTGAATGTGTCAGAGAGTGTCAGAGAGCTATAGACAGTTTCAGAGAGTGATAGAGTGTGTCTGAGATTGTCTGAGAGTGACAGGGAGTGAAAGAGAGTGTCTGAGAGTGTCAGTGAGTGTCAGAGAGTGATAGAGAGTGTCTGAGAGTGTCAGTGAGTGATAGAGAGTGATAGAGAGCCTCTGAGAGTGTCAGAGAGATTCAGAGAGTGATAGCGAGAGTCAGAGAGTGATAGTGAGTGGCAGAGAGTGTCTGAGAGTGTCAGTGAGTGTCAGAGAGTGATATAGAGTGTCAGAGAGTGTAAGAGAGTTATAGAGATTGTCAGAGAGTGATAGAGAGTGATAGAGAGTGTCAGAGAGTGTCATAGAGTGATGGAGAGTCTCAGAGAGTGTCAGAGAGTGTCAGAGAGTGATAGAGAGTGATAGAGAGCGTCAGAGTGTGTCAGAGAGTTTCAGAGAGTCATAGAGAGTGTCACAGAGTCTCATTGATTAATAGAGAGTGTCAGAGAGTGTCAGAGATTGATAGAGAGTGACAGAGAGTGACAGAGAGTGCCTGAGAGTGTCAGAGAGTGTCACAGTGTGTCAGAGTGTGTCAGAGAGTGATAGAGAGCGATAGAGTGTGTCAGAGAGTGTCATAGAGTGATAGAGAGTGTCAGAGTGTTTCAGAGAGTGATAGAGAGTGATTGAGTGTGTCAGAGAGTGTCAGAGAGTGATAGAGATTGTCAGAGAGTGATAGAGAGTGATAGAGAGTGTCAGAAAGTGTCATAGAGTGATGGAGAGTCTCAGAGAGTGTCAGAGAGTGTCAGAGAGTGTCATGGAGTGATAGAGAGAGTCAGAGTGTGTCAGAGAGTGATAGAGTGTGATTGAATGTGTCAGAGAGTGTCAGAGAGCTATAGACAGTTTCAGAGAGTGATAGAGTGTGTCTGAGATTGTCTGAGAGTGACAGGGAGTGAAAGAGAGTGTCTGAGAGTGTCAGTGAGTGTCAGAGAGTGATAGAGAGTGTCTGAGAGTGTCAGTGAGTGATAGAGAGTGATAGAGAGCCTCTGAGAGTGTCAGAGAGATTCAGAGAGTGATAGCGAGAGTCAGAGAGTGATAGTGAGTGGCAGAGAGTGTCTGAGAGTGTCAGTGAGTGTCAGAGAGTGATATAGAGTGTCAGAGAGTGTAAGAGAGTTATAGAGATTGTCAGAGAGTGATAGAGAGTGATAGAGAGTGTCAGAGAGTGTCATAGAGTGATGGAGAGTCTCAGAGAGTGTCAGAGAGTGTCAGAGAGTGATAGAGAGTGATAGAGAGCGTCAGAGTGTGTCAGAGAGTTTCAGAGAGTCATAGAGAGTGTCACAGAGTGTCATTGATTAATAGAGAGTGTCAGAGAGTGTCAGAGATTGATAGAAAGTGATAGAGAGTGTCAGAGAGTGTCAGAGAGTGAAAGAGAGAGATCGAGAGTGTCAGAGTGTGTCAGAGAGTGATAGAGAGTGATAGGGAGTGTCAGAGTGTGTCAGAGAGTGATCGAGAGTGGTAGAGTGTGTCAGGGAGTGTCAGAGAGTGATAGAGAGTGATACAGAATGTCAGAGAGTGATAGAGAGTGTCAGAGAGTGTCAGAGAGTGATAGAGAGTGATAGGGAGTGTCAGAGTGTGTCAGAGAGTGATCGAGAGTGGTAGAGTGTGTCAGGGAGTGTCAGAGAGTGATAGAGAGTGATACAGAATGTCAGAGAGTGATAGAGAGTGTCAGAGAGTGTCAGAGAGCGATAAAGAGTGATAGAGCGTGTCTGAGAGTGTCAGAGAGTGTCTGAGAGTGTCTGAGTGTGTCAGAGAGTGTCAGAGAGTGTCAGAGAGTGATAGACAGTGATAGAGATTTTCAGAGAGTGTCATTGAGTGATAGAGAGTGTCAGAGAGTGATAGAGAGTGATAGAGAGTTTCTGAGAGTGTCAAAGAGTGTCAGAGTGTGTCAGAGAGTGATGAAGAATGCTAGAGTGTTTCAGAGAGTGTCTGAGAGCGTCAGAGAGTGTCAGAGAGTGTCTGAGAGCGTCAGAGAGTGTCAGAGAGTGTCTGAGAGCGTCAGAGAGTGTCTGAGAGCGTCAAAGAGTGTTAGAGTGTGATAGAGATTGTCTGAGAGTGTTAGAGAGAGTCTGACAGTGTCTGAGAGCGTCAGAGAGTTTCAGAGAGTGTCTGAGAGCGTCAGAGAGTGTCTGAGAGCGTCAAAGAGTGTTAGAGTGTGATAGAGAGTGTCTGAGAGTGACAGAGAGTTTCTGAGAGTGTCAGAGTGTGATAGAGAGTGTCAGAAAGTGCCAGAGTGTGTGAGAGTGTCAGAGAGCGACAGAGAGTGTCAGAGAGTGTCAGAGAGTGATGGAGAGTGTCAGAGAGTAATATCGAGTGTCTGAGCGTGTCTGAGAGTGACAGAGAGTGACAGAGAGTGACAGAGAGTGTCAGTGAGTGTCAGTGAGTGTCAGAGAGTGATAGAGAGTGTCAGTGAGTGTCAGAGAGTGATAGAGAGTGTCTGAGAGTGTCAGAGAGTGTCAGAGAGTGGTAGAGAGTGATAGAGCGTGTCAGAGAGTGTCATAGAGTGATAGAGAGAGTCAGAGAGTGTCAGAGAGTGTCAGAGAGTGATAGAGAGTGACAGAGAGTGTCAGAGTGTGTCAGTGAGTGTCATAGAGTGATAGAGAGTGTCAGAGTGTGTCACAGAAAGTCTGAGAGTGTCAGAGAGTGTCACAGAGTGATCGAGAGTGTCAGAGAGTGATAGAGAGTGTCAGAGAGTGATAGAGATTGTCAGAGCGTGATAGAGAGAGATAGAGAGTGTCACAGAGTGATTAAGAGTGTCAGAGAGTGTTGGAGAGTGATACAGAGTGATAGAGAGTATCTTTGAGTGTCTGTGAGTGTCAGAGAGCGTCAGAGAGTGTCAGAGAGTGTCAGAGAGCGATAGAGAGTGTCAGAGAGAGATAGACAGTGTCAGAGAGTGATCGAGAGTGTCTGAGAGTGACAGAGAGTGAAAGAGAGTGTCTGAGCGTGTCAGTGAGTGTCAGAGAGTGATAGAGAGTGTCTGAGAGTGTCAGTGAGTGATTGAGAGTGATAGAGAGCCTCTGAGAGTGTCAGAGATTGTCAGAGAGTGATAGAGAGTGTCAGAGAGTGGTAGAGAGTGGTAGAGAATGACAGAGAGTGTCTGAGAGTAATATAGAGTGTCAGAGTGTTTCAGAAAGTGATAGAGAGTGATTGAGTGTGTCAGAGAGTGCCAGAGAGTGATAGAGAGTGTCAGAGAGTGACAGAGAGTGTCAGAGAGTGATAGAGAGTGTCTGAGTGTGTCTGAGAGTGACAGAGAGTGAAAGAGAGTGTCTGAGAGTGTCAGTGAGTGTCAGAGACTGATCGAGAGTGTCTGAGAGTGTCAGTGAATGATAGAGTGATAGAGACCCTCTGAGAGTGTCAGAGAGTGTCAGAGAGTGATAGAGAGTGTCAGAGAGTGTCAGAGAGTGATAGAGAGTGACAGAGAGTGATAGAGAGTGATAGAGAGTGATAGAGAGTGTCAGAGTGTGTCAGAGAGTTTCAGAGAGTCATAGAGAGTGTCACAGAGAGTCATTGGTGAATAGAGAGCGTCAGAGAGTGTCAGAGATTGATAGAGAGTGATAGAGAGTATCAGAGAGTGAAAGAGAGTGATAGAGAGTGTCAGAGTGTGTCAGAGAGTGATAGAGAGTGTCAGAGAGTGATAGAGAGTTACAGAGAGGGTCAGAGAGTGATAGAGAGTGTCAGAGAGTGTCAGAGAGTGATACGGAGTGTGATAGAGTGTGTCTGAGAGTGTCAGAGTGTGTCAGAGTGTGTCAGAGAGTGATGGAGAGTGATAGAGAGTGTCACAGAGGGTCATTGAGTGATAGAGAGTTTCAGAGAGTGTCAGAGAGTGATAGAGAGTTTCAGAGAGTGTCAGAGAGTGATAAGGCGTGTCAGAGAGTGACAGAGCGAGTCTGAGAATGTCAGAGAGTGAGAGAGAATGTCAGAGCGTGATAGAGAGTGATAGAGAGTCTCTGAGAGTGTCAGAGAGTTTCAGAGAGCGAAAGAGAGTGTCAGTGAGTGACAGAGAGTGTCAGAGAGTGATAGAGAGTGTCAGAGAGTGTCAGAGAGTGACAGAGAGTGTCTGAGAGTGACAGCGAGTGTCTGAGAGTGTCAGTGACTGTCAGCGAATGATAGAGAGTGAAAGGGAGTGTCAGAGAGTGTCAGAGAGTGATAGAGAGTGATAGAGAGTGTTACAGAGTGATAGAGAGTGTCAGAGTGTGATAGAGAGTGTCAGAGAGTGTCAGAGAGTGATAGAGAGTGTAAGACAGTGATAGAGAGTGATAGAGAGTGTCAGAGATTGATAGAGAGTGACAGAGAGTGACAGAGAGTGACAGAGAGTGTCTGACAGTGTCAGAGAGTGTCTGAGAGTGTCAGAGTGTGTCAGAGTGTGTCAGAGAGTGATAGAGAGTGATAGAGAGTGTCAGAGTGTTTCAGAGAGTGATAGAGAGTGTCAGAGAGTGATAGAGTGTCAGAGAGTGATAGAGAGTGTCTGAGAGTGTCTGAGAGTGACAGAGAGTGAAAGAGAGTTTCAGTGAGTGTCCGAGACTGATAGAGAGTGTCTGAGAGTGTCAGTGAGTGATAGAGAGTGATAGAGACCCTCTGAGAGTGTCAGAGAGTGTCAGAGAGTGATAGAGAGTGTCAGAGAGTATCAGAGAGTGATAGAGAGTGACAGAGAGTGATGGAGAGTGATAGAGAGTCTATGAGAGTGTCAGAGAGTGTCAGAGTGTGTCAGAGGGTGTCAGAGAGTGTCAGAGAGTAATAGAGAGTGATAGTGAGTTTCAGAGAGTGTCAGAGAGTGATGGAGAGTGTCAGAGAGTGTCACAGAGTGTCAGAGAGTGATAGAGAGTGTCAGAGTGTGTCAGAGAGTGTCAGAGAGTGATAGAGAGGGATAGATAGCGTCAGAGAGTGTCATAGAGTGATAGAGAGGGATAGAGAGTGTCACAGAGTGTCATTGAGTAATAGAGAGTGTCAGAAAGTGTCAGAGAGTGATAGAGAGTGTCAGAGAGTGTCAGAGAGTGATACGGAGTGTGATTGAGAGTGTCTGAGAGTGTCAGAGTGTGATAGAGAGTGATAGAGAGTGTCAGAGAGTGTCAGAGAGTGATGGAGTGTGTCAGAGAGTGTCACAGAGTGTCAGAGAGTGATAGAGAGTGATAGAGAGTGTCAGAGAGTGTCAGAGAGTGATAGAGAGTGTCAGAGAGTGATAGAGAGTGTCAGATAGTGATCGAGAGTGATAGAGGGCTTCAGAGAGTGTCAGAGAGTGATAGAGAGTGATACAGAGTGTCAGAGAGTGTCAGAGAGTGATAGAGAGTGGTAGAGAGTGTCAGAGAGTGTCAGAGAGTGATAGAGAGTGTCAGAGAGTGATGGAGAGTGTCAGAGAGTGATCGAGAGTGTCTGAGTGTGTCAGAGAGTGTCAGAGAGTGTCAGAGAGAGTGTCAGAGAGTGATAGAGAGTGTCAGTGAGTGATTGCGAGTGATAGAGAGCCTCGAGAGTGTCAGAGAGTGTCAGAGAGTGATAGATAGAGTCAGAGAGTGGTAGAGAGTGACAGAGAGTGTCTGAGAGTGATAGAGAGTGTCAGAGTGTTTCCGAGAGTGATAGAGAGTGATTGAGTGTGTCAGAGAGTGCAAGAGAGCGATAGAGAGTGTCAGAGAGTGATAGAGAGTGTCAGAGAGTGATAGAGAGTGTCTGAGAGTGTCTGAGAGTGACAGTGAGTGAAAGAGAGTGTCTGAGAGTGTCAGTGAGTGTCAGAGACTGATAGAGAGTGTCTGAGAGTTTCAGTGAGTGATAGAGCGTGATAGAGACTTTCTGAGAGTGTCAGAGAGTGTCACAGAGAGATAGAGAGTGTCAGAGAGTGTCAGAGAGTGATTGAGAGGGACAGAGAGTGATAGAGAGCCTATGAGAGTGTCAGAGAGTGTCAGAGTGTGTCAGAGGGTGTCAGAGAGTGATAGAGAGTGATAGAGAGCTTCAGAGAGTGTCAGGGATTGTCACAAATTGTCAGAGAGTGATAGAGAGTGTCAGAGTGTGTCAGAGACTGTCAGAGAGTGATAGAGAGTGATAGATAGCGTCAGAGAGTGTCATAGAGTGATAGAGAGGGATAGAGAGTGTCACAGAGTGTCATTGAGTAATAGAGAGTGTCAGAAAGTGTCAGAGTGATAGAGAGTGTCAGAGAGTGTCAGAGAGTGATACGGAGTGTGATTGAGAGTGTCTGAGAGTGTCGGAGAGTGTCAGAGAGTGTCAGAGAGTGATGGAGAGTGTCAGACCGTGTCAGAGTGTGATAGAGAGTGTCTGAGAGTCTCAGAGAGTAATAGAGAGTGATAGAGAGCCTCTGAGAGTGTCAGAGAGATTCAGAGAGTGATAGGTAGAGAGTCAGAGAGTGATAGTGAGTGGCAGAGAGTGTCTGAGAGTGTCAGTGAGTGTCAGAGAGTGATAGAGAGTGTCAGAGAGTGTAAGAGAGTGATAGAGAGTGTCAGAGAGTGATAGAGAGTGATAGAGCGTGATCGTGAGTGTCAGAGAGTGTCATAGAGACATGGAGAGTCTCAGAGAGTGTCAGAGAGTGATAGAGAGTGATAGAGAGTGTCAGAGTGTGTCAGAGAGTTTCAGAGAATCATAGAGAGTGTCACAGAGTGTCATTGATTAATAGAGAGTGTCAGAGAGTGTCAGAGATTGATCGAGAGTGATAGAGAGTGCCAGAGAGTGTCAGAGAGTGTCATAGAGTGATAGAGAACGTCAGAGAGTGTCAGAGAGTGATAGAGAGTGACAGAGAGTGTCAGAGTGTGTCAGTGAGTGTCATAGAGTGATAGAGAGTGTCAGAGTGTGTCACAGAAAGTCTGAGAGTGTCAGAGAGTGTCACAGAGTGATCGAGAGTGTCAGAGAGTGATAGAGTGTGTCAGAGAGTGATAGAGAGTGTCAGAGTGTGATAGAGAGAGATAGAGAGTGTCACAGAGTGATTAAGAGTGTCAGTGAGTGTTAGAGAGTGATACAGAGTGATAGAGAGTATCTGAGAGTGTCTGTGAGTGTCAGAGAGCGTCAGAGAGTGTCAGAGAGTGTCAGAGAGCGACAGAGAGTGTCACAGAGAGATAGACAGTGTCAGAGAGTGATAGAGAGTGTCTGAGAGTGACAGAGAGTGAAAGAGAGTGTCTGAGAGTGTCAGTGAGTGTCAGAGAGTGATAGAGAGTGTCTGAGAGTGTCAGTGAGTGATTGCGAGTGATAGAGAGCCTCGAGAGTGTCAGAGAGTGTCAGAGAGTGATAGAGAGTGTCAGAGAGTGGTAGAGAGTGACAGAGAGTGTCTGAGAGTGATAGAGAGTGTCTGAGAGTGTCTGAGAGTGACAGTGAGTGAAAGAGAGTGTCTGAGAGTGTCAGTGAGTGTCAGAGACTGATAGAGAGTGTCTGAGAGTGTCAGTGAGTGATAGAGCGTGATAGAGACCCTCTGAGAGTGTCATAGAGTGTCACAGAGTGATAGAGAGTGTCAGAGAGTGTCAGAGAGTGATAGAGATTGATTGAGTGTGTCAGAGAGTGCAAGAGAGCGATAGAGAGTGTCAGAGAGTGTCAGAGAGTGATAGAGAGTGTCAGAGAGTGATAGAGAGTGTCTGAGAGTGTCTGAGAGTGACAGTGAGTGAAAGAGAGTGTCTGAGAGTGTCAGTGAGTGTCAGAGACTGATAGAGAGTGTCTGAGAGTGTCAGTGAGTGATAGAGCGTGATAGAGACCCTCTGAGAGTGTCAAAGAGTGTCAGAGAGTGATAGAGAGTGTCAGAGAGTGGTAGAGAGTGACAGAGAGTGTCTGAGAGTGATAGAGAGTGTCTGAGAGTGTCTGAGAGTGACAGTGAGTGAAAGAGAGTGTCTGAGAGTGTCAGTGAGTGTCAGAGACTGATAGAGAGTGTCTGAGAGTGTCAGTGAGTGATAGAGCGTGATAGAGACCCTCTGAGAGTGTCAGAGAGTGTCACAGAGTGATAGAGAGTGTCAGAGTGTTTCCGAGAGTGATAGAGAGTGATTGAGTGTGTCAGAGAGTGCAAGAGAGCGATAGAGAGTGTCAGAGAGTGATAGAGAGTGTCAGAGAGTGATAGAGAGTGTCTGAGAGTGTCTGAGAGTGACACTGAGTGAAAGAGAGTGTCTGAGAGTGTCAGTGAGTGTCAGAGACTGATAGAGAGTGTCTGAGAGTGTCAGTGAGTGATAGAGCGTGATAGAGACCCTCTGAGAGTGTCACAGAGTGTCACAGAGTGATAGAGAGTGACAGAGAGTGATAGAGAGCCTATGAGAGTGTCAGAGAGTGTCAGAGTGTGTCAGAGGGTGTCAGAGAGTGATAGAGAGTGATAGAGAGTTTCAGAGAGTGTCAGGGATTGTCACAAATTGTCAGAGAGTGATAGAGAGTGTCAGAGTGTGTCAGAGAGTGTCAGAGAGTGATAGAGAGTGATAGATAGCGTCAGAGAGTGCGGTAGAGTGATAGAGAGGGATAGAGAGTGTCACAGAGTGTCATTGAGTAATAGAGAGTGTCAGAATGTGTCAGAGAGTGATAGAGAGTGTCAGAGAGTGTCAGAGAGTGATACGGAGTGTGATTGAGAGTGTCTGAGAGTGTCGGAGAGTGTCAGAGAGTGTCAGAGAGTGATGGAGAGTGCCAGACCGAGTCAGAGTGTGATAGAGAGTGTCTGAGAGTGTCAGAGAGTGTCAGAGTGCGTATTGAGTGATAGAGAGTGATAGAGAGTGATAGAGAGTGATAGAGAGTGTCAGAGAGTGTCAGAGAGTGATAGAGAGTGTCAGAGTGTGTCAGAGAGTGATAGAGAGTGATTGAGTGTGTCAGAGAGTGTCAGAGAGCGATAGAGAATGTCACAGAGAGATAGACAGTGTCAGACAGTGATAGAGAGTGTCTGAGAGTGACAGAGAGTGAAAGAGTGTGTCTGAGAGTGTCAGTGAGTGTCAGAGAGTGATAGAGAGTGTCTGAGAGTGTCAGTGAGTGATTGAGATTGATAGAGAGCCACTGAGAGTGTCAGAGAGTGTCAGAGAGTGATAGAGAGTGTCAGAGAGTGGTAGAGAGTGACAGAAGGTGTCTGAGAGTGATAGAGAGTGTCAGAGAGTGATAGAGAATGTCAGAGAGTGATAGAGAGTGACAGAGAGGGTCTGAGAGTGTCAGAGAGTGTCAGAGTGTGTCAGAGAGTGACAGAGAGTGACAGAGAGTGACAGAGAGTGATAGAGAGTGTCAGAGAGTGTCATCGAGTGATAGAGAGAGTCAGAGTGTGTCAGAGAGTGATAGAGAGTGATTGAGTGTGTCAGAGAGTGTCAGAGAGCGATAGACAGTTTCAGAGAGTGATAGAGAGTGTCTGAGATTGTCTGAGAGTGACAGAGAGTGAAATAGAGTGTCTGAGAGTGTCAGTGAGTGTCAGAGAGTGATAGAGATTCTCTGAGAGTGTCAGTGAGTAATAGAGAGTGATAGAGAGCCTCTGAGAGTGTCAAAGAGATTCAGAGAGTGATAGGTAGAGAGTCAGAGAGTGACAGTGAGTGACAGAGAGTGTCTGAGAGTGTCAGTGAGTGTCAGAGAGTGATAGAGAGTGTCAGAGAGTGTAAGAGAATGATAGAGAGTGTCAGAGAGTGATAGAGAGTGATAGAGCGTGATAGAGAGTGTCAGAGAGTGTCATAGAGAGATGGAGAGTCTCAGAGAGTGTCAGAGAGTTTCAGAGAATCATAGAGAGTGTCACAGAGTGTCATTGATTAATAGAGAGTGTCAGAGAGTGTCAGAGATTGATCGAGAGTGATAGATAGTGTCAGAGAGTGTCAGAGAGTGAAAGAGAGTGATCGAGAGTGTCAGAGTGTGTCAGAGAGTGATAGAGAGTGATAGAGAGTGTCAGAGAGTGATAGAGAGTTACATAGAGTGTCAGAGAGTGATAGAGAGTTGCAGAGAGTGTCAGAGAGTGATAGAGAGTGTCAGAGAGTGTCAGAGTGTGTCAGAGAGTGTCAGAGAGTGATGGAGAGTGATAGAGAGTTTCACAGAGGGTCATTGACTGATAGAGAGTGTCAGAGAGTGATAGAGAGTGTCAGAGAGTGTCAGAGAGTGATAGGGAGTGTCAGAGAGTGACAGAGAGTGTCTGAGAATGTCAGAGAGTGATAGAGAATGTCAGAGAGTGATAGAGAGTGATAGAGAGTCTCTGAGAGTGTCAGAGAGTTTCAGAGAGCGAAAGAGAGTGTCAGTGAGTGACAGAGAGTGTCAGAGAGTGATAGAGAGTATCAGAGAGTGTCAGAGAGTGTCAGAGAGTGTCAAAGAGTGACAGAGAGTGTCTGAGAGTGACAGCGAGTGTCTGAGAGTGTCAGTGAGTGTCAGAGAGTGATAGAGAGAGATAGGGAGTGATAGACAGTTTCAGAGTGTCTCATTGAGTGATAGAGAGTGTCAGAGAGTGTCAGAGAGTGTCAGAGAGCGACAGTGAGTGTCAGAGTGTGATACAGAGTGTCAGAGACTGTAAGAGAGTGATAGAGAGTGTCAGAGAGTTTCAGAGAGTGTCAGAGCGTGATAGAGAGTGTCAGAGAGTGTCATAGAGAGATGGAGAGTCTCAGAGAGTGTCAGAGAGTGATAGAGAGTGATAGAGAGTGTCAGAGTGTGTCAGAGAGTTTCAGAGAATCATAGAGAGTGTCACAGAGTGTCATAGAGAGATGGAGAGTGTCAGTGAGTGACAGAGAGTGTCAGTGAGTGACAGAGAGTGTCAGAGAGTGTCAGAGAGTGTCAGAGAGTGTCAGAGAGTGTCAGAGAGTGACATAGAGTGTCTGAGAGTGTCAGTGAGTGTCAGAGAGTGTTAGAGAGTGATAGGGAGTGATAGACAGTTTCAGAGTGTGTCATTGAGTGATAGAGAGTGTCAGAGAGTGTCAGAGAGTGTCAGAGAGCGACAGAGAGTGTCAGAGAGAGATAGACAGTGTCAGAGAGTGATAGAGAGTGTCTGAGAGTGACAGAGAGTGAAAGAGAGTGTCTGAGAGTGTCAGTGAGTGTCCGAGAGTGATAGAGAGTGTCTGAGAGTGTCAGTGAGTGATTGCGAGTGATAGAGAGCCTCTGAGAGTGTCAGAGAGTGTCAGAGAGTGATAGAGAGTGTCAGAGAGTGGTAGAGAGTGACAGAGAGTGTCTGAGAGTGATATAGAGTGTCAGAGTGTTTCAGAGTGTGATAGAGAGTGATTGAGTGTGTCAGAGAGTGCCAGAGAGCGATAGAGAGTGTCAGATAGTGATAGAGAGTGTCAGAGAGTGATAGAGAGTGTCTGAGAGTGTCTGAGAGTGACAGTGAGTGAAAGAGAGTGTCTGAGAGTGTCAGTGAGTGTCAGAGACTGATAGAGAGTGTCTGAGAGTGTCAGTGAGTGATAGAGCGTGATAGAGACCCTCTGAGAGTGTCAGAGAGTGTCACAGAGTGATAGAGAGTGTCAGAGAGTGTCAGAGAGTGATAGAGAGTGATAGAGAGTGATAGAGAGCCTATGAGAGTGTCAGAGAGTGTCAGAGTGTGTCAGAGGGTGTCAGAGAGTGTCAGAGAGTGATAGAGAGTGATAGAGTTTCAGAGAGTGTCAGGGATTGTCACAAATTGTCAGAGAGTGATAGAGAGTGATAGAGAGTGTCAGAGTGTGTCAGAGAGTGTCAGAGAGTGATAGAGAGTGATAGATAGAGTCAGAGAGTGTCATAGAGTGATAGAGAGGGATAGAGAGTGTCACAGAGTGTCATTGAGTAATAGAGAGTGTCAGAAAGTGTCAGAGAGTGATAGAGAGTGTCATAGACTGTCAGAGAGTGATACGGAGTGTGATTGAGAGTGTCTGAGAGTGTCGGAGAGTGTCAGAGAGTGATGGAGAGTGTCAGACCGTGCCAGAGTGTGATAGAGAGTGTCTGAGAGTGTCAGAGAGTGTCAGAGTGTGTCAGAGAGTGATAGAGAGTGATAGAGAGTGTCAGAGAGTGTCAGAGAGCGACAGTGAGTGTCAGAGAGTGATAGAGAGTGTCAGAGACTGTAAGAGAGTGATAGAGAGTGTCGGAGAGTGTCAGAGAGTGTCAGAGAGTGATGGAGAGTGTCAGACCGTGTCAGAGTGTGATAGAGAGTGTCTGAGAGTGTCAGAGAGTGTCAGAGGGTGTCAGAGAGTGATAGAGAGTGTCAGAGAGTGTCAGAGAGTGTCAGAGAGCGACAGTGAGTGTCAGAGAGTGATAGAGAGTGTCAGAGACTGTAAGAGAGTGATAGAGAGTCTCAGAGAGTGTCAGAGAGTGATAGAGAGTGATAGAGAGTGTCAGAGTTTGTCAGAGAGTGTCAGATAGTGATAGAGAGTGTCAGAGAGTGATAGAGAGTGTCTGAGAGTGTCTGAGAGTGACAGTGAGTGAAAGAGAGTGTCTGAGAGTGTCAGTGAGTGTCAGAGACTGATAGAGAGTGTCTGAGAGTGTCAGTGAGTGATAGAGCGTGATAGAGACCCTCTGAGAGTGTCAGAGAGTGTCACAGAGTGATAGAGAGTGTCAGAGAGTGTCAGAGAGTGATAGAGAGTGATAGAGAGTGATAGAGAGCCTATGAGAGTGTCAGAGAGTGTCAGAGTGTGTCAGAGGGTGTCAGAGAGTGTCAGAGAGTGATAGAGAGTGATAGAGAGTGTCAGAGTGTGTCAGAGAGTGTCAGAGAGTGATAGAGAGTGATAGATAGAGTCAGAGAGTGTCATAGAGTGATAGAGAGGGATAGAGAGTGTCACAGAGTGTCATTGAGTAATAGAGAGTGTCAGAAAGTGTCAGAGAGTGATAGAGAGTGTCATAGACTGTCAGAGAGTGATACGGAGTGTGATTGAGAGTGTCTGAGAGTGTCGGAGTGTGTCAGAGAGTGTCAGAGAGTGTCAGAGAGTGATGGAGAGTGTCAGACCGTGTCAGAGTGTGATAGAGAGTGTCTGAGAGTGTCAGAGAGTGTCAGAGTGTGTCAGAGAGTGATAGAGAGTGATAGAGAGTGATAGATAGAGTCAGAGAGTGTCATAGAGTGATAGAGAGGGATAGAGAGTGTCACAGAGTGTCATTGAGTAATAGAGAGTGTCAGAAAGTGTCAGAGAGTGATAGAGAGTGTCATAGACTGTCAGAGAGTGATACGGAGTGTGATTGAGAGTGTCTGAGAGTGTCGGAGAGTGTCAGAGAGTGTCAGAGAGTGATGGAGAGTGTCAGACCGTGTCAGAGTGTGATAGAGAGTGTCTGAGAGTGTCAGAGAGTGTCAGAGTGTGTCAGAGAGTGATAGAGAGTGATAGAGAGTGATACAGAGTGTCAGAGGGTGTCAGAGAGTGATAGAGAGTGTCAGAGAGTGTCAGAGAGTGTCAGAGAGCGACAGTGAGTGTCAGAGAGTGATAGAGAGTGTCAGAGACTGTAAGAGAGTGATAGAGAGTGTCAGAGAGTTTCAGAGAGTGTCAGAGCGTGATAGAGAGTGTCAGAGAGTGTCATAGAGAGATGGAGAGTCTCAGAGAGTGTCAGAGAGTGATAGAGAGTGATAGAGAGTGTCAGAGTTTGTCTTTAGAGTTTCAGAGAATCATAGAGAGTGTCACAGAGTGTCATTGATTAATAGAGAGTGTCAGAGAGTGTCAGAGATTGATCGAGAGTGATAGAGAGTGTCAGAGAGTGTCAGAGAGTGAAAGAGAGTCATAGAGAGTGTCAGAGTGTGTCAGAGAGTGATAGAGAGTGATAGAGAGTGTCAGAGAGTGATAGAGAGTTACAGAGAGTGTCAGAGAGTGATAGAGAGTTACAGAGAGTGTCAGAGAGTGATAGAGAGTGTCAGAGAGTGTCAGAGAGTGTCAGAGTGTGTCAGAGAGTGTCAGAGAGTGATGGAGAGTGATAGAGAGTGTCACAGAGGGTCATTGAGTGATAGAGAGTGTCAGAGAGTGTCAGAGAGTGATAGAGAGTGTCAGAGAGTGTCAGAGAGTGATAGGGAGTGTCAGAGAGTGACAGAGAGAGTCTGAGAATGTAAGAGGGTGATAGAGAGTGTCAGAGAGTTTCAGAGAGTGAGAGAGAGATTCAGAGAGTCTCTGAGAGTGTCAGAGAGTGTCAGAGAGCGAAAGAGGGTGTCAGTGAGTGACAGAGAGTGTCAGAGAGTGATAGAGAGTATCACAGAGTGTCAGAGAGTGTCAGAGAGTGACATAGAGTGTCTGAGAGTGACAGCGAGTGTCTGAGAGTGTCAGTGAGTGTCAGAGAGTGTTAGAGAGGGATAGGGAGTGATAGACAGTTTCAGAGTGTGTCATTGAGTGATAGAGAGTGTCAGAGAGTGTCAGAGAGTGTCAGAGAGCGACAGAGAGTGTCAGAGAGAGATAGACAGTGTCAGAGAGTGATAGAGAGTGTCTGAGAGTGACAGAGAGTGAAAGAGAGTGTCTGAGAGTGTCAGTGAGTGTCAGAGAGTGATAGAGAGTGTCTGAGAGTGTCAGTGAGTGATTGCGAGTGAGAGAGAGCCTCTGAGAGTGTCAGAGAGTGTCAGAGAGTGATAGAGAGTGTCAGAGAGTGGTAGAGAGTGACAGAGAGTGTCTGAGAGTGATATAGAGTGTCAGAGTGTTTCAGAGAGTGATAGAGAGTGATTGAGTGTGTCAGAGAGTGCCAGAGAGCGATAGAGAGTGTCAGATAGTGATAGAGAGTGTCAGAGAGTGATAGAGAGTGTCTGAGAGTGTCTGAGAGTGACAGTGAGTGAAAGAGAGTGTCTGAGAGTGTCAGTGAGTGTCAGAGACTGATAGAGAGTGTCTGAGAGTGTCAGTGAGTGATAGAGCGTGATAGAGACCCTCTGAGAGTGTCAGAGAGTGTCACAGAGTGATAGAGAGTGTCAGAGAGTGTCAGAGAGTGATAGAGAGTGATAGAGAGTGATAGAGAGCCTATGAGAGTGTCAGAGAGTGTCAGAGTGTGTCAGAGGGTGTCAGAGAGTGTCAGAGAGTGATAGAGAGTGATAGAGTTTCAGAGAGTGTCAGGGATTGTCACAAATTGTCAGAGAGTGATAGAGAGTGATAGAGAGTGTCAGAGTGTGTCAGAGAGTGTCAGAGATTGATAGAGAGTCACAGATAGAGTCAGAGAGTGTCATAGAGTGATAGAGAGGGATAGAGAGTGTCACAGAGTGTCATTGAGTAATAGAGAGTGTCAGAAAGTGTCAGAGAGTGATAGAGAGTGTCATAGACTGTCAGAGAGTGATACGAAGTGTGATTGAGAGTGTCTGAGAGTGTCGGAGAGTGTCAGAGAGTGTCAGAGAGTGTCAGAGAGTGATGGAGAGTGTCAGACCGTGTCAGAGTGTGATAGAGAGTGTCTGAGAGTGTCAGAGAGTGTCAGAGTGTGTCAGAGAGTGATAGAGAGTGATAGAGAGTGATAGAGAGTGTCAGAGAGTGTCAGAGAGTGATAGAGAGTGTCAGAGTGTGTCAGAGAGTGATAGAGAGTGATTGAGTGTGTCAGAGATTGTCAGAGAGCGATAGAGAGTGTCAGAGAGAGATAGACAGTGTCAGACAGTGATAGAGAGTGTCTGAGAGTGACAGAGAGTGAAAGAGTGTGTCTGAGAGTGTCAGTGAGTGTCAGAGAGTGATAGAGAGTGTCTGAGAGTGTCAGTGAGTGATTGAGAGTGATAGAGAGCCTCTGAGAGTGTCAGAGAGTGTCAGAGAGTGATAGAGAGTGTCAGAGAGTGGTAGAGAGTGACAGAGAGTGTCTGAGAGTGATAGAGAGTGTCAGAGAGTGATAGAGAATGTCAGAGTGTGATAGAGAGTGACAGAGAGGGTCTGAGAGTGTCAGAGAGTGTCAATATGTGTCAGAGAGTGACAGAGAGTGATATAGAGTGTCAGAGAGTGTCATCGAGTGATAGAGAGAGTCAGAGTGTGTCAGAGAGTGATAGAGTGTGATTGAGTGTGTCAGAGAGTGTCAGAGAGCGATAGACAGTTTCAGAGAGTGATAGAGAGTGTCTGAGATTGTCTGAGAGTGACAGAGAGTGAAATAGAGTGTCTGAGAGTGTCAGTGAGTGATAGAGAGTGATAGAGAGCCTCTGAGAGTGTCAGAGAGATTCAGAGAGTGATAGAGAGAATCAGAGAGTGATAGTGAGTGGCAGAGAGTGTCTGAGAGTGTCAGTGAGTGTCAGAGAGTGATAGAGAGTGTCAGAGAGTGTAAGAGAGTGATAGAGAGTGTCAGAGAGTGATAGAGAGTGATAGAGCGTGATCGAGAGTGTCAGAGAGTGTCATAGAGAGATGGAGAGTCTCAGAGAGTGTCAGAGAGTGATAGAGAGTGTCGGAGTGTGTCAGACAGTTTCAGAGAATCATAGACAGTGTCACAGAGTGTCATTGATTAATAGAGAGTGTCAGAGAGTGTCAGAGATTGATCGAGAGTGCTAGAGAGTGTCAGAGAGTGTCAGAGAGTGAAAGAGAGTGATAGAGAGTGTCAGAGTGTGTCAGAGAGTGATAGACAGTGATAGAGAGTGTCAGAGAGTGATAGAGAGTTACAGAGAGTGTCAGAGAGTGATAGAGAGTTACAGAGAGTGTCAGAGAGTGATAGAGAGTGTCAGAGAGTGTCAGAGAGTGTCAGAGAGTGTCAGAGTGTGTCAGAGAGGGTCAGAGAGTGATGGAGAGTGATAGAGAGTGTCACAGAGGGTCAGAGAGTGATAGGGAGTGTCAGAGAGTGACAGAGAGAGTCTGAGAATGTCAGAGAGTGATAGAGAATGTCAGAGAGTGATAGAGAGTGATAGAGAGTCTCTGAGAGTGTCAGAGAGTTTCAGAGAGTGAGCGAGAGATTCTGAGAGTCTCTGAGAGTGTCAGAGAGTGTCAGAGAGCGAAAGAGAGTGTCGGTGAGTGACAGAGAGTGTCAGAGAGTGATAGAGAGTATCAGAGAGTGTCAGAGAGTGTCAGAGAGTGACAGAGAGTGTCTGAGAGTGACAGCGAGTGTCTGAGAGTGTCAGTGAGTGTCAGAGAGTGATAGAGAGTGATAGGGAGTGATAGACAGTTACAGAGTGTGTCATTGAGTGATAGAGAGTGTCAGAGAGTGTCAGAGAGTGTGATAGAGAGTGTCAGAGAGTGTCAGAGAGTGATAGAGAGTGTAAGAGAGTGATAGAGAGTGATAGAGAGTGTCAGAGATTGATAGAGAGTGACAGAGAGTGACAGTGAGTGTCTGAGAGTGTCAGATAGTGTCAGAGTGTGTCAGAGAGTGATAGAGAGTGATAGAGACTGTCAGAGAGCGTCATAGAGTGATAGAGAGTGTCAGAGAGTGTCACAGAGTGTCAGAGAGTGATAGAGAGTGATAGAGTTTGACAGAGAGTGATAGAGTTACAGAGAGTGTCAGAGAGTGATAGAGAGTGATCGATAGCGTCAGAGAGTGTCATAGAGTGATAGAGAGGGATAGAGGGTGTCACAGAGTGTCATTGAGTAATAGAGAGTGTCAGAAAGTGTCAGAGAGTGATAGAAAGTGTCAGAGAGTGTCAGAGAGTGATACAGAGTGTGATTGAGAGTGTCTGAGAGTGTCAGAGTGTGTCAGAGAGTGTCAGAGAGTGATAGAGAGAGATAGAGAGTGTCATTGAGTGATAGAGAGTGTCAGAGAGTGTCAGAGAGTGATAGAGAGTGATAGAGAGTGTCAGAGAGTGTCAGAGAGTGATAGAGAGTGTCAGAGAGTGATAGAGAGTGTTAGAGAGTGATCGAGAGTGATAGAGAGCTTCAAAGAGTGTCACAGAGTGATAGAGAGTGATAGAGAGTGATAGGGAGTGTCAGAGAGTGTCAGAGAGTGATAGAGAGTTGTAGAGAGTGTCAGGGAGTGTCAGAGAGTGATAGAGAGTGATACAGAGTGTCAGAGAGTGATAGAGTGTGTCAGAGAGTGTCAGAGAGCGATAAAGAGTGATAGAGCGTGTCTGAGAGTGTCAGAGAGTGTCTGAGAGTGTCTGAGTGTGTCAGAGAGTGTCAGAGAGTGTCAGAGAGTGATAGACAGTGATAGAGATTTTCAGAGAGTGTCATTGAGTGATAGGGAGTGTCAGAGAGTGATAGAGAGTGATAGAGAGTTTCTGAGAGTGTCAAAGTGTGTCAGAGTGTGTCAGAGAGTGATGAAGAATGCTAGAGCGTTGCACAGAGTGTCTGAGAGCGTCAGAGAGTGTCAGAGTGTGATAGAGAGTGTCTGAGAGTGATAGAGAGAGTCTGAGAGTGTCTGAGAGCGTCAGAGAGTGTCAGAGAGTGTCTGAGAGCGTCAGAGAGTGTCACAGTGTGTCTGAGTGCGTCAGAGAGTGTCTGAGAGCGTCAAAGAGCGTTAGAGTGTGACAGAGAGTGTCTGAGAGTGTCAGAGTGTGATAGAGAGTGTCAGATAGTGCCAGAGTGTGTGAGAGTGTCAGAGAGCGACAGAGAGTGTCAGAGAGTGTCAGTGAGTGATGGAGAGTGTCAGAGAGTGATATAGAGTGTCTGAGCGTGTCTGAGAGTGACAGAGAGTGACAGAGAGTGACAGAGAGTGTCTCAGAGAGTGTCTCAGAGTGTCAGTGAGTGTCAGAGAGTGATAGACAGTGTCTGAGAGTGTCAGAGAGTGTCTGAGAGTGATAGAGAGAGTCTGAGAGTGTCTGAGAGCGTCAGAGAGTGTCAGAGAGTGTCTGAGAGCGTCAGAGAGTGTCACAGAGTGTCTGAGTGCGTCAGAGAGTGTCTGTGAGCGTCAAAGAGCGTTAGAGTGTGACAGAGAGTGTCTGAGAGTGTCAGAGTGTGATAGAGAGTGTCAGATAGTGCCAGAGTGTGTGAGAGTGTCAGAGAGCGACAGAGAGTGTCAGAGAGTGATGGAGAGTGTCAGAGAGTGATGTAGAGTGTCTGAGCGTGTCTGAGAGTGACAGAGAGTGACAGAGAGTGACAGAGGCTGTCTCAGAGTGTCAGTGAGTGTCAGAGAGTGATAGAGAGTGACAGAGAGTGTCTGAGAGTGACAGCGAGTGTCTGAGAGTGTCAGTGAGTGTCAGAGAGTGATAGAGAGTGATAGGGAGTGATAGACAGTTTCAGAGTGTGTCATTGAGTGATAGAGAGTGTCAGAGAGTGTCAGAGTGTGATAGAGTGTGTCAGAGAGTGTCAGAGAGTGATAGAGAGTGTAAGAGAGTGATAGAGAGTGATAGAGAGTGTCAGAGATTGATAGAGAGTGACAGAGAGTGACAGTGAGTGTCTGAGAGTGTCAGATAGTGTCAGAGTGTGTCAGAGAGTGATAGAGAGTGATAGAGACTGTCAGAGAGTGCCATAGAGTGATAGAGAGTGTCAGAGAGTGTCACAGAGTGTCAGAGAGTGATAGAGAGTGATAGAGAGTGACAGAGAGTGTCAGAGTGTGTCAGAGAGTGTCAGAGAGTGATAGAGAGTGATAGATAGCGTCTGAGAGTGTCATAGAGTGATAGAGAGGGATAGAGAGTGTCACAGAGTGTCACTGAGTAATAGAGAGTGTCAGAAAGTGTCAGAGAGTGATAGAGAGTGTCAGAGAGTGTCAGAGAGTGATACGGAGTGTGATTGAGAGTGTCTGAGAGTGTCAGAGTGTGTCAGAGAGTGTCAGAGAGTGATGGAGAGTGATAGAGAGTGTCATTGAGTGATAGAGAGTGTCAGAGAGTGTCAGAGAGTGATAGAGAGTGATAGAGAGTGTCAGAGAGTGTCAGAGAGTGATAGAGAGTGTCAGAGAGTGATAGAGAGTGTCAGAGAGTGATCGAGAGTGATAGAGAGCTTCAAAGAGTGTCAGAGAGTGATAGAGAGTGATAGAGAGTGATAGGGAGTGTCAGAGAGTGTCAGAGAGTGATAGAGAGTTATACAGAGTGTCAGGGAGTGTCAGAGAGTGATAGAGAGTGATACAGAGTGTCAGAGAGTGATAGAGAGTGTCAGAGAGTGTCAGAGAGCGATAAAGAGTGATAGAGAGTGTCTGAGAGTGTCAGAGAGTGTCTGAGAGTGTCTGAGTGTGTCAGAGAGTGTCAGAGAGTGTCAGAGAGTGATAGACAGTGATAGAGATTTTCAGAGAGTGTCATTGAGTGATAGGGAGTGTCAGAGAGTGATAGAGAGTTTCTGAGAGTGTCAAAGTTTGTCAGAGTTTGTCAGAGAGTGATGAATAATGCTAGAGCGTTGCAGAGAGTGTCTGAGAGCGTCAGAGAGTGTCAGAGTGTGATAGAGAGTGTCTGAGAGTGATAGAGAGTGTCACAGAGTGTCTGAGTGCGTCAGAGAGTGTCTGAGAGCGTCAAAGAGCGTTAGAGTGTGACAGAGAGTGTCTGAGAGTGTCAGAGTGTGATAGAGAGTGTCAGATAGTGCCAGAGTGTGTGAGAGTGTCAGAGAGCGACAGAGAGTGTCAGAGAGTGTCAGTGAGTGATGGAGAGTGTCAGAGAGTGATATAGAGTGTCTGAGCGTGTCTGAGAGTGACAGAGAGTGACAGAGAGTGACAGAGAGTGTCTCAGAGTGTCAGTGAGTGTCAGAGAGTGATAGACAGTGTCTGAGAGTGTCAGAGAGTGTCTGAGAGTGATAGAGAGAGTCTGAGAGTGTCTGAGAGCGTCAGAGAGTGTCAGAGAGTGTCTGAGAGCGTCAGAGTGTGTCACAGAGTGTCTGAGTGCGTCAGAGAGTGTCTGAGAGCGTCAAAGAGCGTTAGAGTGTGACTGAGAGTGTCTGAGAGTGTCAGAGTGTGATAGAGAGTGTCAGATAGTGCCAGAGTGTGTGAGAGTGTAAGAGAGCGACAGAGAGTGTCATAGAGTGACAGAGGCTGTCTCAGAGTGTCAGTGAGTGTCAGAGAGTGATAGAGAGTGTCTGAGAGTGTCAGAGAGTGATAGAGAGTGATAGAGAGTGTCTGAGAGTGTCAGAGAGTGTCAGAGAGTGTCAGAGAGTGATAGAGAGTGATAGAGAGTGTCAGAGAGTGTCAGAGAGTGTCAGAGAGTGATATAGAGTGATAGAGCGTGTCAGAGAGTGTCATAGAGTGATAGAGAACGTCAGAGAGTGTCAGAGAGTGATAGAGAGTGACAGAGAGTGTCAGAGTGTGTCAGTGAGTGTCATAGAGTGATCGAGAGTGTCAGAGTGTGTCACAGAAAGTCTGAGAGTGTCAGAGAGTGTCACAGAGTGATCAAGAGTGTCAGAGAGTGATAGAGTGTGTCAGAGAGTGATAGAGAGTGTCAGAGAGTGATAGAGAGAGATAGAGAGTGTCACAGAGTGATTAAGAGTGTTAGAGAGTGATACAGAGTGATAGAGAGTATCTGAGAGTATCTGTGAGTGTCAGAGAGCGTCAGAGAGTGTCAGAGATCGATAGAGAGTGTCAGAGAGAGATAGACAGTGTCAGAGAGCGATAGAGAGTGTCTGAGAGTGACAGAGAGTGAAAGAGAGCGTCTGAGAGTGTCAGTGAGTGATTGAGAGTGATAGAGAGCCTCTGAGAGTGTCAGAGAGTGTCAGAGAGTGATAGAGAGAGTCAGTGAGTGGTAGAGAGTGACAGAGAGTGTCTGTGAGTGGTAGAGAGTGTCAGAGTGCTTCAGAGAGTGATAGAGAGTGATTGAGTGTGTCAGAGAGTGCCAGAGAGCGATAGAGAGTGTCAGAGAGTGATAGAGAGTGTCAGAGAGTGATAGAGAGTGTCTGAGAGTGTCAGTGAGTGATTGAGAGTGATAGAGAGCCTCTGAGAGTGTCAGAGAGTGTCAGAGAGTGATAGAGAGTGTCAGAGAGTGGTAGAGACTGACAGAGAGTGTCTGTGAGTGATAGAGAGTGTCAGAGTGTTTCAGAGAGTGATAGAGAGTGATTGAGTGTTTCAGATTTTGCCAGAGAGCGATAGAGAGTGTCAGAGAGTGATAGAGAGTGTCAGAGAGTGATAGAGAGTGTCAGAGAGTGTCAGAGAGTGATAGAGAGTGATAGAGAGTGTCAGAGAGTGTCAGAGAGTGATAGAGAGTGTCAGAGAGTGATAGAGAGTGTTAGAGAGTGATCGAGAGTGATAGAGAGCTTCAAAGAGTGTCACAGAGTGATAGAGAGTGATAGAGAGTGATAGGGAGTGTCAGAGAGTGTCAGAGAGTGATAGAGAGTTGTAGAGAGTGTCAGGGAGTGTCAGAGAGTGATAGAGAGTGATACAGAGTGTCAGAGAGTGATAGAGTGTGTCAGAGAGTGTCAGAGAGCGATAAAGAGTGATAGAGCGTGTCTGAGAGTGTCAGAGAGTGTCTGAGAGTGTCTGAGTGTGTCAGAGAGTGTCAGAGAGTGTCAGAGAGTGATAGACAGTGATAGAGATTTTCAGAGAGTGTCATTGAGTGATAGGGAGTGTCAGAGAGTGATAGAGAGTGATAGAGAGTTTCTGAGAGTGTCAAAGTGTGTCAGAGTGTGTCAGAGAGTGATGAAGAATGCTAGAGCGTTGCACAGAGTGTCTGAGAGCGTCAGAGAGTGTCAGAGTGTGATAGAGAGTGTCTGAGAGTGATAGAGAGAGTCTGAGAGTGTCTGAGAGCGTCAGAGAGTGTCAGAGAGTGTCTGAGAGCGTCAGAGAGTGTCACAGTGTGTCTGAGTGCGTCAGAGAGTGTCTGAGAGCGTCAAAGAGCGTTAGAGTGTGACAGAGAGTGTCTGAGAGTGTCAGAGTGTGATAGAGAGTGTCAGATAGTGCCAGAGTGTGTGAGAGTGTCAGAGAGCGACAGAGAGTGTCAGAGAGTGTCAGTGAGTGATGGAGAGTGTCAGAGAGTGATATAGAGTGTCTGAGCGTGTCTGAGAGTGACAGAGAGTGACAGAGAGTGACAGAGAGTGTCTCAGAGAGTGTCTCAGAGTGTCAGTGAGTGTCAGAGAGTGATAGACAGTGTCTGAGAGTGTCAGAGAGTGTCTGAGAGTGATAGAGAGAGTCTGAGAGTGTCTGAGAGCGTCAGAGAGTGTCAGAGAGTGTCTGAGAGCGTCAGAGAGTGTCACAGAGTGTCTGAGTGCGTCAGAGAGTGTCTGTGAGCGTCAAAGAGCGTTAGAGTGTGACAGAGAGTGTCTGAGAGTGTCAGAGTGTGATAGAGAGTGTCAGATAGTGCCAGAGTGTGTGAGAGTGTCAGAGAGCGACAGAGAGTGTCAGAGAGTGATGGAGAGTGTCAGAGAGTGATGTAGAGTGTCTGAGCGTGTCTGAGAGTGACAGAGAGTGACAGAGAGTGACAGAGGCTGTCTCAGAGTGTCAGTGAGTGTCAGAGAGTGATAGAGAGTGACAGAGAGTGTCTGAGAGTGACAGCGAGTGTCTGAGAGTGTCAGTGAGTGTCAGAGAGTGATAGAGAGTGATAGGGAGTGATAGACAGTTTCAGAGTGTGTCATTGAGTGATAGAGAGTGTCAGAGAGTGTCAGAGTGTGATAGAGTGTGTCAGAGAGTGTCAGAGAGTGATAGAGAGTGTAAGAGAGTGATAGAGAGTGATAGAGAGTGTCAGAGATTGATAGAGAGTGACAGAGAGTGACAGTGAGTGTCTGAGAGTGTCAGATAGTGTCAGAGTGTGTCAGAGAGTGATAGAGAGTGATAGAGACTGTCAGAGAGTGCCATAGAGTGATAGAGAGTGTCAGAGAGTGTCACAGAGTGTCAGAGAGTGATAGAGAGTGATAGAGAGTGACAGAGAGTGTCAGAGTGTGTCAGAGAGTGTCAGAGAGTGATAGAGAGTGATAGATAGCGTCTGAGAGTGTCATAGAGTGATAGAGAGGGATAGAGAGTGTCACAGAGTGTCACTGAGTAATAGAGAGTGTCAGAAAGTGTCAGAGAGTGATAGAGAGTGTCAGAGAGTGTCAGAGAGTGATACGGAGTGTGATTGAGAGTGTCTGAGAGTGTCAGAGTGTGTCAGAGAGTGTCAGAGAGTGATGGAGAGTGATAGAGAGTGTCATTGAGTGATAGAGAGTGTCAGAGAGTGTCAGAGAGTGATAGAGAGTGATAGAGAGTGTCAGAGAGTGTCAGAGAGTGATAGAGAGTGTCAGAGAGTGATAGAGAGTGTCAGAGAGTGATCGAGAGTGATAGAGAGCTTCAAAGAGTGTCAGAGAGTGATAGAGAGTGATAGAGAGTGATAGGGAGTGTCAGAGAGTGTCAGAGAGTGATAGAGAGTTATACAGAGTGTCAGGGAGTGTCAGAGAGTGATAGAGAGTGATACAGAGTGTCAGAGAGTGATAGAGAGTGTCAGAGAGTGTCAGAGAGCGATAAAGAGTGATAGAGAGTGTCTGAGAGTGTCAGAGAGTGTCTGAGAGTGTCTGAGTGTGTCAGAGAGTGTCAGAGAGTGTCAGAGAGTGATAGACAGTGATAGAGATTTTCAGAGAGTGTCATTGAGTGATAGGGAGTGTCAGAGAGTGATAGAGAGTTTCTGAGAGTGTCAAAGTTTGTCAGAGTTTGTCAGAGAGTGATGAATAATGCTAGAGCGTTGCAGAGAGTGTCTGAGAGCGTCAGAGAGTGTCAGAGTGTGATAGAGAGTGTCTGAGAGTGATAGAGAGTGTCACAGAGTGTCTGAGTGCGTCAGAGAGTGTCTGAGAGCGTCAAAGAGCGTTAGAGTGTGACAGAGAGTGTCTGAGAGTGTCAGAGTGTGATAGAGAGTGTCAGATAGTGCCAGAGTGTGTGAGAGTGTCAGAGAGCGACAGAGAGTGTCAGAGAGTGTCAGTGAGTGATGGAGAGTGTCAGAGAGTGATATAGAGTGTCTGAGCGTGTCTGAGAGTGACAGAGAGTGACAGAGAGTGACAGAGAGTGTCTCAGAGTGTCAGTGAGTGTCAGAGAGTGATAGACAGTGTCTGAGAGTGTCAGAGAGTGTCTGAGAGTGATAGAGAGAGTCTGAGAGTGTCTGAGAGCGTCAGAGAGTGTCAGAGAGTGTCTGAGAGCGTCAGAGTGTGTCACAGAGTGTCTGAGTGCGTCAGAGAGTGTCTGAGAGCGTCAAAGAGCGTTAGAGTGTGACTGAGAGTGTCTGAGAGTGTCAGAGTGTGATAGAGAGTGTCAGATAGTGCCAGAGTGTGTGAGAGTGTAAGAGAGCGACAGAGAGTGTCATAGAGTGACAGAGGCTGTCTCAGAGTGTCAGTGAGTGTCAGAGAGTGATAGAGAGTGTCTGAGAGTGTCAGAGAGTGATAGAGAGTGATAGAGAGTGTCTGAGAGTGTCAGAGAGTGTCAGAGAGTGTCAGAGAGTGATAGAGAGTGATAGAGAGTGTCAGAGAGTGTCAGAGAGTGTCAGAGAGTGATATAGAGTGATAGAGCGTGTCAGAGAGTGTCATAGAGTGATAGAGAACGTCAGAGAGTGTCAGAGAGTGATAGAGAGTGACAGAGAGTGTCAGAGTGTGTCAGTGAGTGTCATAGAGTGATCGAGAGTGTCAGAGTGTGTCACAGAAAGTCTGAGAGTGTCAGAGAGTGTCACAGAGTGATCAAGAGTGTCAGAGAGTGATAGAGTGTGTCAGAGAGTGATAGAGAGTGTCAGAGAGTGATAGAGAGAGATAGAGAGTGTCACAGAGTGATTAAGAGTGTTAGAGAGTGATACAGAGTGATAGAGAGTATCTGAGAGTATCTGTGAGTGTCAGAGAGCGTCAGAGAGTGTCAGAGATCGATAGAGAGTGTCAGAGAGAGATAGACAGTGTCAGAGAGCGATAGAGAGTGTCTGAGAGTGACAGAGAGTGAAAGAGAGCGTCTGAGAGTGTCAGTGAGTGATTGAGAGTGATAGAGAGCCTCTGAGAGTGTCAGAGAGTGTCAGAGAGTGATAGAGAGAGTCAGTGAGTGGTAGAGAGTGACAGAGAGTGTCTGTGAGTGGTAGAGAGTGTCAGAGTGCTTCAGAGAGTGATAGAGAGTGATTGAGTGTGTCAGAGAGTGCCAGAGAGCGATAGAGAGTGTCAGAGAGTGATAGAGAGTGTCAGAGAGTGATAGAGAGTGTCTGAGAGTGTCAGTGAGTGATTGAGAGTGATAGAGAGCCTCTGAGAGTGTCAGAGAGTGTCAGAGAGTGATAGAGAGTGTCAGAGAGTGGTAGAGACTGACAGAGAGTGTCTGTGAGTGATAGAGAGTGTCAGAGTGTTTCAGAGAGTGATAGAGAGTGATTGAGTGTTTCAGATTTTGCCAGAGAGCGATAGAGAGTGTCAGAGAGTGATAGAGAGTGTCAGAGAGTGATACAGAGTGTCTGAGAGTGTCTGAGAGTGACAGAGCGTGAAAGAGAGTGTCTGAGAGTGTCAGTGAGTGTCAGAGATTGATAGAGAGTGTCTGAGAGTGTCAGTGAGTGATAGAGAGTGATAGAGACCCTCTGAGAGTGTCAGAGAGTGATAGAGAGTGTCAGAGAGTGTCAGAGAGTGATAGAGAGTGACAGAGAGTGATAGAGAGCCTATGAGAGTGTCAGAGAGTGTCAGAGTATGTCAGAGGGTGTCAGAGAGTGTCAGAGAGTGATAGAGAGTGATAGAGAGTGATAGAGATTGTCACAAATTGTCAGAGAGTGATAGAGAGTGATAGAGAGTGATAGAGAGTGTCAGAGTGTGTCAGAGAGTGTCAGAGAGAGATAGAGAGTGATAGATAGCGTCAGAGAGTGTCATAGAGTGATAGAGAGGGATAGAGAGTGTCACAGAATGTCATTGAGTAATAGAGAGTGTCAGAAAGTGTCAGAGATTGATAGAGAGTGTCAGAGAGTGTCAGAGAGTGATACGGAGTGTGATTGAGAGTGTCTGAGACTGTCAGAGAGTGTCAGAGAGTGTCAGAGAGTGATGGAGAGTGTCAGAACGTGTCAGAGTGTGATAGAGAGTGTCTGAGAGTGTCAGAGTGTGTCAGAGAGTAATAGAGAGTGATAGAGAGTGATAGAGAGTGATAGAGAGTGTCAGAGAGTGTCAGAGAGTGTCAGAGTGTGTCAGAGAGTGATAGAGAGTGATTGAGTGTGTCAGAGCGTGTCAGATAGCGATAGAGAGTGTCAGAGAGAGATAGAGAGTGTCTGAGAGTGACAGAGAGTGAAAGAGTGCGTCTGAGAGTGTCAGTGAGTGTCAGAGAGTGATAGAGAGTGTCTGAGAGTGTCAGTGAGTGATTGAGAGTGACAGAGAGCCTCTGAGAGTGTCAGAGAGTGTCAGAGAGTGATAGAGAGTGTCAGAGAGTGATAGAGAGTTTCAGAGAGTGTCAGAGAGTGTCTGAGAGTGTCAGAGAGTGTCAGAGAGTGATAGTGAGTGTCAGAGAGTGTCAGATAGTGATAGAAAGTGTCAGAGAGTGTCAGAGAGTGTCAGATAGTGATAATGAGTGTCTGAGAGTGTCAGATAGTGATAGAAAGTGTCAGAGAGTGTCAGAGAGTGTCAGATAGTGATAATGAGTGTCTGAGAGTGTCAGAGGATGTCAGAGAGTGTCAGAGTGTGTCTGAGAGTGTCAGAGAGTGATAGAGAGTGTCAGAGAGTGATAGAGAGTGTCAGAGAGTGTCAGAGAGTGTCGAGAGTGATAGAGAGTTTCAGAGAGTGTCAGAGAGTGTCAGAGAGTGATAGAGAGTGTCAGAGAGTGATAGAGAGTGTCAGAGAGTGTCAGAGAGTGTCAGATAGTGATAATGAGTGTCTGAGAGTGTCTGAGAGTGTCCGAGAGTGTCAGAGAGTGTCAGGGAGTGATAGAGATTGTCAGAGAGTGATAGAGAGTGTCAGAGAGTGTCAGAGAGTGTCAGAGAGTGATAGAGAGTGATAGAGAGTTTCAGAGAGTGTCAGAGAGTGTCAGAGAGTGATAGAGAGTGTCAGAGAGTGATAGAGACTGTCAGAGAGTGTCAGTGAGTGATAGAGAGTGATAGAGAGTTTCAGTGAGTGTCAGAGAGTGTCTGAGAGTGTCAGAGAGTGATAGAGAGTGATAGAGAGTGTCAGAGAGTGTCAGAGAATGTCTGAGAGTGTTAGAGAGTGATAGAGTTTGATAGAGAGTGTCAGAGAGTGTCAGAGAGTGTCAGAGAGTGTCAGAGAGTGATAGTGAGTTTCAGTGAGTGTCAGAGAGTGTCTGAGAGTGTCAGTGAGTGATAGAGAGTGATAGAGAGTTTCAGAGAGTGTCAGAGAGTGTCTGAGAGTGTCAGCGAGTGATAGAGAGTGTCAGAGAGTGTCAGAGAGTGATAGAGAGTGATAGAGAGTGTCAGAGAGTGTCAGAGAGTGTCTGAGAGTGTCAGAGAGTGATAAAGAGTGATAGAGAGTGTCAGAGTGTGTCAGAGAGTGTCAGAGAGTGTCAGAGAGTGTCAGATAGTGATAGAGAGTGATAGAGAGTTTCAGAGAGTGTCAGAGTGTGTCTGAGAGTGTCAGAGAGTGATAGAGATTGATAGAGAGTGTCAGAAAGTGATAGAGAGTGATAGAGAGTGTCAGAGAGTGTCAGAGAGTGTCTGAGAGTGTCAGAGAGTGTCAGAGAGTGATATAGAGTGATAGAGAGTGTCAGAGTGTGTCAGAGAGTGTCAGAGAGTGTCAGAGAGTGTCAGATAGTGATAGAGAGTGATAGAGAGTTTCAGAGAGTGTCAGAGAGTGTCTGAGAGTGTCAGAGAGTGATAGAGAGTGATAGAGAGTGTCAGAGAGTGATAGAGAGTGATAGAGAGTGTCAGAGAGTGTCAGCGAGTGTCTGAGAGTGTCAGAGAGTGTCAGAGAGTGATGGAGAGTGATAGAGAGTGTCAGAGTGTGTCAGAGAGTGTCAGATAGTGATAGAGAGTGTCAGAGAGTGTCAGAGAGTTTCAGAGAGTGTCAGAGAGTGTCTGAGAGTGTCAGAGAGGGATAGAGAGTGATAGAGAGTGTCAGAGAGTGATAGAGAGTGATAGAGAGTGTCAGAGAGTTTCAGAGATTGTCAGAGAGTGTCTGAGAGTGTCAGAGAGTGATAGAGAGTGATAGAGAGTGTCAGAGAGTGATAGAGAGTGATAGATAGCGTCTGAGAGTGTCAGAGAGTGATAGAGAGTGATAGAGAGTGTCAGAGAGTGATAGAGAGTGATAGAGAGTGTCAGAGAGTGTCAGAGAGTGTCTGAGAGTGTCAGAGAGTGTCAGAGAGTGATAGAGAGTGATAGACAGTGTCAGAGAGTGTCAGAGAGTGTCAGAGAGTGTCAGAGAGTGTCAGATAGTGATAGAGAGTGTCAGAGAGTGATATGAGAGTGGCAGAGAGTGTCAGAGAGTGTCAGAGAGTGTCATATAGTGATAGAGAGTGTCAGAGAGTGTCAGAGAGTGTCAGATAGTGATAGAGAGCGTCAGAGAGTGATAGAGAGTTTCAGAGAGTTTCAGAGAGTGTCAGAGAGTGTCTGAGAGTGTCAGAGAGTGATAGAGAGTGATAGAGAGTGTCAGAGAGTGATAGAGAGTGATAGAGAGTGTCAGAGAGTGTCTGAGAGTGTCAGAGAGTGATAGAGAGTGATAGAGAGTTTCAGAGAGTGTCAGAGAGTGACAGAGAGTGTCAGAGAGTGATAGAGAGTGATAGGGAGAGTCAGAGAGTGATAGAGAGTGATAGAGAGTGTCAGAGAGTGTCTGAGAGTGTCAGAGAGTGTCAGAGAGTGATATAGAGTGATAGAGAGTTTCAGAGTGTGTCAGAGAGTGTCAGATAGTGATAGAGAGTGTCAGAGAGTGTCAGAGAGTTTCAGAGAGTGTCAGAGAGTGTCTGAGAGTGTCAGACAGTGATAGAGAGTGATAGAGAGTGTCAGAGAGTGATAGAGAGTGATAGAGACTGTCAGAGAGTTGCAGAGATTGTCAGAGAGTGTCTGAGAGTGTCAGAGAGTGATAGAGAGTGATAGAGAGTGTCAGAGAGTGATAGAGAGTGATAGAGAGAGATAGAGAGTGTCAGAGAGTGTCTGAGAGTGTCAGAGAGTGTCAGAGAGTGATAGAGAGTGATAGAGAGTGTCAGAGTGTGTCAGAGAGTGTCAGAGAGTGTCAGAGAGTGTCAGATAGTGATAGAGAGTGTCAGAGTGTGTCAGAGAGTTTCAGAGAGTGTCAGAGTGTGTCTGAGAGTGTCAGAGAGTGATAGAGAGTGATAGAGATTGTCAGAGAGTGATAGAGAGTGATAGAGAGTGTCAGAGAGTGTCAGAGAGTGTCTGAGAGTGTCAGAGAGTGTCAGAGAGTGATAGCGAGTGATAGAGAGTGTCAGAGAGTGTCAGAGAGTGTCAGATAGTGATAGAGAGTGTCAGAGAGTGATAGAGAGTGATAGAGAGTGTCAGAGAGTGTCAAAGAGTGTCAGAGAGTGTCAGATAGTGATAGAGAGTGTCAGAGAGTGTCAGAGAGTGTCAGATAGTGATAGAGAGCATCAGAGAGTGATCGAGAGTGACAGACATTTTCAGAGAGTTTCAGAGAGTGTCTGAGAGTGTCAGAGAGTGATAGAGAGTGATCGAGAGTTTCAGAGAGTGTCAGAGAGTGTCTGAGAGTGTCAGAGAGTGATAGAGAGTGATAGAGAGTGTCAGAGAGAGTCAGAGAGTGATAGTGAGTGTCTGAGAGTGTCAGAGAGTGTCAGAGATTGATAGTGAGTGAATGAGAGTGTCAGATAGTGATAGAGAGTGTCAGAGAGTGTCAGAGAGTGTCAGATAGTGATAATGATTGTCTGAGAGTGTCAGAGAGTGTCAGAGAGTGTCAGAGAGTGTCAGAGAGTGTCTGAGAGTGTCTGAGAGTGTCAGAGAGTGATAGAGAGTGTCAGAGAGTGATAGAGAGTGTCAGAGACTGTCAGAGAGTGTCAGAGAGTGATAGAGAGTGATAGAGAGTTTCAGAGAGTGTCAGAAAGTGTCAGAGAGTGTCAGAGAGTGACAGAGAGTGATAGAGAGTTTCAGAGAGTTTCAGAGAGTGTCAGAGAGTGATAGAGAGTGTCAGAGAGTGGTAGAGTGTGTCAGAGAGTGTCAGAGAGTGTCAGATAGTGATAGAGAGTGATAGAGAGTTTCAGAGAGTGTCACAGATTATACAGAGTGTCAGAGAGTGAGCGAGAGTGATAGAGAGTTTCAGAGAGTGACAGAGAGTGTCTGAGAGTGTCAGAGAGTGATAGAGAGTGATAGAGAGTGTCAGAGAGTGTCAGAGAATGTCTGAGAGTGTCAGAGAGTGATAGAGAGTGTCAGAGAGTGTCAGAGTGTCAGAGCGTGTCAGAGAGTGATCGTGAGTTTCAGAGAGTGTCAGAGAGTGTCTGAGAGTGTCAGAGAGTGATAGAGAGTGATAGAGATTTTTAGAGATTGTCAGAGAGTGTCTGAGAGTGTCAGAGAGTGATAGAGAGTGATCGAGAGTGTCAGAGAGTGATAGAGAGTGATAGAGAGTGTCAGAGAGTGTCTGAGAGTGTCTGAGAGTGTCAGAGAGTGATAGAGAGTGATAGTGAGTTTCAGAGAGTGTCAGAGAGTGTCTGAGAGTGTCAGAGACTGATAGAGAGAGATAGAGAGTTTCAGAGAGTGTCAGAGAGTGTCTGAGAGTGATAGAGAGTGATAGAGAGTGTCAGAGAGTGTCAGAGAGTGTCAGAGAGTGATAGTGTGTGTCTGAGAGTGTCAGAGAGTGATAGAGAGTGATAGAGAGTGTCAGAGTGTGTCAGAGTGTGTCAGAGAGTGATAGTGGGTGTCTGAGAGTGTCAGAGACTGTCAGAGAGTGTCAGAGAGTGTCTGAGAGTGTCAGAGAGTGTCAGAGAGTAATAGAGAGTGCAGAGAGTTTCAGAGAGTGTCAGAGAGTGATAGAGAGTGATAGAGAGTTTCAGAGAGTGTCAGTGAGTGTCAGAGAGTAATAGAGAGTGTCAGAGAGTGACAGAGAGTGATAGAGAGTGTCAGAGAGTGTCAGAGAGTGTCAGAGAGTGATAGAGAGTGTCAGAGAGTGTCAGAGAGTAATAGAGAGTGTCAGAGAGTGTCAGAGAGTGTCAGAGAGTGATAGAGAGTGTCAGAGAGTGTCAGAGATTGTCAGAGAGTGATAGAGAGTGTCAGAGAGTGTCAGAGAGTGATAGAGAGTGATAGAGAGTTTCAGAGAATGTCTGAGAGTGTCAGAGAGTGTCAGAGAGTGATAGAGAGTGACAGAGAGTGTCAGAGAGTGTCAGAGAGTGATAGTGAGTGTCTGAGAGTGTCAGAGACTGTCAGAGAGTGTCAGAGAGTGTCTGAGAGTGTCAGAGAGTGATAGAGAGTGATAGAGAGTGTCAGAGAGTGTCAGAGAGTGTCAGAGAGTGATAGTGAGTGTCAGAGAGTGTCAGAGAGTGATAGAGAGTGACAGAGAGTGTCAGAGAGTGTCAGAGAGTGATAGTGAGTGTCTGAGAGTGTCAGAGACTGTCAGAGAGTGTCAGAGAGTGTCTGAGAGTGTCAGAGAGTGATAGAGAGTGATAGAGAGTGTCAGAGAGTGTCAGAGAGTGTCAGAGAGTGATAGTGAGTGTCTGAGAGTGTCAGAGAGTGTCAGATAGTGATAGAGAGTGATAGAGAGTTTCAGAGAGTGTCACAGATTATACAGAGTGTCAGAGAGTGAGCGAGAGTGATAGAGAGTTTCAGAGAGTGACAGAGAGTGTCTGAGAGTGTCAGAGAGTGATAGAGAGTGATAGAGAGTGTCAGAGAGTGTCAGAGAATGTCTGAGAGTGTCAGAGAGTGATAGAGAGTGTCAGAGAGTGTCAGAGTGTCAGAGCGTGTCAGAGAGTGATCGTGAGTTTCAGAGAGTGTCAGAGAGTGTCTGAGAGTGTCAGAGAGTGATAGAGAGTGATAGAGATTTTTAGAGATTGTCAGAGAGTGTCTGAGAGTGTCAGAGAGTGATAGAGAGTGATCGAGAGTGTCAGAGAGTGATAGAGAGTGATAGAGAGTGTCAGAGAGTGTCTGAGAGTGTCTGAGAGTGTCAGAGAGTGATAGAGAGTGATAGAGAGTATCAGAGTGTGTCAGAGAGTGCCAGAGAGTGTCAGAGAGTGTCAGAGAGTGATAGTGAGTTTCAGAGAGTGTCAGAGAGTGTCTGAGAGTGTCAGAGACTGATAGAGAGTGATAGAGAGTTTCAGAGAGTGTCAGAGAGTGTCTGAGAGTGATAGAGAGTGATAGAGAGTGTCAGAGAGTGTCAGAGAGTGTCAGAGAGTGATAGTGTGTGTCTGAGAGTGTCAGAGAGTGATAGAGAGTGATAGAGAGTGTCAGAGTGTGTCAGAGTGTGTCAGAGAGTGATAGTGGGTGTCTGAGAGTGTCAGAGACTGTCAGAGAGTGTCAGAGAGTGTCTGAGAGTGTCAGAGAGTGATAGAGAGTGATAGAGAGTGCAGAGAGTTTCAGAGAGTGTCAGAGAGTGATAGAGAGTGATAGAGAGTTTCAGAGAGTGTCAGTGAGTGTCAGAGAGTAATAGAGAGTGTCAGAGAGTGTCAGAGAGTGTCAGAGAGTGTCAGAGAGTGTCAGAGAGTGATAGAGAGTGTCAGAGAGTGTCAGAGAGTAATAGAGAGTGTCAGAGAGTGTCAGAGAGTGATAGAGAGTGTCAGAGAGTGTCAGAGATTGTCAGAGAGTGATAGAGAGTGTCAGAGAGTGTCAGAGAGTGATAGAGAGTGATAGAGAGTTTCAGAGAATGTCTGAGAGTGTCAGAGAGT
The DNA here is from genome assembly GCF_036365525.1 of Heterodontus francisci. Lineage (NCBI taxonomy): Eukaryota > Metazoa > Chordata > Chondrichthyes > Heterodontiformes > Heterodontidae > Heterodontus > Heterodontus francisci. The sequence goes on along the minus strand of NW_027140217.1, from coordinate 126,964 downwards.
GTCAGAGAGTGATAGAGAGTGACAGAGAGTGTCAGAGAGTGTCAGAGAGTGATAGTGAGTGTCTGAGAGTGTCAGAGACTGTCAGAGAGTGTCAGAGAGTGTCTGAGAGTGTCAGAGAGTGATAGAGAGTGATAGAGAGTGTCAGAGAGTGTCAGAGAGTGTCAGAGAGTGATAGTGAGTGTCTGAGAGTGATAGAGAGTGATAGAGAGTGTCAGAGAGTGTCAGAGTTTGTCAGAGAGTGTCAGAGAGTGATAGTGAGTGTCTGAGAGTGATAGAGAGTGATAGAGAGTGTCAGAGAGTGTCAGAGTTTGTCAGAGAGTGTCAGAGAGTGATAGTGCGTGTCTGAGAGTGTCAGAGACTGTCAGAGAGTGTCAGAGAGTGTCTGAGAGTGTCAGAGAGTGATAGAGAGTGATAGAGAGTGTCAGAGAGTTTCAGAGTGTTTCAGAGAGTGTCAGAGAGTGATAGAGAGTGATAGAGAGTTTCAGAGAGTGTCAGAGAGTGTCAGAGAGTAATAGAGAGTGTCAGAGAGTGTCAGAGAGTGATAGAGAGTGTCAGAGAGTGTCAGAGAGTGTCAGAGAGTGATAGAGAGTGATAGAGAGTTTCAGAGAGTGTCAGAGAGTGTCAGAGAGTGTCAGAGAGTGATATAGAGTGTCAGAGAGTGTCAGAGAGTGTCAGAGAGTGTCTGAGAGTGTCAGAGAGTGATAGAGAGTGTCAGAGAGTGGTAGAGAGTGATCGAGAGTTTCAGAGAGTGTCAGAGAGTGTCTGAGATTGTCAGAGAGTGTCAGAGAGTGATAGAGAGTGATAGAGAGTGTCAGAGAGTGTCAGAGAGTGATAGTGAGTGTCTGAGAGTGATAGAGAGTGATATAGAGTGATAGAGACTTTCAGAGATTGTCAGAGAGTGTCTGAGAGTGTCAGAGAGTGATAGAGAGTGATAGAGAGTGTCAGAGAGTGATAGAGAGTGATAGAGAGTGTCAGAGACTGTCAGAGAGTGATAGTGAGTGTCAGAGAGTGTCAGAGAGTGTCAGAGAGTGTCAGAGAGTGATAGTGGGTGTCTGAGAGTGTCAGAGAGAGTCAGAGAGTGTCAGAGAGTGATAGTGGGTGTCTGAGAGTGTCAGAGAGTGTCAGAGAGTGTCAGAGAGTGATAGAGAGTGTCAGAGAGTGTCAGAGAGTGATAGGTAGTGTCTGAGAGTGATAGAGAGTGATAGAGAGTTTCAGAGAGTGTCAGAGAGTGTCAGAGAGTGTCAGAGAGTGATAGTGAGTGTCTGAGATAGATAGAGAGTGTCAGATAGTGATAGAGAGTGTCAGAGAGTGTCAGAGAGTGTCAGATAGTGATAATGATTGTCTGAGAGTGTCAGAGAGTGTCAGAGAGTGTCAGAGAGTGTCAGAGAGTGTCTGAGAGTGTCTGAGAGTGTCAGAGAGTGATAGAGAGTGTCAGAGAGTGATAGAGAGTGTCAGAGACTGTCAGAGAGTGTCAGAGAGTGATAGAGAGTGATAGAGAGTTTCAGAGAGTGTCAGAAAGTGTCAGAGAGTGTCAGAGAGTGACAGAGAGTGATAGAGAGTTTCAGAGATTTTCAGAGAGTGTCAGAGAGTGATAGAGAGTGTCAGAGAGTGGTAGAGTGTGTCAGAGAGTGTCAGAGAGTGTCAGATAGTGATAGAGAGTGATAGAGAGTTTCAGAGAGTGTCACAGATTATACAGAGTGTCAGAGAGTGAGCGAGAGTGATAGAGAGTTTCAGAGAGTGACAGAGAGTGTCTGAGAGTGTCAGAGAGTGATAGAGAGTGATAGAGAGTGTCAGAGAGTGTCAGAGAATGTCTGAGAGTGTCAGAGAGTGATAGAGAGTGTCAGAGAGTGTCAGAGTGTCAGAGCGTGTCAGAGAGTGATCGTGAGTTTCAGAGAGTGTCAGAGAGTGTCTGAGAGTGTCAGAGAGTGATAGAGAGTGATAGAGATTTTTAGAGATTGTCAGAGAGTGTCTGAGAGTGTCAGAGAGTGATAGAGAGTGATCGAGAGTGTCAGAGAGTGATAGAGAGTGATAGAGAGTGTCAGAGAGTGTCTGAGAGTGTCTGAGAGTGTCAGAGAGTGATAGAGAGTGATAGTGAGTTTCAGAGAGTGTCAGAGAGTGTCTGAGAGTGTCAGAGACTGATAGAGAGTGATAGAGAGTTTCAGAGAGTGTCAGAGAGTGTCTGAGAGTGATAGAGAGTGATAGAGAGTGTCAGAGAGTGTCAGAGAGTGTCAGAGAGTGATAGTGTGTGTCTGAGAGTGTCAGAGAGTGATAGAGAGTGATAGAGAGTGTCAGAGTGTGTCAGAGTGTGTCAGAGAGTGATAGTGGGTGTCTGAGAGTGTCAGAGACTGTCAGAGAGTGTCAGAGAGTGTCTGAGAGTGTCAGAGAGTGATAGAGAGTGATAGAGAGTGCAGAGAGTTTCAGAGAGTGTCAGAGAGTGATAGAGAGTGATAGAGAGTTTCAGAGAGTGTCAGTGAGTGTCAGAGAGTAATAGAGAGTGTCAGAGAGTGTCAGAGAGTGTCAGAGAGTGTCAGAGAGTGATATAGAGTGTCAGAGAGTGTCAGAGAGTGTCAGAGAGTGTCTGAGAGTGTCAGAGAGTGATAGAGAGTGTCAGAGAGTGGTAGGAGAGTGATCGAGAGTTTCAGAGAGTGTCAGAGAGTGTCTGAGATTGTCAGAGAGTGTCAGAGAGTGATAGAGAGTGATAGAGAGTGTCAGAGAGTGTCAGAGAGTGATAGTGAGTGTCTGAGAGTGATAGAGAGTGATATAGAGTGATAGAGACTTTCAGAGATTGTCAGAGAGTGTCTGAGAGTGTCAGAGAGTGATAGAGAGTGATAGAGAGTGTCAGAGAGTGATAGAGAGTGATAGAGAGTGATAGAGAGTGTCAGAGACTGTCAGAGAGTGATAGTGAGTGTCAGAGAGTGTCAGAGAGTGTCAGAGAGTGTCAGAGAGTGATAGTGGGTGTCTGAGAGTGTCAAAGAGAGTCAGAGAGTGTCAGAGAGTGATAGTGGGTGTCTGAGAGTGTCAGAGAGTGTCAGAGAGTGTCAGAGAGTGATAGAGAGTGTCAGAGAGTGTCAGAGAGTGATAGTGAGTGTCTGAGAGTGATAGAGAGTGATAGAGAGTTTCAGAGAGTGTCAGAGAGTGTCAGAGAGTGTCAGAGAGTGATAGTGAGTGTCTGAGATAGATAGAGAGTGTCAGATAGTGATAGAGAGTGTCAGAGAGTGTCAGAGAGTGTCAGATAGTGATAATGATTGTCTGAGAGTGTCAGAGAGTGTCAGAGAGTGTCAGAGAGTGTCAGAGAGTGTCTGAGAGTGTCTGAGAGTGTCAGAGAGTGATAGAGAGTGTCAGAGAGTGATAGAGAGTGTCAGAGACTGTCAGAGAGTGTCAGAGAGTGATAGAGAGTGATAGAGAGTTTCAGAGAGTGTCAGAAAGTGTCAGAGAGTGTCAGAGAGTGACAGAGAGTGATAGAGAGTTTCAGAGAGTTTCAGAGAGTGTCAGAGAGTGATAGAGAGTGTCAGAGAGTGGTAGAGTGTGTCAGAGAGTGTCAGAGAGTGTCAGATAGTGATAGAGAGTGATAGAGAGTTTCAGAGAGTGTCACAGATTATACAGAGTGTCAGAGAGTGAGCGAGAGTGATAGAGAGTTTCAGAGAGTGACAGAGAGTGTCTGAGAGTGTCAGAGAGTGATAGAGAGTGATAGAGAGTGTCAGAGAGTGTCAGAGAATGTCTGAGAGTGTCAGAGAGTGATAGAGAGTGTCAGAGAGTGTCAGAGTGTCAGAGCGTGTCAGAGAGTGATCGTGAGTTTCAGAGAGTGTCAGAGAGTGTCTGAGAGTGTCAGAGAGTGATAGAGAGTGATAGAGATTTTTAGAGATTGTCAGAGAGTGTCTGAGAGTGTCAGAGAGTGATAGAGAGTGATCGAGAGTGTCAGAGAGTGATAGAGAGTGATAGAGAGTGTCAGAGAGTGTCTGAGAGTGTCTGAGAGTGTCAGAGAGTGATAGAGAGTGATAGTGAGTTTCAGAGAGTGTCAGAGAGTGTCTGAGAGTGTCAGAGACTGATAGAGAGTGATAGAGAGTTTCAGAGAGTGTCAGAGAGTGTCTGAGAGTGATAGAGAGTGATAGAGAGTGTCAGAGAGTGTCAGAGAGTGTCAGAGAGTGATAGTGTGTGTCTGAGAGTGTCAGAGAGTGATAGAGAGTGATAGAGAGTGTCAGAGTGTGTCAGAGTGTGTCAGAGAGTGATAGTGGGTGTCTGAGAGTGTCAGAGACTGTCAGAGAGTGTCAGAGAGTGTCTGAGAGTGTCAGAGAGTGATAGAGAGTGATAGAGAGTGCAGAGAGTTTCAGAGAGTGTCAGAGAGTGATAGAGAGTTTCAGAGAGTGTCAGTGAGTGTCAGAGAGTAATAGAGAGTGTCAGAGAGTGTCAGAGAGTGATAGAGAGTGTCAGAGAGTGTCAGAGAGTGTCAGAGAGTGATAGAGAGTGTCAGAGAGTGTCAGAGAGTAATAGAGAGTGTCAGAGAGTGTCAGAGAGTGATAGAGAGTGTCAGAGAGTGTCAGAGATTGTCAGAGAGTGATAGAGAGTGTCAGAGAGTGTCAGAGAGTGATAGAGAGTGATAGAGAGTTTCAGAGAATGTCTGAGAGTGTCAGAGAGTGTCAGAGAGTGATAGAGAGTGACAGAGAGTGTCAGAGAGTGTCAGAGAGTGATAGTGAGTGTCTGAGAGTGTCAGAGACTGTCAGAGAGTGTCAGAGAGTGTCTGAGAGTGTCAGAGAGTGATAGAGAGTGATAGAGAGTGTCAGAGAGTGTCAGAGAGTGTCAGAGAGTGATAGTGAGTGTCTGAGAGTGTCAGAGAGTGTCAGATAGTGATAGAGAGTGATAGAGAGTTTCAGAGAGTGTCACAGATTATACAGAGTGTCAGAGAGTGAGCGAGAGTGATAGAGAGTTTCAGAGAGTGACAGAGAGTGTCTGAGAGTGTCAGAGAGTGATAGAGAGTGATAGAGAGTGTCAGAGAGTGTCAGAGAATGTCTGAGAGTGTCAGAGAGTGATAGAGAGTGTCAGAGAGTGTCAGAGTGTCAGAGCGTGTCAGAGAGTGATCGTGAGTTTCAGAGAGTGTCAGAGAGTGTCTGAGAGTGTCAGAGAGTGATAGAGAGTGATAGAGATTTTTAGAGATTGTCAGAGAGTGTCTGAGAGTGTCAGAGAGTGATAGAGAGTGATCGAGAGTGTCAGAGAGTGATAGAGAGTGATAGAGAGTGTCAGAGAGTGTCTGAGAGTGTCTGAGAGTGTCAGAGAGTGATGGAGAGTGATAGAGAGTATCAGAGTGTGTCAGAGAGTGCCAGAGAGTGTCAGAGAGTGTCAGAGAGTGATAGTGAGTTTCAGAGAGTGTCAGAGAGTGTCTGAGAGTGTCAGAGACTGATAGAGAGTGATAGAGAGTTTCAGAGAGTGTCAGAGAGTGTCTGAGAGTGATAGAGAGTGATAGAGAGTGTCAGAGAGTGTCAGAGAGTGTCAGAGAGTGATAGTGTGTGTCTGAGAGTGTCAGAGAGTGATAGAGAGTGATAGAGAGTGTCAGAGTGTGTCAGAGTGTGTCAGAGAGTGATAGTGGGTGTCTGAGAGTGTCAGAGACTGTCAGAGAGTGTCAGAGAGTGTCTGAGAGTGTCAGAGAGTGATAGAGAGTGATAGAGAGTGCAGAGAGTTTCAGAGAGTGTCAGAGAGTGATAGAGAGTGATAGAGAGTTTCAGAGAGTGTCAGTGAGTGTCAGAGAGTAATAGAGAGTGTCAGAGAGTGTCAGAGAGTGATAGAGAGTGTCAGAGAGTGTCAGAGAGTGTCAGAGAGTGATAGAGAGTGTCAGAGAGTGTCAGAGAGTAATAGAGAGTGTCAGAGAGTGTCAGAGAGTGATAGAGAGTGTCAGAGAGTGTCAGAGATTGTCAGAGAGTGATAGAGAGTGTCAGAGAGTGTCAGAGAGTGATAGAGAGTGATAGAGAGTTTCAGAGAATGTCTGAGAGTGTCAGAGAGTGTCAGAGAGTGATAGAGAGTGACAGAGAGTGTCAGAGAGTGTCAGAGAGTGATAGTGAGTGTCTGAGAGTGTCAGAGACTGTCAGAGAGTGTCAGAGAGTGTCTGAGAGTGTCAGAGAGTGATAGAGAGTGATAGAGAGTGTCAGAGAGTGTCAGAGAGTGTCAGAGAGTGATAGTGAGTGTCTGAGAGTGATAGAGAGTGATAGAGAGTGTCAGAGAGTGTCAGAGTTTGTCAGAGAGTGTCAGAGAGTGATAGTGCGTGTCTGAGAGTGTCAGAGACTGTCAGAGAGTGTCAGAGAGTGTCTGAGAGTGTCAGAGAGTGATAGAGAGTGATAGAGAGTGTCAGAGAGTTTCAGAGAGTTTCAGAGAGTGTCAGAGAGTGATAGAGAGTGATAGAGAGTTTCAGAGAGTGTCAGAGAGTGTCAGAGAGTAATAGAGAGTGTCAGAGAGTGTCAGAGAGTGATAGAGAGTGTCAGAGAGTGTCAGAGAGTGTCAGAGAGTGATAGAGAGTGATAGAGAGTTTCAGAGAGTGTCAGAGAGTGTCAGAGAGTGTCAGAGAGTGATATAGAGTGTCAGAGAGTGTCAGAGAGTGTCAGAGAGTGTCTGAGAGTGTCAGAGAGTGATAGAGAGTGTCAGAGAGTGGTAGAGAGTGATCGAGAGTTTCAGAGAGTGTCAGAGAGTGTCTGAGATTGTCAGAGAGTGTCAGAGAGTGATAGAGAGTGATAGAGAGTGTCAGAGAGTGTCAGAGAGTGATAGTGAGTGTCTGAGAGTGATAGAGAGTGATATAGAGTGATAGAGACTTTCAGAGATTGTCAGAGAGTGTCTGAGAGTGTCAGAGAGTGATAGAGAGTGATAGAGAGTGTCAGAGAGTGATAGAGAGTGATAGAGAGTGATAGAGAGTGTCAGAGACTGTCAGAGAGTGATAGTGAGTGTCAGAGAGTGTCAGAGAGTGTCAGAGAGTGATAGTGGGTGTCTGAGAGTGTCAGAGAGAGTCAGAGAGTGTCAGAGAGTGATAGTGGGTGTCTGAGAGTGTCAGAGAGTGTCAGAGAGTGTCAGAGAGTGATAGAGAGTGTCAGAGAGTGTCAGAGAGTGATAGTGAGTGTCTGAGAGTGATAGAGAGTGATAGAGAGTTTCAGAGAGTGTCAGAGAGTGTCAGAGAGTGTCAGAGAGTGATAGTGAGTGTCTGAGATAGATAGAGAGTGTCAGAGAGTGTCAGAGAGCGATATAGAGTGTCCGAGAGTGTCAGAGAGTGATAGTGAGTTTCAGAGAGTGTCAGAGAGTGTCAGAGAGTGATAGAGAGTGATAGAGAGTTTCAGAGAGTATCAGAGAGTGTCTGAGAGTGTCAGAGAGTGATAGAGAGTGATAGAGCGTGTCAGAGAGTGTCAGAGAGTGTCAGAGAGTGATAGTGAGTGTCTGAGAGTGATAGAGAGTGATAGAGAGTTTCAGAGAGTGTCAGAGAGTGTCTGAGAGTGTCAGAGAGTGATAGAGAGTGATAGAGAGTGTCAGAGAGTGTCAGAGAGTGTCAGAGAGTGATAGTGAGTGTCTGAGAGTGTCAGAGACTGTTAGAGAGTGTCAGAGAGTGTCTGAGAGTGTCAGAGAGTGATAGAGAGTGATAGAGAGTGTCAGAGAGTGTCAGAGAGTGTCAGAGAGTGACAGTGAGTGTCTGAGAGTGATAGAGAGTGATAGAGAGTGTCAGAGAGTGTCAGAGAGTGTCATAGAGTGTCAGAGAGTGATAGTGGGTGTCTGAGAGTGTCAGAGACTGTCAGAGAGTGTCAGAGAGTGTCTGAGAGTGTCTGAGAGTGTCAGAGAGTGATAGAGAGTGTCAGAGAGTTTCAGAGAGTGTCAGAAAGTGATAGAGAGTGATAGAGGAGTTTCAGAGAGTGTCAGAGAGTAATAGAGAGTGTCAGAGAGTGTCAGAGAGTGTCAGAGAGTGATAGAGAGTGTCAGAGAGTGTCAGAGAGTGTCAGAGAGTGTCAGAGAGTGATAGAGAGTGATAGAGAGTTTCAGAGAGTGTCAGAGAGTGTCTGAGAGTGTCAGAGAGTGTCAGAGAGTGATATAGAGTGTCAGAGAGTGTCAGAGAGTGTCAGAGAGTGTCTGAGAGTGTCAGAGAGTGATAGAGAGTGTCAGAGAGTGAAACAGAGTGATCGAGAGTGTCAGAGAGTGTCAGAGAGTGTCAGAGAGTGATAGAGAGTGTCAGAGAGTGATAGAGAGTGATCGAGAGTGTCAGAGAGTGTCAGAGAGTGTCTGAGAGTGTCAGAGAGTGATAGAGAGTGATAGAGAGTGTCAGAGCGTGTCAGAGAGTGATAGTGAGTGTCTGAGAGTGATAGAGAGTGATAGAGAGTGATAGAGAGTTTCAGAGAGTGTCAGAGAGTGTCAGAGAGTGTCAGAGAGTGATAGAGAGTGATAGAAAGTGATAGAGAGTGTCAGAGAGTGTATGAGAGTGATAGAGAGTGATAGAGAGTGTCAGAGAGTGTCAGAGAGTGTCAGAGAGTGATAGTGAGTGTCTGAGAGTGATAGAAAGTGTCAGAGAGTGTCAGAGAGTGTCAGAGAGTGATAGAGAGTGTCAGAGAGTGTCAGAGAGTGTCAGAGAGTGTCTGAGAGTGTCAGAGAGTGATAGAGAGTGTCAGAGAGTGATAGAGAGTGATCGAGAGTGTCAGAGAGTGTCAGAGAGTGTCAGAGAGTGATAGAGAGTGTCAGAGAGTGATAGAGAGTGTCAGAGAGTGTCAGAGAGTGATAGTGAGTGTCTGAGAGTGATAGAGAGTGATAGAGAGTTTCAGAGAGTGTCAGAGAGTGTCAGAGAGTGTCAGAGAGTGATAGAGAGTGATAGAGAGTGTCAGAGAGTGTATGAGAGTGATAGAGAGTGATAGAGAGTGTCAGAGAGTGTCAGAGAGTGTCAGAGAGTGATAGTGAGTGTCTGAGAGTGATAGAAAGTGTCAGAGAGTGTCAGAGAGTGTCAGAGAGTGATAGTGGGTGTCAGAGAGTGATAGTGAGTGTCTGAGAGTGATAGAGAGTGATAGAGAGTGTCAGAGAGTGTCAGAGAGTGTCATAGAGTGTCAGAGAGTGATAGTGGGTGTCTGAGAGTGTCAGAGACTGTCAGAGAGTGTCAGAGAGTGTCTGAGAGTGTCAGAGAGTGATAGAGAGTGTCAGAGAGTTTCAGAGAGTGTCAGAAAGTGATAGAGAGTGATAGAGGAGTTTCAGAGAGTGTCAGAGAGTGTCAGAGAGTAATAGAGAGTGTCAGAGAGTGTCAGAGAGTGATAGAGAGTGTCAGAGAGTGTCAGAGAGTGTCAGAGAGTGATAGAGAGTGATAGAGAGTTTCAGAGAGTGTCAGAGAGTGTCTGAGAGTGTCAGAGAGTGATATAGAGTGTCAGAGAGTGTCAGAGAGTGTCAGAGAGTGTCTGAGAGTGTCAGAGAGTGTCAGAGAGTGTCAGAGAGTGATAGAGAGTGATCGAGAGTGTCAGAGAGTGTCAGAGAGTGTCAGAGAGTGATAGAGAGTGTCAGAGAGTGATAGAGAGTGATCGAGAGTTTCAGAGAGTGTCAGAGAGTGTCTGAGAGTGTCAGAGAGTGATAGAGAGTGATAGAGAGTGTCAGAGCGTGTCAGAGAGTGATAGTGAGTGTCTGAGAGTGATAGAGAGTGATAGAGAATGATAGAGAGTTTCAGAGAGTGTCAGAGAGTCTCAGAGAGTGTCAGAGAGTGATAGAGAGTGATAGAAAGTGATAGAGAGTGTCAGAGAGTGTATGAGAGTGATAGAGAGTGATAGAGAGTGTCAGAGAGTGTCTGAGAGTGTCAGAGAGTGATATAGAGTGTCAGAGAGTGTCAGAGAGTGTCAGAGAGTGTCAGAGAGTGTCTGAGAGTGTCAGAGAGTGATAGAGAGTGTCAGAGAGTGATAGAGAGTGATCGAGAGTGTCAGAGAGTGTCAGAGAGTGTCAGAGAGTGATAGAGAGTGTCAGAGAGTGATAGAGAGTGATAGAGAGTGTCAGAGAGTGTCAGAGAGTGATAGTGAGTGTCTGAGAGTGATAGAGAGTGATAGAGAGTGATAGAGAGTTTCAGAGTGTGTCAGAGAGTGTCAGAGAGTGTCAGAGAGTGATAGAGAGTGATAGAGAGTGATAGAGAGTGTCAGAGAGTGTATGAGAGTGATAGAGAGTGATAGAGAGTGTCAGAGAGTGTCAGAGAGTGTCAGAGAGTGATAGTGAGTGTCTGAGAGTGATAGAAAGTGTCAGAGAGTGTCAGAGAGTGTCAGAGAGTGATAGTGGGTGTCTGAGAGTGTCAGAGAGAGTCAGAGAGTGTCAGAGAGTGATAGTGTGTGTCTGAGAGTGTCAGAGAGTGTCAGAGAGTGTCAGAGAGTAATAGAGAGTGTCAGAGAGTGATAGAGAGTGTCAGAGAGTGTCAGAGAGTGTCAGAGAGTGTCAGAGAGTGATAGAGAGTGATCGAGAGTTTCAGAGAGTGTCAGAGAGTGTCTGAGAGTGGCAGAGAGTGATAGAGAGTGATAGAGAGTGTCAGAGAGTGTCAGAGAGTGTCAGAGAGTGATAGTGATTGTCTGAGAGTGATAGAGAGTGATAGAGAGTTTCAGAGAGTGTCAGAGAGTGTCTGAGAGTGTCAGAGAGTGATAGAGAGTGATAGAGAGTGTCAGTGAGTGTATGAGAGTGATAGAGAGTGATAGAGAGTGTCAGAGAGTGTCAGAGAGTGTCAGAGAGTGATAGTGAGTGTCTGAGAGTGATAGAGAGTGATAGAGAGTGTCAGAGAGTGTCAGAGAGTGTCAGAGAGTGATAGTGGGTGTCTGAGAGTGTCAGAGAGAGTCAGAGAGTGTCACAGAGTGATAGTGGGTGTCTGAGAGTGTCAGAGACTGTCAGAGAGTGTCAGAGAGTGATAGAGAGTGATAGTGAGTGTCTGAGAGTGATAGAGAGTGTCAGAGAGTGTCAGAGAGCGATAGAGAGTTTCAGAGATTGTCAGAGAGTGTCTGAGAGTGTCAGAGAGTGATAGAGAGTGTCAGAGAGTGATAGCGAGTGATCGAGAGTTTCAGAGAGTGTCAGAGAGTGTCTGAGAGTGTCAGAGAGTGATAGAACATAGAACATAGAACATAGAACATACAGCACAGAACAGGCCCTTCGGCCCACAATGTTGTGCCGATCCTTTGTCCTCTGTCAAGGACAATTTAATCTATACCCCATCATTCTCCTTTATCCATATACCTATCCAAAAGCCTTTTGAAAGTCCCTAAAGTTTCTGACTCAACAACTTCCCCGGGCAAGGCATTCCATGCCTCGACCACTCTCTGGGTAAAGAACCTTCCCCTGACATCCCCCTTATATCTCCCACCCTTCACCTTAAATTTATGACCCCTTGTAACGCTTTGCTCCACCCGGGGAAAAAGTTTCTGACTGTCTACCCTATCTATTCCCCTGATCATCTTATAAACCTCTATCATGTCACCCCTCATCCTTCTCCTTTCTAATGAGAAGAGGCCTAGAATGTTCAGCCTTTCCTCGTAAGACTTATTCTCCATTCCAGGCAACATCCTGGTAAATCTCCTCTGCACCCTCTCCAAGGCTTCCACATCCTTCCTAAAATGAGGCGACCAGAACTGCACACAGTACTCCAAATGAGGCCTTACCAAGGTCCTGTACAGCTGCATCATCACCTCACGGCTCTTAAATTCAATCCCTCTGCTAATGAACGCTAACACCCCATATGCCTTCTTCACAGCCCTATCCACTTGAGTTGCAACTTTCAATGATCTATGCACATAGACCCCAAGGTCTCTCTGCTCCTCCACATGCCCAAGAACCCTACCGTTAACACAGTATTTTGCATTCATGTTTGTCCTTCCAAAATGGACGACCTCACACTTTTCAGGGTTAAACTCCATCTGCCACTTTTCAGCCCAGCACTGCAACCTATCCAAGTCCCTTTGCAGACGACAATAGCCCTCCTCGGTATCCACAACTCCACCAACCTTTGTATCATCTGCAAATTTACTGACCCACCCTTCGACTTCCTCATCCAAGTCGTTAATAAAAATCACAAACAGGAGAGGACCCAGAACTGATCCCTGCGGCACGCCACTGGTAACTGGGCTCCAGGCTGAGTATTTACCATCTAAGACCACTCTCTGCCTTCTATCAGTTAGCCAATTCTTAATCCAACTGGCCACATTCCCCACTATCCCATGCCTCCTGACTTTCTCCATAAGTCTACCATGGGGGACCTTATCAAATGCCTTACTAAAATCCATGTACACCACATCCACTGGTTTACCCTCATCCACTTGCTTGGTCACCTGCTCAAAGAATTCAATCAGGCTTGTGAGGCAAGACCTACCCCTCACAAAACCGTGCTGACTGTCCCGAATCAAGCAGTGTCTTTCCAGATGCTCAGAAATCCTATCCCTCAGCACCTTTTCCATCAACTTGCCTACCACCGAAGTAAGACTAACTGGCCTGTAATTCCCAGGGTTGTTCCTATTCCCTTTCTTGAACAGGGGCACAACATTTGCCACCCTCCAATCACCTGGTACCACCCCCGTCAGCAGAGAAGATGAAAAGATCATTGCCAGCGGCTCTGCAATTTCATCCCTTGCTTCCCATAACATCCTTGGATATACCCCGTCAGGCCCGGGAGACTTGTCTATCTTCAAGTTATTCAAAAACCCCAACACATCTTCCCTCCTAACGAGCACTTCCTCGAGCTTACCAGTCTGCTTCCCACCGTCCTCTTCAGTAATACACCCCTTCTCATTCGTAAATACCGAAGAGAAGTACTCATTCAAAACCTCACTTATCTCTTCCGGCTCAACACACAGTCTCCCGCTATTGTCCTTGACCGGACCTATGGTCCCCCTAGTCATCCTCACATTTCTGACATACGCGTAAAAGGCCTTGGGGTTTTCTTTTATCCTACCCGCCAAGCATTTTTCATGCCCTCTCTTAGCTCTCCTAATCCCTTTCTTCAGATCCTTCCTGGCCAACTTGTATCCCTCCAGAGCTATGCCTGTGCCCTTTTTCCTCAACTTTATATACGCATCCTTCTTCTTCCTAACAAGACTCTCAACCTCTCTTGTCAACCACGGTTCCCTCACATGACCATCCCTTCCCTGTCTGACAGGGACATGCTTATCAATGGCCCCTACTATCTGCTCCTTGAAAAAGTTCCACATTTCGACCGTGCCCTTCCCTGCCAGCATATGCTCCCAACTTATGCTCCTCAGTTCCTGCCTGACAGCATCATATCTACCCTTCCCCCAATTGTAAACCTTGCCCTGTTGCACATACCTATCCCTCTCCATTACCACAGTGAATGCTACAGAATTGTGATCACTATCTCCATAGAGAGTGATAGAGAGTGTCAGAGAGTGTCAGAGAGTGATAGAGAGTGATAGAGAGTGATAGAGAGTTTCAGAGAGTGTCAGAGAGTGTCTGAGAGTGTCAGAGAGTGTCAGAGAGTGATAGAGAGTGATAGAGAGTGATAGAGAGTGATAGAGAGTGTCAGAGAGTGTCAGAGAGTGTCAGAGAGTGATAGTGAGTGTCTGAGAGTGATAGAAAGTGTCAGAGAGTGTCAGAGAGTGTCAGAGAGTGACAGTGGGTGTCTGAGAGTGTCAGAGAGAGTCAGAGAGTGTCAGAGAGTGATAGTGGGTGTCTGAGAGTGTCCGAGAGTGTCAGAGAGTAATAGAGAGTGTCAGAGAGTGTCAGAGAGTGATAGAGAGTGTCAGAGAGTGTCAGAGAGTGTCAGAGAGTGATAGGGAGTGATAGAGAGTTTCAGAGAGTGTCAGAGAGTGTCTGAGAGTGTCAGAGAGTGTCAGAGAGTGATATAGAGTGTCAGAGAGTGTCAGAGAGTGTCTGAGAGTGTCTGAGAGTGTCAGAGAGTGTCAGAGAGTGTCTGAGAGTGTCAGAGAGTGTCAGAGAGTGATATAGAGTGTCAGAGAGTGTCAGAGAGTGATAGAGAGTGTCAGAGAGTGATAGAGAGTGATCGAGAGTTTCAGAGAGTGTCAGAGAGTGTCTGAGAGTGTCAGAGAGTGATAGAGTGTGATAGAGAGTGTCAGAGAGTGTCAGAGAGTGTCAGAGAGTGATAGTGAGTGTCTGAGAGTGATAGAGAGTGATAGAGAGTTTCAGAGAGTGTCAGAGAGTGTCTGAGAGTGTCAGAGAGTGATAGAGAGTGATAGAGAGTGTCAGAGAGTGATAGAGAGTGTCAGAGAGTGTCTGAGAGTGTCAGAGAGTGATAGAGAGTGATAGAGAGTTTCAGAGAGTGTCAGAGAGTGTCTGAGAGTGTCAGAGATTGTCAGAGAGTGATATAGAGTGTCAGAGAGTGTCAGAGAGTGTCAGAGAGTGTCTGAGAGTGTCAGAGAGTGTCAGAGAGTGTCAGAGAGTGATAGAGAGTGATCGAGAGTGTCAGAGAGTGTCAGAGAGTGTCAGAGAGTGATAGAGAGTGTCAGAGAGTGATAGAGAGTGATCGAGAGTTTCAGAGAGTGTCAGAGAGTGTCTGAGAGTGTCAGAGAGTGATAGAGAGTGATAGAGAGTGTCAGAGCGTGTCAGAGAGTGATAGTGAGTGTCTGAGAGTGATAGAGAGTGATAGAGAGTGATAGAGAGTTTCAGAGAGTGTCAGAGAGTCTCAGAGAGTGTCAGAGAGTGATAGAGAGTGATAGAAAGTGATAGAGAGTGTCAGAGAGTGTATGAGAGTGATAGAGAGTGATAGAGAGTGTCAGAGAGTGTCAGAGAGTGTCAGAGAGTGATAGTGAGTGTCTGAGAGTGATAGAAAGTGTCAGAGAGTGTCAGAGAGTGTCAGAGAGTGATAGAGAGTGATAGAGAGTTTCAGAGAGTGTCAGAGAGTGTCTGAGAGTGTCAGAGAGTGATATAGAGTGTCAGAGAGTGTCAGAGAGTGTCTGAGAGTGTCAGAGAGTGATAGAGAGTGTCAGAGAGTGTCAGAGAGTGTCAGAGAGTGATAGAGAGTGTCAGAGAGTGATAGAGAGTGATAGAGAGTGTCAGAGAGTGTCAGAGAGTGATAGTGAGTGTCTGAGAGTGATAGAGAGTGATATAGAGTGATAGAGAGTTTCAGAGAGTGTCAGAGAGTGTCTGAGAGTGTCAGAGAGTGATAGAGAGTGTCAGAGAGTGATAGAGAGTGATCGAGAGTGTCAGAGAGTGTCAGAGAGTGTCAGAGAGTGATAGAGAGTGTCAGAGAGTGATAGAGAGTGATAGAGAGTGTCAGAGAGTGTCAGAGAGTGATAGTGAGTGTCTGAGAGTGATAGAGAGTGATAGAGAGTGATAGAGAGTTTCATAGAGTGTCAGAGAGTGTCAGAGAGTGTCAGAGAGTGATAGAGAGTGATAGAGAGTGATAGAGAGTGTCAGAGAGTGTATGAGAGTGATAGAGAGTGATAGAGAGTGTCAGAGAGTGTCAGAGAGTGTCAGAGAGTGATAGTGAGTGTCTGAGAGTGATAGAAAGTGTCAGAGAGTGTCAGAGAGTGTCAGAGAGTGATAGTGGGTGTCTGAGAGTGTCAGAGAGAGTCAGAGAGTGTCAGAGAGTGATAGTGGGTGTCTGAGAGTGTCAGAGAGTGTCAGAGAGTGTCAGAGAGTAATAGAGAGTGTCAGAGAGTGATAGAGAGTGTCAGAGAGTGTCAGAGAGTGTCAGAGAGTGTCAGAGAGTGATAGAGAGTGATCGAGAGTTTCAGAGAGTGTCAGAGAGTGTCTGAGAGTGGCAGAGAGTGATAGAGAGTGATAGAGAGTGTCAGAGAGTGTCAGAGAGTGATAGTGATTGTCTGAGAGTGATAGAGAGTGATAGAGAGTTTCAGAGAGTGTCAGAGAGTGTCTGAGAGTGTCAGAGAGTGATAGAGAGTGATAGAGAGTGTCAGTGAGTGTATGAGAGTGATAGAGAGTGATAGAGAGTGTCAGAGAGTGTCAGAGAGTGTCAGAGAGTGATAGTGAGTGTCTGAGAGTGATAGAGAGTGATAGAGAGTGTCAGAGAGTGTCAGAGAGTGTCAGAGAGTGATAGTGGGTGTCTGAGAGTGTCAGAGAGAGTCAGAGAGTGTCAGAGATTGATAGTGGGTGTCTGAGAGTGTCAGAGACTGTCAGAGAGTGTCAGAGAGTGATAGAGAGTGATAGTGAGTGTCTGAGAGTGATAGAGAGTGTCAGAGAGTGTCAGAGAGCGATAGAGAGTTTCAGAGATTGTCAGAGAGTGTCTGAGAGTGTCAGAGAGTGATAGAGAGTGTCAGAGAGTGATAGCGAGTGATCGAGAGTTTCAGAGAGTGTCAGAGAGTGTCTGAGAATGTCAGAGAGTGATAGAGAGTGATAGAGTGTCAGAGAGTGTCAGAGAGTGATAGAGAGTGATAGAGAGTGATAGAGAGTTTCAGAGAGTGTCAGAGAGTGTCTGAGAGTGTCAGAGAGTGTCAGAGAGTGATAGAGAGTGATAGAGAGTGATAGAGAGTGATAGAGAGTGTCAGAGAGTGTCAGAGAGTGTCAGAGAGTGATAGTGAGTGTCTGAGAGTGATAGAAAGTGTCAGAGAGTGTCAGAGAGTGTCAGAGAGTGACAGTGGGTGTCTGAGAGTGTCAGAGAGAGTCAGAGAGTGTCAGAGAGTGATAGTGGGTGTCTGAGAGTGTCCGAGAGTGTCAGAGAGTAATAGAGAGTGTCAGAGAGTGTCAGAGAGTGATAGAGAGTGTCAGAGAGTGTCAGAGAGTGTCAGAGAGTGATAGGGAGTGATAGAGAGTTTCAGAGAGTGTCAGAGAGTGTCTGAGAGTGTCAGAGAGTGTCAGAGAGTGATATAGAGTGTCAGAGAGTGTCAGAGAGTGTCTGAGAGTGTCTGAGAGTGTCAGAGAGTGTCAGAGAGTGTCTGAGAGTGTCAGAGAGTGTCAGAGAGTGATATAGAGTGTCAGAGAGTGTCAGAGAGTGTCAGAGAGTGATAGAGA
Organism: Heterodontus francisci; assembly: GCF_036365525.1. Lineage (NCBI taxonomy): Eukaryota > Metazoa > Chordata > Chondrichthyes > Heterodontiformes > Heterodontidae > Heterodontus > Heterodontus francisci. Next base: position 110,092 of record NW_027140217.1, on the reverse strand, counting down.
GTGTCAGAGAGTGATAGAGAGTGATCAAGAGTTTCAGAGAGTGTCAGAGAGTGTCTGAGAGTGTCAGAGAGTGATAGAGTGTGATAGAGAGTGTCAGAGAGTGTCAGAGAGTGTCAGAGAGTGATAGTGAGTGTCTGAGAGTGATAGAGAGTGATAGAGAGTTTCAGAGAGTGTCAGAGAGTGTCTGAGAGTGTCAGAGAGTGATAGAGAGTGATAGAGAGTGTCAGAGAGTGATAGAGAGTGTCAGAGAGTGTCAGAGAGTGTCAGAGAGTGATAGAGAGTGATAGAGAGTTTCAGAGAGTGTCAGAGAGTGTCTGAGAGTGTCAGAGAGTGTCAGAGAGTGATATAGAGTGTCAGAGAGTGTCAGAGAGTGTCAGAGAGTGTCTGAGAGTGTCAGAGAGTGTCAGAGAGTGTCAGAGAGTGATAGAGAGTGATCGAGAGTGTCAGAGAGTGTCAGAGAGTGTCAGAGAGTGATAGAGAGTGTCAGAGAGTGATAGAGAGTGATCGAGAGTTTCAGAGAGTGTCAGAGAGTGTCTGAGAGTGTCAGAGAGTGATAGAGAGTGATAGAGAGTGTCAGAGCGTGTCAGAGAGTGATAGTGAGTGTCTGAGAGTGATAGAGAGTGATAGAGAGTGATAGAGAGTTTCAGAGAGTGTCAGAGAGTCTCAGAGAGTGTCAGAGAGTGATAGAGAGTGATAGAATGTGATAGAGAGTGTCAGAGAGTGTATGAGAGTGATAGAGAGTGATAGAGAGTGTCAGAGAGTGTCAGAGAGTGTCAGAGAGTGATAGTGAGTGTCTGAGAGTGATAGAAAGTGTCAGAGAGTGTCAGAGAGTGTCAGAGAGTGATAGAGAGTGATAGAGAGTTTCAGAGAGTAATAGAGAGTGTCAGAGAGTGTCAGAGAGTGATAGAGAGTGTCAGAGAGTGTCAGAGAGTGTCAGAGAGTGTCAGAGAGTGATAGTGAGTGTCTGAGAGTGATAGAGAGTGATAGAGAGTGATAGAGAGTTTCAGAGAGTGTCAGGGAGTGTCTGAGAGTGATAGAGAGTGATAGAGAGTTTCAGAGAGTGTCAGAGAGTGTCTGAGAGTGTCAGAGAGTGATAGAGAGTGATAGAGAGTGTCAGAGAGTGATAGAGAGTGATAGAGAGTGATAGGGAGTGATAGAGAGTTTCAGAGAGTGTCAGAGAGTGTCTGAGAGTGTCAGAGAGTGATAGAGAGTGATAGAGAGTGTCAGAGAGTGTATGAGAGTGATAGAGAGTGATAGAGAGTGTCAGAGAGTGTCAGAGAGTGTCAGAGAGTGATAGTGAGTGTCTGAGAGTGATAGAGAGTGATAGAGAGTGATAGAGAGTGTCACAGAGTGTCAGAGAGTGTCAGAGAGTGTCAGAGAGTGATAGTGGGTGTCTGAGAGTGTCAGAGAGAGTCAGAGAGTGTCAGAGAGTGATATTGGGTGTCTGAGAGTGTCAGAGAGTGTCAGAGAGTGTCAGAGAGTGATAGAGAGTGTCAGAGAGTGTCAGAGAGTGATAGTGAGTGTCTGAGAGTGATAGAGAGTGATAGAGAGTGTCAGAGAGTGTCAGAGAGTGATAGAGAGTAATAGAGAGTGTCAGCGAGTGTCAGAGAGTGTCAGAGAGTGATAGTGAGTGTCTGAGAGTGATAGAGAGTGTCAGAGAGTGATAGAGAGTGATAGAGAGTGTCAGAGAGTGTATGAGAGTGATAGAGAGTGATAGAGAGTGTCAGAGAGTGTCAGAGAGTGTCAGAGAGTGATAGTGAGTGTCTGAGAGTGATAGAGAGTGATAGAGAGTGATAGAGAGTGTCACAGAGTGTCAGAGAGTGTCAGAGAGTGTCAGAGAGTGATAGTGGGTGTCTGAGAGTGTCAGAGAGAGTCAGAGAGTGTCAGAGAGTGATATTGGGTGTCTGAGAGTGTCAGAGAGTGTCAGAGAGTGTCAGAGAGTGATAGAGAGTGTCAGAGAGTGTCAGAGAGTGATAGTGAGTGTCTGAGAGTGATAGAGAGTGATAGAGAGTGTCAGAGAGTGTCAGAGAGTGATAGAGAGTAATAGAGAGTGTCAGCGAGTGTCAGAGAGTGTCAGAGAGTGATAGTGAGTGTCTGAGAGTGATAGAGAGTGTCAGAGAGTGTCAGAGAGCGATAGATAGTTTCAGAGAGTGTCAGAGAGTGTCTGAGAGTGTCAGAGAGTGTCAGAGAGTCATAGAGAGTGTCAGAGAGTGTCAGAGAGTGATAGAGAGTGTCAGAGAGTGATCGAGAGTTTCAGAGAGTGTCAGAGAGTGTCTGAGTGTGTCAGAGAGTGATAGAGAGTGATAGAGAGTGTCAGAGAGTGTCAGAGAGTGTCAGAGAGTGATAGAGAGTGATAGAGATTGTCAGAGAGTGTCAGAGAGTGTCAGAGAGTGATAGTGAGTGTCTGAGAGTGATAGAGAGTGATATAGAGTGATAGAGAGTTTCAGAGAGTGTCAGAGAGTGTCTGAGAGTGTCAGAGAGTGTCAGAGAGTGATAGAGAGTGATAGAGAGTGTCAGAGAGTGATAGAGAGTGATAGAGAGTGATAGAGAGTGTCAGAGAGTGATAGAATTAGAATTAGAATTAGAATATTACAGCGCAGTACAGGCCCTTCGGCCCTCGATGTTGCGCCGATCATCTGACCTACGCTATTCCATTTACATCCATATGTCTATCCAATGACCACTTAAATGCCCTTAAAGTTGGCGAGTCTACTACTGTTGCAGGCAGGGCGTTCCACGCCCCTACTACTCTCTGCGTAAAGAAACTACCTCTGACATCTGTCCTATATCTTTCACCCCTCAACTTAAAGCTATGTCCCCTCGTGTTTGCCATCCTCATCCGAGGAAAAAGACTCTCACTATCCACCCTATCTAACCCTCTGATTATCTTGTATGTCTCTATTAAGTCACCTCTCCTCCTCCTTCTCTCTAACGAAAACAACCCCAAGTCCCTCAGCCTTTCCTCGTAAGACCTTCCTTCCATACCAGGCAACATCCTAGTAAATCTCCTCTGCACCCTTTCCAAAGCTTCGACATCCTTCCTATAATGCGGTGACCAGAACTGCACGCAATACTCCAGGTGCGGCCTCACCAGAGTTTTGTACAGCTGCATCATGACCCCGTGGCTCTGAAACTCGATCCCCCTACTAATAAAGGCTAACACACCATATGCCTTCTTAACAGCCCTATTAACCTGGGTAGCAACTTTCAGGGATTTATGTACCTGGATACCAAGATCTCTCTGCTCATCTACACTACCAAGAATCTTCCCATTAGCCCAGTACTCTGCATTGCTGTTACTCCTTCCAAAGTGAATCACCTCACACTTCTCCGCATTAAACTCCATTTGCCATCTCTCAGCCCAGCTCTGCAGCCTATCTATGTCCCTCTGTACCCTACAACACCCTTCGACACTATCCACAACTCCACCGACCTTCGTGTCATCCGCAAATTTACTAACCCACCCTTCTACACCCTCATCCAGGTCGTTTATAAAAATGACAAACAGCAGTGGCCCCAAAACAGAACCTTGCGGTACACCACTAGTAACTAAACTCCAGGATGAACATTTGCCATCAACCACCACCCTCTGTCTTCTTTCAGCTGGCCAATTTCTGATCCAAAGCTCTAAATCACCTTCAACCCCATACTTGCGTATTTTCTGCAATAGCCTACCGTGGGGAACCTTATCAAACGCCTTACTGAAATCCATATACACCACATCCACGGCTTTACCCTCATCCACCTGTTTGGTCACCTTCTCGAAAAACTCAATAAGGTTTGTGAGGCACGACCTACCTTTCACAAAACCGTGCTGACTATCGCAAATGAACTTATTCTTTTCAAGATGATTATAAATCCTGTCTCTTATAACCTTTTCCAACATTTTACCCACAACCGAAGTAAGGCTCACAGGTCTATAATTACCAGGACTGTCTCTACTCCCCTTCTTGAACAAGGGGACAACATTTGCTATCCTCCAGTCCTCCGGTACTACTCCTGTCGACAATGACGACTTAAAGATCAACAACAACGGCTCTGCAATCTCCTCCCTGGCTCCCCAGAGAATCCTAGGATAAATCCCATCTGGCCCAGGGGACTTATCTATTTTCACTCTTTCCAAAATTGCTAACACCTCCTCCTTGTGAATCTCAATCCCATCTAGCCTAGTAGGCTGTATCTCAGTAATCTCCTCGGCAACATTTTCTTTCTCTACTGTAAATACTGACGAAAAATATTCATTTAACGCTTCCCCTATCTCCTCTGATTCCGCACACAACTTCCCACTACTATCCTTGATTGGCCCTGTTCTAACTCTTATCATTCGTTTATTCCTGATATACCTATAGAAAGCCTTAGGGTTTTCTTTGATCCTATCCGCCAATGACTTCTCGTGTCCTCTCCTTGCTCTTCTTAGCCCTCCGTTTAGATCCTTCCTGGCTAGCTTGTAACTCTCAAGCGCCCTAACTGAGCCTTCACGTCTCATCCTAACATAAGCCGCCCTCTTCCTCTTGACAAGCGCTTCAACTTCTTTAGTAAACCACGGCTCCCTTGCTCGACAACTTCCTCCCTGCCTGACAGGTACATACTTATCAAGGACACGCATTAGCTGCTCCTTGAATAAGCTCCACATTTCGTTTGTGCCCATCCCCTGCAGTTTCCTTCCCCATCCTACACATCCTAAATCTTGCCTAATCGCGTCATAATTTCCTTGCCCCCAGCTATAATTCTTGCCCTGCGGTATATACCTGTCCCTGCCCATCGCTAAGGTAAACCTAACCGAATTGTGATCACTATCGCCAAAGTGCTCACCTACATCTAAATCAAACACCTGGCCGGGTTCATTACCCAGTACCAAATCCAATGTGGCATCGCCCCTGGTTGGCCTGTCCACATACTGTGTCAGAAAACCCTCCTGCACACACTGGACAAAAACAGACCCATCTAAAGTACTCGAACTATAGTATTTCCAGTCAATATTTGGAAAGTTAAAGTCCCCCATAACCACTACCCTGTTACTCTCGCTCCTGTCGAGAATCATCTTCGCTATCCTTTCCTCTACATCTCTGGAACTATTCGGAGGTCTATAGAAAACTCCCAACAGGGTGACCTCTCCTCTCCTGTTTCTAACCTCGGCCCAGACTACCTCGGTAGACGAGTCCTCAAACGTCCTTTCTGCCGCTGTAATACTTTCCTTGATTAACAATGCCACACCCCCCCCCTCTTTTACCCTCTTCTCTGTTCTTTCTGAAACATCTAAATCCCGGAACCTGCAACATCCATTCCTGCCCCTGCTCTACCCATGTCTCCGAAATGGCCACAACATCAGGATCCCAGGTACCAACCCATGCTGCAAGCTCACCCACCTTATTCCGGATGCTCCTGGCGTTGAAGTAGACACACTTTAAACCAAGTTCTTGCTTGCCAGTGCCCTCTTGCGTCCCTGTAACCTTATCCCCTACCTCACTACTCTCAACAGCCTGTACACTGGCACTGCAATTTAGGTTCCCATTCCCCTGCTGATTTAGTTTAAACCCACCCGAAGAGCACTAACAAATCTCCCTCCCAGGATATTGGTACCCCTCTGGTTCAGGTGAAGACCATCCTGTTTGTAGAGGTCCCACCTACCCCAGAAAGAGCCCCAATTATCCAGGAAACCAAAACCCTCCCTCCTACACCATCCCTGCAGCCACGTGTTCAACTCCTCTCTCTCCCTATTCCTCTCTTCGCTAGCACGTGGCACAGGCAACAACCCAGAGATAACAACTCTGGTTGTTCTCGCTCTAAGCTTCCACCCTAGCTCCCTGAATTTCTGCCTTAAATCCCCATCTCTCTTCCTACCTATGTCGTTGGTGCCTATGTGGACCACGACCTGGGGGTGCTCCCCCTCCCCCTTAAGGATCCCAAAAACACGATCGGAGACATCACGTACCCTGGCACCTGGGAGGCAACACACCAACCGTGAGTCTCTCTCGTTCCCACAGAACCTCCTATCTGTTCCCCTAACTATGGAGTCCCCAATGACTAATGCTCTGCTCCTCTTCCCTTCTGAGCAACAGGGACAGACTCTGTGCCAGAGACCTGCACCCCATTGCTTACCCCTGGTAAGTCGTCCCCCCCAACAGTATCCAAAACGGTATACCTGTTGTTGAGGGAAACGGCCACAGGGGATCCCTGCACTGCCTGCTGGTTCCCTTTCCTTCCCCTGACGGTAACCCATCTACCTACTTCTTTTACCTGAGGTGTGACTGCCTCCCTATAACTCCTGTCAATAATCCCCTCCGCCTCCCGAATGATCCGAAGTTCATCCAGCTCCAGCTCCAGTTCCCTAACGCGATCTGCGAGGAGCTGGAGTTGGGTGCACTTCCCGCAGATGCAGTCAGCAGGGACACTCTTGGCGACCCCTACCTCCCACATTCTGCAGGAGGAACATACAACTGCCTTTACCTCCATTCCCACTATTCTAGATTCCCAATAAATCTACTGAAAAACCAAACGAAAAAAAAAGTCAAAACTTGTTCGCTTAGCAATCCGACGGACTGAAGTTTTAAATAAAAAGCTTACCTTATCAACACCCTAGAGTCCTTTTTTTTTGGTTAGAGGAGGAGGGTGGGTGGGAGACACTACACGTGTAGTGTCTCGGGTACTGCCACTGCCCAAATAAATAGTTTTCCCCTACCCAGCAGTCCCCGGTCCTCCGAAACAAAAAAGGGATTAACTTGTAACTTACTGAAATTGACCGCTCAGCTGAAAGTCCGCTCCGCACCCCGTTCTATCAAGGCTGCTCCTCGCAAAAGACAAAGATTTTAAAACTGCCCAAATAAATAGTTTTCCCCTACCCAGCAGTCCCCGGTCCTCCGAAACAAAAAAGGGATGAACTTGTAACTTACTGAAATTGACCGCTCAGCTGAAAGTCCGCTCCGCACCCCGTTCTATCAAGGCTGCTCCTCGCAAAAGACAAAGATTTTAAAACTGCCCAAATAAATAGTTTTCCCCTACCCAGCAGTCCCCGGTCCTCCGAAACAAAAAAGGGATTAACTTGGAACTTACTGAAATTGACCGCTCAGCTGAAAGTCCGCTCCGCACCCCGTTCTATCAAGGCTGCTCCTCGCAAAAGACAAAGATTTTAAAACTGCCCAAATAAATAGTTTTCCCCTACCCAGCAGTCCCCGGTCCTCCGAAACAAAAAAGGGATTAACTTGGAACTTACTGAAATTGACCGCTCAGCTGAAAGTCCGCTCCGCACCCCGTTCTATCAAGGCTGCTCCTCGCAAAAGACAAAGATTTTAAAACTGCCCAAATAAATAGTTTTCCCCTACCCAGCAGTCCCCGGTCCTCCGAAACAAAAAAGGGATGAACTTGTAACTTACTGAAATTGACCGCTCAGCTGAAAGTCCGCTCCGCACCCCGTTGTATCAAGGCTGCTCCTCGCAAAAGACAAAGATTTTAAAACTGCCCAAATAAATAGTTTTCCCCTACCCAGCAGTCCCCGGTCCTCCGAAACAAAAAAGGGATTAACTTGTAACTTACTGAAATTGACCGCTCAGCTGAAAGTCCGCTCCGCACCCCGTTCTATCAAGGCTGCTCCTCGCAAAAGTGTCAGAGAGTGATAGAGAGTGTCAGAGAGTTTCAGAGAGTGATAGAGAGTGATAGAGAGTGTCAGAGAGTGTCAGAGAGTGTCAGAGAGTGATAGTGAGTGTCAGAGAGTGTCAGAGAGTGTCAGAGAGTGTCAGAGAGTGATAGTGGGTGTCTGAGAGTGTCAGAGAGAGTCAGAGAGTGTCAGAGAGTGATAGTGGGTGTCTGAGAGTGTCAGAGAGTGTCAGAGAGTGTCAGAGAGTGATAGAGAGTGTCAGAGAGTGTCAGAGAGTGATAGTGAGTGTCTGAGAGTGATAGAGAGTGATAGAGAGTGTCAGAGAGTGTCAGAGAGGGATAGTGAGAGTCTGAGAGTGATAGAGAGTGATAGAGAGTTTCAGAGAGTGTCAGAGAGTGTCTGAGACTGTCAGAGAGTGATAGAGAGTAATAGAGAGTGTCAGAGAGTGTCAGAGAGTGTCAGAGAGTGATAGTGAGTGTCTGAGAGCGATAGAGAGTTTTTGAGAGTATCAGAGAGTGTCTGAGAGTGTCAGAGAGTGTCAGAGAGTGATAGAGAGTGTCAGAGAGTGTCAGAGAGTGATAGTGAGTTTCAGAGAGTGTCAGAGAGTGTCAGAGAGTGATAGAGAGTGATAGAGAGTTTCAGAGAGTGTCAGAGAGTGTCTGAGACTGTCAGAGAGTGATAGAGAGTGATAGAGAGTGTCAGAGAGTGTCAGAGAGTGTCAGAGAGTGATAGTGAGTGTCTGAGAGTGATAGAGAGTGATAGAGAGTTTCAGAGAGTGTCAGAGAGTGGTAGTGAGTGTCTGAGAGTGTCAGAGACTGTTAGAGAGTGTCAGAGAGTGTCTGAGAGTGTCAGAGAGTGATAGAGAGTGATAGAGAGTGTCAGAGAGTGTCAGAGAGTGTCAGAGAGTGATTGTGAGTGTCTGAGAGTGATAGAGAGTGATAGAGAGTGTCAGAGAGTGTCAGAGAGTGTCAGAGAGTGTCAGAGAGTGATAGTGGGTGGCTGAGAGTGTCAGAGACTGTCAGAGAGTGTCAGAGAGTGTCTGAGAGTGTCAGAGAGTGATAGAGAGTGTCAGAGAGTTTCAGAGAGTGATAGAGAGTGATAGAGAGTGTCAGAGAGTGTCAGAGAGTGTCAGAGAGTGATAGAGAGTGTCAGAGAGTGTCAGAGAGTGTCAGAGAGTGATAGAGAGTGATAGAGAGTTTCAGAGAGTGTCAGAGAGTGTCTGAGAGTGTCAGAGAGTGATATAGAGTGTCAGAGAGTGTCAGAGAGTGTCTGAGAGTGTCAGAGTGTGATAGAGAGTGTCAGAGAGTGATATAGAGTGTCAGAGAGTGTCAGAGAGTGTCTGAGAGTGTCAGAGTGTGATAGAGAGTGTCAGAGAGTGATAGAGAGTGATCGAGAGTGTCAGAGAGTGTCAGAGAGTGTCAGAGAGTGATAGAGAGTGTCACAGAGTGATAGAGAGTGATAGTGGGTGTCTGAGAGTGTCAGAGAGAGTCAGAGAGTGTCAGAGAGTGATAGAGAGTGATAGAGAGTTTCAGAGAGTGTCAGAGAGTGATAGTGAGTGTCTGAGAGTGATAGAGAGTGATAGAGAGTTTCAGAGAGTGTCGGAGAGTGTCTGAGAGTGTCAGAGAGTGATAGAGAGTGATAGGGAGTGATAGAGAGTGTCAGAGAGTGTATGAGAGTGATAGAGAGTGATAGAGAGTGTCAGAGAGTGTCAGAGAGTGTCAGAGAGTGATAGTGAGTGTCTGAGAGTGATAGAAAGTGTCAGAGAGTGTCAGAGAGTGTCAGAGAGTGATAGTGGGTGTCTGAGAGTGTCAGAGAGAGTCAGAGAGTGTCAGAGAGTGATAGTGGGTGTCTGAGAGTGTCAGAGAGTGTCAGAGGGTGTCAGAGAGTAATAGAGAGTGTCAGAGAGTGTCAGAGAGTGATAGAGAGTGTCAGAGAGTGTCAGAGAGTGTCAGAGAGTGATAGAGAGTGATCGAGAGTTTCAGAGAGTGTCAGAGAGTGTCTGAGAGTGTCAGAGAGTGATAGAGAGTGATAGAGAGTGTCAGAGAGTGTCAGAGAGTGTCAGAGAGTGATAGTGAGTGTCTCAGAGTGATAGAGAGTGATAGAGATCTTCAGAGAGTGTCAGAGAGTGTCTGAGAGTGTCAGAGAGTGATAGTGAGTGTCTGAGAGTGATAGAGAGTGATAGAGAGTGTCAGAGAGTGTCAGAGAGTGTCAGAGAGTGATAGTGGGTGTCTGAGAATGTCAGAGAGAGTCAGAGAGTGTCAGAGAGTGATAGTGGGTGTCTGAGAGTGTCAGAGAGTGTCAGAGAGTGATAGAGAGTGATAGTGAGTGTCTGAGAGTGATAGAGAGTGTCAGAGAGTGTCAGAGAGCGATAGAGAGTTTCAGAGAGTGTCAGAGAGTGTCTGAGAGTGTCTGAGAGTGTCATAGAGTGATAGAGAGTGTCAGACAGTGATAGAGAGTGATCGAGAGTTTCAGAGAGTGTCAGAGAGTGTCTGAGAGTGTCAGAGAGTGATAGAGAGTGTCAGAGAGTGATAGTGGGTGTCTGAGAGTGTCAGAGAGTGTCAGAGAGTGTCAGAGAGTGATAGAGAGTGTCAGAGAGTGTCAGAGAGTGATAGTGAGTGTCTGAGAGTGATAGAGAGTGATAGAGAGTGTCAGAGAGTGTCAGAGAGTGATAGTGAGAGTCTGAGAGTGATAGAGAGTGATAGAGAGTTTCAGAGAGTGTCAGAGAGTGATAGAGAGTGATAGAGAGTTTCAGAGAGTGTCAGAGAGTGTCTGAGACTGTCAGAGAGTGATAGAGAGTGATAGAGAGTGTCAGAGAGTGTCAGAGAGTGTCAGAGAGTGATAGTGAGTGTCTGAGAGTGATAGAGAGTGATAGAGAGTTTCAGAGAGTGTCAGAGAGTGTCAGAGAGTGGTAGTGAGTGTCTGAGAGTGTCAGAGACTGTTAGAGAGTGTCAGAGAGTGATAGAGAGTGATAGAGAGTGTCAGAGAGTGTCAGAGAGTGTCAGAGAGTGATTGTGAGTGTCTGAGAGTGATAGAGAGTGATAGAGAGTGTCAGAGAGTGTCAGAGAGTGTCAGAGAGTGTCAGAGAGTGATAGTGGGTGCCTGAGAGTGTCAGAGACTGTCAGAGAGTGTCAGAGAGTGTCTGAGAGTGTCAGAGAGTGATAGAGAGTGTCAGAGAGTTTCAGAGAGTGATAAAGAGTGATAGAGAGTGTCAGAGAGTGTCAGAGAGTGTCAGAGAGTGATAGAGAGTGTCAGAGAGTGTCAGAGAGTGTCAGAGAGTGATAGAGAGTGATAGAGAGTTTCAGAGAGTGTCAGAGAGTGGCTGAGAGTGTCAGAGAGTGTCAGAGAGTGATATAGAGTGTCAGAGAGTGTCAGAGAGTGTCTGAGAGTGTCAGAGAGTGATAGAGAGTGTCAGAGAGTGATAGAGAGTGATCGAGAGTGTCAGAGAGTGTCAGAGAGTGTCAGAGAGTGATAGAGAGTGTCACAGAGTGATAGAGAGTGATCAAGAGTTTCAGAGAGTGTCAGAGAGTTTCTGAGAGTGTCAGAGAGTGATAGAGAGTGATAGAGAGTGTCAGAGAGTGTCAGAGAGTGATAGTGAATGTCTGAGAGTGATAGAGAGTGATAGAGAGTGATAGAGAGTTTCAGAGAGTGTCGGAGAGTGTCTGAGAGTGTCAGAGAGTGATAGAGAGTGATAGGGAGTGATAGAGAGTGTCAGAGAGTGTATGAGAGTGTTAGAGAGTGATAGAGAGTGTCAGAGAGTGTCAGAGAGTGTCAGAGAGTGATAGTGAGTGTCTGAGAGTGATAGAAAGTGTCAGAGAGTGTCAGAGAGTGTCAGAGAGTGATAGTGGGTGTCTGAGAGTGTCAGAGAGAGTCAGAGAGTGTCAGAGAGTGATAGTGGGTGTCTGAGAGTGTCAGAGAGTGTCAGAGGGTGTCAGAGAGTAATAGAGAGTGTCAGAGAGTGTCAGAGAGTGATAGAGAGTGTCAGAGAGTGTCAGAGAGTGTCAGAGAGTGATAGAGAGTGATCGAGAGTTTCAGAGAGTGTCAGAGAGTGTCTGAGAGTGTCAGAGAGTGATAGAGAGTGATAGAGAGTGTCAGAGAGTGTCAGAGAGTGTCAGAGAGTGATAGTGAGTGTCTCAGAGTGATAGAGAGTGATAGAGATCTTCAGAGAGTGTCAGAGAGTGTCTGATGGTGTCAGAGAGTGATAGAGAGTGATAGAGAGTGTCAGAGAGTGCATGAGAGTGATAGAGAGTGATAGAGAGTGTCAGAGAGTGTCAGAGAGTGTCAGAGAGTGATAGTGAGTATCTGAGATTGATAGAGAGTGATAGAGAGTGATAGAGAGTTTCAGAGAGTGTCGGAGAGTGTCTGAGAGTGTCAGAGAGTGATAGAGAGTGATAGGGAGTGATAGAGAGTGTCAGAGAGTGTATGAGAGTGATAGAGAGTGATAGAGAGTGTCAGAGAGTGTCAGAGAGTGTCAGAGAGTGATAGTGAGTGTCTGAGAGTGATAGAAAGTGTCAGAGAGTGTCAGAGAGTGTCAAAGAGTGATAGTGGGTGTCTGAGAGTGTCAGAGAGTGTCAGAGAGTGTCAGAGAGTGATAGTGGGTGTCTGAGAGTGTCAGAGAGAGTCAGAGAGTGTCAGAGAGTGATAGTGGGTGTCTGAGAGTGTCAGAGAGTGTCAGAGAGTGATAGAGAGTTTCAGAGTGTGTCAGAGAGTGTCTGAGAGTGTCAGAGAGTGATAGAGAGTGTCAGACAGTGTCAGAGAGTGTCTGAGAGTGTCAGAGAGTGATAGAGAGTGTCAGAGAGTGATAGAGAGTGATAGAGAGTTTCAGAGAGTGTCAGAGAGTGTCTGAGAGTGTCAGAGAGTGATAGAGAGTGTCAGAGAGTGTCAGAGAGTGATAGCGAGTGATAGAGAGTGATAGAGAGTGATAGAGAGTGTCAGAGAGTGATAGAGAGTGATAGAGAGTTTCAGAGAGTGTCAGAGAGTGTCTGAGAGTGTCAGAGAGTGATAGAGAGTGTCAGAGAGTGTCAGAGAGTGTCAGAGAGTGTCAGAGAGTGATAGAGAGTGTCAGAGAGTGTCAGAGAGTGATAGAGAGTGATAGAGAGTGATAGAGAGTGATAGAGAGTGATAGAGAGTGTCAGAGAGTGATAGTGAGTGTCTGAGAGTGATAGAGAATGTCAGAGAGTGTCAGAGAGTGATAGAGAGCTTCCGAGAGTGTCAGAGAGTGTCTGAGAGTGTCAGAGAGTGTCAGAGAGTGATAGAGAGTGTCAGAGAGTGTCAGAGAGTGTCTGAGAGTGTCAGAGAGTGATAGAGAGTGATATTGAGTTTCAGAGAGTGTCAGAGAAAGTCTGAGAGTGTCAGAGAGTGGTAGAGAGTGGTAGAGAGTGTCTGAGAGTGTCAGAGAGTGATAGAGAGTATCAGAGTGTGATACAGCGTGTCAGAGAGTGTCAGAGTGTGATAGAGAGTGATAGAGAGTGATAGGGAGTGATAGAGAGTGTCAGAGAGTGATAGAGAGTGATAGAGAGTTTCAGAGAGTGTCAGAGAGTGTCTGAGAGTGTCAGAGAGTGATAGAGAGTGTCAGAGAGTGATAGAGAGTGTCAGAGAGTGATAGAGAGTGATAGAGAGTTTCAGAGAGTGTCAGAGAGTGTATGAGAGTGTCAGAGAGTGTCAGAGATTGATAGAGAGTGATATAGAGTGTCAGAGAGTGTCAGAGAGTGTCAGAGAGTGATAGTGAGTGTCAGAGAGTGATAGTGAGAGTCAGAGAGTGATAGAGAGTGTCAGAGAGTGTCTGAGAGTGTCAGAGAGGGATAGAGAGTGTCAGAGAGTGTCAGAGAGTTTCAGAGAGTGATAGAGAGTGATAGAGAGTGATAGAGAGTGATAGAGATTTTCAGAGAGTGTCAGAGAGTGTCTGAGAGTGTCATAGAGTGATAGAGAGTGTCAGAGAGTGATAGAGAGTGTCAGAGAGTGTCAGAGAGCGATAAAGAGTTTCAGAGAGTGTCAGAGAGTGTCTGAGAGTGTCTGAGAGTGTCAGAGAGTGATAAAGAGTGTCAGACAGTGATAGAGAGTGATCGAGAGTTTCAGAGAGTGTCAGAGAGTGTCTGAGAGTGTCAGAGAGTGTTAGAGAGTGTCAGAGAGTGTCAGAGAGTGATAGTGAGAGTCTGAGAGTGTCAGAGAGTGATAGAGAGTGTCAGAGAGTGTCAGAGAGTGATAGTGAGAGTCTGAGAGTGATAGAGAGTGATAGAGAGTGATAGAGAGTTTCAGAGATTGTCAGAGAGTGTCAGAGAGTGTCTGAGAGTGTCAGAGAGTGATAGAGAGTGAGAGAGAGTGTCAGAGAGTGTATGAGAGTGACAGAGAGTGATAGAGAGTGTCAGAGAGTGTCAGAGAGTGTCAGAGAGTGATAGTGAGTGTCTGAGAGTGATAGTGAGTGTCTGAGAGTGATAGAAAGTGTCAGAGAGTGTCAGAGAGTGACAGTGGGTGTCTGAGAGTGTCAGAGAGAGTCAGAGAGTGTCTGAGAGTGTCAGTGGGTGTCTGAGAGTGTCAGAGAGTGTCAGAGAGTAATAGAGAGTGTCAGAGAGTGTCAGAGAGTGATAGAGAGTGTCAGAGAGTGTCAGAGAGTGTCAGAGAGTGATAGAGAGTGATAGAGAGTTTCAGAGAGTGTCTGAGAGTGTCAGAGAGTGTCAGAGAGTGATATAGAGTGTCAGAGAGTGTCAGAGAGTGTCAGAGAGTGTCTGAGAGTGTCAGAGAGTGTCAGAGAGTGTCTGAGAGTGTCAGAGAGTGTCAGAGAGTGATATAGAGTGTCAGAGAGTGTATGAGAGTGATAGAGAGTGATAGAGAGTGTCAGAGAGTGTCAGAGAGTGATAGTGAGTGTCTGAGAGTGACAGAGAGTGACAGAGAGTGTCAGAGAGTGTCAGAGAGTGTCTGAGAGTGTCAGAGAGTGATAGAGAGTGATAGAGAGTGTCAGAGAGTGTATGAGAGTGATAGAGAGTGATAGAGAGTGTCAGAGAGTGTCAGAGAGTGATAGTGAGTGTCTGAGAGTGACAGAGAGTGACAGAGAGTGTCAGAGAGTGTCAGAGAGTGTCAGAGAGTGATAGTGGGTGTCTGAGAGTGATAGAGAGTGATAGAGAGTGATAGAGAGTGATAGAGAGTTTCAGAGAGTGTCAGAGAGTGTCTGAGAGTGTCAGAGAGTGATAGAGAGTGATAGAGAGTGTCAGAGAGTGTATGAGAGTGATAGAGAGTGATAGAGAGTGTCAGAGAGTGTCAGAGAGTGATAGTGAGTGTCTGAGAGTGACAGAGAGTGACAGAGAGTGTCAGAGAGTGTCAGAGAGTGTCAGAGAGTGATAGTGGGTGTCTGAGAGTGTCAGAGAGAGTCAGAGAGTGTCAGAGATTGATAGTGGGTGTCTGAGAGTGTCAGAGAGTGTCAGAGAGTGTCTGAGAGTGTCAGAGAGTGTCAGAGAGTGATATAGAGTGTCAGAGAGTGTCAGAGAGTGTCAGAGAGTGATAGAGAGTGTCAGTGAGTGATAGAGAGTGATCGAGAGTTTCAGAGAGTGTCAGAGAGTGTCTGAGAGTGTCAGAGAGTGATAGAGAGTGATATAGAGTGTCAGAGAGTGTCAGAGAGTGTCAGAGAGTGATAGTGAGTGTCTGAGAGTGATAGAGAGTGATAGAGAGTGATAGAGAGTGATAGAGAGTTTCAGAGAGTGTCAGAGAGTGTCTGAGAGTGTCAGAGAGTGATAGAGAGTGATAGAGAGTGTCAGAGAGTGTATGAGAGTGATAGAGAGTGATAGAGAGTGTCAGAGAGTGTCAGAGAGTGATAGTGAGTGTCTGAGAGTGATAGAGAGTGATAGAGAGTGTCAGAGAGTGTCAGAGAGTGTCAGAGAGTGATAGTGGGTGTCTGAGAGTGTCAGAGAGTGTCAGAGAGTGTCAGAGAGTGATAGTGGGTGTCTGAGAGTGTCAGAGAGAGTCAGAGAGTATCAGAGAGTGATAGTAGGTGTCTGAGAGTGTCAGAGAGTGTCAGAGAGTGATAGAGAGTTTCAGAGAGTGTCAGAGAGTGTCTGAGAGTGTCAGAGAGTGATAGAGAGTGTCAGACAGTGTCAGAGTGTGTCTGAGAGTGTCAGAGAGTGATAGAGAGTGTCAGAGAGTGATAGAGAGTGATAGAGAGTTTCAGAGAGTGTCAGAGAGTGTCTGAGAGTGTCAGAGAGTGATAGAGAGTGTCAGAGAGTGTCAGAGAGTGATAGCGAGTGATAGAGAGTGATAGAGAGTGATAGAGAGTGTCAGAGAGTGATAGAGAGTGATAGAGAGTTTCAGAGAGTGTCAGAGAGTGTCTGAGAGTGTCAGAGAGTGATAGAGAGTGTCAGAGAGTGTCAGAGAGTGTCAGAGAGTGTCAGAGAGTGATAGAGAGTGTCAGAGAGTGTCAGAGAGTGATAGAGAGTGATAGAGAGTGATAGAGAGTGATAGAGAGTGATAGAGAGTGTCAGAGAGTGATAATGAGTGTCTGAGAGTGATAGAGAATGTCAGAGAGTGTCAGAGAGTGATAGAGAGCTTCCGAGAGTGTCAGAGAGTGTCTGAGAGTGTCTGAGAGTGTCAGAGAGTGATAGAGAGTGTCAGAGAGTGTCAGAGAGTGTCTGAGAGTGTCAGAGAGTGATAGAGAGTGATATTGAGTTTCAGAGAGTGTCAGAGAAAGTCTGAGAGTGTCAGAGAGTGGTAGAGAGTGGTAGAGAGTGTCTGAGAGTGTCAGTGAGTGATAGAGAGTATCAGAGTGTGATAGAGCGTGTCAGAGAGTGTCAGAGTGTGATAGAGAGTGATAGAGAGTGATAGGGAGTGATAGAGAGTGTCAGAGAGTGATAGAGAGTGATAGAGAGTTTCAGAGAGTGTCAGAGAGTGTCTGAGAGTGTCAGAGAGTGATAGAGAGTGTCAGAGAGTGATAGAGAGTGTCAGAGAGTGATAGAGAGTGATAGAGAGTTTCAGAGAGTGTCAGAGAGTGTCTGAGAGTGTCAGAGAGTGTCAGAGATTGATAGACAGTGATATAGAGTGTCAGAGAGTGTCAGAGAGTGTCAGAGAGTGATAGTGAGTGTCAGAGAGTGATAGTGAGAGTCAGAGAGTGATAGAGAGTGTCAGAGAGTGTCTGAGAGTGTCAGAGAGGGATAGAGAGTGTCAGAGAGTGTCAGAGAGTTTCAGAGAGTGATAGAGAGTGATAGAGAGTGATAGAGAGTGATAGAGATTTTCAGAGAGTGTCAGAGAGTGTCTGAGAGTGTCATAGAGTGATAGAGAGTGTCAGAGAGCGATAGAGAGTGTCAGAGAGTGTCAGAGAGCGATAAAGAGTTTCAGAGAGTGTCAGAGAGTGTCTGAGAGTGTCTGAGAGTGTCAGAGAGTGATAGAGAGTGTCAGACAGTGATAGAGAGTGATCGAGAGTTTCAGAGAGTGTCAGAGAGTGTCTGAGAGTGTCAGAGAGTGATAGAGAGTGTCAGAGAGTGTCAGAGAGTGATAGTGAGAGTCTGAGAGTGTCAGAGAGTGATAGAGAGTGTCAGAGAGTGTCAGAGAGTGATAGTGAGAGTCTGAGAGTGATAGAGAGTGATAGAGAGTGATAGAGAGTTTCAGAGAGTGTCAGAGAGTGTCAGAGAGTGTCTGAGAGTGTCAGAGAGTGATAGAGAGTGAGAGAGAGTGTCAGAGAGTGTATGAGAGTGACAGAGAGTGATAGAGAGTGTCAGAGAGTGTCAGAGAGTGTCAGAGAGTGATAGTGAGTGTCTGAGAGTGATAGAAAGTGTCAGAGAGTGTCAGAGAGTGACAGTGGGTGTCTGAGAGTGTCAGAGAGAGTCAGAGAGTGTCTGAGAGTGTCAGTGGGTGTCTGAGAGTGTCAGAGAGTGTCAGAGAGTAATAGAGAGTGTCAGAGAGTGTCAGAGAGTGATAGAGAGTGTCAGAGAGTGTCAGAGAGTGTCAGAGAGTGATAGAGAGTGATAGAGAGTTTCAGAGAGTGTCTGAGAGTGTCAGAGAGTGTCAGAGAGTGATATAGAGTGTCAGAGAGTGTCAGAGAGTGTCAGAGAGTGTCTGAGAGTGTCAGAGAGTGTCAGAGAGTGTCTGAGAGTGTCAGAGAGTGTCAGAGAGTGATATAGAGTGTCAGAGAGTGTCAGAGAGTGTCAGAGAGTGATAGAGAGTGTCAGTGAGTGATAGAGAGTGATCGAGAGTTTCAGAGAGTGTCAGAGAGTGTCTGAGAGTGTCAGAGAGTGATAGAGAGTGATAGAGAGTGTCCGAGAGTGTCAGAGAGTGTCAGAGAGTGATAGTGAGTGTCTGAGAGTGATAGAGAGTGATAGAGAGTGATAGAGAGTGATAGAGAGTTTCAGAGAGTGTCAGAGAGTGTCTGAGAGTGTCAGAGAGTGATAGAGAGTGATAGAGAGTGTCAGAGAGTGTATGAGAGTGATAGAGAGTGATAGAGAGTGTCAGAGAGTGTCAGAGAGTGATAGTGAGTGTCTGAGAGTGACAGAGAGTGACAGAGAGTGTCAGAGAGTGTCAGAGAGTGTCAGAGAGTGATAGTGGGTGTCTGAGAGTGTCAGAGAGAGTCAGAGAGTGTCAGAGATTGATAGTGGGTGTCTGAGAGTGTCAGAGAGTGTCAGAGAGTGTCTGAGAGTGTCAGAGAGTGTCAGAGAGTGATATAGAGTGTCAGAGAGTGTCAGAGAGTGTCAGAGAGTGATAGAGAGTGTCAGTGAGTGATAGAGAGTGATCGAGAGTTTCAGAGAGTGTCAGAGAGTGTCTGAGAGTGTCAGAGAGTGATAGAGAGTGATATAGAGTGTCAGAGAGTGTCAGAGAGTGTCAGAGAGTGATAGTGAGTGTCTGAGAGTGATAGAGAGTGATAGAGAGTGATAGAGAGTGATAGAGAGTTTCAGAGAGTGTCAGAGAGTGTCTGAGAGTGTCAGAGAGTGATAGAGAGTGATAGAGAGTGTCAGAGAGTGTATGAGAGTGATAGAGAGTGATAGAGAGTGTCAGAGAGTGTCAGAGAGTGATAGTGAGTGTCTGAGAGTGATAGAGAGTGATAGAGAGTGTCAGAGAGTGTCAGAGAGTGTCAGAGAGTGATAGTGGGTGTCTGAGAGTGTCAGAGAGAGTCAGAGAGTGTCAGAGAGTGATAGTGGGTGTCTGAGAGTGTCAGAGAGTGTCAGAGAGTGATAGAGAGTTTCAGAGAGTGTCAGAGAGTGTCTGAGAGTGTCAGAGAGTGATAGAGAGTGTCAGACAGTGTCAGAGAGTGTCTGAGAGTGTCAGAGAGTGATAGAGAGTGTCAGAGAGTGATAGAGAGTGATAGAGAGTTTCAGAGAGTGTCAGAGAGTGTCTGAGAGTGTCAGAGAGTGATAGAGAGTGTCAGAGAGTGTCAGAGAGTGATAGCGAGTGATAGAGAGTGATAGAGAGTGATAGAGAGTGTCAGAGAGTGATAGAGAGTGATAGAGAGTTTCAGAGAGTGTCAGAGAGTGTCTGAGAGTGTCAGAGAGTGATAGAGAGTGTCAGAGAGTGTCAGAGAGTGTCAGAGAGTGTCAGAGAGTGATAGAGAGTGTCAGAGAGTGTCAGAGAGTGATAGAGAGTGATAGAGAGTGATAGAGAGTGATAGAGAGTGATAGAGAGTGTCAGAGAGTGATAGTGAGTGTCTGAGAGTGATAGAGAATGTCAGAGAGTGTCAGAGAGTGATAGAGAGTGATAGAGAGTGTCAGAGAGTGATAGTGAGTGTCTGAGAGTGATAGAGAATGTCAGAGAGTGTCAGAGAGTGATAGAGAGCTTCCGAGAGTGTCAGAGAGTGTCTGAGAGTGTCAGAGAGTGTCAGAGAGTGATAGAGAGTGTCAGAGAGTGTCAGAGAGTGTCTGAGAGTGTCAGAGAGTGATAGAGAGTGATATTGAGTTTCAGAGAGTGTCAGAGAAAGTCTGAGAGTGTCAGAGAGTGGTAGAGAGTGGTAGAGAGTGTCTGAGAGTGTCAGAGAGTGATAGAGAGTATCAGAGTGTGATAGAGCTTGTCAGAGAGTGTCAGAGTGTGATAGAGAGTGATAGAGAGTGATAGGGAGTGATAGAGAGTGTCAGAGAGTGATAGAGAGTGATAGAGAGTTTCAGAGAGTGTCAGAGAGTGTCTGAGAGTGTCAGAGAGTGATAGAGAGTGTCAGAGAGTGATAGAGAGTGTCAGAGAGTGATAGAGAGTGATAGAGAGTTTCAGAGAGTGTCAGAGAGTGTCTGAGAGTGTCAGAGAGTGTCAGAGATTGATAAAGAGTGATATAGAGTGTCAGAGAGTGTCAGAGAGTGTCAGAGAGTGATAGTGAGTGTCAGAGAGTGATAGTGAGAGTCAGAGAGTGATAGAGAGTGTCAGAGAGTGTCTGAGAGTGTCAGAGAGGGATAGAGAGTGTCAGAGAGTGTCAGAGAGTTTCAGAGAGTGATAGAGAGTGATAGAGAGTGATAGAGAGTGATAGAGATTTTCAGAGAGTGTCAGAGAGTGTCTGAGAGTGTCAGAGAGTGATAGAGAGTGTCAGAGAGTGATAGAGAGTGTCAGAGAGTGTCAGAGAGTGATAGAGAGTGATAGAGAGTGATAGTGAGTGATAGAGAGTGATAGAGAGTGTCAGAGAGTGTCAGAGAGTGTCAGAGAGTGATACTGAGTGTCTGAGAGTGATAGAGAATGTCAGAGAGTGTCAGAGAGTGATAGAGAGTTTCAGAGAGTGTCAGAGAGTGTCTGAGAGTGTCAGAGAGTGTCAGAGAGTGTCAGAGAATGATAGAGAGTGTCAGAGAGTGTCAGAGAGTGTCTGAGAGTGTCAGAGAGTGATAGAGAGTGTCAGAGAGTGATAGTGAGTGATAGAGAGTTTCAGAGAGTGTCAGAGAGTGTCTGAGAGTGTCAGAGAGTGATAGAGAGTGTCAGAGAGTGTCAGAGAGTGATAGCGAGTGATAGAGAGTGATAGAGAGTGATAGAGAGTGTCAGAGAGTGATAGAGAGTGATAGAGAGTTTCAGAGAGTGTCAGAGAGTGTCTGAGAGTGTCAGAGAGTGATAGAGAGTGTCAGAGAGTGTCAGAGAGTGTCAGAGAGTGATAGAGAGTGTCAGAGAGTGTCAGAGAGTGATAGAGAGTGATAGAGAGTGATAGAGAGTGTCTGAGAGTGATAGAGAATGTCAGAGAGTGTCAGAGAGTGATAGAGAGTGATAGAGAGTGATAGAGAGTGATAGAGAGTGTCAGAGAGTGATAGAGAGTGATAGAGAGTTTCAGAGAGTGTCAGAGAGTGTCTGAGAGTGTCAGAGAGTGATAGAGAGTGTCAGAGAGTGTCAGAGAGTGTCAGAGAGTGATAGAGAGTGTCAGAGAGTGTCAGAGAGTGATAGAGAGTGATAGAGAGTGATAGAGAGTGTCTGAGAGTGATAGAGAATGTCAGAGAGTGTCAGAGAGTGATAGAGAGCTTCCGAGAGTGTCAGAGAGTGTCTGAGAGTGTCAGAGAGTGTCAGAGAGTGATAGAGAGTGTCAGAGAGTGTCAGAGAGTGTCTGAGAGTGTCAGAGAGTGATAGAGAGTGATATTGAGTTTCAGAGAGTGTCAGAGAAAGTCTGAGAGTGTCAGAGAGTGTCAGAGAGTCAAAGAGAGTGTCTGAGAGCGTCTGAGAGAGTCAGCGACTGTCAGAGTGTGGCAGAGAGATTTTGAGAGTGGTAGAGAGTGTCAGAGAGTGTCAGAGAGTGATAGAGAGTATCAGAGTGTGATAGAGCGTGTCAGAGAGTGTCAGAGTGTGATAGAGAGTGATAGAGAGTGATAGGGAGTGATAGAGAGTGTCAGAGAGTGATAGAGAGTGATAGAGAGTTTCAGAGAGTGTCAGAGAGTGTCTGAGAGTGTCAGAGAGTGATAGAGAGTGTCAGAGAGTGTCAGAGAGTGTCAGAGAGTGATAGAGAGTTTCAGAGAGTGTCAGAGAGTGTCTGAGAGTGTCAGAGAGTGATAGAGAGTGTCAGAGAGTGTCAGAGAGTGTCAGAGAGTGTCAGAGAGTGATAGAGAGTGATAGAGAGTGTCAGAGAGTGTCAGAGAGTGATAGAGAGTGATAGAGAGTGTGAGAGAGTGATAGAGAGTGTCAGAGAGTTTCAGAGAGTGTCAGAGAGTCATAGAGAGTGTCAGAGAGTGATAGAGAGTGTCAGAGAGTGTCAGAGAGTGATAGAGAGTGATAGAGAGTGATAGAGATTGTCAGAGAGTGATAGAGAGTGTCAGAGAGTGTCAGAGAGTGTCAGAGAGTGATAGAGAGTGTCAGAGAGTGATAGAGAGTGTCAGAGAGTGTCAGAGAGTGTCAGAGAGTGATAGAGATTGATAGAGAGTGATAGAGAGTGTGAGAGAGTGATAGAGATGGTCAGAGAGTGTCAGAGAGTGATAGAGAGTGTCAGAGAGTGATAGAGAGTGTCAGAGAGTGTCAGAGTGTGATAGAGAGTGATAGAGAGTGATAGAGCGTGATAGAGAGTGTCAGAGAGTGTCACAGAGTGATAGTGAGTGTCTGAGAGTGTCAGAGAGTGATAGAGAGTGTCAGAGAGTGTCAGAGAGTGTCAGAGAGTGAGAGAGAGTGTCAGAGAGAGATAGAGAGTGTCAGAGAGTGTCAGAGAGTGATAGAGAGTGATAGAGAGTGATAGAGAGTGTGAGAGAGTGTCAGAGAGTGTCAGAGAGTGATAGTGAGAGTCTGAGGGTGATAGAGAGTGATAGAGAGTGATAGAGAGTTTCAGAGAGTGTCAGAGAGTGTCTGGGAGTGTCAGAGAGTGATAGAGAGTGAGAGAGAGTGTCAGAGAGTGTATGAGAGTGACAGAGAGTGATAGAGAGTGTCAGAGAGTGTCAGAGAGTGTCAGAGAGTGATAGTGAGTGTCTGAGAGTGATAGAAAGTGTCAGAGAGTGTCAGAGAGTGACAGTGGGTGTCTGAGAGTGTCAGAGAGAGTCAGAGAGTGTCTGAGAGTGTCAGTGGGTGTCTGAGAGTGTCAGAGAGTGTCAGAGAGTAATAGAGAGTGTCAGAGAGTGTCAGAGAGTGATAGAGAGTGTCAGAGAGTGTCAGAGAGTGATAGAGAGTGATAGAGAGTTTCAGAGAGTGTCTGAGAGTGTCAGAGAGTGTCAGAGAGTGATATAGAGTGTCAGAGAGTGTCAGAGAGTGTCAGAGAGTGTCTGAGAGTGTCAGAGAGTGTCAGAGAGTGTCTGAGAGTGTCAGAGAGTGTCAGAGAGTGATATAGAGTGTCAGAGAGTGTCAGAGAGTGTCAGAGAGTGATAGAGAGTGTCAGTGAGTGATAGAGAGTGATCGAGAGTTTCAGAGAGTGTCAGAGAGTGTCTGAGAGTGTCAGAGAGTGATAGAGAGTGATAGAGAGTGTCAGAGAGTGTCAGAGAGTGTCAGAGAGTGATAGTGAGTGTCTGAGAGTGATAGAGAGTGATAGAGAGTGATAGAGAGTGATAGAGAGTTTCAGAGAGTGTCAGAGAGTGTCTGAGAGTGTCAGAGAGTGATAGAGAGTGATAGAGAGTGTCAGAGAGTGTATGAGAGTGATAGAGAGTGATAGAGAGTGTCAGAGAGTGTCAGAGAGTGATAGTGAGTGTCTGAGAGTGACAGAGAGTGACTGAGAGTGTCAGAGAGTGTCAGAGAGTGTCAGAGAGTGATAGTGGGTGTCTGAGAGTGTCAGAGAGAGTCAGAGAGTGTCAGAGATTGATAGTGGTTGTCTGAGAGTGTCAGAGAGTGTCAGAGAGTGTCTGAGAGTGTCAGAGAGTGTCAGAGAGTGATATAGAGTGTCAGAGAGTGTCAGAGAGTGTCAGAGAGTGATAGAGAGTGTCAGTGAGTGATAGAGAGTGATCGAGAGTTTCAGAGAGTGTCAGAGAGTGTCTGAGAGTGTCAGAAAGTGATAGAGAGTGATATAGAGTGTCAGAGAGTGTCAGAGAGTGTCAGAGAGTGATAGTGAGTGTCTGAGAGTGATAGAGAGTGATAGAGAGTGATAGAGAGTGATAGAGAGTTTCAGAGAGTGTCAGAGAGTGTCTGAGAGTGTCAGAGAGTGATAGAGAGTGATAGAGAGTGTCAGAGAGTGTATGAGAGTGATAGAGAGTGATAGAGAGTGTCAGAGAGTGTCAGAGAGTGATAGTGAGTGTCTGAGAGTGATAGAGAGTGATAGAGAGTGTCAGAGAGTGTCAGAGAGTGTCAGAGAGTGTCAGAGAGTGATAGTGGGTGTCTGAGAGTGTCAGAGAGTGTCAGAGAGTGTCAGAGAGTGATAGTGGGTGTCTGAGAGTGTCAGAGAGAGTCAGAGACTGTCAGAGAGTGATAGTGGGTGTCTGAGAGTGTCAGAGAGTGTCAGAGAGTGATAGAGAGTTTCAGAGAGTGTCAGAGAGTGTCTGAGAGTGTCAGAGAGTGATAGAGAGTGTCAGACAGTGTCAGAGAGTGTCTGAGAGTGTCAGAGAGTGATAGAGAGTGTCAGAGAGTGATAGAGAGTTATAGAGAGTTTCAGAGAGTGTCAGAGAGTGTCTGAGAGTGTCAGAGAGTGATAGAGAGTGTCAGAGAGTGTCAGAGAGTGATAGCGAGTGATAGAGAGTGATAGAGAGTGATAGAGAGTGTCAGAGAGTGATAGAGAGTGATAGAGAGTTTCAGAGAGTGTCAGAGAGTGTCTGAGAGTGTCAGAGAGTGATAGAGAGTGTCAGAGAGTGTCAGAGAGTGTCAGAGAGTGTCAGAGAGTGATAGAGAGTGTCAGAGAGTGTCAGAGAGTGATAGAGAGTGCTAGAGAGTGATAGAGAGTGATAGAGAGTGATAGAGAGTGTCAGAGAGTGATAGTGAGTGTCTGAGAGTGATAGAGAATGTCAGAGAGTGTCAGAGAGTGATAGAGAGCTTCCGAGAGTGTCAGAGAGTGTCTGAGAGTGTCAGAGAGTGTCAGAGAGTGATAGAGAGTGTCAGAGAGTGTCAGAGAGTGTCTGAGAGTGTCAGAGAGTGATAGAGAGTGATATTGAGTTTCAGAGAGTGTCAGAGAAAGTCTGAGAGTGTCAGAGAGTGGTAGAGAGTGGTAGAGAGTGTCTGAGAGTGTCAGAGAGTGATAGAGAGTATCAGAGTGTGATAGAGCGTGTCAGAGAGTGTCAGAGTGTGATAGAGAGTGATAGAGAGTGATAGGGAGTGATAGAGAGTGTCAGAGAGTGATAGAGAGTGATAGAGAGTTTCAGAGAGTGTCAGAGAGTGTCTGAGAGTGTCAGAGAGTGATAGAGAGTGTCAGAGAGTGATAGAGAGTGTCAGAGAGTGATAGAGAGTGATAGAGAGTTTCAGAGAGTGTCAGAGAGTGTCTGAGAGTGTCAGAGAGTGTCAGAGATTGATAGAGAGTGATATAGAGTGTCAGAGAGTGTCAGAGAGTGTCAGAGAGTGATAGTGAGTGTCAGAGAGTGATAGTGAGAGTCAGAGAGTGATAGAGAGTGTCAGAGAGTGTCTGAGAGTGTCAGAGAGGGATAGAGAGTGTCAGAGAGTGTCAGAGAGTTTCAGAGAGTGATAGAGAGCGATAGAGAGTGATAGAGAGTGATAGAGATTTTCAGAGAGTGTCAGAGAGTGTCTGAGAGTGTCAGAGAGTGATAGAGAGTGTCAGAGAGTGATAGAGAGTGTCAGAGAGTGTCAGAGAGTGATAGAGAGTGATAGAGAGTGATAGTGAGTGATAGAGAGTGATAGAGAGTGTCAGAGAGTGTCAGAGAGTGTCAGAGAGTGATACTGAGTGTCTGAGAGTGATAGAGAATGTCAGAGAGTGTCAGAGAGTGATAGAGAGTTTCAGAGAGTGTCAGAGAGTGTCTGAGAGTGTCAGAGAGTGTCAGAGAGTGTCAGAGAATGATAGAGAGTGTCAGAGAGTGTCAGAGAGTGTCTGAGAGTGTCAGAGAGTGATAGAGAGTGTCAGAGAGTGATAGTGAGTGATAGAGAGTTTCAGAGAGTGTCAGAGAGTGTCTGAGAGTGTCAGAGAGTGATAGAGAGTGATAGAGAGTGTCAGAGAGTGATAGCGAGTGATAGAGAGTGATAGAGAGTGATAGAGAGTGTCAGAGAGTGATAGAGAGTGATAGAGAGTTTCAGAGAGTGTCAGAGAGTGTCTGAGAGTGTCAGAGAGTGATAGAGAGTGTCAGAGAGTGATAGAGAGTGTCAGAGAGTGTCAGAGAGTGTCAGAGAGTGTCAGAGAGTGATAGAGAGTGTCAGAGAGTGTCAGAGAGTGATAGAGAGTGTCTGAGAGTGATAGAGAATGTCAGAGAGTGTCAGAGAGTGATAGAGAGCTTCCGAGAGTGTCAGAGAGTGTCAGAGAGTGTCAGAGAGTGTCAGAGAGTGATAGAGAGTGTCAGAGAGTGTCAGAGAGTGTCTGAGAGTGTCAGAGAGTGATAGAGAGTGATATTGAGTTTCAGAGAGTGTCAGAGAAAGTCTGAGAGTGTCAGAGAGTGTCAGAGAGTCAAAGAGAGTGTCTGAGAGCGTCTGAGAGAGTCAGCGACTGTCAGAGTGTGGCAGAGAGATTTTGAGAGTGGTAGAGAGTGTCAGAGAGTGTCAGAGAGTGATAGAGAGTATCAGAGTGTGATAGAGCGTGTCAGAGAGTGTCAGAGTGTGATAGAGAGTGATAGAGAGTGATAGGGAGTGATAGAGAGTGTCAGAGAGTGATAGAGAGTGATAGAGAGTTTCAGAGAGTGTCAGAGAGTGTCTGAGAGTGTCAGAGAGTGATAGAGAGTGTCAGAGAGTGTCAGAGAGTGTCAGAGAGTGATAGAGAGTTTCAGAGAGTGTCAGAGAGTGTCTGAGAGTGTCAGAGAGTGATAGAGAGTGTCAGAGAGTGTCAGAGAGTGTCAGAGAGTGATAGAGAGTGATAGAGAGTGTCAGAGAGTGTCAGAGAGTGATAGAGAGTGATAGAGAGTGTGAGAGAGTGATAGAGAGTGTCAGAGAGTTTCAGAGAGTGTCAGAGAGTCATAGAGAGTGTCAGAGAGTGATAGAGAGTGTCAGAGAGTGTCAGAGAGTGATAGAGAGTGATAGAGAGTGATAGAGATTGTCAGAGAGTGATAGAGAGTGTCAGAGAGTGTCAGAGAGTGTCAGAGAGTGATAGAGAGTGTCAGAGAGTGATAGAGAGTGTCAGAGAGTGTCAGAGAGTGTCAGAGAGTGATAGAGATTGATAGAGAGTGATAGAGAGTGTGAGAGAGTGATAGAGATGGTCAGAGAGTGTCAGAGAGTGATAGGGAGTGTCAGAGAGTGATAGAGAGTGTCAGAGAGTGTCAGAGTGTGATAGAGAGTGATAGAGAGTGATAGAGCGTGATAGAGAGTGTCAGAGAGTGTCACAGAGTGATAGTGAGTGTCTGAGAGTGTCAGAGAGTGATAGAGAGTGTCAGAGAGTGTCAGAGAGTGTCAGAGAGTGAGAGAGAGTGTCAGAGAGAGATAGAGAGTGTCAGAGAGTGTCAGAGAGTGATAGAGAGTGATAGAGAGTGATAGAGAGTGTGAGAGAGTGATAGAGAGTGTCAGAGAGAGATAGAGAGTGTCAGAGAGTGTCAGAGAGTGTCAGAGAGTGATAGAGAGTGTCAGAGAGAGATAGAGAGTGTCAGAGAGTGTCAGAGAGTGTCAGAGAGTGATAGGCAGTGATAGAGAGTGATAGAGAGTGATAGAGAGTGTCAGAGAGTGTCAGAGAGTGATAGAGAGTGTCAGAGAGTGATAGAGAGTGTCAGAGAGTGTCAGAGAGTGATAGAGAGTGATAGAGAGTGATAGAGAGTGTCAGAGAGTGATAGAGAGTGTCAGAGAGTGATAGAGAGTGATAGAGAGTGTCAGAGAGTGATAGAGAGTGATAGAGAGTGATAGAGAGTGTGAGAGAGTGATAGAGAGTGTCAGAGAGTGTCAGAGAGTGATAGTGAGTGTCTGAGAGTGTCAGAGAGTGATAGAGAGTGTCAGAGAGTGTCAGAGAGTGATAGAGAGTGTCAGAGAGTGATAGAGAGTGTCAGAGAGTGTCAAAGAGTGATAGAGAGTGATAGAGAGTGATAGAGAGTGTGAGAGAGTGATAGAGAGTGTCAGAGAGTGATAGAGAGTGTCAGAGAGTGATGGAGAGTGTCAGAGAGTGATAGAGAGTGTCAGAGAGTGTCAGAGAGTGATAGTGAGTGATAGAGAGTAATAGAGAGTGTCAGAGAGTGATAGAGAGTGTCACAGAGTGTCAGAGAGTGTCAGAGAGTGATAGAGAGTGTCAGAGAGTGATAGAGAGTGTCAGAGAGTGTCAGAGAGTGATAGTGAGTGTCTGAGAGTGTCAGAGAGTGTCAGAGAGTGTCAGAGAGTGATAGAGAGTGTCAGAGAGTGATAGAGAGTGCCAGAGAGAGTCAAAGAGTGATAGAGAGTGATAGAGATTGACAGAGAGTGTGAGAGAGTGATAGAGAGTGTCAGAGAGTGTCAGAGAGTGTCAGAGATTGATAGAGAGTGTCAGAGAGTGATAGAGAGTGTCAGTGAGTGATAGTGAGTGATAGTGAGTGATATAGAGTGTCAGAGAGTGATAGAGAGTGTGAGAGAGTGATAGAGAGTGTCAGAGAGTGTCAGAGAGTGATAGAGAGTGTCAGAGAATGATAGAGAGTGTCAGAGAGTGTCAGAGAGTGATAGTGAGTGATAGAGAGTGTCAGAGAGTGATAGAGAGTGTCAGAGAGTGATAGAGAGTGTCAGAGAGTGTCAGAGAGTGTCAGAGAGTGATAGAGAGTGTTAGAGAGTGATAGAGAGTGATAGAGAGTGATAGAGAGTGTCAGAGAGTGATAGAGAG
Organism: Heterodontus francisci; assembly: GCF_036365525.1. Taxonomy (NCBI): domain Eukaryota; kingdom Metazoa; phylum Chordata; class Chondrichthyes; order Heterodontiformes; family Heterodontidae; genus Heterodontus; species Heterodontus francisci. The sequence goes on along the minus strand of NW_027140217.1, from coordinate 81,845 downwards.
TTTCAGAGAGTGTCAGAGAGTGTCTGAGAGTGTCAGAGAGTGATAGAGTGTGTCAGAGAGTGTCAGAGAGTGTCAGAGAGTGATAGAGAGTGTCGGAGAGTGATAGAGAGTGTCAGAGAGTGTCAGAGAGTGATAGAGAGTTTCAGAGAGTGTCAGAGAGTGTCTGAGAGTGTCAGAGAGTGTCAGAGAGTGATAGAGAGTGTCAGAGATTGTCAGAGAGTGTCTGAGAGTGTCAGAGAGTGATAGAGAGTGTCAGAGATTGTCAGAGAGTGTCAGAGAGTGTCAGAGAGTGATAGAGAGTGTCAGAGAGTGTCAGAGAGTGATAGCGAGTGATAGAGAGTGATAGAGAGAGATAGAGAGTGTCAGAGAGTGATAGAGAGTGATAGAGAGTTTCAGAGAGTGTCAGAGAGTGTCTGAGAGTGTCAGAGAGTGATAGAGAGTGTCAGAGAGTGTCAGAGAGTGTCAGAGAGTGTCAGAGAGTGATAGAGAGTGTCAGAGAGTGTCAGAGAGTGATAGAGAGTGATAGAGAGTGATAGAGAGTGATAGAGAGTGATAGAGAGTGTCAGAGAGTGTCAGAGAGTGATAGTGAGTGTCTGAGAGTGATAGAGAATGTCAGAGAGTGTCAGAGAGTGATAGAGAGCTTCCGAGAGTGTCTGAGAGTGTCAGAGAGTGTCAGAGAGTGATAGAGAGTGTCAGAGAGTGTCAGAGAGTGTCTGAGAGTGTCAGAGAGTGATAGAGAGTGATATTGAGTTTCAGAGAGTGTCAGAGAAAGTCTGAGAGTGTCAGAGAGTGGTAGAGAGTGGTAGAGAGTGTCAGAGAGTGTCAGAGAGTGATAGAGAGTATCAGAGTGTGATAGAGCGTGTCAGAGAGTGTCAGAGTGTGATAGAGAGTGATAGAGAGTGATAGGGAGTGATAGAGAGTGTCAGAGAGTGATAGAGAGTGATAGAGAGTTTCAGAGAGTGTCAGAGAGTGTCTGAGAGTGTCAGAGAGTGATAGAGAGTGTCAGAGAGTGTCAGAGAGTGTCAGAGAGTGATAGAGAGTGTCAGAGAGTGATAGAGAGTGTCAGAGAGTGATAGAGAGTGATAGGGAGTGATAGAGAGTGTCAGAGAGTGTATGAGAGTGATAGAGAGTGATAGAGAGTGATAGAGAGTGTCAGAGAGTGTCAGAGAGTGATAGTGAGTGTCTGAGAGTGATAGAAAGTGTCAGAGAGTGTCAGAGAGTGTCAGAGAGTGATAGTGGGTGTCTGAGAGTGTCAGAGAGAGTCAGAGAGTGTCAGAGAGTGATAGTGGGTGTCTGAGAGTGTCAGAGAGTGTCAGAGGGTGTCAGAGAGTAATAGAGAGTGTCAGAGAGTGTCAGAGAGTGATAGAGAGTGTCAGAGAGTGTCAGAGAGTGATAGAGAGTGATCGAGAGTTTCAGAGAGTGTCAGAGAGTGTCTGAGAGTGTCTGAGAGTGTCAGAGAGTGATAGAGAGTGATAGAGAGTGTCAGAGAGTGTCAGAGAGTGTCAGAGAGTGATAGAGAGTGTCAGAGAGTGTCAGAGAGTGTCAGAGAGTGATAGAGAGTGTCAGAGAGTGATAGAGAGTGTCAGAGAGTGACAGAGAGTGATAGGGAGTGATAGAGAGTGTCAGAGAGTGTATGAGAGTGATAGAGAGTGATAGAGAGTGATAGAGAGTGTCAGAGAGTGTCAGAGAGTGATAGTGAGTGTCTGAGAGTGATAGAAAGTGTCAGAGAGTGTCAGAGAGTGTCAGAGAGTGATAGTGGGTGTCTGAGAGTGTCAGAGAGAGTCAGAGAGTGTCAGAGAGTGTCTGAGAGTGTCAGAGAGTGTCAGAGAGTGATAGAGAGTGTCAGAGATTGTCAGAGAGTGTCTGAGAGTGTCAGAGAGTGATAGAGAGTGTCAGAGATTGTCATAGAGTGTCTGAGAGTGTCAGAGAGTGATAGAGAGTGTCAGAGAGTGTCAGAGAGTGATAGCGAGTGATAGAGAGTGATAGAGAGAGATAGAGAGTGTCAGAGAGTGATAGAGAGTGATAGAGAGTTTCAGAGAGTGTCAGAGAGTGTCTGAGAGTGTCAGAGAGTGATAGAGAGTGTCAGAGAGTGTCAGAGAGTGTCAGAGAGTGTCAGAGAGTGATAGAGAGTGTCAGAGAGTGTCAGAGAGTGATAGAGAGTGATAGAGAGTGATAGAGGGTGATAGAGAGTGATAGAGAGTGTCAGAGAGTGTCAGAGAGTGATAGTGAGTGTCTGAGAGTGATAGAGAATGTCAGAGAGTGTCAGAGAGTGATAGAGAGCTTCCGAGAGTGTCTGAGAGTGTCAGAGAGTGTCAGAGAGTGATAGAGAGTGTCAGAGAGTGTCAGAGAGTGTCTGAGAGTGTCAGAGAGTGATAGAGAGTGATATTGAGTTTCAGAGAGTGTCAGAGAAAGTCTGAGAGTGTCAGAGAGTGGTAGAGAGTGGTAGAGAGTGTCAGAGAGTGTCAGAGAGTGATAGAGAGTATCAGAGTGTGATAGAGCGTGTCAGAGAGTGTCAGAGTGTGATAGAGAGTGATAGAGAGTGATAGGGAGTGATAGAGAGTGTCAGAGAGTGATAGAGAGTGATAGAGAGTTTCAGAGAGTGTCAGAGAGTGTCTGAGAGTGTCAGAGAGTGATAGAGAGTGTCAGAGAGTGTCAGAGAGTGTCAGAGAGTGATAGAGAGTGTCAGAGAGTGATAGAGAGTGTCAGAGAGTGATAGAGAGTGATAGGGAGTGATAGAGAGTGTCAGAGAGTGTATGAGAGTGATAGAGAGTGATAGAGAGTGATAGAGAGTGTCAGAGAGTGTCAGAGAGTGATAGTGAGTGTCTGAGAGTGATAGAAAGTGTCAGAGAGTGTCAGAGAGTGTCAGAGAGTGATAGTGGGTGTCTGAGAGTGTCAGAGAGAGTCAGAGAGTGTCAGAGAGTGATAGTGGGTGTCTGAGAGTGTCAGAGAGTGTCAGAGGGTGTCAGAGAGTAATAGAGAGTGTCAGAGAGTGTCAGAGAGTGATAGAGAGTGTCAGAGAGTGTCAGAGAGTGTCAGAGAGTGATAGAGAGTGATCGAGAGTTTCAGAGAGTGTCAGAGAGTGTCTGAGAGTGTCAGAGAGTGATAGAGAGTGATAGAGAGTGTCAGAGAGTGTCAGAGAGTGTCAGAGAGTGATAGAGAGTGTCAGAGAGTGTCAGAGAGTGTCAGAGAGTGATAGAGAGTGTCAGAGAGTGATAGAGAGTGTCAGAGAGTGATAGAGAGTGATAGGGAGTGATAGAGAGTGTCAGAGAGTGTATGAGAGTGATAGAGAGTGATAGAGAGTGATAGAGAGTGTCAGAGAGTGTCAGAGAGTGATAGTGAGTGTCTGAGAGTGATAGAAAGTGTCAGAGAGTGTCAGAGAGTGTCAGAGAGTGATAGTGGGTGTCTGAGAGTGTCAGAGAGAGTCAGAGAGTGTCAGAGAGTGATAGTGGGTGTCTGAGAGTGTCAGAGAGTGTCAGAGGGTGTCAGAGAGTAATAGAGAGTGTCAGAGAGTGTCAGAGAGTGATAGAGAGTGTCAGAGAGTGTCAGAGAGTGTCAGAGAGTGATAGAGAGTGATCGAGAGTTTCAGAGAGAGTCAGAGAGTGTCTGAGAGTGTCAGAGAGTGATAGAGAGTGATAGAGAGTGTCAGAGAGTGTCAGAGAGTGTCAGAGAGTGATAGTGAGTGTCTCAGAGTGATAGAGAGTGATAGAGATCTTCAGAGAGTGTCAGAGAGTGTCTGAGAGTGTCAGAGAGTGATAGAGAGTGATAGAGAGTGTCAGAGAGTGCATGAGAGTGATAGAGAGTGATAGAGAGTGTCAGAGAGTATCAGAGAGTGTCAGAGAGTGATAGTGAGTGTCTGAGAGTGATAGAGAGTGATAGAGAGTGTCAGAGAGTGTCAGAGAGTGTCAGAGAGTGTCAGAGAGTGATAGTGGGTGTCTGAGAATGTCAGAGAGAGTCAGAGAGTGTCAGAGAGTGATAGTGGGTGTCTGAGAGTGTCAGAGAGTGTCAGAGAGTGTCAGAGAGTGATAGAGAGTGATAGTGAGTGTCTGAGAGTGATAGAGAGTGTCAGAGAGTGTCAGAGAGCGATAAAGAGTTTCAGAGAGTGTCAGAGAGTGTCTGAGAGTGTCTGAGATTGTCAGAGAGTGATAGAGAGTGTCAGACAGTGATAGAGAGTGATCGAGAGTTTCAGAGAGTGTCAGAGAGTGTCTGAGAGTGTCAGAGAGTGATAGAGAGTGTCAGAGAGTGTCAGAGAGTGATAGTGAGAGTCTGAGAGTGTCAGAGAGTGATAGAGAGTGTCAGAGAGTGTCAGAGAGTGATAGTGAGAGTCTGAGAGTGATAGAGAGTGATAGAGAGTGATAGAGAGTTTCAGAGAGTGTCAGAGAGTGTCAGAGAGTGTCTGCGAGTGTCAGAGAGTGATAGAGAGTGAGAGAGAGTGTCAGAGAGTGTATGAGAGTGACAGAGAGTGATAGAGAGTGTCAGAGAGTGTCAGAGAGTGTCAGAGAGTGATAGTGAGTGTCTGAGAGTGATAGAAAGTGTCAGAGAGTGTCAGAGAGTGACAGTGGGTGTCTGAGAGTGTCAGAGAGAGTCAGAGAGTGTCTGAGAGTGTCAGTGGGTGTCTGAGAGTGTCAGAGAGTGTCAGTGAGTAATAGAGAGTGTCAGAGAGTGTCAGAGAGTGATAGAGAGTGTCAGAGAGTGTCAGAGAGTGTCAGAGTGTGATAGAGAGTGATAGAGAGTTTCAGAGAGTGTCTGAGAGTGTCAGAGAGTGTCAGAGAGTGATATAGAGTGTCAGAGAGTGTCAGAGAGTGTCAGAGAGTGTCTGAGAGTGTCAGAGAGTGTCAGAGAGTGTCTGAGAGTGTCAGAGAGTGTCAGAGAGTGATATAGAGTGTCAGAGAGTGTCAGAGAGTGTCAGAGAGTGATAGAGAGTGTCAGTGAGTGATAGAGAGTGATCGAGAGTTTCAGAGAGTGTCAGAGAGTGTCTGAGAGTGTCAGAGAGTGATAGAGAGTGATAGAGAGTGAAAGAGAGTGTCAGAGAGTGTCAGAGAGTGATAGTGAGTGTCTGAGAGTGATAGAGAGTGATAGAGAGTGATAGAGAGTGATAGAGAGTTTCAGAGAGTGTCAGAGAGTGTCTGAGAGTGTCAGAGAGTGATAGAGAGTGTCAGAGAGTGATAGAGAGTGTCAGAGAGTGATAGAGAGTGATAGAGAGTTTCAGAGAGTGTCAGAGAGTGTCTGAGAGTGTCAGAGAGTGTCAGAGATTGATAGAGAGTGATATAGAGTGTCAGAGAGTGTCAGAGAGTGTCAGTGAGTGATAGTGAGTGTCAGAGAGTGATAGTGAGAGTCAGAGAGTGATAGAGAGTGTCAGAGAGTGTCTGAGAGTGTCAGAGAGGGATAGAGAGTGTCAGAGAGTGTCAGAGAGTTTCAGAGAGTGATAGAGAGTGATAGAGAGTGTCAGAGAGTGACAGAGTGTATCAGAGAGTGTCAGAGAGTGATAGAGAGTGATAGAGAGTGATAGAGAGTGATAGAGAGTGATAGAGATTTTCACAGAGTGTCAAAGATTGTCTGAGAGTGTCAGAGAGTGATAGAGAGTGTCAGAGATTGATAGAGAGTGTCAGAGAGTGTCAGAGAGTGATAGAGAGTGATAGAGAGTGATAGTGAGTAATAGAGAGTGATAGAGAGTGTCAGAGAGTGTCAGAGAGTGTCAGAGAGTGATACTGAGTGTCTGAGAGTGATAGAGAATGTCAGAGAGTGTCAGAGAGTGATAGAGAGTTTCAGAGAGTGTCAGAGAGTGTCTGAGAGTGTCAGAGAGTGTCAGAGAGTGTCAGAGAATGATAGAGAGTGTCAGAGAGTGTCAGAGAGTGTCTGAGAGTGTCTGAGAGTGATAGAGAGTGTCAGAGAGTGATAGAGAGTGATAGAGAGTTTCAGAGAGTGTCAGAGAGTGTCTGAAAGTGTCAGAGAGTGATAGAGAGTGTCAGAGAGTGTCAGAGAGTGATAGCGAGTGATAGAGAGTGATAGAGAGTGATAGAGAGTGTCAGAGAGTGATAGAGAGTGATAGAGAGTTTCAGAGAGTGTCAGAGAGTGTCTGAGAGTGTCAGAGAGTGATAGAGAGTGTCAGAGAGTGTCAGAGAGTGTCAGAGAGTGTCAGAGAGTGATAGAGAGTGTCAGAGAGTGTCAGAGAGTGATAGAGAGTGATAGAGAGTGATAGAGAGTGATAGAGAGTGTCTGAGAGTGATAGAGAATGTCAGAGAGTGTCAGAGAGTGATAGAGAGCTTCCGAGAGTGTCAGAGAGTGTCTGAGAGTGTCAGAGAGTGTCAGAGAGTGATAGAGAGTGTCAGAGAGTGTCAGAGAGTGTCTGAGAGTGTCAGAGAGTGATAGAGAGTGATATTGAGTTTCAGAGAGTGTCAGAGAAAGTCTGAGAGTGTCAGAGAGTGGTAGAGAGTGGTAGAGAGTGTCAGAGAGTGTCAGAGAGTGATAGAGAGTATCAGAGTGTGATAGAGCGTGTCAGAGAGTGTCAGAGTGTGATAGAGAGTGATAGAGAGTGATAGGGAGTGATAGAGAGTGTCAGAGAGTGATAGAGAGTGATAGAGAGTTTCAGAGAGTGTCAGAGAGTGTCTGAGAGTGTCAGAGAGTGATAGAGAGTGTCAGAGAGTGTCAGAGAGTGTCAGAGAGTGATAGAGAGTTTCAGAGAGTGTCAGAGAGTGTCTGAGAGTGTCAGAGAGTGATAGAGAGTGTCAGAGAGTGTCAGAGAGTGTCAGAGAGTGTCAGAGAGTGATAGAGAGTGATAGAGAGTGTCAGAGAGTGTCAGAGAGTGATAGAGAGTGATAGAGAGTGTGAGAGAGTGATAGAGAGTGTCAGAGAGTTTCAGAGAGTCATAGAGAGTGTCAGAGAGTTATAGAGAGTGTCAGAGAGTGTCAGAGAGTGATAGAGAGTGATAGAGAGTGATAGAGATTGTCAGAGAGTGATAGAGAGTGTCAGAGAGTGTCAGAGAGTGTCAGAGAGTGATAGAGAGTGTCAGAGAGTGATAGAGAGTGTCAGAGAGTGTCAGAGAGTGTCAGAGAGTGATAGAGATTGATAGAGAGTGATAGAGAGTGTGAGAGAGTGATAGAGATGGTCAGAGAGTGTCAGAGAGTGATAGAGAGTGTCAGAGAGTGATAGAGAGTGTCAGAGAGTGTCAGAGTGTGATAGAGAGTGATAGAGAGTGATAGAGAGTGTCAGAGTGTGTCACAGAGTGATAGTGAGTGTCTGAGAGTGTCAGAGAGTGATAGAGAGTGTCAGAGAGTGTCAGAGAGTGTCAGAGAGTGAGAGAGAGTGTCAGAGAGAGATAGAGAGTGTCAGAGAGTGTCAGAGAGTGATAGAGAGTGATAGAGAGTGATAGAGAGTGTGAGAGAGTGATAGAGAGTGTCAGAGAGAGATAGAGAGTGTCAGAGAGTGTCAGAGAGTGTCAGAGAGTGATAGAGAGTGTCAGAGAGAGATAGAGAGTGTCAGAGAGTGTCAGAGAGTGTCAGAGAGTGATAGGCAGTGATAGAGAGTGATAGAGAGTGATAGAGAGAGTCAGAGAGTGTCAGAGAGTGATAGAGAGTGTCAGAGAGTGATAGAGAGTGTCAAAGAGTGTCAGAGAGTGATAGAGAGTGATAGAGAGTGATAGAGAGTGTCAGAGAGTGATAGAGAGTGTCAGAGAGTGATAGAGAGTGATAGAGAGTGTCAGAGAGTGATAGAGAGTGATAGAGAGTGATAGAGAGTGTGAGAGAGTGATAGAGAGTGTCAGAGAGTGTCAGAGAGTGATAGAGAGTGATAGAGAGTGTCAGAGAGTGATAGAGAGTGATAGAGAGTGATAGAGAGTGTGAGAGAGTGATAGAGAGTGTCAGAGAGTGTCAGAGAGTGATAGTGAGTGTCTGAGAGTGTCAGAGAGTGATAGAGAGTGTCAGAGAGTGTCAGAGAGTGATAGAGAGTGTCAGAGAGTGATAGAGAGTGTCAGAGAGTGTCAAAGAGTGATAGAGAGTGATAGAGAGTGTGAGAGAGTGATAGAGAGTGTCAGAGAGTGTCAGAGAGTGATAGAGAGTGTCAGAGAGTGATAGAGAGTGTCAGAGAGTGATAGAGAGTGTCAGAGAGTGTCAGAGAGAGATAGTGAGTGATAGTGAGTGATAGAGAGTAATGGAGAGTGATAGAGAGTGTCACAGAGTGTCAGAGAGTGTCAGAGAGTGATAGAGAGTGTCAGAGAGTGATAGAGAGTGTCAGAGAGTGTCAGAGAGTGATAGTGAGTGTCTGAGAGTGTCAGAGAGTGATAGAGAGTGTCAGAGAGTGTCAGAGAGTGTCAGAGAGTGATAGAGAGTGTCAGAGAGTGATAGAGAGTGTCAGAGAGAGTCAAAGAGTGATAGAGAGTGATAGAGATTGACAGAGAGTGTGAGAGAGTGATAGAGAGTGTCAGAGAGTGTCAGAGAGTGTCAGAGATTGATAGAGAGTGTCAGAGAGTGATAGAGAGTGTCAGTGAGTGATAGTGAGTGATAGTGAGTGATATAGAGTGTCAGAGAGTGATAGAGAGTGTGAGAGAGTGATAGAGAGTGTCAGAGAGTGTCAGAGAGTGATAGAGAGTGTCAGAGAATGATAGAGAGTGTCAGAGAGTGTCAGAGAGTGATAGTGAGTGATAGAGAGTGATAGAGAGTGTCAGAGAGTGATAGAGAGTGTCAGAGAGTGATAGAGAGTGTCAGAGAGTGTCAGAGAGTGTCAGAGAGTGATAGAGAGTGTTAGAGAGTGATAGAGAGTGATAGAGAGTGATAGAGAGTGATAGAGAGTGTCAGAGAGTGATATAGAGTTTCAGAGAGTGTCAGAGAGTGTCTGAGAGTGTCAGAGAGTGATAGAGAGTGTCAGAGAGTGTCAGAGAGTGTCAGAGAGTGATAGAGAGTGTCGGAGAGTGATAGAGAGTGTCAGAGAGTGTCAGAGAGTGATAGAGAGTTTCAGAGAGTGTCAGAGAGTGTCTGAGAGTGTCAGAGAGTGTCAGAGAGTGATAGAGAGTGTCAGAGATTGTCAGAGAGTGTCTGAGAGTGTCAGAGAGTGATAGAGAGTGTCAGAGAGTGTCAGAGAGTGATAGCGAGTGATAGAGAGTGATAGAGAGTGATAGAGAGTGTCAGAGAGTGATAGAGAGTGATAGAGAGTTTCAGAGAGTGTCAGAGAGTGTCTGAGAGTGTCAGAGAGTGATAGAGAGTGTCAGAGAGTGTCAGAGAGTGTCAGAGAGTGTCAGAGAGTGATAGAGAGTGTCAGAGAGTGTCAGAGAGTGATAGAGAGTGATAGAGAGTGATAGAAAGTGATAGAGAGTGTCAGAGAGTGTCAGAGAGTGATAGTGAGTGTCTGAGAGTGATAGAGAGTGACAGAGAGTGATATTGAGTTTCAGAGAGTGTCAGAGAAAGTCTGAGAGTGTCAGAGAGTGGTAGAGAGTGGTAGAGAGTGTCAGAGAGTGTCAGAGAGTGATAGAGAGTATCAGAGTGTGATAGAGCGTGTCAGAGAGTGTCAGAGTGTGATAGAGAGTGATAGAGAGTGTCAGAGAGTGTCAGAGAGTGATAGAGAGTGTCAGAGAGTGATAGAGAGTGTCAGAGAGTGATAGAGAGTGTCAGAGAGTGTCAGAGAGTGTCAGAGAGTGTCAGAGAGTGATAGAGAGTGTCAGAGAGTGATAGAGAGTGATAGAGAGTTTCAGAGAGTGTCAGAGAGTGTCTGAGAGTGTCAGAGAGTGATAGAGAGTGTCAGAGAGTGTCAGAGAGTGTCAGAGAGTGATAGAGAGTGTCAGAGAGTGATAGAGAGTGTCAGAGAGTGATAGAGAGTGATAGAGAGTGATAGAGAGTGATAGAGAGTGTCAGAGAGTGTCAGAGAGTGTCAGAGAGTGATAGAGAGTGTCAGAGAGTGATAGAGAGTGATAGAGAGTGATAGAGAGTGTCAGAGAGTGATAGAGAGTTTCAGAGAGTGTCAGAGAGTGTCTGAGAGTGTCAGAGAGTGATAGAGAGTGTCAGAGAGTGTCAGAGAGTGTCAGAGAGTGTCAGAGAGTGATAGAGAGTGATAGAGAGTGTCAGAGATTGTCAGAGAGTGATAGAGAGTGATAGAGAGTGTGAGAGAGTGATAGAGAGTGTCAGAGAGTTTCAGAGAGTGTCAGAGAGTCATAGAGAGTGTCAGAGAGTGATGGAGAGTGTCAGAGAGTGTCAGAGAGTGATAGAGAGTGATAGAGAGTGATAGAGATTGTCAGAGAGTGATAGAGAGTGTCAGAGAGTGTCAGAGAGTGTCAGAGAGTGATAGAGAGTGTCAGAGAGTGATAGAGAGTGTCAGAGAGTGTCAGAGAGTGTCAGAGAGTGATAGAGATTGATAGAGAGTGATAGAGAGTGTGAGAGAGTGATAGAGAGTGTCAGAGAGTGATAGAGAGTGTCAGAGAGTGTCAGAGTGTGATAGAGAGTGATAGAGAGTGATAGAGAGTGATAGAGAGTGTCAGAGAGTGTCACAGAGTGATAGTGAGTGTCAGAGAGTGTCTGAGAGTGTCAGAGAGTGTCAGAGAGTGATAGAGAGTGCCAGAGAGTGTCAGAGAGTGTCTGAGAGTGTCAGAGAGTGATAGAGAGTGTCAGAGAGTGTCAGAGAGTGATAGCGAGTGATAGAGAGTGATAGAGAGTGATAGAGAGTGTCAGAGAGTGATAGAGAGTGATAGAGAATTTCAGAGAGTGTCAGAGAGTGTCTGAGAGTGTCAGAGAGTGATAGAGAGTGTCAGAGAGTGTCAGAGAGTGTCAGAGAGTGTCAGAGAGTGATAGAGAGTGTCAGAGAGTGATAGAGAGTGATAGAGAGTGATAGAGAGTGATAGAGAGTGTCAGAGAGTGTCAGAGAGTGATAGTGAGTGTCTGAGAGTGATAGAGAATGTCAGAGAGTGTCAGAGAGTGATAGAGAGCTTCCGAGAGTGTCTGAGAGTGTCAGAGAGTGTCAGAGAGTGATAGAGAGTGTCAGAGAGTGTCAGAGAGTGTCTGAGAGTGTCAGAGAGTGATAGAGAGTGATATTGAGTTTCAGAGAGTGTCAGAGAAAGTCTGAGAGTGTCAGAGAGTGGTAGAGAGTGGTAGAGAGTGTCAGAGAGTGTCAGAGAGTGATAGAGAGTATCAGAGTGTGATAGAGCGTGTCAGAGAGTGTCAGAGTGTGATAGAGAGTGATAGAGAGTGATAGGGAGTGATAGAGAGTGTCAGAGAGTGATAGAGAGTGATAGAGAGTTTCAGAGAGTGTCAGAGAGTGTCTGAGAGTGTCAGAGAGTGATAGAGAGTGTCAGAGAGTGTCAGAGAGTGTCAGAGAGTTTCAGAGAGTGATAGAGAGAGTCAGAGAGTGATAGAGAGTGTCAGAGAGTGATAGAGAGTGATAGAGAGTGATAGAGAGTGATAGAGAGTGTCAGAGAGTGTCAGAGAGTGTCAGAGAGTGATAGAGAGTGTCAGAGAGTGATAGAGAGTGATAGAGAGTGATAGAGAGTGTCAGAGAGTGATAGAGAGTTTCAGAGAGTGTCAGAGAGTGTCTGAGAGTGTCAGAGAGTGATAGAGAGTGTCAGAGAGTGTCAGAGAGTGTCAGAGAGTGTCAGAGAGTGATAGAGAGTGATAGAGAGTGTCAGAGAGTGTCAGAGAGTGATAGAGAGTGATAGAGAGTGTGAGAGAGTGATAGAGAGTGTCAGAGAGTTTCAGAGAGTGTCAGAGAGTCATAGAGAGTGTCAGAGAGTGATAGAGAGTGTCAGAGAGTGTCAGAGAGTGATAGAGAGTGATAGAGAGTGATAGAGATTGTCAGAGAGTGATAGAGAGTGTCAGAGAGTGTCAGAGAGTGTCAGAGAGTGAAAGAGAGTGTCAGAGAGTGATAGAGAGTGTCAGAGAGTGTCAGAGAGTGTCAGAGAGTGATAGAGATTGATAGAGAGTGATAGAGAGTGTGAGAGAGTGATAGAGATGGTCAGAGAGTGTCAGAGAGTGATAGAGAGTGTCAGAGAGTGATAGAGAGTGTCAGAGAGTGTCAGAGTGTGATAGAGAGTGATAGAGAGTGATAGAGAGTGATAGAGAGTGTCTGAGAGTGTCACAGAGTGATAGTGAGTGTCTGAGAGTGTCAGAGAGTGATAGAGAGTGTCAGAGAGTGTCAGAGAGTGTCAGAGAGTGAGAGAGAGTGTCAGAGAGAGATAGAGAGTGTCAGAGAGTGTCAGAGAGTGATAGAGTGTGATAGAGAGTGATAGAGAGTGTGAGAGAGTGATAGAGAGTGTCAGAGAGAGATAGAGATTGTCAGAGAGTGTCAGAGAGTGTCAGAGAGTGATAGAGAGTGTCAGAGAGAGATAGAGAGTGTCAGAGAGTGTCAGAGAGTGTCAGAGAGTGATATGCAGTGATAGAGAGTGATAGAGAGTGATAGAGAGTGTCAGAGAGTGTCAGAGAGTGATAGAGTGTGTCAGAGAGTGATAGAGAGTGATAGAGAGTGTCAGAGAGTGATAGAGAGTTTCAGAGAGTGTCAGAGAGTGTCAGAGAGTGATAAAGAGTGTCAGAGAGTGATAGAGAGTGTCAGAGAGTGTCAGAGAGTGATAGAGAGTGATAGAGAGTGATAGAGATTGTGAGAGAGTGATAGAGAGTGTCAGAGAGTGTCAGAGAGTGTCAGAGAGTGATAGAGAGTGTCAGAGAGTGATAGAGAGTGTCAGAGAGTGTCAGAGAGTGATAGAGAGTGATAGAGAGTGATAGAGAGTGTCAGAGAGTGATAGAGAGTGTCAGAGAGTGATAGAGAGTGATAGAGAGTGTCAGAGAGTGATAGAGAGTGATAGAGAGTGATAGAGAGTGTGAGAGAGTGATAAAGAGTGTCAGAGAGTGTCAGAGAGTGATAGAGAGTGATAGAGAGTGATAGAGATTGTGAGAGAGTGATAGAGAGTGTCAGAGAGTGTCAGAGAGTGTCAGAGAGTGTCAGAGAGTGATAGAGAGTGTCAGAGAGTGATAGAGAGTGTCAGAGAGTGTCAGAGAGTGATATAGAGTGATAGAGAGTGATAGAGAGTGTCAGTGAGTGATAGAGAGTGTCAGAGAGTGATAGAGAGTGATAGAGAGTGTCAGAGAGTGATAGAGAGTGATAGAGAGTGATAGAGAGTGTGAGAGAGTGACAAAGAGTGTCAGAGAGTGATAGCGAGTGATAGAGAGTGATAGAGAGTGATAGAGAGTGTCAGAGAGTGATAGAGAGTGATAGAGAGTTTCAGAGAGTGTCAGAGAGTGTCTGAGAGTGTCAGAGAGTGATAGAGAGTGTCAGAGAGTGTCAGAGAGTGTCAGAGAGTGTCAGAGAGTGATAGAGAGTGTCAGAGAGTGTCAGAGAGTGATAGAGAGTGATAGAGAGTGATAGAGAGTGATAGAGAGTGATAGAGAGTTTCAGAGAGTGTCAGAGAGTGTCTGAGAGTGTCAGAGAGTGATAGAGAGTGTCAGAGAGTGTCAGAGAGTGTCAGAGAGTGTCAGAGAGTGATAGAGAGTGATAGAGGGTGTCAGAGAGTGTGAGAGAGTGATAGAGAGTGATAGAGAGTGTGAGAGAGTGATAGAGAGTGTCAGAGAGTTTCAGAGAGTGTCAGAGAGTCATAGAGAGTGTCAGAGAGTGATAGAGAGTGTCAGAGAGTGTCAGAGAGTGATAGAGAGTGATAGAGAGTGATAGAGATTGTCAGAGAGTGATAGAGAGTGTCAGAGAGTGTCAGAGAGTGTCAGAGAGTGATAGAGAGTGTCAGAGAGTGATAGATAGTGTCAGAGAGTGTCAGAGAGTGTCAGAGAGTGATAGAGATTGATAGAGAGTGATAGAGAGTGTGAGAGAGTGATAGAGATGGTCAGAGAGTGTCAGAGAGTGATAGAGAGTGTCAGAGAGTGATAGAGAGTGTCAGAGAGTGTCAGAGTGTGATAGAGAGTGATAGAGAGTGATAGAGAGTGATAGAGAGTGTCAGAGAGTGTCACAGAGTGATAGTAAGTGTCAGAGAGTGTCTGAGAGTTTCAGAGAGTGTCAGAGAGTGATAGAGAGTGTCAGAGAGTGTCAGAGAGAGTCTGAGAGTGTCAGAGAGTGATAGAGAGTGTCAGAGAGTGTCAGAGAGTGATAGCGAGTGATAGAGAGTGATAGAGAGTGATAGAGAGTGTCAGAGAGTGATAGAGAGTGATAGAGAGTTTGAGAGAGTGTCAGAGAGTGTCTGAGAGTGTCAGAGAGTGATAGAGAGTGTCAGAGAGTGTCAGAGAGTGTCAGAGAGTGTCAGAGAGTGATAGAGAGTGTCAGAGAGTGTCAGAGAGTGTCAGAGAGTGATAGAGAGTGATAGAGAGTGATAGAGAGTGATAGAGAGTGTCAGAGAGTGTCAGAGAGTGATAGTGAGTGTCTGAGAGTGCTAGAGAGTGTCAGAGAGTGTCAGAGAGTGATAGAGAGCTTCCGAGAGTGTCTGAGAGTGTCAGAGAGTGTCAGAGAGTGATAGAGAGTGTCAGAGAGTGTCAGAGAGTGTCTGAGAGTGTCAGAGAGTGATAGAGAGTGATATTGAGATTCAGAGAGTGTCAGAGAAAGTCTGAGAGTGTCAGAGAGTGGTAGAGAGTGGTAGAGAGTGTCAGAGAGTGTCAGAGAGTGATAGAGACTATCAGAGTGTGATAGAGCGTGTCAGAGAGTGTCAGAGTGTGATAGAGAGTGATAGAGAGTGATAGGGAGTGATAGAGAGTGTCAGAGAGTGATAGAGAGTGATAGAGAGTTTCAGAGAGTGTCAGAGAGTGTCTGAGAGTGTCAGAGAGTGATAGAGAGTGTCAGAGAGTGTCAGAGAGTGTCAGAGAGTGATAGAGAGTGTCAGAGAGTGATAGAGAGTGTCAGAGAGTGATAGAGAGTGATAGAGAGTGATAGAGAGTGTCAGAGAGTGTCAGAGAGTGTCAGAGAGTGATAGAGAGTGTCAGAGAGTGATAGAGAGTGATAGAGAGTGTCAGAGAGTGATAGAGAGTTTCAGAGAGTGTCAGAGAGTGTCTGAGAGTGTCAGAGAGTGATAGAGAGTGTCAGAGAGTGTCAGAGAGTGTCAGAGAGTGTCAGAGAGTGATAGAGAGTGATAGAGAGTGTCAGAGAGTGTCAGAGAGTGTCAGAGAGTGATAGAGAGTGATAGAGAGTGTGAGAGAGTGATAGAGAGTGTCAGAGAGTTTCAGAGAGTGTCAGAGAGTCATAGAGAGTGTCAGAGAGTGATAGAGAGTGTCAGAGAGTGTCAGAGAGTGATAGAGAGTGATAGAGAGTGATAGAGATTGTCAGAGAGTGATAGAGAGTGTCAGAGAGTGTCAGAGAGTGTCAGAGAGTGATAGAGAGTGTCAGAGAGTGATAGAGAGTGTCAGAGAGTGTCAGAGAGTGTCAGAGAGTGATAGAGATTGATAGAGAGTGATAGAGAGTGTGAGAGAGTGATAGAGATGGTCAGAGAGTGTCAGAGAGTGATAGAGAGTGTCAGAGAGTGATAGAGAGTGTCAGAGAGTGTCAGAGTGTGATAGAGAGTGATAGAGAGTGATAGAGAGTGATAGAGAGTGTCAGAGAGTGTCACAGAGTGATAGTGAGTGTCTGAGAGATTCAGAGAGTGATAGAGAGTGTCAGAGAGTGTCAGAGAGTGTCAGAGAGTGAGAGAGAGTGTCAGAGAGAGATAGAGAGTGTCAGAGAGTGTCAGAGAGTGATAGAGAGTGATAGAGAGTGATAGAGAGTGTGAGAGAGTGATAGAGAGTGTCAGAGAGAGATAGAGAGTGTCAGAGAGTGTCAGAGAGTGTCAGAGAGTGATAGAGAGTGTCAGAGAGAGATAGAGAGTGTCAGAGAGTGTCAGAGAGTGTCAGAGAGTGATAGGCAGTGATAGAGAGTGATAGAGAGTGATAGAGAGTGTCAGAGAGTGTCAGAGAGTGATAGAGAGTGCCAGAGAGTGATAGAGAGTGATAGAGAGTGTCAGAGAGTGATAGAGAGTTTCAGAGAGTGTCAGAGAGTGTCAGAGAGTGATAAAGAGTGTCAGAGAGTGCTAGAGAGTGTCAGAGAGTGTCAGAGAGTGATAGAGAGTGATAGAGAGTGATAGAGATTGTGAGAGAGTGATAGAGAGTGTCAGAGAGTGTCAGAGAGTGTCAGAGAGTGTCAGAGAGTGATAGAGAGTGATAGAGAGTGTCAGAGAGTGTCAGAGAGTGATAGAGAGTGATAGAGAGTGATAGAGAGTGTCAGAGAGTGATAGAGAATGTCAGAGAGTGATAGAGAGTGATAGAGAGTGTCAGAGAGTGATAGAGAGTGATAGAGAGTGATAGAGAGTGTGAGAGAGTGATAGAGAGTGTCAGAGAGTGTCAGAGAGTGATAGTGAGTGTCTGAGAGTGTCAGAGAGTGATAGAGAGTGTCAGAGAGTGTCAGAGAGTGTCAGAGAGTGATAGAGAGTGTCAGAGAGTGATAGAGAGTGTCAGAGAGTGTCAAAGAGTGATAGAGAGTGATAGAGAGTGATAGAGAGTGTGAGAGAGTGATAGAGAGTGTCAGAGAGTGTCAGAGAGTGTCAGAGAGTGATAGAGAGTGTCAGAGAGTTATAGAGAGTGTCAGAGAGTGATAGAGAGTGCCAGAGAGTGTCAGAGAGTGATAGTGAGTGATAGAGAGTGATAGAGAGTGTCAGAGAGTGATAGAGAGTGTCACAGAGTGTCAGAGAGTGTCAGAGATTGATAGAGAGTGTCAGAGAGTGATAGAGAGTGTCAGAGAGTGCCAGAGAGTGATAGAGAGTGATAGAGAGTGATAGAGAGTGTGAGAGAGTGATAGAGAGTGTCAGAGAGTGTCAGAGAGTGATAGTGAGTGTCTGAGAGTGTCAGAGAGTGATAGAGAGTGTCAGAGAGTGTCAGAGAGTGTCAGAGAGTGATAGAGAGTGTCAGAGAGTGATAGAGTGTGTCAGAGATAGTCAAAGAGTGATAGAGAGTGATAGAGATTGACAGAGAGTGTGAGAGAGTGATAGAGAGTGTCAGAGAGTGTCAGAGAGTGTCAGAGAGTGATAGAGAGTGTCAGAGAGTGATAGAGAGTGTCAGAGAGTGATAGTGAGTGATAGTGAGTGATAGAGAGTGTCAGAGAGTGATAGAGAGTGTGAGAGAGTGATAGAGAGTGTCAGAGAGTGTCAGAGAGTGATAGAGAGTGTCAGAGAATGATAGAGAGTGTCAGAGAGTGTCAGAGAGTGATAGTGAGTGATAGAGAGTGATAGAGAGTGTCAGAGAGTGATAGAGAGTGTCAGAGAGTGATAGAGAGTGTCAGAGAGTGTCAGAGAGTGTCAGAGAGTGATAGAGAGTGTTAGAGAGTGATAGAGAGTGATAGAGAGTGATAGAGAGTGTCAGAGAGTGATAGAGAGTTTCAGAGAGTGTCAGAGAGTGTCTGAGAGTGTCAGAGAGTGATAGAGAGTGTCAGAGAGTGTCAGAGAGTGTCAGAGAGTGATAGAGAGTGTCGGAGAGTGATAGAGAGTGTCAGAGAGTGTCAGAGAGTGATAGAGAGTGATAGACAGTGTGAGAGAGTGATAGAGAGTGTCAGAGAGTGTCAGAGAGTGTCAGAGAGTGATAGAGAGTGTCAGAGAGTGTCAGAGAGTGTCAGAGAGTGATAGAGAGTGATAGAGAGTGATAGAGAGTGTCAGAGAGTGTCAGAGAGTGTCAGAGAGTGATAGTGACTGTCTGAGAGTGTCAGAGAGTGATAGAGAGCGTCAGAGAGTTTCAGAGAGTGTCAGAGAGTGATAGAGAGTGTCAGAGAGTGATAGAGAGTGTCAGAGAGTGTCAGAGAGTGATAGAGAGTGATAGAGAGTGATAGAGAGTGATAGAGAGTGTGAGAGAGTGATAGAGAGTGTGAGAGAGTGTCAGAGAGTGTCAGCGAGTGATAGAGAGTGTCAGAGAGTGATAGAGAGTGTCAGAGAGTGTCAGAGAGTGATAGAGAGTGATAGAGAGTGATAGAGAGTGATAGAGAGTGTCAGAGAGTGTCTGAGATTGTCAGAGAGTGATAGAGAGTGTCAGAGAGTGTCAGAGAGTGTCAGAGAGTGATAGAGAGTGTCAGAGAGTGATAGAGAGTGTCAGAGAGTGTCAGAGAGTGATAGAGAGTGTCAGAGTGTGATAGAGAGTGTCAGAGAGTGTCAGAGAGTGATAGAGAGTGATAGAGTGTGATAGAGAGTGATAGAGAGTGATAGAGAGTGTCAGAGAGTGTCTGAGAGTGTCAGAGTGTGTCAGAGATTTTCAGAGAGTGATAGAGAGTGATAGAGAGTGATAGAGAGTGTCAGAGAGTGATAGAGAGTTTCAGAGAGTTTCAGAGAGTGTCAGAGAGTGTCTGAGAGTATCATAGAGCGATAGAGAGTGTCAGAGAGTGTCAGAGAGTGTCAGAGAGTGATAGAGAGTGATAGAGAGTGTCAGAGAGTGTCAGAGAGTGTCAGAGAGTGATAGAGAGTGTCAGAGAGTGATAGAGAGTTTCAGAGAGTGTCAGAGAGTGTCTGAGAGTGTCAGAGAGTGATAGAGAGTGTCAGAGAGTGTCAGAGAGTGTCAGAGAGTGATAGAGAGTGTCAGAGAGTGTCAGAGAGTGATAGAGAGTGATAGAGAGTGTCAGAGAGTGATAGAGAGTGATAGAGAGTGTGAGAGATTGATAGAGAGTGTCAGAGAGAGATAGAGAGTGTCAGAGAGTGTCAGAGAGTGTCAGAGAGTGATAGAGAGTGTCAGAGAGAGATAGAGAGTGTCAGAGAGTGTCAGAGAGTGTCAGAGAGTGATAGGCAGTGATAGAGAGTGATAGAGAGTGATAGAGAGTGTCAGAGAGTGTCAGAGAGTGTCAGAGAGTGTCAGAGAGTGAAAAAGATTGTGAGAGAGTGATAGAGAGTGTCAGAGAGTGTCAGAGAGTGTCAGAGAGTGATAGAGAGTGTCAGAGAGTGATAGAGAGTGTCAGAGAGTGTCAGAGAGTGATAGAGAGTGATAGAGAGTGATAGAGAGTGTCAGAGAGTGTCAGAGAGTGATAGTGAGTGATAGAGAGTGATAGAGAGTGTCAGAGAGTGATAGAGAGTGTCACAGAGTGTCAGAGAGTGTCAGAGAGTGATAGAGAGTGTCAGAGAGTGATAGAGTGTGTCAGAGAGTGTCAGAGAGTGATAGAGAGTGATAGAGAGTGATAGTGAGTGATAGAGAGTGATAGAGAGTGTCAGAGAGTGATAGAGAGTGATAGAGAGTGTGAGAGAGTGATAGAGAGTGTCAGAGAGTGATAGAGAGTGTCAGAGAGTGATAGAGAGTGTCAGAGAGTGATAGAGAGTGTCAGAGAGTGTCAGAGAGTGATAGTGAGTGATAGAGAGTGATAGAGAGTGTCAGAGAGTGATAGAGAGTGTCACAGAGTGTCAGAGAGTGTCAGAGAGTGATAGAGAGTGTCAGAGAGTGATAGAGTGTGTCAGAGAGTGTCAGAGAGTGATAGAGAGTGATAGAGAGTGATAGTGAGTGATAGAGAGTGATAGAGAGTGTCAGAGAGTGATAGAGAGTGTCACAGAGTGTCAGAGAGTGTCAGAGAGTGATAGAGAGTGTCAGAGAGTGATAGAGAGTGATAGAGAGTGATAGAGAGTGTGAGAGAGTGATAGAGAGTGTCAGAGAGTGTCAGAGAGTGATAGTGAGTGTCTGAGTGTGTCAGAGAGTGATAGAGAGTGTCAGAGAGTGTCAGAGAGTGATAGAGAGTGTCAGAGAGTGATAGAGTGTGTCAGAGAGAGTCAAAGAGTGATAGAGAGTGATAGAGATTGACAGAGAGTGTGAGAGAGTGATAGAGAGTGTCAGAGAGTGTCAGAGAGTGTCAGAGAGTGATAGAGAGTGTCAGAGAGTGATAGAGAGTGTCAGAGAGTGATAGTGAGTGATAGTGAGTGATAGAGAGTGTCAGAGAGTGATAGAGAGTGTGAGAGAGTGATAGAGAGTGTCAGAGAGTGTCAGAGAGTGATAGAGAGTGTCAGAGAATGATAGAGAGTGTCAGAGAGTGTCAGAGAGTGATAGTGAGTGATAGAGAGTGATAGAGAGTGTCAGAGAGTGATAGAGAGTGTCAGAGAGTGTCAGAGAGTGTCAGAGAGTGATAGAGAGTGTTAGAGAGTGATAGAGAGTGATAGAGAGTGATAGAGAGCGATAGAGAGTGTCAGAGAGTGATAGAGAGTTTCAGAGAGTGTCAGAGAGTGTCTGAGAGTGTCAGAGAGTGATAGAGAGTGTCAGAGAGTGTCAGAGAGTGTCAGAGAGTGATAGAGAGTGTCGGAGAGTGATAGAGAGTGTCAGAGAGTGTCAGAGAGTGATAGAGAGTGATAGAGAGTGATAGACAGTGTGAGAGAGTGATAGAGAGTGTCAGAGAGTGTCAGAGAGTGTCAGAGAGTGATAGAGAGTGTCAGAGAGTGTCAGAGAGTGTCAGAGAGTGATAGAGAGTGATAGAGAGTGATAGAGAGTGTCAGAGAGTGTCAGAGAGTGTCAGAGAGTGATAGTGACTGTCTGAGAGTGTCAGAGAGTGATAGAGAGCGTCAGAGAGTGTCAGAGAGTGTCAGAGAGTGATAGAGAGTGTCAGAGAGTGATAGAGAGTGTCAGAGAGTGTCAGAGAGTGATAGAGAGTGATAGAGAGTGATAGAGAGTGTGAGACAGTGATAGAGAGTGTGAGAGAGTGTCAGAGAGTGTCAGCGAGTGATAGAGGGTGTCAGAGAGTGATAGAGAGTGTCAGAGAGTGTCAGAGAGTGATAGAGAGTGATAGAGAGTGATAGAGAGTGTCAGAGAGTGTCTGAGATTGTCAGAGAGTGATAGAGAGTGTCAGAGAGTGTCAGAGAGTGATAGAGAGTGATAGAGAGTGTCAGAGAGTGATAGAGAGTGTCAGAGAGTGTCAGAGAGTGATAGAGAGTGTCAGAGTGTCATAGAGAGTGTCAGAGAGTGTCAGAGAGTGATAGAGAGAGATAGAGAGTGATAGAGAGTGATAGAGAGTGATAGAGAGTGTCAGAGAGTGTCAGAGAGTGTCTGAGAGTGTCAGAGTGTGTCAGAGAGTGATAGAGAGTGATAGAGAGTGATAGAGAGTGTCAGAGAGTGATAGAGAGTGTCAGAGAGTGTCAGAGAATGTCAGAGAGTGATAGAGAGTGTCAGAGAGTGATAGAGAGTGTCAGAGAGTGTCAGAGAGTCATAGAGAGTGATAGAGAGTGATAGAGAGTGATAGAGAGTGTCAGAGAGTGTCAGAGAGTCATAGAGAGTGATAGAGAGTGATAGAGAGTGATAGAGAGTGTCAGAGAATGTCTGAGCGTGTCAGAGAGTGTCAGAGAGTGATAGAGAGTGTCAGAGAGTGACAGAGACTGTCAGAGAGTGTCAGAGAGTGATAGAGAGTGATAGAGAGTGACAGAGAGTGTCAGAGAGTGATAGAGAGTGTCAGAGAGTGTCAGAGAATGTCAGAGAGTGATAGAGAGTGTCAGAGAGTGATAGAGAGTGTCAGAGAGTGTCAGAGAGTCATAGAGAGTGATAGAGAGTGATAGAGAGTGATAGAGAGTGTCAGAGAGTGTCAGAGAGTGTCAGAGGGTGATAGTGAGGGTCTGAGAGTGTCAGAGAGTGATAGAGAGTGATAGAGAGTGATAGAGAGTGTCAGAGAGTGATAGAGAGTGTCAGAGAGTGTCAGAGAGTGTCAGAGAGTGATAGAGAGTGTCAGAGAGTGATAGAGAGTGTCAGAGAGTGTCAGAGAGTCATAGAGAGTGATAGAGAGTGATAGTGAGTGATAGAGAGTGTCAGAGAGTGTCAGAGAGTGTCAGAGAGTGATAGTGAGTGTCTGAGAGTGTCTGAGAGTGTCAGAGAATGTCAGAGAGTGATACAGAGTGATAGAGAGTGTCTGAGAGTGTCAGAGAGTGTCTGAGAGTGTCAGAGAGTGTCAGAGAGTGATAGAGAGTGTCAGAGAGTGATAGAGAGTGTCAGAGAGTGATAGAGAGTGTCAGAGAGTGTCAGAGAGTGTCAGAGAGTGATAGAGAGTGTTAGAGAGTGATAGAGAGTGATAGAGAGTGATAGAGAGTGTCAGAGAGTGATAGAGAGTTTCAGAGAGTGTCAGAGAGTGTCTGAGAGTGTCAGAGAGTGATAGAGAGTGTCAGAGAGTGTCAGAGAGTGTCAGAGAGTGATAGAGAGTGTCGGAGAGTGATAGAGAGTGTCAGAGAGTGTCAGAGAGTGATAGAGAGTGATAGACAGTGTGAGAGAGTGATAGAGAGTGTCAGAGAGTGTCAGAGAGTGTCAGAGAGTGATAGAGAGTGTCAGAGAGTGTCAGAGAGTGTCAGAGAGTGATAGAGAGTGATAGAGAGTGATAGAGAGTGTCAGAGAGTGTCAGAGAGTGTCAGAGAGTGATAGTGACTGTCTGAGAGTGTCAGAGAGTGATAGAGAGCGTCAGAGAGTTTCAGAGAGTGTCAGAGAGTGATAGAGAGTGTCAGAGAGTGATAGAGAGTGTCAGAGAGTGTCAGAGAGTGATAGAGAGTGATAGAGAGTGATAGAGAGTGATAGAGAGTGTGAGAGAGTGATAGAGAGTGTGAGAGAGTGTCAGAGAGTGTCAGCGAGTGATAGAGAGTGTCAGAGAGTGATAGAGAGTGTCAGAGAGTGTCAGAGAGTGATAGAGAGTGATAGAGAGTGATAGAGAGTGATAGAGAGTGTCAGAGAGTGTCTGAGATTGTCAGAGAGTGATAGAGAGTGTCAGAGAGTGTCAGAGAGTGTCAGAGAGTGATAGAGAGTGTCAGAGAGTGATAGAGAGTGTCAGAGAGTGTCAGAGAGTGATAGAGAGTGTCAGAGTGTGATAGAGAGTGTCAGAGAGTGTCAGAGAGTGATAGAGAGTGATAGAGTGTGATAGAGAGTGATAGAGAGTGATAGAGAGTGTCAGAGAGTGTCTGAGAGTGTCAGAGTGTGTCAGAGATTTTCAGAGAGTGATAGAGAGTGATAGAGAGTGATAGAGAGTGTCAGAGAGTGATAGAGAGTTTCAGAGAGTTTCAGAGAGTGTCAGAGAGTGTCTGAGAGTATCATAGAGCGATAGAGAGTGTCAGAGAGTGTCAGAGAGTGTCAGAGAGTGATAGAGAGTGATAGAGAGTGTCAGAGAGTGTCAGAGAGTGTCAGAGAGTGATAGAGAGTGTCAGAGAGTGATAGAGAGTTTCAGAGAGTGTCAGAGAGTGTCTGAGAGTGTCAGAGAGTGATAGAGAGTGTCAGAGAGTGTCAGAGAGTGTCAGAGAGTGATAGAGAGTGTCAGAGAGTGTCAGAGAGTGATAGAGAGTGATAGAGAGTGTCAGAGAGTGATAGAGAGTGATAGAGAGTGTGAGAGAGTGATAGAGAGTGTCAGAGAGAGATAGAGAGTGTCAGAGAGTGTCAGAGAGTGTCAGAGAGTGATAGAGAGTGTCAGAGAGAGATAGAGAGTGTCAGAGAGTGTCAGAGAGTGTCAGAGAGTGATAGGCAGTGATAGAGAGTGATAGAGAGTGATAGAGAGTGTCAGAGAGTGTCAGAGAGTGTCAGAGAGTGTCAGAGAGTGAAAAAGATTGTGAGAGAGTGATAGAGAGTGTCAGAGAGTGTCAGAGAGTGTCAGAGAGTGATAGAGAGTGTCAGAGAGTGATAGAGAGTGTCAGAGAGTGTCAGAGAGTGATAGAGAGTGATAGAGAGTGATAGAGAGTGTCAGAGAGTGTCAGAGAGTGATAGTGAGTGATAGAGAGTGATAGAGAGTGTCAGAGAGTGATAGAGAGTGTCACAGAGTGTCAGAGAGTGTCAGAGAGTGATAGAGAGTGTCAGAGAGTGATAGAGTGTGTCAGAGAGTGTCAGAGAGTGATAGAGAGTGATAGAGAGTGATAGTGAGTGATAGAGAGTGATAGAGAGTGTCAGAGAGTGATAGAGAGTGATAGAGAGTGTGAGAGAGTGATAGAGAGTGTCAGAGAGTGATAGAGAGTGTCAGAGAGTGATAGAGAGTGTCAGAGAGTGATAGAGAGTGTCAGAGAGTGTCAGAGAGTGATAGTGAGTGATAGAGAGTGATAGAGAGTGTCAGAGAGTGATAGAGAGTGTCACAGAGTGTCAGAGAGTGTCAGAGAGTGATAGAGAGTGTCAGAGAGTGATAGAGTGTGTCAGAGAGTGTCAGAGAGTGATAGAGAGTGATAGAGAGTGATAGTGAGTGATAGAGAGTGATAGAGAGTGTCAGAGAGTGATAGAGAGTGTCACAGAGTGTCAGAGAGTGTCAGAGAGTGATAGAGAGTGTCAGAGAGTGATAGAGAGTGATAGAGAGTGATAGAGAGTGTGAGAGAGTGATAGAGAGTGTCAGAGAGTGTCAGAGAGTGATAGTGAGTGTCTGAGTGTGTCAGAGAGTGATAGAGAGTGTCAGAGAGTGTCAGAGAGTGTCAGAGAGTGATAGAGAGTGTCAGAGAGTGATAGAGTGTGTCAGAGAGAGTCAAAGAGTGATAGAGAGTGATAGAGATTGACAGAGAGTGTGAGAGAGTGATAGAGAGTGTCAGAGAGTGTCAGAGAGTGTCAGAGAGTGATAGAGAGTGTCAGAGAGTGATAGAGAGTGTCAGAGAGTGATAGTGAGTGATAGTGAGTGATAGAGAGTGTCAGAGAGTGATAGAGAGTGTGAGAGAGTGATAGAGAGTGTCAGAGAGTGTCAGAGAGTGATAGAGAGTGTCAGAGAATGATAGAGAGTGTCAGAGAGTGTCAGAGAGTGATAGTGAGTGATAGAGAGTGATAGAGAGTGTCAGAGAGTGATAGAGAGTGTCAGAGAGTGTCAGAGAGTGTCAGAGAGTGATAGAGAGTGTTAGAGAGTGATAGAGAGTGATAGAGAGTGATAGAGAGCGATAGAGAGTGTCAGAGAGTGATAGAGAGTTTCAGAGAGTGTCAGAGAGTGTCTGAGAGTGTCAGAGAGTGATAGAGAGTGTCAGAGAGTGTCAGAGAGTGTCAGAGAGTGATAGAGAGTGTCGGAGAGTGATAGAGAGTGTCAGAGAGTGTCAGAGAGTGATAGAGAGTGATAGAGAGTGATAGACAGTGTGAGAGAGTGATAGAGAGTGTCAGAGAGTGTCAGAGAGTGTCAGAGAGTGATAGAGAGTGTCAGAGAGTGTCAGAGAGTGTCAGAGAGTGATAGAGAGTGATAGAGAGTGATAGAGAGTGTCAGAGAGTGTCAGAGAGTGTCAGAGAGTGATAGTGACTGTCTGAGAGTGTCAGAGAGTGATAGAGAGCGTCAGAGAGTGTCAGAGAGTGTCAGAGAGTGATAGAGAGTGTCAGAGAGTGATAGAGAGTGTCAGAGAGTGTCAGAGAGTGATAGAGAGTGATAGAGAGTGATAGAGAGTGTGAGAGAGTGATAGAGAGTGTGAGAGAGTGTCAGAGAGTGTCAGCGAGTGATAGAGGGTGTCAGAGAGTGATAGAGAGTGTCAGAGAGTGTCAGAGAGTGATAGAGAGTGATAGAGAGTGATAGAGAGTGTCAGAGAGTGTCTGAGATTGTCAGAGAGTGATAGAGAGTGTCAGAGAGTGTCAGAGAGTGATAGAGAGTGATAGAGAGTGTCAGAGAGTGATAGAGAGTGTCAGAGAGTGTCAGAGAGTGATAGAGAGTGTCAGAGTGTCATAGAGAGTGTCAGAGAGTGTCAGAGAGTGATAGAGAGAGATAGAGAGAGATAGAGAGTGATAGAGAGTGATAGAGAGTGTCAGAGAGTGTCAGAGAGTGTCTGAGAGTGTCAGAGTGTGTCAGAGAGTGATAGAGAGTGATAGAGAGTGATAGAGAGTGTCAGAGAGTGATAGAGAGTGTCAGAGAGTGTCAGAGAATGTCAGAGAGTGATAGAGAGTGTCAGAGAGTGATAGAGAGTGTCAGAGAGTGTCAGAGAGTCATAGAGAGTGATAGAGAGTGATAGAGAGTGATAGAGAGTGTCAGAGAGTGTCAGAGAGTCATAGAGAGTGATAGAGAGTGATAGAGAGTGATAGAGAGTGTCAGAGAATGTCTGAGCGTGTCAGAGAGTGTCAGAGAGTGATAGAGAGTGTCAGAGAGTGACAGAGACTGTCAGAGAGTGTCAGAGAGTGATAGAGAGTGATAGAGAGTGACAGAGAGTGTCAGAGAGTGATAGAGAGTGTCAGAGAGTGTCAGAGAATGTCAGAGAGTGATAGAGAGTGTCAGAGAGTGATAGAGAGTGTCAGAGAGTGTCAGAGAGTCATAGAGAGTGATAGAGAGTGATAGAGAGTGATAGAGAGTGTCAGAGAGTGTCAGAGAGTGTCAGAGGGTGATAGTGAGGGTCTGAGAGTGTCAGAGAGTGATAGAGAGTGATAGAGAGTGATAGAGAGTGTCAGAGAGTGATAGAGAGTGTCAGAGAGTGTCAGAGAGTGTCAGAGAGTGATAGAGAGTGTCAGAGAGTGATAGAGAGTGTCAGAGAGTGTCAGAGAGTCATAGAGAGTGATAGAGAGTGATAGTGAGTGATAGAGAGTGTCAGAGAGTGTCAGAGAGTGTCAGAGAGTGATAGTGAGTGTCTGAGAGTGTCTGAGAGTGTCAGAGAATGTCAGAGAGTGATACAGAGTGATAGAGAGTGTCTGAGAGTGTCAGAGAGTGTCTGAGAGTGTCAGAGAGTGTCAGAGAGTGATAGAGAGTGTCAGAGAGTGTCAGACAGTGTCAGAGAGTGATAGAGAGTGTCAGAGAGTGATAGTGAGTGTCAGATAGTGTCAGAGAGTGTCAGCGATTGATAGAGATTGATAGAGAGTTTCAGAGAGTGTCAGAGAGTGTCAGAGAGTGATAGAGAGTGTCAGAGAGTGATAGGGAGTGATAGTGAGTGTCAGAGAGTGTCAGAGAGTGTCAGAGAGAGATAGAGAGTGTCAGAGAGTGATAGAGAGTGTCAAAGTGTGTCTGAGAGTGTCAGAGTGTGATAGAGTGTGATAGAGAGTGATAGAGAGTGTCAGAGAGTGATAGATAGTGTCAGAGAGTGATAGAGAGTGTCAGAGAGTGATAGAGAGTGATAGAGAGTGATAGAGAGTGATAGAGAGTGATAGAGAGTGTCAGAGAGTGTCAGAGAGTGATAGTGAGTGTCTGAGAGTGATAGAGAATGTCAGAGAGTGATAGAGAGTTTCAGAGAGTGTCAGAGAGTGTCTGAGAGTGTCAGAGAGTGTCAGAGAGTGATAGAGAGTGTCAGAGAGTGTCAGAGAGTGTCTGAGAGTGATAGAGAGTGTCAGAGAGTGATAGAGAGTGATAGAGAGTTTCAGAGAGTGTCAGAGAGTGTCTGAGAGTGTCAGGGAGTGATAGAGAGTGTCAGAGAGTGATAGAGAGTGTCAGAGAGTGATAGAGAGTGTCAGAGTGTCAGAGTGTGTCAGAGAGTGATAGAGAGTGATAGCGAGTGATAGAGAGTGATAGAGAGTGATAGAGAGTGATAGAGAGTGTCAGAGAGTGATAGAGAGAGATAGAGAGTTTCAGAGAGTGTCAGAGAGCGTCTGAGAGTGTCAGAGAGTGATAGAGAGTGTCAGAGAGTGTCAGAGAATGTCAGAGAGTGTCAGAGAGTGATATAGAGTGTCAGAGAGTGATAGAGAGTGTCAGAGAGTGTCAGAGAGTGATAGAGAGTGATAGAGAGTGATAGAGAGTGTCAGAGAGTGTCAGAGAGTGATAGTGAGTGTCTGAGAATGATAGAGAATGTCAGAGAGTGATAGAGAGTTTCAGAGAGTGTCAGAGAGTGTCTGAGAGTGTCTGAGAGTGTCAGAGAGTGTCTGAGAGTGTCAGAGAGTGTCTGAGAGTGTCAGAGAGTGATAGAGAGTGTCAGAGAGTGATAGAGAGTGATATTGAGTTTCAGAGAGTGTCAGAGAGTGTCTGAGAGTGTCAGAGAGTGACAGAGAGTGTCAGAGAGTGTCAGAGAGTGATAGAGAGTGTCAGAGAGTGATAGAGAGTGTCAGAGAGTGTCAGAGAGTGATAGAGAGCGATAGAGAGTGTCAGAGAGTGATAGAGAGTGATAGAGAGTTTCAGAGAGTGTCAGAGAGTGTCAAAGAGTGATAGAGAGTGTCAGAGAGTGATAGAGAGTGATAGAGAGTGTCAGAGAGTGATAGAGAGTGTCAGAGAGTAATAGAGAGTGATCGAGAGTGATAGAGAGTGTCAGAGAGTGTCAGAGAGTGTCAGAGAGTGATAGAGAGTGTCAGAGAGTGTCAGAGAGTGATAGAGAGTGTCAGAGAGTGATAGAGAGTGTCAGAGAGTGTCAGAGAGTGATATAGAGTGATAGAGAGTGTCAGAGAGTGTCTGAGAGTGTCAGAGAGTGATAGAGAGGGTCAGAGAGTGTCAGAGAGTGATAGAGAGTGTCAGAGAGTGTCAGACAGTGTCAGAGAGTGATAGAGAGTGTCAGAGAGTGTCTGAGAGTGTCAGAGAGTGTCTGAGAGTGTCAGAGAGTGATAGAGAGTGATAGAGAGTGTCAGAGAGTGTCAGACAGTGTCAGAGAGTGATAGAGAGTGTCAGAGAGTGATAGTGAGTGTCAGATAGTGTCAGAGAGTGTCAGCGAGTGATAGAGATTGATAGAGAGTTTCAGAGAGTGTCAGAGAGTGTCAGAGAGTGATAGAGAGTGTCAGAGAGTGATAGGGAGTGATAGTGAGTGTCAGAGAGTGTCAGAGAGTGTCAGAGAGTGATAGAGAGTGTCAGAGAGTGATAGAGAGTGTCAAAGTGTGTCAGAGAGTGTCAGAGAGTGATAGAGTGTGATAGAGAGTGATAGAGAGTGTCAGAGAGTGATAGAGAGTGATAGAGAGTTTCAGAGAGTGTCTGAGAGTGTCAGAGAGTGATAGAGAGTGTCAGAGAGTGCCAGAGAGTGTCAGAGAGTGTCAGAGAGTGATAGAGAGTGATAGAGAGTGATAGAGAGTGTCAGAGAGTGTCAGAGAGTGATAGTGAGTGTCTGAGAGTGATAGAGAATGTCAGAGAGTGATAGAGAGTTTCAGAGAGTGTCAGAGAGAGTCTGAGAGTGTCAGAGAGTGTCAGAGAGTGATAGAGAGTGTCAGAGAGTGTCAGAGAGTGTCTGAGAGTGTCAGAGAGTGATAGAGAGTGTCAGAGAGTGATAGAGAGTGATAGAGAGTTTCAGAGAGTGTCAGAGAATGTCTGAGAGTGTCAGGGAGTGATAGAGAGTGTCAGAGAGTGATAGAGAGTGTCAGAGAGTGATAGAGAGTGTCAGAGTGTCAGAGTGTGTCAGAGAGTGATAGAGAGTGATAGCGAGTGACAGAGAGTGATAGAGAGTGATAGAGAGTGTCAGAGAGTGATAGAGAGAGATAGAGAGTTTCAGAGAGTGTCAGAGAGCGTCTGAGAGTGTCAGAGGGTGATAGAGAGTGTCAGAGAGTGTCAGAGAGTGATAGAGAGTGATAGAGAGTGATAGAGAGTGTCAGAGAGTGTCAGAGATTGATAGTGAGTGTCTGAGAGTGATAGAGAATGTCAGAGAGTGATAGAGAGTTTCAGAGAGTGTCAGAGAGTGTCTGAGAGTGTCTGAGAGTGTCAGAGAGTGTCTGAGAGTGTCAGAGAGTGTCTGAGAGTGTCAGAGAGTGATAGAGAGTGTCAGAGAGTGATAGAGAGTGATATTGAGTTTCAGAGAGTGTCAGAGAGTGTCTGAGAGTGTCAGAGAGTGATAGAGAGTGTCAGAGAGTGTCAGAGAGTGATAGAGAGTGTCAGAGAGTGATAGAGAGTGTCAGAGAGTGTCAGAGAGTGATAGAGAGTGATAGAGAGTGTCAGAGAGTGATAGAGAGTGATAGAGAGTTTCAGAGAGTGTCAGAGAGTGTCAGAGAGTGATAGAGAGTGTCAGAGAGTGATAGAGATTGATAGAGAGTGTCAGAGAGTGATAGAGAGTGTCAGAGAGTAATAGAGAGTGATCAAGAGTGATAGAGAGGGTCAGAGAGTGTCAGAGAGTGTCAGAGAGTGATAGAGAGTGTCAGAGAGTGTCAGAGAGTGATAGAGAGTGTCAGAGAGTGATAGAGAGTGATAGAGAGTTTCAGAGAGTGTCAGAGAGAGTCTGAGAGTGTCAGAGAGTGATAGAGAGTGTCAGAGAGTGTCAGAGAGTGTCAGAGAGTGATAGAGAGTGTCAGAGAGTGATAGAGAGTGTCAGAGAGTGTCAGAGAGTGATAGAGAGTGTCAGAGAGTGTCAGAGAGTGATAGAGATTGATAGAGAGTGATAGAGAGTGTCAGAGAGTGTCAGAGAGTGATAGAGAGTGTCAGACAGTGATAGAGAGTGTCAGAGAGTGTCAGAGAGTCATAGAGAGTGATAGAGAGTGATGGAGAGTGATAGAGGGTGTCAGAGAGTGTCAGAGAGTGTCAGAGAGTGATAGTGAGTGTCAGCGAGTGTCAGAGAGTGTCAGAGAGTGTCAGAGAGTGTCAGAGAGTGATAGAGAGTGATAGAGAGTGTCAGAGAGTGTCAGAGAGTGATAGAGAGTGATAGAGAGTGTCAGACAGTGTCAGAGAGTGTCTGAGAGTGTCAGAGAGTGTCAGAGAGTGTCAGAGAGTGATAGAGAGTGATAGAAAGTGTCAGAGAGTGTCTGAGAGTGTCAGAGAGTGTCAGAGAGTGATAGAGAGTGATAGAGAGTGATAGAGAGTGATAGAGAGTTTCAGAGAGTGTCAGAGAGTGTCTGAGAGTGTCAGAGAGTGTCAGGGAGTGATAGAGAGTGTCAGAGAGTGTCTGAGATTGTCAGAGAGGGTCTGAGAGTGTCAGAGAGTGATAGAGAGTGATAGAGAGTGATAGAGAGTGTCAGAGAGTGTCAGACAGTGTCAGAGAGTGATAGAGAGTGTCAGAGAGTGATAGAGAGTGTCAGAGAGTGTCTGAGAGTGTCAGAGAGTGATAGAGAGTGATAGAGAGTGTCAGAGAGTGTCAGGCAGTGTCAGAGAGTGATAGTGAGTGTCAGAGATTGTCAGATAGTGTCAGAGAGTGTCAGAGAGTGATAGAGAGTGATAGAGAGTGTCAGAGAGTGTCTGAGAGTGTCAAAGAGTGATAGAGAGTGTCAGAGAGTGTCTGAGAGTGTCAGAGAGTGATAGAGAGTGTCAGAGAGTGTCAGACAGTGTCAGAGAGTGATAGAGAGTGTCAGAGAGTGTCTGAGAGTGTCAGAGAGTGTCTGAGAGTGTCAGAGAGTGTCAGAGAGTGATAGAGAGTGATATAGAGTGTCAGAGAGTGTCAGACAGTGTCAGAGAGTGATAGAGAGTGTCAGAGAGTGTCAGAGAGTGTCTGAGAGTGCCAGAGAGTGTCAGAGAGTGTCAGAGAGTGATAGAGAGTGATAGAGAGTGTCAGAGAGTGTCAGACAGTGTCAGAGAGTGATAGAGAGTGTCAGAGAGCGATAGTGAGTGTCTGAGAGTGTCAGATAGTGTCAGAGAGTGTCAGACAGTGATAGAGAGTTTCAGAGAGTGTCAGAGAGTGTCAGAGAGTGATAGAGAGTGTCAGAGAGTGATAGGGAGTGATAGAGTGTTTCAGAGAGTGTCAGAGAGTGTCTGAGAGTGTCAGAGAGTGTCAGAGAGTGTCAGAGAGTGTCAGAGAGTGTCAGGCAGTGTCAGAGAGTGATAGTGAGTGTCAGAGAGTGTCAGAGAATGTCAGAGAGTGATAGAGAGTGTCAGAGAGTGATAGAGAGTGTCAGAGAATGTCAGAGAATGTCAGAGAGTGATAGAGAGTGATAGAGAGTGATAGAGAGTGTCAGAGAGTGATAGAGAGTGATAGAGAGTTTCAGAGAGTGATAAAGAGTGATAGAGAGTTTCAGAGAGTGTCAGAGAGTGTCTGAGAGTGTCAGAGAGTGTCAGAGAGTGTCAGAGAGTGTCAGAGAGTGATAGAGAGTGTCAGAGAGTGATAGAGAGTGTCAGAGAGTGTCAGAGAGTGATAGAGAGTGTCAGAGAGTGATAGAGAGTGTCAGAGAGTGATAGAGAGTGTCAGAGAGTGTCAGAGAGTGATAGAGAGTTTCAGAGAGTGTCAGAGAGTGTCAGAGAGTGTCAGAGAGTGATAGAGAGTGTCAGAGAGTGTCAGAGAGTGTCAGAAAGTGATAGAGAGTGATAGAGAGTGTCAGACAGTGTCAGAGAGTGTTGGAGAGTGTCAGAGAGTGATAGAGAGTGATAGAGAGTGTCAGAGAGTGTCAGACAGTGTCAGAGAGTGATAGAGAGTGTCAGAGAGTGTCAGAGAATGTCTGAGAGTGATAGAGAGTGTCAGAGAGTATCAGAGAGTGTCAGAGAGTGATAGAGAGTGATAGAGAGTGATAGAGAGTGATAGAGAGTGATAGAGAGTGTCAGACAGTGATAGAGAGTGATAGAGAGTGATAGAGAGTGATACAGAGTGTCAGACAGTGATAGAGAGTGATAGAGAGTTTCAGAGAGTGTCAGAGAGTGATAGAGAGTGTCAGAGAGTGATAGAGAGTGTCAGAGAGTGTCAGAGAGTGTCAGAGAGTGATAGAGAGTGATAGAGAGTGATAGAGAGTGTCAGAGAGTGTCAGAGAGTGTCTGAGATAGATAGAGAGTGATAGAGAGTTTCAGAGAGTGTCAGAGAGTGTCTGAGAGTGTCAGAGAGTGTCAGGGAGTGATAGAGAGTGTCAGAGAGTGTCTGAGCGTGTCAGAGACGGTCTGAGAGTGTCAGAGAGTGTCTGAGAGTGATAGAGAGTCTCAGAGAGTGTCAGAGAGTGTCTGAGAGTGATAGAGAGTCTCAGAGTGTGTCAGAGAGTGTCTGAGAGTGATAGAGAGTGTCAGAGAGTGTCAGAGAGTGTCAGAGAGTGATAGTGAGTGTCTGCGAGTGTCAGAGAGTGATAGTGAGTGTCTGAGAGTGTCAGAGAGTGATAGTGAGTGTCTGAGAGTGTCAGAGAGTGATAGTGAGTGTGTGAGAGTGTCAGAGAGTGTCTGAGAGTGATAGAGAGTCTCAGAGAGTGTCAGAGAGTGTCTGAGAGTGATAGAGAGTCTCAGAGAGTGTCAGAGAGTGTCTGAGAGTGATAGAGAGTGTCAGAGAGTGTCAGAGAGTGTCAGAGAGTGATAGTGAGTGTCTGAGAGTGTCAGAGAGTGATAGTGAGTGTCTGAGAGTGTCAGAGAGCGATAGAGAGTGATAGAGAGTGTCAGACAGTGTCAGAGAGTGTCTGAGAGTGTCAGGGAGTGATAGAGAGTGTCAGAGAGTGTCTGAGAGTGTCAAAGTGTGTCAGAGAGTGTCAGAGAGTGATAGAGAGTGATAGAGAGTGATAGAGAGTGATAGAGAGTTTCAGAGAGTGTCAGAGAGTGTCTGAGAGTGTCAGAGAGTGATAGAGAGTGATAGAGAGTTTCAGAGAGTGTCAAAGTGTGTCAGAGAGTGTCAGAGAGTGATAGAGAGTGATAGAGAGTGATAGAGAGTGACAGAGAGTGTCAGAGAGTGTCAGAGTGTGATAGAGAGTTTCAGAGAGTGTCAGAGAGTGTCTGAGAGTGTCTGAGAGTGTCAGAGTGTGATAGAGAGTGTCAGAGAGTGTCAGAGAGTGTCAGAGAGTGTCTGAGAGTGTCAGAGAGTGATAGAGAGTGATAGAGAGTGATAGAGAGTTTCAGAGAGTGTCAAAGTGTGTCAGAGAGTGTCAGAGAGTGATAGAGAGTGATAGAGAGTGATAGAGAGTGACAGAGAGTGTCAGAGAGTGTCACAGTGTGATAGAGAGTTTCAGAGAGTGTCAGAGAGTGTCCGAGAGTGTCTGAGAGTGTCAGAGAGTGATAGAGAGTGTCAGAGAGTGTCAGAGAGTGATAGAGAGTGATAGAGAGTGATAGAGAGTGTCAGAGAGTGTCAGAGAGTGTCTGAGAGTGTCAGAGAGTGATAGAGAGTGTCAGAGAGTGATAGAGAGTGATAGAGAGTTTCAGAGAGTGTCTGAGAGTGTCAGAGAGTGATAGAGAGTGTCAGAGAGTGATAGAGAGTGATAGAGAGTTTCAGAGAGTATCAGAGAGTGTCTGAGATTGTCAGGGAGTGATAGAGAGTGTCAGAGAGTGTCAGAGAGTGTCAGAGAGTGATAGAGAGTGTCAGAGAGTGATAGAGAGTGTCAGAGTGTGTCAGAGAGTGATAGAGAGTGATAGCGAGTGATAGAGAGAGAGAGAGAGTGTCAGAGAGTGTCAGAGAGTGATAGAGAGTGATAGAGAGTGATAGAGAGTTTCAGAGAGTGTCAGAGAGTGTCTGAGAGTGTCAGAGAGTGATAGAGGGTGTCAGAGAGTGTCAGAGAGTGTCAGAGAGTGATATAGTGTGTCAGAGAGTGATAGAGAGTGTCAGAGAGTGTCAGACAGTGATAGAGAGTGATAGAGAGTTTCAGAGAGTGTCAGAGAGCGATAGAGAGTGTCAGAGAGTGATAGAGAGTGTCAGAGAGTGTCAGAGAGTGTCAGAGAGTGATAGAGAGTGATAGAGAGTGATAGAGAGTGATAGAGAGTGTCAGAGAGTGTCAGAGAGTGTCAGAGAGTGTCACAGTGTGATAGAGAGTTTCAGAGAGTGTCAGAGAGTGTCCGAGAGTGTCTGAGAGTGTCAGAGAGTGATAGAGAGTGTCAGAGAGTGTCAGAGAGTGATAGAGAGTGATAGAGAGTGATAGAGAGTGTCAGAGAGTGTCAGAGAGTGTCTGAGAGTGTCAGAGAGTGATAGAGAGTGTCAGAGAGTGATAGAGAGTGATAGAGAGTTTCAGAGAGTGTCTGAGAGTGTCAGAGAGTGATAGAGAGTGTCAGAGAGTGATAGAGAGTGATAGAGAGTTTCAGAGAGTATCAGAGAGTGTCTGAGATTGTCAGGGAGTGATAGAGAGTGTCAGAGAGTGTCAGAGAGTGTCAGAGAGTGATAGAGAGTGTCAGAGAGTGATAGAGAGTGTCAGAGTGTGTCAGAGAGTGATAGAGAGTGATAGCGAGTGATAGAGAGAGAGAGAGAGTGTCAGAGAGTGTCAGAGAGTGATAGAGAGTGATAGAGAGTGATAGAGAGTTTCAGAGAGTGTCAGAGAGTGTCTGAGAGTGTCAGAGAGTGATAGAGGGTGTCAGAGAGTGTCAGAGAGTGTCAGAGAGTGATATAGTGTGTCAGAGAGTGATAGAGAGTGTCAGAGAGTGTCAGACAGTGATAGAGAGTGATAGAGCGTTTCAGAGAGTGTCAGAGAGCGATAGAGAGTGTCAGAGAGTGATAGAGAGTGTCAGAGAGTGTCAGAGAGTGTCAGAGAGTGATAGAGAGTGATAGAGAGTGATAGAGAGTGATAGAGAGTGTCAGAGAGTGTCAGAGAGTGATAGTGAGTGTCTGAGATTGATAGAGAATGTCAGAGAGTGTCAGAGAGTGTCAGAGAGTGATAGAGAGTGTCAGAGAGTGATAGAGAGTGATAGAGAGTGATAGAGAGTGATAGAGAGTTTCAGAGAGTGTCAGAGACGGTCTGAGAGTGTCAGAGAGTGTCTGAGAGTGATAGAGAGTCTCAGAGATTGTCAGAGAGTGTCTGAGAGTGATAGAGAGTGTCAGAGAGTGTCAGAGAGTGTCAGAGAGTGTCAGAGATTGTCAGAGAGTGTCTGAGAGTGATAGAGAGTGTCAGAGAGTGTCAGAGAGTGTCAGAGAGTGATAGTGAGGGTCTGAGAGTGTCAGAGAGTGATAGAGAGTGATAGAGAGTGTCAGACAGTGTCAGAGAGTGTCTGAGAGTGTCAGGGAGTGATAGAGAGTGTCAGAGAGTGTCTGAGAGTGTCAAAGTGTTGCAGAGAGTGTCAGAGAGTGATAGAGAGTGATAGAGAGTGATAGAGAGTGATAGAGAGTGTCAGCGAGTGATAGAGAGTGATAGAGAGTGTCAGAGAGTGATAGAGAGTGTCAGAGAGTGTCAGAGAGTGTCAGAGTGTGATAGAGAGTGATAGAGAGTGATAGAGAGTGATAGTGAGAGATAGAGAGTTTCAGAGAGTGTCAGAGAGTGATAGAGAGTGTCAGAGAGTGATAGAGAGTGTCAGAGAGTGTCAGAGAGTGTCAGAGAGTGATAGAGAGTGAT
Source organism: Heterodontus francisci (assembly GCF_036365525.1). NCBI lineage: Eukaryota > Metazoa > Chordata > Chondrichthyes > Heterodontiformes > Heterodontidae > Heterodontus > Heterodontus francisci. The sequence continues at coordinate 46,095 of NW_027140217.1, read as the reverse complement.
AGAGAGTGATAGAGAGTGTCAGAGAGTGTCAGAGAGTGATAGTGAGTGTCTGAGATTGATAGAGAATGTCAGAGAGTGTCAGAGAGTGTCAGAGAGTGATAGAGAGTGTCAGAGAGTGATAGAGAGTTATAGAGAGTGATAGAGAGTGAGAGAGAGTTTCAGAGAGTGTCAGAGAGTGTCTGAGAGTGTCAGAGAGTGTCAGGGAGTGATAGAGAGTGTCAGAGAGTGTCTGAGCGTGTCAGAGACGGTGTGAGAGTGTCAGAGAGTGTCTGAGAGTGATAGAGAGTCTCAGAGGATGTCAGAGAGTGTCTGAGAGTGATAGAGAGTGTCAGAGAGTGTCAGAGAGTGTCAGAGAGTGATAGAGAGTGATAGAGAGTGTCAGAGAGTGATAGTGAGTGTCTGAGAGTGTCAGAGAGTGATAGAGAGTGATAGAGAGTGTCAGACAGTGTCAGAGAGTGTCAGGGAGTGATAGAGAGTGTCAGAGAGTGTCTGAGAGTGTCAAAGTGTGTCAGAGAGTGTCAGAGAGTGATAGAGAGTGATAGAGAGTGATAGAGAGTGATAGAGAGTGTCAGAGAGTGATAGAGAGTGATAGAGAGTTTCAGAGAGTGTCAGAGAGTGTCCGAGAGTGTCAGAGAGTGATAGAGAGTGATAGAGAGTGATAGAGAGTTTCAGAGAGTGTCAAAGTGTGTCAGAGAGTGTCAGAGAGTGATAGAGAGTGATAGAGAGTGATAGAGAGTGTCAGAGAGTGTCAGAGAGTGTCAGAGTGTGATAGAGAGTTTCAGAGAGTGTCAGAGAGTGTCTGAGAGTGTCTGAGAGTGTCAGAGAGTGATAGAGAGTGTCAGAGAGTGTCAGAGAGTGATAGAGAGTGATAGAGAGTGATAGAGAGTGATAGAGAGTGATAGAGAGTGTCAGAGAGTGTCAGAGAGTGATAGTGAGTGTCTGAGAGTGATAGAGAATGTCAGAGAGTGTCAGAGAGTGATAGTGAGTTTCAGAGAGTGTCAGAGAGTGTCTGACAGTGTCAGAGAGTGTCAGAGAGTGATAGAGAGTCTCAGAGAGTGTCAGAGAGTGTCTGAGAGTGTCAGAGAGTGATAGAGAGTGTCAGAGAGTGATAGAGAGTGATAGAGAGTTTCAGAGAGTGTCAGAGAGTGTCTGAGAGTGTCAGGGAGTGATAGAGAGTGTCAGAGAGTGTCAGAGAGTGTCAGAGAGTGATAGAGAGTGTCAGAGAGTGATAGAGAGTGTCAGAGTGTGTCAGAGAGTGATAGAGAGTGATAGCGAGTGATAGAGAGATTTAGAGAGTGTCAGAGAGTGATAGAGAGTGATAGAGAGTGATAGAGAGTTTCAGAGAGTGTCAGAGAGTGTCTGAGAGTGTCAGAGAGTGATAGAGAGTGTCAGAGTGTGTCAGAGAGTGTCAGAGAGTGATATAGTGTGTCAGAGAGTGATAGAGAGTGTCAGAGAGTGTCAGACAGTGATAGAGAGTGATAGAGAGTTTCAGAGAGTGTCAGAGAGTGATAGAGAGTGTCAGAGAGTGATAGAGAGTGTCAGAGAGTGTCAGAGAGTGATAGAGAGTGATAGAGAGTGATAGAGAGTGATAGAGAGTGTCAGAGAGTGTCAGAGAGTGATAGTGAGTGTCTGAGATTGATAGAGAATCTCAGAGAGTGTCAGAGAGTATCAGAGAGTGATAGAGAGTGTCCGAGAGTGATAGAAAGTGATAGAGAGTGATAGAGAGTTTCAGAGAGTGTCAGAGAGTGTCTGAGAGTGTCAGAGAGTGCCAGGGAGTGATAGAGAGCGTCAGAGAGTGTCTGAGCGTGTCAGAGACGGTCTGAGAGTGTCAGAGAGTGTCTGAGAGTGATAGAGAGTCTCAGAGAGTGTCAGAGAGTGTCTGAGAGTGATAGAGAGTGTCAGAGAGTGTCAGAGAGTGTCAGAGAGTGTCAGAGAGTGATAGAGAGTGATAGAGAGTGTCAGAGAGTGATAGTGAGTGTCTGAGAGTGTCAGAGAGTGATAGAGAGTGATAGAGAGTGTCAGACAGTGTCCGAGAGTGTCTGAGAGTGTCAGGGTGTGATAGAGAGTGTCAGAGAGTGTCTGAGAGTGTCAAAGTGTGTCAGAGAGTGTCAGAGAGTGATAGAGAGTGATAGAGAGTGATGGAGAGTGATAGAGAGTGTCAGAGAGTGATAGACAGTGATAGAGAGTTTCAGAGAGTGTCAGAGAGTGTCTGAGAGTGTCAGAGAGTGATAGAGAGTGATAGAGAGTGATAGAGAGTTTCAGAGAGTGTCAAAGTGTGTCAGAGAGTGTCAGAGAGTGATAGAGAGTGATAGAGAGTGACAGAGAGTGTCAGAGAGTGTCAGAGTGTGATAGAGAGTTTCAGAGAGTGTCAGAGAGTGTCTGAGAGTGTCAGAGAGTGATAGAGAGTGTCAGAGAGTGTCAGAGAGTGATAGAGAGTGATAGAGAGTGATAGAGAGTGATAGAGAGTGTCAGAGAGTGTCAGAGAGTGATAGTGAGTGTCTGAGAGTGATAGAGAATGTCAGAGAGTGTCAGAGAGTGATAGAGAGTTTCAGAGAGTGTCAGAGAGTGTCTGACAGTGTCAGAGAGTGTCAGAGAGTGATAGAGAGTGTCAGAGAGTGTCTGAGAGTGTCAGAGAGTGATAGAGAGTGTCAGAGAGTGATAGAGAGTGATAGAGAGTTTCAGAGAGTGTCAGAGAGTGTCTGACAGTGTCAGGGAGTGATAGAGAGTGTCAGAGAGTGTCAGAGAGTGTCAGAGAGTGATAGAGAGTGTCAGAGAGTGATAGAGAGTGTCAGAGTGTGTCAGATAGTGATAGAGAGTGATAGCGAGTGATAGAGAGAGATAGAGAGTGTCAGAGAGTGATAGAGAGTGATAGAGAGTTTCAAAGAGTGTCAGAGAGTGTCTGAGAGTGTCAGAGAGTGATAGAGAGTGTCAGAGAGTGTCAGAGAGTGTCAGAGAGTGATATAGTGTGTCAGAGAGTGATAGAGAGTGTCAGAGAGTGTCAGAGTGTGATAGAGAGTGATAGAGAGTGATAGAGAGTGTCAGAGAGTGTCAGAGAGTGATAGTGAGTGTCTGAGAGTGATAGAGAATGTCAGAGAGTGATAGAGAGTTTCAGAGAGTGTCAGAGAGTGTCAGAGAGTGATAGAGAGTGTCAGAGAGTGTCTGAGAGTGTCAGAGAGTGATAGAGAGTGTCAGAGTGTGATAGAGAGTGATATTGAGTTTCAGAGAGTGTCAGAGAGTGTCTGAGAGTGTCAGACAGTGATAGAGAGTGTCAGAGAGCGTCAGAGAGTGATAGAGAGTGTCAGAGAGTGATAGAGAGTGTCAGAGAGTGTCAGAGAGTGATAGAGAGTGATAGAGAGTGTCAGAGAGTGATAGAGAGTGATAGAGAGTTTCAGAGAGTGTCAGAGAGTGTCAGAGAGTGTCAGAGAGTGTCAGAGAGTGATAGAGAGTGTCAGAGAGTGATAGAGAGTGATAGAGAGTGTCAGAGAGTGATAGAGAGTGTCAGAGAGTAATAGAGAGTGATAGAGAGTGATAGAGAGTGTCAGAGAGTGTCAGAGAGTGATAGAGAGTGTCAGAGAGTGATAGAGAGTGATAGAGAGTGTCAGAGAGTGCTAGAGAGTTATAGAGAGTTTCAGAGAGTGTCAGAGAGAGTCTGAGAGTGTCAGAGAGTGATAGAGAGTGTCAGAGAGTGTCAGAGAGTGATAGAGAGTGTCAGAGAGTGATAGAGAGTGTCAGAGAGTGATAGAGAGTGTCAGAGAGTGTCAGAGAGTGATAGAGAGTGTCAGAGAGTGATAGAGAGTGTCAGAGAGTGATAGAGAGTGTCAGAGAGTGTCAGAGAGTGTCAGAGAGTCATAGAGAGTGATAGAGAGTGATGGAGAGTGATAGAGAGTGATAGAGAGTGTCAGAGAGTGATAGAGAGTGATAGAGAGTGTCAGAGAGTGTCAGAGAGTGTCAGAGAGTGATAGAGAGTGTCAGAGAGTGATAGAGAGTGTCAGAGAGTGTCAGAGAGTGTCAGAGAGTCATAGAGAGTGATAGAGAGTGATGGAGAGTGATAGAGAGTGATAGAGAGTGTCAGAGAGTGATAGAGAGTGATAGAGAGTGTCAGAGAGTGTCAGAGAGTGTCAGAGAGTGATAGTGAGTGTCTGAGAGTGATAGAGAGTGATAGAGAGTGTCAGAGAGTGATAGAGAGTGTCAGAGAGTAATAGAGAGTGATAGAGAGTGATAGAGAGTGTCAGAGAGTGTCAGAGAGTGATAGAGAGTGTCAGAGTGTGATAGAGAGTGATATTGAGTTTCAGAGAGTGTCAGAGAGTGTCTGAGAGTGTCAGACAGTGATAGAGAGTGTCAGAGAGCGTCAGAGAGTGATAGAGAGTGTCAGAGAGTGATAGAGAGTGTCAGAGAGTGTCAGAGAGTGATAGAGAGTGATAGAGAGTGTCAGAGAGTGATAGAGAGTGATAGAGAGTTTCAGAGAGTGTCAGAGAGTGTCAGAGAGTGTCAGAGAGTGTCAGAGAGTGATAGAGAGTGTCAGAGAGTGATAGAGAGTGATAGAGAGTGTCAGAGAGTGATAGAGAGTGTCAGAGAGTAATAGAGAGTGATAGAGAGTGATAGAGAGTGTCAGAGAGTGTCAGAGAGTGATAGAGAGTGTCAGAGAGTGATAGAGAGTGATAGAGAGTGTCAGAGAGTGCTAGAGAGTTATAGAGAGTTTCAGAGAGTGTCAGAGAGAGTCTGAGAGTGTCAGAGAGTGATAGAGAGTGTCAGAGAGTGTCAGAGAGTGATAGAGAGTGTCAGAGAGTGATAGAGAGTGTCAGAGAGTGATAGAGAGTGTCAGAGAGTGATAGAGAGTGTCAGAGAGTGTCAGAGAGTGATAGAGAGTGTCAGAGAGTGATAGAGAGTGTCAGAGAGTGTCAGAGAGTGTCAGAGAGTCATAGAGAGTGATAGAGAGTGATGGAGAGTGATAGAGAGTGATAGAGAGTGTCAGAGAGTGATAGAGAGTGATAGAGAGTGTCAGAGAGTGTCAGAGAGTGTCAGAGAGTGATAGAGAGTGTCAGAGAGTGATAGAGAGTGTCAGAGAGTGTCAGAGAGTGTCAGTGAGTCATAGAGAGTGATAGAGAGTGATGGAGAGTGATAGAGAGTGATAGAGAGTGTCAGAGAGTGATAGAGAGTGATAGAGAGTGTCAGAGAGTGTCAGAGAGTGTCAGAGAGTGATAGTGAGTGTCTGAGAGTGTCAGAGAGTGATAGAGAGTGTCAGAGAGTGTCTGAGAGTGTCAGAGAGTGTCTGAGAGTGTCAGAGAGTGATAGAGAGTGATAGAGAGTGTCAGAGAGTGTCAGACAGTGTCAGAGAGTGATAGAGAGTGTCAGAGAGTGTCTGAGAGTGTCAGAGAGTGTCTGAGAGTGTCAGAGAGTGTCAGAGAGTGATAGAGAGTGATAGAGAGTGTCAGAGAGTGTCAGACAGTGTCAGAGAGTGATAGAGAGTGTCAGAGAGTGATAGAGAGTGTCAGAGAGTGTCTGAGAGTGTAAGAGAGTGTCAGAGAGTGTCTGAGAGTGTCAGAGAGTGATAGAGAGTGATAGAGAGTGTCAGAGAGTGTCAGACAGTGATAGAGAGTGATAGAGAGTGTCAGAGAGTGATAGAGAGTGATAGAGAGTGATAGAGAGTGTCAGAGAGTGATAGAGAGTGATAGAGAGTGAGAGAGAGTGTCAGAGAGTGATAGAGAGTGATAGAGAGTGTCAGAGAGTGTCAGAGAGTGATAGAGAGTGTCAGAGAGTGTCTGAGAGTGTCAGAGAGTGATAGAGAGTGATAGAGAGTGTCAGAGAGTGTCAGACAGTGTCAGAGAGTGATAGAGAGTGTCAGAGAGTGTCTGAGAGTGTCAGAGAGTGTCTGAGAGTGTCAGAGAGTGTCAGAGAGTGATAGAGAGTGATAGAGAGTGTCAGAGAGTGTCAGACAGTGTCAGAGAGTGATAGAGAATGTCAGAGAGTGATAGAGAGTGTCAGAGAGTGATGGAGAGTGTCTGAGAGTGTCAGAGAGTGTCTGAGAGTGTCTGAGAGTGTCAGAGAGTGTCTGAGAGTGTCAGAGAGTGATAGAGAGTGATAGAGAGTGTCAGAGAGTGTCAGACAGTGTCAGAGAGTGATAGAGAGTGTCAGAGAGTGTCTGAGAGTGTCAGAGAGTGTCTGAGAGTGTCAGAGAGTGTCAGAGAGTGATAGAGAGTGATAGAGAGTGTCAGAGAGTGTCAGACAGTGTCAGAGAGTGATAGAGAGTGTCAGAGAGTGATAGAGAGTGATAGAGAGTGTCAGAGAGTGTCTGAGAGTGTCAGAGAGTGTCAGAGAGTGTCTGAGAGTGTCAGAGAGTGATAGAGAGTGATAGAGAGTGTCTGAGAGTGTCAGAGAGTGTCAGAGAGTGTCTGAGAGTGTCAGAGAGTGATAGAGAGTGATAGAGAGTGTCTGAGAGTGTCAGAGAGTGTCTGAGAGTGTCAGAGAGAGTCAGAGAGTGATAGAGAGTGATAGAGAGTGTCAGAGAGTGTCAGACAGTGTCAGAGAGTGATAGAGAGTGTCAGAGAGTGTCAGACAGTGTCAGAGAGTGATAGAGAGTGTCAGAGAGTGATAGAGAGTGATAGAGAGTGTCAGAGAGTGTCTGAGAGTGTCAGAGAGTGTCAGAGAGTGTCTGAGAGTGTCAGAGAGTGATAGAGAGTGATAGAGAGTGTCTGAGAGTGTCAGAGAGTGTCAGAGAGTGTCAGAGAGTGTCAGAGAGTGATAGAGAGTGATAGAGAGTGTCTGAGAGTGTCAGAGAGTGTCTGAGAGTGTCAGAGAGTGTCAGAGAGTGATAGAGAGTGATAGAGAGTGTCAGAGAGTGTCAGACAGTGTCAGAGAGTGATAGAGAGTGTCAGAGAGTGATAGTGAGTGTCTGAGAGTGTCAGATAGTGTCAGAGAGTGTCAGCGAGTGACAGAGATTGATATAGAGTTTCAGAGAGTGTCAGAGAGTGTCAGAGAGTGATAGAGAGTGTCAGAGAGTGATAGGGAGTGATAGAGAGTTTCAGAGAGTGTCAGAGAGTGTCTGAGAGTGTCAGAGAGTGTCAGAGAGTGTCAGGCAGTGTCAGAGAGTGATAGTGAGTGTCAGAGAGTGTCAGAGAATGTCAGAGAGTGATAGAGAGTGTCAGAGAGTGATAGAGAGTGTCAGAGAATGTCAGAGAATGTCAGAGAGTGATAGAGAGTGATAGAGAGTGATAGAGAGTGACAGAGAGTGTCAGAGAGTGATAGAGAGTGATAGAGAGTTTCAGAGAGTGATAGAGAGTGATAGAGAGTTTCAGAGAGTGTCAGAGAGTGTCTGAGAGTGTCAGAGAGTGATAGAGAGTGTCAGAGAGTGTCAGAGAGTTTCAGAGAGTGATAGAGAGCGTCAGAGAGTGATAGAGAGTGTCAGAGAGTGTCAGAGAGTGATAGAGAGTGATAGAGAGTGTCAGAGAGTGTCAGAGAGTGTCAGAGAGTGATAGTGAGTGTCTGAAAGTGATAGCGAATGTCAGAGAGTTTCAGAGAGTGATAGAGAGTTTCAAAGTGTGTCAGAGAGTGTCAGAGAGTGATAGAGTGTGATAGAGAGTGATAGAGAGTGTCAGAGAGTGATAGAGAGTGATGGAGAGTGTCAGAGAGTGTCTGAGAGTGTCAGAGAGTGATAGAGAGTGACAGAGAGTGCCAGAGAGTGTCAGAGAGTGTCAGAGAGTGTCAGAGAGTGATAGAGAGTGATAGAGAGTGATAGAGAGTGATAGAGAGTGTCAGAGAGTGTCAGAGAGTGATAGTGAGTGTCTGAGAGTGATAGAGAATGTCAGAGAGTGATAGAGAGTTTCAGAGAGTTTCAGAGAGTGTCAGAGAGTGTCTGAGAGTGTCAGAGAGTGTCAGAGAGTGATAGAAAGTGTCAGAGAGTGTCAGAGAGTGTCTGAGAGTGTCAGAGAGTGATAGAGAGTGTCAGAGAGTGATAGAGAGTGTCAGAGAGTTTCAGAGAGTGTCAGAGAGATTCTGAGAGTGTCAGGGAGTGATAGAGAGTGTCAGAGAGTGTCAGAGAGTGATAGAGAGTGTCAGAGAGTGATAGAGAGTGTCAGAGTGTGTCAGAGAGTGATAGAGAGTGATAGCGAGTGATAGAGAGTGATAGAGAGTGATAGAGAGTGTCAGAGAGTATTAGAGAGAGATAGAGAGTTTCAGAGAGTGTCAGAGAGTGTCTGAGAGTGTCAGAGAGTGATAGAGAGTGTCAGAGAGTGTCAGAGAGTGTCAGAGAGTGATATAGAGTGTCAGAGAGTGATAGAGAGTGTCAGAGAGTGTCAGAGAGTGATAGAGAGTGATAGAGAGTGATAGAGAGTGTCAGAGAGTGTCAGAGAGTGATAGTGAGTGTCTGAGAGTGATAGAGAATGTCAGAGAGTGATAGAGAGTTTCAGAGAGTGTCAGAGAGTGTCTGAGAGTGTCAGAGAGTGTCAGAGAGTGGTAGAGAGTGTCAGAGAGTGTCTGAGAGTGTCAGAGAGTGATAGAGAGTGTCAGAGAGTGATAGAGAGTGATATTGAGTTTCAGAGAGTGTCAGAGAGTGTCTGAGAGTGTCAGAGAGTGATAGAGAGTGTCAGAGAGTGTCAGAGAGTGATAGAGAGTGTCAGAGAGTGATAGAGAGTGTCAGAGAGTGTCAGAGAGTGATAGAGAGTGATAGAGAGTGTCAGAGAGTGATAGAGAGTGATAGAGAGTTTCAGAGAGTGTCAGAGAGTGTCAGAGAGTGATAGAGAGTGTCAGAGAGAGATAGAGAGTGATAGAGAGTGTCAGAGAGTGATAGAGAGTGTCAGAGAGTAATAGAGAGTGATAGAGAGTGATAGAGAGTGTCAGTGAGTGTCAGAGAGTGTCAGAGAGTGATAGAGAGTGTCAGAGAGTGTCAGAGAGTGATAGAGAGTGTCAGACAGTGTCCGAGAGTGTCTGAGAGTGTCAGGGTGTGATAGAGAGTGTCAGAGAGTGTCTGAGAGTGTCAAAGTGTGTCAGAGAGTGTCAGAGAGTGATAGAGAGTGATAGAGAGTGATGGAGAGTGATAGAGAGTGTCAGAGAGTGATAGACAGTGATAGAGAGTTTCAGAGAGTGTCAGAGAGTGTCTGAGAGTGTCAGAGAGTGATAGAGAGTGATAGAGAGTGATAGAGAGTTTCAGAGAGTGTCAAAGTGTGTCAGAGAGTGTCAGAGAGTGATAGAGAGTGATAGAGAGTGACAGAGAGTGTCAGAGAGTGTCAGAGTGTGATAGAGAGTTTCAGAGAGTGTCAGAGAGTGTCTGAGAGTGTCAGAGAGTGATAGAGAGTGTCAGAGAGTGTCAGAGAGTGATAGAGAGTGATAGAGAGTGATAGAGAGTGATAGAGAGTGTCAGAGAGTGTCAGAGAGTGATAGTGAGTGTCTGAGAGTGATAGAGAATGTCAGAGAGTGTCAGAGAGTGATAGAGAGTTTCAGAGAGTGTCAGAGAGTGTCTGACAGTGTCAGAGAGTGTCAGAGAGTGATAGAGAGTGTCAGAGAGTGTCTGAGAGTGTCAGAGAGTGATAGAGAGTGTCAGAGAGTGATAGAGAGTGATAGAGAGTTTCAGAGAGTGTCAGAGAGTGTCTGACAGTGTCAGGGAGTGATAGAGAGTGTCAGAGAGTGTCAGAGAGTGTCAGAGAGTGATAGAGAGTGTCAGAGAGTGATAGAGAGTGTCAGAGTGTGTCAGATAGTGATAGAGAGTGATAGCGAGTGATAGAGAGAGATAGAGAGTGTCAGAGAGTGATAGAGAGTGATAGAGAGTTTCAAAGAGTGTCAGAGAGTGTCTGAGAGTGTCAGAGAGTGATAGAGAGTGTCAGAGAGTGTCAGAGAGTGTCAGAGAGTGATATAGTGTGTCAGAGAGTGATAGAGAGTGTCAGAGAGTGTCAGAGTGTGATAGAGAGTGATAGAGAGTGATAGAGAGTGTCAGAGAGTGTCAGAGAGTGATAGTGAGTGTCTGAGAGTGATAGAGAATGTCAGAGAGTGATAGAGAGTTTCAGAGAGTGTCAGAGAGTGTCAGAGAGTGATAGAGAGTGTCAGAGAGTGTCTGAGAGTGTCAGAGAGTGATAGAGAGTGTCAGAGTGTGATAGAGAGTGATATTGAGTTTCAGAGAGTGTCAGAGAGTGTCTGAGAGTGTCAGACAGTGATAGAGAGTGTCAGAGAGCGTCAGAGAGTGATAGAGAGTGTCAGAGAGTGATAGAGAGTGTCAGAGAGTGTCAGAGAGTGATAGAGAGTGATAGAGAGTGTCAGAGAGTGATAGAGAGTGATAGAGAGTTTCAGAGAGTGTCAGAGAGTGTCAGAGAGTGTCAGAGAGTGTCAGAGAGTGATAGAGAGTGTCAGAGAGTGATAGAGAGTGATAGAGAGTGTCAGAGAGTGATAGAGAGTGTCAGAGAGTAATAGAGAGTGATAGAGAGTGATAGAGAGTGTCAGAGAGTGTCAGAGAGTGATAGAGAGTGTCAGAGAGTGATAGAGAGTGATAGAGAGTGTCAGAGAGTGCTAGAGAGTTATAGAGAGTTTCAGAGAGTGTCAGAGAGAGTCTGAGAGTGTCAGAGAGTGATAGAGAGTGTCAGAGAGTGTCAGAGAGTGATAGAGAGTGTCAGAGAGTGATAGAGAGTGTCAGAGAGTGATAGAGAGTGTCAGAGAGTGTCAGAGAGTGATAGAGAGTGTCAGAGAGTGATAGAGAGTGTCAGAGAGTGATAGAGAGTGTCAGAGAGTGTCAGAGAGTGTCAGAGAGTCATAGAGAGTGATAGAGAGTGATGGAGAGTGATAGAGAGTGATAGAGAGTGTCAGAGAGTGATAGAGAGTGATAGAGAGTGTCAGAGAGTGTCAGAGAGTGTCAGAGAGTGATAGAGAGTGTCAGAGAGTGATAGAGAGTGTCAGAGAGTGTCAGAGAGTGTCAGAGAGTCATAGAGAGTGATAGAGAGTGATGGAGAGTGATAGAGAGTGATAGAGAGTGTCAGAGAGTGATAGAGAGTGATAGAGAGTGTCAGAGAGTGTCAGAGAGTGTCAGAGAGTGATAGTGAGTGTCTGAGAGTGATAGAGAGTGATAGAGAGTGTCAGAGAGTGATAGAGAGTGTCAGAGAGTAATAGAGAGTGATAGAGAGTGATAGAGAGTGTCAGAGAGTGTCAGAGAGTGATAGAGAGTGTCAGAGTGTGATAGAGAGTGATATTGAGTTTCAGAGAGTGTCAGAGAGTGTCTGAGAGTGTCAGACAGTGATAGAGAGTGTCAGAGAGCGTCAGAGAGTGATAGAGAGTGTCAGAGAGTGATAGAGAGTGTCAGAGAGTTTCAGAGAGTGTCAGAGAGTGATAGAGAGTGATAGAGCGTGTCAGAGAGTGTCTGAGAGTGTCAGAGAGTGATAGAGAGTGTCAGTGAGTGTCTGAGAGTGTCAGAGAGCGATAGCGAGTGATAGAGAGTGTCAGAGAGTGTCAGAGAGTGTCTGAGAGTGATACAGAGTTTCAGAGAGTGTCAGATTATGTCTGAGAGTGTCAGAGAGTGGTAGTGAGTGATAGAGAGTGATAGAGAGTGTCAGAGAGTTTCAGAGAGTGTCAGAGAGTGTCAGAGAGTGTCTGAGAGTGTCAGAGAGTGATAGCGAGTGATAGAGAGTGTCAGAGAGTGTCAGAGAGTGTCAGAGAGTGATAGAGAGTGATAGAGAGTTTCAGAGAGTGTCAGAGAGTGTCTGAGAGTGTCAGAGAGTGATAGAGAGTGTCAGAGAGTGATAGTGAGTGTCTGAGAGTGATAGAGAGTGATAGAGAGAGATAGAGAGTTTCAGAGAGTGTCAGAGAGATTCAGAGAGTGATAGAGAGTGATAGAGAAATTCAGAGAGTGTCAGAGAGCGTCAGAGAGTGTCTGAGAGTGTCAGAGAGTGTCAGAGAGTGTCAGAGAGTGATAGAGAGTGATAGAGAGTGTCAGAGAGTGTCAGAGAGCGTCAGAGAGTGATAGAGAGTGATAGAGAGTGTCAGACAGTGTCAGAGAGTGATAGAGAGTGTCAGAGAGTGATAGAGAGTGTCAGAGAGTGTCTGAGAGTGTCAGAAAGTGATAGAGAGTTTCAGAGTGTCAGAGAGTGTCTGAGAGTGTCAGAGCGTGATAGAGAGTGATAGAGAGTGTCAGAGAGTGTCAGACAGTGTCAGAGAGTGATAGAGAGTGTCAGAGAGTGTCAGACAGTGTCAGAGAGTGATAGAGAGTGTCAGAGAGTGTCAGAGAGTGTCAGAGAGTGTCTGAGAGTGTCAGAGAGTGATAGAGAGTGATAGAGAGTGTCATAGAGTGTCAGAGAGTGATAGAGAGTGTCAGAGAGTGTCAGAGAGTGATAGAGAGTGTCAGAGAGTGATAGTGAGTGTCTGAGAGTGATAGAGAGTGATAGAGAGAGATAGAGAGTTTCAGAGAGTGTCAGAGAGTTTCAGAGAGTGATAGAGAGTGATAGAGAAATTCAGAGAGTGTCAGAGAGTGTCAGAGAGTGTCTGAGAGTGTCAGAGAGTGTCAGAGAGTGTCAGAGAGTGATAGAGAGTGATAGAGAGTTTCAGAGAGTGTCAGAGAGTGTCAGAGAGTGATAGAGAGTGATAGAGAGTGTCAGACAGTGTCAGAGAGTGATAGAGAGTGTCAGAGAGTGACAGAGAGTGTCAGAGAGTGTCTGAGAGTGTCAGAGAGTGATAGAGAGTTTCAGAGTGTCAGAGAGTGTCTGAGAGTGTCAGAGAGTGATAGAGAGTGATAGAGAGTGTCAGAGAGTGTCAGACAGTGTCAGAGAGTGATAGAGAGTGTCAGAGAGTGTCAGACAGTGTCAGAGAGTGATAGAGAGTGTCAGAGAGTGTCAGAGAGTGTCTGAGAGTGTCTGAGAGTGTCAGAGAGTGTCTGAGAGTGTCAGAGAGTGATAGAGAGTAATAGAGAGTGTCAGAGAGTGTCAGAGAGTGATAGAGAGTGTCAGAGAGTGTCAGAGAGTGATAGAGAGTGATAGAGAGTGTCAGAGAGTGTCTGAGAGTGTCAGAGAGTGATAGAGAGTGTCAGAGAGTGATAGAGAGTGTCAGAGAGTGTCAGAGAGTGTCAGAGAGTGATAGAGAGTGATAGAGAGTGTCAGAGAGTGTCTGAGAGTGTCAGAGAGTGTCAGAGAGTGTCAGACAGTGTCAGAGAGTGTCAGAGAGTGTCAGAGAGTGATCGCGAGTGATAGAGAGTGTCAGAGAGTGTCAGAGAGTGTCAGAGAGTGATAGAGAGTGTCAGAGAGTGTCAGAGAGTGTCAGAGAGTGTCAGAGAGTGATAGAGAGTGATAGAGAGTGTCAGAGAGTGTCAGAGAGTGTCAGAGAGTGTCAGACAGTGTCAGACAGTGTCAGAGAGTGTCAGAGAGTGTCAGAGAGTGATAGCGAGTGATAAAGAGTGTCAGAGAGTGTCAGAGAGTTTCAGAGAGTGATAGAGAGTGATAGAGAGTTTCAGACAGTGTCAGAGAGTGTCAGAGAGTGTCAGAGAGTGATAGCGAGTGATAGAGAGTGTCAGAGAGTGTCAGAGAGTGATAGAGAGTATTAGAGAGTTTCAGAGAGTGTCAGAGAGTGTCTGAGAGTGTCAGAGAGTGATAGAGAGTGATAGAGAGTTTCCGAGAGTGTCTGAGAGTGTCAGAGAGTGTCAGAGAGTGATAGAGAGTGATAGAGAGTGTCAGAGAGTGTCTGAGAGTGTCAGAGAGTGATAGAGAGTGTCAGAGAGTGATAGAGAGTGTCAGAGAGTGTCAGAGAGTGTCAGAGAGTGATAGAGAGTGATAGAGAGTGTCAGAGAGTGTCTGAGAGTGTCAGAGAGTGTCAGAGAGTGTCAGACAGTGTCAGAGAGTGTCAGAGAGTGTCAGAGAGTGATAGCGAGTGATAGAGAGTGTCAGAGAGTGTCAGAGAGTTTCAGAGAGTGATAGAGAGTGATAGAGAGTTTCAGACAGTGTCAGAGAGTGTCAGAGAGTGTCAGAGAGTGATAGCGAGTGATAGAGAGTGTCAGAGAGTGTCAGAGAGTGTCAGACAGTGTCAGAGAGTGATAGAGAGTGTCAGAGAGTGATAGAGAGTGTCAGAGAGTGTCTGAGAGTGTCAGTGAGTGTCTGAGAGTGTCAGAGAGTGATAGAGAGTGATAGAGTGTCACAGAGTGTCAGAGAGTGATAGCGAGTGACAGAGAGTGTCAGACAGTGTCAGAGAGTGATAGTGAGTGTCTGAGAGTGTCAGAGATTGTCCGAGAGTGATAGAGAGTGATAGAGAGTGTCAGAGAGTGTCTGCGAGTGTCAGAGAGTGTCTGAGAGTATCAGAGAGTGATAGAGAGTGTCAGAGAGTGTCAGAGAGTGATAGAGAGTGTCAGAGAGTGATAGAGAGTGTCAGAGAGTGTCTGAGAGTGTCAGAGAGTGATAGAGAGTGATAGAGATTGTCAGAGAGTGTCAGACAGTGTCAGAGAGTGATAGAGAGTGTCAGAGAGTGTCAGACAGTGTCAGAGAGTGATAGTGAGTGTCTGAGAGTGTCAGATAGTGTCAGAGAGTGTCAGAGAGTGATAGAGAGTGATAGAGAGTTTCAGAGAGTGTCAGAGAGTTTCAGAGAGTGATAGAGAGTGACAGAGAGTTTCAGAGAGTGTCAGAGAGTGTCAGAGAGTGTCAGAGAGTGTCAGAGAGTGATAGAGAGTGATAGAGAGGGTCAGAGAGTGTCAGAGAGTGATAGAGAGTGATAGAGTGTTTCAGAGAGTGTCTGAGAGTGTCAGAGAGTGATAGAGAGTTTCAGAGAGTGTCAGAGAGTTTCAGAATTGATAGAGAGTGATAGAGAGTTTCAGAGAGTGTCAGAGAGTGATTGAGAGTGATAGAGAGTGTCAGAGAGTGTCAGAGAGTGATAGAGAGTGATAGAGAGTTTCAGAGAGTGTCAGAGAGTGTCTGAGAGTGTCAGAGAGTGATAGAGAGTGATAGAGAGTTTCAGAGAGTGTCAGAGAGTGTCTGAGAGTGTCAGAGAGTGATAGAGAGTGATAGAGAGTGTCAGAGAGTGTCAGACAGTGTCAGAGAGTGATAGAGAGTGTCAGAGAGTGATAGAGAGTGTCAGAGAGTGTCAGACAGTGTCAGAGAGTGATAGAGAGTGTCAGAGAGTGATAGAGAGTGTCAGAGAGTGACTGAGAGTGTCAGAGAGTGATAGAGAGTCTCAGAGAGTGTCAGAGAGTGTCTGAGAGTGTCAGAGAGTGATCGAGAGTGATAGAGAGTGTCAGAGAGTGTCAGACAGTGTCAGAGAGTGATAGAGAGTGTCAGAGAGTGTCAGACAGTGTCAGAGAGTGATAGAGAGTGTCAGAGAGTGATAGAGAGTGTCAGAGAGTGTCTGAGAGTGTCAGAGAGTGTCTGAGAGTGTCAGAGAGTGATAGAGAGTGATAGAGAGTGTCAGAGAGTGTCAGAGAGTGATAGAGAGTGTCAGAGAGTGTCAGACAGTGTCAGAGAGTGACAGAGCGTGTCAGAGAGTGTCTGAGAGTGTCAGAGAGTGATAGAGAGTGTCAGAGAGTGATAGAGAGTGTCAGTGAGTGTCTGAGAGTGTCAGAGAGTGATAGCGAGTGATAGCGAGTGTCAGAGAGTGTCAGAGAGTGTCTGAGAGCGATAGAGAGTTTCAGAGAGTGTCAGGTTATGTCTGAGAGTGTCAGAGAGTGATAGAGAGTGATAGAGAGTGTCAGAGAGTTTCAGAGAGTGTCAGAGAGTGATAGAGAGTGATAGAGCGTGTCAGAGAGTGTCTGAGAGTGTCAGAGAGTGATAGAGAGTGTCAGAGAGTGTCTGAGAGTGTCAGTGAGTGTCTGAGAGTGTCAGAGAGTGATAGAGAGTGATAGAGTGTCACAGAGTGTCAGAGAGTGATAGCGAGTGACAGAGAGTGTCAGACAGTGTCAGAGAGTGATAGTGAGTGTCTGAGAGTGTCAGAGATTGTCCGAGAGTGATAGAGAGTGATAGAGAGTGTCAGAGAGTGTCTGAGAGTGTCAGAGAGTGTCTGAGAGTATCAGAGAGTGATAGAGAGTGTCAGAGAGTGTCAGAGAGTGATAGAGAGTGTCAGAGAGTGATAGAGAGTGTCAGAGAGTGTCTGAGAGTGTCAGAGAGTGATAGAGAGTGATAGAGATTGTCAGAGAGTGTCAGACAGTGTCAGAGAGTGATAGAGAGTGTCAGAGAGTGTCAGACAGTGTCAGAGAGTGATAGAGAGTGTCAGAGAGTGTCAGACAGTGTCAGAGAGTGATAGTGAGTGTCTGAGAGTGTCAGATAGTGTCAGAGAGTGTCAGAGAGTGATAGAGTGTGATAGAGAGTTTCAGAGAGTGTCAGAGAGTGATAGAGAGTGTCAGAGAGTGTCAGACAGTGTCAGAGAGTGATAGTGAGTGTCTGAGAGTGTCAGAGAGTGTCAGAGAGTGATAGAGAGTGACAGAGCGTGTCAGAGAGTGTCTGAGAGTGTCAGAGAGTGATAGAGAGTGTCAGAGAGTGATAGAGAGTGTCAGAGAGTGTCTGAGAGTGTCAGAGATTGTCTGAGAGTGTCAGAGAGTGATAGAGAGTGTCAGAGAGTGTCAGAGAGTGATAGAGAGTGTCAGAGAGTGTCAGACAGTGTCAGAGAGTGATAGAGAGTGACAGAGCGTGTCAGAGAGTGTCTGAGAGTGTCAGAGAGTGATAGAGAGTGTCAGAGAGTGATAGAGAGTGTCAGAGAGTGATAGAGAGTGTCAGAGAGTGTCTGAGAGTGTCAGAGAGTGTCTGAGAGTGTCAGAGAGTGATAGAGAGTGTCAGAGAGTGTCAGAGAGTGATAGAGAGTGTCAGAGAGTGTCAGACAGTGTCAGAGAGTGATAGTGAGTGTCTGAGAGTGTCAGAGAGTGTCAGAGAGTGATAGAGAGTGACAGAGCGTGTCAGAGAGTGTCTGAGAGTGTCAGAGAGTGATAGAGCGTGTCAGAGAGTGATAGAGAGTGTCAGTGAGTGTCTGAGAGTGTCAGAGAGTGATAGCGAGTGATAGCGAGTGTCAGAGAGTGTCAGAGAGTGTCTGAGAGTGATAGAGAG
Source organism: Heterodontus francisci (assembly GCF_036365525.1). NCBI lineage: Eukaryota > Metazoa > Chordata > Chondrichthyes > Heterodontiformes > Heterodontidae > Heterodontus > Heterodontus francisci. The sequence goes on along the minus strand of NW_027140217.1, from coordinate 29,128 downwards.
TTTCAGAGAGTGTCAGATTATGTCTGAGAGTGTCAGAGAGTGATAGAGAGTGATAGAGAGTTTCCGAGAGTGTCTGAGAGTGTCAGAGAGTGTCAGAGAGTGATAGAGAGTGATAGAGAGTGTCAGAGAGTGTCTGAGAGTGTCAGAGAGTGATAGAGAGTGTCAGAGAGTGTCAGAGAGTGTCAGAGAGTGATAGAGAGTGATAGAGAGTGTCAGAGAGTGTCTGAGAGTGGCAGAGAGTGTCAGAGAGTGTCAGAGAGTGTCAGACAGTGTCAGAGAGTGTCAGAGAGTGTCAGAGAGTGATAGCGAGTGATAGAGAGTGTCAGAGAGTGTCAGAGAGTTTCAGAGAGTGATAGAGAGTGATAGAGAGTTTCAGACAGTGTCAGAGAGTGTCAGAGAGTGTCAGAGAGTGATAGCGAGTGATAGAGAGTGTCAGAGAGTGTCAGAGAGTGTCAGACAGTGTCAGAGAGTGATAGAGAGTGTCAGAGAGTGATAGAGAGTGTCAGAGAGTGTCTGAGAGTGTCAGTGAGTGTCTGAGAGTGTCAGAGAGTGATAGAGAGTGATAGAGTGTCACAGAGTGTCAGAGAGTGATAGCGAGTGACAGAGAGTGTCAGACAGTGTCAGAGAGTGATAGTGAGTGTCTGAGAGTGTCAGAGATTGTCCGAGAGTGATAGAGAGTGATAGAGAGTGTCAGAGAGTGTCAGAGAGTGTCTGAGAGTATCAGAGAGTGATAGAGAGTGTCAGAGAGTGTCAGAGAGTGATAGAGAGTGTCAGAGAGTGATAGAGAGTGTCAGAGAGTGTCTGAGAGTGTCAGAGAGTGATAGAGAGTGATAGAGATTGTCAGAGAGTGTCAGACAGTGTCAGAGAGTGATAGAGAGTGTCAGAGAGTGTCAGACAGTGTCAGAGAGTGATAGTGAGTGTCTGAGAGTGTCAGATAGTGTCAGAGAGTGTCAGAGAGTGATAGAGAGTGATAGAGAGTTTCAGAGAGTGTCAGAGAGTTTCAGAGAGTGATAGAGAGTGACAGAGAGTTTCAGAGAGTGTCAGAGAGTGTCTGAGAGTGTCAGAGAGTGTCAGAGAGTGATAGAGAGTGATAGAGAGTGTCAGAGAGTGTCAGAGAGTGATAGAGAGTGATAGAGTGTTTCAGAGAGTGTCAGAGAGTGTCAGAGAGTGATAGAGAGTTTCAGAGAGTGTCAGAGAGTTTCAGAATTGATAGAGAATGATAGAGAGTTTCAGAGAGTGTCAGAGAGTGATTGAGAGTGATAGAGAGTGTCAGAGAGTGTCAGAGAGTGTCAGAGAGTTATAGAGAGTGATAGAGAGTTTCAGAGAGTGTCAGAGAGTGTCTGAGAGTGTCAGAGAGTGATAGAGAGTGATAGAGAGTTTCAGAGAGTGTCAGAGAGTGTCTGAGAGTGTCAGAGAGTGATAGAGAGTGATAGAGAGTGTCAGAGAGTGTCAGACAGTGTCAGAGAGTGATAGAGAGTGTCAATGAGTGATAGAGAGTGTCAGAGAGTGTCAGACAGTGTCAGAGAGTGATAGAGAGTGTCAGAGAGTGATAGAGAGTGTCAGAGAGTGACTGAGAGTGTCAGAGACTGATAGAGAGTCTCAGAGAGTGTCAGAGAGTGTCTGAGAGTGTCAGAGAGTGATCGAGAGTGATAGAGAGTGTCAGAGAGTGTCAGACAGTGTCAGAGAGTGATAGAGAGTGTCAGAGAGTGTCAGACAGTGTCAGAGAGTGATAGAGAGTGTCAGAGAGTGATAGAGAGTGTCAGAGAGTGTCTGAGAGTGTCAGAGAGTGTCTGAGAGTGTCAGAGAGTGATAGAGAGTGATAGAGAGTGTCAGAGAGTGTCAGAGAGTGATAGAGAGTGTCAGAGAGTGTCAGACAGTGTCAGAGAGTGATAGTGAGTGTCTGAGAGTGTCAGAGAGTGTCAGAGAGTGATAGAGAGTGACAGAGCGTGTCAGAGAGTGTCTGAGAGTGTCAGAGAGTGATAGAGAGTGTCAGAGAGTGATAGAGAGTGTCAGAGAGTGATAGAGAGTGTCAGAGAGTGTCAGATAGTGTCAGAGAGTGTCTGAGAGTGTCAGAGAGTGTCAGAGAGTGATAGAGAGTGACAGAGCGTGTCAGAGAGTGTCTGAGAGTGTCAGAGAGTGATAGAGAGTGTCAGAGAGTGACAGAGAGTGTCAGAGAGTGTCTGAGAGTGTCAGAGAGTGTCTGAGAGTGTCAGATAGTGTCAGAGAGTGATAGAGAGTGACAGAGCGTGTCAGAGAGTGTCTGAGAGTGTCAGAGAGTGATAGAGAGTGTCTGAGAGTTTCAGAGAGTGATAGCGAGTGATAGAGAGTGTCAGAGAGTGTCAGAGAGTGATAGAGAGTGATAGAGAGTGTCAGAGTGTCAGACAGTGTTAGAGAGTGATAGTGAGTGTCTGAGAGTGTCAGAGAGTGTCTGAGAGTGTCAGAGAGTGATAGAGAGTGTCAGAGAGTGATAGAGAGTGTCAGAGAGTGATAGAGAGTGTCAGAGAGTGTCAGATAGTGTCAGAGAGTGTCTGAGAGTGTCAGAGAGTGTCAGAGAGTGATAGAGAGTGACAGAGCGTGTCAGAGAGTGTCTGAGAGTGTCAGAGAGTGATAGAGAGTGTCAGAGAGTGATAGAGAGTGTCAGAGAGTGTCTGAGAGTGTCAGAGAGTGTCTGAGAGTGTCAGATAGTGTCAGAGAGTGATAGAGAGTGATAGAGAGTTTCAGAGAGTGTCAGAGAGTGTCTGAGAGTGTCAGAGAGTGATAGAGAGTGATAGAGAGTGTCAGAGAGTGTCAGACAGTGTCAGAGAGTGATAGAGAGTGTCAGAGAGTGATAGAGAGTGTCAGAGAGTGTCAGACAGTGTCAGAGAGTGATAGAGAGTGTCAGAGAGTGATAGAGAGTGTCAGAGAGTGACTGAGAGTGTCAGAGAGTGATAGAGAGTCTCAGAGAGTGTCAGAGAGTGTCTGAGAGTGTCAGAGAGTGATCGAGAGTGATAGAGAGTGTCAGAGAGTGTCAGACAGTGTCAGAGAGTGATCGAGAGTGTCAGAGAGTGTCAGACAGTGTCAGAGAGTGATAGAGAGTGTCAGAGAATGTCTGAGAGTGTCAGAGAGTGTCTGAGAGTGTCAGAGAGTGATAGAGAGTGATAGAGAGTGTCAGAGAGTGTCAGAGAGTGATAGAGAGTGTCAGAGAGTGTCAGACAGTGTCAGAGAGTGATAGTGAGTGTCTGAGAGTGTCAGAGAGTGTCAGAGAGTGATCGAGAGTGATAGAGAGTGTCAGAGAGTGTCAGACAGTGTCAGAGAGTGATCGAGAGTGTCAGACAGTGTCAGACAGTGTCAGAGAGTGATAGAGAGTGTCAGAGAGTGTCTGAGAGTGTCAGAGAGTGTCTGAGAGTGTCAGAGAGTGATAGAGAGTGATAGAGAGTGTCAGAGAGTGTCAGAGAGTGATAGAGAGTGTCAGAGAGTGTCAGACAGTGTCAGAGAGTGATAGTGAGTGTCTGAGAGTGTCAGAGAGTGTCAGAGAGTGATAGAGAGTGACAGAGCGTATCAGAGAGTGTCTGAGAGTGTCAGAGAGTGATAGAGAGTGTCAGAGAGTGATAGAGAGTGTCAGAGAGTGATAGAGAGTGTCAGAGAGTGTCTGAGAGTGTCAGAGAGTGTCTGAGAGTGTCAGAGAGTGATAGAGAGTGTCAGAGAGTGTCAGAGAGTGATAGAGAGTGTCAGAGAGTGTCAGACAGTGTCAGAGAGTGATAGTGAGTGTCTGAGAGTGTCAGAGAGTGTCAGAGAGTGATAGAGAGTGACAGAGCGTGTCAGAGAGTGTCTGAGAGTGTCAGAGAGTGATAGAGAGTGTCAGAGAGTGATAGAGAGTGTCAGTGAGTGTCTGAGAGTGTCAGAGAGTGATAGCGAGTGATAGCGAGTGTCAGAGAGTGTCAGAGAGTGTCTGAGAGTGATAGAGAGTTTCAGAGAGTGTCAGATTATGTCTGAGAGTGTCAGAGAGTGATAGAGAGTGATAGAGAGTGTCAGAGAGTTTCAGAGAGTGTCAGAGAGTGATAGAGAGTGTCAGAGAGTGTCTGAGAGTGTCAGAGAGTGATAGAGAGTGTCAGAGAGTGTCTGAGAGTGTCAGTGAGTGTCTGAGAGTGTCAGAGAGTGATAGAGAGTGATAGAGTGTCACAGAGTGTCAGAGAGTGATAGCGAGTGACAGAGAGTGTCAGACAGTGTCAGAGAGTGATAGTGAGTGTCTGAGAGTGTCAGAGAGTGATAGAGAGTGTCAGAGAGTGATAGAGAGTGTCAGAGAGTGTCTGAGAGAGTCAGAGAGCGATAGAGAGTGATAGAGATTGTCAGAGAGTGTCAGACAGTGTCAGAGAGTGATAGAGAGTGTCAGAGAGTGTCAGACAGTGTCAGAGAGTGATAGAGAGTGTCAGAGAGTGTCAGACAGTGTCAGAGAGTGATAGTGAGTGTCTGAGAGTGTCAGATAGTGTCAGAGAGTGTCAGAGAGTGTCTGAGAGTATCAGAGAGTGATAGAGAGTGTCAGAGAGTGTCAGAGAGTGATAGAGAGTGTCAGAGAGTGTCAGAGAGTGATAGAGAGTGTCAGAGAGTGTCTGAGAGTGTCAGAGAGTGATAGAGAGTGATAGAGATTGTCAGAGAGTGATAGAGAGTGTCAGAGAATGTCTGAGAGTGTCAGAGAGTGATAGAGAGTGTCAGAGAGTGTCAGACAGTGTCAGAGAGTGATAGAGAGTGTCAGAGAGTGTCAGAGAGTGTCAGAGAGTGATAGTGAGTGTCTGAGAGTGTCAGATAGTGTCAGAGAGTGTCAGAGAGTGTCTGGGAGTATCAGAGAGTGATAGAGAGTGTCAGAGAGTGTCAGAGAGTGATAGAGAGTGTCAGAGAGTGTCAGAGAGCGATAGAGAGTGTCAGAGAGTGTCTGAGAGTGTCAGAGAGTGATAGAGAGTGATAGAGATTGTCAGAGAGTGATAGAGAGTGTCAGAGAATGTCTGAGAGTGTCAGAGAGTGATAGAGAGTGATAGAGAGTGTCAGAGAGTGTCAGAGAGTGATAGAGAGTGTCAGAGAGTGTCAGAGAGTGATAGAGAGTGTCAGAGAGTGATAGAGAGTGTCAGAGAGTGTCTGAGAGTGTCAGAGAGTGATAGAGAGTGATAGAGATTGTCAGAGAGTGATAGTGAGTGTCAGAGAGTGTCTGAGAATGTCAGAGAGTGTCAGAGAGTATCAGAGAGTGATAGAGAGTGTCAGAGAGTGTCAGAGAGTGATAGAGAGTGTCAGAGAGTGATAGAGAGTGTCAGAGAGTGTCTGAGAGTGTCAGAGAGTGATAGAGAGTGATAGAGATTGTCAGAGAGTGTCAGACAGTGTCAGAGAGTGATAGAGAGTGTCAGAGAGTGTCAGACAGTGTCAGAGAGTGATAGAGAGTGTCAGAGAGTGTCAGACAGTGTCAGAGAGTGATAGTGAGTGTCTGAGAGTGTCAGACAGTGTCAGAGAGTGATAGAGAGTGTCAGAGAGTGTCAGACAGTGTCAGAGAGTGATAGTGAGTGTCTGAGAGTGTCAGATAGTGTCAGAGAGTGTCAGAGAGTGATAGAGAGTGATAGATAGTTTCAGAGAGTGTCAGAGAGTGATAGAGAGTGTCAGAGAGTGTCAGACAGTGTCAGAGAGTGATAGTGAGTGTCTGAGAGTGTCAGAGAGTGTCAGAGAGTGATAGAGAGTGACAGAGCGTGTCAGAGAGTGTCTGAGAGTGTCAGAGAGTGATAGAGAGTGTCAGAGAGTGATAGAGAGTGTCAGAGAGTGATAGAGAGTGTCAGAGAGTGTCTGAGAGTGTCAGAGAGTGTCTGAGAGTGTCAGAGAGTGATAGAGAGTGTCAGAGAGTGATAGAGAGTGTCAGAGAGTGTCAGAGAGTGATAGAGAGTGTCAGAGAGTGTCAGACAGTGTCAGAGAGTGATAGTGAGTGTCTGAGAGTGTCAGAGAGTGTCAGAGAGTGATAGAGATTGACAGAGCGTGTCAGAGAGTGTCTGTGAGTGTCAGAGAGTGATAGAGAGTGTCAGAGAGTGATAGAGAGTGTCAGTGAGTGTCTGAGAGTGTCAGAGAGTGATAGCGAGTGATAGCGAGTGTCAGAGAGTGTCAGAGAGTGTCTGAGAGTGATAGAGAGTTTCAGAGAGTGTCAGATTATGTCTGAGAGTGTCAGAGAGTGATAGAGAGTGATAGAGAGTGTCAGAGAGTTTCAGAGAGTGTCAGAGAGTGATAGAGAGTGATAGAGCGTGTCAGAGAGTGTCTGAGAGTGTCAGAGAGTGATAGAGAGTGTCAGAGAGTGATAGAGAGTGACAGAGCGTGTCAGAGAGTGTCTGAGAGTGTCAGAGAGTGATAGAGAGTGTCAGAGAGTGATAGAGAGTGTCAGTGAGTGTCTGAGAGTGTCAGAGAGTGATAGCGAGTGATAGCGAGTGTCAGAGAGTGTCAGAGAGTGTCTGAGAGTGATAGAGAGTTTCAGAGAGTGTCAGATTATGTCTGAGAGTGTCAGAGAGTGATAGAGAGTGATAGAGAGTGTCAGAGAGTTTCAGAGAGTGTCAGAGAGTGATAGAGAGTGATAGAGCGTGTCAGAGAGTGTCTGAGTGTGTCAGAGAGTGATAGAGAGTGTCAGAGAGTGTCTGAGAGTGTCAGTGAGTGTCTGAGAGTGTCAGAGAGTGATGGAGAGTGATAGAGTGTCACAGAGTGTCAGAGAGTGATAGCGAGTGACAGAGAGTGTCAGACAGTGTCAGAGAGTGATAGTGAGTGTCTGAGAGTGTCAGAGATTGTCCGAGAGTGATAGAGAGTGATAGAGAGTGTCAGAGAGGGTCTGAGAGTGTCAGAGAGTGTCTGAGAGTATCAGAGAGTGATAGAGAGTGTCAGAGAGTGTCAGAGAGTGATAGAGAGTGTCAGAGAGTGATAGAGAGTGTCAGAGAGTGTCTGAGAGTGTCTGAGAGTGTCTGAGAGTGTCAGAGAGTGATAGAGAGTGATAGAGATTGTCAGAGAGTGTCCGACAGTGTCAGAGAGTGATAGAGAGTGTCAGAGAGTGTCAGACAGTGTCAGAGAGTGATAGAGAGTGTCAGAGAGTGTCAGACAGTTTCAGAGAGTGATAGTGAGTGTCTGAGAGTGTCAGATAGTGTCAGAGAGTGTCAGAGAGTGATAGAGAGTGATAGAGAGTTTCAGAGAGTGTCAGAGAGTTTCAGAGAGTGATAGAGAGTGACAGAGAGTTTCAGAGAGTGTCAGAGAGTGTCTGAGAGTGTCAGAGAGTGTCAGAGAGTGTCAGAGAGTGATAGAGAGTGATAGAGAGTGTCAGAGAGTGTCAGAGAGTGATAGAGAGTGATAGAGTGTTTCAGAGAGTGTCAGAGAGTGTCAGAGAGTGATAGAGAGTTTCAGAGAGTGTCAGAGAGTTTCAGAATTGATAGAGAGTGATAGAGAGTTTCAGAGAGTGTCAGAGAGTGTCTGAGAGTGTCAGAGAGTGTCAGAGAGTGATTGAGAGTGATAGAGAGTGTCAGAGAGTGTCAGAGAGTGATAGAGAGTGATAGAGAGTTTCAGAGAGTGTCAGAGAGTGTCTGAGAGTGTCAGAGAGTGATAGAGAGTGATAGAGAGTTTCAGAGAGTGTCAGAGAGTGTCTGAGAGTGTCAGAGAGTGATAGAGAGTGATAGAGAGTGTCAGAGAGTGTCAGACAGTGTCAGAGAGTGACAGAGAGTGTCAGAGAGTGATAGAGAGTGTCAGAGAGTGTCAGACAGTGTCAGAGAGTGATAGAGAGTGTCAGAGAGTGATAGAGAGTGTCAGAGAGTGACTGAGAGTGTCAGAGAGTGATAGAGAGTCTCAGAGAGTGTCAGAGAGTGATAGAGAGTGTCAGAGAGTGTCTGAGAGTGTCAGAGAGTGTCTGAGAGTGTCAGATAGTGTCAGAGAGTGATAGAGAGTGATAGAGAGTTTCAGAGAGTGTCAGAGAGTGTCTGAGAGTGTCAGAGAGTGATAGAGAGTGATAGAGAGTGTCAGAGAGTGTCAGACAGTGTCAGAGAGTGATAGAGAGTGTCAGAGAGTGATAGAGAGTGTCAGAGAGTGTCAGACAGTGTCAGAGAGTGATAGAGAGTGTCAGAGAGTGATAGAGAGTGTCAGAGAGTGACTGAGAGTGTCAGAGAGTGATAGAGAGTCTCAGAGAGTGTCAGAGAGTGTCTGAGAGTGTCAGAGAGTGATCGAGAGTGATAGAGAGTGTCAGAGAGTGTCAGACAGTGTCAGAGAGTGATCGAGAGTGTCAGAGAGTGTCAGACAGTGTCAGAGAGTGATAGAGAGTGTCAGAGAATGTCTGAGAGTGTCAGAGAGTGTCTGAGAGTGTCAGAGAGTGATAGAGAGTGATAGAGAGTGTCAGAGAGTGTCAGAGAGTGATAGAGAGTGTCAGAGAGTGTCAGACAGTGTCAGAGAGTGATAGTGAGTGTCTGAGAGTGTCAGAGAGTGTCAGAGAGTGATCGAGAGTGATAGAGAGTGTCAGAGAGTGTCAGACAGTGTCAGAGAGTGATCGAGAGTGTCAGACAGTGTCAGACAGTGTCAGAGAGTGATAGAGAGTGTCAGAGAGTGTCTGAGAGTGTCAGAGAGTGTCTGAGAGTGTCAGAGAGTGATAGAGAGTGATAGAGAGTGTCAGAGAGTGTCAGAGAGTGATAGAGAGTGTCAGAGAGTGTCAGACAGTGTCAGAGAGTGATAGTGAGTGTCTGAGAGTGTCAGAGAGTGTCAGAGAGTGATAGAGAGTGACAGAGCGTATCAGAGAGTGTCTGAGAGTGTCAGAGAGTGATAGAGAGTGTCAGAGAGTGATAGAGAGTGTCAGAGAGTGATAGAGAGTGTCAGAGAGTGTCTGAGAGTGTCAGAGAGTGTCTGAGAGTGTCAGAGAGTGATAGAGAGTGTCAGAGAGTGTCAGAGAGTGATAGAGAGTGTCAGAGAGTGTCAGACAGTGTCAGAGAGTGATAGTGAGTGTCTGAGAGTGTCAGAGAGTGTCAGAGAGTGATAGAGAGTGACAGAGCGTGTCAGAGAGTGTCTGAGAGTGTCAGAGAGTGATAGAGAGTGTCAGAGAGTGATAGAGAGTGTCAGTGAGTGTCTGAGAGTGTCAGAGAGTGATAGCGAGTGATAGCGAGTGTCAGAGAGTGTCAGAGAGTGTCTGAGAGTGATAGAGAGTTTCAGAGAGTGTCAGATTATGTCTGAGAGTGTCAGAGAGTGATAGAGAGTGATAGAGAGTGTCAGAGAGTTTCAGAGAGTGTCAGAGAGTGATAGAGAGTGTCAGAGAGTGTCTGAGAGTGTCAGAGAGTGATAGAGAGTGTCAGAGAGTGTCTGAGAGTGTCAGTGAGTGTCTGAGAGTGTCAGAGAGTGATAGAGAGTGATAGAGTGTCACAGAGTGTCAGAGAGTGATAGCGAGTGACAGAGAGTGTCAGACAGTGTCAGAGAGTGATAGTGAGTGTCTGAGAGTGTCAGAGAGTGATAGAGAGTGTCAGAGAGTGATAGAGAGTGTCAGAGAGTGTCTGAGAGAGTCAGAGAGCGATAGAGAGTGATAGAGATTGTCAGAGAGTGTCAGACAGTGTCAGAGAGTGATAGAGAGTGTCAGAGAGTGTCAGACAGTGTCAGAGAGTGATAGAGAGTGTCAGAGAGTGTCAGACAGTGTCAGAGAGTGATAGTGAGTGTCTGAGAGTGTCAGATAGTGTCAGAGAGTGTCAGAGAGTGTCTGAGAGTATCAGAGAGTGATAGAGAGTGTCAGAGAGTGTCAGAGAGTGATAGAGAGTGTCAGAGAGTGTCAGAGAGTGATAGAGAGTGTCAGAGAGTGTCTGAGAGTGTCAGAGAGTGATAGAGAGTGATAGAGATTGTCAGAGAGTGATAGAGAGTGTCAGAGAATGTCTGAGAGTGTCAGAGAGTGATAGAGAGTGTCAGAGAGTGTCAGACAGTGTCAGAGAGTGATAGAGAGTGTCAGAGAGTGTCAGAGAGTGTCAGAGAGTGATAGTGAGTGTCTGAGAGTGTCAGATAGTGTCAGAGAGTGTCAGAGAGTGTCTGGGAGTATCAGAGAGTGATAGAGAGTGTCAGAGAGTGTCAGAGAGTGATAGAGAGTGTCAGAGAGTGTCAGAGAGCGATAGAGAGTGTCAGAGAGTGTCTGAGAGTGTCAGAGAGTGATAGAGAGTGATAGAGATTGTCAGAGAGTGATAGAGAGTGTCAGAGAATGTCTGAGAGTGTCAGAGAGTGATAGAGAGTGATAGAGAGTGTCAGAGAGTGTCAGAGAGTGATAGAGAGTGTCAGAGAGTGTCAGAGAGTGATAGAGAGTGTCAGAGAGTGATAGAGAGTGTCAGAGAGTGTCTGAGAGTGTCAGAGAGTGATAGAGAGTGATAGAGATTGTCAGAGAGTGATAGTGAGTGTCAGAGAGTGTCTGAGAATGTCAGAGAGTGTCAGAGAGTATCAGAGAGTGATAGAGAGTGTCAGAGAGTGTCAGAGAGTGATAGAGAGTGTCAGAGAGTGATAGAGAGTGTCAGAGAGTGTCTGAGAGTGTCAGAGAGTGATAGAGAGTGATAGAGATTGTCAGAGAGTGTCAGACAGTGTCAGAGAGTGATAGAGAGTGTCAGAGAGTGTCAGACAGTGTCAGAGAGTGATAGAGAGTGTCAGAGAGTGTCAGACAGTGTCAGAGAGTGATAGTGAGTGTCTGAGAGTGTCAGACAGTGTCAGAGAGTGATAGAGAGTGTCAGAGAGTGTCAGACAGTGTCAGAGAGTGATAGTGAGTGTCTGAGAGTGTCAGATAGTGTCAGAGAGTGTCAGAGAGTGATAGAGAGTGATAGATAGTTTCAGAGAGTGTCAGAGAGTGATAGAGAGTGTCAGAGAGTGTCAGACAGTGTCAGAGAGTGATAGTGAGTGTCTGAGAGTGTCAGAGAGTGTCAGAGAGTGATAGAGAGTGACAGAGCGTGTCAGAGAGTGTCTGAGAGTGTCAGAGAGTGATAGAGAGTGTCAGAGAGTGATAGAGAGTGTCAGAGAGTGATAGAGAGTGTCAGAGAGTGTCTGAGAGTGTCAGAGAGTGTCTGAGAGTGTCAGAGAGTGATAGAGAGTGTCAGAGAGTGATAGAGAGTGTCAGAGAGTGTCAGAGAGTGATAGAGAGTGTCAGAGAGTGTCAGACAGTGTCAGAGAGTGATAGTGAGTGTCTGAGAGTGTCAGAGAGTGTCAGAGAGTGATAGAGATTGACAGAGCGTGTCAGAGAGTGTCTGTGAGTGTCAGAGAGTGATAGAGAGTGTCAGAGAGTGATAGAGAGTGTCAGTGAGTGTCTGAGAGTGTCAGAGAGTGATAGCGAGTGATAGCGAGTGTCAGAGAGTGTCAGAGAGTGTCTGAGAGTGATAGAGAGTTTCAGAGAGTGTCAGATTATGTCTGAGAGTGTCAGAGAGTGATAGAGAGTGATAGAGAGTGTCAGAGAGTTTCAGAGAGTGTCAGAGAGTGATAGAGAGTGATAGAGCGTGTCAGAGAGTGTCTGAGAGTGTCAGAGAGTGATAGAGAGTGTCAGAGAGTGATAGAGAGTGACAGAGCGTGTCAGAGAGTGTCTGAGAGTGTCAGAGAGTGATAGAGAGTGTCAGAGAGTGATAGAGAGTGTCAGTGAGTGTCTGAGAGTGTCAGAGAGTGATAGCGAGTGATAGCGAGTGTCAGAGAGTGTCAGAGAGTGTCTGAGAGTGATAGAGAGTTTCAGAGAGTGTCAGATTATGTCTGAGAGTGTCAGAGAGTGATAGAGAGTGATAGAGAGTGTCAGAGAGTTTCAGAGAGTGTCAGAGAGTGATAGAGAGTGATAGAGCGTGTCAGAGAGTGTCTGAGTGTGTCAGAGAGTGATAGAGAGTGTCAGAGAGTGTCTGAGAGTGTCAGTGAGTGTCTGAGAGTGTCAGAGAGTGATGGAGAGTGATAGAGTGTCACAGAGTGTCAGAGAGTGATAGCGAGTGACAGAGAGTGTCAGACAGTGTCAGAGAGTGATAGTGAGTGTCTGAGAGTGTCAGAGATTGTCCGAGAGTGATAGAGAGTGATAGAGAGTGTCAGAGAGGGTCTGAGAGTGTCAGAGAGTGTCTGAGAGTATCAGAGAGTGATAGAGAGTGTCAGAGAGTGTCAGAGAGTGATAGAGAGTGTCAGAGAGTGATAGAGAGTGTCAGAGAGTGTCTGAGAGTGTCTGAGAGTGTCTGAGAGTGTCAGAGAGTGATAGAGAGTGATAGAGATTGTCAGAGAGTGTCCGACAGTGTCAGAGAGTGATAGAGAGTGTCAGAGAGTGTCAGACAGTGTCAGAGAGTGATAGAGAGTGTCAGAGAGTGTCAGACAGTTTCAGAGAGTGATAGTGAGTGTCTGAGAGTGTCAGATAGTGTCAGAGAGTGTCAGAGAGTGATAGAGAGTGATAGAGAGTTTCAGAGAGTGTCAGAGAGTTTCAGAGAGTGATAGAGAGTGACAGAGAGTTTCAGAGAGTGTCAGAGAGTGTCTGAGAGTGTCAGAGAGTGTCAGAGAGTGTCAGAGAGTGATAGAGAGTGATAGAGAGTGTCAGAGAGTGTCAGAGAGTGATAGAGAGTGATAGAGTGTTTCAGAGAGTGTCAGAGAGTGTCAGAGAGTGATAGAGAGTTTCAGAGAGTGTCAGAGAGTTTCAGAATTGATAGAGAGTGATAGAGAGTTTCAGAGAGTGTCAGAGAGTGTCTGAGAGTGTCAGAGAGTGTCAGAGAGTGATTGAGAGTGATAGAGAGTGTCAGAGAGTGTCAGAGAGTGATAGAGAGTGATAGAGAGTTTCAGAGAGTGTCAGAGAGTGTCTGAGAGTGTCAGAGAGTGATAGAGAGTGATAGAGAGTTTCAGAGAGTGTCAGAGAGTGTCTGAGAGTGTCAGAGAGTGATAGAGAGTGATAGAGAGTGTCAGAGAGTGTCAGACAGTGTCAGAGAGTGACAGAGAGTGTCAGAGAGTGATAGAGAGTGTCAGAGAGTGTCAGACAGTGTCAGAGAGTGATAGAGAGTGTCAGAGAGTGATAGAGAGTGTCAGAGAGTGACTGAGAGTGTCAGAGAGTGATAGAGAGTCTCAGAGAGTGTCAGAGAGTGTCTGAGAGTGTCAGAGAGTGATCGAGAGTGATAGAGAGTGTCAGAGAGTGTCAGACAGTGTCAGAGAGTGATAGAGAGTGTCAGAGAGTGTCAGACAGTGTCTGAGAGTGTCAGAGAGTGTCTGAGAGTGTCAGAGAGTGATAGAGAGTGATAGAGAGTGTCAGAGAGTGTCAGAGAGTGATAGAGAGTGTCAGAGAGTGTCAGACAGTGTCAGAGAGTGTCTGAGAGTGTCTGAGAGTGTCTGAGAGTGTCAGAGAGTGATAGAGAGTGATAGAGATTGTCAGAGAGTGTCAGACAGTGTCAGAGAGTGATAGAGAGTGTCAGAGAGTGTCAGACAGTGTCAGAGAGTGATAGAGAGTGTCAGAGAGTGTCAGACAGTTTCAGAGAGTGATAGTGAGTGTCTGAGAGTGTCAGATAGTGTCAGAGAGTGTCAGAGAGTGATAGAGAGTGATAGAGAGTTTCAGAGAGTGTCAGAGAGTTTCAGAGAGTGATAGAGAGTGACAGAGAGTTTCAGAGAGTGTCAGAGAGTGTCTGAGAGTGTCAGAGAGTGTCAGAGAGTGTCAGAGAGTGATAGAGAGTGATAGAGAGTGTCAGAGAGTGTCAGAGAGTGATAGAGAGTGATAGAGTGTTTCAGAGAGTGTCAGAGAGTGTCAGAGAGTGATAGAGAGTTTCAGAGAGTGTCAGAGAGTTTCAGAATTGATAGAGAGTGATAGAGAGTTTCAGAGAGTGTCAGAGAGTGTCTGAGAGTGTCAGAGAGTGTCAGAGAGTGATTGAGAGTGATAGAGAGTGTCAGAGAGTGTCAGAGAGTGTCAGAGAGTGATAGAGAGTGATAGAGAGTTTCAGAGAGTGTCAGAGAGTGTCTGAGAGTGTCAGAGAGTGATAGAGAGTGATAGAGAGTTTCAGAGAGTGTCAGAGAGTGTCTGAGAGTGTCAGAGAGTGATAGAGAGTGATAGAGAGTGTCAGAGAGTGTCAGAGAGTGTCAGACAGTGTCAGAGAGTGATAGAGAGTGTCAGAGAGTGATAGAGAGTGTCAGAGAGTGTCAGACAGTGTCAGAGAGTGATAGAGAGTGTCAGAGAGTGATAGAGAGTGTCAGAGAGTGTCTGAGAGTGTCAGAGAGTGATAGAGAGTCTCAGAGAGTGTCAGAGAGTGTCTGAGAGTGTCAGAGAGTGATCGAGAGTGATAGAGAGTGTCAGAGAGTGTCAGACAGTGTCAGAGAGTGATAGAGAGTGTCAGAGAGTGTCAGACAGTGTCAGAGAGTGATAGAGAGTGTCAGAGAGTGATAGAGAGTGTCAGAGAGTGTCTGAGAGTGTCAGAGAGTGATAGAGAGTGATAGAGAGTGTCAGAGAGTGTCAGAGAGTGATAGAGAGTGTCAGAGAGTGTCAGACAGTGTCAGAGAGTGATAGTGAGTGTCTGAGAGTGTCAGACAGTGTCAGAGAGTGATAGAGAGTGTCAGAGAGTGATAGAGAGTGTCAGAGAGTGTCAGACAGTGTCAGAGAGTGATAGAGAGTGTCAGAGAGTGATAGAGAGTGTCAGAGAGTGTCTGAGAGTGTCAGAGAGTGTCTGAGAGTGTCAGAGAGTGATAGAGAGTGATAGAGAGTGTCAGAGAGTGATCGAGAGTGATAGAGAGTGTCAGAGAGTGTCAGACAGTGTCAGAGAGTGATAGAGAGTGTCAGAGAGTGTCAGACAGTGTCAGAGAGTGATAGAGAGTGTCAGAGAGTGATAGAGAGTGTCAGAGAGTGACTGAGAGTGTCAGAGAGTGATAGAGAGTCTCAGAGAGTGTCAGAGAGTGTCTGAGAGTGTCAGAGAGTGATCGAGAGTGATAGAGAGTGTCAGAGAGTGTCAGACAGTGTCAGAGAGTGATAGAGATTGTCAGAGAGTGTCAGACAGTGTCAGAGAGTGATAGAGAGTGTCAGAGAGTGATAGAGAGTGTCAGAGAGTGACTGAGAGTGTCAGAGAGTGATAGAGAGTCTCAGAGAGTGTCGGAGAGTGTCTGAGAGTGTCAGAGAGTGATCGAGAGTGATAGAGAGTGTCAGAGAGTGTCAGACAGTGTCAGAGAGTGATAGAGAGTGTCAGAGAGTGTCAGACAGTGTCAGAGAGTGATAGAGAGTGTCAGAGAGTGATAGAGAGTGTCAGAGAGTGTCTGAGAGTGTCAGAGAGTGTCTGAGAGTGTCAGAGAGTGATAGAGAGTGATAGAGAGTGTCAGAGAGTGTCAGAGAGTGATAGAGAGTGATAGAGAGTGTCAGAGAGTGTCAGAGAGTGATAGAGAGTGTCAGAGAGTGTCAGACAGTGTCAGAGAGTGATAGAGAGTCTCAGAGAGTGTCGGAGAGTGTCTGAGAGTGTCAGAGAGTGATCGAGAGTGATAGAGAGTGTCAGAGAGTGTCAGACAGTGTCAGAGAGTGATAGAGAGTGTCAGAGAGTGTCAGACAGTGTCAGAGAGTGATAGAGAGTGTCAGAGAGTGATAGAGAGTGTCAGAGAGTGTCTGAGAGTGTCAGAGAGTGTCTGAGAGTGTCAGAGAGTGATAGAGAGTGATAGAGAGTGTCAGAGAGTGTCAGAGAGTGATAGAGAGTGATAGAGAGTGTCAGAGAGTGTCAGAGAGTGATAGAGAGTGTCAGAGAGTGTCAGACAGTGTCAGAGAGTGATAGTGAGTGTCTGAGAGTGTCAGAGAGTGTCAGAGAGTGATAGAGAGTGACAGAGCGTGTCAGAGAGTGTCTGAGAGTGTCAGAGAGTGATAGAGAGTGTCAGAGAGTGACAGAGAGTGTCAGAGAGTGTCTGAGAGTGTCAGAGAGTGTCTGAGAGTGTCAGAGAGTGATAGAGAGTGATAGAGAGTGTCAGAGAGTGTCAGAGAGTGATAGAGAGTGTCAGAGAGTGTCAGACAGTGTCAGAGAGTGATAGTGAGTGTCTGAGAGTGTCAGAGAGTGATAGCGAGTGTCAGAGAGTGTCAGAGAGTGTCTGAGAGTGATAGAGAGTTTCAGAGAGTGTCAGATTATGTCTGAGAGTGTCAGAGAGTGATAGAGAGTGATAGAGAGTGTCAGAGAGTTTCAGAGAGTGTCAGAGAGTGATAGAGAGTGATAGAGCGTGTCAGAGAGTGTCTGAGAGTGTCAGAGAGTGATAGAGAGTGTCAGAGAGTGATAGAGAGTGTCAGTGAGTGTCTGAGAGTGTCAGAGAGTGATAGCGAGTGATAGAGAGTGTCAGAGAGTGTCAGAGAGTGTCTGAGAGTGATAGAGAGTTTCAGAGAGTGTCAGATTATGTCTGAGAGTGTCAGAGAGTGGTAGTGAGTAATAGAGAGTGATAGAGAGTGTCAGAGAGTTTCAGAGAGTGTCAGAGAGTGTCTGAGAGTGTCAGAGAGTGATAGCGAGTGATAGAGAGTGTCAGAGAGTGTCAGAGAGTGTCAGAGAGTGATAGAGAGTGATAGAGAGTTTCAGAGAGAGTCAGAGAGTGTCTGAGAGTGTCAGAGAGTGATAGAGAGTGTCAGAGAGTGATAGAGAGTGTCAGAGAGTGATAGTGAGTGTCTGAGAGTGATAGAGAGTGATAGAGAGAGATAGAGAGTTTCAGAGAGTGTCAGAGAGATTCAGAGAGTGATAGAGAGTGATAGAGAAATTCAGAGAGTGTCAGAGAGTGTCTGAGAGTGTCAGAGAGTGTCAGAGAGTGTCAGAGAGTGATAGAGAGTGATAGAGAGTGTCAGAGAGTGTCAGAGAGCGTCAGAGAGTGATAGAGAGTGATAGAGAGTGTCAGACAGTGTCAGAGAGTGATAGAGAGTGTCAGAGAGTGATAGAGAGTGTCAGAGAGTGTCTGAGAGTGTCAGAAAGTGATAGAGAGTTTCAGAGTGTCAGAGAGTGTCTGAGAGTGTCAGAGAGTGATAGAGAGTGATAGAGAGAGTCAGAGAAGTGTCAGACAGTGTCAGAGAGTGATAGAGAGTGTCAGAGAGTGTCAGACAGTGTCAGAGAGTGATAGAGAGTGTCAGAGAGTGTCTGAGAGTGTCAGAGAGTGATAGAGAGTGTCAGAGAGTGATAGAGAGTGATAGAGAGTGTCAGAGAGTGTCAGAGAGTGATAGAGAGTGTCAGAGAGTGTCAGAGAGTGATAGAGAGTGTCAGAGAGTGATAGTGAGTGTCTGAGAGTGATAGAGAGTGATAGAGAGAGATAGAGTGTTTCAGAGAGTGTCAGAGAGTTTCAGAGAGTGATAGAGAGTGATAGAGAAATTCAGAGAGTGTCAGAGAGTGTCTGAGAGTGTCAGAGAGTGTCAGAGAGTGATAGAGAGTGATAGAGAGTGTCAGAGAGTGTCAGAGAGTGTCAGAGAGTGATAGAGAGTGATAGAGAGTGTCAGACAGTGTCAGAGAGTGATAGAGTGTGTCAGAGAGTGATAGAGAGTGTCAGAGAGTGTCTGAGAGTGTCAGAGAGTGATAGAGAGTTTCAGAGTGTCAGAGAGTGTCTGAGAGTGTCAGAGAGTGATAGAGAGTGATAGAGAGTGTCAGAGAGTGTCAGACAGTGTCAGAGAGTGATAGAGAGTGTCAGAGAGTGTCAGACAGTGTCAGAGAGTGATAGAGAGTGTCAGAGAGTGTCAGAGAGTGTCTGAGAGTGTCTGAGAGTGTCAGAGAGTGTCTGAGAGTGTCAGAGAGTGATAGAGAGTGATAGAGAGTGTCAGAGAGTGTCAGAGAGTGATAGAAAGTGTCAGAGAGTGTCAGAGAGTGATAGAGAGTGATAGAGAGTGTCAGAGAGTGTCTGAGAGTGTCAGAGAGTGATAGAGAGTGTCAGAGAGTGATAGAGAGTGTCAGAGAGTGTCAGAGAGTGATAGAGAGTGATAGAGAGTGTCAGAGAGTGTCAGAGAGTGTCAGAGAGTGTCAGACAGTGTCAGACAGTGTCAGAGAGTGTCAGAGAGTGATAGCGAGTGATAGAGAGTGTCAGAGAGTGTCAGAGAGTTTCAGAGAGTGATAGAGAGTGATAGAGAGTTTCAGACAGTGTCAGAGAGTGTCAGAGAGTGTCAGAGAGTGATAGCGAGTGATAGAGAGTGTCAGAGAGTGTCAGAGAGTGATAGAGAGTTATAGAGAGTTTCAGAGAGTGTCAGAGAGTGTCTGAGAGTGTCAGAGAGTGATAGAGAGTGATAGAGAGTTTCCGAGAGTGTCTGAGAGTGTCAGAGAGTGTCAGAGAGTGATAGAGAGTGATAGAGAGTGTCAGAGAGTGTCTGAGAGTGTCAGAGAGTGATAGAGAGTGTCAGAGAGTGATAGAGAGTGTCAGAGAGTGTCAGAGAGTGTCAGAGAGTGATAGAGAGTGATAGAGAGTGTCAGAGAGTGTCTGAGAGTGTCAGAGAGTGTCAGAGTGTGTCAGAGAGTGTCAGACAGTGTCAGAGAGTGTCAGAGAGTGTCAGAGAGTGATAGCGAGTGATAGAGTGTGTCAGAGAGTGTCAGAGAGTTTCAGAGAGTGATAGAGAGTGATAGAGAGTTTCAGACAGTGTCAGAGAGTGTCAGAGAGTGTCAGAGAGTGATAGCGAGTGATAGAGAGTGTCAGAGAGTGTCAGAGAGTGATAGAGAGTTATAGAGAGTTTCAGAGAGTGTCAGAGAGTGTCTGAGAGTGTCAGAGAGTGATAGAGAGTGATAGAGAGTTTCCGAGAGTGTCAGAGAGTTTCGGAGAGTGATAGCGAGTGATAGAGAGTGTCAGAGAGTGTCAGAGAGTGTCAGAGAGTGATAGAGAGTGATAGAGAGTTTCAGAGAGTGTCAGAGAGTGTCAGAGAGTGTCAGAGAGTGATAGAGAGTGATAGAGAGTGATAGAGAGTGTCAGAGAGTGTCTGAGAGTGTCAGAGAGTGATAGAGAGTGTCAGAGAGTGATAGAGAGTGTCAGTGAGTGTCTGAGAGTGTCAGAGATTGATAGAGAGTGATAGAGAGTGTCAGAGAGTGACTGAGAGTGATAGCGAGTGATAGAGAGTGTCAGAGAGTGTCCGAGAGTTTCAGAGAGTGATAGAGAGTGATAGAGAGTGATAGAGAGTGTCAGAGAGTGTCAGAGAGTGATAGAGAGTTATAGAGAGTTTCAGAGAGTGTCAGAGAGTGTCTGAGAGTGTCAGAGAGTGATAGAGAGTGATAGAGAGTTTCCGAGAGTGTCTGAGAGTGTCAGAGAGTGTCAGAGAGTGATAGAGAGTGATAGAGAGTGTCAGAGAGTGTCTGAGAGTGTCAGAGAGTGATAGAGAGTGTCAGAGAGTGATAGAGAGTGTCAGAGAGTGTCAGAGAGTGTCAGAGAGTGATAGAGAGTGATAGAGAGTGTCAGAGAGTGTCTGAGAGTGTCAGAGAGTGTCAGAGTGTGTCAGAGAGTGTCAGACAGTGTCAGAGAGTGTCAGAGAGTGTCAGAGAGTGATAGCGAGTGATAGAGAGTGTCAGAGAGTGTCAGAGAGTTTCAGAGAGTGATAGAGAGTGATAGAGAGTTTCAGACAGTGTCAGAGAGTGTCAGAGAGTGTCAGAGAGTGATAGCGAGTGATAGAGAGTGTCAGAGAGTGTCAGAGAGTGATAGAGAGTTATAGAGAGTTTCAGAGAGTGTCAGAGAGTGTCTGAGAGTGTCAGAGAGTGATAGAGAGTGATAGAGAGTTTCCGAGAGTGTCAGAGAGTTTCGGAGAGTGATAGCGAGTGATAGAGAGTGTCAGAGAGTGTCAGAGAGTGTCAGAGAGTGATAGAGAGTGATAGAGAGTTTCAGAGAGTGTCAGAGAGTGTCAGAGAGTGTCAGAGAGTGTCAGAGAGTGTCAGAGAGTGATAGAGAGTGATAGAGAATGATAGAGAGTGTCAGAGAGTGTCTGAGAGTGTCAGAGAGTGATAGAGAGTGTCAGAGAGTGATAGAGAGTGTCAGTGAGTGTCTGAGAGTGTCAGAGATTGATAGAGAGTGATAGAGAGTGTCAGAGAGTGACTGAGAGTGTCAGAGAGTGATAGAGAGTCTCAGAGAGTGTCAGAGAGTGTCTGAGAGTGTCAGAGAGTGATCGAGAGTGATAGAGAGTGTCAGAGAGTGTCAGACAGTGTCAGAGAGTGATAGAGAGTGTCAGAGAGTGTCAGACAGTGTCAGAGAGTGATAGAGAGTGTCAGAGAGTGATAGAGAGTGTCAGAGAGTGTCTGAGAGTGTCAGAGAGTGATAGAGAGTGATAGAGAGTGTCAGAGAGTGTCAGAGAGTGATAGAGAGTGTCAGAGAGTGTCAGACAGTGTCAGAGAGTGATAGAGAGTCTCAGAGAGTGTCAGAGAGTGTCTGAGAGTGTCAGAGAGTGATAGAGAGTGTCAGAGAGTGTCAGACAGTGTCAGAGAGTGATAGAGAGTGTCAGAGAGTGTCAGACAGTGTCAGAGAGTGATAGAGAGTGTCAGAGAGTGATAGAGAGTGTCAGAGAGTGTCTGAGAGTGTCAGAGTGTGTCTGAGAGTGTCAGAGAGTGATAGAGAGTGATAGAGAGTGTCAGAGAGTGTCTGAGAGTGTCAGAGAGTGTCAGAGAGTGTCAGAGAGTGTCAGACAGTGTCAGAGAGTGTCAGAGAGTGTCAGAGAGTGATAGCGAGTGATAGAGAGTGTCAGAGAGTGTCAGAGAGTGTCAGAGAGTTTCAGAGAGTGATAGAGAGTGATAGAGAGTTTCAGACAGTGACAGAGAGTTTCGGAGAGTGATAGCGAGTGATAGAGAGTGTCAGAGAGTGTCAGAGAGTGTCAGAGAGTGATAGCGAGTGATAGAGAGTGTCAGAGAGTGTCAGAGAGTGATAGAGAGTTATAGAGAGTTTCAGAGAGTGTCAGAGAGTGTCTGAGAGTGTCAGAGAGTGATAGAGAGTGATAGAGAGTTTCCGAGAGTGTCAGAGAGTTTCGGAGAGTGATAGCGAGTGATAGAGAGTGTCAGAGAGTGTCAGAGAGTGTCAGAGAGTGATAGAGAGTGATAGAGAGTTTCAGAGAGTGTCAGAGAGTGTCAGAGAGTGTCAGAGAGTGTCAGAGAGTGTCAGAGAGTGATAGAGAGTGATAGAGAGTGATAGAGAGTGTCAGAGAGTGTCTGAGAGTGTCAGAGAGTGATAGAGAGTGTCAGAGAGTGATAGAGAGTGTCAGTGAGTGTCTGAGAGTGTCAGAGATTGATAGAGAGTGATAGAGAGTGTCAGAGAGTGACTGAGAGTGTCAGAGAGTGATAGAGAGTCTCAGAGAGTGTCAGAGAGTGTCTGAGAGTGTCAGAGAGTGATCGAGAGTGATAGAGAGTGTCAGAGAGTGTCAGACAGTGTCAGAGAGTGATAGAGAGTGTCAGAGAGTGTCAGACAGTGTCAGAGAGTGATAGAGAGTGTCAGAGAGTGATAGAGAGTGTCAGAGAGTGTCTGAGAGTGTCAGAGAGTGTCTGAGAGTGTCAGAGAGTGATAGAGAGTGATAGAGAGTGTCAGAGAGTGTCAGAGAGTGATAGAGAGTGTCAGAGAGTGTCAGACAGTGTCAGAGAGTGATAGAGAGTCTCAGAGAGTGTCAGAGAGTGTCTGAGAGTGTCAGAGAGTGATCGAGAGTGATAGAGAGTGTCAGAGAGTGTCAGACAGTGTCAGAGAGTGATAGAGAGTGTCAGAGAGTGTCAGACAGTGTCAGAGAGTGATAGAGAGTGTCAGAGAGTGATAGAGAGTGTCAGAGAGTGTCTGAGAGTGTCAGAGAGTGTCTGAGAGTGTCAGAGAGTGATAGAGAGTGATAGAGAGTGTCAGAGAGTGTCAGAGAGTGATAGAGAGTGTCAGAGAGTGTCAGACAGTGTCAGAGAGTGATAGAGAGTGTCAGAGAGTGTCTGAGAGTGTCAGAGAGTGTCTGAGAGTGTCAGAGAGTGATAGAGAGTGATAGAGAGTGTCAGAGAGTGTCAGAGAGTGATAGAGAGTGTCAGAGAGTGTCAGACAGTGTCAGAGAGTGATAGTGAGTGTCTGAGAGTGTCAGAGAGTGTCTGAGAGTGTCAGAGAGTGATAGAGAGTGTCAGAGAGTGATAGAGAGTGATAGAGAGTGTCAGAGAGTGACAGAGAGTGTCAGAGAGTGTCAGAGAGTGTCAGACAGTGTCAGAGAGTGATAGAGAGTGTCAGAGAGTGATAGAGAGTGATAGAGAGTGTCAGAGTGTGATAGAGAGTGTCAGAGAGTGTCAGAGAGTGTCAGACAGTGTCAGAGAGTGACAGAGCGTGTCAGAGAGTGTCTGAGAGTGTCAGAGAGTGATAGAGAGTGACAGAGCGTGTCAGAGAGTGTCTGAGAGTGTCAGAGAGTGATAGAGAGTGTCAGAGAGTGATAGAGAGTGTCAGTGAGTGTCTGAGAGTGTCAGAGAGTGATAGCGAGTGATAGCGAGTGTCAGAGAGTGTCAGAGAGTGTCTGAGAGTGATAGAGAGTTTCAGAGAGTGTCAGATTATGTCTGAGAGTGTCAGAGAGTGATAGAGAGTGATAGAGAGTGTCGGAGAGTTTCAGAGAGTGTCAGAGAGTGATAGAGAGTGATAGAGCGTGTCAGAGAGTGTCTGAGAGTGTCAGAGAGTGATAGAGAGTGTCAGAGAGTGATAGAGAGTGTCAGTGAGAGTCTGAGAGTGTCAGAGAGTGATAGCGAGTGATAGAGAGTGTCAGAGAGTGTCAGACAGTGTCAGAGAGTGATAGAGAGTGTCAGACAGTGTCAGAGAGTGTCAGAGTGTGATAGAGAGTGTCAGAGAGTGTCTGAGAGTGTCAGAGAGTGATAGAGAGTGATAGAGAGTGTCAGAGAGTGTCTGAGAGTGTCAGAGAGTGTCAGAGAGTATCAGAGAGTGTCAGACAGTGTCAGAGAGTGTCAGAGAGTGTCAGAGAGTGATAGCGAGTGATAGAGAGTGTCAGAGAGTGTCAGAGAGTGTCAGAGAGTTTCAGAGAGTGATAGAGAGTGATAGAGAGTTTCAGACAGTGACAGAGAGTTTCGGAGAGTGATAGCGAGTGATAGAGAGTGTCAGAGAGTGTCAGAGAGTGTCAGAGAGTGATAGCGAGTGATAGAGAGTGTCAGAGAGTGTCAGAGAGTGATAGAGAGTTATAGAGAGTTTCAGAGAGTGT
The DNA here is from genome assembly GCF_036365525.1 of Heterodontus francisci. Classification (NCBI taxonomy): domain Eukaryota; kingdom Metazoa; phylum Chordata; class Chondrichthyes; order Heterodontiformes; family Heterodontidae; genus Heterodontus; species Heterodontus francisci. Next base: position 6,114 of record NW_027140217.1, on the reverse strand, counting down.
CAGAGAGTGTCTGAGAGTGTCAGAGAGTGATAGAGAGTGATAGAGAGTTTCCGAGAGTGTCAGAGAGTTTCGGAGAGTGATAGCGAGTGATAGAGAGTGTCAGAGAGTGTCAGAGAGTGTCAGAGAGTGATAGAGAGTGATAGAGAGTTTCAGAGAGTGTCAGAGAGTGTCAGAGAGTGTCAGAGAGTGTCAGAGAGTGTCAGAGAGTGATAGAGAGTGATAGAGAGTGATAGAGAGTGTCAGAGAGTGTCTGAGAGTGTCAGAGAGTGATAGAGAGTGTCAGAGAGTGTCTGAGAGTGTCAGAGAGTGTCTGAGAGTGTCAGAGAGTGATAGAGAGTGATAGAGAGTGTCAGAGAGTGTCAGAGAGTGATAGAGAGTGTCAGAGAGTGTCAGACAGTGTCAGAGAGTGATAGAGAGTCTCAGAGAGTGTCAGAGAGTGTCTGAGAGTGTCAGAGAGTGATCGAGAGTGATAGAGAGTATCAGAGAGTGTCAGACAGTGTCAGAGAGTGATAGAGAGTGTCAGAGAGTGTCAGACAGTGTCAGAGAGTGATAGAGAGTGTCAGAGAGTGATAGAGAGTGTCAGAGAGTGTCTGAGAGTGTCAGAGAGTGTCTGAGAGTGTCAGAGAGTGATAGAGAGTGATAGAGAGTGTCAGAGAGTGTCAGAGAGTGATAGAGAGTGTCAGAGAGTGTCAGACAGTGTCAGAGAGTGATAGAGAGTGTCAGAGAGTGTCTGAGAGTGTCAGAGAGTGTCTGAGAGTGTCAGAGAGTGATAGAGAGTGATAGAGAGTGTCAGAGAGTGTCAGAGAGTGATAGAGAGTGTCAGAGAGTGTCAGACAGTGTCAGAGAGTGATAGTGAGTGTCTGAGAGTGTCAGAGAGTGTCTGAGAGTGTCAGAGAGTGATAGAGAGTGTCAGAGAGTGATAGAGAGTGATAGAGAGTGTCAGAGAGTGATAGAGAGTGTCAGAGAGTGTCAGAGAGTGTCAGACAGTGTCAGAGAGTGATAGAGAGTGTCAGAGAGTGATAGAGAGTGATAGAGAGTGTCAGAGTGTGATAGAGAGTGTCAGAGAGTGTCAGAGAGTGTCAGACAGTGTCAGAGAGTGATAGAGAGTGACAGAGCGTGTCAGAGAGTGTCTGAGAGTGTCAGAGAGTGATAGAGAGTGTCAGAGAGTGATAGAGAGTGTCAGTGAGTGTCTGAGAGTGTCAGAGAGTGATAGCGAGTGATAGCGAGTGTCAGAGAGTGTCAGAGAGTGTCTGAGAGTGATAGAGAGTTTCAGAGAGTGTCAGATTATGTCTGAGAGTGTCAGAGAGTGATAGAGAGTGATAGAGAGTGTCAGAGAGTTTCAGAGAGTGTCAGAGAGTGATAGAGAGTGATAGAGCGTGTCAGAGAGTGTCTGAGAGTGTCAGAGAGTGATAGAGAGTGTCAGAGAGTGATAGAGAGTGTCAGTGAGTGTCTGAGAGTGTCAGAGAGTGATAGCGAGTGATAGAGAGTGTCAGAGAGTGTCAGACAGTGTCAGAGAGTGATAGAGAGTGTCAGACAGTGTCAGAGAGTGTCAGAGTGTGATAGAGAGTGTCAGAGAGTGTCAGAGAGTGACAGAGAGTGATGGAGAGTGTCAGAGAGTGTCTGAGAGTGTCAGAGAGTGATAGAGAGTGATAGAGAGTGTCAGACAGTGTCAGAGAGTGATAGAGAGTGTCAGAGAGTGATAGGGAGTGTCAGAGAGTGACTGAGAGTGTCAGAGAGTGTCAGAGAGTGTCTGAGAGTGTCAGAGAGTGTCTGAGAGTGTCAGAGAGTGATCGAGAGTGATAGAGAGTGTCAGAGAGTGTCAGACAGTGTCAGAGAGTGATAGAGAGTGTCAGAGAGTGTCAGACAGTGTCAGAGAGTGATAGAGAGTGTCAGAGAGTGATAGAGAGTGTCAGAGAGTGTCTGAGAGTGTCAGAGAGTGATAGAGAGTGATAGAGAGTGTCAGAGAGTGATAGAGAGTGTCAGAGAGTGTCAGACAGTGTCAGAGAGTGATAGAGAGTCTCAGAGAGTGTCAGAGAGTGTCTGAGAGTGTCAGAGAGTGATCGAGAGTGATAGAGAGTGTCAGAGAGTGTCAGACAGTGTCAGAGAGTGATAGAGAGTGTCAGAGAGTGTCAGACAGTGTCAGAGAGTGATAGAGAGTGTCAGAGAGTGTCTGAGAGTGTCTGAGAGTGTCTGAGAGTGTCTGAGAGTGTCTGAGAGTGTCAGAGAGTGATAGAGAGTAATAGAGAGTGTCAGAGAGTGTCAGAGAGTGATAGAGAGTGTCAGAGAGTGTCAGACAGTGTCAGAGAGTGATAGTGAGTGATCGAGAGTGATAGAGAGTGTCAGAGAGTGTCAGACAGTGTCAGAGAGTGATAGAGAGTGTCAGAGAGTGTCAGACAGTGTCAGAGAGTGTCAGACAGTGTCAGAGAGTGATAGAGAGTGTCAGAGAGTGTCTGAGAGTGTCTGAGAGTGTCTGAGAGTGTCTGAGAGTGTCTGAGAGTGTCAGAGAGTGATAGAGAGTAATAGAGAGTGTCAGAGAGTGTCAGAGAGTGATAGAGAGTGTCAGAGAGTGTCAGACAGTGTCAGAGAGTGATAGTGAGTGTCTGAGAGTGTCGGAGAGTGTCAGAGAGTGATAGAGAGTGACAGAGCGTGTCAGAGAGTGTCTGAGAGTGTCAGAGAGTGATAGAGAGTGTCAGAGAGTGATAGAGAGTGTCAGAGAGTGTCTGAGAGTGTCAGAGAGTGTCTGAGAGTGTCAGAGAGTGATAGAGAGTGATAGAGAGTGTCAGAGAGTGATAGAGAGTGTCAGAGAGTGTCAGACAGTGTCAGAGAGTGATAGTGAGTGTCTGAGAGTGTCAGAGAGTGTCAGAGAGTGATAGAGAGTGACAGAGCGTGTCAGAGAGTGTCTGAGAGTGTCAGAGAGTGATAGAGAGTGTCAGAGAGTGATAGAGAGTGTCAGTGAGTGTCTGAGAGTGTCAGAGAGTGATAGCGAGTGATAGCGAGTGTCAGAGAGTGTCAGAGAGTGTCTGAGAGTGATAGAGAGTTTCAGAGAGTGTCAGATTATGTCTGAGAGTGTCAGAGAGTGATAGAGAGTGATAGAGAGTGTCAGAGAGTTTCAGAGAGTGTCAGAGAGTGATAGAGAGTGATAGAGAGTGTCAGAGAGTGTCAGACAGTGTCAGAGAATGATAGAGAGTGTCAGACAGTGTCAGAGAGTGTCAGAGTGTGATAGAGAGTGTCAGAGAGTGTCAGAGAGTGACAGAGAGTGATGGAGAGTGTCAGAGAGTGTCTGAGAGTGTCAGAGAGTGATAGAGAGTGATAGAGAGTGTCAGACAGTGTCAGAGAGTGATAGAGAGTGTCAGAGATTGATAGGGAGTGTCAGAGAGTGATAGAGAGTGTCAGTGAGTGTCTGAGAGTGTCAGAGAGTGATAGCGCGTGATAGCGAGTGTCAGAGAGTGTCAGAGAGTGTCTGAGAGTGATAGAGAGTTTCAGAGAGTGTCAGATTATGTCAGAGAGTGATAGAGAGTGTCAGAGAGTGATAGAGAGTGTCAGTGAGTGTCTGAGAGTGTCAGAGAGTGATAGCGAGTGATAGAGAGTGTCAGAGAGTGTCAGACAGTGTCAGAGAGTGATAGAGAGTGTCAGACAGTGTCAGAGAGTGTCAGAGTGTGATAGAGAGTGTCAGAGAGTGTCAGAGAGTGACAGAGAGTGATGGAGAGTGTCAGAGAGTGTCTGAGAGTGTCAGAGAGTGATAGATTGTGATAGAGAGTGTCAGACAGTGTCAGAGAGTGATAGAGAGTGTCAGAGAGTGATAGGGAGTGTCAGAGAGTGACTGAGAGTGTCAGAGAGTGTCAGAGAGTGTCTGAGAGTGTCAGAGAGTGTCTGAGAGTGTCAGAGAGTGATCGAGAGTGATAGAGATTGTCAGAGAGTGTCAGACAGTGTCAGAGAGTGATAGAGAGTGTCAGAGAGTGATAGAGAGTGTCAGAGAGTGATAGAGAGTGTCAGAGAGTGTCTGAGAGTGTCAGAGAGTGTCTGAGAGTGTCAGAGAGTGATAGAGAGTGATAGAGAGTGTCAGAGAGTGTCAGAGAGTGATAGAGAGTGTCAGAGAGCGTCAGACAGTGTCAGAGAGTGATAGTGAGTGTCTGAGAGTGTCAGAGAGTGTCAGAGAGTGACAGAGAGTGACAGAGCGTGTCAGAGAGTGTCTGAGAGTGTCAGAGAGTGATAGAGAGTGTCAGAGAGTGTCTGAGAGTGTCAGAGAGTGTCTGAGAGTGTCAGAGAGTGATAGAGAGTGATAGAGAGTGTCAGAGAGTGTCAGAGAGTGATAGAGAGTGTCAGAGAGTGATAGAGAGTGTCAGTGAGTGTCTGAGAGTGTCAGAGAGTGATAGCGAGTGATAGAGAGTGTCAGAGAGTGTCAGACAGTGTCAGAGAGTGATAGAGAGTGTCAGACAGTGTCAGAGAGTGTCAGAGTGTGATAGAGAGTGTCAGAGAGTGTCAGAGAGTGACAGAGAGTGATGGAGAGTGTCAGAGAGTGTCTGAGAGTGTCAGAGAGTGATAGAGAGTGATAGAGAGTGTCAGACAGTGTCAGAGAGTGATAGAGAGTGTCAGAGAGTGATAGGGAGTGTCAGAGAGTGACTGAGAGTGTCAGAGAGTGTCAGAGAGTGTCTGAGAGTGTCAGAGAGTGTCTGAGAGTGTCAGAGAGTGATCGAGAGTGATAGAGAGTGTCAGAGAGTGTCAGACAGTGTCAGAGAGTGATAGAGAGTGTCAGAGAGTGTCAGACAGTGTCAGAGAGTGATAGAGAGTGTCAGAGAGTGATAGAGAGTGTCAGAGAGTGTCTGAGAGTGTCAGAGAGTGATAGAGAGTGATAGAGAGTGTCAGAGAGTGATAGAGAGTGTCAGAGAGTGTCAGACAGTGTCAGAGAGTGATAGAGAGTCTCAGAGAGTGTCAGAGAGTGTCTGAGAGTGTCAGAGAGTGATCGAGAGTGATAGAGAGTGTCAGAGAGTGTCAGACAGTGTCAGAGAGTGATAGAGAGTGTCAGAGAGTGTCAGACAGTGTCAGAGAGTGATAGAGAGTGTCAGAGAGTGTCTGAGAGTGTCTGAGAGTGTCTGAGAGTGTCTGAGAGTGTCTGAGAGTGTCAGAGAGTGATAGAGAGTAATAGAGAGTGTCAGAGAGTGTCAGAGAGTGATAGAGAGTGTCAGAGAGTGTCAGACAGTGTCAGAGAGTGATAGTGAGTGATCGAGAGTGATAGAGAGTGTCAGAGAGTGTCAGACAGTGTCAGAGAGTGATAGAGAGTGTCAGAGAGTGTCAGACAGTGTCAGAGAGTGTCAGACAGTGTCAGAGAGTGATAGAGAGTGTCAGAGAGTGTCTGAGAGTGTCTGAGAGTGTCTGAGAGTGTCTGAGAGTGTCAGAGAGTGATAGAGAGTAATAGAGAGTGTCAGAGAGTGTCAGAGAGTGATAGAGAGTGTCAGAGAGTGTCAGACAGTGTCAGAGAGTGATAGTGAGTGTCTGAGAGTGTCGGAGAGTGTCAGAGAGTGATAGAGAGTGACAGAGCGTGTCAGAGAGTGTCTGAGAGTGTCAGAGAGTGATAGAGAGTGTCAGAGAGTGATAGAGAGTGTCAGAGAGTGTCTGAGAGTGTCAGAGAGTGTCTGAGAGTGTCAGAGAGTGATAGAGAGTGATAGAGAGTGTCAGAGAGTGATAGAGAGTGTCAGAGAGTGTCAGACAGTGTCAGAGAGTGATAGTGAGTGTCTGAGAGTGTCAGAGAGTGTCAGAGAGTGATAGAGAGTGACAGAGCGTGTCAGAGAGTGTCTGAGAGTGTCAGAGAGTGATAGAGAGTGTCAGAGAGTGATAGAGAGTGTCAGTGAGTGTCTGAGAGTGTCAGAGAGTGATAGCGAGTGATAGCGAGTGTCAGAGAGTGTCAGAGAGTGTCTGAGAGTGATAGAGAGTTTCAGAGAGTGTCAGATTATGTCTGAGAGTGTCAGAGAGTGATAGAGAGTGATAGAGAGTGTCAGAGAGTTTCAGAGAGTGTCAGAGAGTGATAGAGAGTGATAGAGAGTGTCAGAGAGTGTCAGACAGTGTCAGAGAATGATAGAGAGTGTCAGACAGTGTCAGAGAGTGTCAGAGTGTGATAGA